>NC_091247.1:61586250-62823125 GCF_042477335.2 Ovis canadensis
GTTCTGTGGAATTTGCTCAGCGTTCAAATGTTCTTTCAATGAATTTGTGGGGGAGAAAGTGGTCTCCCTGTCCTATTCCTCCACCATCTTAGGACCCCCAAGCATTTTTTATATCTGATCTGGTGGAAAAAAATTCCTTGCTAATGTCAAGGAAGAAAAAAGTCTTCCTCTACCCTCTTAGGTTCAGTGAATGAAGCCTATGAATTAAACTGTTAAAAGACAAATTAACAGAGAGGGGAAAACAGTGTTCATTTATGTATGCAAGACACAAGCACAGAGGAGAAGCAGGGTGAGTTAATCAAAGGGGTGATAGAACTAGGAGCTTAGATACCTCGTTACAGAGGATGACAAGTGCAAGAAAGTGACAAGACAAAGTCACAGTTTGTGCTCTCAGTTGGGTGGTAAGTTTGGGAAGGTGCATGTGTGAGAAAAGTAATGGAAGCTAAGGGTTCTCAGTAAGGTGATTTCTTGCGGATCCAACTTGGTGCTGACTGACCTCCTTTCTCTCAGAGTAATGGTGATTTTCCTCCTGGCCAGGAAGGGGAGGAAGGCTCCTCCACAAGGAGAGTTGAATGCCCTGCTTTCCAGCAGAAGAGGAAGGGAGGAGGGCTTTTCCCGCATCTGCCATTGCTTGGTTACCTTCAGCTTCAAAGTATCCTTGTCCAGAGTGGTACATTTGGGGCTGGCGAGTCCTCATTCCCTTCCCCATATCTCATATTCTGGAAAGGAAGGACGAGCCTGCATCATTCAGAGGGAGATGAGGGGCACAGACTGCATCACCTTGGCAATATCAGCTCATCTCTAAGAGGTCAGCAGGCTGCTTTAATGGGGCTTAATTTTAAAATTGCTATGATGAGACTATTGCTTGAAAATTGACACAAATTGTGCTCTGTGAGGGATTTTCCCTGGTGGTTCAGTGATAAAGAATCTGCATACAATGTAGGAGACTCCGGCTTGATCCCTGGGTCAGAAAGAACTCCCGGAGGAGGACATGGCAATCCACTCCAATATTCTTGCCTGGAGAATCCCATGACAGAGAAGCCTGGTGGCCTACCATGCATGGGGTCACAAAAGAGTCAGACACAACCTAGGAACTAAACAAGTGCCCTTGGATTGAGTGTTCAGTTAAATGTACATATGTTTTCCTGATCAAAGTCAGTATTTTAACACTGGATGCCCATCCAGGAATTCTAAAGTATATCAGATGTCACATTTTCATGTAATATAATAATTTTTCAGACATCTTGCTTTGGTGAACGTGCCTTTTAAAAATATTTTCCACCTTGTATTTCATTTTGAACATGATCTGTAATTTGAAAAAAAAATCCAGTTTAATTTTCCTTTCTCTTTTTTCTCTAAGCCTTAACTGATGAATGCTTAGTGGAGAAGCAATTGATTTAAATATTAACATACATGAACATGCATGAAAGGAATCAATTAAATTGAAATAAACTATTAATAGCCAGAATCCTCCCTTAACAAGACATTAACATAAAATCTATCTTTTTGAGGAAAGTGACATTTCATCAGAAAAATATTGAGAACAAGACATTGAGAAAAGCAAAATCTGGACCTGAGGCTGCGACACAGGTTGATGACCATTGGAGCCCATAAGTCTCCCGAGTATTTGCAGCTTTGGGTCCATTTCAAGATGTCCACTGAGGACTAGAATCATCTTCTTCCTTGCCTTTTTCCTAGATGGGGCTCTGTGCTCCTTAAAGAGCTCATGTGTTAGGTTTCCACAGCACCATGCCTGCTCAGAGCAGGTTTTAGGGATGTGTGTGTGTGTGTGTGTGTGTGCGTGTGTGTGTGTGTGTGTGTGAGTTGCTCAGTTGTGTCTGACTCTTTTTGACTCCATGGACTGTAGCCCACCAGACTCCTTTGTCCATAGAATTCTCCAGGCAAGAATACTGAAGTAGGTTCCCATTCTCTTCTCCAGGGGATCTTCCCAACCCAGGGATGGAACCTCTGTCTCCTGCATTCTTTACCATTTGAGACACCTGGGAAACCCAGGTTTTAGGGATGAATTGATGATAAAAATGAAGATCCAGGGATTCTGCCTGATTTTCATTCATCTTTAAAAAAAAAAAAAAAGTCCATTCTGGTTTTGGACTTTCGAGCACCCTGTTCTTTATAAACATAGGCAGAAACATCACCACAAGGAAGCATCACTTTACTATGGGGGTGGGGAAAGGTGGTGGGAGCCTAATGTTCTCTGAGAGCCCCCCAATAGACCAGTAGCTGTCAGCCTTCTTCTCCTGGGAGGGGGGGTCTGCATGAGGGTGTGTTTACACCTGTGCAGTGGGGGAGCGTCTTGCAGTAAAAGAAAGTGGTTACTCAAGCTCTGGACTGAAATGCTCAGGTGCAGACCGCTGCTCTGTTAACTATGTCTGTACTTAGCTTATTCTACGAGTCCAGTTAACCTTTCTGTGCATCCATCAGCTGAAAAATGGCATCGGTAATGGTCAGAGCTCCACAGAGCTGGAGTACAGATTAGAAAGGACACTGCCTCCCAATGTGCCTGACACATATACACGCTGATTTCCATAGTCTGCTTACAGAACCAGCCCAAGACGCTGCCCATCAGCACCAATCATCCATTCCCTCCTCAACTAGTCTTTGGTGCCTGGATTGCATCTCTGCTAAGCTCTGAGCTTGCAACGTGGCAGCGGAGTCTCGGGAGCTTCAGAAAGCATCTTGTTGTTGTTTTCTTCAATTGGAAGATAATTACTTTTCAATATTATGTTGGTTTCTGCTATACAGCAACGTGAATCAGCTGTAAGTATACATATATCCCCTCCGTCTTGAGCCTCCCTCCCAACCCACCTCCATCCCATCCCTCTAGATCATCCATCACAGAGCACCTAGCTGAGCTCTCAGTGCTACAGAGCAGCTTCCCGCTAGCTCTCTGTTTGACATGTGATCATGTATATATGTCAGTGCTACTCTCTCTTGCTGTTGAACCTATGTTCACATTCAGGAATTGTTCCTTAGCTGGGTGCTCAGAAGCAGACTGACTGAGTTGAAAGCCAGAACCACTTCCAAAGCTGCTGCCAACAGTTTGCTCTGATTAATCCTCCAGTCAGAGACCCTCATCTTCTGCATCGCTGCTACACACTGTATTTTCCCATTTCTGAGATTGAGAGGATGCTACACAGAAATTTGGAAAAAAAAAATAGTGTAAAATCTAGACATGAAGTCCATTAGAAACTCTTGGAGACTCTGCAGGGTGAAAGGCAGAGGGATTAGGGTGAGCAAGAGAACAAAATTCAGGGCTAAGAGTGAAAATGTTTGGATACTCACTACCTGCTCTGGAGCCCCACACAGGATGGACCTAACAGATGATGCCATCCATCTCCTCCCCCAAAGTAGGAGCAGTCCATAATCCATAACTCTCTCCATCCCTGGGCATTTTCTTTTCTTCTTTATTAACTTTATACCTGGACCAATTCCTTCAAAGAGACCTACATGTTTCTACCTCAGAGACAGATGAAACTCCTGTTTCCTATGTTTAGTTCGATAAAAAGGGCTGAAGTAACATGAAGAATTATTGAACTTCCCTGGTGGCTCAGACGGTAAAGTGTCTGCCTACAATGCGGGAGTTCAATCCCTGGGTCGGGAAGATCTCCTGGAGAAGGAAATGGCAACCCACTCCAGTATTCTTGCCTGGAAAATTCCATGGATGGAGGAGCCTGGTAGGCTACAGTCCATGGGATCAGAGTTGGACATGACTGAACAACTTCACTTTTCACTATTGACCTTCTAGGTTGTCTGCACACATCATTTTCATCTTGCTCTATATTTTCAGCCATGGGGGTATTTTTTAAAAGCAAAAAGTAAAAACTCTATTTTTTATCTTACTAGAGCATCCCTGGGGAGAAGGCGATGGCACCCCACTCCAGTACTCTTGCCTGGAAAATCCCATGGACGGAGGAGCCTGGTGGGCTGCAGTCCATGGGGTCGCTAAGAGTCAGATACGACTGAGCGACTTCACTTTCCCTTTTCACTTTTACGCATTGGAGAAGGAAATGCCAACCCACTCCAGTGTTCTTGCCTGGAGGATCCCAGGGACAGGGGAGCCTGGTGGGCTGCCGTCTATGGGGTCGCACAGAATCAGACACGACTGAAACGACTTAGCAGTAGCAGCAGCAGAGCATCCCCGTTGCCATACTTCATCAGTTTGCCTGCCAAGAAAACGCGCCATACTTCTTCATGAAAGGAATGAAGATTTATACATCTTGTCTTTGTTCTGTGCACACCAATTCTAGCTTGTGGCTTCAGTGGGCTACAACAGTTTGAAGCTTTACAGTCAGCTGGAGACAACAGATGATTCCTGATTTCCATCAGAAGATAAGGCCATCAGAGGCATTCTCCTGAGCCTGTACAAGCTCCCTCAGACTGTGCTGAGATGAGAGAGTCATTTCTCTCCAAACCCAGCAGGCCAGGGTCCTTGAGCTCCCAAAGTCTTGTGACCAGGAAGCCTGACTACCCATTCATCAGCCAGTACGAGGCTAATCTATAAATCACCACCCCCTGGTCCCAAAACCTGTCAGTCACGTGTAATCATGCAGTACTTAGAGGCCTGGGCAGGGAGCTCTCAGGATGAAGTTCACCATCAGAAGAGCCCATCCACTCATTCTGTTTTTGTGTCAGTGGTTTGACAATCAAGCTTTCCATTCAGGATTGAGCTCTTCCGCAGAAAAGGGCAATCAATCATTTTGTTCTCCCTCTCACCTGACATTCGTTGGTACCTCGAACGTGCAGTTTCCAGAACAGCCCTGTGTCCAGACAAAGAGATGAGCTGATGGGGGTTTCTGCTTTTGTAACTGCTCACAGATTGGTGCTGTTCTACCTGATGGAGGGCGGGATGGCATGGAGTGGCAGGAAGAGAACTGAGTCTCCTCTGCCCACCATGGGGAGACCCCAGGGAAGGAAATGCAGTTCATCCATCAGACAAGGTGGTGAGTGGTACACACGCCTCAAATTTCAGTGAGATTTCCATGCCTTATTCATCTTTTTGCTAAGCCAGTCAGTTCTGAATGCACTGCACTCATTTTCATTGTGTGTCATGTATTGAACCTTTAAAGATTTACCAAGTCCTGTCGAGTTTGGTGAATGTGCATTGAGCATCTGCTCTGTGCAAATGGATCTGCAAGCCTCCAGACAGGACTTGAGTGACGATGGGAAAGCAGATCTCCTTCTCAGGCAGCCCCCAGCCACAGAGAGGTGAGTAGCTTACACACCAAGAGCCAGCACCCAGAGTCGACACATCGTCATAAAGGGGTCAGGGGATTTGGAGAGAAGTGGGATCAGGTGGGGTCAGCAAGGTTTTTGGAGGGAGCTATAATTTTGGTTGAGGCTTGAAGGGTCGGGCAGGAGGCTGGCTGTGAATTGGAGCAGGTGGGGAGGCTGTGGAGGGTAGAGAGTCAGGGGCAGGTGGGGTTTGTCTGCAGCGAGTGTAGACAGGTGGGAGATGGATGGATTCACAGAGCTAAGTTCATGTTTAATGAATTCCATGGTAAGACACTGTTGACTACCCTCCATCTGGGGAATCACATGCTTGGAGGTGCCGCGAATACCAAGATCTTTGTGGATGTGGCTTGGCAGGACAGCCTCGGACCCCCTCAGTGTCTCCCACTTTTTTGAACAAGTACACACGTTTTAAGGCAGCTTTACCCCACTTTCCTCCATCCTGGTGGTCCCAGCAGAAACTTGAGTGTGACCAGGTGCCCAAGGATTTGCTTTACGGCTGATACCAACTGTATCTCTTCTTTCTCTCTCAGGACTATACAGATGAATGACCCTTAATCCTCCATGTAAATTGGCTGGAAAAATTGATTTCAACTGAGAACTGTCTTTTTAAGAAAGAGAGTCAAAATAGGGAAATACAGTCAATATTTTAATAGAAAGTCTTTTCAGCATATGGCTTGAAATATTAGCAATAACCTTTCAGATAAAGTTCAGGTTGACACTGGAAGTTTATAGTACATGTGGAAACTTTAAGTTGTGTTGGCCAAGTTTTGCGCTCCATCTATAACAACTTTTTTGCAGCTGAAATGCACTGTTTATTCAGATGTGTGCTTGGCTGCAATGTTTGTTATTTTAAAAATCGATCTGTTTACATTTTCATTATTTTTATAACCTACATTTTAAAACTATAAGGTATGTTTTGATTTTATGGGGCTTTAAAAGCTTATACAGATACGTGATGGCTATAAATTATTCAGACTGATGTTTTGGAGCATTTTGGGAAAATCACGGCCATGGTTTATATTTAAATCACAACAGTCTCATTACTATTAAAAATATTTTTAGAAAGTCTGCCATATGTATACCTGTACTCAGTGCTGGGGATTAAAAAAGGTTGAAGAAATGGTTGCTGCCCTTAGGGATCTCACACTCCACTTGGTGACACAGAACAGAAAGGAAAACACTCCCCAACAAAATATTATGTCAGTGATGGTGGAGGGGGAGGGGGCAGGGCTGGATGTTAAAGGGAAGGCTCTCTGGAACATGATCCAGCGCTTCAGTGGGAAGCCCTGGTGGCGTGGTGATAAAGAGTCCTCCTGTCAGTGCAGGAGATGCAAGAGACTCAAGTTCAATCCCTGGGCTGGGAAGATTCCCCTGCAGAAGGAAACAGCAACCCGCTCCAGTATTCTTGCCTGGAGAAACCCATGGACAGAGGAACCTGGTGGGCTACAGTCCATAGGGTCACAAAGATTCAGACACAACTGAGTGCCCATTCCAAGTGCTTTGACAAAGCAAATTAGAGCTGGGATGTCCTTCAGTCTTTCACTTTTGTCATCTTTCCCACATATTGCTTTCAGTTTTATTGAAAACTGATTTTTTAAATTTAGAATATTGAACATATTTACTTTTAAAAATCTAAAAGATACAAAACCTTACCAGCATTCTCATTCAAAAATGAAACATTCAAGTATCAATCTAACAAAATATGCACAAGATCGTTATGAGGAAAACTGCACAATTCTGATGGAACAAAAGTTGTGTTTTGTTGGTAATACTGTACAGCATAAGGGAATATATTTGAAATGGCCATGAGTAATGCCCTTGTGGGGTTTCCCAAGTGGCACTAGGGATAAAGAACCTGCCTGCCAATGCAGGAGATGTGAGAGGCATGGGTTCAATCCCTGAATCAGAAAGATCCCCTGGAGGGGGGCATGGCAACCCAGTTCAGTATTCTTGCCTGGAGAATCCCATGGACAGAGGAGCCTAGTGGGATACAGTCCATAGGGTCCCAAAAAGTCAGACACAACTGAAGCGACTTAGCACAGCACAGCGCACAATGCCCTTACAACGACAATGAATATGTCATTATAAAGATGACTTGTAAGATTGATGAAGAAGATGATTTGTTAATGACATGGAAAGTACATTAAGCAAAATATCAAGCTAACAAAAAGAATGCAAAATTATGTACAGACAGATTAAGTCTATTTTTAAATGCTTAAAAAAAGCAGCCAAATGGTCCTATGTCAAAATCATATGTCATTTCAGGAGAGTGGGATGTAGGATGATGTATCAGTTAAGGAAGAGGCTAAACTGATATTAAAAAAAAAAAGACACAAAAATATAGTTGCTTCATCAGACCAGAAAACATGTGTTTCTCATACAAGAGCCTGGAGGCAGGCAGGTGGTTCAGAGCTGGCAGGAGGCTATGCCCTTGGAGCTCAGTCAGGATCCCAATTTCTCTATTATGCTCTGGGGTGTGGTCCTCTTCGTCCTGTCCAAGGCTGGTCCACTAGCATCAGTCTGTTCTAGCCTACGGGAGAGTAGGAGGACTAAGTGGCTTCCCTGCAGAATTGTGATCTGGAAGTGGATGCACTTAAATTACTCCAGGGGCCCCCAAGGAAGAAGGCTGTCTCTGGTGGGCTTCAGCGAACCCACTTAGAGGGCCAAGCGTTCTGATACTAAACGTGGAAAATGGAAGGAGCATGGTGGGATCACTTAACCATTTCTATGACCAGAAGACTTCTTTTTACTTCTTAATATTTTTCTCTCATTTTTAATTACAAGATGGGTGTGTATTCCATTCATGATTTTTGTAGCCACACAAAAAATAGGAATAAAAGATTCTCACTCGATTTGTTCTATAAATCTCGTTTTAAGAATAGATGGCTTATTGGCACAATAAAAATTATTCATACTCAGCTGTAAAAAAGAATGAAAATTTGCCACTTGCAACAACATGGATAGACCAACCTACAGGGTATTATGCTTGGTGAAATGAGTTAGATATGTATTGTACTTTTTCACTTATATGTGGGATCTAAAATTAAAACAAATGGTTAAATTTAATGAAATAGAAAAAGATTCACAGATATAGAGATCAAACTAAAGGTTACCAGTGGGGAGAGGGAAGTGGGGAGGGACAAGAGAGGGGTAAGAGATTAAAAGGTACAAACTACTATGTATAAAATGAATAAGCTACATGGATGTAATGTATAACACAGGGAATATAGCTAATATTTTATACTATCTTTAAATGGATATAATCTATGAAAATATTAAATCACTGTGCTGTATGCCCACAATTAATGTAATATTGTAAGTCAACTATATTTTAATAAAAAGTAATAACTTTTTAAAAAAAAGAATAGATGGCCTATTGGGACTTCCCTTGTGGTCCAGTGGCTAAGATTCTGCTGCCAATGCATGGGTCCTGTTTTGATCCCTGATTAGGGAATTAGGTTCTGCAGGTCCCAACTGAGACTCTGTGCAGCCAAATATATAAATGAACAAAAATATAAAAAGATAGCCGATTATAGTACCTGCAAAATCGATAAGTATTTCACTCTTTTGTCAGATTTCTAATATGAACACCATGTAGAAAACAATGAAATTAATTAATAGAACATACAATCTCAAAGTAACTTCTGTGAAAATTTCTAATAGGGTTGTTTTCTTTTGTTTTCTTTTATTGATTTTATTTTTATAGCAGGTCAGACTTCCTGAAGGTTGGTTGGTTTGAGTAGTAAATTGAGAATATATTCACTCAGTTAAGCCCCGTCTAGCCCCAGGAAGAACTGACTGAAATACTATACAGGACCGTGTAAAGTTGTCCTGCAGTAGAAATTCTAACAGATAACCCAGAATTTGCTACATGGCACTATTTAATCTTTGGTTCTTGATAATATGCTTTCTAACTGGATAGATAGCAACACTTCCTCCACTGTAGATTAGAAAAAAAATATCAAGGGATCCTCCAAAGAGCACACCAACCTCAGACCATTTCTCCAATTATAGGCTTTGACTTTTAGATCAAACCTTATGTTCATTTTCAAAATTTGAATCATAGATGGTTTTAAAATATTCCTAATTGCAAAAAGCATAAACATATAAGCGATAAAGATATTAAAAGTGAGCCATCATCCTGAAAATGTTTTCTCCAGTTGAATTTCTCAGCTCACTAATGACAGTGGGATGTGGGTGTTACTTAGTTATCCACTGTAACTGACAAAGACATGGTGCAATGACATGAAACACAGAAGCAGATTGAGGGGATGTGAAGACTGTTGAGTGGGAAAAATGGACATGAATGGGATGGTTATGGAACTGGAAGAGCATGTTCACTTAGGGACAAGATAATTGTCCTGTCAACCTAGACACTGTGGACTTAATAGTCTCCTAGGGTATTTTTCTGGTTGTGAAATTCCCCTATGACTGTGAGAGCCTTTTTTACATAAATAGAGCCATTTAATAATCTTGATATAATGGGTCAAGATTGGCAGCCATTTATGGAATAAGATATTGCTTCAAGCTTAAACTGAGTGAATCATAAAGGTAATAACAGTGGTTCACACTCACCATGGCCAGGCATATTTAAAATGTGCTATCTATTGACTGTTCATTTAATCCTCAGACCAGTCCTCCGAGATAAGTACTAGTATTGTCTGCACTTTATAGTTGAAAAAGTATCACTGTCAAATTCCTTTAATAACTTTTCTGGGTTTCTATGTGCTTTAGAATGTTTAGTGAGGGTGTGTGTCTGCGTGTATTTGCATGCAGACACAGACACACACACACATGCCTGCTACAGAAGGTTGGAGAAAGTAGATTGTAGAAAGAATCCAACAGTCACTGGAGAAATGGCTAGAAGAAGGTCGTTATAATCCCAAAGATGCAGCGATTTCCTTGTTGAAGAGGCTTCCAGGAGGTGAGGATGTGCTTTGCTAAGAAATTAGAAGTGATGTCTTCCAGGGGCAGGGAGAAGCACTGGGCTAACAGTAGTGGAGTGGACAGGGTAGATAGTATCATAGGAGGAGCCTTTGTTGAGGGCATCATTAATTGATAGTGTTTAGAAATGACTTCAACTCAAGCAAATGTTTAGCTACAGCAATTTTACTTAGTTTTGTTTTTTATTATATTTCTCAACACATTTAATACTTTTCAGCACAACAGAGAATATTTCCATGTTTGTTTATTTCACAAAATTTGGGAAGAACTGTACTATCCTTATCTGTCTCTGTTATTTATCTATTATGTGCACACATGTGCAGTGGCCATGGCATTGTAGGATGTTAGTAAAAGCAATTTCATCAGATATAGATGTCTTGAGTTACAGATGACGGAGTCAAGTGGTTTTTTTTTTTTTAACTGAAGTATAATTAATTTGTGTGTGTGTGTGTGTGTGTGTATTAGCTGCTGAGTCATGTCTGACTCTTTTAGACCCCAAGAACTGTGGCCCACCAGGTTCCTCTGTCCATGGGATTCTCCAGGCAAGAATACTGAAGTGGACAGCCATTTCCTTCTCCAGGGGATCTTCCCAACCCAGGGAACGAACCCAGGTCTCCTGCATTGCAGGCAGTCTTTACCATCTGAGCCACCAGAAGCTACTGTTGATTCATAAAGTTGTGTTATTTCAGGTGTGCAACAAAGTGATTCAGTTATACTTACACACATATGCATCTATTTTTTTCAGATTCCTTTCCCTCATAAGTTATTACAAAATATTGAATATAGTCCCCTGTGCTATATAGTAGGTCCTTGTTTGTTATCTATTTTACATATAGTAGTATATATCTGTTAATCTCAAACCCCTAATTTATTGCCTTCCTCCTGCTTTTGCCCTTTGGTAACCATAAGTTTGTTTTTTATGTCTGTGGATCTATTTGTTTTGTAAATAAGTTCATTTGTATCATTTTTTTAAGATTCCAGAGGTAAGTGATATCATATGATATTTGTCTTTCTCTGTCTGATTCACTTCACTTAGTGTGATCATTCCCAGGTCCATCCATGCTGGTGCAACCGTTCAGGCATTCTTGTGTTGTATTCAAGGCTGTGATGCTAAACATGGCTGACCAGGACTGAACCTGATTGCCCCTCTTCTAGGAGAGCGTCTTTTCCATGACACAATTGAGCCTCCGTCACCAACTGCTATATTAAATGGATAAGCCAATTTCCTTTTGCATGGCGTGGTTCTTATAAGAAGAGCTTTAAAAGTGTTAGTTAATTTCCCCAGTGAACATCTGAGCTGGAGTGATAGGTTTATTCCTTCCGCACACATGAAGGGAGGCGTCTGTGTGAGGCTGAGGGATTGGCCGCAGGTCAGAAGAACGAGGGTTTGAATTAGTGATCCTCCTCGGATATTGGAACAGCATTTTCTCGCGGCTCAGAGAACTAGACCGTGTGCAAATCAGGATGCTGTGTTCTGACTTCAGCCCATCTGGACCCTGATTAAGTGAAGGCTGTTTCCTCATAATCCTGCTTCCAGCGTCTGTGTCCTCACTCAACTCCTGAGCTATTTCTACATGAGGCGAGTTCCGTCTGAGCGATTTTTCTTCCACTTATTGAACTCTTGTTTTCACCTAGATTGACTGGCTATTTTGCATTTACCCTTAGCAATATGAGAAGCTATTTGTGCAGGTGTGTTATCATAGGTTGTGGAATTCCAGTGTCTAGAAATTGTCTCAGGCTTCCTTACAGGCTCAGATGGTAAAGAATCTGCCTGCAACACAGGAGTACCCTGGGTTGGATCCTTGGGTCAGGAAGATCCCCTGGACAAGGGAATGGCAACCGATTCCAGGAAGCTTGTTGGAGAATTCCATGGACTGAGGAGCCTGGCAGGTTATAGTCCATGGGGTCACAAAGAGTCAGACATGGCTGAGCAACGGAAACACACATACACACAGAACTTGTCTCAGATTTGTTGTCTTCTGTAATCCACCGTTGCTCTGTCTAGTACCAAACACAAGGAAAATTCAACCAACCTGATGGCTATATTCCTCTTTCCAGAAACATAAGCACGAGCCTTAAAGCTCACCACCCACGCCACCCAGATGTCCAAGGCTGCAGTCTTCACTCAGGGCAGAAAGTGTGCTAAGACTGCACACGCTCGGCTGTGCGGAGGGGCTCAGAAGCTATGATGAGGCAGAGCTAGAGCCAAGTAAATATGGTCTGAAACAGTCTCCAAAATTTCCTTGATGGAGAACTTACAGACAAATCTATTTTTATGCTTTTAAACCTTGAGAATTAGATCAGAAGTGCAAATTCCACCCTAAAGCAAAGGACAGATGGTTTGTAGAATGCAGTGTGTGAGTGTGTGTGTGTGTGTGCGTGTGTGTGTCTGAGATAAAGAACATGTGCCTTAGAAAGACAGGGACAGAGGCAGACACTGATAATAGAGAGAGAAACACAGGTCTGGAACCCTGGTTGACCCAACAAACACACTTCTCCTGACTGGGTTAGTTTCTGCTTCTTTTCAGATATTTTCTTTAATATGAACCATTTTTAAAGTCTTTATTGAATTTGTAACAATATTGCTTCCATTTTATGTTTTGTGTTTGTTTTGGCTTTGAAGTGTGTGGGATCTTAGCTTCTGACCAGGGATCGAACCTGCACCCCCTGCATTGGAAGTCTTAACCCCTGGACCACCAGGGAAGTCCCAGCTTCTTCTTTATGATTTCTTCTTTCACTTGACCTAGGGGTTATTTGGCTTTTTTTTTTTTTTTTTACTAAATCCTTGAAACAAATGCTAAGTTCATTACTTTTCAGACTCCCCTTTTTGTTCTAAGATCAGCATTTGGGAGAATCGATGTGTTCTCTACAGCCGCATTCATTAATTCTTGAGTCTGTCCTGTCACCTCCAAATGCTCATATAAGTGGGTCTGGATTCTTACAAGACCCGACAGGTCCTCCCTGGGGCTGATTTAGGCCAGTGAAGATCCCAGCACCCAGACTGGCTTGGTAATCTTGAGACTGACCCACCTGTTGCTGAACAATGGTGCTGGTGTCTGGTTCTTCCTGACCCACTGGCTCTGTCACGTAGGTGTCCCTACAGATACTGTATCTCTGGAGCAGCGGCAGCACAATGATCACTCCATGCTGCCCTGTCAGGTTGTGCAGGCTGCGCACTGCACAACTCCAGGGAGCTGTCGCAGCTGTTGCAGATCTGTGTGTTCACTCTAGGAGAGCTTCAGCTGATGGAGGAGTGAGCCGTCTAGGGAGGTACAGTCTCTTTCAAGTCTGCACAGCATCACCAGGTGGGCTGTCTTCGGGCTGCTTTCCTTGATTAAGCTGGAGACGCTCAGGGCTCACCTTGACTGTGGGCTGCACAGTGGTGTTCAGACAGCAGCCTTCATTCACCTCTGACCCCAAAAGAGGGGATTGCCTGACCCCAACCCTGCTCTCCCTGCTCACAGCTACGACTTTGCCTCTGCATCAAACAGCAGTGGTCATCCCCTGCATTACCACAGCAGATGCATGCATTGCCCGCCCATCCATTACCATACCAGACATGTGCACGGCCCGCCCCATGCATGCATCCACATGAAATGCTCATGTGGCCAGTCCAAACTGCATGAAGATAATTCAAGCCCAAATGGGCTCTGTGAGACCAGCACTGGGCTCTGGGAGGGAGGCCCTCCCTCTGAAAAGCACTCAGCAGACACCACCCTTGCTGCTGTCTTCTATTCTCTTTCCTAGGTATTCCCTGTCAACCACATCATTCTGAAATGTGGGTTTAGTCTGAGTGGGGGACAGTCCAAGCAGTGAAGTCCCGAGACTGTGGAGTGGAGGGAAGCCACTTTCCCCTCCTTGAATATCCTTCTCTCTTCCTGGGCTGGTGTGACTCCCAGTTTTTCCCCCCTCCAACACCTTCTTATTAATTAATTGCTCTTGGAGTTAGTTGCTTTACAATGTTGTGTTAGCTTCCACAGTTGCTGCTGCTAAGTCGCTTCGGTTGTGTCCAACTCTTTGCAACCCCATAGACTGTAGTCCGCAAGGCTCCTCTCTCCATGGGATTCTCCAGGCAAGAATACTGGAGTGGGTTGCCATTTCCTCTTTCAGGGGATCTTCCTGACCCAGGGATCAAACCCGTGTCTCTTAAGTCTCCTAAATTGTCAGGTGGGCTTTTTACCACTAGTGCCACTTGGGAAGCCCCTGTTAGTTTCTATTACATATCAAAATGAATCAGCTATATGTATGCATATAACCCCACCTTTTGTGGTTTAAATAGAGTTCCCTGTGCTATACAGTAGATTAATTATCTATTTTATATGCAGTTATCTATTTTATGTACATTTAAAATATAAATCTAAAATTTATGTATTTATGTTAGTTATCTATTTTATATACAGTATCAATAGTGTATATGTGTCAATCCCAATGTTCCAGTTCATCCCACCCCCCACCTTCCCTCATTGGTATCAGTATATTTTTTCTCTACAGCTATATCTCTATTTCTGCTTTGCAAATAAGATCATCTATACCACTTTTCTAGCTTCCACATATATATGTTAATAAACAATGTCCGTTTTTCTATTTCTGACTTACTTCACTCCATATGACACTCTTTAGGTCCATTCTCATCTCTACAAATGACCCAATTTTGTTCCATTTTATGGCTGAGTAATAGTCCATTTTATATCTATACCATATCTTCTTTATCCATTCCATTCCCAGTCTTTTAAAACCAGGAGACAAAAGTGTAAGATTTCAAGTGGGTGTAGAATGGACTTACGTGGATATCTGATGAAAAAACAGGGTCTTAGATTTATTTTCCAGATTATAGCAGAAAAAGGTAAGGGGGAAAAATGCCCTGTGCACTGCTGTAAACCAGGAAAGTTAGAAACAGAGAAAATAGCACATTGCTAATGAAGACGCTGTGTTGGCAGAGGTGACTATTTGATGTCCTGGTCATTTGCTGAGCTATGAGGTTGCCTGAGGTCAGTAACATCTACTGCTGTGTTGAGCTGTATCAATTCTGCCAGTGCCCTTTTAGATCCAGACTGACAGCCTGGATCTAAAAACTGCACACACACAGCAGAGGCTGGCGGGAGCACAGAGGCTGTGTTCCAGCTAATCCGTCGGGCTCCTTAATGCAAAGAGACGTTCTGCCTCCCCATTATTGTCAGCCAGGGGATAAAAGGTATTGCATTTGGCACATCTTTTATACGGCTCTGCTTATCTACGCATTTCTATGGCAACGACCAGTGTAGCACCCGGATCTTCATTAATCCTCTCAACGTGCCTATTGGGGAAGCTGCTGACAGCGAATACAATCTCTGTTCTGTGGGCGAGTGAAGTCTTCCCATCATTTGTGGATGCTGCTGGACAGGAAGAAATGTTTAAAACTCCCAGAAGCCGAAACAGCACTATATCCATCTTTCTGGCCAAGATCTGCTTGTTTCTTTTCAGTGTTTCTCTCCTGTGCGTTCATCTCCCCCACATCCTGCCTTCAGAAGCCTCCACCTCTTCCATTTTAAACAGAGATGTAGAGCCGCATTGCCCAGTTTCCCATGTTTGCAAACAAGCGGATGGAGGTGTCTCCACCACCCTTTGCCTCCCATCTGCCTCTGGTGAAGGAGACCCTCACCAAGTTTGGATCCACTTTCTGGTTCTGATGGGGCTGCTCACTGAATTGGCCAGCACTCATCTTTTCCTTCAGCAATTTTAGGTCATTCCCTGTGCTTGCTTTTTAATCCTGCTTGATAACCAAGCTGAGTGTTCAGTCAAGGAAGCCTGCATCACTGAAGGGGCTGGTACTTATCAGACCCTGCCCAGATGAGAATGACCCTGCCCAGAAGTGAATGCAGATGCCATTTGCCCTCCCTGAAGGCAAGGCGACAGATCCCCTTCAACTTGCATATGACATGGGGGGGCCCGTGTCTTTACCAATTTTAGATTAAGAACAAGTGGTTTGGAAGACCATTACCAGCGTAGTTCTAACTCCTGCTCTATTTATTTATTGAAATATTGAGTTAATATGAGCATTGTTTCAAACGTGGAAAGCTTTGAGTCAGCCAGAGAACATCTC
This sequence comes from Ovis canadensis, assembly GCF_042477335.2. Taxonomy (NCBI): domain Eukaryota; kingdom Metazoa; phylum Chordata; class Mammalia; order Artiodactyla; family Bovidae; genus Ovis; species Ovis canadensis. The sequence continues at coordinate 61,602,527 of NC_091247.1, forward strand.
TTTCTAAAGGGGGAAATGTCTCTAAAAGCCAGTGTTCCTAGAACTCGTCCACTGATTTTCTTTTTTTTTTTTTTGGCTGCTCGAAGTGGTATGTGGGATCTTAGCTCCCCGACCAAGGATTGAACCTAAGTCCCTTGCAGTGGAAGCAAAGGACCACCAGGGAAGTCCCTTGTCCACTGACATTAAACAAACAGTATTTATATAACAGTTGGATATAATGAGATAGGATTGGATATTGACTGAGATTTTCTTATAATCTATGAAAATAAGATAGAGGCATTGTATTTTAGCCTTCTCATCAAGTTCCCTGTTCTATGTTGCAGCATTAATATATGATAGAAATAGTAACAGACTAGGAAAGCAGTAAAAGTGTCTGTGGTGAGTTTAAAAATGCCCTTGGCTCAGAGCCTTAGAGAGGACGTCAATCAAATTAGAAGAGGATGATACATCCTCCAGTGATTAAAAATAAATTGTCCATAAAGGTAACAGACGTAAGAAATTTTAGTACTAAGATAAAGATATTCATTTCCTTTCATATTAGAGTTTTCATGTTGCTTTGTGAAATCCTGAATTCTCCCAGTCCAGTCACACTAGAGGAAAGCAGTAAGAATTATAATAAAACCTAATAATAATAATTACCAACTCAGTGGACATGAGTTTGAGCAAGCTCTGGGAGTTGGTGATGGACTGGGAAGCCTGGTGTGCTGTAGTTTGTGGGGTTGCAGAGTTGGACATGACTGAACTGAACTGAATAATAATAATATTTTATAATAATTCATTACTATTATTATTTGTTATAATAATAAAAATGAGGGGCATAATAAAACTTAATAATGTGTTATAATTATTATTGCTATAATTTGTTATTTAGTATAATAATGATAATAAAACCAAAACCAATATTGTAGTGCAGGTCCATACCCAGAACATTAGATTGTCACAGGATTGTGATAGCTGTGTACTTGTTAAGTGAACCAGGCTGATGGTAGAATGATCATATTATTAACAGACAAATGTTTTGAGCCAGATCAAGGGTGCTGTCCTACACACCTAAACAAACAGAGGTAACTTGGACACTCTGGAGCAAACAGAGGGCAGGTTGTTCTGCAAGGAGAGTTCATAGCAATGAAACCAAGTCATTGTAATGTCATTTTATACATCCATTAACTCCTCCCCTTTCACCGATCTGCTCATTGGGTTCTAGAGACTATCAGATTCAGCTTCAATTTTTTTTGCAAGAACACTTGTTGGTGCCGCTGTGTATTTTCCCTTGAGTGCTGTCAGGAAGCACACAGTGGACCATTGCCCCTTCTTTTGTGATGTTAACATCTAACAAAGGATCCCAGTATCAACAGCCCGATCCAGCCCCTGCAGATTCCCATCAGACTTTCCTCTGAGGGTACTGTCAGCTGCCCGTGACAGCTGTTTGGTCTGTTTCTTTCCTTTCACTTAGGTTTGCAAAACGGTGTGTTGCTCGTCCTTCTAATAATTGGGGCTTTTCCATAAAGAAGAATTTCTATTAACAAATGTTTTGTTACTCTGCTGCATGATTTATGGGGAGGGCAGGAGAAATCCCTGATCCTTTCCCTTTATTTGCCAATTTTCAGAATACAGTGATGGCCTAATAACCTCCAGAGTTAACTAAAGCTTGGGTTCATCTGCTTTCATTAGCATCTCATGGATTTTAGCACACTCAGAGGGTCTCAATTCATCATAGTCCCTGCTTTCTGAACGCTTCCTTTGTCCCAGTTTTGGCTGATAGAGTGCATTCATTTGGCTCGTGTGTGCCTATGACCCCAGAATTCTTCATTAGTGCCTCTGCTTTCAGTTCCACTCTATTCCAGACTCACACGTTTTCTGCCCCAGACTTCAGATCCTTGGTTCTTTGTCAAGGAGTCTTGGTTCTTTTTCGTGGGAAATACTATTAAGAGACCACAATTTGAAAACTAGGCATGCTCATTGTAGCTGAATTAGTCCTTGCTTCTGGGCCTTTCCAGTACAGAGCGATGGGAAATGCACATTATTAAAAGAAAATTACATAATGAGTTCATATGGATACTTCCAATTCAAATTTAAGATTATCATCTTTTACATAGCATCTGGATTTTATGCTTAAGTTCTTAATATTATTCACATAATTATTTGCTTTATCCTATTACATATATAATAGTTTCAAAACAGTAGTGTAGTTGTGTTCTTAAGGGTCTCGTTATTGGTTGAAGTTTAAGATAGCTCTGTCACTTTTTCTGTCTTTAAATCTCTCTAGATAATTTTACTTGGGCTTCCCAGGTGGTTCATTGGTAAAGAATCTGCCTACTAATGCAGGAGATGTGGGTTCCATCCTTGGGTCAGGAAGATCCCCTGGAGAAGGAAATGGCAACCCACTCCAATATTCTTGCCTGGGAAATCCCACGGACAGAGGAGGCAGGCTACAGTCCATGGGGTCGCGGAGTCGGACACAACTGAGTGACTAAACAGGTTCAGTTTGATGGGTGAAGCAGTTTTGTTTTTGTTTTTTTAAGTTTTCCTTTGTTCAGTTTAGTTCCGTTCAGTCGCTCAGTCGTGTCTGACTCTTTGCAACCCCAAGAATCGCCGCACGCCAGGCCTCCCTGTCCATCACCAACTCCCAGAGTTCACTCAGACTCACGTCCATCGAGTCCGTGATGCCATCCAGCCATCTCAGCCTCTGTCATCCCCTTCTCCTCCTGCCCCCAATCCCTCCCAGCATCCGAGTCTTTTCCAATGAGTCAAAGCTTCGCATGAGGTGGCCAAAGTACTGGAGTTTCAGCTTTAGCATCATTCCCTCCAAAGAAATCCCAGGGCTGATCTCCTTCCGAATGGGCTGGTTGGATCTCCTTGCAGTCCAAGGGACTCTCAAGAGTCTTCTCCAACACCACAGTTCCTTTGTAAACTTATGTTTTATATCTTGAAACATTATTCTGAAAAAGAGCCTTGTGGGTTGGACTCTGGTCTAGAGGGATCTTGTTAGTATTCTGGACATTTTTTAATAGCAGGATTCTGCCAAGGAAGTAATTGTCAGCAAAACTTTTCCAAGGAAAGAAGTTGAGGTCACTTTGAATTTCTCTTACACAATTTTTTACTCTAATTTCTCCAATAATGTTAGACTAAACATCTTTTCAGTTTTAAAGGCCACTTGCATTTCTTTTGTGAATTCTCTGTTCTTCTCTCTTCCCCATTATTCTGTACAATTTTTCTTCCACTTTTATAGTCTTCTGATCTACTTTTGGAAACATTCTTAGGAATAACAATGCTTTGGGATGTGAATTATGAATAAATTTTTCATATTTTATTTATTACATTGTTATTTTGATTTTTTTCAGGTAGAGGTGTTTGAGGTTTGTTTTAGTAGAATTTATTTATCCTTTTCTCCATTACTTCTGGTATTCCTCATAGCTCTGTTGGTAAAGAATCCACCTCCAATGCAGGAGACCTTGGTTCAATTCCTGGGTCAGGAAGATCTGCTGGAGAAGGGATAGGCTACCCACTCGAGTACTGTTGGGTTTCCCTTGTGGCTCAGCTGGTAAAGAATCCACCTGCAGTGTGGGAGACCTGGGTTCAAATGAACCCAGGTTTGGGAAGATCCCCTGGAGAAGGGAAAGGCTATCTACTCCAGTATTCTGGCCCGGAGAATTCCATGGACAATACAGTCCATGAGGTTTCAAAGAGTCAGACACAACTGAGCAACTTTCATTTTTCACTTTTTGATTTGTGAGTTACAGATAGAAAAGGGTTCCTTTTCCAGGTTTTTAAGAGATTCACCCATCTTCTAATACTTTTAAGGTATTATTTATTTGTTCATTAGTTCATTAGTTTTCCATTTAATTCTTTCAACAATTTGGTTTATCATGTTTGGGGAAAATGGATTCAATTTCATCTTTTATCAGATTGTTTCCAGTTATCTGAACATTTCTTTTTCAGAAGTTTATCTTTCCTTCACTGATTTAAGAGGCAGCCTTTCATATCATATTATCTTATTATTCTCCAGTCTTAATAGATTAAAATTTTGCTAACTCTATTCTATCTAGCTAACTTCAGTCTATCTAAATGCATTTAAGGTATGCAATTAGTATAAAAAAATTAAGTATTAATATAAGTCCTTAAAACTCTCCACTATAATGTCATTCTGTTTTTGAACCATCTTTCCTTTGAGCTCCAGTTTTCATGATATTAAGACCTTATTAAATTCTTCTGGAACATGAAATACTCAAGAAGTACTTCTTCTTCTTCTTTCATTTTTTTCCAGCCCTGATTCTTGATCTTTTCCTGCATCTTTTCCTCCCTACCATCCCCACTTCACATAATGTGAGCAAATTTTCCATAAACTCTCTTTTCATCTTGACCAGCACTAAAACAAACTCCCCTGTCCAGACTTTCTGTTTTCTCTAATTTCAGGGCAGGTTAATTCATCCTCCTCCCCCTAGGTCTGATTTTAGCTGGCTGTTTCCTGTTTCATCTCTTTTGTTGAGGCCTAAGCTGGGATGCTGTGGAGTGGGGACAAGTATTCTGTGGGGCCCAGAGAAGACCTTGCAGAGTTCTTATTAGAGACAGGGCTCTATATTTCCTTCTGGGATGCAGGTGCATATGTCAGGGTTCACCTTATCAAATGGGTGCATATTTTATTTTCAAATAAAGATAGTTATTAGCTTTGAATCATTCCCCAACTCCAATTGTTCCTAAAGGCTTTGCTTTGCAACATCCTCTTTATCTCATAAAGAAAATTAGAAATGAGAGTCTTTCCTAAGTTCCAGAAGTTTACTATGTTACTAGACTCTGTGCTCCCAAAGCAGGGGGTCAGAATTCGATCCCTGGTGGGGAAACTAAGGATTCTACATGCCGCAACTAAGAGTTTGCTTGCTGTGACTAAGATCTGGCACAACCAACCAAATAAATATAATGGTTTTAAAAATCTGTGTTTCTTCTCTTAGCTGCCCCTTTGGCAAGCTGGCAGCATGAGGCTGTGCTCCCTCTTTGGGTGTTGCTAGCAAGTTTTCAAATACCACAGTTGCTGTTTCATTAAGTTCCAGGCAGGGGTTTTGTGGTCTGGCTGCTCCCCACCATCTCTACTCAGAAGTGTTTAGGAATGTGTTTCTGAAAGTGTGATAAGAGAAGAGCACACACCAGAAACCCTTGGATGCTCTTTAAACATGTGGCTTCCTGATCTTATCCAAGGTAAAGATACTGTAACAGAATCTCGAGGAATGAAGTCTAGTTTATGCATTTTAAGTACATTTCCTGGTGGATACTGATCACAGTAAAAGTTGAGAATCTTTGACTATGCAATGTTATGAAAGCTTCTGCTTTTTCTCTTTCCAGCCCATTAAAAATTCTGAACACAGTATTTTCTTTCCATTAACTTTGCAAAATATTGTCTAACTATGGTGTTCATCACAAGAAATAACAAGATCCCATCTTGGTACTCAGGAACACACACAATTCCATTCATATTTGCTCAGCCTAGTTTAGTAGAAAAATGACCTGCTATTCTCCTTCCAGACATCTCTTCAGATAGAAGAGAAATATATACAAAGTGCTGATGTCTGCACACCCAGAGGCCCCATTAAGGCCAAATAATCATAATTTGAACTAATGTCTGGATTCGTCTATAGCAACAATATGTAATAATTAGTGCTAAGTTTTACAGAATTTCTGCCTATAGTTTTCTCAAGAAATGAAGATGAGTTGCATGTATTATTGTTGGGTAAACTGCATGGAGCTCTGGCAGAACAGAATAAAGGTTTGCTTTCCAATATGTTTATTTCCATTTTCAGGAAATTGCAATATTGTTCATCAGCATTAATTCCCCTTGCAGAACAACTCACCTTCTTATATATTTTCTCACAAAAGTGTCTGACTATACTGCTTGTGTCATTCTTAAAATTTGATATTATAATACAACAGAGGTATACGTGAAACAAAGGGATTAATACACATATAGGTTCTGTCCTTCTAGAATTATGAGGAAAGCATTGAAACATTGGAAAAATGGTCTCATCCTCTTCCTCCATGGATGTCCATTCCTCCCACGTGTTTCTAGTCCTTCTTTATAAACCTTACTTCCAATACAGGATCTGGCCCTTCTTACAACTTACTCTGGATACAATTCCATGTTCCACTTTCCCCGAAATATTAGACCATATACCAAGCTTCCTTTGCAGGTGATAGTTTCTAGTTGTTGTTGTTCAGTCAGTAAGTCATGTTCGACTCTTTGCAGTCCTATGAACTGCAACACGCTAGGCTCCCCTCTCCTTCACTATCTGCCAGAGTTTTCTCAAGCTCATGTCCATAGAGTCGGTGATGCTATCCAACCATCTCATCTTCTGCTGCTCCCTTCTCCTTTTGCTTTCAATCTTTCCCAGCATCTGGGTCTTTTCCAAAGAGTTGGCAAGAATTCCTATGAAGAAATGGAGTAGCCCTCAGAGTCAATAAGAGTCTGAAATGCAGTCTTCAGGTGCAGTCTCAAAAAATGACATAGTAATCTTGGTTCATTTCCTAGCAAACCATTCAACATCACAATAATCCAAGTCTATGCCCCAACCACTGATGCCAAAGAAGCTGAGATGATATTTTCTAGGGCTTCCTCTAATTAATTTACATACTTTTTCTACAACTATACAGTAAGCCAGAATTATTTACCCATTACTGTTCTCTAGGGATTTCACAACAATACAATTTCATACAAGAATTCTGATTTGAATTTTTATAACTAACTTCATTGCAAACTATGTATCTCTAGAGTATTCAGCTGACATGCTTGCAAGTGATCGCCAGATATGATTTTATTCTTCCTGTTATTTCACAGAAAGTCACACAGGCCCTCCCAGCTATGCTTCTTTCTTCATTATCACCATAGTTTAATTAAGAACTGTTGAATGGACAGAGTCTGAATTATCTATTTTCTTAAAATAATTTTTCAGTGTTATGTGGCAGCCTGAATGGGTGGGGGGGGAGTTTGGGAGGAAATGGATACATGTGTTTGGCTGAGTCCCTTTGCCCCGCACCTGAAACTATAGCGACATTGTTAACTGGCTATAATCCAATACAAAATAAAAAGTTAAAAATAATAATTTTAAGGAGACGATCTCCCAGATAATATAGGATATACAGATGCATGTGTAAAAGCAGGACAGGAAGATGAAAAGTCATGTGGCATTTGGAGAAAATGTTCGTAAAACTCTCAGCTGGTGCCTGAGGAAGAACAGTGGCCTCAGGCTATCATTTTGTTGCCTAAGTAGTCCAAGCACAGGCTGAGGGCTGGTACCCTCAAAAAAATAACAGGGTAGAAGATTTTGTTTCAACAAAGATTTTGATCCAACAAAGTAGTAAAAGAGTTCACTAGTACTTCTAGGAAAATAGCTGATTGGCACCAAAAAGAAATCAACAGCTTTCTCATGTCTGTGCAATTTTGTTTCACTACTCTATGAAGACTAAATGCTATCAGAATGCCTCAGAGAGGGTCAGAGAAGGTTTGTGCAGGTGAGGAAAGAGCCTGCCAAGCTGAAGAGAAGGCTGGTATTTTGTATCAGCCTAATGTTTCTCTTAAAATCTCAATATTTAGGGAGAAACAAGTAGAAAGATTGTCTGTCATACAGAGTGAAGTAAGTCAGAAAGAGAAAACCAAATATAGTATATTAACCCATATATGTGGAATCTAGAAAAATGGCACAGATGAACCTATTTCCAGGGCAAGAATACAGACACAGATGTAGAGAAGGCACATGAGGACATGAAGGGAAGGGTGGGATAAATCAGGAGGCTGAGGCTGACATATATACACTCCTATGTGTAAGACAGATAGCTAGTGGAACGGTGCTATATGGCACAGGAAGCTCAGCTCTGTGTTCTGTGATGACCTAGAGGGGTAGGAGGGAAGTCTACAAGAGAAGGGATCTATGTATACATACAGCTGATTCACTTCCTTGTACAGCAGAAACCAACACAACATTGTAAAGAAATTATACTTCAATTTAAAAAGAAAACAAACAGTGTATCATGGCTTGGTGTTTTCAAGTAGGCTCAGTATTTCTGCTCCCAGTTGGTTGGAAACTCTTGCTTATGACCCTCCCTGGGGTGTTCTGTAGGTTTCCCAAGGCTTAGTTAGCAGTCATTAGTCTTTCTCTCTAAAAGCCTGGTGATGACATGTTTTATCCACTTTCAAAAATTAACTGAAAACAGTATAACTATTGGAAATCTCCCATTTGTGAATCATTTAATCCTTGAATCACCATAGGTATTGACTATGGCCTTAAGCATGAAATAATTTTAAATTAAGAACAGCAGTCAGTGTTTCTGCCTGTTTTAAAATCAATTCCAAATGCCACATGATTGAGCTGCCACAAGGGCTGTTATTGGCCAGCAAGGGAGCTAAAATAATCAGATTCACCACAGAGATGTCTATAAAGGCAGTGCCATCATTCCTATTTTATGAGAGAAATTGTGCCAGTAAGAAGGGGAGAAGTGTGAAAGGGGTCACCGACCTCAGCTTGATAGGAAGTTAGCTGAGAGTAACAAGAGGTGGCCCCTTCACCTAACCATCCAATAGCCACCTAATCACACCAAGCAATTTACCAGCCCCGCCCAACACACCTATCAGTCCTCCAAAAATAGTTCAGGGGCCAGAAAACTCCACAAGTGGCCACCTGGCAGGAGTTTTCCCACTCTGGCACATGCGCCCCTCACACTATCCTGTATTAAAGTAAACTTTTGTGGCCCTTGGGCTCATTATCTGTTCACAAATATCCCCTGAATACATACATATAAGTATAAGACTGAATTATGGGAAAGATATGTGCAGTAGAGCATCTTGCTACATAACCTGCAGTTGTCAATCCAGACTGTCAATCAATGACCTCCTTGGATTATACAAGTGTTGTTCAGTTGCTGAGTCATGTCTGACTCCTTGGGACCTCATGGACTGCAGCACCCTAGGTTTTCCCTGTCCTTCACTACACCCCAGAGTTTGCTCAAATTCATGTCCATTCAGGGTGTATAATAGACTCACAGTTTTTCAAATTTACCTGGGAAGAATGTGGATAGTCCCTGGCTAAAGGGAACTCTGATGAGCAGGCTAAGTTGGAGCGGACAAATGAGTGGACACGCCCAGGAGGGAAGAAAAGGTGGGAAATGTAGGATACAGAGACAAGAGGCTGTAGGCATTTATGGGATAGTCTTCCTTCAAGAAGAATAGAAAGGACTTGCCTCGTCCAGGGGTTAAGACTCTAGGTTTCAATGCAGGGGGCATAGGTTTGATCCCGCGTCAGGGAACTAAGATCCCACATGCTTTGCAATGCAACAGAAAACAAAAAAAAAAAAAAAAAAAACAACGTAAATGGGAGGAAACAAATGAAGACAGTAATTCATCGTCCCTTCGTTTATACTCCTTTATGTTGTGCAGACCTTGTCTTTTAATCGACCTCCTTTCTATTAGGTGTTTACAGGGAAATTTTCCACTTTAAAATCTTGCAGCATTATTCACAGTAACCAGGATTCTTTAGTGTCTGAGCCACCAGGGAAGCCTTTCTTTATGGAAAGGAGCAGGAAAAGAGAATCCCAAATACTGCAAGAGTCCTGAGCTCTGTGAGCAAGGGAAGGCAATTAGAGACACAGAAAAACTAGAATGATGTTAGAGTAAATGATTCATGACTCCAAAGCTTGGGTTCCTGTGAAAGGTTATCACAGTAAAAGACATACATGTAACTTTTATTTTTAAAAAATATTTATGAGCAACAGAAGGAAGAGCTTTCAAAATGGAATTTTGTAGAAATTTAGTCTTCAGGTGACCCAGATAACCATGATGGTGTGATCATTCACCTAGAGCCAGACATCTTGGAATTTGAAGTCAAGTGGGCCTTAGGAAACCTCACTACAAACAAAGCTAATGGAGGTAGTAGAATTCCAGTTGAGCTATTTCAAATCCTAAAAGATGATGCTGTGAAAGTACTGCACTCAATACGTCAGCAAATTTGGAAAACTCAGCAGTGGCCACAGGACTGGAAAAGGTCAGTTTTCATTCCAATCCCAAAGAAAGGCAATGCCAAAGAATGTTCAAACTACCTCACAGCTGCACTCATCTCACACACTAGTGAAGTAATGCTCAAAATTCTTCAAGCTAGGCTTTAACAGTACATGAACTGTGAACTTCCAGATGTTCAAACTGGATTTAGAAAAGGCAGAGGAACCAGAGACCAAATTGCCAACATCCCTTGGATCATTGAAAAATCAAGAGAATTCCAGAAAAACATCTACTTCTCCTTCATTGAATATGCTAAAGTCTTTGTGTGGATCACAGCAAACTGTGGAACATTCTTCAAGAGATGGGAATACCAGACAACTTATCTGCCTCTTGATAAATCTGTATGCAGGTCAAGAAGCAACAGTTAGAACTGGACATGGAACAACAGACTGGTTCAAATCTGGGAAAGGAGTATGTCTATATATTGTTACCCTGCTTATTTAACTTAAATGCAGGGTACATAATTCAAAATGCTGAGCTGGATGAAGCACAAGCTGGAATCAATATCAACAGCCTCAGACGATACCATCCTTATGGCAGAACTAAAGAGCTTCTTGATGAAAGTGAAAGAGGAGAGTGAAAAAATTGGCTTAACACTCAACATTCAAAAAACTAAGATCTTGGCATCTGGTCCCATCAATTCAGTTCAGTTTAGTCATTTAGTCATGTCCCACTCTTTGTGACCCCATGGACTGCAGCATGCCAGGTTTTCCTGCCCATCACTAACTCCTGGAGCTTGCTCAAACCCATGTCCATTGAGTCAGTGATGCCATCCAAGCATCTCATCCTCTGTCATCCCCTTCTCCTCCCGTCTTCAATCTTTCCCAGCATCAGGGTCTTTTCCAAAGAGTCAGTTCTTCACATCAGGTGGCCAAAGTCCCATCACTTCATGTCAATTAGATGGGGCAACAATGGAAACAGTGACAGACTTTATTTTCTTGGGCTCCAAAATCACTGCAGATGGTGACTACAGCCATGAAATTAAAAGATGCTTACTCCTTGGAAGGAAAGTTATGACCAACCTTGACCTCATATTAAAAAGCACAGACATTCCTTTGCCAACAAAGTTTCATCTAGTCAAAGCTTTGGTTTTTCCAGTAGTCATGTATGGATGTGAGAGTTGGACCATAAAGAAAGCTGAACATTGAAGAATTGATGCTTTTGAAGTGTGGTTTTGGAGAAGGCTCTTGAGAGTCCCTTTGACTGTGAAGAGATCAAACCAGTCAATCCTAAAAGAAATTACTCCTGAATACACGTTGGAATGACTGATGCTGAAGCTGAAGCTCCAATACTTTGGCCACCTGATGCTAAGAACTGACTCCTTGGAAAAGACCCTGATGCTGGGCAAGATTGAAGGCAGGAGGAAAAGGGGAAGACAGAGGATGAAATTGTTGGATGGCATCACTGACTCGATGGACATCAGTTTGGGCAAGCTCAGTTGATGATGAACAGGGAAGGCTGGCATGCTGCAGTCCATGGGGTCACAAAGAGTCTCAAACAAGTGAGTGACTGAACTGAATTGAACTGATTCTTTAGCGTAGTAAGAAAAGTGAGATGTTCCCAGCATGGCCCAGCTAAATGTTGTAAGTCATATCTGATAAATTGTTGAAGGTCAAAGATCAGTTTCAGCTATCATATGAGAACATGAGGACACGGTGGGTTGCAGCCAGGAACACTACCTTTTGCATCAGAGAAAGGGATGAGATTTAAACCCTCATCTCAGAATCACCTCTATGATACTTTTCATTGAGGGCTGAGAGAGAAGAGAAGAAAAACATTTGGGGAATTTAATGCCTAGTGGGTATAATTTGCTGATTTTTAAGAATGTGTATAGTGTATGTGTGTGTGTGTGTGTGTGGAAATTTCTTTCTCTTATGAGCCCTGCACTGAACCATGAGCAGCAAGAACACATTTTATGTGCTGCCTAGAAATCAGTGCTGACTGAAAATTCACTAATCATGAAGAGCATCAGATGTGACTGCATCTCTCATGCAGGTGGATTCAGTAGAAATACCAGGAGAAAGAGACAAGGTCACTGTCACCTTGTCATCTGACATGGCCATATTCAAGTTGGCCTTTTTAAATATACTCACCAGGATTCTTTGTTTATAACACAGATGTGGTCTCTGACATGTTTTTATTTAGGGAAAGTCTAAACAGCTAAAAACAAAAAAGGAATTTAAAATTTGATCAATGTTTCAATCCCAAACATTATTAAATATTATTTCGTCTAAAAAGGAATTTGTGCAAACTATTTAGCTTGACATTTAAGACTGTCCAAAATTTAGCACCCTGTTTCAAAACCTTCCCCTTCACATTGGCTATATAGATTCTTTTTTAAAAAAAAAAGCAAAATGAGTCTTTCAGTTCAGTTCAGTTCAGTCACTCAGTCATGTCCAGCTCTTTGCAACCCCATGGACTGCAGCACACCAGGCTTTCCTGTCCATCACCAGTCCATCGCCAACTCCTGGAGCTTGCTCAAACTCATGTCCATCCAACCATCTCATTCTCAGTCATCCCCTTCTCCTCCTGCCTTCAATCTTTCCCATAATCAGGGTCTTTTCTAATGAATCAGTTCTTCACATAAGGTGGCCAAAGCATTGGAGCTTCAGCTTCAGCATTAGTCCCAATGAGTCTTTATTGGTCAGGAAATACTCTTGTAGAACAGACAGACTTGAAAAAAGATAATTGGGATCATTTTCTGCAAGTGTGGTAAAATAAATCTGGATCAAAATGCCCATACTATTTATTTCCTTTAAGAATTTTGATATTCTGCTCAACTGTCAAATCACAGGGGAAAAAATGAATAAGGAATTTCTAAAAAGCTATCAGAAAAATTAGAACATTTTCTACCATGGATATTTGTCTTCTGTTGGTTCGCACATCTTTGTTCCCGATGAGTCACTAAACATTTTGCAGAGCTGAAGCTGGGTATAAGATGCAAAAGCAACCAGATAAGGGATTAAAGATACAAATGAGATGCTTTGTGACAGCTAAACAATGTCATGAATTTTAAATATTTTTTCTTAAAAAGAGTCAAGCATTTCTCCTTACAAGTGTTTTCTGTTGATTCTAGAAAGTGTTTTAGCTGTTTATAGTGTGGTTCTGTGGACTGAAATTTGTCTGCAAGCAAGATAAGCAAAAATCAAACCTCAGAAACTTTTATAGTCATTTGAGCACTGAGAGTAATTTTATATCTGTTGAATCTAATTAAAAATTGGGGGTTTTATTACATATATTTTTTATTTCTCCAATAATTTAATTTTTATGTATTCTATGAAAGTTGAATTAAAAAAAAAGCCTGTTATTTTAGCATATAAAGTTTAGGAAGCAATTTTCTAGCACACAGGAAACACTTCTAGTTGATTTTCTAAAAATAAAGATGTCCAGTGACTCCAAATGCCCTTGAAAACCACGAGTCACTTAGATATGAATGAGCTCCAAACTGAGTCCTGGTGGTAGTGCTTATTACTTATTCCCAGGTTCTTTTTTTAATGGAAATGACAGAATCAAAATTGATTGAGAATGTATATTGGAAGCATTTATAATTTATAATTTCATTTACATGAAGCTAGTTAAACATTTAAGGCTTTAATGATGAAAGGGTGGAAAGCACAAGAGTAGCCAAGTTAAAGCCCAAGGTAAGGAGAGCTAATTCCAGCCTCATTCAAAGAAATGTCCATGAGAACATAGTTGGGCTTCAGGCTTTGTCCCTGTGATCTGGGGAGCTGCTAACTGGCCAGATCAGAGCAGGAAGGCCAGATGGACTGTGTCTTTGGCTCATTCCCTGGGGCAGATCTCAGTTCCTCAGACCTAACTTCCTGAGGCACCAGCCAAGGTCAAGGTCACAGCACCCAGACTAATGAATCAGCTGCTTCCTCTCTGCAAGCCCAGGAATATCCATATTCAACAAACTGAGCCAAGTCATCAGACTGTTAAATCCAAGGCTGACTTTTTTTAAACTGACATTTGTGAGAGAATGAAACCTGAAAACGAAAACTCCTTATTGCCAACTTCAGGTTTAAATTGAAGAAAGCAGGGAAAACCACTAGACCATTCAGGTATGACCTAAATCAAATCCCTTACAATTATACAGTGGAAGTGAGAAATAGATTCAAGGGATTAGATTTAGACAGAGTGCCAGATGTACTATGGACAGAGATTTATGACACTGTACAGGAGACAGAGATCAAGACCATTCTCAATAAAAAGAAATGCAAAAAAGCAAAATGGCTATCTGAGGAGGCCTTACAAATAGCTGTGAAAGAAGAGAAGTGAAAAGCAAAGGAGAAAAGGAAAGATACACCCATTTGAATGCAGAGTTCCAAAGACTAGCAAGGAGAGATAAGAAAGCCTTCCTCAGCAATCAATGCAAAGAAATAGAGGAAAACAATAGAATGGGAAAGACTAGAGATCTCATCAAGAAAATTAGAGATACCAAGGGAACATTTCATGCAAAGATGGGTTCAATAAAGAACAGAAATGGTATGGACCTAACAGAAGCAGAAGATATTAAGAAGAGGTGGCAAGAATATACAGAAAAACTATACAAAAAAAGCTCTTCATGACCCAGATAATCACAATGGTGTGATCACTCACCTAGAGCCAGACATCCTGGAATGTGAAGTCAAGTGGGTCTTTGAAAGCATCACTACAAACAAATCTAGTGGAAGTGATGGAATTCCAGTGGAGCTATTTCAAATCCTAAAAGATGATGCTGTGAAAGTGCTGCACTCAATATGTCAGTAAATTTGGAAAACTCAGCAGTGGTCACAGGACTGGAAAAGGTCAGTTTTCATTCCAATCCCAAAGAAAGGCAATGCCAAAGAATGCCAAGCTACCACACAATTGTACTCATCTCACACACTAGTAAAGGAATGCTCAAAATTCTCCAAGCCAGGCTACAACAATACATGAACAGTGAACTTCCAGATGTTCAAACTGGATTTAGAAAAGGCAGAGGAACCAGAGATCACGTTGCCAACATTAGATCATCAAAAAAGCAAGAGAATTCCAGAGAAACATCTACTTCTGCTTTATTGACTATGCCAAAGCCTCTGACTAAGTGGACTACAACAAACTGTGGAAAATTCTTAAAGAGTTGGAAATATCAGACCACCTGACCTGCATCTTGAGAAATCTGTATGCAGGATCAGGAAGCAACAGTTAGAACTGGACTTGGAACAACAGACTGCTTCCAAATAGGAAAAGGAGTATGTCAAAGCTGTATATTGTTAAAGCTGCTTATTTAAGTTATATTCAGAGTACATCATGAGAAATGCTGGACTGGATGAAGCACAAGCTAGAATCAAGATTGCCAGGAAAAATATCAATAACCTCAGATATGCAGATGACATCACCCTTATAGTAGAAAGTGAAGAACTAAAGAACCTCTTGATGAAAGTAAAAGAGGAGAGTGAAAATGTTGGCTTAAAGCTCAACATTTAGAAAACAAAGATCATGGCATCTGGTCCCATCACTTCATGGAAGATAGATGGGGAAACAGTGGAAACAGTGACAGACTTTATTTTTCTGGGCCCCAATATCACTGCAGATGATGGTTGCAGCCGTGAAATTAAAAGATGCTTACTCCTTGAAGGAAAGATATGACCAACCTAGACAGCATATTCAAAAGCAGAGACACTGCTTTGCCAACAAAGGTCCGTCTAGTCAAGGCTATGGTTTTTCCAGTAGTCATGTATGGATGTGAGAGCTGGACTATAAAGAAAGCTGAGTGCAGAAGAATTAATGCTTTTGAATTGTGGTTTTGGAGAAGACTCTTGAGAGTCCCTTGGACAGCAAGGAGATCCAACCAGTCCATCCTAAAGGTGATCAGTCCTGAATATTCATTGGAAGGACTGATGTTGAAGTTGAAACTCCAATACTTTGGCAACCTGATGCAAAAAACAGACACATTTGAAAAGACCCTGATGCTGGAAAAGATTGAAGGCAAGAAGAGAAGGGGACAACAGAGGATGAGATGCTTGGATGACATCACCGACTCAATGGACATGAGTTTGAGTAAACTCCGGGAGTTGGTGATGGACAGGGAGGCATGGCATGCTGCCATCCAGGGGTCGCAAAGAGTCAGACTGTACTGAGCGACTGAACTGAACTGAAACCTGAGATAAGCTTTTCTCAGTTTTAAGTTTTCCTTTACTGTGATTTAAAAACTCATGGGGTCTTCTCTGGGTCTGCTTTCCAACAGGAGCTATAAAAACCTCAACAGGCCCTTTCTCTTTCCTTTAAACTTGATTTCTTAAAAATATTTCATGTATCAAAATGTTTAAGGTGAAGAGATACATACTGGATGGAACTGTATATTTTTGCTTGAAATTATCTTCTTAGGACATAAAGAGAAATCAGTTGTTTTATGCTAAAAATGCAATGTTGCATGCAGATATTTTGCACATGATTTGGAAACTGTTAGGATTACATCAGCTCCAAACTGTCCCTCCTATTCTTGGCAGCTGGACTATTGATTTAATCTGCAGCTATTCACCTCAAGGACTAGAATTTTAGGGGACATTTTTCCTCCTCCCCAGCTAGTGTTCCCCCCCCCCACCCCAAGGCATTTGTAAAATCCCCTCATTATCTATTGCCAGCTAATCAGTTGCCTTTGTCCATTCATTCCTAAGCAAATATTTGAGCATCATCTGTATGCCAGGCACTGGGCTAGTTACTAGGTATCCAGTGTTTACTAAAACATCAGGGTCCCAGCTCTCATGTAGATAACAGTTCAGTGGGAAAGGCAGACAATGAACAAGAAGATAAAAACGGCATTACAAACCATGCAAAATCCTAAGCAGGAGACAGTGAAGGGAGCTAAACTGAAATGATGCTTGGACCGCCCTCTCTCTGCCACTTCCTGGATCCTTATCTGTCCTCTCAGCTTTCACCAGGGCTGGCATGAGGTTTACCTCCTCAGCTCCTGGCCCAATAGTTCTGTGAAAACCTCACTGTCCAGCCAGAGGAGGCTGGCATTTAATGACTGGAAAATGGATTTGGGGTCTGGTGGGATAGGGTGGGTAGATATGAGAAGTCTACTTTGAGACCAAGTGAACCTTGTGTTTAGAATATTGTTGGTCCTTGTTGCATTTATTCTACTTGCCTTATATATTCTCTAGACCCTGGCTCCAGAGCTGAAACAATCATGGAAAATCTGAAGACAGGAATTAATGTGGTGTCTATCCACCCTGGGATTTAGCATTTCAGCCCGAGTTGATGCTCCCACCTCCACAGCTTATAGGCCTTAGGTGTTTTCAGAAGAACTAATGACCTGAACCACAGAGAAGCTGCCAGGCAGCTTAACAGCTTAATTCTGCAGCTTGAGAAAAAAAAAATGAGCTGGGATCTCTTCCTTGTTAAAGAGCCACAAAGCAATGAATCAGTGTAATAAAATCATTCTGAATGATAAGCCTTTGATGCAGGCAGGTTTATTTCCGAGTTTAGTGAAATTTGAGCTATATAATCCACGCTGGAAAAAGAAGATTTCAAAGAAAAACTTTTTTGATAGTGATTTTCTCCCATTAATGAGGTTGCAGGAGAACTGTTTATTTTTTTTTCTTTCTAAGTTTCAAAATTTTTCTAAAAATCAACCTGTTTTATTCTGATAGTTTTTTAAAATAAAGTTTTTCAGTTAATAATACACCATATTCTTGAACAAGTCACATGGATTTTCCTCTGAAGAGACAAACATCTGCTGTGTCTAAGATGTGCAGTGCAGGGGCAATATCAAATGCTGATGTCCGGGACACATTATGATGGGGGTAGATATAAATGCTGCATGGATGCTCTGCATCCACCAGGAGCAAGAACTGTAGAGGTCTCAAGCTGTGAATGCCTGGGCTTGCTAAACAACTGTTCTCCATTCAGTTCTCTGCCCCGATAGCATTTGGAAGTCTGCAGTGATACTCAATATTCTAGGACTACAAAATCCCTGCTTGCTCTGGGCCAACACCGTGCGTGCCCATTTTGCTTTCCACACAGAAGAGCCCCTGTTTCTTAAGTCCCCCTGTCCAGATCCAAGCCTGGGCACAGTGTCTGCACTGAGATATTCTCGTGTTTGTGTTACCAAGCTGCTGTGCACTGCTGCTGTATCTAATGAGCCTTTATTAGACACTCTCCCTGAGGTCTCTTTTGTCAAAGGAAGGTCCAACTTTCAAAATCAGCCAATACATATTTAATCAAATATGTGCTCTGAGAATAAAAGAGAGGGAAGTGTTTACCACTTGGTGTAAGTCACCCAGACACTGATATTTGCATTTGTCATAGAAATATCACCTGCATCTCCTCATGTGGTGTGTTAGCCTGGACTTCAATAACAAAAATCCCATAGACGTTTATTTCTCATGGTTCTGGAGGCTGGAAAGTCCAAAATCAAGGGGTCAGCTGAGTTATTTTGGTGAGGGCTGTCTCCCTAGTGTGCAGATGGCTGTCTTCTTTCAGTGTTTTTATCTGGCAGGAAGGATGGAAGAAGCAGGGAGAAGAGGATGGAAGGGAGAAGGGGGATGGAAGGATGGATAGAGGAAGAGAGAGAGAAGAAGGAAGGGAGGGAGGGTGGAAGGACAACACCCTGGAGTCTTTTCTTTAAAGACACTAATCCCATGGTTGCCAGCCCTCCACCATGACCTTATCTAAACCTAATCTAATTAACTCCCAAAGGCCTCACCTCTAAATACCACGTTGAGAATTAGGGCCTCTATGGATCAATGTATTGGAGTGGGGGAGGGGAGACAATCTAGTCCATAGCACCTGGGTCTCACACCCTCTGTTCACCTCACTGTGGGTTGAGGTAAGAGAGAGTTAGGAGCCCACGTTTCAGTCTATCAGTGACCGCTGTTTTAGTCTTATCATACAGTTTCGTTGCATTTTATTGTTCTTTCTTCTACATAGACCTTTTGGTAATGGGTACATTTGTTTATTTTATCACTAGTTACTTTAGAGGCAATTCATTTTTCAATTGATTTAAAAAAATTTTTTTTATTGGAGTACAATTGCTTTACAATGCTGTTAGTTTCTGCTGTACAATGAAGTTAATCACCTCTATATATAAATATATGCCGTCCCTCTTGGACTTCCCCCACCAATCCTATCCTTCTCGGTTATCACAGAGCACGGAGCTGAGCTCCCGGTGCTGTACAGCCGCTTCCCACTAGCCCATCATATACTAGTGTGTATGTCACTGTTAATCTCCCAGTTCAGCCCACCTATGCCTTCCCTCCCTATGTCCATTCTGTATGTCTGAATCTCTATTCCTGCCCTGAAACTAGGCTGAATTGATTTTTGTTCCTAGAAATGCCTCATAAATGGTCCTGTTGTTCAGTTTCCAAGTTGCGATCACAAATGTGACCTGCAGTCTCACTGTCCCTCACATACAGTCACAAAGCTTCCAGCTGTGATGCTGGCTCTTCCATGAGCTACTCCACTTGCTCGTATTCTGCACAACACAGACTTCTTTAAGTGTATACTAATGTCTAGTTAAACAATTCTCAACTTTAAAAAATCCCCAAGCAAAGCATTTCCATTTTAAAAAGGTTGAATATTCTTGCATATACATATTGCATGATTTATATGACAAAATGATAGAAGCATATTTATATGCAAATCAAGAAAACTTTAAGAAGAACTATGTTTTCATCCCTTTGAGGTATATGTCTAGGAAGGAAATTGCTTGGTCATATAGAAAACTCTGTTTAACATTTTGAAGGGCAGCCAAAATGCTTTCTAAAGCAGCTGCACCATTTTTACAAGTCCAGCAGCAATGTACGAGGGTTCTGTTTTCTTTCTGTCCTTGATAACAGTTGTTACTGTTTGTCTCTTATTCATCCTCATAGATATGAAGTTGTATCTAATCATGACTTGATTAGCATTTCCCTAATGACTAATTTTTGAGTATTATTTGATGTGCTTACTTCAGGTAATTTTTTTGTGCTAATTTTTCCACCTTTTTGAAATATATTTGATGTATAACATTGTATAGGTTTAAGGTATACACTGTGATGATTTGATACATATTTACATTCTAAAATAATTACAATAAGGTTAGTTGACACTCCCATCACATAGTTATCATTTGTGTGTGTGTGTGTGTGTGTTGTGTGTGGTGAGATCATTTGACTCTCTTAGCAACTTTCAAGTATGTTGAAAGGATATTGCCTCGTGGCTCAGATGGTAAAGAACCCACCTGCAATGCAGGAAACCCAGGCTTGATACCTGAGTTGGGAAGATCCCCTGGAGGAGGAAATGGCAACCCACTCCAGTATTCTTGCCTAGAGATTCCCGTGGACAGAGGAGCCTGGAAAGCTACAATCCATGGGGTCCCAAAGAGTCAGATACAATTTAGGGACTGAATAACAATTCTTGTCTCTAGCTGCAGGAGTGTGATGGTCCACCACAAGACCTGTGAGCAAGATAAAAGTGAATAAATACAGCCATTTATTTCCTAAAGTAAATTTCCAAGGGCAAGAACAGATTTTCCACCAACTTTTATTCTGAAAATTTTCAAACCTACAGAGATACTGAAAGAACAGTACAATAATACATTTTGTACTATATGTATCCAGTAGTCATGTATGGATGTGAGAGTTGGACTGTGAAGAAGGCTGAGCACCGAAGAATTGATGCTTTTGAACTGTGGTGTTGGAGAAGACTCTTGAGAGTCCCTTGGACTGCAAGGAGATCCAACCAGTCCATTCTGAAGGAGATCAACCCTGGGATTTCTTTGGAAGGAATGATGCTAAAGCTGAAACTCCAGTACTATGGCCACCTCATGCGAAGAGTTGACTCATTGGAAAAGACTCTGATGCTGGGAGGGACTGGGGGCAGGAGGAGAAGGGGACGACAGAGGATGAGATGGGTAGATGGCATCACTGACTCGATGGACATGAGTCTGAGTGAACTCTGGGAGTTGGTGCTGGACAGGGAGGCCTGGCATGCTGTGATTCATGAAGTCGCAAAGAGTAGGACATGACTGAGCAACTGAACTAACTAACTAAAGACATTTTGCCCATAATTGATGATGATTATTAATGCATGGCCACCTGTGTGCATGTGTGTTTGAATCATTATAATGTCCTCATCAAATACCCCAGATCCAGAATGTGTCACCTAAGGACAAGGATCTACAAAGGTCCATATAGTCAAAGCTAAGATTTTTTCAGTAATCATGTACAGATGTGAGAACTGGAGAATCATGTACAGATGTGAGAACTGGACAATAAAAAAGCTTATCATTGAAGGATTGATACTTTTGAACTGTGGTGTTAGAGAAGATTCTTGAGAGTCCCTTGGACGGCAAGGAAATCAAACCAGGCAATCCTAAAGGAAATCAACCCTGAATCAACTGGAAGGACTGATGCTGAAGCTCCAATACATTGGCTACCTGATTTGAAAAACTGACTCATTTTAAAACAACTTGATGCTGAAAAAGATTGAAGGTAGGAGGAAAAGGGGGCAACAGAGGATGAGACGGTTGGATGACGTCACCGACTCAATGGACATGAATTTGAGCAAACTCCAGGAGATGATGAAGGACAGGGAAGCCTGGTGTGTTGCAGTCCGTGGGGTCACAAAGAGTCAGACAGACTGAGCAACTGAACAACAACAAAGACAAGAACATTATCCTACATAACCTCAGCACAGTCGCCAGCAAGAGACCCACAGGTGACAGTATACGGAGCATCTCAGTAGATGATACACAGTCACCAGTCTTGTTTCCCAAACTTGCCAGCGAGATGCTTTACAGCTTTTTACTGCCCAGATCCTTTCAAACTGTGCACTGCATCTAACATCTTTCAATCCAAGACTGACTCCCTACTTCTATATTCTACATCACTGACATTTTTAAGGAGTCAAGGCCAGTTATTTCTTAAACAGTTCCTCATTTTTTTTTTTTTTAAGTTTAGGTTCACAGTAAACACTTTGGGCAAGAATGTTACACTGGCATGTCTGGACATCTATATCAGCTGTCCCTTCTTTAGTGGAATTCAGGAGAATGCCTTGGTTGTGGGGGGTAGTTATCTGTCAGACCTTTCCAGTACAAAGGTCCTTTTACATTTGTAACTAATGAACAATTTTTGTAATTAATAAGTAATAAAAGTGAATATTCTGTTCCCCACAATAATGGAACGGAACAGAGTTTACATGCTAAGAATTCACAGAGGAGGTTTCTGATTTCCAGTGACCATTGTTGGCTGTGTCTACCCTGAGTTGTCTGGTGGGAAAGTCTAGGGGACCTTCATTCTCAAGTTCATGGTGTCAACACAGCAAGTATGTGGGATTGGGGAGTATTTCTTAGTCTCTATCAGTAGTGTAATTACATAGAAATTTGAAGACTTGACAGAGTCTAATAAATACCAGAAACTCCCGCTACACACTGTTTATATTTAAAATAGATTTGTATTAAGTTGCTTCAGTCATGTCCGACTGTTTGCAACCCCATGGACTGAAGCCTACCAGGCTTCTCTCCATGAGATTTTTCAGGCAAGAATACTTGAATGAGTTGCCATTTCCTCCTCCAGGGTATCTTCTCCAGCCAGGGATCAAGCTTGCATTTCCTGGGTCTCCTACATTGCAGGTAGATTCTTTACCACTGAGCCACCAGTAAAGCTCTCAAATAAATGTAATAGTACCTAATCCTGTAGTTTGGTGCCAGGAGAGAGGAGCTGGATGACATAGAATGCCCATGGAAAACATCTGTGCTCTTGGACTTGGTGAAACCATTGTTTATGCCAAGAAGAGTGGATCTGAACAAAATGTAAGTTGAAAAGAAGTTTAGAAATAAAAGTTTACATTTTGAGAGGACTTTTGTGCCTAACCACTGGATATACTTACAGAATGTCGTTCAATCTACCTTTTGGAGACATGCAGGTGGTGATGTATGACTTACATCGTTTCATTTGAGGACTGGAGAAAATTGGAGCACAGAACTGTGACTCACTCTGAATCCATCCACATCATTGCAGGGGTGGGGGCACTTCTATGCTTTCTTGCTCATTTCTTTAACATTAATGAAAAGCAGATTGATTTTTTCATTTTAGGATGCAATGATATAAATGAAAGGGGAGGTCAGTTGAGCTTTTTCTTGCTTGAAAATTGCACAGTCACATCTGAGACACCTTCCTCATTCTAAACCAACCTGGAGTAGTAGGAATAATTTAGACAAAGAGTGTGAATGAATGCTGAGCAGTGGAGAACAAAGAAATTAAGAAACCGCTCAGAAATAGCTCAAGGATTTAGTTCAGAGGCAAAGCTAGGAATTTAGAATCTTATTATCCTGGTTTTCAATGGGATTTCAAAACACTAATTAGTGCCCTAACTCTTCTCTGAAGCAGATCATTTCACTCAAAGGCCAGTTAAGAAGTTAGAACTTAAAAGAGGAATTCTCTGAGCGGCTCTGTAGCTTGTCTTCCCCGAATCACTCAGGACTTAATGATGGGGAAAACCAGGGGTGGAATAAAGCTGTGGACTCTGTGGGAGAGAAAGGGAGTCCCAGGGCTGTGGGCAACATCAGGCCCACTGCTCAGAGCAGGTCCAGAGGCTCTGGGATCCAGGGGTGGGGCAGAATGTGCACTTGCTGCTCAACCTCCAAGCAGGTCATGCTGGGTGGCTGCAGGCTCTGCCCGCTGAGTTAAATGCACAAATGACTCAGGCTCTATGGCCAAATGTGGGACCATCAGCTCCAGCTGTCAGACCTTCCCACCAGGGTCAGGCTCAGCCCTCCTTCCTGCCTGCCCTGAGGGACTACCCACTGCTGCTCCCTTCTCAGCATGTGCCCCTCTGCAATGAGGACTCTGGTTAGGGCTGAAGACCATTTTTCCCCTTGAACTTAGCCCCAAGTCACACCTGTATCAGATGCACTGCTAATCCCCTTTCCAGCCATCTTCAGTGCTTCGTGTTTCATACATATATAACCTCACACAAATAGCTTCAAGTTCATGGCCAAAAGCTGACATCAGCCCCAACAGGAACGCTGATCAGAAGCTATTCAGCTGGCTCAGTTTCTCACTGACTGAGACCATCTTTCTGATGTGGAGCCCCAAGCTTTCTCGCTGTGCTGCCTGGGATCAGACCTTATCCTCGGCTGGGTCTACTTGTGGCCTCAGTTGAGGTTGAAGCCCTGAGAGTCACACCCACCCTTCTGCAGAGACTTGTCAGCTGAGTAACAGTGGACTAAAGACTGAGGAACTCAGAGGAGGGTCTGGAATCAGTAGTCAGTGCAATGTTTCATGGGATTTTAGAAGATTCTGATGACAAGCCATAAAGTAAAATAGATAAACCTCTCAGAAAGTAAGGAGTCATTTTGACATCTGAAATAATTTAAACTTCTGTTACATTTTCAGAGCACAAATCATCCACCAGCCTTAGATTTTAGCTGTTTCCCTGGTTGTCTAATTTGTTTTTAATTTCGTTGGAGTATGGTTGATTTACAGTGTTGTGCTAAAAGAGGAGAATGAGAGCACTGTGGACCTTGAGTTACTTGCCAACAACAATAAGATGTGGACCAGGGACTTGGGCATCAGCAAGATCTGTTCTAAGCACCTTGGTGCCGGGTGTTTCCTCGGATCACAGCAGCTAACATCTTTATCGAGATCCAGTGATTTTGTTGGAGTAAATTAATCTGTACTTCTTTGCATGAAACACACATGGTTCCCTCCTTACAACTAAAAATAATTTCTATTTCTGTCCACTGGGCAGTGTTTCCTGTCTGGGTTTCAGGAGTGGACGTGAAGAAGGACCAAAGACCCTTGATGCATCATTGTTTCGACCACAAAAGGACTGAAGGACACAGCATTAAAAGAAGAGAGGAGGGAATAGCAATAACAAAAAGTAGGTGAGCATTCCAAACAGAAACAAATCAGGAAAAGGAGCAAACAGGTTTTCCTAAGTAACAATTTTTCTTAAAGTTTTTAGTTTCTACATTACAAGTTTCCGTTGAGTGTCCTGAATAAAAATGGGAAGGGAAAAGGAAAACTCTTGTGGCAATTAGCTAAGTGCCCCCGAGCCCCACTCTCCCCCTCTCTTCTTCCCAGCAGTCTTTTATTTCTGATGCAGGCCCTGAGGTTCCTGGGAGGCAGACTCCACTCCCAGCCCCAGGGCTGGGGCCTATAGTCTCTTTCATCTCCCTAGCTACAGAGATTGGTTCAAAAGCAGACTGGCTACTTATAAAACCTCAATTAATGGCTTCAGATTTTCTGGGAATGCAGAGACAAACCATTTTAATAAGGAATTCTGGAACCAAAATAGGAGCTGGGAGTTGATGGCAGTCAACGTCTCTGTTATTGAAGCACATTAATTGCTTTATTGTTCAAGCTCATTTGAGCTTGGGTTTGTTTCTCTCTGTGAATGAGAATTACTTATAATCGAATCAGAGTAAAAGAAATCTCATCAGGAGATTTCAGAATAACAAGGACGAAGCTATAGTTCTAAAGTCTTCTTGCAAGAAAAAATAAAGCACATCATCTACAAGGAAATGATAACCAGACAGGCCGTCAGTCTCTCATCAAAATTTCAAGGTGGTAAAAATCGTGGAAAAACATCTCCCAAATTTCAAGGGAAAATTATTTTTATCTTAGAACTTTACAGAGTGAACCTTTTCTGAAGTGTGAAGTCACAACATCTTTAAATCTACATTGTTTTTGTTGAGTTTGCCTCCCACATACTCTTTCTTAAGAAGAAGCTTAAAGATATGCTTTTGGAGAAATGAGGGGCTCCAACAAGGGAGGGGAAGATGTGGACTGCAGCCTGCTTCTGGTCAGTCCAGCCAGGAATGAAGGGATACCCTGGAGCCTCAGCTGTGCACCAGCCAAGGGGCAATAGGTATGAGGGGGGAGGAGGCACCCAGGGAGGACACCTCCACCTGTGGGAAAAGATGACCCTATGGGGCAGATTGTGAAACAAAAGGTACCTAGAAAAAAAGTTGAAAAAGTCGGACAGTTATTTACTACAGAGAAGAAAACGCTGTATAAAAATTTCATAGCTCATAGTCATGATCAGTGACTATAATGTGAATCTGGATTATTGCTCAGTTATCAAAAGATGCCTACCTCCACTGGGAGAATATGGCTCGGCTTTTGAAGAGCTCCATCCACATCATGACAGAGTGTGTGTGTGTGCTCAGGTGCTCAGTCGTGTCAGACTCTTTGTGACGCCATGAACTGTAGCCCACCAGGCTCCTTTGTCCATGGGAATTCTCCAGGCAAGAATACAGGAGTGGGTTAGCATACCCTCCTCCAGGGAATCTTCCTGACCCAGGGATCAAATCAGTGTTTCCTGCATGAGCAGGCGGATTCTTTAGCATCTGATCTACCAAGGAAGCCCTTTGTTATGTGTAACTCATGGATAATTATGAATAATTAACAGATGTTTAGTGAGCAGTTAGGCATTTTATTTTTGTGGTTTTCTTATATTGGGGAACACATGTTTCTTCAGGTTTCAAACATAAGCACTTGAAAATCCCATAGATTCTAAGTAATTGCCTATGCTGCTACTGCTGCTAAGTCGCTTCAGTAGTGTCTGACTCTGTGTGACCCCATAGACGGCAGCCCACCAGGCTCCCCCATCTCTGGGGTTCTCCAGGCAAGAACACTGGAGTGGGCTGCCATTTCCTTCTCCAATGCATGAAAGTGAAAAGTGAAAGTGAAGTCGCTCAGTCGTGTCCAACTCTTAGCGACCCCATGGACTGCAGCCCACCAGGCTTCTCCATCCATGGGATTTTCCAGGCAAGAGTACTGGAGTGGGGAGCCATTGCTTATGGTGACTAACAAATAGAACACACTGAGGAGTGGTCTTAGGACCACTCATTAATTCACATTGACTGAGCAGTAACTGCAGGCAAAATAATATTCTAAACAATGTGAAGTGTTAAATTATAAATGAGTAAAATATACAGTGTCTGACTTCAAAGATTATAATCTATGAAGAAAAATAAAACTTATTCAAGGAGCAAAAATAAATAAGCATATTAAATCAAGGTGAAGATAAATTATTCAGAATCACTGAAGGTTAACAATAAAGAGGAAATAAAAATGGGTTGGAAATATACAGATTTCTATACAGGTTTTTTTCCCTAAGCCAAATATTAAAGAATTCATTTATTTTATAACTCTGAAAAAGTCATTTAAATCCCCCTGACCCCACTTTCCTTATCTGAAAATGAGAAAATTAAGCTAAACCTTTCCTTCCTGCTCTAAAACTTGATATTATGACTCTGACAGAATTTCCCATCAGGCAAAAATAACATTTCAAGGAAAACAGGGATTTTCTTTTATCAAAACAAGGAGATAGCTCTTCTGTCACCCATATTCAGATCTCTAGAGATTATTCCAGATGAAAAATTCCACATGGCAGTTGTAGAAAGTAATGCATTTGACAAAGAGCCCCCAGAGCAACTGAAAGTCAGGAAGGGCTTCCTGCTAATTTACACCACACTCAATAGCCAGATTAATCTTCCTACAAGATGCTTTGGGCATACCGGACCTTGCCCGAAACACTTTAATAGCTTTCCCCAGCACACAGGGTCCAGACCTACAGGAACACATTTCAAGCTGCCTTAAGCATAGGTACTAGGCTTCCATTTCTAACAACAAATTACCAGATTGCAAAAGGAAGACAATGTTCACAAGAAACATATTGAAAGAATATGTTTGTTGTTGTCGTTGTCATTTAGTCGCTCACTTGTGTCTGACTCTTTGTGACCCCATGGACTGCAGCACACCAGGCTTCCCTATCCTTCACCATCTTACAGAGTTTGCTCAGTCCATTGAGTCAGTGATGCCATCTAACCATCTCATCCTCTGCCACCACTTCTCCTCCTGCCCTCAATCTTTCCCAGTGTCAATGTCTTTTCCAATAAAGTGTGGCTACCCTTGAAACCTAGGGCAGTATGTACAGCTGGTTTTGCCAAGGGTTTCCCTAACGAAGGGAACTGTACAGAATCAAGACACTAATTATTGATAAAATGGGTACATTTGGACACAGACACATAGGGGAACACTGTGAGCAAGAAGGTAAAGATTGGAGGGAAGTATCTTACAAACTGAGGACCACTGAGGACAAGCCATGGTGGCAGCAAACACTGGAAGCCTGGAGAGAGGCAGGGAACAGATTTCCCACCAACATCGTTTGTGGAGACTAGCCCTGTGCACACCTTGATCTCAGACTTCCAGCCTCCGCAACTGGGAGATGATACAGTTGTGTGGTTTCAGAATGTGACAGTCTGTTCTGGCTGCCCTGGGAAAGGAATTCATATGGTAATCCTACATCTCATTTTTGAGGAACTGATGAAAGTGTTTTTAAATGGGGCTGGGACAGTTCACAGTCTCATTAGCGATGAGTGAGGGTCAGTTTCTCCACATCCTGGCCAAGGCGTGGTGCTGTCCAACTTTCTGATTGTTGTCCTGGTGGGTATGAACTGGCCTTCCATGGTCATTTAGAAAGTATTTCTTTATAATTCATATTATTCTTATAAGATTAATAGTAATGTTTCCTCTTTCATTCCTGATTTTAGTATTTGAGTCTTCTCTCTCTCCCTTTCCCTTGGTCAGAATTTTTTGTCAACTTTGTTGATCTTCTCAAAGATCCAACTTTTTATTTTATTGATTTTTCTCTGTTATTTTTTAATTCTCTGTTTCATTTGCTGCTACCGTTGTCTTTATTATTTACTTCCTTCTTCTTGTATATTTTTAA
Organism: Ovis canadensis; assembly: GCF_042477335.2. Lineage (NCBI taxonomy): Eukaryota > Metazoa > Chordata > Mammalia > Artiodactyla > Bovidae > Ovis > Ovis canadensis. Next base: position 61,631,244 of record NC_091247.1, read on the forward strand.
GTTTTTAATGTTTACTTTGGGAATTATTGTTAACATCTTTATACCAATCTAGTTTGGATTACTATCAAATTAATGTTAATTTATACAAAAAAACTGCCCTTTTGTATAGATAAGGTCTCCATTCCCCACTTACTGTCACAGAATATCTCTGTATGCATTGTTTCCATCAGTTTGGGCTTACAGTTACTGCAGTATGCATTTGTGTTTTAAATCAAATAGGGGGAAATGGGGAAAGGAAATCAAATAGGGTAAAAAAATGCATTTATACTGCCTTCTGTATTTACCTGTGCAATTATCTTTACTGCTGCTCTTTATTTCTTTACATGCATTCAAGTTAATGAATGGTGTGCTTTCTTTTCAAAATAAAGGACTGCTTAATAGTATCTCCTATAGGTCAGATGTGCTAGCAAGGAACTCTCCAGTTACTGTTTATCTGACTATCTGATTATTATTTTTTATCTGGGACTTTTTAATTTCTTCTTCACTTTTTTGTAGCACAGCTTTGCTAGATATAGAATTCTTCTTTGACAGTTTTTTTCTTTCATCACTTTTAATGAATCAACTACTACCTTCTGGCTCCCATGTTTTCTGCTATTTTCACTGATACCTTGTCAGATCCAAGATAATTAGACTTTCTGTTTTTATTTTTCTTGCATGGGTTCTCCTTATCCTGCATTCTTTCTAAAAGTCACTGCATCAATCTAGATCCTGAAACAGAACATGGTTTTTCTCAGGGTGAACATACCAAAAATGTGATCACCCAAAGTGATCTGAGCCCTACAAAATCTTTGCCTCATCACCATGACAGATTTTCACAGCCTACTGGCAACTTTAAATTCTAAGTTGCTCCAGCCACTAAGTCTAACTACACTATGAGTTTATTGAGAGCAAGTAAAAGATATTCAGTACTTAGTGCATTAATATTTTTTATTGATAATGGCCTAGATTGTGTTTAATTCGCATAATAAACACAACAAGCACATACCACACTTTACTGATGGAGCTGAGTGGTACGTGTAATGTGAGCAGCATTTACAAAGGAAGGAAATAAGGCAATGATGGGATGCTTGTTAAGGACCCAATCAACCTGAATGTGATGCTCTGTACCACTGGACATGTGAAAGCAAATATCTCATTTAACCCACCCTGGTCCTGGGTGACCCTCATCATTTGCCTGAAGGAGCCTGGTATGACCTTGCCTTTAATGTCTTGATGAAGATGATGTTTCATTACTTTAGCTGTTAATCATCTATTGTACTTACAGAAATTCCAGCACCATAGGTCATATCCAGACTGAATTTCCTCTCCTTTTATTCAGTTTTGATGAGTTTTTCATACATAGAAATATATGGTAAAACTTCCAAGGGAAAGAAAAAAATTCGTGATGCAACTGATTCATATTCAAAAGTGAATCATCTAAAATCCATGATGTTGACTTTTAATAAAAAGGCAGCTAAGATGGGGACTCTTTTTGCTACAGGGGACACTTCTTTCTAAATGGACATCCTCCCAGTATTAAGGTCTCATAGGGGGATGGCACTTCACACTTCAAGCATTGTTACATGAAGAATTAACTCATTTGATTCACCCAGGGAGGCAAGCAGACTTTATAAGCCCTTTTTAAAAAAATGAAAACACTAAAATATAGAGCAATTTGATTTGCCTTGGTCATACTAATTACTAGAAGTGATTTCCCCTGATAGTAATATTGACTTAATTTTCACAGTACTAACAGTAGCGATGGTGGGGGTAGGGGCCAACACGTGGGAAAGGCAGGTTTAGGGAGTTCTCATTCTTAAATTGAAGTATAGATGATTTATATTATTTTGCTAGTTTCAGATGTAGAACAAAGTGATTCATTTGTATACATATAACTGAGTAATAATATAAATATTTCAGATTATTTTGTGTTATCAGTTATTAAAAATATTGAATATAGTACCATGTGCTATATAATAGATCTTGCTGTTTATCTATTTTATATATAGTAATGTGTATCTGTTAATCCCAAACTCCTAATATACCCCCCCCCCCTTTTCCTTTCCCCTCTGGTAACCATAAGTTTGCTTTCTATGTCTATAACTGTAACAGATATCTTTATAAAACTATGAGTAATCATCTCTAAAGGAATCCATGCCACTGCTACAGCTGTTGATGATGATGAAGATAAGACTGAAGATGATACGGATTTGGTGTGAATAGTGTTAATATTTATCAGAAAATCACTAAAGGCCAAGGATTGTAGTAGATACTTAGACTGAATGAACTTATTAAATACTCACAGAATCATTAAAAGTTGTGTGTTTGTCTGAGTTCAATCAGAAGACAGAAACCACACAGTAATTTGAACAGAAGTATAATGTAAAGAGTTTTAAAACAACTATAAGAGGATTAAAGATGTAAAAGAAACTTTGAAGAGTAACATACAGCTGAGGGGGAATATCTAAGGAAAGGGAAACTTGGAAGTGTGGCCTGCCTCAAGACCAGGGTGCAAAACTCACTTGACCAGTGGTTGCAGCCCACTGCACAGCAGAGGCTGTTGTTGGGTTCCAGACCAGAGAAACAATGACCTTACTTGCTTGCTTAGAAGCAAATGTGTAAACATTTGCCAACAAGGATGGCAGGGCCAGCCTCGTCTGATCCCCCTCAGCACTCCCATGAGCAGAAATTAGATCCCTGATTAGATCCCTAAAGCTGGTCAAGCCAGCTTCTTATAGCCTGACCTCGGATATTCATAAACGGATAATTACGTACTTAAATATCAAAGTATATTGAGAGTTACTACCTGTTTTAACAGGTATATATTTAACACTCATTAAATATGTATTGGATGAGAAGTGAGAAATTGTGTCCTTAAATTGTGGTTAAAATTAATAACTTCTGCTTAGGATCTTTCCACTGTATATAAAATAACATTTGTAACTATCCTAATACTTGCTTTTGTAGGATTACACTTTGAATTATTTCTTTTATTTGCCATGACTTAAGAATCATCCCATGACTTACTTCTAAGTAGCTCCACTAAGCTCTGTCTTGTACTGATCTCTAGTATATTTTCTCTTTAAGGATGAAAAGTGTACAATGCTGACCAATGGTTTCCTATCCATATCAGTATGGACACATATTTACTTAATACTTTGGATTGCAATCCAGTACTGCTGTATTTAGTCTTCCTCTGTGGCCCAATGATAAAGAATCTGCCTGTAAAGCGGGAGACACAAGAGGCATGGGTTCAATTCCTGGATTAGTAAAATCCCATGGAGAAGGGCATGGCAACCAACTCTAGTATTCTTGCCAGGAAAGTCACATGGACAGAAGGGCCTGGCGGGCTATGGTCCATAGGGTTACAAAGAGTCGCGCACGACTAAAGCAACTGAACGTGAGCAGCACTGTTGTGTTTTGCTGTTCAGGTTGTTCCAGATTTGGTCATTTCAAACTCTTTCAGTTTAGCTCTAGTGAACCTTTCATAAGCTCCCACTATTATGTTTTTAGAGTACTTTCTTCCTTACTGAAACAACAAGCAACCCCAGGTTCATTTTGTATGTTTCCTTCCCCAGCCCCAGAAGCACGAGTCCTGGTCACGCTACTGGAGAAGGACCTTGGAAACCAAGAAATTGGAAGTCTGTGTGCTCACATATAATGCAATGTCACTGCCTCTAGACACTTTCAGGGGCAGACTAGAAAATACGCGTATGTTTACTAACTCATGGCTACACGCCTATCTATAATTTTTTAATCTACCCTTCTGTATCTGTTTTAGGTATGAGTTCATATTGGTGCCTTTGAATCCAGCCTAGGAAAAAAGGATTCATTATACCTTTTGTCACTTGTTTCAGCGGAAATCTCACCCTCCAACAATGAGGAACTGGTTCCCACCACCTGGTATTGATTAATTTAATTGTTCAGATCCATGATACAAGTTTAGCAGTATCAGAACTGTTCACCTATAATCCCATGTTAATCATCTTCTTGAGGTAATTGTCTTGTTATTTATTTTCTGGGTTTTTTATTTTTAAAAGTTATTTGTTTGTTACTGAGGAAGACACTTCAGCTTGGTATAAAATTCAGATGAATGCTATGGTGAGATGGTGATGAGATATTATGAGACTTACAAGAAGGCTTTCCAAAGATGGAGAGCAACATTAGCATATAATCGATTTTATTTGGATTTTTCCCAGATCCCTAGGAAAAAAGTTGCATTGCTTATCTTTTGCCACTGGTTCTTGGTTACATGGACTATGAAAGAATTATCATGAAACCACATTCAGTTCAGTTCAGTGGCTCAGTCATGTCCGACTCTTTGCGATCCCATGGACTGCAGCACTACAGGCTTCCCTGTTCTTCATCATCTCCCAGAGTTTGCTCAAACTCATGTTCATTGAGTCAGTGATGTCATCCAACCATCTCATCCTCTGTTGTCCCCTTTTCCTCCTGCCTTCAATCCTTCCCAGCATCAGGGTCTTTTCAGATGAGTCAGTTCTTCTCATCAGGTGGCCAAAGTATTAGAGTTTCAGCCTCAGCATCAGTCATTCCAATGAACATTCGAGACTGATTTCCTTTAGGATTGACTGGTTTGATCTCCTTACAGTCCAAGGGACTCTCAAGAGTCTTCTCCAACACCACAGTTCAAAAGCATCAATTCTTCAGCACTCAGCTTTCTTTATAGTCCAACACTCACATGCATACATGACTACTGGAAAAACCATAGCTTTGACTAGATGGACCTTTGTTGGCAAAATAATGTTTCTGCTTTTTAATATGCTGTCTAGGTTGGTCACAGTTTTTCTTCCAAGAAGCAAGCATATTTTAATTTCATGGCTGCAGTTACCATCTGCAGTGATTTTGGAGCCCCCCAATATAAAGTCTGTCACTGTTTCCATTGTTTCCCCATCTATTTGCCATGAGGTGATGAGACTGGATTCCGTGATCTTCATTTTTTGAATGCTGAGTTTTAAGCCAACTTTTTCACTCTCTTATTTCACATTCATCAAGAGGCTGTTAGTTCCTCTCTGCTTTCTGCCATAAGAGTGGTGTCATCTGCGTATCTGAGGTTATTGATATTTCTTCCAGCAATCTTGATTTCAGCTTGTGGTTCATCCAGCCCAGCATTACACATGATGTACTTTGAGTATAAGTTAAATAAGCAGGGTGACAATATACAGCCTTAATGTACTCCTTTCCCAATTTGGAAGCAGTCTGTTGTTCCATGTCTGGTTTTAACTGTTAATTCTTGATCTGCATACAGATTTCTCAGAAGGTAGGTAAGGTGGTCTGATATTCCCATCTCTTGAATTTTCCAGTTTGTTGTGATCTACAAAGTCAAAGGCTTTGGCAATTTGATCTCTGTTTCCCCTGCCTTTTCTAAATCCAGCTTGAACATCTGGAACTTCACAGTTTGTATACTATTGAAGCCTGGCTTGGAGAATTTTGAGTATTACTTTGCTAGTGTGTGAGATGACTACAGTTGATGAAACTCCATTAGGAAGAGATAAAAAAGGAAAATAGAAAGCAGAAATTTACCCCTGAGGTTAGTACGCATGACCCCATTATGACACATGAAGTTTTAACATCCTAACACTGGTATTCTCTTGAATTTTCAAATCTTTTCAGGTATCTGGATGCTGACCCATTTTTACTGAGGTTCCAAAGTGGGTCAGTGGTAAAGAATCCACCTACCAGTGTAGGAGACACAAGAGACACCAGTTGGATCTCTGGATCAGAATGAGTCCCTGGAGAAGCAAATGGAAACCCACTCTATTATTCTTGCCTGGAGAATCCCATGGACAGGGGAGCCTGGAAAGCTACAGGGCAGGGGATTGTAAAAAGTGGAACACAACTTAGCAACTAAAGAACAGCAACAAATTAATAAATTGTGCAAATGCAGCCTCTTTATTTCCAGATTCTATCATTAAACAGTGCTGCCTTTCTCTGTTTTAAAATTTAGAATCCAGTTCTGCATTGAAAGAGATTTTCACTTATTTTGCATTTGAAAGGCATGCCATGTCCTGGGTGTGTTTAGGAGTTCCCTTAGTGACTTCATCATAATTGGCTGAAATATTTTTACAGGATCTGATCCAGGCTGAGTTTGACAGTGCTGTGAATTATAGAACAGTTAGTTCTTCCTGGCCTAAACAGTTATCAGGCTGTGAAATCAGTGCTGCTTAAGGCTAAGTTACATCAGAAGGTTAATGCTCAGGCTCTTAACTCTGTGGACCTTTATGGCTCAGATATTCCTAGTGTGACAGGCAGAGATAGAGCCCAGTCATCTTGGCAGGACCCTGGGTGAACACATGCATGGAGCACAGCATATGCACAGTTTCTCCAGGCATTTGGCCTTTTAAGGAAAGAGTCTAAAAGGCCTTTAGAATCCACTTTTTATTTTAAACCTAAGTTGGCTTCCCTGGTAGCTTAGATGGTAAAGAATCTGCCTGCAATGCAAAAGACCCAGATTTGATGCCTCGGTAGGGAAGATCCCCTGAAAGTGGAAATGGCAACCCACTCCAGTATTCTTGCCTGGAGAATTCCATGGACAGAGGAGCCTGGTGGCCTACAGTCCATGGGGTCACAAAAAGTTGGACACGACTGAGCGACTTTCATTGGCGGATGCTCAAGAAAGATAAAGGACTTAGCCATAGTCTCCCAACCGGCCGGTGGATGTGACAGGTCAGAACATGCATTGTCTGTATTTCTGACTTCTAACCCACATCTTCATCTGCCAGGCCTCCTTCAGGGCATGAGAACCAGTCTCCTGGCTTGTTCACTCAGAGGAGTTGAAATCCAGGTCTGAATAGTAGTCCAGAGTCAGAAAAGGCCAAACAGAGAGGACATGGGTGTATTATGTCTTCTTTCAAATATAGTAAAGAATCTGCAGCTCAGGTTCGATCCCTGGTTTGGGAATATTCCCTGGAGAAGGGAATGGCAACCCACTCCAGTATTCTTGCCTGGAGAATCCCATGGACAGAAGGATTCTCTAATATACTGTATCATGATGTAATATCATACCATATTATGCTGCAAATGTTGTATTATACTGTATCAAGTTAATTATACTATAGAACATTATACTATATCATATTATATTGTATCATATCATATCGTATTATGTTGTATCATAACATATCACAGACCATTGATATATTACATGAAAAAAGCCAGCAGAACTGTTGATAAAGTCAGGTGGCAGCTGGGTCCCCAGTCAAAACCTCACTTTTACCTTTCTTCTGGCTTATCAGGATGGAAAAAAAAGTTAAAATGGAAAGCAGAAGTATCAAGAAAATGTAACTTTCTGTAGTAAAGGACCAAGAAGAGAAGAAGATGAAGATGACTACAGAGGGAACAAAATGAGATGGGAATGGGTGTCTGGGTGATTAGGGCATCACAAGGAGCCAGAAGACAGTGTCCCTGCTGCTGTGATCACCAGAGGTCACCTGGCAGTCTCAAGGAGCAAGAAAAGGACAAGCTCATTCAGAAATTCATTCAATGGGAATTGTAGGCAAATACAAACTGCCCGCTTCACCACATTTATATTAAGGTCTTGGTAAGTCTAACAGAAAATGGAGGAATAAAAAGTAATTCTAAAAGGAAAAAATGAATTCTTCTTAAATCTGTGGCTGAAAAGGATGTGCCTTTCAGTCAGAACAACTCTATTATATAACACACTATGAAACTGTTATTATCCTATCTGAGAATGTCAGATTCTCAAAAAATAAAAGGAAGAAAGAAGAAAAGACCAAATGAAACAGATAAAGGTACCAGGAATTTTGTAACAAGGCAGAAAGGAAGTGACTATATACTGACTTTCCATGAGGTTGTGTATCTCACATAAGAGTCCAAATAAACAAAGAAAAATCATGTCATTAAAAATACTTCTTGTAAATGCTTCCGAATAGCTGATCAGATATCTGAATGTTGGGCTATGTGTTTACCACCACAGTGAAATGTAGGGTCTGAGTGCAGAACTGCGCATGCTTTTCATTCATTCATCATGATTGTGTCATCAGCCTCTGGTATCAGCCTTCAAGATCATGAAGATTGTAGGTCATTGGCCTGCCATTGATAATTATTTATCTGGCAATAATGTATTACTTTGGCTTTTATAACTACCTTAAGTGTCTGTATGCTCAAGTTTCAGGGGTAATATTTGAGACTGTTTTCTCCCAAATGATGAGGGGAGAGTAGGGGAAACACATGTCATATCCGAATAATTAGAACCAACAAAATCACTGGATTCAAGAACCTTGACAACAGAGCAGAGCTTTTGCACTAGTGCGGTATATACACTTCATTATTGCAAGAATGCTAAATAACTGCATCAGCTGCCATTTTAGAATCCATAAAACACTCTCCTATAGAGTGCCTACTTAATATTCTCTATGGTTCTGTGAGGAAGTATAGTATGATATGGAAATGTATTTGGTCTTTGTCCCTGGTTCGTGGCACAGAATTCCCCAGAACTTGATATCTCCTGAGTGATACTGAAGTTGGACCTGGCCTCTGTACCCCAACACTGAATGAATCTTGGAGACAGAGTTTTGAGTGAAGTAAAAAAGAATAGCTTCATTTCTTTGCCAAGCAAAGGGGGCCACAGTGGGCTAATGCCTTCAAAATTGTGTGTCTGGGTATCCCCATGGAGAAGGAAAGGTTGTGTTTTAGGAGTCCTATAGTCCAGGGATAGGGTTGCTGATAAGAATCCAGGTGTGTGCAAGGCTCCACAGCCCACATCCCTTCAAGCCAGAGATCACCTGGTGTCAGGCGGTGATGTGACCTCTCTGGAATGAGGAGTGCTTCATCATGTAGTAAATATCTTCTGTTTGTTTTTTCAGTTCCGCGGAGGAGCTCAAAGATATTTTGTGTGTCCCTTGAAGGGGAACCAGGACCCACCGCCAGGTTGTACTATTGTTTCTTAGCTGTTCATCCCTGTCTCTGCACCCCTTCCCTTCCCTGATTAGCAGCTGCTTGAACTTGCCCTTCATCCTCCTCTGTTAATTGTTGTTTAGTCACTTAGCCGTGTCCAACTCTTTGCAACCCCATGGACTGTAGACCGCCAGGCTCCTCTGTCCATGGGATTTCCCAGTACTGGAGTGGGTTTCCATTTCCTTCACTGGGGATCTTCCTGGCCCAGGGATTGAACCTGTATCTCCTGCATTGGCAGGTGGATTCTTTACCAATTGAGCCACCAGAGAAATCCCTTTGTTTCAATATGAGCATCCTTTTTATTCATTCTGTGTCTGTTCCCATCACTTTGGGTTTATGCTAAATGAAGTGACTTAGAGTGGAACTCCTAGACCCTCAGGATGGGGCTGGTCACCAGAAAGCCCAAGTGATTGGATAGTTGAGATGATCAGCCCCAACCACGACCTCCAGGGGTGGGGTGGGGTGGGGGCTGGGGACTGAGCTCTTAACAAGTTCTTCAAAAACAGCCGAGCTGGCTGAGGAGTTGGGAGGTGCACCTGGAGAAGTGTGGAATCCACCTGCCCCTCCCTCCTCACTCTGCCCCCGAAGCGATTCCATCTGTTTGTTCCTGAGTTGTATCTTTTATAATAAACTGTTTCTTGTGTTCTGTCAGCTGTTCTAGAAGAATCATCGAAACTGAGGAGGGGCAGCATGGAAACCCTTGACTTAGAGCTGGTTGTTCAGAAGTACGGTGGCAGCTGGGACTTGCGACTGTGTCTGAAGTGGAACCGAGCCCTTCCCCTGTGGGGTCTGCCTCACCTTTGTGGTCAGTGTCAGAACTGAACTGAATGAAAGGACAGCTAGGTGGTGTCTGGAGGGTTGGAAAACTGGTCACTGTGGGGAAGAAAAAACCCTACAAATTTGGTATCAGAGGTGTTTGAGTAAAAGCAACTCAGGCAGACAGGGTGACATTATTCCTTTTTACAGGTTGGCTTACAAAGCTGAACTGATTCTCTCGCAGGATGAGCCAAGCACGGTGCCCACGGAGCAGGCTTTACTTTATTCTCAAACTCATACCATCCTGCTCTTGACTGTGGTCGAACCGGGTCTGGTCCTGTCATCCACAAACTGGCACTTGCCAAGAACATTTGTCAGCGGCTGAACCACAGCAGCAAGGACATTTGCTGTCTGCCTCTGCAGAGACTGGAGCCTGCGCTGCTGCAGCTGCTGACCTTCAACATCCCCAAGGGAGTTTAGGGTGGAGAGTGGTAGCTCTGTGCTCCAGGGAAACTAGTAGATCAGGTCTTTAGATAGTTAGATATTTTCAAGAACTGATTTCTTGATCCCAATCCTTGCATTTTCTCATATCTATCTAGAAAAGCACCAAAGCCCTTCCTGATGACATCAGCTCCTCATGATACCAGAAAATCTTTTGTAAAGTAAGCGCTCAATTGCATTAAACTCCCCCTTTACCAAAATCTTATATATTGACCTTCCCATACTGCTTCTTAGGAGCAGTCTCTCAGAACTCTCTGAAGTGCTGTCTCCCAGGCTGCAATCCTCATTTTGCCCCAAATAAAACTTAACTCGAACCTCTCAGGTGGCACATCTTTTTTAACTGACAATCCTGACTAGTCACGGGGCAACATATTCAGTGTCAAAACTGCAGAAACCTAACCAGTAGCCAGAGACAAGGGTAGACCCTGAATAACTGGACAACAAAGTCAACCTAAGGTATTTTCCTTAGATGTCAGTCTACGGAAGTCCTCCTCTGAGAAATCACACGAAAGCTGCTTGTTTCTGTTTATTAAAATCATTATCTCAGTCCTCCCAGAAGTAACTTTCCCTCAGCACTTTGTGGTGGTACCAAGTTAGTTTCTACTTGTGCCATTAACTTATTGCAAGGGAAAAGGCTATATGTGAAAGCAGAGGCACCATTAAGAGAGGAGAAGAGATGAGTAGATTTTATTAAGCAGGAAACTGGCAAAGGTTTGACAGTCTCTAGCTAAGGCTATTTAATAGCATTTCCCCTCAGACCACAGAGCCACAGGGTAGCCTGAACTGAAAAAGGGTAGTGGTGTGTGTGTGTTTGTGGGCATGTGTGCATCAGTGTGTGTGCGTGTGTGTGTGTGTGGGTATGTGTGTGCACACATGTTGGGTATGGGAAGAGGTTGTGGACAGTGATAGGAAACAATTCAGGCTAAATATAAAAATCATCACTTAAATCATAGCTTCGTGAGCATTCCACTTGTGACACATTCCCAGGTCATCACAGTGGGAGACAGATCATCCCCACAGTGACAGTGGGGAAGCAGAAATCCAAGCTACATCATTTGCCTTAGAGCAGCAGTCCCAACCTTTTCGGCACCAGGGACCAGTTTCATGGAAGACAATTTTTCCACGGACTGGGGGTGAGGGACACTTTAATGATGACTCAAGCATTTTGCATTTATTGTGCACTTTATTTCTATTATTATTACATTAGCTCCACCTCAAATCATCAGGCATCAGATCCTGGAAGTTAGGGGATCCCTGAATCAGGTCACATTTAGAAAACTTGAAATGGAAAAAACCCAGCGACGGTGCTCAGACATTTTATTTTAGCTGTGTGTTAAATTATGCAAATATTTTCCAGCCATGTTAGTTTCATCTTACTTAGCTCATCCACCTATGACACATTAAGTGCTGCCCTGAACTGAAAAATCTAGCACTGATTTCAATAGGGCCCTCCCCTGAGCCTTCCTTTCCTTCTGAAATGATCTCACATGGAATATAACCTTAATAGCAAGTCAGATGGATAGATTCTGTATTCATTTTCAAAATCTGAGTAGCTAGCTGATGGATGGCCTTTCTTGATTATTATAACCATACCCCAAAGTGCAAATCAGACTGATCCTGTTCCTCTTAATATTCTTAATGTCTTTAAGACATTTCGTGCTTAGCACTGTTGAACAGCTCCCTAGTGTCGCATTGATAAACTCCAGCCTCCTTGGAGAGCTCCAGAAGGGCCCGCTTCCTGCTGCAGGGCTGGCCCCCAGCCTCACTGGGTGTCACCGCATCCCTGAGTGCTCCAGGCATACGAAGCTGATGGCATTCCCACATGCCCTCTGCTCCCAGACATGCCCGGTGTGTCAGGAAGCGATTGTGTGTCCAGAATAGCTGCCCCACCTCGTCACCTGGCTGACTCCCCCCTCTCAGCACTCACCCCAGGTCAGGTGCAGCACGCCTCTCCCTCTTGGGCCCTTGCTCTGTCTCCCCTGTCTTACCTCCCTTTGTTATTGCAGCCCCTCTCACACCATTAGTTTCCACATATATTAACCTTCCCACAATTTACTGACCCTAGAAATTCAAAACTCTTTTCCCATGTGTTTTGTCTTCTCCACAAATTTGTCACCCTTTGTTAACATGGTACATAAGCCTCCAGACTAGACTACTTTTACTGGGTTTTCATTTCATTTCTGTAAAGCCCCACGTGGTACAACCTGGGCCAGTGAGAGAGGAGAGGTGTCCCAGTTCAAGGAGAGTGCAGCATCAGAAGACAGCAAACCCTGGATGGCCTGTTGGTTAGTGACCTGTAAGAGTTACCAGAATCATGGCTGGGTTCAGGGGGTAAAATGTCAGGAAGCCAGGAGGTAAATAATAAGACATTAGACATATTATAGAATGAGACGGAATTTTTATTTTGAACCTGTACCACCTGTGCAGTTTCAACCATATTTCAATTGTTTTCAAGCAGTTCAACATGAACTACTCTATTTTATGCATTTTCAGAGTTAAGGCCATTCTGAAACAGGGGAGCTGGGGTCAGCTGATGGCCTGAAATGAAAATGTGCACATTTTTCAGCTCCAAGATAATTTGACCTGTACCACCTGGGAAAGCAGCTGCCCCCAAGAGGATGAAGGTGTCTGTGGGTTGGAACATGGCACACAGAAGCCTCAGGAATTTAGGACCAGGAAAAGTCAGGATGGGAGAGGAAACCAGTGTTAAATCAGTGTAGTACTGGGCTGTCAGCACCTGTGCCTACAAATATACCCCAGGAAACATGGCACTATTACCCAGGGCTGTGCATCCCCACCTCTCTCCAGCATCTTCTCTGCTTACCCTCTCTTGAGTTTCTTGCATTTCCAGCTGTTTGGGGTCACCTGCAAGGTGTACACGTGGCTGCACGCATATCACGGAATGTCAGGATTCCCATATAGACAGCTTCTTGCCGCTCCAGCAATTCCCACAAGCAGAGTGGGGAACCTTTTCAGTGCACGTGTGTGTGTGTGTTCATGTGTTTATTTCCACAACAGCAGCTACATTACAGAATCTGCCAGTTTGATCGTTTCAACCCTGCTCTGCTTGGAAAGCTAATAGAGCAAAACCCAAAGAAACGACATCAGAGTCACAGTTCATTTCATGTGATCTCCATCTGCTGCTACAGAGTCGAGAGTTGCCTGTGACCTTAGGGAGAACTTCTGCCAAGAAACCGCCTAGGGAGGGAGATCAGGGACCAGGAGAGCTTGCTCATTTGCCTCGGAGGCTTCAGTCGATGATTGCTGTTTTAAGGATGGGAAAGGATGCTCCTGTGTGACACCGTTGCTGTAGCTCCCATTCTAACTTGCCAACAGCTTTTGGCTGAATCTCACACACAGACTCAACAATGCCCTTCCCTCTCGGTTGACGTCCTCCTGCACTCTGCTGCTTTCAGCTCTTGAGTTGTGGCTTCCTGGCTCCTCTCTCCTCAGCTCACACTGCCACACCTTCATCACCCTGGAAAATGAGAAACTGAACTCAGCTGATGCTGTTTCCATCACCAACTGCAGTGGAAACCCGGAGACAATGTATGTCGACACTGAAGAACACAGCCTCCAATTCTACTATATGAAGATTTTTTTTTTTTGCTATAATATTACTTATCAGTCTCACCTGCTGTTGCTATATTTGAAGTCGATGGGAACAAAGATTGAGTCTTGGCCACAATTTATTTCTAGCATCTAGCCAGTCTCTGACTCAAGAAAAATATATATGAATTAGCTGTTGGAATACACCTGCCAGTACAGGAAATGTGGGTTTGATCCATCCCTCATCCAGGAAGTTTCTGTGGAGAAGGAAATGACAACTCACTTCAGTATTTCCCTTTTGAGATAATTTGTGAATAAATTTATGCATATAAATATCCAATTTCACATTAAATAACTTATTAACTTTATTTATTTCGACTTTTTGTTCATCACGCATTCTTTTGCATCCATTTTTATTTTTATTTATTTTCTGGCCTTGCTGCATGGTATTCAGAATCTTAGTTCCCAGCCAGTGATTGAACCCATGTGCCCTACAGTGGAAGTGTGGAATCAACCACTAGACCACCAGGGAAATTCCAACTTACTAGCTTTAAAACACACTGATAATTTTCCAGCTCCACCATTTGTTTCATATTAACACTTTACTGTTCTTCACTTTTATTGTCTGGGTGGTTGTTTTCCTTGGAGTTCATATATATATATATATATGTGTGTATATATATATATATATATATATATATATATATATATATATATATATCTTTTTTATCAGTGGGTGCTAATGCATTACTGTAATTGCCTATTTTTATGTTCAAATTGTTCCAAAAATGACCAGGGCAAATCAGTTCATGAGAGTACCTGTGACCTTGTGACCCTTAAGCTCCTTCCATTATTCATTTGGCATTGCTCCATTTTCTGGTGCAGTAAGTTGTGCAAGGACCATCTCAGAATTTTCCCATCCCAGCTATGACCTCCCTGGTGAGTCACATGTTAAATTATCTGCCTGCAACGGTGATTCAATCCCTAGGTCAGGAAGATTCCCTGGAGGAGGGCATGGCAACCCACCCCATTATTCTTGCCTGGAGATTCCCATGAACAGAGGAGCCTGGTGGGCTACAGTCCCTGGGGTCACAAAGAGTTGGACATGACTGAGTGACTAAGTGCAAGCTGTTACCTTTTATCTAAGGAAACCTTGTTCATTTCACTGGAGAATGATATTTAGAAGCCAAACTCTGCATGTTTATCAGGCATTTGTGTATCTTATTTTGTGAATTTTCTCTTCACAGTTATGGTATACTTCCCTCAAGTCCGCAAAGCAACTCTTAGGATGCCGGTGTGTCCTCTATCTCAACCTGGGTGCTGGTTACACAGACATGCTCCCTGGTATTATGAATATTATTCTCAGTAGAAAGTTTAAAGAATAATTTACTAGATGACATCTGTAAACAAGACAGAAGTGAAATCTTCAGAAAATGACATCACCTTTCCTGGAAATAGTAGGACCACTTTCCTCTATAATTTGAAATTGCACTGAACTCTTTAATTCCATATTTTATATTTTTCCCTCCCTTTCCTCAAAAATCCTATTTTGATTACATTAACAATCAAATGTCAGATATAGAGGCTAATTTTAAGCTCTAAATTTTAAGCTCTAAATGTCTTTTACAAAATACGTTCTTCCTTATTTAAAAAAAGGAAATTATAATCCATCTTTATTATTTCATTTCCCACTTGAAAGACAAAAACCTTATCAAGATTTTTAAAAGGGGGTTTCTTTTACCCTGACTTTGCTGTTATAACATAATACAGCATGATTTCTATCCTGAAAATTGGGAAAATGCAAATGTACTAAGAAGCTGAAAATTCAAGATCATCATAATATGACTACAGCATGACCTTGGCAGAGGGAGGCAAAGAAAGCAAGCACAGGAAGGCACAGGATTATTCTAATAATTCAGAGCTCAAAGTTTTCATCATATAGCCAGATTTCCCCAAGATAAATCATTCTAGCTCTGGTAGTGCTGCTTCCTAGGCAGTGGCTTTTAGACCAGAACACATTCTTATGCTAAGTAAGTGTGCATGCCTTGGTACTGAATACATTTCTTTTTCTGAGACTAGGATATTAAAAATAAATATTTTCAGTCCCTATGATAACAAAATAAACACACTTCAATGAGAATGTAAGGGCAAGAGGAGAAAAACATTTAAATGCTGAAAATATATATTTAAAATAGAAAGAAAAAACACAAGCAACCATTTGGATTTTTAGAACTAAGTGACTTGAATTATTCGCTGATTAGGAATTTTGTTGTTATTTCTTTTTAGATGAGTAAATCTATCCTTTTTGGATTAGATGTGTATGTGCTTAGTCACTCAGTCATGTCTGGCTCTTGAGACCCGCCAGGCTCTTCTGTACATGGGATTTCCCAGCAAGAATACCGGAGTGGCTTTCCATTTCCTTCTCCAGGGGATCTTCCCAACCCAGGATTGGGATTGAACTAGGTCTCCCACATTGCAGGCATATTCTTTACCCACTGAGCCACCAGGAAAGCCCCTCCACCACTTGGATTAGATGGACCCCATTTTACAGTTTCAGAAAAACATCTACTTCTGCTTCATTGACTAAACTTTTGATTGTATGCATCACAATAAACTGGAAAATTCTGAAAGAGATGGGAATACCAGACTACCTGACCTGCCTCTTGAGAAACCTGTATGCAGGTCAGGAAGCAACAATTAGAACTGGACATGGAACAACAGCCTGGTTCCAAATAGGAAAAGGAGTACACCAAGGCTGTATATTGTCACCCCACTTATTTAACTTATATGCAGAGTACATCATGAGAAACGCTGGGCTGGATGAAGCACAAGCTGGAATCAAGATTCCTGGAAGAAATATCAAGAACCTCAGATATGCAGATGACACCACCCTTATGGCAGTAAGTGAAGAAGAACTAAAGAGCCTCTTGATAACAGTGAATGAAGAGAGTGAAAAAGTTGGCTTAAAGCTCAACATTCAGAAAACGAAGATCATGGTATCCGGTCCCATCACTTCATGGCATATAGATGGGGAAACAGTGGAAACAGTCACTGACATTATTTTTTGGGGCTCCAAAATCACTGCAGATGGTGACTGCAGCCATGAAATTAAAAGACGCTTACTCCTTGGTAGGAAAGTTATGACCAACCTAGATAGCATATTACAAAGCAGAGACATTACTCTACCAACAAAGGTCCATCTAGTCAAGGCTATACCAGTGGTCGTGTATGGATGTGAGAGTTGGATTATAAAGAAAGCTGAGAGCAAAAGAATTGATGATTTTGAAGTGTGGTGTTGGAGAAGACTCTTGAGAGTCTCTTGGACTGCAAGGAGATCCAGCCAGTCCATCCTAAAGAAGATCAGTCCTGGGTGTTCATTGGAAGCACTGATGCTGAAGCTGAAACTCCAATACTTTGGCCACTTGATGCAAAGAGCTGACTCATTTGAAAAGACCCTGATGCTGGAAATGATTGAGGGCAGGAGGAGAAGGAGACAGCAGAGGATGAGGTGGTTAGATGGCTCACTGACTCAATGGATATGAGTTTGGGTAAGCTTCGGGAGTTGGTGATGAACAGGGAGGCCTGGTGTGCTGCGGTTCATGGGGTAGCAAAGAGTTGGACACAACTGAGTGACTGAATGGAGAAACTGAACTAATTTTATATAATATCAAAGAAATGTATTAACTGATTTTCTACTAATGCAAATGAATGTCCTTCACAAGCAGCAGACAACAAAATTAGAGTTTATTTCCTTAATAGCAACTTGGAATCAATATATCTACCTAATGCCCACTGCCAAAACTTAATTCCCATCATATTCACTTGCTTTTATGTGGTTTCAAGCAATCAGAAGATGAAAAGAGAGTACATTTCATTCATGTTATAATAACAACTTTAAAAAATTACACTTATAATTTTTTTTTCCTTTTTTTTTTTAGTTTTTTATTTTTTTAATTTTACAATCTTTAATTCTTACATGCGTTCCCAAACATGAACCCCCCTCCCACCTCCCTCCCCATAACATCTCTCTGGGTCATCCCCATGCACCAGACCCAAGCATGCTGTATCCTGCGTCAGACATAGATTGGCGATTCAATTCTTACATGATAGTATACATGTTAGAATGTCATTCTCCCAAAACATCCCACCCTCTCCCTCTCCCTCTGAGTCCAAAAGTCCGTTATACACATCTGTGTCTCTTTCCCTGTCTTGCATACAGGGTCGTCATTGCCATCTTCCTAAATTCCATATATATGTGTTAGTATACTGTATTGGTGTTTTTCTTTCTGGCTTACTTCACTCTGTATAATCGGCTCCAGTTTCATCCATCTCATCAGAACTGATTCAAATGAATTCTTTTTAACGGCTGAGTAATACTCCATTGTGTATATGTACCACAGCTTTCTTATCCATTCATCTGCTGATGGACATCTAGGTTGTTTCCATGTCCTGGCTATAATAAACAGTGCTGCGATGAACATTGGGGTACATGTGTCTCTTTCAATTCTGGTTTCCTCGGTGTGTATGCCCAGAAGTGGGATTGCTGGGTCATAAGGTAGCTCTATTTGCAATTTTTTAAGGAATCTCCACACTGTTCTCCATATTGGCTGTACTAGTTTGCATTCCCACCAACAGTGTAGGAGGGTTCCCTTTTCTCCACACCCTCTCCAGCATTTATTGCTTGCAGATTTTTGGATCGCAGCCATTCTGACTGGTGTGAAGTGGTACCTCATTGTGGTTTTGATTTGCATTTCTCTAATAATGAGTGATGTTGAGCATCTTTTCATGTGTTTGTTAGCCATCCGTATGTCTTCTTTGGAGAAATGTCTATTTAGTTCTTTGGCCCATTTTTTGATTGGGTCGTTTATTTTTCTGGAATTGAGCTGCATAAGTTGCTTGTATATTTTTGAGATTAGTTGTTTGTCAGTTGCTTCATTTGCTATTATTTTCTCCCATTCCGAAGGCTGTCTTTTCACCTTGCTTATATTTTCCTTTGTTGTGCAGAAGCTTTTAATTTTAATTAGATCCCATTTGTTTATTTTTGCTTTTATTTCCAGCATTCTGGGAGGTGGATCATAGAGGATCCTGCTGTGATTTATGTCTGAGAGTGTTTTGCCTATGTTCTCCTCTAGGAGTTTTATAGTTTCTGATCTTACATTTAGATCTTTATTTGAAGGGAGCAAAACAAGATAAAGACAACAAATAAAGAGGACAGGTACTGGCATGTTTTTTGGCTCAGGTGTCCACTTCCAGGGATGAGAAAAAATAGACTCAATCAGGTTAGTACACTTGGCTCCAGCTTCACTTCCAGGATAAACCAAATAGCTGAACAAGTGTCCATGAATCTAAGATCTCAAATTATCTTCCTGAGTTGGTCACCAATTGGCTGTGACCTTGCAAAGCTTACCAGCTTTTCTTAAGCACAGGTAGTTTTAGAAACAGGTGCCTCTTTTGTGTAACTGGACAACCCCTAAGATGTTGTTTATAGAAGAGATGGGGGCTTCCCAGCTGGCACTAGTGGTAGAGAATACACTGCTGATGAAGGAGACATGAGACGTGAGTTCTATCCCTGGGTTGTGAAGATCCCCTGGAGAAGGAAATGGCAACCCACTCCAGTATTCTTGCCTGGGAAATCCAATGGACAAAGGAGCCTGGCAAGCTACAGTCCATGGGGTAGCAAAGAGCTGGACATGACTGAGCATACACCTTTAATATAGCTACTCCCTGATACAAATCACATAGGGTTTTGGAATTCAGCACTGTTAAGTGACTTATTAGGTGATGGGCTTACAAGGTGATTACACTGGGACTGAACACTGGGCTCTTTCCTTCGTGTTTCCTATGTAATAAACTGTTACTGAGAAAGAGGTGACAGCCTCACAGGCACCTCACAGTCCATTTTGACCACAGTTTTATCTTTACAGCCTTTTGCTGCCTGGGTGCTGTTTCTGGGGCCCTGACCTGCCCACACACCTCACATCCTGTCACCTGGACCAGAGAAATAGCATCTTTGTCTAAGCACCCAGTGATGGGACTTCCCAGCAGTCCAGTGGTTAAGACTTTGCCTTCCAATGCAAGTGGTATGGGTTCAATTCCTGGTCTGCGGGCTAAGATTCCACATGCCTCATGGCCAAAAAAACCAAACCATAACACAGAAACAATATTGTAACAAATTCAATAAAAGACTTAAAAAAAAAAAGCACCTAGTGATGTAACAGCTGCTACACCAGGAATATACCTCCTTTGGGTGCCTGTAGATCCTGACAGAGCTGCACTGAGGATCTAACTTGCTAGGAGCCACAAGCATGCATAGTGTTTCTTCATTTATTCAGTCAGCACTTTCTTTTGAGGAATTACATGTGCCGGGCACTGCATGTGACACTGGGACTAAAGCAGAGTCCCCCCAGTAACAGTTTAAGGAGGAGACACACATATCAATAGTCACGATTGATTGCTCTGGCTACATCCCAGGATGTGTGAGAATCTGTCCAGGGGAAGAAAGTCTGCACTGGGCCTTCCGGTCAATCTGAAGAGACTCTGCAGAAGTGCCCTGAGGTTCCACATTGCGCTGGAGATCTCGAACTTTGAACTCTTTGACTTCAAAGTCACTCAATGTTGTATACCAATTTAAATTTTAAGAAATGAATATGTGACCACTCTCCAGAAGAACTAATCAGATGAATAGCAAGCAATGTGTCATACTGAACACTTCCTTACATGCCCCATTGTCTTGTTGATAGACTGTTAGCTTCTTGACAAAAAGGGCTAAAGGCCAGCTGACTTCATCAAGATTCCTTGGAGTTGATCTGTTGTTTAGTTGCTAAGTTGTGTCTGACTTTATTGCAACCCCATGGACTGCAGCCCACCAGATTCCTCTGTCCATGAGAGTCTCCAAGGCAGGAATACTAGAGTTGATTGGTCCCTGAAATCTCTGTATAAATATGTCTGATGCTTCCTTTCAAGTTGATCAACATTAGATATCACCAACTTCATCAAAATATCTTTATAATGATAGCCTACAATCACATGGATAAATCCCTTTATTTACTTATAATAAGGTAAAATGATGACAGATATTAATTTGTAGAGAAATTGCTGATCTACCTGACTTCCTTTTGCATCTGGCCTGTTTCCCACATCATGCAAACTTTCTATTCTGTCTGCATCTTCCCCAGGTTTCTCTTCAGTGCCTAAATACTGATGACCTTCAAGGGAAAATAGGTGAAGAGGCAATAAGGGAGAAGGACTAGGCATTTTAATTTGGGGGTTCTCATTTGTAACAGCTTAGACTGCCCTGGCATTAAGGGACACTGGGTTTAGCCCAGAAAAGCTTAATCACAGGAACTCAGACGTCAGCAGAGTCTGGGAGCTGGGAAGCCAATAAGGACAGACTGGATATAAAGTCCAGCATTTTGATTTTCAAGTCCTCATAACCTGATCCTCTTAGAAAGAGCTAGGATAGAGTGCTGATCAGATGCCCACGGGCTGCTGTGCTCGTCAGGGACCACAGGACCCTGGTGGGCAAATGAAGAGACCAACAACAGATGAGAAATGCTGTCTTGGGACCAGGATCCAAGTCACGGCAGAGCCCTTTAGCTACTCCTGATCACAGAGCAAAGGGAGGAGTATTCTCAAAGTGTGCCCAGCATCTGATGTATTTATAGTGCAGTGAAATGTGCAGATTCTCCAGTACAATTTTCACAGATCTACACATTTGGGGAAATGCTGTCATGTCCTATTTCTGGGTTTTGTATCCTGTTTATATCTTCAGCCAGATTCTCAAGACCAGTACACCTGCATAGAGCACCTGAATTTTTCCTTTTACAAAGTCCTCCCTAGCCCTTAGACTAGCAGTGAAGGTAGGGTATGATCCAAGGTCCAGTTTCAACAGAATTTTCCCATTGATGGAAGCACAGGTCCAGCAGTTAGAGCCATTCTTCCGCCTGGAGACATGGTAACCTGCCCGGTCGCAGTCCCGATTGCAGAGGCTCGCTTGTAGCACTGTGACTGTTGTGAGTCTCCAGCAAACACAAGCATAGCCCATGGACAAGGCTTCAGCCCACAGCTGGCTTTGCTGATGGGCTGTTGGTGACCTTTCTCTATGCTGTTTTCAAGCCCAGAAGTATTCCTACAGGAAGTTGCCAACATGTGCGAGCTCCAGTGGGAAGGAGAAGCCACAGGGGAAAGCAGAGAGAGCTACACACCTTGAAAATGATGACTTTCTCCCACAAACATCTCTGAAGACCCCACTGGCTCACAAACCTCAGAGCGGGAAGAGGTCCATCTGAGGAGACTCATCCTGGACAGACACGTGTCTTCATAGAATCTGCACTGGTACAGCCTGAAGGCCTTAACATGGCTTTGATGTCACAGAGTCCTGGGGTCCGTCCTGCTCCATAATGTAATAGATGCATGACATTAACTGAGGTAGTTACTTTTCCCCATCAGAAAATGAGGATAATAGAAGTGTGTGTGCCTTACAGCTTTCTTGCACATGTTAGCTTAGATAGTTTGGGCAGCATGCCTAACAAAGTACTGGGTTGCTGTCACTCAGTTTTGCCCAACTCTTTTTTGACCACATGGACTATAGCCCACCAGGCTCTTCTGTCCATTGGATTTCCCAGGCAAGAATACTGTAGTGGGTTGCCATTTCCTTCTCCAGGGGATTTTTGTGACCCAAGGATCAAACCCATGTCTCCTGCATTGGCAGGCAGGATCTCTATCACTGAGCCCCAGGGAAGCCCATGGTACTGGGTACATGGCACAAAAATGAAACTATCAATGTGGCTACTTCCCTGTCCAGTTAGTTGCTCCTTCCCTGAGGCTGTCTCACAGCTTAGGGATTAAATCACAGCCAGGATTTCACACTTCACTGCCATCTGCTAGAGTCTACACTGCCGGATGAAGCTGCTCTAAGGTCAATTTATTTTTTTCCTTTCTTTGACTATTAACCATACTGAACATTTCAGGAATATAAGAGCCTGCCCTGGGCAAAGTGAAGAGATAAAATGGACGATCTGCAAAGATCTTCCCTAATAAAGTGTTAATGGGGTGATAATGCCTTACTGTGTCTGCCTTCCCATAGAACATCTCTGTCATGTTAAGAGGAGCCCTCAGTGTTCTAACCCAGAGGAGTCACTAACAGTGTAGCCACACTGCCCTACCTTCAATCAAAAAAAAAATTATTGAAGTATAGTTGATTCACAGTGTTGCACTAGTTTCTGCTGTGCAACAAAGTAAATCAGTTACATATGAACATAGTGTTGAGTAGAGTTCCCTGTGCTATACAGTAGATTCTATTAGTTATCTTTTTTATACATAATACGGTGTATATGTCAACCCCAGTCTGCCAATTTAACCCTTTCACCTTACCCTCCTCCCGCTAACCCTAAGTTTGTTTTCTACAGCTGTGACTCTACATCTGTTTTGTAGATAAGTTTATTGGTACCATTTCTTTAGATTCCACATGTAAACCATATCATATTATATTTGTCTTTCTCTGACTTACTTCACTTAGTCTGACAGTCTCTGGGTCCATCCATGTTGCTGCAAATGACCTAATTTCATTCTTTTTTATGGCTGAGTAATATTTCACTGTGGGCTTCCCTGGTGGCTCAGACATTAAAGAATTTACATGCAATGTGGAAGACCTGGGTTCAAGCCCTGGGTTGGGAAGATCCCCTGGAGAGGGAACAGCTACTCATTCCAGTATTCTGGCCTGGAGAATTCCATGGACAAAGAAGCCTGGTAGGCTACAGTCTCAGTTCAGTTCAGTTCAGTTGCTCAGTCGTGTCCGACTCTTTGCAACCCCATTAATTGTAGCACGCCAGGCCTCCCTGTCCATCACCATCTCCTGGAGTTCACTTAAACTCACATCCATCAAGTCAGTGATGCCATCCAGCCATCTCATCCTCTATCATCCCCTTTTCCTCCTGCCCCCAATCCCTCCCAGCATCAGAGTCTTTTCCAATGAGTCAACTCTTCACATGAGGTGACCAAAGTACTGGAGTTTCAGCTTTAGCATCATTCTTTCCAAAGAACACCCAGGACTGATCTCCTTTAGAATGGACAGGTTAGATCTCCTTGCAGTCCAAGGGACTCTGAAGAGTCTTCGCCAATACCACAGTTCAAAAGCATCAATTCTTAGGTGCTCAGCTTTCTTCACAGTCCAACTCTCGCATCCATACATGACCACTGGAAAAACCATAGCCTTGACTACACAGACCTCTGTTGGCAAAGTAATGTCTCTGCTTTTCAATATGCTATCTAGGTTGGTCATAACCTTTCTTCCAAGGAGTAAGCATCTTTTAATTTCATGGCTGCAATCACCATCTGCAGTGATTTTGGAGCCCCCCAAAATAAAGTCTGACACTGTTTCCCCATCTATTTCCCATGAAGTAATGGGACCAGATGCCATGATCTTCGTTTTCTGAATGTTGAGCTTTAAGCCAACTTTTCACTCTCCTCTTTTACTTTCATCAAGAGGCTTTTTAGCTCCTCTTCACTTTCTGCCATAAGGGTGGTGTCATCTGCATATCTGAGGTTATTGATATTTTTCCTGGCAATTTTGATTCCAGCTTGTGCTTCTTCCAGCCCAGCATTTCTCATGATGTACTCTGCATATAATTTAAATAAGCAGGGTGACAATATATAGCCTTGACGTACTCCTTTTCCTATTTGGAACCAGTCTGTTGTTCCATGTCCAGTTCTAACTGTTGCTTCCTGACCTGCATATAGGTTTCTCAAGACACAGTTCAGGTGGTCTGGTATTCCCATAAAAATGACAGAATGATCTCTGTTCATTTCCAAGGCAAACCATTCAATATCACAGTAATCCAACTCTATGCTTCAACCAGTAATGCTGAAGAAGCTGAAGTTGAATGGTTCTATGAAGACCTACAAGAACTTTTAGAACTAACACCCAAAAAAGATGTCCTTTACATTATAGGGTACTGGAATGCAAAAGTAGGAAGTCAAGAAACACCTAGAGTAATAGGCAAATTTGGCCTTGGAATACAGAATGAAGCAGGGCAAAGGCTAATAGTTTAACCAAGAGAATACACTGGTCATAGCAAACACCCTCTTCCAACAACACAAGAGAAGACTTTACACATGGACATCAGATGGTCAACACTGAAATCAGATTGATTATATTCTTTGCAGCCAAAGATGGAGAAGCTCTATACAGTCAAGAAAAACAAGACCAGGAGCTAACTGTGGCTCAGATCATGAACTCCTTATTGCCAAATTTAGACTTAAATTGAAGAAAGTAGGGAAAACTGCTAGACCATTCAGGTATGACCTAAATCAAATCCCTTATGATTATACAGTGGAAGTGAGAAATAGACTAAAGGGCCTAGATCTGATAGATAGAGTGCCTGATGACCTATGGAATGAGATTCGTGACATTGTACAGATGCCATTGTACATTGATCAAGACCATGCCCATGGCAAAGAAATGCAAAAACGCAAAATGGCTGTCTGCAGAGGCCTTATAAATAGCTGTGAAAAGAAGAGAAGTGAAAAACAAAGGAGAAAAGGAAAGATATGAGCATCTGAATGCAGAGTTCCAAAGAATAGCTAGGAGAGATAAGAAAGCCTTTCTCAGCTATCAATGCAAAGAAATAGAGGGAAAGAACAGAATGGGAAAGACTAGAGATTTCGTCAAGAAAATTAGAGATACCAAGGGAACATTTTATGCAAAGATGGGCTCAATAAAGGACAGAAATGGTATGGATCTAACAGAAGCAGAAGATATTAAGAAGAGGTGGCAAGAATACACAGAAGAACTGTACAAAAAAGATATTCATGACCAAGATAATCACGATGGTGTGATCACTCACCTAGGCCAGACATCCTGGAATGTGAAGTCAAGTGGGCCTTAGAAAGCATCACTACAAACAAAGCTGGTGGAGGTGATGGAATTCCAGTTGAGCTATTTCAAATCCTAAAAGATGATGCTGTGAAAGTGCTGCACTCAATATGCCAGCAAATGTGGAAAACTCAGCAGTGGCCACAGGACTGGAAAAGGTCAGTTTTCATTTCAATCCCAAAGAAAGGCAATGTCAAAGAATGCTCAAACTACCGCACAATTGCACTCATCTCATATGCTAGTAAAGGAATGCTCAACATTCTCCAAGCTAGGCTTCAGCAATACGTGAACCGTGAACTTCCAGATGTTCAAGCTGGATTTAGAAAGGCAGAGGAACCAGAGATCACATTGCCAACATCTGCTGGATCATGGATAAAGCAAGGGAGTTCCAGAAGAACTATTTCTGCTTTATTGACTATGCCAAAGGCTACAGTCTTTGGGGTCGCAAAGAGTCAGACACAACAGAGGGACTTTTACTTTCAATATTCCACTGTATATATGTAAACAAATTAGTTTGGGGCCTCAAAAGAGTCCTGTAGTGATTTTTCATCACTATCTCCCCAGGTCGGGAGGGCCATTCTCTCAGTACCATGATGATATCTAGCACATCTACAGTTGGAGAAAAAACATTTCTGCCTTCTACCCAAAGATCATGTCCACGACACTAAGAATGTATTTAGTTCAGGAAATCTGAAAATTTGAGACAAGCACATAAGTAATCAGACCTATAAAAACAAATGATGCAATCCTCAGACTGAGTAGCCAAATAATGTCAGCATCTTAAAAAATAATCCTGTTAAATAAGAATAAATATTAGCACTATAATAACTAAATGATTAATTTAATTAGTTAAGTCAATGAAAAATTAATTGTACTATGACTGCAGACATCCCACCACCAGGTTTCTGTGTCTAGTTAAATTATATTTTATTGTTCTCTTTCTTTAACTTAATTATATACTTGGAGAAGGAAATGGCAACCCATTCCAGTATTCTTGCCTGGAGAATCCCATGGACAGAGGAGCCTGACAGGCTCTAGTCCATGGCATGGCAAGAGTTGGACACGACTTGGCGACTAAACCAACCAACCAATGATATACTACTGATACTATGCATAAAATAGATAACTAGTGGGAACCTACTGTAGAGCAAAATGAGTGGAGTAATGGAGTGTGTAAGTCACTCAGTCGTGTCCAACTCTATGACCCCATACTGTAGCCCACCAGGCTCCTCTGTCCATGGAATTCTCCAGGCAAGATACTTGAGTGGGTTACCATTTCCTTCTCCAGGGGATCTACCCAAGCTAGGGATCGAACCCAGGTCTCCTGAACTGCAGGTGGATTCTTGACCACTGAGCCACCAGGGAAACTCTGCAGATATGTATACATGTGGCTTATTCATTTTGCTGTACAGACAACAACAAGAAATTAACACATTGAAAGGCAACTATACACCAATAAAACTAATTTTAAAACTTAACTATAAAATTTTACTTTTAAAGGAAAACAAAATAGTTTGAAGGTCAATAGTGACTACCACATGGTACTGTTGTAAGATTTAAATGAGAGAGAGAATTGAAGTGTCTGATCTGTAGTCAGTTCTCAATGACCATGAGCTACGGTTCATGCTGTGACTGTCCTCAGTCTGCAGCACATGGCCTGCACGTGACAGCATCCAGATAGACTTTTAAAAATTAATACATCAATATATCCTTTGTTTTGAACAATTCTTTGCTGCATATTCTCCTCCACTGCATGGGCAGTTTTATGGAGGCAGGACAATGTTCTCAAGATAGTGACTGGGCTCTGAAGTCAGTGAAACAAGAGTGAATTTCAACTATTCTATTTTTTATTTATGGCACTCAGGCAAGTCACTCACTCCAGGAGCCTCAGTTACCATGCTTGTACGTGGTGGCGATGGGACCACGTACTCAGGGTTGTCAAGAGGATGAAATAAGATGATTTAATCAGTGGTTTTCATGAGCTCACAACCTCCTCTTTCCTCTCCCTTTTTTAGCAGCTGATGCCCAGCATACGCCAGTATAGTGATCCCTGGATAGGTAGATATTGGGCTTCCTAGGTGGCTCAATGGTAAAAAAAAAAAAAAAAAAAAAATCCTGCCTGCAGTGTGGGAGACACAGGAAAGGCAGGTTTGATCTCTGGGTCAGGAATATCCTCTGGAGAAGGAAATGGCAACCCATTCCAGTATTCTTGCCTGCGAAATTGCTATTTTTAAAAAAAATGCTTTTTGGTCCACAAATAGCAAAAAAAAAAAAAAAAAAAGGCAAAATCACTAAGACAATGAGCTCAGTGTGTCTGTTAGTGTCTATGCCTGACCCCTGATACCAGAGTCAGGTTTAACTTGGTTTCTCTGGGATGGAAAACAGGATTGAAGAAGTACTGCCAGCACCACTGAAAAGATCAGCTGTGATTCCTGGCTGCTCAGAGTCACAGGCCATCCACGTTTCAGGGAAGGGCTTTCAGGAAAACTGTGCCCCAGGCTCCACTTTGACTCTTTCCGGATACAAAAATCACATGAAGGTTTCAGTCATTTCACAGCATGGTGACAGCAGCCACCCTATCCTAAATGTTCCATCTGTGCTTAGTGGTGCAGAGAATCACTCAGTTCTACGTGCCTGTCGCATCGACACCAAGCAAGGTCAGGATGCACGAAACCGTCCTTGGCCACAGGGCAGATAACATAACTCCCTCTATCAAGGAAAGACGATAACTCCACGCAGTCAATTAAGCTGCATTTCTGAGCAAAGCACATGACGGGTGGCAGGGCTGGGAAAAGCTGGAGAGAAACAGTTCAGACCATCATTAAGAGGCTCAGCCACGTACGTAGGTGCACCTAATGGAACCAGTCGGTCTCTCTGGCAGCTTCCTTCCATTCGGGTGGTTCACACCTTTCATATTTTCACACCTGAAGTAGCATTGAAAATGGATCAACTCCATCAGCAAGGAGTCAGTGAGGCCTCTGGGACCAGCACTCAGATACGTTCAGCTCTGCCAACACTCAGGGAAGATTTAGCATGATGTCAATGAGGGTGTTCTCTTGTTTCTTTTGAGAAACTCAAGATTCTAGAGAAAATTTGATGAGAACTCTTCAGTTTTTATGAATGTCTAGCCCAAGGCAGTTAAAGTAAGTAACATAGACAATTTGGAGACTTATTAAGTCAGAATGTAATATTGGAAAATCAAAATAAAGGCATTTAAAATTTTTGTAACTTTAGATTTACATGTGGAGGTTTGTAAAGTTGTGATGACAGGAAATTTATTGCAGTGATTAAGAACGTGAGTTTTAAAATGAAATTGCTTTGCTTTGAAATTCTTCTCCACCCTAGCTGTGTAGATTATTAAACCTCCAAGGCCTCAGTTTCCTATTCTTTAAAATGAAGATAAAAGTAATATAAAATAGTAAATTTTCACAGCCATGCTGTGATTACATATATGAAATTATATATATATATATTGGAGAAGGCAATGGCACCCCACTCCAGTACTCTTGTCTGGAAAATCCCATGGACAGAGGAGCCTGGTAGGCTGCAGTCCATGGGGGTCACTAAGAGTTGGACACAACTGAGTGACTTCACTTTGACTTTTCACTTTCATGCATTGGAGAAGGAAATGGCAACCCACTCCAGTATTCTTGCCTAGAGAATCCCAGGGACGGGGGAGACTGGTGGGCTGCCGTCTATGGGGTCGCACAGAGTCAGACACGACTGAAGTGACTTGGCAGCAGCATGTGTATGTGTGTGTGTGTGTGTGTGTGTGTGTGTGTGTATGTGTGTGTATGTAGTGTATAGTTATACTAGCCAGCACTTAGGGCTCAAGCAGTGGCCATTATCATTTTGAATTAAGGATTTGAGAGTTGATCTCAAAAAACAAGGAGAGATAAGAAAGACTTCCTAAGTGATCAGTGCAAAAAATAGAGGAAAACAATAGAATGGGAAAGACTAGAGATCTCTTCAAGAAAATTAGAGATACTAAGGGAATATTTCATGCAAAAATGGGCACAATAAAGGACAGAAATTGTATAGACCTAACAGAACATGGACCTAACAGAAGCA
The DNA here is from genome assembly GCF_042477335.2 of Ovis canadensis. Lineage (NCBI taxonomy): Eukaryota > Metazoa > Chordata > Mammalia > Artiodactyla > Bovidae > Ovis > Ovis canadensis. Next base: position 61,660,906 of record NC_091247.1, read on the forward strand.
GAAGATATTAAGAAGAGGTGGCAAGAATACACAGAAGAACTGTACAAAAGAGGTCTTAATGACCTGGATAACCATGATGGTGTGATCACTCACCTAGAGCCAGACATCCTAGAGTGCAAAGTCAAGTGGGCCTTAGGAAGCCTCACTATAAACAAAGCTAAAGAAGGTGACAGAATTCCAGATGAGCTATTTCAGATCCTAAAAGATGATGCTGTGAAGGTGCTGCATTCAATATGCCAGCAAATTTTGGAAACTCAGCAGTGGCCACAGGACTGGAAAAGGTCAGTTTTCATTTCAATCCCAAAGAAAGGCAATGCCAAAGAATGTTCAGACTACTGCACAATTGCCCTAATCTCACATGCTAGCAAAGTAATGCTCAAAATTCTCCAAGCTAGTCTTCAGTAGTATGTGAACTGAGAACTTCCAGATGTACAAGCTGGATTTTGAAGAAGCAGAGGAACCAGAGATCAAATTGCCAACATCTGTTGGATCATACAAAAATCAAGAGAATTCCAGAAAAACATCTACTTCTGCTTCGTTGACTACACTAAAGTCTTTGACTGTGTGGGTCACAACAAACTCTGGAAAATTCTTCAAGAGATGGGAATACTAGAACACCCAACCTGCCTCCAGAGAAGTCTGTATGCAGATTTCTCTGCATACAGTTAGAACTGGACATGGAACAACAGACTGCTCCCAAATTGGGAAAGGAGTACTTCAAGGCTGTATATTGTCATCCTACTTATTTAACTTCTATGCAGAGTACATCACGCGATATGCCAGGCTAGGAAACACAAGTTGGAATCAAGATTGCCAGGAGACATATCAATAACCTCAGATATGCAGATGACACCAGCTTTATGGCAGAAAGCCAAGAGGAACTAAATAGCCTCTTGATGAAAGTGAAAGAGGAGAGTGAAAAAGTTGGCTTAAAACTCAACATCTGAAAAACGAAGATCATGGCATCTGGTCCCATCACTTCATGGCAAATAGATAGGGGAAAAATGGAAACAGAAATTTTATTTTCTTGGGCTCCAAAATGACTGCAGATGATGACTGCAGCCATGAAATTAAAAAACAGTTGCTTCTTGGAAGAAAAGTTATGACCAACCTAGACAGCACATTAAAAAGCAGAGACATTACCTTGCCAACAAAGGTCCATCTAGTCAAAGCTACGGTTTTTCAAGTACTCATGTATGGATGTGAGAGTTGGACTGTAAAGAAAGCTGAACACTGAAGAACTGATGCTTTTGAACAGTGGTGTTGGAGAAGACTCTTGAGAGTCCCTTGGATTGCAAGAAGATCATACCCATCAATCCTAAAGGAAATCAGTCCTGAATATTCACTGGAAGGACTGATGCTGAAGCTGAAGCTCCAGTACTTTGGCCACCTGATGTTGGGAAAGACTGAGAGCAGGAGGAGAAGCGGATGACAGAGGATGAGATGGTTGGATGGTATCACCAACTCAATGGACATGAGTTTGAGCAAGCTCCAGGAGTTGGTGATGGACAGGTAAGCCTGGTGTTCTGCAGTCCATGGAACTGCAAAGAGTTGGACAGGACTGAGCAACTGAAATGAAGGATTTGAGAGCCTATCTCTGGTTACTATGGAAGCCAGGTAATTATGCATAAGTTCTTACCGCTGTCCATTTCTGCCCCTGTGATGTGAACCTGAGATCATAGACTCCACAGCTGGTCTCAGTGATCCTGGACACAGACTATAGTGGAATTATCAACTTACAGGAACATTTTAAGGTCTCCATTTGTGAAATCATCACCATTATTGATCGGGAGACATCTTTCCCATCCCTTGAGGATTCCATGAATCCATCTATCTCCATCCTCAATGACAGCAGACATAGCAAAGAGCAGTGTGGCAATTTTATGCCACGCAGTGGGTGGGCACATTTTGGAAGGAGCCCCTGCATTCAACCCTGTCTCCAGTGCACTGTGTCCATGTTCGTTCCATGGTCATTCCTACGTCCACCCATCTACATTAACACAAAGCGATGTCTCTACAAACTCAATCTCCGGGCTCATTACTGTAGTCCTGTGCACGAGGTCTGATTTCCCACCAATCTGTAGATGTCCTAACTGAACAACAACACTTAACATGGCCATTTTGTTCACTCTGTGTCAGCACCTCCCTTCTGCTGCACATGTCAACATCAGCTTCCAGCTGGTTACAGAGGAGCTGACTCTCCTTATTTGCATCATAAAAGGAGCCTTCAGTCACCTGTCTCTGGCTGGCCAAGTCCAGCAATGAGCCTTTACAGACCAATTTCCTGCCATTCCTCAGGGCTACCAGGAAGCCATAAGTAATAGGGCTGTGAGTGACTTTGAAAATGACCAGAGAAAGTGAGATCATTGCCAATATTTTCTTTCACTTTTGAGAAAACAGCCCTGCTGTCTATTTGGAAAACACAGGAGGGGAGGCGAAGCTTGATCATTGTATAAAAGCCTATCTCTGTGTATAACAGCCAATCACTGTTCTCAGGATATCTTTTTAGAGCTGACCAGGGCTTTGGGGAAAGGATGGCAGAGAGAGGATTTTGTGCACAGTGGCCTTCAGCATCACTCTTTATTTTTGTCATGCTAGGTGGAAGAGTTTCCAGATTCATTGTCTACCATCAGTCTTTTTTGCCAAATGAAATTTCATGTGGAAGGAGAGAAACATTTTTTTTTTAATCAAAAGAAAGGAGATAAAAGCAACTAAATGCTGTAAGGAGACAAAATGGTTGCTGAAACATTCAGTGTGCAGTTTTGAAGCTGGGACCTGCCAGGGGACAGGATATAGGAACAGAATGCTTTTACCGAGTATTTTAACTGAACATTTTGCCATGAGACTAACTGTCAAAAACAAAACAAAACAAAAGTGAAAGCAGGAACCCCTGAAGTATCTTTTAACTCCCTGGAAAAGTGTGCCCGTTTTGAGGTTGCTAAAAGCAGCTTCCTGGTGTTACCTTTCTCTTCCATCAAAAGAGGATACAAAACAAAAATGAGTCAGATGACAGCCACTGGGGTCCTGCTGAAAACACTTCAGTCTCAGAGCCCTTCACCTGCATCCCCACCCAGCTCTTGCATGGCTGGGTCCCCTTCTCCAGAACAAAAAGTTCTCAGGGATTGTTTTCCATCCTGTGTACACAGAATGACATCCCTGTCTCCCTCCATCACTGGAGCCAAGGACTGGGATCCTGGTCTCATAGAAACATCATCTCTGCTCTCAGGGTAGCCCACGACTTGAAGAAGGCTTCCTCTTTCGAATATTCAGAGTGATGAACACAGAATGTATCTAAGCCTGCAAAGGCAACTCTGGGAAATAGAAGAGCTTCACCGGAGAGAAGGAAAGAGAAGGTCCCTGGGGACATGCGGAGGGACCAGCACCTGTTTCTGGCCAGCATCATCTACCTATAGCAGGACTACCCAGCCCTGTGGCACTGAGGTCCACGAACCCTGGGGAAGCAAAGCTTCTCACGACATCTGTAGGTGACAGGCAAGCGCAGGGACAGCGGATGGGACCGTATCACAGGCATCTGTAATATTATTAATCTATAGCCACAGACACGGATTAAGAGCCTGCTACCATCTAATAGGATTTCGAGCACAGTGAATGTCCTAATTAGAGGAGGCATCCTTTACTGAGTACGTGTCGCTGGAAGGAGAAGGGAGACAGGTCTCTAGCAGCATGGAGAGCTCTCAGAGACAGGTCTCCACGATCCGGACGCAACTCTGCCTGTGATGAGCAGAGGGGAGCCATGCCCCCACACCTGCCCCAGCAAGAAACTAGAACCCAGCTCCTCAGGGCCCTGGTTCCTGGAGGGACCATGCCACCCAGTGCTGACAAGTTCCACAGAGTACATGACTCCTCCAAGAGACAGCCTGACCCCAAATTAGAGGTCACTGAGGAGCCTCATTGCTTCCAGCAGTTCAGAGCTGAGGGTAGGCTTGACATGGATTTGTTTATCTCCTTGGCGGACAGCACGTAGTTTGTCACGATGGAGTAAGGGAGGCCTCATTGTCTTGAGCTCCCAGCTCTGAGAAGCTGGGTGAGGCTCTGACTTAATTGTGGGCTAATTCTTGTTGAAGGACTTCTGGCTCAAGAGGTCAGAGCTGGGAGGCAACTGAACAAGAAGTGAGGTTAGAAGCAGTGTTGTTCACTCAACACAGATGCCTTGTGCTAGATGTCATGTCCATCAGCTTGCTGGAGACTGCAGAGCCAGACCCCCATCGTAAAGCTGCTGCTGCTGCTGCTGCTGCTAAGCCGCTTCAGTTGTGTCCAACTCTGTGCGACCCCATAGATGGCAGCCCACTAGGCTCCTCCATCCCTGGGATTCTCCAGACAAGAATACTGGAGTGGGTTGCCATACCGCTGGCCATTCCTGGTGTAATCGGAGCAGTTGCAGGGCCCCGGGCCAGAGGCCGGGAGTGTGATGGGGACGTGGGAGGCAGGAGGAAGTTTCAATGAGGAGACAGGGAAGAGTGGGCGGCTGTGTTCTCTAACTCAGCCTAGAATTCCACATTTTTGTTGAGTGGCCTTTGGCTTCCCACATCTATCTTTGCAGTCAGCCACCTAAAACATTCATTTCCTAACAGTTTCTTTCCAACAAGCAAATGAAAATCAAGAAGTAGGTTTTCTGGGCTACATGCAGCACCTTGCACTTGCCAGTCATTTGTATTCTTCCATCATCTCTCCCCCACCCCCACCTACATCACAAGGTGCTCCATTATCCCCAGACACTGCGCACCTGCCCCAGACCCCGACCTCCAGGTTGTATGGCAAACAGAGGTGCTTTGGGCTGCAGGCTGCAGTGGTGAGTCAAGGGTCACATTCTGTGAGTCCCACAGTGTGAGTGTAGATGAGTATCAGCCTTGATGAGAGCAATTAGCCAGCTACTGAGACTGATTATAATGACAATAACTGCGTGCAAATGTGTGTGTGTGTGTGTGTACCTGTAGCTGTGTATAGATGGGTTGAGTGCCACTCCAGTTCTATAGGATTTATTCTAAAGAGGTCCTTAAAGTGCTTTTGGAGTGGCTCTCATTAAAAAGCCTGCCTGCCTTGGAGCTTTAAACCTGCAGATTAAAGTCACACACCACAAAAATCTGCAGGTCCTCATGGGCACAGGAGCCCTGGACAGCGCTTTCTCTCTAGCCACAGTGAGGAAGCCCCCGAAAGGACTGCCCTGGATGAGACTAGAATGCGGTCTGGAGCTGTGTGTGACCTTTCCCTCTGGATCTGAGAGCTCTAGGTCCTTAGATGCCCACCTGTAACCCTGTGTGTCTTCTGTGCTTCCTCCAGGAAAACTTCCTTCAGGAGAGGGAATCTCATTCTGCGTCAGGTACCCAAGGCTATTCTGATGCTAGTACAGCCTTCCAGAGGCATGATGGTTTCATCTAACTGGATGAACCTCGGATGTGAAGTCACATTCCACAGCAAATGATGAGTGTCCTTTCAGAGCATCTGTCATTTCCTGGGTGTTTTAGGGGCATCAGGAGCATCTGGTAGGTCCTTGAGTCCCCTCATTGCGGTGGATTCCTGATCTCTCCACCCAGCCACCAGCCACAACCTGATATTTAGATTCTGGCCACAAAATCAAATGACTTGTTCTCTGACAAGGGGTAGACCATTCTTTCCTGATAAGCGAGTCAAATTCAGTTTCCTTTCCTGAGATCAGTAGGAAAATTGCTGCCTTATTACAGAACATCCTCAGAGAGATATTAGGGAAACAGAACTCCCCTTCTGTCATTTCACAAACACATGTCAGCAATGCCATGAAATATTTACATTTAAAATTATTTTTGCTAATAATTGGAAATAAAAGTGAAAGTGAAAGTCACTCAGTTGTGACTCCATGGACTGTATAGTCCATGGAATTCTCTAGGCCAAAATACTGGAGTGGGTAGCCTATCCCTTCTTCAGTGGATCTTCCCTACCCAGGAATCAAACCGGTGTCTCCTGCATTGCAGGCAGATTCTTTACCAACTGAGCTCTCAGGGAATCCCAATAATTGGAAATAGCCCTTTACAAAGTAGATTGTCCAATCATTTAAGATTGAAAATGGAAAGTGATGGGAGCATTGTGTAAGATGCACTGTTTATGGAGGTACAATGGCACCCCACTCCAGAGCTCTTGTCTGGAAAATCCCACGGATGGAGGAGCCTGGTAGGCTGCAGTCCATGGGGTCGCTAAGAGTCGGACACAACTGAGCGACTTCACTTTCACTCTTCACTTTCATACACTGGAGAAGGAAATGGCAACCCACTCCAGTGTTCTTGCCTGGAGAATCCCAGGGACAGGGGAGCCTGATGGGCTGCCGTCTATGGGGTCGCACAAAGTCGGACACGACTGAAGTGACTTAGCACCAGCAGCAGCAACAATTGTATTAACTGGCAAAATAAATAATTCACCCGTTTGAGAACATTCTTGTCTACACGGCACAAAGGATAGCATGTGATGCATTGATCCTACAGCATTAATGCCATGTGGGACTATATGGGGCTCCTTAGATTTCACAATGAGTAGGGTCTCAAGATGACATGTGATTCTGAAACACCACCTTATGCTATTAGCAGCATCCCTTATCATCAAGAACAGGGTGTGAGTAAATCGCATTGTATGTTTCTGTGGATGTGGTTGTTAACAAGAAGCTGAGGCTGTGTGTCATTTGCACACTGGTGGCTCAGAAGGTAAAGAATGCACACGCAATTCAGGAGACCAGGGTTCAATCCCTGGATTAGGAAGATCCCCTGGAGAAAGGAATTGCAACTCACTCCAGTATTCTTGCCTGGAAAATCCCATGAACAGAGGAGCCTGGGGGGCTACAGTCCATGGAGTTGCAAAAGAGTTGAACATGACTCAGCAACTAACACTTTCACACTTTCTCTTTCTATAACACTTGCTGACTCAATAAACATAATACACACATACTTGTACATAAATATAGATTTATACATTCCCACTGACAAGGCAACTAAGTAACATATTACAGACACAAGACCTCTGTCTTCTCAGATATGTATTTTGTAAATATTTTATTCTAGTTCACTACTTTCTTTTTCATTTTTTAGAAGTACCCATCTTGAAGAGCAAAAGTTTTAAATTTGATGATGCCCACATTATTTTTGTATATGTTTTGAACATTTTGTGTCTTGTTTAAGGAATGTCTGTCAAAGACGAATTTACTAAGATTCCCTCCTCTTTTCTTTCTGAACTCATGGTTTTAACTCATCCATGTAGGAGCATGGTCTGTCATGAGTTACTTTCTGTGAACTGCATGAGGCAGAGGCTGAGATCTTTTCATCAGACTCTTCAGTTGACCCAGGAGAGCTTTGCGTATATGTTACTCTCCCACATTTAATTTTCTTAGCTCCTTGGTCAGAAATCAAATGACCGCCCTATTTCTGGACGGGCTCTTCTATTCCCTTGACTCATGTGTCTGCTTTCCTGTCATTTTCATACTGTGTTAATTATTGTACTTTTAAAATAAATCTTAAAATCAGGTTTTATAGGTTTTCTACCTTTGTTCTTTTTGTCAAAAATTGTTTTGATTATTCTAGATAATTGACACTTCTGTGTAATTGTTAGAATCAGCTGTCATTTTCCACAGAAAAGGCTGCAAGGATTTTGATTAAAATAACATTGGATACAGATATATAAATCAATTTGGAGGAAAAGTAATGATTAGAATGTAGACTCTTCTGATCCGTGATCAAATATACTCTTCTATCTATTTGTCATTTGTAATTTCTTTAGAAAATAGTTTATAGATTTGAAAAAATACAGCAAATAGTAAGTATTGGCAAGGATGTGGGAAAAAGGAAACCTTTGTGCACTTTGGGGAATATAAATTGGTGCAGCCCTTACGGAAAACATGCAGAAGTTCCTTGATTATTTTTTTCTGCTTAAATGCTTGGTTACATTCAGCAGTGAAGCCACCTGAATCATTTTTTTCTAGGAATGTTTTAACTACAAAATTAATTTCTTTATAGATCTAGAGCTTTTCAGATTATCTATTTATGTGTGTGTGAGACCTTTAGAAGTCTATGTATTTTAAGGAATCCATTCATTTCACTTAACTTGTCAAGTTTATTGGTATTAATTTATTCATACTACCCCTTATTATTATTGGGGCTTCCCTGGTGGCTCAGAGGTTAAAGCGTTTGCCTGCAATGCAGGAGACCTGGGTTCAATCCCTGGGTCAGGAAGATCCCCTGGAGAAGGAAACGGCAACCCACTCCAGTATTCTTGCCTGGAGAATCCCATGGACGCAGGAGCCTGGTGGGCTACAGTCCATGGGGTCGCAGAGTCGGACACAACTGAGCAACTTCACACACGCACACACCCCTTATTATACTTAATATCACAAGGTGTATAATGATGTCTACTCTCCCATACTTTGGATTTTTAAATGTGTGTTTTGTTTTCTTGATTATTCTGGCTAGAAATTTATCATTTTTATTAGCCATGTGCTTTGATTTCACTGGCCTTTTTAAATTTTTGATAATTTGTTAACTCTCCTTCTCATCATTATTTTTTCTCTGCTTGTCTTGAGTTTACTTTTGAAGTCTCCTAACTTGGGGAACTAGTATGGATGTGAGAGTTGGACTGTGAAGAAAGCTGAGCACTGAAGAACTGATGTTTTTGGACTGTGGTGTTGGAGAAGACTTTTGAGAGTCCCTTGGACTGCAAGGAGATCTAAGCAGTCCATTCTAAAGGAGATCAGCCCTGGGTGTTCTTTGGAAGGAATGATGCTAAAGCTGAAATTCCAGTACTTTGGCCACCTCATGCGAAGAGTTGACTCATTGGAAGACTCTGATGCTGGAAGGGATAGGGGGCAGAAGGAGAAGGGGATGACAGAGGATGAGATGGCTGGATGGCATCACTGACTCGATGGATGAAAGTTTGAGTGAACTCCGGGAGATGGTGATGGACAGGGAGGCCTGGCATGCTGCGATTCACGGGGTCACAAAGTGTCGGACACAACTGAGCGACTGAACTGAACTGAACTGAGTTCATTGATTTGAGACCTTTATTTTTCTCTAATATGAGTACTCTATAAGCTTCTCCTTAAACTTTGCTTTAATTGAATACAACAAATTTTTATAAGTTGTGTTGCCATTTTAATTTAGTCAAAGCACTTTTTAAAACTGTGTTCTCATCAGTTTTCCTGCTAACCCTTTTTATACATGCATAGACATATCTTTTCTCAGTCACATATTTGGGATTTTCCATATATATTTGTCTTTTCAATTCACAATTTAATTACATCGTAATCATAAAAACATATTTTGTATGACTTACTTTCAAACTTGAGACTCTCAGGATTCAGAATGTAGATCAAGTGTGTACTTGAAAAGAATGTGTATTCTCCTGCTGTTTAATTAATAGGTAGTGACCTATTAATACCATTTCAATCATGTTCTTTGACAGTGGTGCTCACTTATTCTATATAGGCAGACCTCAGGAATGTTGTGGGCTTGGTTTCAGATCACTGAAATAAAGAGAATATGGCAATAAAGGGTGACTCACAAATATTTTGGCTTTCTGGTGCATATAAAAGCCATGCTTACACTGTACTGTAGTCTATTAATTGTGCTATAGCAGTATGTCTAAAAAACAATAGACATAATTTAAAAATACTTTATTGCAAAAATTTTATAATTAAAAACTAAAAATACTTTATGACTAAAAAATGCTAACTATCATCTGAACCTTCAGCAAGTCATAGTGGTAACATCAAAGTTACCTGACTACAAATCATCCAAATAAATATAATAACAATGGAAAAGCTTGAAATATTGGGAGAATTAATAAAATGTGGCAGACACAGAATGAGAAAATGCTTCTGGAAAAATGTAACCATTACACTTGTTACAGGCTTTCCTGGTGGCTCAGATGGTTTAAAAAAAAAAAAAAACCCTGCCTGCCAGCGCAGGATACATGGGTTCACTCCCTGGGTCAGGAAGATCCCCTAGAGAAGGAAATGGCAACCCACTCCAGTGTTCTTGCCTGGAGAATTCCATCGACATAGATGCCTGAGGACCTACAGTCCATGGGGATCACAAGGAGTTGCACATGACTGAAAACCTCTAACACTTAGACTTGTTCTGGGCAGGGTTCCCACAAATCTTCAGTTCATAAAAGACACAAACTCTATGAGACAAGGTGAAGTGAAGTGCAATAAAGCGAGGTCGGCCTGTATTGAGAATGAGCTTCATCTTTTTCGAGTCTTGCTTTTAAGCTCTGTTAAGTAAAGTAATGCTCAAAATTCTCCAAGCCAGGCTTCAACAATATGTGAACCATGAACTCCCTGATGTTCAAGCTGGTTTTAGAAAAGGCAGAGGAACCAGAGAGCAAATTGCCAACATCTGCTGGATCATCAAAAAAGCAAGAGAGTTGCAGAAAAACATCTATTTCTGCTTTATTGACTATGCCAAAGCCTTTGACTGTGTGGATCACAATAAACTGTGGAAAATTCTTCAAGAGATGGGAATACCAGACCACCTGACCTGCCTCTTGAGAAATCTGTATGCAGGTCAGGAAGCAACAGTTAGAACTGGACATGGAACAACAGACTGGTTCCAAATAGGAAAAGGAGGATGTCAAGGCTATATATTGTCACCCTGCTTATTTAACTTCTATGCAGAGTACATCATGAGAAATGCTGGACTGGAAGAAACACAAGCTGGAATCAAGATTGCAGGGAGAAATGTCCACCTCAGATATGCAGATGACACCACCCTTATGGCAGAATGTGAAGAGGAACTAAAAAGCCTCTTGATGAAAGTGAAAGTGGAGAGTGAAAAAGTTGGCTTAAAGCTCAACATTCAGGAAACGAAGATCATGGCATCTGGTCCCATCACTCCATGGGAAATAGATGGAGAAACAGTGGAAACAGTGCCAGACTTTATTTTTGGGGGCTCCAGAATCACTGCAGATGGTGATTGCAGCCATGAAATTAAAAGACACTCCTTGGAAGAAAAGTTATGACCAACCTAGATAACATATTCAAAAGCAGAGACATTACTTTGCTGACTAAGGTCCGCCTAGTCAAGGCTATGGTTTTTCCAGTAGTCATGTTTGGATGTGAGAGTTGGACTATGAAGAAGGCTGAGCACTGAAGAATTGATGCTTTTGAACTGTGGTGTTGGAGAAGACTCTTGAGAGTCCCTTGGACTGCAAGGAGATCCAACCAGTCCATTCTGAAGGAGATCAACCCTGGGATTTCTTTGGCAGGAATGATGCTAAAGCTGAAACTCTAGTACTTTGGCCACCTCATGTGATGAGTTGGCTCATTGGAAAAGACTTTGAAGCTGGGAGGAATTGGGGGCAGGAGGAGAAAGGGACGACCCAGGATGAGATGGCTGGATGGCATCACTGACTCGATGGACGTGAGTCTGAGTGAATTCCAGGAGTTGGTGATGGACAGGGAGGCCTGGTGTGGTGCGATTCATGGGTTCGCAAAGAGTCGGACACGACTGAGCGACTGAACTGAACTGAACTGAGTCGGTATCACAGCAGCCTTTAGTCCCGGGCTCACTTGACCCTACTACAGAGGTGATGCTCAGAATTCAGAGGACTCAGGGGTTCTCTTTTCTGGGTGTAGGCATTGAGTGACACACAGATATTATCAAACCCCTTCCTATTCCCTGTCTTGGTTAGTGTCCTGACACACTGGTCAGTACTCACCATAATACAGAGGAAACCCCTGCCAACATCCAGAAGTCTATCTGTGCATCTCTCATCTCTGCATGGACCTCTGTCTCTCTGTCACTGTTCTCTGAGAATTTTAGCCCCTGGGCTCCTTCAAATTATCAACAGTTGACTTGACTGGATGGCTAGGCTGTCCCGCATTTCCTTTCTCTACATCCCTATCAGGAAGCTCCAGGCAAGAAGCTCCCCATCATAGGGACCAGCTCCTCTGTTGGCCTTCTCTCAGGAATCACTGTCTTGTGTTGCCTGTTTTCCTAACATCTGTAACTCGTTGGGTCATAAATTTTGTTTTTTCAGTTGTTTAAGACAGGTAAATTTAGCATCTGTTACTCCATCATGTCTAATAGTGGAGATCTTTATTTTCTTTTAAGTCTAATCCTATGTTTAATTTTATAGGAAATTTCCAGGCCCTTTCCAAAGTGGGTATACCATTTCACACTTCTACCAACAACATGTAAAAGTTTCCAACACTCCACATTCTCATCAATGTTTGGTATCACAATTCTCAAAAGTGTGAACCATTTGAGTTCTGCATGTTTACATCTTGCTGTGGTTTTAATGTTGATTTCCCTTTTACTTAATGTTCCCTAATGTTTCACATACTCATTGGATATTTGCATTCCTTTTCTTGTGAAGTGTCTTCCAAATCTTCTGTTAAGATTTTATATTTGCTTATTTGTCTTTCTATTATTGAGTTATAAGAAACTTTTATATATTCTAATACCAATCCTTTGTCAGATATATGTTTTGAAAATATTTTCTCAATCTATGGCATGCCAATCCATGCATTCTTAAGGATATATTTTGATGGTCTGGGGCTTCTACCTTTGATCAAGTATATTTATCAGTTTCTCCTTAACATTTATTGCCTTCTATATTCTGGATAATATCTATACACAATATTATAGAGAGATTAGGTGAGATTTTGAGCTTTCTAATTGTTTCCATTGAGAGTGTCAGTCTACTAAAAGCTACTATAGCAGAGATAAAAACAGATCCAGGGCCAACATTTAAGAGTTAATATTAAATGGATTAGAAATGGACAGAGAGAGATAGAGAGAGCTAAGTAAGAGCTTGTTCTAAACCACTTCCATCACTTTTCTAATGATGTCAAATGGAATAGATATTTGGAATCTATTTAGAATAGATAGAGAAGTGATCACTCACCTTTAGCTAATATCCTATTATGTTTTATATCTACTTATTCCTTTGCTCGGACTCTTCTTATATTAATTTATGTACTACTAAGTCACCTTGCCTCTTTGGAGCCACCAAGGTCAAAGCTCCATACAACTCTATTTTTTTATTTTATGTAAGCACTTACAACAGTGTCTCCCAAATATAGGCACTTGATAAATACCTTTCGAGAGCAAGGGAGGAGAAAGGACTATTATTTTTTACAATAAAGATTTCCAAGTTAAATATTACATTATAAAATAGATGACCTTCATATGGATGTGTGTGCGCTCAGTAGCATGCAACTCTGTGTGACCCCATAGATTGTAGCCTGCCAGGCTCCTCTGTCCATGGCATTTCTCAGGCAAGAATACTGGAGTGGCTGCCCTTCCCTTCTGCAGGAGGTCTTCCCAACCCAGACACATCTCCTGTGTCTCCTGCACTGACAGGTAGATTCTTTACCACTGAGCCAACTGGAAAGCCTCTTGTTCTCATATGTCTAAACATATTTAAAAGCTTCTGTGTCCAAATTCCTTCCTGAAATTTTCTGGAATCTTGCTTTTTCAAATCTCAAATCCCCTGAGAGATCTTTTAGGAAAACAGGAAATACAGTATAATTTTCATATAAGAAATAAAACTTAACGAGCAACAAAAGACTTTACCAATTTGAGAGGATCTATTGACAGCAAGTCAAAAGCAAGAGCTGACACTGAGTTGAAGGAGAAAGTCAACTTGTCCATGGACCAGGACAGGAATATGGAGAGAGAAACCATCCTCTTTCAAACAGAGTCTCTCAGTAATTTTCGGTTTGTATCATGTGTGTGCTGTTAATGGTGAGGCATGCTTGCAAATGAAATATTAACAATTTACATACACAGTATACTTTTGAGCAAACTCTGGAGGAGAGTGAAGGACAGGGAAGCCTGGTGTGCTGCAGTTCATGGAGTCCAAAGAGTCCAGCTGAGCCATAGCAACAAAATACTTTGTACAATTCTTATGAGGAGTGTTCCAACAAATAGCAAATTTTGGAAGCAAGAGGGAGGGTGTTTAATTTGGCAGCTTCATTAGGAGATTCTGTGAGGTGCTATTAACCTTGCTAGGTATAGTCTACAGTTCTCTGTAAATAATTCAACAGAAAAGATGGGGGGAAAAAAGATTATAATGTTGTGAAATATTGTGACATGGAGTTAGAAACTGATCTGAAATCTGAATTAAAAAGTGATAGTGAATTCAACCAGAAACCTAGTATTAGAGCAAGACAGCAAAGCTCAAAGTGAAGATACTCTGGGATGCATTCAACAGCGGGATCAACTTCAACACAAAATGGGACCTTCTCCATATAGGGAATGTTTATCAGGAAACAAAGGCCAGAATTATAGGAGAGGGCAATGAACCCTTTGTGCTTAAGGTAATAAAACCTCCTAATATTAACTAGTTTTATTAGTATTATCCTACATTTTTAAAAATTGTCTTTGGTATCAATATTCTCTGCTATTATTGCTTTTATTGCAAAAGAATGTTTCTATCAAGTACTACTCATGCCTATATTTCCAAATGCTTTTAGTATTTTTAAATACATCAAAATATATTTGTTTATAATAAACAATTCATTTATTATATTATATATAATTCTACTTTTTTAAAGAAAACCTGTAACACATTCAGTGAAAATCTACCACAGTCATACAATGTTCTGCTTAGTATCACAGTCACTTGCAATATTAAAATACAAAAATAAAGAGTTATGAAAGATAAAGAGTCACTTTTAATATTATGAGTCTCTGGGAGTTTTAACTTCTCTTTCCTGAATCCTTGTGTTTAATATTGGGGATTCAAAACATTAAATACAGTTGTTGAATCTGCGGTTTTATGGTCAAAATTTATTTATCGTATGCATCTCTGGAACAATGGAGTCTAATATTTCTCAAACTTTTTTCAACCCTTAACCTTAGGTTCAGTTAGTGACAGAGGCAATGATTACCCTTTGCTGTATTTGTTTTGAGATATTGTTTATCCTAATTATATGGATCTAAGCAAGTCAACAATTTAAGACAAGATTCTGAAGCCTCAGAAGCTTGCTATCTAGATATGTAGCATTCAAGAATGCTTGATTGCATGCATTAAAATAAAAAACAAATGAAAATCACACTTGGAAATTCCCTGAGCATGCAACACCAGCTCAATCATACAAACAAAATTTAATTTAGCTTTTCTTGCCTGGAAAACACCAATCCATAGGATCACATAAGAGGTTGGACATGACTGGGTGACTAAACAATAACATCCACTGGATCGTAGAAAAAGCAAGAGAGTTCCAGAAAAACATATACTTCTGCTTCGTTGACTACTCTAAAGCCTTTGACTGTGTGGCTCACAGCAAACTGTGGAAAATTCTTCAAGAGATGGGAATACCAAATCACCTTACCTGCCTCCAGAGAAATCTGCATGCAGGTCAAGAAGCAGCAGTTAGAACTGGACATGGAACAACAGACTGGTTCCAAATCAAGAAAGGAATATGCCAAAGCTGTATATTGTCACCCTGCTTTTTAACTTATATGCAGCGTACATCATGCAAAATGCTCGGCTGGATGAAGCACAAGCAGGAATCAAGATTGCTTAGAGAAGTACCAGTAATCTCAGATATGCAGATGACACCACCCTTATGGCAGAAAGCAAACAGGAAGTAAAGACCCTCTTGATGAAAGTGAAAGAGCAAAGTAAAAAAACTGGCTTAAAATGAAACATTCAAAAAACTAGGATCATGGCATCCAGTCCCATCACTTCATGGCAAATAGGTGGGGAAACAATGGAAAAGGTGGGGAAACAATGGAAACAGTGAGAGACTTTATTTTCTTGGGCTCCAAAATCACTGCAGATGGTGACTGCAGCCATGAAATTTAAAGACACTTGCTCCTTGGAAGAAAAGCTATGACCAAGCTAGACAAAGTTTCAAAAAACAGAGGCATTACTTTGACCACAAAGGTCCATATAGTCAAAGCTACGGTTTTTCCAATAGTCATGTGTGGATGTGAGAGTTGGACCATAAAGAAAGCTGAGCACCAAAGAATTGATGCTTTTGAACAGTGGCGTTGGAAAAGACTCTTGAGAGTCCCTTGGACTGCAAGGAGATCCAACCAGTCAATTCTAAAGGGAATCAGTAAGAAAGCTGAGCACCAAAGAATTGATGCTTTTGAACAGTGGTGTTGGAAAAGACTCTTGAGAGTCCCTTGGACTGCAAGGAGATCCAACCAGTCAATTCTAAAGGGAATCAGTCCTTAATATTCATTGCAAGGACTGATGCTGAAGCTGAAACTCCAATACTTTGACCATTTGATGTGAAGAACTGATTCAATGAAAAAGACCTTGATGCTGGGAAAGAACTGAAGGCAGGAGAAAGGGACGACAGAGAATAAGATGGTTGGATGGCATCACCAACTTGATAGACATGAGTTTGAGCAAGCTCCAGGAGTTAGTGATGAACAGGGAAGCCTGGCATGCTACAGTCCATGGGGTCTCAAAGAGTCAGAGACGACTGAGTAACTGAACTGATCGATCAAAGAATTTACTATACTTCAAGCAATATAATTTTAATTTTTGAAAATCTGGAGAAGTGTACTGTTTCACCATTTTCTGTATTATTTTTGTTTCTTTAATTACTTGTTGGCCATTAGACTTCTGTGAATTGCAAGTTTATACCATTTGCCTATTTTTCCTTCCATTGAGTTATTTTCCTTTAGTTTATTATTTTCAGGAGCTTTTTGCAAAATATGTTTTGGTTCCATATTCCTTTGTGTCTCTTCACACTGAAAGACACTATTTTTGACATGCTTTTACTTTTCCTTCCAACTTAACCACCTCCTGTGTTTTCTTAAAACTCAATGTAATTTTAGTTCCGGATGACAATTATCTTTACATTAAGCTTCTAAGTACTTAGAAATGCTTTCTTAGCAACTATTTTATGTTTTATAATCCCACCATCTGACTCTACAAAGGACATGAATGTCATTAATCTGCCCTGAACCCTGTGGATCCTATCATTCCTTGCACTATGAGATTTTATTTTACTTTTCTATAAGTTCTGTGATGATTTTTCCATTGACATACCTTTTACTTCTTTTTAGAACTCCTAGAGATGGATTTGGAATTTATAAATTTATTGTCCGTATGTCAATGCTTCTCTTTCAATTCTCATCTTTCCTTTCCTTCACGCAAGTTTCCTCCTTACTAATTAATTTCTCACCAAGACCTTTAAATATCCGCTCACTTAATCTTTAATCTTTTGTTCCCCCAACTACATTTTGGAGCTCTAAGAACACTTGAGAAGTTTCCTTTTTTTCATATCAACTATTTCTGTTCTGTTTCTTCTTTTCCTTCTCTCTGCCCTCACCTCCTGCTCCTCCTCCTCCTCGGTTTATTTTTTAAAGGATTCCATCTCACTTCTTGATGAGGATTATATATTTCAGGGTTTTTCTTTTCCACTCTATTAGTTTTGTTTCTGTAGGGTTTTTTCCATTGTTTGCATTTGACGCCTTGCTCTTAGGCTTTGATTCTTCCTTGTAAATATCTGCAGATAACAGTCTAAGGTCAACAAATATTTAGGTGTCATCTATCTTCTTGTTTACAAGGAGAATCCCTGGAAAGAAACGAACCTTCACATTAAGAATGTCACATTCGGTCATTTCAGGAGACCAGTACGATGGAAATTAAGTTGGAATTTCCATAGTTTACTTTCTAGGTCAGGAGTCTTCCCGTACCATCCATGGGATTATGTTACCTAAGACTCTTCTCCTGACCAGGAACTCCTGCTTCTGGTGGCTGGAGGCAAGCACTGCTTTGGTTTATGTAGCTCCTTGGTTGCTGCAGCAGCACTGATCCAGCTAACCCTCCCTGTGTGGCCATAGACAGATATAAGGAAATCAGTAAGTGATTAGATTGGGGGTCAAATGGTGATGTTATTTGGACATGCTACATCTGGCTTGTTGGGTGTCCAAGCAACAAGCCCAGATGGAATTAAAAATATGGATCTAAAGCCCCTATAAGAATATGTGTGCTGAGAGACAGACAGAAAACCAGCAAGAGGGAAGTGACCTTGAGAGGAAAATGACCAAACACACACAAAAAAAAAACCTTTAAAGTAACAAAAAACTGTAAAACACATCCTTTTAGAAAATGAAGGAATCAGGGAAAACATGGTAAGCAATGAGGAAACAGACTGAATTATCCTAAAATGTAAAGGAAGGTAGTGTCCAGCTAGATGGTATATCTTTCCTTTCAAAACTAGGTAAAAAACAAAAGTTGATATTAAAATACAGGAATATTTGACTCTCCTCTTGTAAGATCCAGACATTCTGTCTTGCCTTTGTTTTTTGCTGTTCTTAAAGAGTTTGTCTCTCCTACATTTGGATGTAAATTTAATCTTTCCCATATGAAGGAGTCCCATGAAATGAAAGAAACATACAAATAGGAATTACCCCCAAAGTGTGCTTTCATCAAGGCAAAGGAGAGCAATCTAAGTACTGTAGACGTTTAATAGATAATTCATACACACAAGAGTAATGAAACTGCCTGCACTGTAGATCAAAATAAGTATAAACAGGACAGAAGAGTAGTTTGCAGCTCCTGATGTGAGCAGGAAGCATAATGTACAGTTAGTATAATCAGGTGATGTAGCAACAGAGGTTTCGGGTAAAACCAGAGTGCAGAAAAGAAAGTGAATATTGGAAATAGTCATGGAAAACCAGGAAGAGTCAAAGAGAAAGGTCAAGATGGATGTTGATGGTGATGGAAAACACAGAATCTCAAAGGAAAAAAAGTCTGTGGGTTGAACATCCCCATAGGGGAAATAAGAATTCAGGGATTTCCCATTCCAGAAACAAGATATATTTGCTTCTTATGAGGAAGGGGACATTTCATTTTCTCTCAAAGGTCTTAGAACTGCTGCCTGCTAACTCTTTCTGGTTCAAAGTTTCTTTTTAAGCCTTCTATAAAAATTCCACCACAATTAAAAGAAAACAAAACAAAAAAGAATAAACAATATTATTCTTCTGTTTCTTTTTTGTGAAGATTCTTTGGTCATCTAATTCAATGATGTATGCATGCTCAGTCGCTAAGTCGTGTTTGACTCTTTGCAACCACATAGACTTAGCCCACCAGGCTACACCGCCCATGGAATTCTCCAGGCAAGAATACTCAAGTAGGTTGCCATGCCCTCCTCCAGGGGATCTTCCCGACCCAAGGAGGGAACCAGCATCTTCTGCATCTCCTGTATTGCAGGCGGATCCTTTACCCCTGAGCCACTCAGTTCAGTTCAGTTCAGTTCAATTAGTCACTCAGTCCTGTCTGACTCTTTGCGACCCCATGAATTGCAGGACGCCAGGCCTCCCTGTCCATCACCAACTCCCAGAGTTCACACAAACTCATGTCCATCGAGTCAGTGATGCCATCCAGCCATCTCATTCTCTGTCATCCCCTTCTCCTCCTGCCCCCAATCCCTCCCAGCATCAGAGTCTTTTCCAATGACTCAACTCATCGCATGAGGTGGCCAAAGTACTGGAGTTTCAGCTTCAGCATCATTCCCTCCGAAGAAATCCCAAGTCTGATCTCCTTCAGAATGAACTGGTTGGATCTCCTTGTAGTCCAGGGGACTCTCAAGAGTCTTTTCCAACACCACAGTTCAAAAGGAAGCCCAATTCAGTAATACACAAACTTAACTGGCAGTTTCCTTTCAAAGCCTAAGAATATCCAGCTGGAAAGTGTATACAACAATGTTACTTTCTCCCAAACTTTTTACTGAAGTCCCTGCAGACTTTATTGTGCTTTGACTCAGCTCCCTTAGTGACCATCTGCTTCATTGCTTTCCTGTTACAGCCAAACCATGAGGAGGGGTCATCCATTGGAGGACCAACTAGGACCACTGAGACATGTCTGATTCAAGCTCTGCTCTGTCTTTCCTTTCAGATTAACTTCTTTCCAGGGAATTATTGACCCACTCCAGCATTCTTGCCTGGAGAATCCCAGAGATGGCAGAGCCCGGTGGGCTGCTCTCTATGGGGTTGCACAGAGTTGGACACGACTGAAACAACTTAGCAGCAGTAGAAGCAGCAGGGAATTATTGATAGTTTAAGCTATTAATAGAAAAAGTTATCTCCAAAACAAGACTAACTCTCAGTGATATTTCAATTGGTATGGATGATCTTAACTGCAAAGCAGAAATAGATACATAGACAGAGGACAAACCAATGGACACCAAGGGAGTGGGGTAGAGTGAATTGGGAGACTGAGATTGACACATATACATTATTGATACTGTGTATAAAACAGGTGACTATGAGAACCCGCTAGGCGAAGGAAATCCAGAAAAGAGAGGATACATGTGGTCGTAGAGCTAATTCACTTTGCTATACAGCAGAAACTAATACAACATTGTAAAGCAATTATACCACAATAAAAATTAATTTAAAAAGAAAAAACCTGGTACGATGTTAAGGTATTAACCCTTCCTAAAGTGTTTCATTGGAGAAGGAAATAGCAACCCACGCCAGTATTCTTGCCTAGAGAATCCCCTGGGCAGAGGAGCCTGGCGGGCTACAGTCCATGGTGTTGCAAGAGTCGGACACAACTTAACAACTAAACCACCACCACTACCAAAGTATTTCAGAGTCCAGAGAAATAAATAAGTTGAAGTTCACATTTTTGATCGGTACCCTGGAAATTTTGTTGGCAGAATCTTGCCCTATAACCTTCAACCTCATCTTATAATCATATGCTTTTTGTAGCCAAGCATAGGCTTATCCTTTTAGAGAGACTATAACACTGAAACCTTTAACTTTTTAATTCATGTTTCCTTAATATGAAAGGAACTGGCAATAAAAATCTGGCCCCAATTTTTAAAACTCAGCCCCACTAGGAGATATATCTGGTGGTCCAGTGGTTAAGACTTGGCACTTCCACTGCAGAGGGGCACAGGTTTGATCCCTGGTTGGGGAACTAAGAGCCCACATGCCATGTGATTCAACCAAAAAATTTAAATAATAATAATAATTTAGATAAATAAATATCATTTAAATAACCCTTGAAAAAAATTTTTTAAGAAAATAAAATGCAGCCCCATTGAAATGCCTTCCAGGAAGGACACATTCACTTGGTCCCGGTCATCTTGCTCAATGTCTCCACTTTCACTCCTTTCTGGTATCATTTCAGCTGACTTGTCCATCCCCATTTGAGTACTACATCTGTCTGGGACTCTCTACTTGACCCTACTGTCTGTGGTTTGTTTCACCCTGGCTTGTTTTTCAGATGCAATAACACTGAATAATCTCCATCTGTTTCTTCACAGATAGAATTTATGTCTTCAAACCAAACACACCTCCCCAAATACCAATTTCCAACTGCCCAACTTTCTACAAGAACAGTTCATCTATGGTCAACCTGGTATCTCCAACCGAATGTTTGCCTGGGTCACCTCTTAAAATGTCCATGTGTAGTCACTGTCTCCGTCTTCTTTCATTGTCTCTTACCTCCAATCCATGAGGCGTTCTCCCCACTGTGCCAGCAAAAACAATTCTCATCGAGACCAGCCGCCAGCCCCACCTTTGCAAAGCCAGGGGCCAGTTTCATGTGTCTTCAACTGCACAGGGCACCTCCTGCTTCTTGAAGCTCTGTCTTGTCTTGACTCCATTCTCTCCTGGTTCTTCCCTTCCATGACTGAGGCTCTTTCCTGGTCTCCTTTACCAGTTCCTTCTCATCTCAGAGATAAACATCCTCACCTCCCTCTCCTATAATGAGTTTCTCTCTTAAGATGACTTCATTCAGGTTCACATCTTTAAGTGCATTCTACCTGCTAGCAACTCCCAAATTTGTACTCCAATCTACCATGCCCTCTCCGCTTGTATAGCTAACAGACGTCTCTAGACTAATTTCCAAAATTCAGCTTTTGACTTTTTAACTCATCTACACTGTTGCAAAGGGTTGGACACGACTGAGCGACCAAACTGACTGACTGACCGACGCTGTTACCAAAATTTGCTCCTTTGGTGATTTTACATGTCTCAGTGAATGGACACTCCAAATGACTACATCAACGCCCAGGGAGGTGATCCAGACACCTCACCTCCTTCCACATAGCTCTGGGTTTTTGCTCCTTTGTAAGTTTGTTCCTACCTCAACATTAAGAGCAAAGGGCCTTTAGAAATGCTTTCTGTTAGGCTTTTATTTATTTTTTTTTCCTCGGGTTTTTTTTTCCTCTTTTTTTTTTTTTTTCTCTGTTAGGCTTTTAAAGTCTCAAACAAACAAACACACAACAACAAAAACAAAAAGCCTACAACCCAAAGCCCAGTTTGTATTTTTAAAGTTCTAGAACTAATCCTAAGTGACTTTATCGCCTCTTATCCACACAAGCACAGCACCGCACCATCTGCTCAGGCAGTTACAGCCACCTTTCAGGCAGCCTCAGTGGAGGCCCGCCTTGGGGAGGGCACCGGTGCAGTTCTGCCTTTCTGCTGTCACCAGTGCCACTTTAGAGACTCTTGTCAAATATGGACGATAGAGTAACAAACGTGTCCACCTTTCCCAACCATTTTTCTTGGTCTTTTTTTTAAAGAAAATATACTTTTATTGAACAAGCAATTAAGTATTTTCAAATGAAACACTTCTTTTTTATCTCTGCTTTTATGTATTTTTTAAATATAAATTTATTTATTTTAATTGGAGGTTAATTACTTTACAATATTGTATTGGTTTTGCCATACATCAACATGAATCCGCCACAGGTATACATGTTCCCCATCCTGAACCTCCCTCCCTCCACCCTCCCCGTACCATCCCTCTTTAATAACGTTTCTGTCCATAATGAACTGGATTATTTCATTAGTTCATTGAGTCACCCTGAGCCGGATGTTCTGGAGTTCGAAGTCAAGTGGGCCTTAAGAAGCACTGCTGTTAATAAAGCTAATGGATGCAATGAAATTGCAGCAGAACTATTCAGATCCCTAAAGGATGATGCCATCAGGGTGTTACTTTCATATGTCAGCAAATCTGGAAGACCCAGCAGTGGCCACAGGACTGGAAAAGGTCAGTCCTCATCCCAGTTCCAAGGAGGGTAGTACTAAAGAATGTGCTGACCACTGGACAGTCACACTCATCTCCCATGCTAGTAAGGCCATGCTTAAAGTCTTGCATGCTAGGCTTCTGCATTATGGGAGCCAAGAACGTCCAGATGTCCAAGCTGGGTTGGAAAAGGAAGAGGAACTAGAGATCAAATTGCTAACATTCACTGGATTATAGAGAAAGCAAAGGGAATTTCAGAAAAACATCTATCTCTGTTTCACTAACTATGCTAAAGCCTTTTACTGTGTGGATCATGACAAACTGTGGAAAGCTCTTGGACAGACGGGAATACCAGACCATCTTACCTGTCTCCTGAGAAACCTGTATGTGGGTCAAGAAGCAACAGTTAGAATCCTTTATGGAACAACTGATTAGTTCAAGATCATGAAAGAAATATAACAGAGCTGTCTGCTGTCACCCTGTTTGTTTAACCTATACACCGAGCACATCATGAGAAATGCCGGGCTGGATGAGTTACAATCTGGAATCAAGATAGGTGAGAGAAACATCAACAACCTCACATATGCAGATGACACTACTCTAATGGCAGAAAGCAAAGAGGAACTGGAGAGCCTCATGATGAGGGTGAAGGAGGAGAGGGAAAGAACCAGCTTAAGACTAAATACTATAAAAACTAAGATCATGGCATCAGGCCACATTATTTATTGCAAATAGAAGGGGAAAAGGTGGAAATAGTGACAGGTTTCCTCTTCTAGGGCTCCAAAATCACTGCTGATGGTGACTGCAGCCATGAAATTAGAGGACGATTTCTTTTTGGCAGGATAGCGACCACAAACCTAGACAAGGTGTTGAAAGCAGAGACATTACTTTGCTGATAAAGATCAGTACAGCCAAGGCTATGATCTTCCCAGACATCACTTACAGTTGTGAGAGCTAGGCCATAGAGAAGGCAGAATGCCAAAGAATTGATGCCTTCAAATTGTGAGAAGAGAAGACTCCTGCAAGTCCCTTGGACAGCAAGGAGATTAAACCAGTCAATCTTAAGGGAGATCAACAGTGAATATTCACTTTAAAGACTGAAGCTGATTTTGGTCATCTGATAGGAACAGACAACTCATTGGGAAAGTCCCTGATGCTGGGATCAAGGGCAGAAGGAGAAGAAGGCTTCAGAGGATGAGATGGCTGGATGGCATCACTAATGCAAACTTGGGTAAACTCTGGGAGATGGTGAGGGACAGGGAGGCCTGGAGTGCTGTAGTCCATGGGGTCACAACTGGGACTGGGCAGTTGTGGACACGACTGGGCGATTGAACAACAACCACCAGTCAATATCATTTATAAGTGATTATATCTGCCATTCTTTTAGTTTATGGAGATGTAAATTGATAAGAGATATTATCTGCTATCTGAAAGTGTTTTCTCTTTGATGTTAATTTTAGATCTCCCATTTTTCACAGAAAGAGACCTTCTTGCCATGGGTTCATGCATCTTTAATTTATTTGCCTTCAATTAAAAAATGAATCAGTAATGAACCCAAAATGAAAAGTTTCAATAAATAGCCAGATAAGAAGGGATGGTTATCACATTTTTTTCATTTTGAGGCATGCATTTGTTATTCTATTTCATCACCGTGGGAGGAAAATGATCTTGCCAAGGGCCAGGACTTGTGTCAGGAAAACCCCTGTCAGCATTTGTCTCTTTG
Organism: Ovis canadensis; assembly: GCF_042477335.2. Lineage (NCBI taxonomy): Eukaryota > Metazoa > Chordata > Mammalia > Artiodactyla > Bovidae > Ovis > Ovis canadensis. The sequence goes on from NC_091247.1 coordinate 61,685,561, forward strand.
CAGTCTCTGCATTACTGAAAAGTGCCTTGAAGGCGAGAGGGTGCCCCCTGAAGGGACAGAAAACAGTGCTCCGCGGGCAGCAATCCCATTTCTGGAATCACCATAGGAGTCACGGCTTATTGACTTTCCCACAAAGCAGCTCAGGGGAAAGATGGTTCCACTGGACTTCCCAGGGGGGTGGCTGCCGGAAGGTTGTAGGGACGGGCCATCCAGGCACCACCACCCACCCCCCCTCGTCTCCGGGAGCCACTCCCCTGAAACGGTTCACTGCAGACAAGAACATTCTCTGTTTAAATGTTACCAGGGAACAGACAGAACTCCGTTTCATCAGAACAGTCAGAAATGGTGCGATCACGATTTTTCTTTACTACCCAGGGTGGGGGGAAGAAATTGAATAGATTTAACTGTAAGATGCCACAAGATTGTCATGAACAGAAATACCTCATCCTCATAAAAGCTAAGTCTATTCAGCCTCAGTCAATAGCTAGGATGAAAGACATTGGAACTTAAGCTACTACAGCTGAAAAATAGGTGGGTAAAACCAAATGTGTTGCAGTGGAACCACACCTGAAATACACACACGTTCTTTGTCTTGGTGGGGACAGAAAATAGAAAAATGTGGTAGCAATGTAGGGAAATGAATGTTTCTTAAGACAGTATTTGTTCCTGGGATCTCTTCCTTTTGACTTTAAGCTAAATCACCAGCCCATATATTAATTTCAGCTCATTTTTTAAACAAAAGTAAGGTGAGGCTAGGGTCCATCTCGGGGCTCCCCTGGTGGCTCAGTCAGTGAAGAATCTATATGCAGTGTCGGAGCTGCAGGAGGTGTGGATTTGATCCTTGGGTGAGGAAGACCCCCTGGAGAAGGAGATGGCAACCGACTCTGGTGTTCTTGCCTGGAGCATTCCATGGACAGAGCAGCCTGGCGGGCTACAGTCCATGGGGTCGAAAAGCAGCAGACACAACCTAGCAACTAGACCACCAGCAGGATCCTTCTAGAGCAATCCAACTGAAATTTGTGGACCAGGAATTGACCCCCTACTGTGAAATTTACTCTCTCCCCACCATTCCCTGTACAAAATTTTGTTCACAGAACATTGACTTGTTCTCAGACCTGTGACTTTTGTTTACAGGCTTGGGGGTTGTTTCTGAGCCATTTCCCAAAGTGAGACAAACACAGTACTCAGATTGATACAACACCCAGGTGTCCACGACTAGCCACCAGTTACCTCTGCTCTGGCCTGCAGTGTCCCTACTCTGTCTCAGAACAATGCATTTCAGAAAGAGCAGTCATCTCTGCTTTGGCTTCTATCTTCTCGGTGTCCATTAGTTTGCTGTTTCAATATACAGGGGATGAAAGGAATTTGGTACAAACTGTCATTGGAGGGACAACACCTCTGTCAGGCCTGGGTAAATTTGCTAATGAAAATAAAGCTATTGGAAGTTGATCAACTTTCCTTTTTAGGATGGAAAATAGAGCCTGACACATAGTGGTTGTTGAAGAAGCTTTCACTAAGTGAATGGATAAATGCACGATTATTATAAAATTGGTGCCATTTTATCCTTCAATGTTAGGTTTTCCCAGGAGGCTAGTTGATGAACCGTTTTGGCTGCCATGCAGACCAGGGTTGATGCTGAATGAGAATGACAGACCCTATGATTGCACATTATTTAAGAAATGAAATGCATCCAAGTGGTTCTTTTCTGCAAAGTTTCAGTTGGCTGCTTTTGCACAATTTGGATGTGGGAAAATATGAAAGGATTTTGACTGGCTGATATGATTCCTTTAATTTTAGTTTCGCACCTTTTAATATTTTAAAAGAGAGGAACATGGGATGTCATGATTCAGAAATGGATAAGACATGAGAGATTGAAGACAGGAGAAGATGGGGGTTGCACAGGATGAGATGGTTAGATAGCATCACCAACTCAATAGACATAAGTTTGAGCATACTCCAGGAGATGGTGAAGAACAGGGAAGCCTGGCTTGCTGCAGTCCATGGGGTCACAAAGAGTTGAACATGACTTAGCAAATGAACAACAACAACACTTGCACTATGAGTCAGCAAAGAAAGGTCATCTACCAAAAAATGGTCCTGGAACAGCTGGACATCTCTATGGACAATAAATAAATATACTTTGTCCTCATATCAATATGACAACATTAACTCAAATAGCACTATAATAGTGGAACTAGTACAGCACATTTTTGTAACTTTGTTGCATGTAAAAATTTCATAGACAAAACAATAATGAAAGGTGAAAAAACATAATAAAATCAGTTTCATCAAAACATTACTCTTTAAGAGACATTATGTTTGAAAAATGACAGCTCACAGAATCAGAGGAAATATTTGTAATACATATCATTTCAGGAAGGACTTGTATAAAGGATATAGTAAGAGCTCTTCCAACTCATTAATAAAAAGATAAACAACTCTTTTAAAAACAGGCAAAAGATTTGAACATTTAAAAATATGTGAATGCAAAATGGACTTCATTAATCTATGTTGATGTTATTGTTGTTTAGTCACTAAGTCGTGTCCAACTCTTTGCGACCACAAGGACTGTATCCCTCCAGGCTCGTCTGTCCATGGGAATCTCCAGGCAATAATACTGGAGTGGGTTGCCATTTTCTCTTCCAGGGGATCATCCCAACCCAGGGATTGAACCCGCATCTTTTGCATTGGCAGGCAGATTCTTAAACAATAAGCCACCAGGGAATCCCTTGAGTTCAGTTCAGTTCAGTTCAGTTCAGATCAGTCACTCAGTCATGTCCAACTCTTTGTGACCCCATGAATCACAGCATGCCAGGCCTCCCTGTCTATCACCAACTCCTGTAGTTTACACAAACCCATGTCCATTGAGTCGGTGATGCCATCCAGCCATTTCATCCTCTGTCGTCCCCTGCTCCTCCTGCCCCTAATCCCTCCAGTATCAGGGTATTTTCCAATCAGTCAACTCTTCGCATGAAGTGGCCAAAGTATTGGAGTTTCAGCTTCAGCATCAGTACTTCCAATGAACACCCAGAACTGATCTCCTTTAAGATGGACTGGTTGGATCTCCTTGCAGTCCAAGGGACTATCAAGAGTCTTCTCCAACATCACAGTTCAAAAGCATCAATTCTTTGGGGCTCAGCTTTCTTCACAGTCCAACTCTCACATCCATACATGACCATAGCCTTGAGTAGATGGATCTTTGTTGGCAAAGTAATGTCTCTGCCTTTCAATATGCTATCTAGGTTGGTCAGAACTTTTCTTCCAAGGAGTAAGTGTCTTTTAATTTCATGGCTGCAATAACCATCAGCAGTGATTTTGGAGCCCCCAAAAATAAAGTCTGACACTGTATCCACAGTTTCCAAATCTATTTCCCATGAAGTGATGGGACCAGATGCCATTATCTTTTCTGAATGTTGAGCTTTAAGCCAACATTTTCACTCGCCTCTTTCACTTTCATCAAGAGGCTTTTTAGTACCTCTTCACTTCCTGCCATAAGGGTGGTCTCATTTGCATATCTGAGGTGATTGATATTTCTCCCAGCAATCTTGATTCCAGCTTGTGCTTATTCCAGCCCAGTGTTTCTCATGATGTACTCTGCATAGAAGTTAAATAAGCAGGGTGACAATATATAGCCTTGACGTACTCCTTTTCCTATTTGGAATCAGTCTCTTGGTCCATGTCCAGTTCTAACTGTTGCTTCCTGGCCTGCATATAGGTTTCTCAAGAGGCAGGTCAGGTGGTCTGGTATTCCCATCTCTTTCAGATTTTTCCACAGTTGATTGTGATCCACACAGTCAAAGGCTTTGGCATAGTCAATAAAGCAGAAATAAATGTTTTCCTGGAACTCTTTTGCTTTTTTGATGATCCAGCAGATGTTGGCAATTTGATCTCTGATTCCTCTGCCTTTTCTAAAACCAGCTTGAACATCTGGAAGTTCACGGTTCATGTATTGCTGAAGCCTGGCTTGGGGAATTTTGAGCATTACTTTACTACCGTGTGTACTTGGATGTAATCTCAAAAATGATAGAATGATCTCTGTTTGTTTCCAAGGCAAACCATTCAATATCAAAGTAATCCAAGCCTATGCCCCAACCAGTAACACTGAAGAAGCTGAAGTTGAACGGTTCTCTGAAGACTTACAAGACCTTTTAGAACTAACACCCAAAAAATATATCCTTTGCATTATGTGGCACTGAAATGCAAAACTAGGAAGTCAAGAAACACCTGGAGTAACAGGCAAATTTGGCCTTGGAATACGGAATGAAGCAGGGCAAAGGCTAACAGAGTCTTGCCAAGAGAACACACTGGTCATAGCAAACACCTTCTCCCAACAACACAAGAGAAGATTCTACACATGGACATCACCAGATGGTCAACACTGAAATCAGATTGATTATATTCTTTGCAGCCAAAGATGGAGAAGCTATATACAGTCAGCAAAAACAAGACCAGGAGGTGACTGTGGCTCAGATCATGAACTCCTTATTGCCAAATTCAGACTGAAATTGAAGTAGGGAAAACCTCTAGACCATTCAGGTATGACCTAAATCAAATCCATTATGATTATACAGTGGAAGTGAAAAATAGATTAAAGGAACTAGATCTGATAGACAGAGCGCCTGATGAACTATGGACGGAGGTTCGTGAGGTTGTTCAGAAGACAGGGATCAAGACCATCCCCAAGAAAAAGAAATGAAAAAAAGCAAAATGGCTGTCTGAGGAGGCTTTACAAGTAGCTGTGAAAAAAAGAGAAGTGAAAAGCAAAGGAGAAAAGGAAAGATATAAGCATCTGAATGCAGAATTGCAAAGAATAGCAAGGAGAGATAAGAAAGTCTTCCTCAGTGATCAATGCAAAGAAATAAAGGAAAAGAACAGAATGGGAAAGACTAGAGATCTCTTCACAAAAATTAGAGATACCAAGGGAAAATTTCTTGCAAAGATAGGCTTGATAAAGGACAGAAATGGTATGGATCTAACAGAAGCAGAAGATATTAAGAAGAGGTGGCAAGAATACACAGAAGAACTGTACAAAAAAAGATCTTCATGACCAAGATAATCATGATGGTGTAATCACTCACCTAAAGCCAGACATCCTGGAATGTGAAGTCAAGTGGGCCTTAGAAAGCATCACTATGAACAAAGCTAGTGGAGGTGATGGAATTCCAGTTGAGCTATTTCAAATCCTAAAATATGATGCTCTGAAAGTGCTGCCCTCAATCTGCCAGCAAGTTTGGACAACTCAGCAGTGGCCACAGGACTGGAAAAGGAATTTCATTCCAATTCCAAAGGGAATCCCTTAGGGAACACAAATCAAAACAGGATGTTCTCCTAGTGCTGGGGTAGGGCACCATCCTCCAGGATCCATGGGAGAAGCATAAATATCCAAACACTGCCAAGGTCCAGCCCCGGTGGATCCAGGGTAATTTGAAGGGGAGACAGCGTCGGCGATTAGGAAAGCATTATTTAATTAGAGATATAAAGAGAGATTAGGGAAGAATAGTGTAGTGAGAGGGAGGAGAGAAAATAGAGGAGAAAAAGAGGCTGTATTCCTTGGTTTACATAGAAAGCCAATAAAGCCCCAAGACAAGGGGCTAGCACCGTCTACTTATGCCACAGGCGCCCACTTGAATAGCCGAGGGTGCTCCGCCTTGGGCTCCCTCTCGCGTGGGTCTTAGAAGCCCAGGCAAATAAGTAGACACGGGGAGCCTCTATGCTCCAGATGGGAATTCAGGCTGAAAAGGGAGAATAAAAAAAGAACAACATGGGGGAGCCAAGCATCGGTGCAAGACCCACAACTTTATTTTCAAAGGCAGCTTATATACCCCAAGTTGTACATAAAGAAATAATGGAATATGCAGAATTATGCAGTGCAGCAGTCCTGACCCTTATTGAGACCACGCTTTCTTTTTGCATACCTTCCCGAATACAAAAGGTCTCAGGTGACTTACATTATCTTCTGGCCAAGAGGCCTGTTAACATTTTTATGGCTCTTTTCCTAGATAAATGTCTATCAACCAGAAAACTCAATTTCCCTTGAAGTGTTTTTTCTTTAAACTGCATCACCCTCAAAGTACTAAATAAAGTTACATTCCTACAGAACAAAGGTGCAGTGGGTTACATTCCTGCAGAACAAAGGTGCAATGGGTTAAGTTACACTTAACTCAAAGATCTAATGTTGCTAATGCCAGGGCTACTACCTATTTTTTCTACATACCAACTATATCTACAAATAAAAGATATGAAAACTTGGCAGCAAGTATTGGCTTAACAATGAAACCCTTAATCAGTCCTATTCTAATGATTTTGACTCCTCAGAAGGCCCTACATTCCTAGGATGTTTTAAACTTCCTATGCCTCTCGCGGTCAGTCGGAGGCTGTGAACAATCACATGCATTGCTGTAAGAGTCCGGATAAACCTGTCAGGCAGGCTAGAAAGCCATCAGAGGGGTTTTTGGATTGAAACACTCTTGTTATGCCCAGGAGACTTATTATCTAAAAGCTCTAAATTAACTTTCCAGGAAAAGGTGGTGGGGGACAGCCCCCTGTTAATGTCAGAGGAGTTGGTGAAAGGCATAATATAGTAAGGCAGACAGATTCTGGTTTTGGGGTAGATGCTCGAGTAAATCCAGGGGGACCCCTGAGGCCTTATCCCGCCTTTGCCTTTGTCAGGCCCCCTTCCTCATGATCTTTGCCACAGGTGGGATTCCCCATACTGGCTCCCAGCAAAACACGTTTGGGGTTATGTTAGGGAGGAAAAGACAGGGAATGGATAAGCAACTGGCAACGTGCATATACTTTCCAAGTTCACTATCTATTGGTGGTAAAGTCTGCAGTCTGACTTTATAATTAATCAACACCTCCCCAAACACAACATCCAGCTTCTTTATAAAGCTGTAGACAAAAACCATTTTTAAATTCCCCTGACATTTTAGAATGCAATTATCTTCATTTATTATTTCAGCAAAGTTGTATGGATTGCCTACTCTATTTCATGTTCTAGGTATATGTGCATACTCTGTGTATTTATTGTATGAGTACATATATAAACTCTGTGTTACTGAGTGACAATACTGTATGTACTACCAATTTGCGTTCACATAGTGCCTTACAAGCAAAAGGTGCAAACACTATATATTTGAAAAATAAAACTAATTTTCCAGGCTTGTCTTCCACTGGACTCTTTAGACAACTTTTTGAAATGATTCACCATGCAGGAGAGACAAACTTTAAAAGTTAGAATCCTGAATGAGAACTTTTTCTGAAAATTATTGCAAATGACGGAAAATAAGGAGTTACAGGACAAAATATCCCACAAGTGTAACTATAGAGCTCACTGCAAGTGATTACTATAATGTGCAGTGTGGCAGAGTTACTGTTGCCATGGGAACCATAAATTTGATTTTCCAGGGTTTTGTGTATACAAAATCTCCACTATAATACTGCTTTCACATATTGCCTTTTTCATTTGTTATACTCATACTTGGGTCCAAAGTAGGTCACCTGGACTAAAAAGAGCAGTGTTGCTTGCTTTCTTCAAAGCTTTCTTTAATATCTCAACAGTATCAGAGTTAATTCAGAAAGTGCATGTATAAAAAATTATTTCTGATCTTACTTCAAACATAATAGATTGATCTCTTCCAACCCAGTTTACACCATTCCTTGGAATAAAAATCCCCTTTGTATTTTCAGCTTTTGATCTGTTCACTTTTAAAATGTTCATGTGAATAACAGATGAGGTAGTCCTATCAACGTTTTGTGTTTGTCTTCTGCTTTCTAATAATTCCTTTATTGTTATTTCTAACTAGATTATCTCTTGGATTCAGTCTTTTAATAGAATGAACCTCATCTCATCACCTGGGAAGGAATGGTTTGCCAGTACCCTGATATAATGACCAAAGTCTTCTCAACCAATCTGCTTTTTCTATTGCTCTTTTCTATGAGTTCTTTGAAACACTGGGAGCTTCTATCTCTATGACTTTAATGAATAGAAGCTTCAAAATGTTGTGGATAAAGTCCTGGAAGATTCTATATTTAGCCTTCACTCCTTGCTGTAGGTCTATCTTCACATAGCAGGAAATGCCAGCCTTCTCATTAACTATAGAAGCTCACAAACTGTTCCAAGTTTATTTGGCAACAGTGAATCAGAGCATTGCTTTCATCTGATTTTTCCCTGTGAGAAGTCAACAAGAATTTCCCACATTGCTTTGTGGTGGCTAACAGTAGTAGCTAATGTTATTTAGTTGCATTCACATCTCATATTTTGGATAAGGAACATTCATACTTATTTGCTGAATATGTTTGGACACTCTGTTGTTTTACCTTGAAGACTTCATGTTGTCACAGTTTCCCCATTTCTTTAATGTAGGTAGACAAAAATCTAAGTTCTACCACTCCCAGCAGAGCTCTGGAGTGGTTAATTGAAACATTGCTAGACAGAAAGTATTTTTAAAATAATTGTTGAAATAAAAACATAGAAAAGAATAAAATAGTTATGTTGATGTCACTTTCAATAAGGGATGAATGAGTAAAGTGATGTATTGCATTAGCTACAATAAATGAAAACTTCAGAGACAAGATGGCATATTTAACAAGCTCATCATTTTGTAATATCAAGGCAGGCATTCACTCACCACAAACCAGCAAAAGGAAAGAGCAGCATTCATGGCATCAACATGTCTGCAGGTAGATTTGGTGGTGCTGGCTGTCTTCATCTGTGTGTGTGTGATTTACCTGAATAGTCTTCACCAAATTACTCCACCAAATTACAGAGGGCTGAAGAAGGAAGATGGCATAAATTAAAGAATGAAAAACTATTACTGTATTCTTTAACTGCGTTGCTCAGCAAACATTTACTGAAAAGGATACTGTATGAGTAGAAATATCCCCACTGCTTAATTTGGGGTGTGTCTGTCAGTGAAAGAATAGCTTGTAGAGAGACATGGGGACTGGACTTGATAAACAGCCTTGCCTAAGTCTGTGCTAAATGGTAAAAGAAAATTACATAAAGGAAAATGGTACATTGTGGACAAGACTCAATCCACTAAAACACACAGAAATCTTGGATTAAATGCAATAACAATACAAAACCATTTATTTAGTTCTCACAAAAAGTCTATGGTGAAAGTAGCAGTGAAATATACTACATTCCCATTGAAAGAGCTAAAATCCAAAAAAACTGGAAATACCCATTGCTATAGAGGTTGAGGAAAAACGGACACTTATACCCCATTGATGGTAGGAATGCAATAGGGTAACGGTTACTTCAGAAGACAGGTTCTTTCAAAGGTAAATATGGTATAACCAGATTATTTAACAATTACACTCCAAGATATTTATCCAACTGATTGGTGAATGTAAAGCCACACAGAAATCTTCATGCAAATAGCAGCCATGTTCATAATCATCAAAAACTTGAAACAGACAAACTGTCCTTCAATAAGTGAACAAGCAGAATTATACAATGGAGTATCATTTATCTCTAACAAGGATAAGCTATCAACCCGTGCAGCCAAGTGGCGGAATCTTAAACTCACAACATTTTAAGTGAGAGAAATAGGTCTGAGGAGGCTACAGACTGGGTGCCTCCAACTACATGACATTTCATAAAAGCCAGAGCTATGGAGACTGAAAACAGATCAGTGATTAGGCCCTTGAGGAAGGCAGAGTGTTGAACAGATGAAGCAGGGAATTCTCTTTTCTGTGGTGACTTTATTCAATCATTTAAATAAACATATTTTATTAAAAATTTTGAATTATAAAAATATTGCAAATATAATACAGAGGATTCTTAATACACCCACATCCTATTATTGGCCTCTTACTTGTGCATGCTCAGTTATTTCAGTCATGTGCAACTTCTTGCAAACCCATGGACTGTAGCCCACCAGGCTCCTCTATTCATGGGATTCTCCAGGCAAGAATGCTGGAGTGGGTTACCATTTCCTCCTCCAGGGTTCTTCCCTACTCAGGGATCAATTTTAGGTGGCTCAGTTTTCCAAACTGTCAAATTGTTTTTATTAAGTTCTGCTTGCCTTCCTTATTCAAGAGAAAGAGTGTGAATGAGGACCATGCTAATACACATAAAGTATTTGGAGTCTTGAGTATGAAAAGGGCCTTATGAAATATTGATGACCCATCTGTTTTCTGCTTAGTCAAGGGATCTTCCTCCTCTGTGCTCTCAGATAGTATTATATCTGAAAAGATAAGTTTTCCTTATAGTAATTATAAATGGCCATCACTTTTATAAAAAAATTTTCTCAGCAATTTGCTCCAGTGCAAAACATCTCACCATAAAACAAAAGGATTTCAAAAGATATGGATATAAAGATGAGGAGGGAGAGAAGTCCAAGAGGGAGGGAATATATTTATACATATAACTAATTCACTTTGTTATACAGCAGAAACTAACACAATATTGTAAAGCAACTATGCATGCATGCTAAGTTACCGCAGTCATGTATGACTCTTTGCAACCCTATGGACTCTAGCCTAACAGGCTCCTCTGTTCATAGGATTCTCTAGGCAAGAATACGGCAACAGTACCCCAATTCAAAAAAAAAAAAAAAAAAAAAGAAAACTAATACAACACTACACCATGCAAAACTTTTCTCAAATCATTCTGGAAAGAGACTAAGTAATACTCTTTTAAAGTAGTTTTAGTTCCAGAAGAAGCAAATATGTCTTCTTATGTAGAAAAAAAAGTGTCCTGACGTGTCACTAGGCAGAAGGAAGGGTGGTATTTTGCAGATAATGGGCTTAGAAGATGTAAATTTGAAAGGAAGAAAAATATATTATGCCAGTGCTTCCAAAATGACATTAATACCACAGATTAAAATGAAATATTAGAAAGTTAGAGCTTCCTAGGTGGCTCAGTGGTAAAGAATTTGCAGGAGACTCTGTTCAATTTCTGGGTTGGGAAGATCCCCTGGAGGAGGAAACGGCAACTCACTCCAGTATTCTTGCCTGGAGAATTTCATGGACAGAGGAGCCTTGTGGGCTAATGTCCATAGGGTCACAAAAGAGTCAGACACGACTAAGTGACTGAGCACACACACGCACGTTAGTAAACATACAAGTTTGGAAGGCACAGCATCAGATCCAGTGAAATGGGAGTCTTTGAGGAGCTCCCCTGAAACTCTCACACAGATGGTGTGCATTGCAACCCTCTGGGACAGAGGAGGAAGAGAGTGCTGCCTGCAAAAGATAATGCCTTTAAATTCACCAAGTAACTAACCACAATCTATTTGCACAATTCTGCATGGTAAGAGAAAGTAGCATTCCCACTCATATCACTGGCTGTGTTGGGTGAGGAGGTTCCCACTTCCCCTGGGATGTCCCAGTCTTAGCACCAAAAGTCCTGTATCCACAGAAACCATTCAGGAGCCTTCCAATCAGGACAGCTGAATACCCTGGCCAGAACTGACTCAAAAGAGCAGTGCAGTCAGGGCCAGTCAGTAAAACATCCCCATGGTGGGGATTGCGGTCATCACTGCAAGACATGAACCACACACCTACTGAGAAACCCCAGAGCCTGTGGTGGCAGAGTACAAGTCCTTCCTCGTCAATAGTCCGTGAAGGAGGCACAGAGCATCAGAACTTAGTCCAGGAATTGATCATCATGATAGCTTTATGTCCATTACAAGGTTGACTTCTCTGTGCTCTATGGGACAGGATAATGTGTTTTGGTCAATAAAGATGCTTAAGATGAAAGTTTCCATGTTCATCATGCCTTTATCTTCAGTTATAGGAAAATTCATCTATAAGGATGGAGGTGGTTTCTGATGATTTTGCATAAGACATGTTATTCTTTGAATATGTGTTGTCTAAACATATTAATGCCTTTTCCAACTCACCTCCCTAGTTATGTTTTAAGGCTGGTTTGTGTTCCTTGATCACTCGCCAGTTCAGATTGGGAGCAGATATGGAGCACAGTGATATGGAGGCTAGGATGACAATGAGCCCGGATAAGACACCTGGGGGAATCACTTTCCTTGTGTCCTGGACCAAGAGAAGATTTCTCTGTAAGGTCTGAAAGAGATTTCTCTGTAAGGTCTGACCATGCCTGCCGAGCCCAGAAACAATAAGAAGGAAGGGCACAATAGCATGAGACTTGTCTGTTGGGTCACTGGTCACAAGGCAGGAGGCACTCCCTGCACTTCCCATAAGGATTGACTCTAAAAGGCGCCTCATCTATCACCTCCAGTCTGGCAGTGTGACATGAAGGAGAAATCCCAGCCCAAGGACCATCCAGAGGCTGCACAACTTGATTGCTCTGCCTCTTTCTGAAGGGTAGATAGAGAAGAGCCAATGGAGGTGAATGGAACAGTAGGGTAGAACGACCAAGCTGAGTGCTTTCCGGTTTCCAGAAGTGAACCCTCAGGCACAGGGCACAGCAAGAGGACGGAGCACCAGAAGAAAGTAAATATGAGACCCCCCTGGAACCTCAGGGCTATCTTAACTCCCCAGCAGGCACAAATTCACCACTCTGTCTCCCATTCACCATTCCTGGGCTTTTTCCCAGGATTGCTCTCGAGAGAAAATTCTAAGTGAATAAAAGAAGTGACTAGCAATGTAGGCAGTCCCATTAGCCCAGAAATTAACATTCAATGAAACCCTGAATAACACACGTAAAGCATTTTGTATAAAAATAGTATTTAATTTTTAATTTAAAATTACATCATAAAACATATTGTATGAATTCTAAATAGCTTACTTCATTAGCAATTAAAATTAAACTATTAACAAAATTATAAAAATGAAACTATAAATCATCCACAACCCCTATCTTCATAACTTACCATTGTTATCAATAACACAGGTTCATGTATTATTCTTTTACATTAATTGTTGTGTTTTTTTTTACAGATTAGGCAATTACCACAGCTTTGTAGAACATTTAGAGAAATCAGCAAAACTATAAAGAGAAAATAAAGTCACTATAATAACCCCATCACCAAGAGATAATTATTCTCAACAATTTGTTTATGTTGTTTTAGTCAACAACTCATAAATACACCCTCTGTGTTCTTTCGTTTTACAAAATTAGAATTATATTTTCCACTTTTTGTAATTAGCTTGTTTTTACCTATCAAAGTATTAGAGAGCTTAGACCTCTTCAGAAATTTTGCATGCATCCAAGGCTTTAATTGGATTTATTTTTATTACTTTTATAAAATACTCAATTTATTCCACATAAGTAGAAAGTATTTGCATTGTTAGTGACCATATGGTGATTTCCAATATTAGTGACAACTTTTGGCAATTATATTCTTCCCTCTAGCATGGATTGGTACCAGCTATGCTGGCCAGCTGGTCTAGACTATGATCTGGGGGCCAATACAACAAGGGACTGATGGGGTCTCTAACTGGGGGAGAGGTGGGTGGATCATGTGACCAAAAATGCTGAGAGCAGGCCCTAGGGAGACAGGATTCCAGTGTCAATGGCTGCAACCAGATCTTGAACTAAAGTGACTCATTATGTCTTTTTTTTTTTAATTGAAGGATAATTTTTTTTACAGAATTTTGTGGTTTTCTGTTATACATAAATAAGAATCACCCACAGGTACACCCATGTCCCCTCCCTCCCAATCTTCCCTTCTATCTCCCTCCCCAGCCCACCCTTCAGCCTGTCACAAAGCCCCTGTTTGAGTTCCCTGAGTCATACAGCAAATTCCCATTGGCTACCTATTTTACATATGGTGATGTAAATTTCCATGTAACTCTCTCCATACAGCTTCCCTTCTCCCTCCTTCCCTCCCCCCATATCCATAGGTCTGTTCTCTATATCTGTTTCTCCATTGCTGCCCTGGAAATAAATTTATCAGTGCCATCTTTTTAGATTCCATATATATGCATCAGTATACAATATTTATATTTCTCTCTCTGACCTATTTCACTGTGTAAAATAGGCTCTAGGTTTGCCCACCTCATTAGAACTGATTCAAATGCTTTCCTTTTTATGGCTGAGTAGTATTCAACTGTATATATGTACCACAACTTCTTTATCCATTCATCTGTCAATGGACATCTAGGTTGCTTTCATGATAGATAGACAAAAAATGGGATTCTTTTTTTTTTTTACCACTCAAAATAATTTCTTCCAATGCATTTCTTGACCTCACATGGTGGAAGGTCACCAACACTACTGATACAGATGTTGTCCTTGGCCTCTGACCTTCAGAGCCCTCTAGGTGAAGAGATGGGATGACAGACAACCACTGTGGACAGAACCTCTGGTGGTGGTGGGTCAAATGGCTGAAGAGGATACCAACAGCAGGAGGTCCCTCAGGAGACTGATCCCATACAGTCTGGGAAGAAAAAATGGAGACTCAACAAGGCAGTGTAAATTAGAATGAAAAAGATCTCAGTGATGTTTCAGATGTTGGATGGAAGGTCCGATGACTGACTACCTGCATAAAAAGAGAAGAACTGAATAGATGGTTGTGTCATTAATCAAGAAAGGAAGCTAAATATCTTCATTCTTGGAGATAGAAGTGGTAAAGTGTAATGGGTTAAATTTTATGCCAAAAGTGGCAAAAACAATACACTTGATATACGAGATTGCAGCCATAGATACAGTTTTAGGAGTCACAGGAATATAGATGGCATCTGAAGTCATGAAGTCAGTGAAAGAACTGGGGAATTAGAGAAATGACTGGTGGTAGAATCCTGGAGACAAGAACTAATTGCAGGAAGGTCTTGGAGTCAAAAACTGATACAGGAGACAAATAAGGTCATTCATTACATAGTGATAAAGAGATCAATTTAAAAGGAAAGTATAATGATTATAAACATATATACACCCAAAATCCCTGCTTATTTAACTTATATGCAGAGTACATCATGAGAAATGCCGAGCTGGAGGAATCACAAGCTGGAATCAAGATTGCCGGGAGAAATATCAATCACCTCAGATATGCAGATGACACCACCCTTATGGCAGAAAGTGAAGAGGAACTAAAAAGCTCCTGATCAAAGTGAAAGAGGAGAGTGAAAAAGTTGGCTTAAAGCTCAACATTCAGAAAACGAAGATCGTGGCATCTGGTCCCATCTCTTCATGGGAAATAGATGGGGAAACAGTGGAAACAGTGGCTGACTTTATTTTTTTGAGCTCCAAAATCACTGCAGATGGTGATTGCAGCCATGAAATTAAAAGACGCTTGCTCCTTGGAAGGAAAGTTATGACCAACCTACATCGCATATTCAAAAGCAGAGACATTACTTTGCCAAAAAGGTCCATCTAGTCAAGACTATGGTTTTTCCTGTGGTCATGTATGGATGTGAGAGTTGGACTATAAAGAAAGCTGAGCACCGAAGGATTGATGCTTTTGAACTGTGGTGTTGGAGAAGACTCTTGAGGGTCCCTTGGACCGCAAGGAGATCCAACCAGTTCATCCTAAAGGAGATCAGTCCTGAGTGTTCATTGGAGGGACTGATGTTGAAGCTGAAACTTCAATATGTTGGCCACCTGATGCGGAGAGCTGACTCATTTGAAAAGACCCTGATGCTGGGAAAGATTGAGGGCAGGAGGAGAAGGGGATGACAGGATGAGGTGGTTAGATGGCATCACTGACACAATGAACATGGGTTTGCGTGGACTCCAGGAGTTGATGATGGACAGGGAGGCCTGACGTGCTGTGGTTCATGGGGTCTCAAAGAGTCAGACACGACTGAGCACTGAACTGAACTGAACTGAAAATCAGAATGTCTAAATATATAAAGTAAACATTGGCAGATCTGAAGAGAGAAATAGACAGCAAGACAGTAATATTAAGAGACTTCAACACGCTAAATATGGGATGGATAATCCAGACATAAAGTCAATAAGGAAACAGCAGGCTTGAACAATACTTCAGACTAATGGGCCAACCAGATTTACACAGAACATCCCACTCAACAGCAGCAGATATACATTCTTGTCAAGTGCACACAGAACAGTCTTCATGATGTATCACATGCTAAGTCATGAAATAAACCCTATCAAATTTAAGAAGATTGAAATAATTTGTGTCTTTTTTAACTGCAGTGGAATCAAACTAGAAATCTGTAACAAAAGGGAAATGAGAAAACTCACAAATATATGGAAATTAAGCAAGGAACTCTTTAACAACATTGCAAAGAAGAAATATAAAGGGAAATAAGAAAATATTTGGGGAAAAATAAAAATGAAACACAATGTACCACATGCATCTAATGCAGCGAAAACAGTACTAAGAGGGGATTTTATGGTGATAAATGTCCAAATTTTAAAAAGAAGAAAAATCTCAAATAAACAATCCAAATACACACCTCAAGGAACTAGAAAAAGAACAAACTAAGCACAAAGTTAGTAGAAGAAAGCAAATTATAAAAATTAGAACAGAAATAAATAAAATGTAAAATAGAAAAATAATAGAAAATTGACAATACTGAGTTGATGTTTTTGGGAAAAAAATCAATAAGATTATCAAACCTTTAGCTAGACTACTAAAGAAAAAGAGAAAAGACCCAAATAAACATAATCAGAAACAAAAGAGGACATATTGGAACTGATGCCACAGAAATGTTAAACAAACAAAAAAAAAGAAGCTCATAAAGGACCATTGTAAACAATTATCAACAAGAAATTAGGCATCCTAGAAAAAGTGAATAAATTCCTGGAAAATGTACAAGTTATCAAGATTGAATCAAAAAGAAAGAAAATGTCTAAGCTTTTCAAAACCATTGGCACAACTAATCCCAAGGATATCTTCTAAGATTTAAAAACATGTTCCTCAGACAAATGCATCCTAGAAAATATATTTTTTAAAACCCAGGGTGGACTATTTCTGGTCCTACATGAAGGCTATTTTGTTTCTAGAAGATTCTGTCATTGTCAACAAATTTCAGAGTTCTCCAAGGAGAGTTCACTGACATTCTTACAGTACTGTGTCTGCACTGAAACAAAGTTAACCTGTGTTTTTCTTTTCAGAGCATATTCAAGAGGACTCCCTGGTAACTCAACTCGTAAAGAATTTACCTACAATGCAAGAGACCCTGGTTTGATTCCTGCGTCAGGAAGATCCCCTGGAGAAGGGATAGGCTACTCACTCCGGTATTCTTGGGCATCACTGATGGCTCAGACAGTAAAGAATCCGCCTGCAATGCAGGAGACCTAGATTCGATTCCTGGGTTGGGAAGATCCCCTGGAAGAGGACATGCAACCCACTCCAGTATTCTTTGCCTGGGGAATCCCCACGGACAGAGGTCCCTGGCGGACTAGAGTCCATGGTGTCGCTAAGAGTCGGACAGCACTGAACAACTAAGCACGTACTATGTATTCAAGGTCAAGCTCTTGTTAATGTTCTAAAATCTCTCCTACCCATATAACCCTAAAATGTTAATCCTTCAGAGTCTTTATGTGGGTTCACCATGTCTAGCTGGATTCCTCTTATCTATGAACACAGCCTGAGACAGTCCCCTTGGTGCTGCTAATGCAGGCTGCTTTATTTAGTCCTAGTACTGGGTGTTCATTGGAAGGACTGATGTTGAAGCTGAAACTCCAATACTTTGGCCACCTGAAAAGACCCTGATGCTGAGAAAGATTGAGGGCAGGAGGAGAAGGGGACGACAGAGGGTAAGATGGTTGGATGGCATCACTGACTCAATGGACATGGGTTTGGGGGGACTCCAGGAGTTGGTGATGGACAGGGAGGCCTGGCGTGCTGCAATTCATGGGGTCGCAAACAGTCGGACACAACTGAGCAACTGAAATGAACTGATGCACAGATTGGCTTTTCTCCAGAAGTTACTGCTGCAAACTGGCTGGGAGGAGGCATGTGGGTGAGAGAAAGCAGGGATGGGAAGTCCCTGGCAGTGCAGAGGATGAACTGTGGATGAAGACCAGTCTCCATCCCTTATGACTGGACAATGTGATGCTGGGCTGCTGACTCCCAGCCACAGTCCTGCATTTAAAATCCCACTGCTGCCTGCGCTGCTGAGAGGAAAAGCTGCCTGGGCTCCTAGCACCCTCTCCAGGAACAAGACCCACCAGTGCCCTTCCATCCTTAGCAGACACTGAGCTTGGTCACAGCATCCAGCTTCATGCAGAAGCTTGTGTCTCTAGATTTAAGGGGTTTCCCTGGTGTCTCAGTGGTAAAGAATCTGCCTGTCAGTGCAGGAGTGAAAGTGTTAGTTGCTAAGTCATGTCAGACTTTATATGACCCTACAGACTATATATAGCCCACCAGGCTCCTCCATCCACAGGATTATTTGGGCAAGAATACTGGAGTGGGTTGCCATTCCCTTCTCCAGGAGATCTTCCTGACCCAGGGATTGAACCCAGATCTCCTGCATTATATTCTCTACAATCTCAGCCACCAGAGTACAAGAAACTAAGGTTCAATCCCTGGGTGGGGAAGATCACTGGAGAAGGAAATGGCAACCCACTCCAATATTCTTGCCTGGTGAATTCCATGGACAGAGGAGCCTGGCTGACTACAGTCCATGGTGTTGCAAAGAGTCGGACACAGCTAAATGACTAAACAACAACAAACAACCTTGACCTTCGTGTCTGTTCACCATTCCTGCTACAGGCACTGTGACCTCATACATTAAAGTTGCCTCAAATGACTGAAAATAAATATAGTCCCTAAAGTGTGAACACAAGGAGAGTGGGTGAGGCAGTTTGTCCTTGAAGGTTTTGTGGGAGGACATCAGGGAATTTTAGGGATGGATCTGGAAGGTGACAAAGATTTTCTCACTGACTTATGTAACTGCAGTCTGCTGGTCTCAAAATTAGCAAGTGAAATAAAAGGGAAATTTGAATCTTAAATCTTACGACCATTTCTGTAGGTGAAAACAGTCAAATATTGGCAATTTCATATGACTCAACCCATTAAAGTTATATAACTTATAGACTAGCTATCTAAGTTAGATCTAAATTTAGGGAAGTCTCAGTTAAGCCCAGAGCTGTGAAGCAGTGACAAGTGATGACAATAAAAAGAGCACCCCAGCTAGTTCAGAAGAGTTTTTGCTTTGGCAGCGGTGGAAGAAAAGAGAAAACTCGAGGAAACCCTCGAGAGATGATTGTCAGGGAATTCTCTTTGTAAAGGTTGTGTGAAGCCATTAGAATTGTAGCTTTTTTTGGAGACTAAGAATTTGCCTTTGATTTTTAACAAGCAAGAGGATTTTGCATTAGAATTCGTGTCAGTTTGGGAAGGATCGAGCTTCACGTGGAGACGTCTGATCATCAAGGTCCTTGGGTTGGAGAGGGCAGCATTTCTGCTCCAGCCTTTTGTCAGCAGCTCCCATTTTGGGGACCTGCTTTGCTGGCAGTGCCCAGAGCAGATGAGAAAACGAACAGATGAGCTTGGCAAAGACACACGACACTGCATGGGCCAAGAGGACCCTGACAGGGCTCCACCAGGAGGACCCTCACTCATGATCAATTGATAACAAAGCACCTTCTCACTGGCTCCAGCTATGTGCCTGTCAGAGCCTTTACCTCCTAAGCTCCCTTTGGGCCTCTCGCCTGCAGCCTGCCACACTTCATTGCTGCTTCTCACAGCTTTTGTTCTGCTTTGTTCTGTTTTTAGGCAGAAAGCAGCCTCAATATCCCCAAAGTCAGCTCTGATTCTCATCTATTTTTTGTATATGATATGGACTTAAGTCAAAATAAGGCTCCTTTCTTCTTTTTTTTTCATGAACGTTATTGACTTTGAAAATCTTGAGATGAATGGGAGATTGGAATTAACATATAAACACTACTATGTGTAAAATAGATAACTAATAAGAACCTACTGTGTAGCATGGGGGGAAGAAAAGCGTACAATTTCTTGTAGAATATGTATTAAGTTAACCTTAAATATATGTATATTCATCCCTATATACAGTGCATTCGTGCTGAGTCAATTCAGTCGTGTCCAATTCTCTGTAACCCTTTGGACTGTAGCCCACCAGGTTCCTCTGTCCATGGGATTCTCCAGGCAAGTACTGGAGTGGGTTGCCATACTCTCCTCCAGGGGAACTTCCCAACTCAGGGATTGAACCTGTGTCTCTTATGTTTCCTGCATTGACAGGGGGGTTCTTTATCACTAGCGCCATCTGGGAAGCCCTCCCATATATTGTAGGTGCAGACAAATATTGCTTGATTCCTCTTGTACTAGGTACCTTAAACAGTCAGATTCATATAGTCAGAAAGTACATTGGTAGATACCAGAGATGGGGGTAGGGAGGGACAATGGGGACTTAGTATTTAATAGGGACAGCAATTGTTTAGGAAGGTGGAAAATTGGGGAGATGATTTTTTTGGGCTCCAAATTCACTGCAGATGGTGACTGCAGCCATGAAATTAAAAGATGCTTACTACTTGGAAGAAAAGTTATGACCAACCTAGATAGTATAATAAAAAGCAGAGATATTACTTTGCCGACTAAGGTCCGTCTAGTCAAGGCTATGGTTTTTCCTGTGGTCATGTATGGATGTGAGAGTTGGACTGTGAAGAAGGTTGAGAGCCGAAGAATTGATGGTTTTGAACTGTGGTGTTAGAGAAGACTCTTGAGAGTCCCTTGGACTGCAAGGAGATCCAACCAGTCCATTCTGAAGGAGATCAGCCCTGGGATTACTTTGGAAGGAATGATGCTAAAGCTGAAGCTCCAGTACTTTGGCCACCTTGTGTGAAGTGTTGACTCACTGGAAAAGACTCTGATGCTGGGAAGGATTGGGGGCAGGAGGAGAAGGGGACGACCGAGGATGAGATGGCTGGATGGCATCACGGACTCGATGAACGTGAGTCTGAGTGAACTCTGGGAGATGGTGATGGACAGGGAGGCCTGGCGTGCTGCAATTCAAGGGGTCGCAAAGAGTCGGACAAGACTGAGCGACTGAACTGAACTGAATGATGGTAAGAGCTGTGCAGCAGTATGAATATTTTTTAAGAAAAAAAATTTTTTAAGCCTTGGAAAATCTTTCCTAAGTAAGCATCAGGTTTGACCAAACAATACACATTTTGGAGCATTCCTTTAGCTTTTCTTTCATCTGTTGGAACTAAGAGGAACAGTGGCCGCCACCTAGTCTGGACTCAAAGTTCAGGATGCAAGTCTTGGTGACTCCACCAGCTGCCAACGGCTGAGGTATTTCCTGGCTGTAAGCCTATTTTCTCTCAGGTAGATGGGAATAATAATAGATAACCTCATTAAGGAGTAGTGGGAAGTATTAATTGATAGATTGCAATAAACAGCACTCAATAAACGCCAACTGGCAAGATCATTATTAGGGTCATTATTCCTCTTTTAATCCTGGTCCCAAAAATTTTCCTCATAAAGTCCCCTTCATCTACTGCTCTATAATCACCTCTCCGTGGGCTTCTGGTCTCAGGAAAGTACCTTTCAGATGTAGAGGACTGGAGAGTTTTACTATGATTTAGTAACACTAGTGTTGGTTAAGTGGGGTAGCAACAAAGCACAGAGGATCATGAAATATCTCACTTTCTCCAAACCCTTCAAACTAACACTTTAAAACTATGGGATGCTCAATCCTGTCCATCTCTCCACCAAGCAGTACCTAAGTGCTGGTTTTGGTCCCTGATATTCTTAATTTTTAATGATAAAGGATTCTGCTAAGACTCTAATTCATGATCTTGTGGCATTCTGTTCAATACTTATCTTGCTTGAACCCAGAAGAGTAAAATCCTCTCATATTAAGAGAAGACTTGGCAACACAGATGAATGATTCTGCTCGGCTGGGTTTCTACGTGGGTGGCAAGAGCACCAGCCACTTTTGCCAGTGATGCCTCTCAGGGTCTAGCAAGAGTAGGCGGGCAGAGGAAAATAAGCTTCTATATCTTCTGAACACTCCCGGGAGTCACAGGTCGAATTCAGTGACTGGACTGCAGATTCTGAAGGAAGTACCACCATCCTCCATGAGACTCTGCTGCCCTTAAACATTTCATGTGTTAATAATGTGGGCGCTTCCATTCAGCACTTTAAAATAGATGCTCCAGGGACTGTGTGATGACTGGTTAGTCCCACTCTTTACCCAATTGCTAATTCTCTGTCATCCAGCCTCAGTGAGCTAGGACCCTACTTCACCTTTTGGGCATCACTTTGCAGTCCGGGACCCTATGCTCTTCCGGGTCTCTGCTCACCTCCGGGTATGTTTGACCAGCTCAATCGCATCCCAGGAACAAGGTGGATGGTGTGCTGTTGTTTATTCTCTTCAGTCGTATCTGACTGTGCAACCCCATGGACTGTACCCCACCAGACACCTGTGTCCTTGGGATTCTCCAGGCAAGAATCCTGGAGCGGGTTGCCATGCCCTCCTCCAGGGGATCTTCCCAACCCAGAGATTGAACCCGGGTCTCCTGCACTGCAGGCAGATTCCTTACAGTCTGAGCCACCAGGGAAACCCAAGGTGGAGGCTAAAAGTGTCTAAAACATCATCAAATTTGCTAACAGTCGAGTCTCATCTGCTTCATTGAGTTTGAGTTATTTTAGCAGAATTCTTTTTTTTTCCTCTACTCAGCAAGAGGCATTTGAATTTCACTCCTCACATCCTTCAGTCCTATTTCTGTTATGTATTTTCTATTACTATGCTTATCATCCATTGCTTTTTGACAAGGTGACTTCACCACTCCCCTGTGAAGAGGAGCATGGTTCCAATTTTAGAAATTCCCAAAGTAAAGCCTGTTTAAGTAACCTTTCAAGAAACGGAGAAGTTTTCCTGCAGCAAATCGACTTTTTCAGCCTGAGTACTAAGAACTTTAAATGCTATTGATCTCTCCTCTGAAATTCAGGCTGTGTCCTGAACCTTTTAAGTATGTTAATTTATTCACTAAATATTTACTGAGTAACCACAAAATAATTTAAGTTCGTGAATTCAGTTTCAGCCTGTTTCCTTTATCTACCTAAATCTCAATATGTTAATTAAGGCTGTCAGAGTTAGCAAATAAAATATTAATACCAGGAAGTCCAGATAAATTTGGTTTTCAAATAAATAATAAATAAAAGTTAAATATACTTGTGTCTCTTACATTACCTGTGACATTGATACTAAACAATTATCTAAAATTCTAATTTAACTGGCATTCTTTATTTTATCCAACAACCTGTATTTTATCTGATAAGCTTAATACCCAGTGCTACATGCTAATATTTTTCTAGACTGAATCCTAATCTAACTGAAAATCAGAGAATAATTTTCATTGAACCCCCTTCACCTTTCCATGAATGTAGATTTAAAATTGTTTCCTTTCTGGTCCTGTAATTATCTCTCATCTGAAATTCAAATGTAACAGGTATCATTTCACACAAATTGTCCTAAGAATGTGAGTCAATGCAGAAAAAACTAATTCATCCAAAATATGCTTGGTTTTTGAGTACCTGCCTTCAAGGCCTGTTTGTTTCTAACTTGACCTTTCTCTGGTCATGTGTGGTAATAGAAAAAGAACATAGCAGTGAAAAATGGACAGAGAAAAAGGTGGAGTTGGAGGTAAGGCAACATTCATCCATCCATCACTAACACTGCATGAGACTTGCTGATGGCCCAATGATGACGAGCCCACATACAAGGTGAGCTGGCAGCCTTGGCAGAAAAAGGCAAACTAGAGCACACAAACTGATTTAAGTTTCTCAAGACTAGAAAATCAGTATAAGCTGCAAAAGAGTCATGGTCAGTTCTTCCTCTTTGTTTGTAAAACTTAATAGGGAGATAAGGAATTTGATTCTCGTTCAATGGTGGACCAAGTCACCTTCATGTGTTTGTGCTCCGTTGTGTCCAACTCTGTGCAACCCCATGGACTATAGCCCACGAGGCTTTTCTGTCCATGGGATTTCCCAGGCAAGAACACTGGAGTGAGTTGTCATGCCTTCCTCCAGGGGATCTTCCCTTCCCAAGGATCGAACCCACCTCTCCTGTGTCTACTGTGTTGCAGGCAGGTTCTTTACTGATGAGTCATGGGGAAAGCACAGTCACCTTCTTACAGTGTGTGATAAACACAGCTCAAATTTAACCAAAAGACACCACATTGTCAGGGAGATCATTTTCAAAAACATTTGGAATACCTGGGGAAGTTGAAATAAAAACTAGTTTCACTGATTTATTTTTCTTTTAGTGGAAGAAAGTATCCTTGTAGGACATTCGAGAGCTGCTCCTGACACACCCACTCCTTCGAGTCACATCTGTGCACAGTCACAAAGGCTCAGATGCCACAGAACGGTGGGTGTGCAAAGCTCATTGCATGCATTCAGTGACAAGCACCACGCCACCAGTTATCCCTCTTTACATTTTGTGACCTCATTTAAAGCAGATCTTCTCTGCCTTAATATAATCTTTCAGAATATTTTACAAAATGAACAGGACAGCCTAGAAAATGTTTGCAATGGTCAAGAAAGACTCTCAGCAAGAGGCTGTGAAAATACAAGAAAATAACTTTATCAGTGAAGCACCCCCGCCATCAACTATGCAATTTGGCAGGATCTCATTATCGTATTTTTTTCCTGAAATTTTTTTAAAAAAAGAATTCATTATCTTCTAGTTCTTATTTTGGTCTGTTAATTAAGCAGAAGCTGAAGCTCCTGCTGAAGCCCTGGCAAAGAATGAGATGGTTGGATGGCGTCACTGATTCAACAGACATGAGTTTGAGCAAACTCTAGGAGATCATGGAGGACAGGGAAGCCCGGCCAGTTCATGGTGTTGCACAGAGTCAGACAGGATTTAGCAACTGACCAACAACAAAACTGAGCAGAGAGATGTACTCAGTAGGAGAGACATATCTAAATGTTTTCTTCAAACTCAGTTCAGAGGAGAGTAGTGATAAACAACAACAACAATAACAATCAAGATGACACTTGTCAGACCACCAGCGACCAATTTCAAGATGACCATCAGAGCTGATAATGCTGCTTCTGCATGCAACCCCCTCCCTCTGTCTATAAACGCTTTTGCCCACCAATTGTCAAGGGGGAGTCAGCCTTTGGACACAAATCTGTCCTCTCCCCAGGTTGCTGGCCTTCAAAATAAAGCAAACTTTTCTCTTCACCACCCTTGCCTCTTGAGTATTGTCTTTTGAGCAACAAGCAATTGGGCCTGATTTTCAGTAACAAAGGAACTAGGAGGGAAGCTTGAAAGACAAGCTCAGCCTCTCCCCATTCTATTAAGGTTGGGCCACTTGGTCTTCAAGTCACACATATGGTGGGTGGGGGGGGCGTTGGGGGAGTGGCGGCGGGGGGGGGGGTGGTTTAGTCGTACAGTCAAGTCTGACTCTTGGTGACCCCCTAGTCAGTAGCCTACCAGGCTTCTCTGTCCATGACATTTTCCAGGCAAGGATAATGAAGTGGGTCACCATTTCCTTTTCCACAGTCATACACATAAAACATAAATTTCACCAAAGGAAGGAGAAGTCCTGTAAGTTCTGTGCCCACCCCCCCCAACATGTTTCTGCTGAGGTTCTGAACTCACTTTACAGCTCTCTCATTATACATGATGCAGGTCAGCTCTAAACTTTTTCCTCCTTATATGTTACCCTAGTGCAGGCATGCTCAGTCGTGTCTGACTCTTTTCAACCCCATGCTCCTCTGTTCTTGGAACTTTTCAGGCAAGAATACTGGAGTGGGATGCTATTTCGTCTTCCAGAGGATCTTCCCACCCCAAGGATTGAACTATTGTCTCCTGTGTCTCCTGCATTGGCAGATGGATTTTTTACCACTGAGCCAAAAGTTTTTTCTCCTTATATGTTGAATGGAGTATAAAACAGCCGGGACTGTGGTTATGATTCAGCATAGCAATGCATGGGATAATGTTGTGTAAATTGTCTAGAAAACGTACAGTGTTACTAACTATAACAAGATATTTATCTGAACTAAATGACATCAAAACCAGAAAGCATGTCACCACACCGGAGTTTTAGGGAAAAAGAGCACAGATTTTAGTGTCCTCTACTCGACCAATTCATTTTGAAAATGAATAAGTTTTTTCATACCGAAAAGGCCTCTTATTCTGGAGAGACTAACAAAACATACTCAGTGAGACTGAGGGCAGAAATTTTTATTCAAGCTTTCTCCTTTTATAGATGTGACAACTACCAAACCACGAGTTGGCTACCAGTGGCTTGACACTCATGTTGCATCAAGGTGCAAGGATTTTAGTACATTTGTTTTGGGGGTTCTTCTTTACCTATGCCTCAACAACCTCTAATCTTACTCCTGAAGATGTGATGACACATTGAAAAGTCCTTTAGGACTGCCTTCAGAGTCTGAGCTTGTTACCTTGGATTGTAATCCAGTTAGAATTCATGGTCCTCAGAGTCATGGAGGATCTTCTGGCAAGATCAATGCAAAATACATTTAGGTAATGGCTCTGCTGTTCTGATGCTGGTGTGCTATTCAGGTGAGATGCAATTATTGGGCTTACTTCTCCATGCGATGAGAACTATTAATGGCAGAATCCAGTCATTAAGAAGGAATACCATGGGAATTTTGAAGTGATTTTCTACGGCTGTTTTTCACTCTGACTTTGCACATGCAGAGCAGCCTTATTGATACTTCCCACGCTCCATGCAGTAGTTATCATAAGCAAGTTCCAATTTCAATCTGACAATGTGTTCCTCAATATTCAATTTTCTGGGTACAGATTCTTCTAATAAAATTTTTATCCTTCTCTGAGAAGATTGCTTTAAACTAGTTAGTATATCATTAACGCCTCAGGGTAACAGACACCATTTGTTGGCAAAATGGAACTCTTACATCAAACCCTTGGTGGGGAAGACTCAGAGGAGAGAAGTGTAAGGTATATCAGGCAAGTGATTTAGATTTTTGCATGGCCTTAGTGGCAGCATTATTTCAGGGCACATAGAGAAAATTAATGTTTGTTTCCTTGCACAATGAGACCTTAATTGTTCATCCCCCAAGCCTACTCTTGAGAACTAGAGGACTTTGGCTTTTCACTACCCAAGATGCTTGACAGTGGAAAAAGTAAAAGTGGAAGTGTTAGTCACTCAGTTGTGTTTGACTCTTTGCAACCCCATGGACTATAACCCGCCAGGCTCCTCTGTCCATGGGATTCTCCAGGCAGAAATACTGGAGTGGGTAGTTATTTCATTCTCTAGGGGAATCTTCCTGACCCAGGGATCAGAAGTGGAAACAACTTCTAATGAATCATCACCTGATAAAAGTTAGATTTATTGAAACTCTGAATTCATACTGTGCATTGACACACATATCATGGAGAGTATACACAAAATCACTCAGCTTAATAATATTTTAATGCTTAATTAGTTAGTTAATTCATTAACACATCCCTGAATCCAACAAATATTTACTGGTGGCTTATTTTGAACAGCTATTTGCAATACCAGATATGAGGTGAGGAAGGTATTCCTTGTCTTCAAGAATTTGCAGTCTAGAGGGGAGACTAGCATATAAATCACTATTTTTTGGTACACTGGCATCTGAGTGGGTGATGCAAAGAATGTACTATGAGGAATACTGACAAATTTTGCCTGTTAAAGGAATTCCCTGGAGAAGAAAATGGCAACTCATTTCCTTCTGGGAAATCCCATGGACAGAAGAGCCTGGAGGGTTACTGTCCATAGAGTCACAGAGTCAGACATGACCTAGCAACTAAACAATAGCAATGATTAAAGGAATTACAAATATACATCATGGAAGTTTATATCAAGACCCGGAAAAGATGATCAGAACCCAGAGTTTCCTCTTCAGTGAGTCATTCTTCTTTCTCAGTCTATTCCTTTGTTTCTGTCTTCATGATTCA
This sequence comes from Ovis canadensis, assembly GCF_042477335.2. Classification (NCBI taxonomy): domain Eukaryota; kingdom Metazoa; phylum Chordata; class Mammalia; order Artiodactyla; family Bovidae; genus Ovis; species Ovis canadensis. The sequence goes on from NC_091247.1 coordinate 61,713,284, forward strand.
GTTAACTCTTCAAGGACACAGGAATAAAATGGTGTTCCATTTGCTCTTCTGCCATGACTCAGTTCCCATATAATACTATGTAGTTTATAAGTTTTGTGGGATATATTTTTACTCTCAGGAAGCTCTTTCTTACATATATAACAATATTTCCATCTACAATTAAATCTTATCATTTTCTTATTCTTTTTAGCTATGAATTAACTGTCATCATTCTTAAGACAGAATCTCTCAGCTTTGTTTTTCATTTTGTCCATTCTGGCTGAACTGTTGTCTCCCATTCCACATCTGCAGACAGATGTTTTTACGTTTGAAAACTTCTGTTGGACCTGGAGCATTTAAATATTATCTCCTCTGTTACATTTCCCAGACACTTCCTAACAATCAATCAGTGGCTCTGTAGTCATTATTTTTAAAAAAAATATCCAAAAAGGAATTGCCAAGTCGAATCCTTATATTTATATTCAAAGTCTATTTTTTCCCCACTAGGCTGTGAGTTTCTCAAGGGAAGTAACCTGGTTTAATTTATGTGTTATCCTCAGCATTTGTCATGTAGGAGGTGCTCAATAAATATTTTGTAGAATAAAAATACAGTCCTCTGTTTATATATCTTATTATCTGGCTCCAGGTTCCCAAATTTCTACTACAATGATTCATTCTGTTTGCATTCACTTCTTTATCAAACTAGAACTTTCCACATCGTGTTTCAGACACCTCGGATGGTTCTCCATTATTAGAAGATCCAAGTTGCTCAGGCTGTTACAGACTCGTCTCCACCAACTCATGCTACTTGGTAGTCATACCTCCCACCCTTTCCCAACCCCAGATTCAGTAACATAATCTCTGCCCCATGGCTGGCATGCCTTTCTGTGTCTCTGAATATTGCCAAAACTGCTTTTTACATTTTCAGTGCTGGCTCCCTCCACCTGAATCCCGTTCCTCCTCCACAGCCAAGCTAAATATGATCTCTACCGAGTAGCACTCCTTCTAAGTTTTTGATAGAGCACGTGGCTTCTCCCATCTTGCTTCTGCCTTAGCACATCATACACATTTTGCTGTAGCATGTGTGTTAGGATGTTTGTTGCATGTTTCCAAACATGTTTGTGATGTGCTGTTTATGGAATTCTGTCTCATCACTAGTCAATGAGCCCTTTTATGTCAAAAGATATTCAAAAGCAGAGACATTACTTTGCCAACTAAGGTCTGTCTAGTCAAGGCTATGGTTTTTCCAGTAGTCATGTACAGATGTGAGAGTTGGACTGTGAAGAAGGCTGAGGGCCGAAGAATTGATGCTTTTGAACTGTGGTGTTGGAGAAGACTCTTGAGAGTCCCTTGGACTGCAAGGAGATCCAACCAGTCCATTCTGAAGGAGATCAACCCTGGGATTTCTTTGGAAGGAATGATGCTAAAGCTGAAACTCCAGTACTTTGGCCACCTCATGTGAAGAGTTGAGTCACTGGAAAAGACTTTGATGCTGGGAGGGATTGGGGGTAGGAGAAGAAGGGGACGACAGGGGATGAGATGGCTGGATGGCATCACTGACTTGATGGACTCGAGTCTGAGTGAACTCCAGGAGTTGGTGATGGACAGGGAGGCCTGGCATGCTATGATTCATGGGTTCGAAAAGAGTCGGACATGACTGAGCGACTGAACTGAACTGAACTGAACTCATCTTTGATCCTTAGTACAACATACATTTGCTGAAAAACAATATGTGTTTAGTACATGTGTATCATTCAACTGATTAGCCAATAATTACAGTTTTAGAGATGATGATAAAACCATGAATAAATATTTGCCTTACTAAATAAAGTACTTTGAAAATTACATTTCTCCAAGCTTTATTTTTCCAGAAAGACATATTCTGGCAGATTCTTTTCTCTGTGATTGAAAATGCACTCTTCCTCTTTCTTTGTGAAAGTGAAAGTGAAAGTTGCTCGGTCATGTCCGACTATTTGCCACCCCATGGACTATACAGTCCATGGAATTCTCCAGGCCAGAATACTGGAGTGGCTAGCCTTTCCCTTCTCCAGGGGATCTTCCCAACCCAGGGATCAAACCCAGGTCTCCCACATTGCAGGTGGATTCTTTACCAACTGAGACACAAAGGAAGCCCTCCTCTTTCTTTAGACTGAGGAAAAGTAAAAAAAAAAAAGAAGAGCAGTTGCAGCACACCGGTGCTGGTGAGCTCTCAGAGCCTCCACCCCTGACTTTAATTGGAACATCCCCTGAAAGGGGGGAACTCAGGGGAGAGGCACTATGAGGAGATGCCTAGGAAGAACAAATGCTACCCTGTCCATCAGCAGTGATGAGAGAGACCTGAAGAGTTATCCTTCATTCCCCACATACAGATGGCTTCGAACGCATGCTCCTTGCTGCCAGTTTCTCATGCTCACCTCTGAGCATTTAGGGCAGCTTGAAAAATCAAAAATCAAAATCCAAACACAAAGAGCACTTCCTGGGGGTGGTGAGTCACTAAGCTAAAGGCAATTATCAACTGATGTTAAGTGTCTCCCTGCTGTTTTCTGAAATGACCTGCTATAAGAAAGGACTTTTAGGATGGAGGATAGACAAAGATTAGAAAAAATAATTCTGATTTTTGCTTTCCACTGGTTATGAAGGAAATAAGACAAGAAAAAGATAAATAAGTTAACAGCCACATTCACTGAGCATATTTATCCCTCTGCTGTGAGAGAAAGTTAATGTCCAAAGAAATTTTTATTAAATTTATGCCATCGTGTTAGAGAAAAATAACTAAAAACTTGCACCCAAGTGTTTATGCAAGATGATATAAATCTAGGACGAGGGATGTGCTATCCTGTGATCAGTTAGTTGTGTCTGACTCTTTGCAACCCCATGGACTCCTCTGTCCCTGGGATTTTCCAGACAAGAATACTGGAGTGTGTTGCCATTTCCTTTTCCAGGGATCTTCCAGACCCAAGGATCGAACTCGGGTCTCTCACACTGCAGGTGGATTCTTTACCATCTGAACTATGAGGGAGTACAACATTAATAAGACACAAATGAAATATCTGTCCTTGGGCAAATCTCCAACAAACTGGAGTTGGCTCCTTTAATTCTAAAATAATGGTATGTGAGACAGCAAAAGAGACACAGATGTATAGAACAGACTTTTGGACTCTCTGCGGGAGAGGGAGAAGGTGGGATGATTTGGGGGAATGGCATTGAAACGTGTAATATCATGTAAGAAATGAATCGCCAGTCTAGGTTCGATGCAGGATACATGATGCTTGGGGCTGGTGCACTGGGATGACCCAGAGAGATGGTATGGGGAGGGAGGTGGGAGTGGGGTTCAGGATTGGGAACTCACGTACACCCGTGGTGGATTCATGTTGGTGTTTGGCAAAACCAATACAGTATTGTAAAGTAAAATAAAATTTTTTAAAAGGAAGGGAAAAAAATAATAATGGAGTTAAGAATTTGTAACCTTCTTTCCCTAATATTAATTTTCATATTCAGAGTAAATTTTGTGGTCATTTTTATTTCCAATAAAAATTATCTCTAAATCCTAATAAGAAAAGTTAAAGGTCTTAGTTCAGCCTTTGTAAGAATCAGTAGAGTGGAGAACACAGGATGTTAACAGGATAAGTTAGAAAATAATCAGAGTAAGTGTGGGAGGATGAGTTGTCAAAAGCCCATGGAGCAAGATGCCTCGGTCTTACAGCCTGGAATACACTTCAGAGTCTATAAGAAGAATTTGTTTGCCAAGACAGAAAACAATCACCTTGTCATCATTTGTGTGAAACTGAAATTAAAAGTGTTAGTGATTCAGTCGTGTCCGACTCTTTGCGACCCCATGGACTGTAGCCCACCAGGCTTCTCTGTCCATGGAATTCTCCAGGTAAGGATACCCGAGTAGGTTGCCATTCCCTTATGTGAGCCTGGAGTAAATAAAATCATCAAAGGTCCTTAGCATTTTATTAGTGAGGAGACTTGACACATTTCTTTGTGCTTATTAAGAAAGGAAGGATATTCTAAATCTCAGGGATGCATGAAACATAAGGAGGCTCATCTTATAAGCTGATTGTCAAATCTCTCAAGGTCAAAGCAACCTAAAGTGTAATTAAGAGCAACTTAATTGGTTGGTACTTAATGATAGTGAGAAATCAGCTTTCCACAATCTTCTCCATAGAACGAAATAGAAGTGGTTTTCAGATAAATACAAGCTCTTATGAGAGCTTGTTTAAGAATGAGATTTACAGTCTCTTGCTACAGGGAAATAAAAATCTATATCTCATTTGTTAGCCATAAGAAGAAACTAAGTTGTGTCTACACAAAAAATTAATCACATTGAAAATTCGGGTTTTAAATTCAAGTTCCCCCACTTCTATACATAATTGGAGAAAAGTGAAAAAATATCTGTCTGTGTTTATAGAATTGTTCATATAATTATTTTAGCCGCTTTTCCTAGAATGAAGCAACATAGGATTCTGCATGCAATAAAATGTTTAATGTCACTAGATAGACTGACGATGACAATAAGCCTTAAATACCAATTTCCTATGGTCAGTAACACAAACATGAAATTTTAAAATTCAACACTTTCCTCCTAATCATCCTTCCATGTCTGAAAAAAAAAGCACATTTAAGAACAAAATTTGGATCAAAAAGAAAAGGAGACATTTAGGTGTAACATTTGTCAAGCTTATTATTTTGTAATCAAAAACCTTGTCCTGTGTTTTTTTCAGTATCTAATTATGAGTGTTTGCCAGAAAAAAAAAAAAAATGGTAGTAATTGTGACAGTGTATAAGTGCCTGACTAAAGAAAAACTTCAGCAATTATTTCCAATACAGCACTTCAAGTAGCTCAGAGATGCTTTTAATTTGAATGCCCTAAGAAGAAATTCATAAATACCTGTTTTTATTTTAATGAAAGTGTTAAAATCTCTCGTGGTAATCACATTTGTATTCTCATAGCCCCTTTCTTCAAAGGAGTGTGAAGAGGTGCTGTGGACTCCATTAACCCCAAGTAGCAGTTGTTGTTTCTTTTTTTTTTTTTTCCCAGACCACACTCAGCTCAGTCCACTAGAGTGACCAAATTTGAGCACAGAAGAGTTAAGGGATCCATGTGAAGTCCATGTAAGTCCAGGAAAGACCTGAACCAGAATGCTCTGGGTCTCAGAGCACCTTCTCTTAAGGACAAACAGTTTATCCTTCCTTTCCCATTTCAATGACATTGTTTTCCATGTATTTCAGAAAGGAATAAAAATGTAAAATATAAAATATATTTCTTTAAAGTCTAACAGTAGCTGCTGTGATGGTTAATTACAAGTGTCAGAATGGCTTGGTACCCAGGTATGTGGTCAAACACCAGTTTAGAAGTTCCTGGGAAGGTCTTTTTTAGATTTGGGGTTGATTGATGGACAGGGAGGCCTGGCCTGCTGCAATTCATGGGGTTGCAAAGAGTTGGACACGACTGAGCGACTGAACTGAACTGAACTGAACTGAGCCATCACAACTGCATAAGTCAGTTCTTAAAATCTCTCACTCTACACACAAAATAATAAGTGCGTGTATCTCTATTCCCTAACACAGCCATAGATATAATAGCCACTCATGCAACTGGGGTAGAAGTAGCTAAGAATGATAGAGACTGGTTTCATATTTTTCCAAGCTGGTAGCTTTAAGGTTGTCAAAGAACTAATATCCTTGGCCTTATAAAAAGGCAAGAAGGATGACCAAGATCATAAGTTTGTGATGGTGAAAACACACTTGTAATCAATTTTCATATGGAAAAATTTAAAATTCCCAGCTTCTGAGAACAACATCTTGGTTTCTCACTTGTGTGAAAGCTTGTTTTTAACTTTCTTTGAAATGGAAACACATGGCTAAAATTTGAGAAAGCAAGATTATCGGAGATTAAAGGAAATGAAAAGACAGCAACTGACTAAAATTGGGAAGGGTCAAAAGAAATCACTTCCCTGGTGGCTCAGTGGTAAAGAATTTGCCTGCCAATGCAGGAGACCCAGGTTTGATCCCCCAGTTAGGAAAATCCCCTGGAGGAGGTATTGGCAACCCACTCCAGTCTTCTTGCCTGGGAAACTCCATGAAGAGAGGAACCCGGCAGTCTATAGTCCATGGGGTCACAAAGAGACAGACATGATTGAGCAACTGAACAACAACAACATAGAAACCTATTTTCATGAAATATATGATTTCCACCTGAGATGGTGTTGAATTAAAGCGAGAGCTGGTTGCAGCCCACAGTGTGCTGGTAAGCCACTGCAGGGAGGGAAATCTGTGATGTGCAGTGTTTGTCAGAGTCGGTGGTATAAATACTTCCACTATGGCCAGTTTCAAGAGGCAAATTCCAGGCTCTGAACACAGAGCTGCTTAGAGACACACACAGCTGACATCCACAAGCGATAGCAATTAGGACATGGTGTCAGAGTCCACCGGGTGCATCCCTCTTTACAGCTAACACTGAGGGGCTGAATAGAAGACAGGAGAAATGGCTCAAGCTTTAAGTCTTCTTTCCCATTCTCTAGAGCAGATGGCTGACTCAGTCTACAAGCTCCAGGGATCAAGGAAAAGATACTTCTTTGGGAAACAATAGAAGCAAAGGTCTCAGCTGTACTGTTGTACACAGAGGACAGCCAGTGAACTACAGTGAAAAGTGGTTGCTTTTTATCCTCCCATGAGGCTGTATACAGATGCAAAACAAAAAAGGAAGAGTACATATGATAAACTATTAGCATGCATACTCAGAACTGTCCTACTCTATGTAACCCCATGGATTGTAGCCCTCCAGGCTCCTCTGTCCATGGGATTCTCCAGGCAACAATACTGGAGTGGTTCGCCACTTCCTCCTCCAGGGCATCTTCCGGACCCAGGGATCCTGCATTGGCAGGTATGTTCTTTGCCACTAGCACCACCTGGGAAGCCCATAAAGCCAATTGGATCTTTAAAATTTACCCAGTTGAATTTCTGTTATTTTGCAAATATCGGGGATAAAAGAGGGATTGTCCTTTGACTCAGAAGTAAGACTAGTCTCCGGGACATGATGTTCTTTAAAGCAGAAGATTTCAATTTAAACAGAGCATGTAGTGAATTATCAACCTGATTTTATGGACTTCTCAGAAAAGGAAATGACTTGCATAAAAGGTAAGAACAGCTTCTTATGCTCTAGGCTTTTACATCCAGAGGAACACTTTACATTTCCCCCTGGCACATCTGCAAAAAAAAAAAAAAAAAAGGAACCAACCAGCCATGAAAATACATCTCACTATTCCTTCTCAGCTCCAAGCCTCAAGGTATTAAAGTCTATTTCAGTTAGAGTGCTTGCTTCATTAAGAAACTTTTCTATAACATCACTTTTTAAAAAAAATCCTGGGTAACCTTTTTCGTTGAAGCAGTGACAGAGTGTGGACAAGGTGGGGGACAGCCTGCACAACTGAGAAGGAGCAGATGGGGTTGGGGGGGTAGGTACTGGCACCCACTTAAAAGCAGCAGGAATTGGCCAGGAAAAAAAAAAAAAGCAAAAAGCCTGTGGTTCTTGCTAAAACACTTAGAGGCTCTTCCCAGACAATTAGCAGATATAAATGTGATGGGTATGTGAGCGGGGCAGGGGTGTGTGAAACTCCTATTCTCAGCTACCTTTAACCCTTCTATAGAAAGGACACTTTATGCAGTTTTCATTCTCTGTTTCAGTTAGTTCGTCAGCCTTTGCATGAAATCAGTTTAAGTAATCACCAGTCTGTTAAGAAAAACAAGTTATAAGATATTTCCTTAAATCAAACTCTTTATTTTGCCCGTGTTCTCACTGTTCTACCATCTCCCTTCCTGTTCTCACTGCTAGTTGGGCAGCAAGGTGTCATTCAAACCGCTCTTCAGGGTTCTCAAATGAAGTTTTAAATATGCAAAACATGACTAATTAAATCTATTTACATACAACTAAATAGAACATAACAAAGTCCAACTGTTTATTCCAAATTAAATTTTAAAAGTTCTCCTCTCTAAGCAAGAAAAAATAATTCCACAAAGTCCACAAATGGACTGTGACAAAAAAGAGAGACAGTGCAATCCAAGAGCTAGAACTGGGTGCAAACTAAGGCTGGATTTAGACACAGAAATTATACCGTGGTGACAGAGAGTGAGAGAATTCAAGAGTCAGAAAGAAGATTTTAAAATTTTCTTTTGAAGACACACAGGTTAGATTATATTCCATTAAAGGATAATTTTCAAAAGGAAGTAAAGTCATGATCCATATAAAATGAACACATATTATACACTTTATTTAATACAGTAATGAGGGGATTGATAAATTGTTGCATTCAGTTCAAAGGATGGTAGGAATAAGGGAACACAGAGTAAAGAAATGTTGAAATAAATTTAGTAGGTACAAAATGAGCCTTTTCATGATGGGGTAGAAAAGGAGGATGAATTTGTATGTTTATGGACTAGAGTTTGCACTGTTACTGGTCATCTACAACTTACAGAGTTGTAACATAGTTCAAAGGAAATAAAAGGCTAAAATCAGATAACCTACATAGCTTTTTATTAAAACACAAGTTCCTCCCTAAATCTTAACTCATTTATCTAGCAGAGGGTGGCTGTCCATAGGCTGTCAATAGGTAGATCACCAATTTTGTTGTTAAGACTTGAGACGGACTGAAGTTCTTTCCCTGAAAAATTAATATTTTGAAGCCTAATCCTCATGGTGGTATTTGGAGGTGATGTCTTTGAGAGGTAATTAGGTCATGAGGATGGAGCTCTTATCAATGGAACTACCTCCTTTATTTTAAAAAGCATACCGGGGACCCTTCTCTCTGCACTCTGCCATGTGAGGGTGTGAGAAGTCAGTACCTTCCAATGAATATCAGGACTTGATTTCCTTTAGGATTGACCAGTTTGACCTCCTTGCTGTCCAAGAGACTCTCAAGAGTCTTCCTCAGCACCCCAGTTCAAAAGCATCAATTCTTTGGTGCTCAGCCTTCTTTGGGGAAGGCGATGGCACCCTACTCAGTACTCTTGCCTGGAAAATCCCATGGATGGAGGAGCCTGGTAGTCTGCAGTCCATGGGGTCACTAAGAGTTGGACATGACTGAGCGACTTCACTTTCACTTTTCACTTTCATGCATTGGAGAAGGAAATGGCAACCCACTCCAGTGTTCTTGCCTGGAGAATCCCAGGGATGGGGGATCCTGGTGGGCTGCCGTCTATGGGGTCGCACAGAGTCGGACACAACTGAAGCAACTTAGCAGCAGCAGCAGCAGCAGCCTTCTTTATAGTAGAAGCTTAAGAAGGACAATTTGTAAGCTCTACAACTTGACCTGAGCTCCGTGAGTGTGTGTGTGTGTGTGTGTGTGTGTTTAGATTACAGTTACCTCAATTATTTAGGGAGTTTGTTGAGATGGGAGGAGACTGTAGGGAAGCGGTCTGGTTTTAGGAAATGTGCAGTAAGACAATGAGTTTCTGCTCTGTAGTTATGTCAATATGTCCCAATGCTTGATTTCTTTAGAAAAGTTTTAGCTCTATTCGTCAGTCTTAGGAAGGGTTCTGTGATCAAATCCGTGGAAAAGCAAAACTGCTGAACTTTAGGCAGACACCGCTGAAGCATCAAATGAACAAAGTAACAGTTCTAGTTTTTCACTCATCGTAACTTCCATGCGATGTTAAACCAGGGGAAAAGTCATGCAGGAAATTCTGTCTTCACTGGTGATAACAGCTTCATGAAACTGAGGTAAAAGTCAATTTATGTTTAGAAAACTCCTGGAGCAACTGCTTTGTAAATTCGAAGTCAGTCAAATAACAGCATAGACTTTTCATCTCTGAGTGTCACTTACTCTCTAGGGAAACCAAGGCTATTGCCTTGTCATGTGGCATGTTCCCTTATGGTACTTTAATCTCTCAACTGTGTATACAATCTGCTGTGTCTCAAGGGAAGTAGATCTTGCAGGGCCTGCCATTCATGTTTTATTCAAAAGAATTATTCAGCTTTCAAATAATCTGTTTAAAAAATTACTAATGAGGTGTGAAAAACATTCCACTATAATCCACTTGGGCAATACAGTTTAAGCATGATACTCTGTACTATAATAGCAAACTTTCTAGATGGATGAAGATCTCTATAAAGTCCATCAAGTTTTACTTTTCTTTAAAAAGTAAAAATTAGACCTAAACCAAATGTTCAATTAAGGGAGGATTATCTAATATATTAGGGCAAATTCAATGCAATAAAGTATTTCACGGCTACTAAAATCAGGTTATGAAAAAATATGTAATGACATGGGAACACTGTGTATTGAGTGGGAAAAGCAGGTTACATAATAATGTATAAATCCCAGGCTTGGGACTTCCCTGGTGATCCAAGGGGTGCAGGCTCAATCCCTGGTCGGGGAGCTGGGGTCCCACATGCTTCACAGCCAAAAAACAAACACATACAACAGAAGCAACATTGTAACAAATTCAATCAGTTCAGTTCAGTTCAGTCGCTCAGTCATGTCTGACACTTTGCGAACCCATGCATTGCAGCACGCCAGGCCTCCCTGTCCATCACCAACTCCCGGAGTTCACTCAGACTCCCGTCCATCAAGTTAGTGATGCCATCCAGCCATCTCATCCTCGGTTGTCCCCTTCTTCTCCTGCCCCCCAATCCCTCCCAGCATCAGAGTCTTTTCCAATGAGTCAACTCTTCGCATGAGGTGGCCAAAGTACTGGAGTTTCAGCTTTAGCATCATTCCTTCCAAAGAAATCCCAGGGTTGATCTCCTTCAGAATGGACTGGTTGGATCTCCTTGCAGTCCAAGGGACTCTCAAGAGTCTTCTCCAACACCACAGTTCAAAAGCATCAATTCTTCGGCGCTCAGCCTTCTTCACAGTCCAACTCTCACATCCATACATGACCACTGGAAAAACCATAGCCTTGACTAGATGGACTTTAGTTGGCAAAGTAATGTCTCTGCTTTTGAATATACTGTCTAGGTTGATCATAACTTTTCTTCCAAGGAGTGAGCGTCTTCCAATTTCACGGCTGCAATCACCATCTGCAGTGATTTTGGAGGCCCCAAAAATAAAGTCTGACGCTGTTTCCACTGTTTCTCCATCTATATCCCATGGAGTGATTTGACCAGATGCCATGATCTTCGTTTTCTGAATGTTGAGCTTTAAGCCAACTTTTTCACTCTCCTCCTTCACTTTCATCAAGAGGCTTTTGAGTTCCTCTTCACTTTCTGCCATAAGGGTGGTGTCATCTGCATATACAAATTCAATAAAGACTCTAAAAATTGTCCACATCAAAAAAAAAAAGAGCTCTTTTACATATAAAACTATGAGGTATGTATATATGTGCAAGTACATATATGTGTGTTTATATACATGCACATATATATGCACACACATACATATACATGCATTCACACATATTTGTATATATTAAGTACACATTAAATATATATTTATAAATGTAAGTATCATATAGTCAACAAATCTCTGCATTTTTGAAGAGTCTTCTCTTTCGTCTTGCTTCTTTTTTTCTCATCCACAACTGGTCCAATCCCCTGTCTGTCTTGAGTACTACCCTAGGGGCTTCCCTGTTGACTCAGATGGTAAAGAATCTGCCTGCAATGTGTGAGATTTGGGTTCAATCCCTAGGCCGGGGAGATCCCCTGGAGAAGGAAATGGCAACCCACTTCAATATTCTTGCCTGGAGAAACCCATGGACAGAGAAATCTGGTGGGCTACAGTCCATAGGGTCACAAAGAGTTGGACATGACTGAAGTGCCTTAGCATGCATGTGCCTAAATAAGTCATGAAGTATTATATTGAAAATATTTCTAGACATTAAAATATTACATTGACAGGATTCTTAGAGATTAACTGATATCACTCTCTAATCAAAGCCACACATGTGATGTGGACAGTGTGACCTTTAGTGAACAATTCTGGTAACAGGGAGGGCAAAGCATCATCTGGTGGCAGGATTAGCTGTTTGTGAAGTCTTCTTGGGGAGATTTCCTTTCTCTGCAGAGCTCTGATGATGGTGATGAGGAAGATTAGCAGAAATTTTAATTCTCATCATTACAACTGGTTCCCAAAGTTTATATTCAGGACAACAGCTTCCAAAATCATTTCTTGAAATCTTGAAAAATATATGACATTCAACACCTTTTCTTTCTATAGAAAGTCGTTTCTTCAGTGTGTCCTAATGAATCTTTGTGTCTTTAGCTGAACTAAACCTCATAGGTCAGTTGGTAAAGAATCCCCCTGCAATGCAGGAGATCCCTGCTCAGTCCTTGGGACAGGACAATCCCCTGGAGGAGGGATAGGCTACCCACCCCAATATTCTTGGATTTCCCTTGTGGCTCAGCTGGTAGAGAACCTGCCTGCAATGCGGGAGACCTGAGTTCGATTCCTGGGTTGGGAAGATCCCTGGAGAAGGGAAAGGCTACCCACACCAGTATTCTGGCTTGGAGAATTCCCTGGGGTCGCAAAGAGTCGGACATGACTCAGCGACTTTCACTTTCACTTTCAACGCAAAGCTGTGTTTGAAAACTGATGGTAACAAGGGACATAAGTTAACTGCTAGGAAGTTATTTCATACATGTTTTCCATAATAAACAGCCCAAACTGGCATGGAAGCAAGAGAAAGCAGGAGCAAGAGGGAAAAAGAAGAGTCTATGAGACTAAACCTAATTAGTAATTTTGGTAATGAAGGCATAGATTATTAATAGTCACCCGTAATGCTTAAAAGAAAGTCATATTTAGAGGAAAACTTTCAGAACTAGGCTAACAGTGCCCTGAGGTGATGTGACTAGTCAGCAGTCAGATATCTGCTCTAGTTAAAGCTAAAGAAAAAGTGTGCAGGATCTATTTCTGGGTGGTATAGGTGGATTGTATGAGACAAAGTCACCTTTGCAAGCTTTGGGGAAAAAAAAACAGATAATTTACAGAAATTGACTCATTTAAAAGGCTTCTGATAGTAGTGGAATTGAAGAAAACTCAGTTCAGTTCAGCTCAGTCACTCAGTCGTGTCCAACTCTTTGCGACCCCATGGACTGCAGCACACCAGGTTTCCCTGTATATCACCAACTCCTGGAGTTTACCCAAACCCATGTCTATTGAGTTGGTGATGCCATCCAGCCATCTCATCCTCTGTCATTCCCTTCTCCTCCTGCCCCCAATTCTTCCCAGCATCAGGGTCCTTTCAAATGAGTCAGCTCTTTGCATCAGGTGGCCAAAGTACTGGAGTTTCAGTTTCAACATCAGTTTTTCCAATGAACACTCAGGACTTTAGAATGAACTGTTTGGATCTCCTTGCAGTCCAAGGGACTCTCAAGAGTCTTCTCCAACATCACAGTTCAGAAGCATCAATTCTTCTGCACTCAGCTTTCTTTATAGTCCAACTCTCACATCCATACATGACTACTGGAAAAACCATAGCTTTAACTAGATGGACCTTTGTTAGCAAAGTAATGTCTCTGCTTTTTAATATGCTGTCTATGTTGGTCATAACATAACTTTTTTTTTTCTTCTAAGGAGTAAGCAGCTTTTAATTTCATGGCTGCAGTCACCATCTGCAGTGATTTTGGAGCACAAAAAAACAAAGTCAGCCACTGTTTCCCCATCTATTTGCCATGAAGTGATGGGACCAAATGCCATGATCTTAGTTTTCTGAATGTTGAGCTTTAAGCCAACTTTTTCACTCTCCACTTTCACTTTCATCAACAGGCTCTTTAGTTCCTCTTCACTTTCTGCCATAAGGGTGGTGTCATCTGCATATCTGAGGTTATTGATATTTCTTCAGTCTTGATACTAGCTTGTGTTTCATCCAGCCCAGCGTTTCTCATGATGTACTCTGCATAAAAGTTAAACAAGCAGGGTGACAATATACAACCTCGACGTACTCCTTTCCCTATTTGAAACCAGTCTGTTGTTCCATATCCAGTTCTAACTGTTGCTTCCTGACCTGCATACAGATGTCTCAAGAGGCAGGTCAAGTGGTCTGGTATTCCTATCTCTTTCAGAATTTTCCACAGTTTATTGTGATCCACACAGTCAAAGGTTTTGGCATAGTCAATAAAGCAGAAATAGATGTTTTCCTGGAACTTTCTTGCTTTTTTATGATCCATTGAATGCTGGCATTTGCTCTCTGGTTCCTCTGCCTTTTCTAAAACCAGCTTGAACATCAGGAAGTGCACGGTTCACGTATTGTTGAAGCCTGGCTTGGAAAATTTTGAGCATTACTTTACTAGCCTGAGATAAGTGTAATTGTGCGGTAGTTTGAGCATTCTTTGGCATTGCCTTTTTTGGGGATTGGAATGAAAACTGACCTTTTCCAGTCCTGTGGCCACTGCTGAGTTGTCCAAACTTGCTGGCATATTGAATGCAGCCCTTTCACAGTATCATTTTCAGGATTTGAAATAGCTCAACTGGAATTCCATCACCTCCACTAGCTTTGTTCATAGTGATGCATCCTAAGGCCCACTTGACTTCACATTCCAGGATGTTTGGCTCTAGATGAGTGCTCACACCATCGTGATTATCTGGGTTGTGATGATCTTTCTTGTACAGTTCTTCTGTGTATTCTTGCCACCTCTTCTTAATATCTTCTGCTTCTGTTAGGTCCATACCATTTCTGTCCTTTTATCGAGCCCATCTTTGCATGAAATGTTCCCTTGGTATCTCTAATTTTCTTGAAGAGATCTCTAGTCTTTCCTGTTCTGTTGTTTTCCTCTCTTTCTTTGCATTGATCTCTGAGGAAGGCTTTCTTATCTCTTCTTGCCATTCTTTGGAACTCTGCATTCAAATGGGTATATCTTTCTTTTTCTCCTTTGCTTTTCACTTCTCTTATTTTCAAAGCTATTTGTAAGGCCTCCTCAGACAGCCATTTTGCTTTTTTTTGCATTTCTTTTTCTTGGGAATGGACTTGATCCCTGTCTCCTGTACAATGTCATGAACTTCTCTTCATAGTTCTTCAAGCACTCTGTCAGATCTAATCCCTTGAATCTATTTGCGACTGTATAATCGTAAGGGGTTTGATTTAGGTCATACGTGAATGGTCTAGCGGTCTTCTCTACTTTCTTCAATTTAAGTCTGAATTTGGCAATAAGGACTTCCTGATCTGTGCCACAGTCATCTCATTGTCTTGTTTTTGCTGACTGAATAGAGGTTCTCCATCTTTGGCTGCAAAGAATATAACCAATCTTATTTCAGTTTTGACCATCTGGTGATGTCCATGTGTAGAATCTTCTCTTGTGTTGTTGGAAGAGGATGTTTGCTATGACCAGTGTGTTCTCATGGCAAAACTCTATTAGCCTTTGCCCTGCTTCATTCCATACTCCAAGGCCAAATTTGCCTGTTACTCCAGGTGTTTCTTGACTTCCTACTTTTGCATTCCAGTCCCCTATAATGAAAAGGACATCTTTTTTGGATGTTAGTTCTAAAAGGTCGTATAGGTCTTCATAGAACTGCTCAACTTCAGCTTTTTCAGCATTATTGGTCAGGGCATAGACTTGGATTACCGTGATATTGAATGGTTTGCTTTGGAAATGAACAGAGATCATTCTGTCGTTTCTGAGATTGTATCCAAGTACTGCATTTCAGAGTTTTGTTGATTATGATGGCTACTCCATTTCTTCTAAGAGAGTCTTGCCCACAGTAGTAAATATAATGGTCATCGGAGTTAAATTCACCCAGTCCATTTTAGTTCATTGATTCCTAAAATGTCAATGTTCACTCTTGACAATGACACTCTTAACAATGTTCATCTCCTGTTAGACCGCTTCCAATTTGCCTTGATTCATGAACATAACATTCCAGGTTCCTCTGCAATATTGCTTTTTACAGCATCGGATCTTGCCTCTATCACCAGTCACATCCACAACTGGGTGTTGTTTTTGCTTTGGCTCTGTCTCTTCATTCTTTCTGGAGTTATTCCTCCACTGATCTCCAGTAGCATATTTAGGCACCTACTGACCTGGGGAATTCATCTTTTAGTGTCCTATCTAATTCCAGAGAGGAGAGGTCTCCCCAGGGGAGCTATGATGGAAGGGCTGCTGGTCCTCCCCATCCCACCCTCCACCTCCTGGGCCCACTTGCCTGTCGTGTCCAAGAGCCCTGTGAACCAGGGCAGGTTGCCAGAAGCCCCCGATGGGGTGATAGGGGAGGAAACAAAACAAAATCCGCCAAATGAGACTGGAGGAAAATAAAGGAAACTTGAGCAACCTCAAAATCGTGTCTCATTTAGTTCACAGAATATTGGCTAAACTCTGAGCCTTCCCCAGAGGCTAGAGAGGTGGGGAGGCAAGAGATCCCCAGTGTGGGCAGAATGCAAAGGTCCCCTGGAGCCTGCATTCCCACCCTTGGTTATTCAATCTGATGCTAACCTGCATGCTGCCCAAAGGGGACTTTGTGTGTATAACTAAGTTTCTACATAAACAGCCTTAAAGAAGGAAGATTCCTGGGTCATTCACATGAGCCTGGCATCATCACCTAAATCATGGATATTACAAGAGGCAGCAGAAGAGACTGTCTGAGAACTGTGGCAGAAGAGAGATGCAGAGGGTAGAGGAAGCAGAAGGGGAGGTGAGGGAACTTCTAATGGTGAGAAGAACCTGATCCATCACACTGGGAAGATGGAGGAAGAGGACCACACACACTCTCAACAGAGAACAATGCCCACCCAACAGCCAGCGAGGACACAGGGACCTGAGACCTATGACTGCAAGGAGCTGAAGCCGGCCACCAGCTTGCATGAGTTTGGAAGTGAATTCCCTCCCAGAGCCAAACGAGGAATATTTTGTCTCTAGGATCCAAATAGGCCACTAGGCTTTGTCCTTCTTTTGGAGGTTGCAGGAGGCCCAGATGCAGCCCCTGATCCTTCACCTTACCAGGGGTTCCTCGACACGGCCCCCACACACTGGACCCTAGGCATTTCACTGGAGGGAAAGGCCCTTGAATTTCTGTTGGATATATTTTCCACCCTCCAACATGCAATTGTCTTATTATAAGTCTGGAGGGGTTGCCACATCTTGCTCACTAGGTCCAATTAGGACAATCACCAATGGAGTAGCCCAGCATGACAGCTTGTGCAGAGCTGATAGTATGTTTCCAGCCCAAATGATGGCAGACTCAAGATTCAGGAAGAACCCAAGTTTCCCAAATGTCTGGGCACTCTGTGCGCCCCAGTCAAGTTGACATAAAAAATCTGCCATCACATTAGTGTATCATAGGCTTCCCTTGAGGTTCAGATCATAAAGAATTTTTTGCCTGCATTGTGGGAGACCCGGTTCCATCCCTGGGTCAGAAAGACCCCATGGAAAAGGAAATAGCTACCCACTTCAGTATTCTTGCTGGGAAATCCCATGGACAGAGAAGCCTGGTGAGCTACAGTCCATGGGGTCACAAAGAGTTGGGCACAACTGAGAGATAGCACATGCATGCAATCTCATGGGACACGCTT
Source organism: Ovis canadensis (assembly GCF_042477335.2). Lineage (NCBI taxonomy): Eukaryota > Metazoa > Chordata > Mammalia > Artiodactyla > Bovidae > Ovis > Ovis canadensis. Next base: position 61,730,702 of record NC_091247.1, read on the forward strand.
GTAAGACACCTTATGAACTTCAAACACTGCAGCAAAGTCAGCGTAGCAGGAAGAAAAAAGTTTCATCTCCTCACCCAGCTTCCCCTTTGTCAAAAGTGTTGATCTTTAGCAGTAACTCCTAAGTGAAGACATTCTTAGGTTATTATTTTTCATAATGTACATGACATAATAACCTCCTAGCTAACACACAATTACAAGATGGTGGGGTTGTCAACATCCTTTTGTTACTCTAAATAAATTAACATAATTGGAAGGAAAGTCTACTGCAAAACATGCAGTAAAAATGCCAAATAAACTTGCTAGTGACCTGTCATAATCATTACCACTATGAGTAAAGCTCTGTGCAAAATAATTAGAAAGTGACATGGGAGAAAACTGTTTACAGATTAGGTGAGTGTAACCATAAATTTCCATATTAGTATAAATTAAGTGTATTCTTTATGCACATTATTTTGACAGTTTTAATCACAGAATGCCAAAATGTTCTTTTTCCAAATTAAAACTAATTAAAAACTCTCTAAAGAACAATCTGCAACAAACTTAAAATAACTAGAACTACTCAGTAAAGCAGTTGAAAAAGAGAAGTTGCAAAATGTAATGAAAACAATGTAACTCATCAGGAAACATCATTCTCAGCTTATTTTTAATTTAATAATATTTCTGAGCTGGCAGATATTATTTTTATTAGCTAGCTATGTTTTATTTTTGTTGCTCAGTTGCTCAGTTGTGTCTGAGTCTTTGCAACCCCATGGACTGCAGCATGCCAGGCTTCCCTGTTCTTCACTATTTCCCAGAGCCTGCTCAAACTCAGGTCCATTGAGTCGGTGATGACATCCAACCATCTCATCTTCTGTCACCACCTTCTCCTCCTGCCTCAATCTTTCCCAGCATCAGGATCTTTTCCAGTGAGTCAGTTCTTTACATCAGGTACCCGAAGTACTGGAGCTTCAGCTTCAGCCTCAGTCTTTCCAGTGACTATTCAGGGTTGATATCCTTTCGGATTGACTGCTTTAATCTCCTTGTTGTCCAAGGGACTCTCAAGTCTTCTCCAGCACCACTGTTCTAAAGCATCAATTCTTTGGCGCTCAGCCTTCTTTATGGCTCAACTCTCACATCCATACATGACTACTGGAAAAACCATAGCTTTGACTAGACAGACCTTTGTCGACAAAGTGATATGTCTGCTTTTTAATATGCTGTCTAGGTTCGTCATAGCTTTCCTTCCAAGGAGCAAGCTATATTTGCCTTTAGACTAACCTTCAAGTTTCTTTGTAAATGTAACAGATTTTTAGAAGATTCTGTTATCAAGGATGGGAATATTCCTTTTTTATTCATACAACAAATATGCTATGTACCCAGGACCGGAAGACATAAGCAAAGAGACATATTGTTCCTAATAAAAGATGCAAGAGTGAACAGAAGAAAGGGAGCAAGGAGAGAATTAATGAGTAAAATTTCCTGAAATGAAAGGTTTTACCTGCTTCATTGTTATTCAGTGGCTCAGTCAAGTCTGACTTTGACCCTATGGACTGTAACCCACCAGTCTCCTCTGTCCATGGGATTCTCCAGGCAAGAATTGCCTTTTCTTCCTCCAGGGGATCTTCCTGACCCAAGGATCCAACCCAGGTCTCCTGCATTGCAGGCAGATTACTGTCTCAGCCACCAGGGTAGCCCAATATTCTTTGATGTCCTAGGCAAAAACATATGTCATAATTCATATACCTTTAGAGTAATTTTTAAAAATAAGACCTCCTTTTTAAAGAGAAAATATCATCACTGTTTAGCATTTTCAAAAAACAAAACCTAATAACAACAGTTTATAATCTTCAAACAGACACAGGAGTTTTCATAATCAGTAAGCAAAGACCTACAAGTTATCTAACGCTTTCACAGTCATTCAGGCTGGAACAAACCTGTGGTAGCATTTCTTTTATTTATGAAAGTAAAAATCATTTTCATTTGTACTCCAGCACCTGCATACATTTCCTTTATTTGTAATATCTCTCATTAGTGGGTACATTTGTTGTGACTGATAAATAAACACTGATACATTATTATTAACCAAAGTCTAGAGTTTAACACTAAGGTTCACTCTGTGTTGACCAATCTGTGGGTTTTGATGAATGCATAATACCAGGTATCTGCCATTACAAGATCATACAGAATGGTTTCACCATCCTAAACACACTCTGCTTTACCTATATACTTTCCCCTCCCCTCCTTCCCCAAACCCTGGCAACCACTGAACATTTCACTGTTTCCATAGCTTTGTCCATTCCAGAGTGTCATATAGATAGAATCAAGCACTATAGCTTTTTCAGACCGGCTTCTTTCACTGAGAAATATGCATTTAAGGTTCTTTGTGTTTTTTCCTGTTTCAATAGCTTCTTCTCATTGCTGAAGTATATTCCATTATATGGATGTACCACACTTTGTTCATCCGTTTTCCTACTGAAGGGCATATCGGTTACTTTCAGTTCTGAAAAATCATTAACAAAACCACAGTAAACATTGAAGTGCAGGTTTTTGTGTGGACAGAAGTTTGTGGCTCTTTTGAATCAATACCAAGGAATGTAATTGCTGATTCATGTAGTAAGAGTTCCCTGACTTTTACGAGAAATCAGCAAAGGCCTTCCAAGGTCACTTTGTATACACTGGGAACAAATAAGGGTCTCTGTTGTTTCACTTCCTTACCAGCTTTGGTTGTCAGGTTTTTTAGTTTTGTTTTGTGTTTTGGTTTTTAGCCATTCCTTTTTTTTTTTTTAATATTTTTGCTTTATTTTACTTTACAATACTGTATTGGTTTCGACATACATTGACCTGAATCCACCACGGGTGTACATGCAATCCCAACATGAACCCCCCTCCCACTTCCCTCCCCACAACATCCCTCTGGGTCATCCCCATGCACCAGCCCCAAGCATGCTGTATCTTGCATCAGACATAGACTGGTGATTCGATTCTTACATGATAGTATATATGTTTCAATGCTGTTCTCCCAAATCATCCCACCCTCTCCCTCTCCCTCGGAGTCCCAAAGTCCGCTGTACACATCTGTGTCTTTTTTGCTGTCTTGCATACAGGGTCATCATTGCCATCTTTCTAAATTCCATATATATGTGTTAGTATACTGTATTGATGTTTTTCTTTCTGGCTTACTTCACTCTGTATAATCGGCTCCAGTTTCATCCATCTCATCAGAACTGATTCAAATGTATTCTTTTTAATGGCTGAGTAATACTCCATTGTGTATATGTACCACAGCTTTCTTATCCATTCATCTGCTGATGGACATCTAGGTTGTTTCCATGTCCTGGCTATTATAAACAGTGCTGCGATGAACATTGGGGTACATGTGTCTCTTTCAATTCTGGTTTCCTCGGTGTGTATGCCCAGCAGTGGGATTGCTGGGTCATTCTAATAGGAATGTAGTGGTATCTCCTTGTTTGAATTTGCAATTATCTAAGAATATAAGAGAACTTCCCCACTGGCTCAGTGGTAAAAAAGCCACCTGCCAATGCAGGAGACACAGGTCCAATCCCTGGGTTGGGAAGATTCCCTGGAGAAAGAAATGGCAACACACTCCAGTATTCTTGACTAGAGAATTCCACGAACAGAGGAGCCTGGCGCGCTATAGTCCGTGGGAGTCACAAAGGGTTGCACATGACTGAGTGCCTGAGCAACAACAGCTTCTTCTCCTTGTCAGGAATCACAGGGGGGTTTCTCTCCTCTCTTCACCCTGAGGACCTCCTGGGTGTTCCCCCTCCCTGTGTCAAAGGCTAGAGTGGGTTCGAATTGGATATTTATTCCCCAGTTTGGTTGACTCTAGTGAAGTCCCAGTTGGTTAGGATCTGGTTTTTGAGGTCAGGACTTGTTGAGAAAAACAAAATGCTCTTGTCATATTTCAGAAGGGCCACCCCATTCCCGCTCCTCATCAAAAGCAGAAGGGATTTATTTTTAATCTTCATTGGAACCTTGCGGTGCTCCTGGGGATAAAATCCAGAGACGTGTGGTGTCTCTCCGCAAGACAGGACACGATGGACTTTTTAACTCCCAAGCTTATCTACAATGAAGCGTTAGCAGTTCATCAGTGGGGTAAGTTTCCCCACCCTGGAACTGGCTCCAGCGGCAGGCTTCTACTCCCGTGTGTGACAATTCTCTCTCATCGCCTGTCTCTCACATTTGGGACACAGTGGCCTGCTTTGTATTCTCAACTCTGTGATGCATCTAAGAAGACCTGATGGCTTTCAATTCATTTGTTTCTGGTTGTGAGAAGAGGAATGACTTCTGATCTTCTTACCTATTGTACCCAAAATGATTGATTCATCTCTCACTATCTTCTTTACCTATATGTGGTTTATAGAATATCAAGAAAATAAATATTTGAGATGGTGGTTAGGAAAACATCACTGCTTACCCAGATTACTATTTTCTCAATATTATGAAAGCCTCAGGGGCTTATGTCAAATAGAAATATGTATCATTAATTTTTCATGGGTAAAATTCTCTGTTGATCTCTGTGAAGATTTTCCTGGTGTTAAACACTGACAGAAATAATCTCATATGCCTCGGGTATTTACATAGCTGCCCAAAATGCAGTTTGGGGGACATTTTAAAACTTACATTCATGTTGGAAATCATCCCTCTTTTTGGCTGTGTGTTGCAGGATATTTTGTGTCCCCTGGCACAGAAGTGATCTTACTTCTGCTTTGCTATAGGGTAGTGTTACCTCGCTACCCATGAAACAAAGCCTGGATGTGTGCAGACAAATGACATTAGCTTTTCCTAATATTTTAAAACTTACTCTCCAATGTATTATATAATGACCCAGGGTTGTCTACTTTTTAAGCAACATAACTGTTTTTTAAGATTCTCTCTTCTAGTACATATCTATTCGGGTACTTAATTCTCAAGGTGTTCTAACATGCATTTATCTAAGCTAAACATTATTTCATTCTTTCTGAAAACACATATAAATTCCCCAAAGTCCTCTTTGCTATTGAGGTCTCAGACAAGAAGGTGAAGCCTCCCAGCTGTGATATTATCTAAAAGCAACCACTAGGGCTTTTTCTCTTCTCTCCAAATGTGGATATGTTGTTGTTTAGTCACAAAGTCCTGTCTTACTCTTTGTGACCCCGTGGACTAGAGCTCACCAAGCTTCTCTCTATCTTTCACTTTTTCTCAGAGTTTTCTCACACTCATGTCCATTGAGTTGATGATGCCATCCAACCATCTCATCTTCTGTCACCCTCTTCTCCTCTTGTCCTTAATTTTTCCCAGGAACAGAGTCTTTTCTAATGAGTCAGCTCTTCACATCAGGTGGCCAAACTACTGGAGCTTCAACTTCAGCATCAGTCAATGAATATTCATGGTTGGTTTCCTTTAGGATTGACTTCTTTGATCTCTTTGAGACAAATGAGAGTCCCTTGGATAGCAAGGAGATCAAGTATGGTCATAAGATAGACCTAAAACCACCTCGTTGTAGGGTAACCACAGTTTTGTGCCAATCAAACATACAAAATGAGCCTTTTTTATTATTAAAAACACAGGTTATTTAGTAAGAAGGAGGTCTTTTCTGAAATCACTGAGGTTGACAGCCTTTCTCAGCAGCCTTGTGTTTCCCCTATCAACTAGAGTGAATGGGTAATAAACCAGAGTGAATAATACAACAGCTACATGAAACCACCTCAGGAAACTGCATCCAGAAAAGACTCTGATGCTGGAAAGGTTGAAGGCAGGAGGAGAAGGGGATGACAGAGGATGACATGGTTGGATGGCATCACTGACTCGATGGACATGAGTTTGAGCAAGCTCCGGGAGTTGGTGATGGACAAAGAAGACTGGTGTGTCCATGGGATTGGAATGAGTCGGACATGACTGAGTGACTGAACTGAACCGAACTGACATGAAACTAACTACCTCAACCTAAGCAACTCTTACATGAAACATCTGCAAAAGCTGGTCTTTGATAAAGCACTGCTCTTCTTAGTGCTCTAACCTGTGGCTTTTCCATAGAGAACTTTGGTGGGGGAGGGAACATTTAAGCAGCCTTCTGGTTCATTCATTTATGCATTCATCATGCCTCTTCACTGAGCCTTGTATGTCCCAGGCTGTTTTATTGCCCAGAATAAAGTGATGGACAGACAGCAAACACTCTGTTTGCTGAGGAGCAGCTCAGTGACTGGCAGATGCACAAAATCAAACACTTAGGAAAGTTTAAAGTTCTGTTGTGGAGGTGAGCCCAAGGGGCTATAGGAGGATGCAGGAAGAACTTGGCTTCCCCAGTTTGAGGGGAAAAAAACAGTCTTCATCTAGGAGACGGCATCTCAAATGAATGATATCAGTAATATCCAGATGACAAAAAGGATTGCATTTCAGGCAAAGAGAGACATATGGCAAAGGCTAGAAGATTACATAGTTTGGAATGGCAGCTTGAGCATGATCAGAAGTACCAGGAAGTGTGTATTTAAGAGAAAAGACATTTCAACATGTTTATATTTGCATGTGGTAAGTAGCAAAAGCCAGGGGTCAGCAGAGGGGGAAGAATCCACTGAAATGGATGAAGGCTTTGAGCAAACTGGAAGCAGATGTATTCAACACAGGCTTAAAGTTAAGAGAATGAACCACTAAGAAACACTTCGCTAAGTTTTCAGCTAATGATAAAGTCAAAGATCTTCAGTCAAATAAGATTAGTAGAAAAGTAAAATTTTATCATGCATAGCATTAAATATCTGTAAAATAATGGACCACATGATTCATCTGTGGCAAATCCATCAGAAAGCTTAAAGCCTTTGACCATCAGCGCCTTGATTTCTAGCATCAACAAGAGCAGGCCATGTATGTTACATAGGTCTGATGATTGGCAAGGAATAAGCAGTAGGAAATTGTGGAGAACTGATGAGAAAGCCATTGTCACATTGGCAATGGGCATGGGGCTCACCTGCAATCCAGAGAAGGAGGAGAGAGGAAGGAAGTGTGGACAAGGGCTACCTGGCTGGGATACATGGAACTGAGATGGGGAAGACTGAGACACAGATGTGCAGAGTAAGAAAGGGAGAGATGAAGACAAAGAAGAGATTGTACAAATTCAAGAACTGGAATATGGAGCAGTTTCAAAAGATTCAAAAGCTGATGATCCTTAAGGTGATTTCCCAAAGGAGTTTTCCCAAATTACCAAGGATGATGACTTGATGTCAGAGGAAATATGGTAGTTTTAAGGCACTAAATGCAAGGCTAACAAAGCCTTCACATTTTGTTCTTGAAATTCATATTCTTAGTTCTCCAGTTAAAATAGTTCCTCTCCACGGGGTCTTCTATGCCTTTCACAAATTCTGGTTCCTGAGTCTTCAAAACACAAATCAAAACAAAACAAATGTCCATTGACAGATGAATGGATAAAGATGTGATACATATATACAGTAGACTATTACTCAACCATACAAAAGAATAAAATAATGCCACTTGCAGCAATGTGGATGGGCCTCGAGACTATCAGGCTATAAGTGAAATAAGCCAAATGGAGAAAGACAAATATCATATGATGTTACTTACACGTGGAATCTAACTTTAAAAAATGATACAAATGAGAATCACAGTTCATGTTTAACCTCATATCACCAATGCTATAAATATGAAGGGCAGAAAAAATCTAGCTCATTATGTGAATTTCAAAATAAGAACTTTGCTGTTCAATGCTGGTGGAACAGAAGAATTCACTCTTGGACTGGAAAAAGTGTTGCCCTCTCTTCCTCCCCACAAAGCCCATCATGAGCAAAGAGTGTTTTTTTGCCTTCACAGTGCTATATTCTCCAGTTAAGAAATAGGTGATGTTTCATCATCTTTTCTCAGGTTCTCTGTGCATGAGGGAGCTTGATTATGCAAATCAACATTTCTGAGTATCTAGATATGCAAATGCCCTTGTTTAAAACCTAGGAATGCTGCAGACAACTGAATGGGGTTGACCTGGCATGTTGTTTCACTGTGGTATGTATGTGTGTGTTTGTGCAGGCACGCAGAGGAAACTCCAGTCAGGCAGGGCAGAAAGAGAAAACGTTCAGTTTAACATGGTTTCCCCATCTTGGGAAGAATCGTTTTGTCTCTGGATGTTCCAGTTATTGGTTCCTGAGATTGTTTCATTTTTCTGCTTCCTTGTTTCTTTTTTTCTGACCTCCTGCCTTCCCTGGCTCTTCCAGGTGTGCACATGGGTTCAAGTGACCACAACGCAGAAATGTCAGGCTATCATTTGGTGCTGAACAGACCCGACCTGATGCAGAAGCAGACGTGTTCACCGCCTGCAAATCCATCTCTCTGGCTCTTTTTCTTTCATGCATATCGATTCTAGCATCGTTTAGAGGGCACCCACTGCATCTCCCCACAGAGCAGGCGAGGACACATGGAGGCACAGTTGCCTGATGTGGTCAGTAAATAAAACCTGCCCCATCTCAGAGGTTTGGGCTTTCTCGGGGCAGAGAGCCCTCTTTGCCCTGATATCCTGCCTTCTGAGCTGTCCGGTGACCAGCAGGGGGCTGGGGTGGGGGACTCCAGCTGAGCTAACAGAAAGCAGAGCCAGTTCAAAGCTACCGTTAAGAAACAAGACAACAGTGATAACGTGAGGATGGAGGCGATGGAGCCAATGCAGTATCGGAGAGCATCTGCCCTCCGCCCCAAGGCTGAGTCCATTATGAAGTCACTTTCCCCCCTTTTTCTGATCCAACGTTCCCTTTAATAGTCCCTCTGATGCTGGTTCATGAAAGCAATTGTGATAGTCCAAGAGGAGGCAGCAATTGCACCACGTGGTACTTGTGTCTAGCTTTCTGCAAATATTCCTCACTAACTAACTAGCCTGAAGCTAGTTCTGTGGTAGCAAAGTCTGATGGATCATCAGAGAGTTCTCTAGTCTTCACAACATCCTCTGAAAGGTGTTCAGTGAAGTTACCTTACTGAGGAATTATTCCAGCTCCTATGAAGATATTTTCTCCATCCCAAACATATAAATTAGCTCCCAACTTCAGTTTGAATATGCTTTTCTTGGTATGGCAGAATCGACAGGGTCAGTGACCTATATTTGGCAACTTCCACAGCAAGCAAGCATCCTACTCCCTGTGAAAAACGAGCTGCAGAGTCTCCGTCTGTCTTTGTTTTAAATAGTGATTTCCATTACATCATCACACTTCAACCCAGGACCTGGAACTGCAGCACCTCTCACAGCCATGTACACAGAGTTGGAGGGCGTGGGAAGATGGAGCAGTCCAGGCACCATATTGCGCATTCTCCGAGGGCCCATATTCTCTGCTGCCCTGGTCAGCTTGCCTGTCACTGTTTACAACTCTTACTATTCTTGGTTCTTCCATCAAGTTGCTTTTTCCTGAGGATTTTCCAGCCTTGTTTTATATTATAGCCACAGCATATGGACAGCTCTTGTCACACAATAAGCACTTAATTATTGCTGGTTATATAGATGCTTGCTAAAAATCAAGGCTAAATGTACAGAACCGCTAAACCAGCTGTGAACAGTCCTAAAATAGCCCACATCTGACTGATGTGGACATGCAATGACTTGCCTGATGCATACTTTTCTGGAGCAACAGAAGCAGGACTAGAACCCAGATCCCCAGTAACCTCTCTACTTCTTCAAGTCTGTCTCTCCTCTCCTGTCCCATCCACTGAAGCCTAATTAGTTGGCTTTAGTCTCACGAACATCCAGATCTGACAGGTGCTCACCACACTCTTGACTGCCACATGGCTCCAGGCCATTCGGCTTTCTTACACGAATTGCTGCAAAAGATCTTGTTTCCACTTGACATCTCTTACAACTGGAAGCCTCAAAACACGTTCACTTTGCTCTACAGTAGAAACTAATACATCTTTGTAAAGCAACTATCCTCCAATAAAAATTAATTTTAAAATTTGTCACATTATATCACTCTTCTGCTCAAAACCCCCAGATTCCTCCCAACTCCTTCAGAGTAAAAGGGGAAATCCTTACAGTGACTTGTGTAATTTGGTGCCTCCTCCACCTCTCTGTCCATCTGCTCCCGTGTCTCTCCTTCATCTTGCTCAGCCTTACTGGCCTCTCTGCTGTGTCCTCTGGCCTCAGGACCTTTGCACTGTTCTTGTCTTCTGCCTGGACATTCTACCCAAGATCTTGAAACAGTCTTCTCCATTGCTTCCTCCCGACCTCACTCAATTATCCCCATCACACAGGTCTGTCCTTTGAGGGAGAGGGGTTCAGGATAGGGAACACGTGTATACCTGTGGCGGATTCATGTGGATGTATGGCAAAACCAATACAGTATTGTAAAGCAATTAACCTCCAATTAAAATAAATAAATTTGTATTAAAAAAAGAAAGAAAATCTCATACACTGGGGCTGCTGCACAAGTGTGGGAACCCTCGCAATACTTTTGATGGGTTCCCCTCTGCCTGTAATGCAGGGGACATGGGTTCAATTCCTGGGTTTGGGAAGGTCCCCTGAAAGAGGAAATGGCAGCCCACTCCAGTATTCTTGCCTGGAAAATCCCATAAACAGAGGAGCCTGGCAGGCTACAGTATATGGGGTCACAAAGAGTCGACAAGACTTAGTTACCAAACAACAGCAACATTAACAACTATCACCACCCTTCAAAGGAACTCTAACTAGACCAAAATAAATTTTTGCTCTGTGGATAAAATTTAAGTGAAGTTTTATGTGTCCTGTGTTCTTGAAAAAATATGTTTCCCATAATTCTAGAGAATTTGGAGACAGAAGCAGGTGCCACATGCTGAAATCCAGAAATAAGATTGATTAGCCTAGAAATCAATGCACAGAAGGGCAAAGATTCATATGTCCTTATGTCTTCAACTATTATGAAGAAGTATTATCCCAGGGGAAAAATAAGTCAAGAAGGAACTGGATGTATAGAACAGTTATTCCGTGACAGAAAGTTAATAGACAGGCAGAGAGGTGTTTGGTGGTTGTGACAAGCAGTGTGATAGTCTGAATTTTTAAGAGTGTTCTTTTTTTCTTTCACCAGCCAGAAATTTTTTCTGGAGCCGAGAGTGGAGGATAGGATACCCCTCAATATCAGAGGAAAAATGAACATGAAGGCAGCATTGTGAGCTTCATCTGGCAGTCATAGGAGACCAGACAAGCTTAATGCATTATTTACTAGAAAGTTATGAAATCACAGAATGCACTGATATATAAATTCACAGTACAGGAGAGTCAGCTTTTTAAGTGAAAGCAGGCTGAAGGCTTTTTCGTTGCATTAAAAACTCATGGTGCCAAAATGCAAACCAACAGATGACTATGCAGACTATGACTTGATTTGAGAAGCTTTTAGCTTTAATAGTATAATTGAAGACAACATTTGTATGTCACAACAGCAAGAGGGACTGTAGAAAGAACAGAAAGGAAGCTTGCATGTCCTTGGGCAATTTTCATAGACTCAGCTACTCTTCACTCCTCATTTTTAAACTGAGAAAGTAAGACCTTTACTTTGTAAAATGATACCAATTTTGAAGACTTTGGTACATTTAGGAACACACAGTGATTGGCAAGAAGTGGACACTCAAAAATGTTGGCTGGTTTTCCTGTCCTCTTAGAAACTTTCTATCAGCTATGTGGATTATACGCTATGAACATGTCATTGTAAATTTCAGTCTAGGCCTGGAATCTTGTAGACAGCCCCCCACCCCGCCCCCAAGACTACAATTTTCCAGAGGGTGTTCCTTGTCTGGAAGGAAAAACTTTTCTTCTATACTCTTGAGTTATTGCTTGGGAACCTGCAAAATTAAACTAAGAAAAGAGGTTAACAGGAGAAAAGGCACACCATTATGGATATTTACATGCCTGGGGGCTCACAGAAAAGAGGTTAAACTCAAAGAAGTGTCTATATTCAGGTGCTTATACACCATTTGACAAAAGGAAGGGGGTTGGGGCTTCAAGAGATGATAAATCATAGGGAAGTATCCAGGCAATACATGGGAAAACTGATGAAGGATATAAATTATGTTAGTGAGATCTGTTTATGTAAACAAACATCTTAAAGAAGCGAAATGTATGCCCTGCATTAGGCAGATGAGGGAGGGCAGAGAACTCTTCCTGCATCTGTCGATTCTCAGTTATCTTTGGTTCAAAGTAATCTTCATGCATATACCTCACTCTGGATGACAGATAACGTGTTCAGGAAGAGCTGGGCCATCAACAAGTTTGAGTGCCAAAGAACTGATGCTTTCAAATTGTGGTGTTGGAGAAGAACCTTGAGAGTGCCTTGGACTTCAAGGAGATCAAACCAATCAATCCTAAAGGAAATCAACCCTTAATATTCATTGGAAGGACTGTTGCTGAAGCTGAAGCTCCAATAGTCTGGCCACCTGATGCGAAGAGCTGACTCATTGGAAGGGACCCTGAAGCTGGGAAAGATTGAAGGCAGGAGGAAAAGGGAGTGACAGAGGATGAGATGTTTAGATAGCGTTACTGACTATGGCCATGAATTTGAACAAACTCTGGGAGATAGTAAAAGATACGAAAGCCTGGAGCGCTGCAGTTTTGGGGCCACAGAGACTTGGATGTGACTTAGTGACTGAGCAACAACAATCCAGGAAGAACTTTCTTTGAATCTGTTTCCTCAGATATTTCCAGGTTTGTTATCTCTGGGAGGCATCTCTCAATTGTTTTCAAATACAATTCAAAAGAGTCTCTTAGAAGATCAGTTGCTTAGAATTTTTGTCTAGCTTTAAGAGAGGTTAAATGAATTTGCAGTTCAGCTTTTCTTAAAGCAGAACCCATGTATACATCTCCAGGACCTCACCACGCATTTATTCATTGTGTTCATCATTAAGTTATTATGGGGTGGTCTAGCGCCAGACTAGACCTCCCAGTAGTAATGAATAGTAATACTGTGGTAAGGAGTATAATCCTCTGTATAAATATGGAAAGAATTCTTGCTCTTTTAGAGTCTGATTAACTCTTTCATAAACAATTGTTTCCAGATATTTTAGTGGGAGGTAATTTGCTATATAAATTTTAAGTGTTTACAAAATTATAAACAGCAAGAAATCACAACACAGAAATTCTAGGATTCTGTGTTCATCAGGGTCACAGAAAGGATTTAACCCACAAATGAGACTGAATAATGTGAGGTGTTTCAGTGTCTGGGTCCTTCTTTAACACTCCCATTCCAGAATCATCTTGCATTCAAGTTATAAGGCACACTGCTTGGTTTCTATGCTTTTCAGCAAAAAATCTATTGTTAAATTTCCCTTTATTCAAAAAAAAAAAAAAAAGAAACCACCCAAAGCAAACAAAAAACAGGAGAGGTTGACAGTGTTTTTTCTATGATTATGTTCCTTCTGCTCCTTCCAGCCTATAAATTCAAGGTAATTAGCTTTTCCAAACTATGACCCTGAGGGAATAAGTGGTACCAACGAGCCCTGGCAGACCTCTGTGATTCAAGATCAAGGACTCAGCTCTGTGACTGTGACTTGGTCCCCCCCTTTAAGAGTCCCGTTTTCATCCATTTCCACTGCACAATGCTTCAGAAAACATGTACATCTTTGAAGAAATTAATTCCTTTAGTTTTGTTGTTTGGGGCTTCCCTGGTAGTTCAAATAGTAAAGAATTTGCCTGCAATGCAGGAGACCCAGGTTCTATTCCTAGGTCTGGAAGATACTTTGGAGGAGGAAATAGCAACCCACTCCAGTATTCTTGCCTGGAGAATCCCATGGACAGAGGAGACTGGTGGGCTACAGTTCATGGGGTCGCATAGAGTCAGACATGACTAAGCTACTAACACTTTGTTGTTTTAAAAGTTGGATATTGTTAGGGCTTCCCCGGTGGCTCAGGGTTAAAGAGTCTGCCTGCCAATGCAGGAGACATGGGTTTGATCCCTAGTCTGGGAAGATCTCACGTGCCATGGAGCAACTAAGACCAAGTACCACAACTATTGAGCCTGTGCTCTAGAGCTCAGGAACCACAACTACTGAAGCCCCAGCACTCTAGAGCTTGAGCTCTGCAGCAAGAGAAGCCACCACAATGAGAAGCCCCCACATCACAACTAGAGAGAAGCCCCTGCTTGCAGCAACTCGAGAAAAGTCCTCAAACAATGAAGACCCAGCACAGCCAAAAATTTTTAAAAAGAAAAAAGTTTTTAAAAATCGGGCATTGTTGAGTGTAACTTTAAACATTGTGAATCCCCATATGTACACCTGTAATGTTACATCAATCAGCTACACTTCAGTTTTTTAAAAGTTGAATGTTACTGAAATCCAGGCATAGAAAGGAAGGTATACATTTAAAGGCTGATGTAACTTCCAAACAGCTTGACTGGACTCCAAACGAACATTGCTGCTGCTGCTGCTAAGTCGCCTCAGTTGTGTCCGACTCTGTGTGACCCCATAGACAGCAGCCCACCAGGCTCCCCCATCCCTGGTATTCTCCAGTCAAGAACACTGGAATGGGTTGCCATTTCCTTCTCCAATGCATGAAAGTGAAAAGGGAAAGTGAAGTTGCTCAGTCGTGTCCGGCTCTTAGCAACCCCATGGACTGCAGCCCACCAGGCTCCTCCGTCCATGGGATTTTCCAGGCAAGAGTACTGAAGTGGGTTGCCATTGCCTTCTCCAAAACGAACATTATATGTAGTCAAATGCTACCGTCTCCGATAACGCTTTCTACCCTCATTCCTGCCTTTGCTGGCCGAGGGCCACCAGCTGCAGTGAATCATGCCGAACTTCAGGGTGGTTTGTGACAGTAAAAAATGAGGAGAGTGAGACCACAAAGGGTGCCTCCACCTGTGCTTGGCTGGAGTCTGTGGCTTCCAGATGCAGGGACAATCAGACAGATGCTGGTCTGCGAGTCCCAAAGCATCTCTGCTCCTGCTGTCCTTCAGTGTGTGCCAGTTTTCACTTCTCCAGAGCACCTCAAAACCATCACGGCATTCAGTACTGTGGCTGGTGCACCTGTGCTTCCAAAAGTGCTTATAGCTTTTTAAATCTCTTAATAAACAAATCCAGTGGCACCATAGGTGAGACAAGCTTCTCAGTAATTAAACCTCTGTTTCATGTCCATGTCCACTATGGAATTGCTTTAGTAATACTCATACCTTTTTAAAAAGTGACAAATAAGAGACCCTTGCCCCATTCATAGCACCTTTGCTTTGCAAACGCAGTTACAGTTTGTAATATGTAAAGGATGATTCACTTCCTTGCTCCACACACATTCCAAATAGTCCTCACCCCTCATGTCAGGTTCTGAAAGGAGGTTTAGGGTTGGGCTTCCCTGGTGGCTCAAATGGTAAAGAATCTGCCTGCAATGCAGGAGACCCAGGTTTGATCCCTGGGTCAGAAAGATTGCCTGAAGGAGGAAATGGCAACCCACTCCAGTATTCTTGCCTGGAGAATCCCATGGACAGAGGAGCCTGATGGACTACGGTCTATAGGGTCACAAAGAGTCGGGCACGACTGAAGCAACTTAGCACGCATGCAGCCACTGATGAAACGGACTTGTGGGAGTGGCTGGTGGAATTCGCCTTTTCACCTTGTAATGGCAATTGATTTTCAGATTTCAGAGAAGCAGAGTAGGATAAAAGACATGCTCCTGACTGAAATTTAATCTCTGATGATTCAGCAGGATCTCACAGGCTCTGGGGTCATTCCTGGAAGCATTCATCATCATGTGGTGGCTGTGGAGGTAATGGAGATTTCTGGTTGAAGGGTTCGTGTTTCCTCTGCTCATTTAAGACTCGTATGTGGTTGTCAAGAAGAGAAGAGAAAGGCGCTAAAAAATTTAGTGGATGACTTCAAGGAGGATGAAGGGAATTTGTATTCATTCGTTGTGATGGCTGAATTGTTTTCTGCTCTCTCACATGTATTAACCTTCCACCCTCTTTCTGCAGCCTTGTAACGGATTCATTATTACTTTTTTAATGATAAAAGTGTTTGGACCAAGTGTTTCATTAAAAGGACAAGCCTGAGCAGGTCCTGAGCACAAAGCCTCCGGTTCTCTGAAGCAGAAAGTTAATGCTCACAGGAATTTGCATGTCCTTTGCATCCACCAGAAGGACAATAACACATGAATCTTTTCCACTCTCACTGGGGTCAGGGTGAACAGGAAATAAAAGGAAAGTAAGAGAAGCGAGGGCTGTCCTTTCAAGGCAAGCGGTGGGGGTCTTGAAGCAAGTACCATGTTCAGTGTAGCATTCACCAGCCTTCTCAAATACTTGTGATTAATTCTGCACAGTAAGACGACTGTCAAAGAAACCCAAGGCTGGAAACACAATTGAATGAGAATCCGGAGCCCACAAAGAACTCATGCTGCCTTTAATAATGCTAGAGCTTCCTCCCTAACTGCCTGCCGGTCATCTCCAAAGGCTCTTAAAGCCATTGTGACAAAGAAGGAAATTTATCATCTTCTTCCCAAACGCGGTCCTCCTCTTTTCTACCTCATTTCACCCCAAGAGGAGGAATTAATCAGCTCATCCTCTGAATTACTTCTCTACCTAGTTTATTGTATGGAGGCTTTGATTACCACATTTCACCTGTGAGTAAGGCAGAATATCATGATATATTCGCCTCTGGCAAGGCAGTGGGCAGACCAACCCTCTGAGAGCAGGGGCTCAGTCATTCATTTCTGCATCCACAGCATTTTGCATAGTCTGGACCTCAGAAAACAGTTTAAAATAAGAAGAGCTAAACATGGAACTCTGCTTAATGTTATGTGGCAGCCTAGATAGGAACAGGGTTTGGGGGAGAATGGACACTTTCTATGTATGGCTGAGTCCCTTTGCTGTTCACCTGAAACTATCATGTTAATCGAACCTATCACAACATCATTAATCAGCTTTACTCCAGTGCAAAATAAAAAGTCCAAACACAAATGTTTGGATAGAATCAGAACATCATGAAGGTTAAGCAAAAATAAGAAGAGCTAAGATGTGCTGAGACAATGTCAGCGCCTAGTCCACAGTAAGGGCAACAAGAACTTAGTTTTCTTAGGCCCAAGGAGGCACCCTTGCACCTTCAGGAGAACTTGTTGTTCCACCTACAGGGAGGAAGACATTTCCTGTTACTGCCACAACAACTAAGAGGCCGGTTTTGCCACAGTTTCTCACAAACGTTTTTCTAGATACAGAGGAGTCTGTTTCAGTGTTTCTGAGTGAAGTCCTGGATTCAGATGGCTATGGATGTACAGCAGTGAAGGGCAATGAAGTTTAAAAGATGAAGGAATTGAGAAGCTCAGTGGCTGCATGAGTGATACATGCTTATTGTAAAAAACAGACAATAAGAAAAAATAAAAAGAGAGGTGATGTCAGAAACATGGCAGACTAAAAGGTTACTTTTGTCTCTTCCCTTCAATCTACAACCAGTAAAGCATCTACAACTCATCAAAGGTGCCTCTTCCCAGCACAATAGGATGCTGGAGAATTCCACACATCTGTACATCTAAAGGTGGTTAGATGATGGAGTAGGAGGATGTGCACTCATCTTCTCCTGCAAGAACTCCAAATTGCAACTTGCTGCTGAATAACCATCGACAGGAGAATGTTGGATCTCACCAAAAAAGATATCCCATGTCCAACAGCAAAGGAGGAGAACCAACAAGACTGTAGGAGGGGCGAAATCATATTTAGAATCAAACCCCATACCCACGAGATATGCTTGGAGGGCTCAAACAAGAACTTGCGTGCACTAGGACTCAGAGACCCCATAAGAGACTGAGCCTGACCTGCCTTTGAGTGTTTGAATGTCTCCTGTGGAGTCATAGGTCAGAAGTGGCCTGCCCCAGGGACAGGGGCTCTGGGTGAAACAGACCTGGAAGGTGTTGCGTGTGGCATAAATCCTCTTGGAGGAGGTCGCCATTAGCCCCACTGTACAGCCACTGAACAGATGACTCACAAACACAGAACAATTATATCAAAGAGGTTCTTGCACTGTTAAGAAAGTTCTAAGGCCCACAACAGATTCCCCAACCTGGGGATCCGGCAAAGGGACAGAGAACCTCCAGGGAATTTGACTTTGAAGGCCAGTGGGATTTGATTACAGAACTTCCAAAGAACTAGGGAAACAGACTCTTGGAGGGCACAAACAAAATCTTATGTACACAAGACTCAGGAGAAGGGCAGCAGTGACTCACAAGAGACTGACTCAGACTTGTCTGTGAGTGTCCAGGAGTCTCTGGCAGAGGCATGGGTCAACAGTGGCTGGCCGTGGCATCAGGGGCACTGACTACAACAATCCTGGGAGCCGTGGTGTGCTGGTATAAGTCCTTTTGAAGCAGGACTTTAACCCTACCATAGTTTGACCTCAGGCAGAACAACAGGGAGGGAACACAGCCTGGCCCATTAACAGAAAACCTGATTAAAAATTTACTAAGCATGGCCTCACCCATCAGAGCAAGACCCAGATTCCCCCACAGCCAGTCCCTCCCATCATGAAGCTTCTACAAGCCTCTGAGCCTCATCCATCAGAGGGCAGACAGGATGAAAACCACAATCACAGAAAACTAACCAAATTGATCACTTGGATAACAGCCTTGTCTAGCTTAATGAAAATATGAGCCATGCTGTGTAGAGCCACACAAGATGGAAAAGTCATGGTGTAGAGTTCTGACAAATGTGGTCCATTGGAGAAGAAAATGACAAACCACTTCAGTATTCTTGCTTTGAGAACCACATGAACAGTATGAAAAGGCAAAAAGATATGACACTGAAAGATGAACTCCCCAGGTCAGTAGGTGCCCAATATGCTACTGGAGAAGAATGGAGAAATAACTCCAAAAAGAATGAAGAGATGGAGCCAAAGTGAAAACACACCCACTTGTGGATGTGACTGGGACTTCTGTATAGCTCAGATGGTAAAGAATCCACCTGCACTGCAGGAGACCTGGTTTCAGTCCCTGGGTCAGGAAGATCCCCTGGAGAAGGAAATGGCAACCTGCTCCAATATTCTTGCCTGGAGAATCCCATGGATAGAGGAGTGTCAACTAAGAAAAAAAAAAATGATGCACAACTTGAGAGTTGTGAGTTAAGTTTTATTTGGGAAAAAATGATGACTTCAGCCTAGGAGGCAGCATCTCAGATAGCTCTGAGAGACTGCTCCAAAACAGCACTGGGGGAAAGTCAATATATAAGGTTTCGATGAAGGGGAGTTCAATACCATGAAGCACTCAAAAAGTTTTTTGTTAGTCATGAGGATCTGATGTCACTATGAAGGGATTTAGTGCTTCTCTAGATATAAGGAGATATAAACATTGAGATCATAAAATCTGTTCCTAAAAATATCCAACTATCTAAAGACCTGTCCCACCAGATACCCTGGAGTACAGAGTGCCTCACTCCACCCTGAACTCTCTCAGGGTTTGCTGAAGGTCAACAGCTATAGCAGCAGGGGTTCAATCTCCCGTAGAAGCAGATGGCAAGTGTCTTTGTCGTTCAGTCATTGGCAATGCCCTTGGTAAGTGCCAATTTGTAGTCGACAGGAGCCTGGCCAGCTACAGTTCATGGGGTTGCAAAGAATCAGACACAACTAAGCAACTAACACACATAGTGGATGTGACTGGTGATAGAAGTAAAGTCTGATGCTGTAAAGAAAAATATTGCAGAGGAACCTGGAATGTAAGGTCCATCAATCAAGGCAAATTGGAAGAGGTCAAACAGGAGATGGCAAGAGTGAACGTCAACACTTTAGGAATCAGTGAACTAAAATGGACTGGAAAGGGTGAATTTAACTCAGATGACCATTATATCTACTACTGTAGGCAAGAATCCCTTAGAAGCAATGAAGTAGCCATCACAGTCAACAAAAGAATCCAAAATGCAATACTTGGATGCAATCTCAAAAACAACAGAATGATCTTTGTTCATTTCCAAGGCAGATCATTCAATAGAACAGTAATCCAAGTCTATGCCCCAACCAGTAATGCTGAAGAAGTTGAAGTTGAATGGTTCTATGAAAACCTACAAGATCTTCTAGAACTAACACTAAAAAAGAGGTCCTTTTCATCATAGGGGACTGGAATGCAAAGGTAGGAAGTCAAAAGACAACTGAGTAACAAGCAAGTTTGGCTGTAGAGTACAAAATGAGGCAAGAAGGAGGCTAACAGAGTTTTGCCAAGAGAAATTCTGGTCATAGAATATACCCTCTTGCAACAAGACAAGAGATGATCTACACATGAACATCACCAGATGATCAATAATGAAATCAGATTGATTATATTATTTGCAGCGAAAGATGGAGAAGCTCTATACAGTCAGCACAAACAAGACAAGAAGCTGACTATGGCCCATATCATGTATTCCTTAATGCCAAATTCAGACTTAAATTGAAGAAAGTAGGGAAAACCACTAGACTATTTAGGTATGACCTAAATCAAATTCCTTATGATTATACAGTGGAAGTGACAAATAGATTCAAGGGATTAGATCTGATAGACAGAGTGTCCAAAGAACTATGGATGGAGGTCTGTAACATTGTACAGGAGGCTTTGATCAAAACCATCCCAAAGAAAAAGAAAGGCAAAATGGCTGTCTGAGGAGGCCTTACAAATAGCTGTGAAAAGAAGAGAAGTGAAAAGTGAAGGAAAAAAGGAAAGATATACCCATTTGAATGCAGAGTTCCAAAAAAGAGCAAGGAGAGAAAAGAAAGCCTTCCTAAGTGATCAGTGCAAAGAAATAGAGGAAAACAATAAAATGGGGAAGACTAGAGATCTCTGCAAGAAAATTAGAGATACCAAGGGAACTTTTCATGCAAAAATGGGCTCAATAAAGAACAGAAGCAGTATGGACCTAAAAGAAGCAGAATATGTTAAGAAGAGGTGGTAAGAATACACAGAAGAACTGTACAAAAAAGATCTTAATGACCCAGATAACCATGATAGTGTGATTACTCACCTAGAGCTAGACATGGAGTCCGAATTCAAGAGGGCCTTAGGAAGCATCACTACAAACAAAGCTAGTGGAGTTGATAGAATTCCAGCTAAGCTATTTCAAATCCTAAAAGATGATGCTGTGTGAGTGTGGCACTCAATATGCCAGCAAATTTGGAAAACTCAGCAGTGGCCACAGGACTGGAAAAGGTCAGTTTTCATTCCAATCCCAAAGAAAGGCAATGCCAAAAAATGCTCATACTATCACACAATTGCGTTCATCTCACATGCTAGCAAAGTAACGCTCAAAAGTCTCCAAGCTAGGCTTCAACAGTACATGAACTGGGAAACTCCCGATGTTCAATCCAGACTTCAAAAAAGCAGAGGAACCAGGGATCAAATTGCCATCATCTGTGGTATCATAGAAAAAGCAAGAGAATTATAGGAAGGCATGTTTCTGCTTCCTTGACTACTCTAAAGCCTTTAACTGTGTGGACCACAACAAACTGGAAAATTCTTAAACAGATGGGAATACTAGACCAATTTACTTGTTTCCTGAGAAACCTGTATGCTGGTCAAGAAGCAACAGTTAGAACTGGACATGGAACAACGTACTGGTTCCAAATGAGGAAAGGAGTAAAGGCTGTATATTGTCACCCTGTTTATTTAACTTCTATGCCAAGTACATCATGTGACATACCAGGCTGGATGAAGCACAAGCTGGAATCAAGATTGCTGGGAGATATATCAATAACCTCAGATATGCAGATGACACCACCCTTATGGCAGAAATCAGAGAGAAACTAAAGACGCTCTTGAGGAAGGTGAAACAGGAGAGCAAAAAAGTTTGCTTAAAACCAACGTTCTAAAAACTAAGATCATGGCATCCAGTCCCATCATTTCATGACAAATCGATAGGGAAACAGTGGAAACAGTGAAAGATTTTATTTTCTTGGGCTCCAAAATCACTGCAGATGGTGACTGCAGCCATGAAATTAAAAGACACTTAGTCCTTGGAAGAAAAGCTATAACAAACATAGGCAGCATATTAAAAAGCAGAAACACCGAGGAAACCAGAATTGAAAGAGACACATGTACCCCAATGTTCATCGCAGCACTGTTTATAATAGCCGGGACATGGAAACAACCTAGATGTCCATCAGCAGATGAATGGATAAGAAAGCTGTGGTATATATACACAATGGAGTATTACTCAGCCGTTAAAAAGAATTCATTTGAATCAGTTCTGATGAGATGGATGAAACTGGAGCTGATTATACAGAGTGAAGTAAGCCAGAAAGAAAAACACCAATACAGTATACTAACACATATATATGGAATTTAGAAAGATGGCAATGACGACCCTGTATGCAAGACAGGAAAAAAGACACAGCTGTGTATAACGGACTTTTGGACTCAGAGGGAGAGGGAGAGGGTGGATGATTTGGGAGAATGGCTTTCTAACATGTATACTATCATGTAAGAATTGAATCGCCAGTCTATATCTGACACAGGATACAGCATGCTTGGGGCTAGTGCATGGGGATGACCCACAGAGATGTTATGGGGAGGGAGGTGGGAGGGGGGTTCATGTTTGGGAACACATGTAAGAATTAAGGATTTTAAAATTAAAAAAATAAAAAACTGAAAAGAAAAATAAATAAATAATTTAAAAAAATTAAAAAAAAAAGCAGAAACATTACTTTACTGACAAAGATCTGTCTTGTCAAAGCTATGGATTTTCCAGTAGTCATGTATGGATGTGAGAGTTGGACTATTAAAAAAAGCTGACTGCTGAATAATTGATGCTTTTGAACTGTTAGAAAAGGCTCTTGAAAGTCCCTTCAATCCTAAAGGAAATCAGTTCTGAATAGTCATTGGAAGGACTGATGATGAAGCAGAAACTCTGATACTTTGGCCACCTGAAGTGAAGAACTCACTCCTTAGAAAAGACCCTGGTGCTGGGAAAGAATGAGGCAGGAGGAGAAGGGGACGACAGAGGATGAGATGATTGGATGGCATTACCGACTCAATGGACATGAGTTTGAGCAAGCTCCAGGAATTAATGATGGACAGGGAAGCCTGTCATGCTGCAGTCCATGGGGTTGCAAAGACTGAACGATTGAACTGAAGATGCACTGAACATTATGTGTCAGTCACCGTTCTAAGTGTCAGGTCACCTACTCTGTATATTAGCCTTTGAAACAGGCACATCATTGCCCAGAATTCACAGGTGAGGAAACCGAAGGAAAGAAAGTTTACATAGCTCTTCTGGGGTCACATACCTAGTAATGGTAGGAACCATGTTTTGAATCCAGGCAATCTGCCCACAGGGTGCTTGGTTCTTTTTTTTTTTAACTTTACTGGAGTACAGTTGTTGGAGAATTCTGACAAAACGTGGTCCACTGGAGAAGAGAATGGCAAACCACTTCAGTATTCTTGCCTTGAGAACCCCAGGAACAGTATGAAAAGGCAAAAAGATAGGACACTAAAAGATGAACTCCCCAGGTCAGTAGGTGCCCAATATGCTGCTGGAGATCGGTGGAGAAATAACTCCAGAAAGAATGAAGGGATGGAGCCAAAGAAAACACACACACACACACACACACACACATCCAGTTCTGGATGTGACTAGTGATGGAAGTAAAGTCTGGTGCTGTAAGGAGCAATATTGCATAGGAAGCTTGAAGGTCAGGTCCATGAATCAAGACAAATTGCAAGTGGTCAAACGAGATTTTAAGAGTGAACATCGACATTTTAAGAATCAGCAAACTAAAATGGGCTGGAATGGATGAATTTAGCTCAAGTGACCATTATATTTACTATTGTGGGCAAGAATCCCTTAGAAGAAATGGAGTAGCCATCATAGTCAACAAAAGAGTCTAAATGCAGTACTTGGATGCAATCTCAAAAACAGAATGATCTCTGTTTGTTTCCAAAGCAGACCATTCAATGTAACAGTAATCCAAGCCTATGCCCTGACCAGTAATGCTGAAGAAGCTGAAGTTGAATGGTTCTATGAAGACCTACAAGACCTTCTAGAACTAACACCCCAAAAGATGCCCTTTTCATTATAGGGCATTGGAATGCAAAAATTAGGAAGTCAAGAAATCCCTGGAGTAACGGACAAACTTGGCCTTGGAGTAGAATGAAGCAGGGCAAAGGCTAACAGAGCTTTGCCAAGAGAAACTGATCATAGCAAACACCCTCTTCCAACAACACAAGAGAAGACTCTACACATGGACATCACCTGGATAGTCAATTCAAAATCAGATTGATTATATTCTTTGTAGCCAAAGATGGAGAAGATCTATACAGTCAGCAAAAACAAGACTGGGAGGTGACTGTAGCTCAGATCATGAACTCCTTATTGCAAAATTCAGACTTAAATTGAAGAAAGTGGGGAAAACCACTAGACTCTTCAGGTATGACCTAAATCAAATCCCTTATGACTATCCAGTGGAAGTCACAAATAGATTCAAGGGATTAGATCTGATAGAGTGCTTGAATAACTATGGACAGAGGTTTGTACATTGTACAAGGGGCAGTGATCAAAACCATCCCAAAGAAAAAGAAAGGCAAAGTGATTGTCTGAGGAGGCCTTTCAGATAGCTATGAAAAGAAGAGAAGTGAATGACAAAGGAAAAAAGGAAAGATATATCCATTTGAATGCAGATTTCCAAAAATAGCAAGGAGAGATAAGAAAGCCTTCCTCAATGATCAATGAAAAGAAATAGAGGAAAACAACAGAATGGAAAAGACTAGAGATCTCTTCAAGAAAATTAGAGATATCAAGGGAAATTTTCATGCAAAGATTGGCTCAATAAAGAACAGAAGTGGTATGGACCTAAAAGAAGCAGAAGTATTAAGAAGAGGTGGCAAGAATACACAGAAGAACTGTACAAAAAAAGATCTTCACGACCCATATAATCACGATTGTGTGGTCACTCACCTAGAGCCGGACATCCTGGAATGTGAAGTCAAGTGGGCCTTAGGAAGCATCACTACAATCAAAGCTTGTGGAGGTGATGAAATACCAGTTGAGCTATTTCAAATCCTGAAAGATGATACTGTGAGAGTGCTGCACTCAATGTGCCAGCAAATTTGGAAAACTCAGTAGTGGCCACAAGACTGGAAAAGATTGATTTTCATTCCAATCCCAAAGGAAGGCAATGCCAAAGAAAGCTCAAACTACCACACAATTGTACTTATCTCACATGCTAGCAAAGTAATGCTCAAAATTCTCCAAGTCAGGCTTCAATAGTACTGTGAACTTCCAGATGTTCAATCTGGATTTCAAAAAGGCAGAGGAACCAGAGATCAAATTGCCAACATCCGTTGGATCATCAAAAAAGAGAGAATTCCAGAAAAACATCTACTTCTGCCTTATTGACTATGCCAAAGTCTTTGTGTGAATCACGACAAACTGTGAAAAATTCTGAAAGAGATGGAAATACCAGACCACCTAACCTGTCTCCTGAGTAATCTGTATGCAGGTCTAGAAGCAACAGTTAGAACTGTACGTGGAACAACAGACTGGATCCAAATTGAGAAAGGAGTATGTCAGGGCTGTATATTGTCACCCTGCTTATTTAACTTATATGCAGAATACATTATGAGAAATGGTGGACTGGATGAAGCACAAGCTGGAATCAAGATTACTGGGAGAGATATCAATAACCTCAGATATGCAGATGACACCACACTTCTGGCAGAAAGCGAAGAACTAAAGAACTTCTTGATGAAATTGAAAGAGGAGAGTGAAAAAATTTGGCTTAAAACTCTACATCCAGAAAACTAAGATCGTGGTATCTGATCCCATCACTTCATGGCAAATACATGGGGAAATAATGGAAACAGTGAGAGACTTTACTTTTCTGGGCTCCCAAATTACTCCAGATGGTGACTGAAGCCATGAAATTAAAAGATGCTTCCTCTTGGAAGAAAAGTTATAACCAACCTTACACAGCATATTACAAAGCAGAGACATTACTTTGTCAATGAAGTTCCATCTAGTCAAAGCTTTGGTTTTTCCAGTGGTCATGCATGGATGTGAGAGTTGGACTATAAAGAAAGCTGAATGCCAAAGAATTGATGCTTTTGAATCGTGGTGTTGGAGAAGACTCTTGAGAGTCCCTTGGACAGCAACGAGATCCAAACAGTCCATCGTAAAGGAAATCAGTCCTGAATATTCACTGGAAGGACTGATGTTGAAGCTGAAACTCCAATATTTTGGCCACCCGATGGTAAGAACTGACTCATTTGAAAAGACCCCAGAAGGGAATGACAGAGGATGGGATGGTTGGATGGCATCACTGACTCAACAGACATGAGTTTGAGTAAATTCCAGGAGTTGGTGATGGACAGGGAGGCCTGGCGTGCTGCAGTCCATGGGCTCGCAAAGAGACAAGACTGAGTGACTGAACTGAACTGAACAGTCACTTTACAATGGTGTGTCGGTTTCTGCTGTACAGCAAAATGAATCAGCTCTATGTATACATATACCCCTTCTGATTTGGATTTCCTTCCCATTCAGGTATCAGAGAGCACTGAGTGCAGTTCCCTGGGCTCTGCAGCAGGTTCACATTAGTCTTCTGGTTTATACATAGTATCAATAGTGTATATGTTTCAATCCCAATCTCCCAGTTCATCCCACTCCTCTTTCCCCCTTGATATCCATACATTCGTTCTCTATAGTCATATCTCTATTTCTACTTTGTAAATAAGAGCATCTTTACCAATTTTTCATATTCCACATATGTGTTAATATGCAGGGTTTTTTTCTCTTTCTGACTTAGTTCACTCTGTATGACAGTCTCTAGATCCATCCACATCTCTACAAATGACCCAATTCCATTCTTTTTCATGGCTGAGTAATACTCCATTGTATATATGCACCACATCTTCTCTATCCACTCCTCTGTTGATGGACATTTAGATTGCTTCCATGTCCTGGTTATTGGAAATGGTGGTGCAATGAACATTGGGCTGCATGTTTCTTTTTGAATTGTGGTTTTCTCTGAGAATATGTCCAGTAGTGGGATTGCTGTGTCACATGGTAGCTCTATCTTTAGTTTTTTAAGGAACCTCCATACTGCTTGAGCTCTTCACAATGTTTCATTAGTGTGTCTTCCAATGCATTTTTTCCATCTCTCTCTGTATTTCCATCTGACATAAGAGCATGTATATTCAATAGCTTGAGGTATCTGTGTGTACTCAGTCATATCCGACTCTTTTGTGACCCCATGGACGATAGCCTGCCAAATTCCTCTGTCCATGGGATTTCCAGTGCAAGAATACTGGAGTGGGTTGCCATTTTCTATTCTAGGGAATCTTCCCAGCCCAGGGATTCAACATGCGTCTCTTGCATCCCATGCATTGCCAGGTGGCTTCTTCACCACTGCACCATCTGGAAATTACCAGCAATTGGCCTCTACTAGTTGGTCCTGTCATCTGAGAGTCTCTGTTCTCTCCCACACTGAGTGTTGGTCCACTAACAGGGTGAGCTTACTTTTCCTAAACCCTGATCGATTATTGTATCCTAACAATACCTTACTTCACTCCTGATACTGGACCTCTCCAGCACCTGCCTCAGTGCAGACACTGTCACGTAATCCTATGTAACATAGGTGCTAAACAAACATACATTGAACTAAATGTCACTTTTAACAACATGGAAAACATGGTATCTTGAAAAATTATCTGTCTTTAAACCACATAAAATGCTGGAAAAGGAATAGACACACACAGAGCAAAAACAAAAAGTTTAAACACTGAGCTCACCCAGACTTCCCTGGTGGCTCAGACGGTAAAGCGTCTGTCTACAATGCGGAGACCCAGGTTCGATCCCTGGGTTGGGAAGATCCCCTGGAGAAAGAAATGGCAATCCAGTCCAGGACTATTGCCTGGAAAATCCCACGGACAGAGGAGCCTGGTAGGCTACAGTCCATGGGGTCGCAAAGAGTCGGACACGACTGAGCGACTTCACTTCACTTCACTGTTCTGCAGCTCAAGACCATCACAGAGAAGCTTTTTGAATAGGCAACAAAATCCAAAATATATTAGGATTGGAAGAAAACAAACAAAACCATTTTTCTGTTTCCTTCCTTGTGTTTTCGGCCATGCCTTGAGGCTTATGGGATCTTAGTTCCCTGACCAGAGGCTGGACCCAGGGCCACTGCACGGGGAGCCCCAGTCCTAACCACTGGACAGCCAGGGAACTCCCTCATCCTGTTTTATTATAAAATAAACAGAACAGAATTAGCAGGAAACACACAGAGGTAATAAGGGAATTTAGCAATTTTGCTGTATAGACAACATATAGACTAAAAATCAATGGCATTTCTATACATCAACAAAATGCATGTATCTTTATAAAAGAGAATTGTGAAAAGGAGTATATAATCCAGGTGGATAAAACTTCAAAGCCTTTTTGAAATAAAGCAAGTGTTAATAAATGGAACAAAATGCTGTGTCTAGAAACTAAAAGATGCTTTAAAATTGTCAGTTATTCTCAAATTAGTGTAAAGATTTCAGTGTAAACCCAATTAAAATTTCAACATATTTTCCTGAACTTTTTGAAACTTAACATGCTAAAACCCTAAGATGTATGTGGAAGGATGCACAGCCCAGGGACCATCCCACTCTGCTTTGGGATAGCAGAGGAATCCTGTACCACACCCCTTTGTCCCCACCTCCACAGATGCAAAATCCAAGGGTACAGAGGACCGACCATATTTATTGTACTGAAAGTAAAAGTGAAAATGTTAGTCGCTCAGTCATGTCCAACTCTTTGCGACCCCATAGACTATAGCCTACCAGCTCCTCGGTCCCTTGGATTTCCCAGGCAAGAATACTGGAGTGGATCGCCATGCCCTCCTCCAGGGGATCTTCCTGACCCGGAGATTGAACCTGGATCTCCTCTATTGAGGCAGATTCTTTACCATTTGGGCCATGAGGGAAGCCCTACTTATAGTACCAGACCATTTATCTAAGGGACTCAGACATCCAGGGAATTGGTACCCAAAGGGACTCCTAGAACCAATCCCCCACAGACACTGAGAGACGACTGTACGTGTGTGTGTTACCAAAACTACATGCACGTCCCAGCTGCGTGCCCTGGGGACATCTAGAGGCAGGGGCACCCCAGAAGAACTCTCTTCAGGTCCCCCACACACACACCATCTATCTCCTCACCAAAAGTCCAAGGTCTGTATTTCAGGTTGCATTTGCCAGTTGACTTTGCACCCTTTTGCTTGCCCTTCAAAGCCACAAGACAGGGCTGGAAGGAGGGCAGAGCGCTATTAACCCTCCAGGTCTTTAAATCCTGGGCCAAGAAACAAGCTTAGCGGAGACATTTTCCCGTCCCTAATGTGTGATTTTTGATGCACACAGCTGGAACACACAAATTGAAATGTGCCAGGATTCCTTTAATTGGGGACGCAACAGGTATAATTTAATTGCGAGCTCCATTTTATAGCCTTTATTTTTGGAAGGCAAAAAATTACTAAATAAATTTGAGCTTAGATGCAGAGTAAACATCCTGTGATAATTGTACCCCATCATTTAATTATGAACCTTTCTGCACAGCTTCCTCTTTGTCAGCCTTGAAACCCTGAATTTCATTATGGCAGCAACAAGAGTTTTCTTTTCTTTTTAATTAAGTTTACTTTTCGATTTAGAACTGATCATGCTGACAGATGCTTTAATTTGGTTGGAGTTCTACATTTCACTTTGTATTTTATCTTCTTCTTGCTTCTGGGACCTGTTACCTAGGAAAATTTTCCAGGATGGATGGGCCCCTCAAAGATGCTGAGAGGAACGCCAATGAATTAGACTTGATCAGGAGATATTTCCCTGCAGGCACAACCTTCCTTCCCCCACAGGCAACAATAGATTGTTCTCAGAGGCTCACTCATTACCACCATTTATTTTCCTTTGGTGCATCTATTATATTAGCATCTCTGTGTACATTACCAGAAATCCGTGAACCAGTCCTGCCTAATGGATATCAGTGTTTCCATTTGTCAGACAGGACACGGAGGCCCCTTCCTCAGGTCCAGCAGAATCTGAACAGAAACAGGTCTATCTGATTCCAAACCTGCCCTACCTGCTTCACACACCACCTGGTCTGTTGTAGGAGAAGAAAAAATAAATTTATTGTGCATCTCAGGAAAGATGACCAATGAATGCAGCCTCAACTCTGCTTTAACCTGTATTGTATGTGTGTGAGTGTGCTTAGTCCTGCCATCGTATTCGATTCTTTACAATCCCGTGGACTGTAGCTAACCAGGCTCCTCTGTCCATGGGGATTTTCCAGGCAAGAATACTGGAGTGGGCTGCCTTTTCTTCCTCCAGATGATCTCCCCAAACCAGGAATCAAAACTGTGTCTCTTGTGTCTCCTGCATTGGCAGGTGAATTCTTTACCACTGAGCTACCCAGGAAGCCCACCTGTATTGACCTTCCCCTAAATTAACATGTAATTATTTAGTATACCAGGTGAACAAGCAGTTTTCTTATATGTTCTGTGGCAGCGTAAAGGCCACTTAGCCATTTGGCCGCTTCACACAGTGCCTGCACCCTGCACATCACACCTGGTCACCTCCTACATAGCAGAATTACAGGGGTACACACCAGTTCCCCCTTACCTTTACAGCTCTGATTCATTTCCAATAACAGGAGACAAAGTCCTTCACTCTACAGTGACAGACTCATGCACAAACGACCTGGGGAGAGGCAGTGCAAGTTATCTGATATTTGATCTTAGCCTGCTTTCATGCCAGTGGTTAGAAAAGCAAAATAATGCCCTCTCCTTGAGTGGGGAAGAAAGACAGTGTAGCATCCTGATAGTTTCATCCTCCAACTCCCCCGTGAGATCAGCACAGTGTCTTCATACTCCCCAGCAAAAGTCCATGCAGAGACTTAAAAATAGCTCTTGAGGATTAATGTGCCCCTACATTCACTGCAGCGCTATTCACAACAGCCAAGACACAGAAGCAACCCAAGTGTCCACAGACAGATGAATGGATAAAGAAGGTATGGTGCATACATACAGAGGAATATTACTCAGCCATAAAAAGGAATGAAATAATGCCATTTGCAACAACATGGATGGACCTAGAGGGTATTATACTAAGTGAAATAAGAACTCAGATGGAGAAAGACAAAATACTGTCTGGTGTCACTTATATGTGTAATCTAAAAAATACAACAAACTTTGTTGTTGTTTAGTCGCTCAGTCACTACTTACGGTAGCCAAGACATGGAAGAAACCTAGATGTCTATAGACCAATGAATGGATAAAGAAGATATGTCACAGATATACAATGGAATATTCAGTTCAGTTCAGTTGCTCAGTCATGTCCGACTCTTTGTAACCCTGTGGACTGTAGCACGCCAGGCTTCCCTGTTCTTCACCATCTCCTGGAGCTTGCTCAAACTCATGTCCATTGAGTCGGTGATGCCATCCAACCATTCTGAACTGTGCCATCCCCTTCTCATCCTGTCTTTAATTTTTCCCAGCATCAGGGTCTTTTCTAATGAGTCAGCTCTTCACATCAGGTGGCTGAAGTATTAGAGATTCAGCTTCAGTGTCAGTTCCTCCAGTGAATATTCAGAACTGATTTCCTTTAGGTTTGCAAGGTTTGATATCGTTGCAGTCCAAGGGACACTCAAGACTCTTCTCCAGCACCACAGTTTGAAAGCATCATTTCTTTGGTGTTCAGCCTTCTTTATGGTCTATCTCTCACATCCATACATGAGTACTGGAAAAACTATTGTTTTGACTCTACGGACCTTTGTCAGCAAAGTGATGTCTCTGCTTTTTAATACGCTGTCTAGGTTTGTCATAGCCTTTCATCTAAGGAGCAAGCGTCTTTTAATTTCATGGCTGCAGTCACCATCTGCTAGTGATTTTGGAGCCCAAGGAAATAAAGTCTTGGCTTTATAGTAAATAAAACAAACAAATAAACAACAAGAACAAAAAGCAGAATGACAGATACAGAAAACAAACTAGTGGTTTCTGTAGGGAGAGGGAAGTGGGGGAGGGACAAGATAGGGGTTGGGGGAAGAAGGGTATTATTATGGGATGATAGAAGTCATGTGTATGAAACTTTTAAAAATTGTCAAGCACTATAGAATTTAAAGAATCATTCAATAAAATATAAAAAAAAATAAAAGAGACCTTTTTGTGTCTGACAGGAGACAAAGAACATGTGTGTGTGAGTGTGTGGGTATGTGAGTGTGTGTGAGTGTGTGTGTCTGTGCAGAGTAGTTATGGAAGCTTTGAAGCCAGGAAGTATGAGCAGTCTCGCCTCTGCCACTGAAAGGAGAGAAGGCTGCAGACCCCAGGTGTCCTTCCCTCCAGCATGTGCACACAGCCAAATGAGACTGTTCAAAATCTGACTCCATGTTTTCTTTTCTTCATCCCAGTGCATAGAGGCAAGATGCCAGCTATCACCATAATGTTGTGTGGGTTACCAAGGGAATAAAACCTGAAGGCTCTGCACCTTCACTGTTGAAACAGTGTAAGAACTTACCAGACTAGGGACCTTCCTGGTGGTCCAGTGGTTAAGACTTTGCCTTCCAATGCAGGGATTTAGTCCCTGGTCAGAAAGCTAAGATGTGACATGCCTCCAGACCAAAACCAAACAAACATAAAGAGCAGAATCACTTCAGTTCAGTTCAGTTGCTCAGTCGTGTCCGACTCTTTGCGACCCCATTAATTGCAGCATGCCAGGCCTCCCTGTCCATCACCAACTCCCGGAGTTCACTCAAACTCTCGTCCATCGAGTCGGTGATGCCATGCAGCCATCTCATCCTCTGTCGTTCCCTTTTCCTCCTGCCCCCAATCCCTCCCAGCATCAGAGTCTTTTCCAATGAGTCAACTCATCACATGAGGTGGCCAAAGTACTGGAGTTTCAGCTTTAGCATCATTCCTTCCAAAGAACACCCAGGACTGATCTCCTTTAGAATGGACTGGTTGGATCTCCTTGCAGTCCAAGGGACTCTCAAGAGTCTTCTCCAACACCACAGTTCAAAAGCATCAATTTTTCGGTGCTTAGTTTTCTTCACAGTCCAACTCTCACACCCATACATGACCACTGGAAAAACCATAGCCTTGACTCGATGCACCTTTGTTGGCAAAGTAATGTCTCTGCTTTTGAATATGCTATCTAGGTTGGTCATAACTTTTCTTCCAGGGAGTAAGCGTCTTTTAATTTCACGGTAGAAATCACCATCAGCGGTGATTCTGGAGCCCCTAAAAATAAAGTCTGACACTGTTTCCACTGTTTCCCCATCTATTTGCCATGAAGTGATGGGACCAGATGCCATGATCTTCGTTTTCTGAATGTTGAGCTTTAAGCCAACTTTTTCACTCTCCTCTTTCACTTTCATCAAGAGGCTTTTGAGTTCCTCTTCACTTTCTGCCATAAGGGTGGTGTCATCTGCATATCTGAGGTTATTGATATTTCTCCTGGCAATCTTGATTCCAGCCTGTGCAGAAGCAATCCAGCCCAGCGTTTCTTATGATGTACTCTGCATATAAGTTAAATAAGCAGGGTGACAATATACAGCCTTGACATACTCTTTTTCCTATTTGGAACCAGTCTGTTGTTCCATGTCCAGTTCTAACTGTTGCTTCCTGGCCTGCATACAGATTTCTCAAGAGGCAGGTCAGGTGGTCTGGTATTCCCATCTCTTTCACAATTTTCCACAGTTGATTGTGATCCACACAGTCAAAGGCTTTGGCATAGTCAATAAAGCAGAAATAGATGTTTTTCTGGAACTCTCTTGCTTTTTTGATGACCCAGCAGATGTTGCAATTTGACATCTGATTCCTCTGCCTTTTCTAAAACCAGCTTGAACATCTGGAAGTTCACGGTTCACATATTGCTGAAGCCAGGCTTGGAGAATTTTGAGCATTACTTTACTAGCATGTGAGATGAGTGCAATTGTGCGGTAGTTTGAGCATTCTTTGGCATTGCCTTTCTTTGGGATTGGAATGAAAACTGACCATTTCCAGTCCTGTGTCCACTGCTGAGTTTTCCAAATTTGCTGGCATATTGAGTGCAGCACTTTCACAGCATCATCTTTTAGGATTTGAAATAGCTCAGCTGGAATTCCATCACCTCCACTAGCTTTGTTCGTAGTGATGCTGTCTAAGGCCAACTTGACTTCACATTCCAGGATGTCTGGCTCTAAGTGAGTGATCACACCATCATGATTATCTGGGTCATGAAGATCTTTTTTGTACAGTTCTTCTGTGTATTCTTGCCACCTCTTCTTAGTATCTTCTGATTCTGTTAAGTCCATACAATTTCTATCCTTTATTGAGCCCATCTTTGCATGATATGTTCCTTTGGTGTCTCTAATTTTCTTGAAGAGATCTCTAGTCTTTCCCATTCTGTTCTTTTCCTCTATTTCTTTGCATTGATCTCTGAGGAAGGCTTTCTTATCTCTTCTTGCTATTCTTTGGAACGCTGCATTCAGATGCTTATATCTTTCCTTTTCTCCTTTGCTTTTCACTTCTCTTCACAGCTATTTGTAAGGCCTCCCAAGACAGCCATTTTGCTTTTTTTGCATTTCTTTTCCATGGGGATGGTCTTGATCCCTGTCTCCTATACATTGTCATGAACCTCATCTTATAGTTCATCAGGCACTCTATCTATCTAGGACTCTAAGATCTAGGACCTTAAATCTATTTCTCACTTCCACTATATAATCATAAAGGATTTGATTTGGGTCATACCTGGTCCAGTGGTTTTCCCTATTTTCTTCAATTTAAGTCTGAATTTGACAATAAGGAGTTCATGATCTGAGCCAAAATCAGCTCCTGGTCCTGTTTTTGTTGACTGTATAGAGCTTTTCCATCTTTGCCTGCAAAGAATATAATCAATCTGATTTTGGTGTTGACCATCTGGTGATGTCCATGTGTAGAGTCTTCTTTCGTGTTGTTGGAAGAGGGTGTTTGCTATGACCGGTGCATTCTCTTGGCAAAACTCTGTTAGCCTTTGCCCTGCTTCATTCCGTATTCCAAGGCCAAATTTGCCTGTTATTCCAGGTGTTTCTTGACTTCCTACCTTTGCATTCCAGTCCGCTATAATGAAAGGGATATCTTTTTGGGTGTTAGTTCTAAAAGGTCTTGTAGGTCTTCATAGAACCGTTCAACTTCAGCTTCTTCAGCATTACTGGTTGGGGCATAGACTTGGATAACCATGATATTGAATGGTTTGCCTTGGAAACGAACAGAGATCGTTCTGTCATTTTTGAGATTGCATCCATGTACTGCATTTCGGACTCTTTTGTTGACCATGATGGCTACTCCATTTCTTCTGAGGGATTCCTGCCCACAATAGTAGATATAATGGTCATCTGAGTTAAATTCACCCATTCCAGTCCATTTTAGTTCGCTGATTAAAAGAATGTTGACGTTCACTCTTGCCATCTCCTGTTTGACCACTTCCAATTTGCCTTGATTCATGGACCTAACATTCCAGGTTCTGCAATATTGCTCTTTACAGCATCGGACTTTGCTTCTATCACCAATCACATCCACAACTGGGTACTGTTTTTGCTTTGGCTCCATCCCTTCATTCTTTGTGGAGTTATTTCTCCACTTATCTCCAGCAGCATATTGGGCACCTACCAACCTGGGGAGTTCCTCTTTCAGTATCCTATCATTTTGCCTTTTCATACTGTTCATGGGGTTCTCAAGGCAAGAATACTGAAGTGGTTTGCCATTCCCTTCTCCAGCGGACCACATTGTGTCAGACCTCTCCACCATGCCCGCCCATCTTGGGTGGCCCCACAGGGCATGGCTTAGTTTCACTGAGTTAGACAAGGCTGTGGTCCGTTCGATAAGATTGCCTAGTTTTCTGTGATTATGGTTTCAATGTGTCTACCCTCTGATGCCCTCTCACAACACCTACTGTCTCACTTGGGTTTCTCTTACCTTGGGTATGTCTTCACGGCTGCTCCAGGAAAGCACAGCTGCTGCTCCTCACCTTGGACGAGGGGTATCTCTTCACTGCCGCCCCTCCTGACCTTTAACATGGAGTAGCTCCTCTTGGCCCTCCTGTGCCAGTGCAGCCACCTCTCCTTGGATGTGGGGTTGCTCAGAAGAGCAGAATAGAAAAACAGAAACAATATTGTAACAAATTTAATAAAGATTTTTAAATGGTCCACATAAAAAAAGTCTTAAGAAAAAGAACATATGGGGTAGATTCTACTATAGAGAGAAGACTTGAAACAGATAATAATAATACTTATCTCTGGTCCAGCCCTTGACAGATATTATGGCATCCCAGTACTAAGACATCCCACTTCTCCAAAATCCCACTACTAAGACGTCTTAAAGATAACAAAATGCATACAAAAGCAAATCTTTAGGGTCCTCCCCCAGGTGCACCATCAGGGAGCCCCTTGACCTGCCCTCATCCCAGCCGCAACCCGTCACTGGGCTGCACAGACACAGCCGGATGGCATCTCCCACTGGGGGGACAGTATGTCTCCTTTTGCACACAGTTTCTTCTTCTTCTGTGTGTGTTTCCTTCAAGAAACACAGACTCTACAGCTGAGCTCAAAGCAGGAGGATGTCCACAACCCCAGGCTTTCCCTTCTTCAAAGGAGATGGACTCCTGTACATAAGTAGCCCCTCTTCTGTACCTTGCTGTCCTGTGACAGATCAGTTGCCTCTCTCACAGCTCTCCACAAAGACCCCCGAGGAAGCAGGTCCTTGCTGCTGACAAACAGCAGAGATCTTCCCCACAACGTGTCCTTGACTGGCCTTCCCTCCACTCCTGTCCACTCATTCCAGCCCCATCCCTGGGCTTCACAATCAATTCCCAAGATAAACCAACAGCATGGAGCCCCTCGTGTCAGGCTCCACTCTTTCCAGGAAACAAAGCCAAGAACTGTTGTGACATTAGACCCACCATGGCTTCTCATTACTCAAGGTCTTTATTTTAGAAGCAGGACTTGCTTCTATCATGAGAACCAGTGGTCATAACTGGCCACTTTCACTCAGCTGAGAAATTGGTAGTATTGTTTGAAACGTCTTGCCTACCCCCCACCTCTCAAAGGTAAATGTAAACATTTAACAGTAACTGGTTGAACTTTGCCACATATCAAGCACCTTTGAGCTGACACCACAAGAAAGCTTGGTGACATTCCAAGGTGAATATCCTTTTATGTTCCGCATTTGCAGCACTAGTGTTGGGTTGCCAGGGTTTTCTGTCCATTATAAATTTTAGTTTTTAATTTAAAACTTATTTTATAAATTTAAAATATTTTATTACAAAAAATAATCATATTGTATATCCACACAGGTCAAAGTTAAAGTTGCTCAGTTGCATCCAACTCTTTGCAATCCCGTGGACTATGTAGTCCATGGTATTCTCCAGGCCAGAATACTGGAGTGAGTAGCCTTTCCCTTCTCCAGAGGATCTTCCCAACCCAGGTATCGAACCCAGGTCTTCCACATTGCATGCGGATTCTTTACCACCTGAGCCACAAGGAAAGCCATATATCCACACAAGAGAGTATCATTCAGCCATAAAAGGCATGAAGTGCTGATACCAGTTAGAACGTTGTTCAGATGAACCTTGAGAACTTTATGCAAAGTGAAAAAAGTCACATGAAAGGCCACATACTGGATGATTCCATTTGTACAGAATGTCCAGAGAGGCAAACCTATGGAAACAATTCCACAGGACTGTGGTTGCCTAGGGCTGGGGGCTGGTGGGAGTGAAGATGGAGAGTGACCGCTACTAGGAACAGGGTTCCTATTTAAGGGGAGAAAGAACATTATAAACTTAGATTATGGTGATGATCGTGACTCTACAAGTAAACTAAAATCCAGTAATTGTGTATGTAAACAGTGGATTCTATGAAATGTAAACTGTATCTCAATAAAGTTATTTTTGAAAGTCAAAAAAATTATTTTGTATTGAAGTACAGTTGATTTGCAATGTCATGTTAGTTTCACGTGCATGGCACACTGATGCAGTTATACCTATATATCTACTCTTGTAGCCACATGCCCATCTAGCCTTCTGGATGCCTGGCTTAGCATCCAAACAGAACCCTCTGGGGCTGCATCTGTACCTTCCTCTCCTGCGCCAGGCGGTGGAATACCCATCTGCAAACCCATCCCCTGGTGTCATCACGGGGAGATTAATATGTGTTATTTCTACAATTAGGGCTTAATGTTCCCTTAAGTGATTTACTCTGTTAGTTCTGGATGAGTTACTTTTGTTTTTATACTTTCTCATTACCGATTTGTATTTTTGCCAGTCTCCCCTCCCTTAAAGGAGTATAAAACAGAGCTGCCATTAAGTAAATTATTGGTAGACATTATTCAGATTGTATCTGGGTTTGTATATTTTAATTTACAAAGGGGAGGACAAAGATTCATGAGGTAGTTTTTGTCGCATGGCCGAAATACCCTTGAATATTTGCAAAGCTAAATTTCTTTGCTGAGTTAGCTAGCTGTCTGAAGGAAGAGGCTCTGACATTCCAGCTATGCATCCTGATTTCTGTTGTTACTTCTGCACTTTTCGAATGGCCCACTATGGTGCACCCAGGGGATTTTGTTGTTGTTGTTTAGTCACTCAGACACATCCGACTCTGCAACTCCATGGACCATCATTCACCAGGCTCCTCTGCCCACGGAATTTCCCAGGCAAGAATACTGGAGTGGGTTGTCATTTCCTTCTCCAGGGGATCTTCCAGGGATGGAACCTATGTCTCCTGCATTGACAAGCAGATTCTTTACCACTAGCACCACATGGGAAGCACACACCCAGAGCATGCATTACTCCTAAAAGTCAAGCGGACACATTGTCTTCTGATTCTGCAATGTCTGGCCACAGAGTTGAAAAGTTAGACTACCTAAGAAGTTCAACACACTCCCTTTGTCCCTGGAACCACCATTTTTCTTTTGGTCACACCTTGAGGCATGTGGAATGTTAATTCCTTAACCATGGATCAAACTCATGTCTCCTTCACTGGAAACTTGGAATCTTAACCACTGAGCTGCTAAGGAAGTCCAGGAGCCACTATTTCTAATGTAGAACTTTGCCTTTGCATCATTGCACTTCACAGAAATGAAACAAGTGGATTTAAATATGACTGCCTTCTATCATAAGTAAGTGAAGAGTCACAACTATTCTCTGCTCTCCCTACTTGCTTGTCTTTGTATCGGTTAATTGAAATGAGACTCCCCAGACTTCATCATTTCCAACAGTGGGTCTTTATTGATTGCAGCTTAAGAAACCTGTGGTTAATTCCCATCCCGATCCTGCACCATCACCTTCAAGCAAGTCATCAAGACAAGGAACCATGCAGACTTCTCAGAACTCCCTCAGGCATGCTGCCAGATGAGATGGACTGACCAGCTTTGAAAGGCTTCTCATTTCTCAAGATGTCAATTTGTGTTTGTCCACTGTATCATCCCATTGACTTGCTAATGGAGTGATCTCTAAAGACTTGCCTCTAAACTCTTGAACCAGCTAAAGGCTTAAAGAGAATGAGAACATATTCTTAATGGTTTTCTGTTTGCCTATATCTACTAACTTCACCTTTTTAGAACAAGATTTAGTACTTTCTATAACTGGATCACCACTTTTCTGCCCTCAAATGTCTGGAGTGACAGTAATGGTAGTATCTCCATGGTGGCCACCTCAGGTTACTCTCCAGCAGGAAAGCAGACAACAGAAAAGACATTCGAACTTCTTTTCTAAAGCTATTCTGCATAAGGACTTTCTCTAAACTTCCCAAGGATTTGTCAAAACTACAAAATAAGGGAAACAATGACTTTTTGTCAGAGTGCTATGATCCTTTGTTGTTGCTGTTGTTCAGTCACTCAGTCATGTTTGGCTCTTTGCAACCACATGAACTGCAGCAAACTAGGCTTTCCTGTGCTTCACCATCTCCTGGAGCTTGCTCAAACTCATGTCCATTGAGTCAGTGATGCCATCCAACCATCTCATCCTCCACCATCCCCTTCTCCTCATGCCTTCAATCTTTCCCAGCATCAGAGTCTTTACCAATGAGTCGGCTCTTCACATCAGGTGGTCAAAATATTGGAGCTCCAGCTTCAACATCAGTCCTTCCAATGAATAGTCAGGGTTAATTTCCTTTATGATACTTTAGGAGAGATGTATTAGATAGGTCCAGAGTGGGAAACAGGTGATATATTGATATCAGGGTCATTAGAGGTAGGCTTAAGAAGGCACCATCTACAGTGGTATGAGCAGGATGCAGGAGTAGCTCTGGAGATAGTGCAGTAGCTTTAAACTGGTAGCCATGGAAATGTAACCACCCTTGGTCTCGAAGGGCTGAGAGAAAGAAGAAGTCATTGGAAATCAGATAAGCTTATAGGGAGATTCTTCAGAAAGACCCATCTTACGGGGAATGGTGACCTCTATAAAAGACCCA
This sequence comes from Ovis canadensis, assembly GCF_042477335.2. Classification (NCBI taxonomy): domain Eukaryota; kingdom Metazoa; phylum Chordata; class Mammalia; order Artiodactyla; family Bovidae; genus Ovis; species Ovis canadensis. The sequence goes on from NC_091247.1 coordinate 61,770,982, forward strand.
TCAACTCTAGGCAGACCTGAGGGCAGGGATGGACCTGGGGAGATAGTCATCTTGACTTGACTCTCCTTATCCTCTGAACTGTTGACTCTCCACTGGTTGGACCAACCAGAACCTGTACAGGGGTCCACTACCAGGGATGTAGTGCCTCCAGTGAGTCTTCCATAGTGGGTGGTGGTGGGTCTGCAGAGGTTGAAAGAGGAGACTTCCCAAGTACACCATGAAGGCAGGCTTGCAAATGGACAGAGTCAAGGACAGAGCAGGAGGTGACAGGGATTGTGGGAATCCCTGCCCTTGCCTGAGTTTTGAGTGGAATTACTAACAGATAATAATGTATAATAAATAATCATATTATCAAAAAGCTGTTCACTGTCTCTGTCATTTTCTAAGGCCCAATCAAAATGAATTCAAGTTGCCACTTGGAAATTCTTTTAGTGCTGTCTGCAGCCAGGAACAAAATACAGGGCTCAGAACCTGACTCATTAAGTTCTGATGAGGCAGCATAAATTGCAGACTGATTAGGACCCAGGTCTAGGGCAAAACAGGGGCTTCTCAGGTGGCTCAGTGGTCAAGAATCCTCCTGCAATGCAGGAGACACAGGAGAACTCTTGGGTAATCAAACTCTTGGTTTGATTCTTGGGTAGGGAAGATCCCCTGGAGAAGGAAATGGCAACTCATTCGGGTATTCTTGCCTAGAGAATCCCATGGACAGAAGAGTCTGGTGGCCTACAGTCCACAGGGTTGCAAAGAGTCAGACATGACTGAAATGACTGAGCACGCATGCTAGGCCAAAACAAAGCTTAAAAGACATCAGTGACTGTGTGTCTACCTTCATATCTCTATTTATGTAGTCATGCTCTTTCTATAGCTGGATTTATTAAATAGTCTGTCTCTGTTTCTCTTTGCTGTCTATGATATCACTGAAGTAGAATAGCTTACGGCCTTGAAGAAATAAATGATCACCCCTCAGATACATCTATTTACATTTATTACATTTTAGGCTGTTTGTGTGGACAGTTTTCTGCCCTTTTGGGTCTCAAAATGACATAATAAACATCTGGGGTTGTTTCAGACTCTAAGCTCCTAGGAGACAGATGTGTAGCAAAGCCTGCCCACCCGCATCACCAGCGACAGAGCCCTTTTGCACTCACTGCCCAGAGCCGGCCTCTCAAAGATGCCAACAGGTGCCTGTAGGCTGACTTGTTTACCAGAACTCTCCATACACATTTAAGATCTCCTGTCACTTTGGGTTCCCAAATCCATCACTCACTTGATCTCTGACTTCTGTCTGAGACGGGCAAGACAGTGTATTAACCTGTTTATTTTTACTCTAAATACAGTTCATAGGAGATGAAGAGATCAAAGCACATGCTCTGAATACAAACCAAACCTCCAGAGGTTTAATATTCAGATTCTCTCTTGTTGTTTGTATTGCTCAGGCATAAATGCAGGCATAATCAATCAGACTCTGAAAGAAATGAAAAAATACCCAGGGTTAGAAAAATGTTTTCTTGGCCTGAGACATAGGAAGACTGGGTTCTAGCTTTTGATTTTTCAGTAATTAGGTGTCTCACCCTTTGAAAATCATATAACTAGTCTGAAATTCAGATTTTCTGATGCTAATTGAGGGGTAGGTGGATGGGTTAGTAGATGAGCTTCCATGCTATTTTCAGATCCAAAATTATGCTTGTAACAGGCAATAAGAGAAATGCATACCAAAAAAAAAAAAGGCCAAAAAGGCATTAAGAAATAGTAAAAATACTTAAGTCATCAGATGCTGATAATTACAGGATGCCATCCAGAGTGCTTGAAGAGTCCACAATGTTGAAATCTCAGGAAATAGCTTTCTCGGGGAGTTAAATCCTTCCTGATGGACATCAAAAATCAAGCAAGGAGAAAAGTGTCAAGTGATGGGTGAGCCTGAAATTAAACCCAAGGTCATGCTGGGAAAGATGACTCATGATGTGAATATCTCCAGATTTTGTCAGTGGAATGCTACAGCATCCTTGCTTCATAAGTAGCGCAGGCCCAGCATTTAAGCTCATGAACTAGGCTGGAATAAAAAGACCCCCTGGACCCTACTCATCCACCCAGAAAAGGTTCTGCGAAGGAAGTGGGAGAGCAGGTTGAATGTGGGGAGGAGGCTTCTAGAAACTTAATTTTGTTCAGGAAAAAAAGCTTCACTTCTATAGAGGGAGAAAGATGTCATTGTCCAAATACAAAACCCTATATATCCAGAACTTGTGTGATTTAACTACAGATCAAAAACTGAGACTAAGAAACAGGTCCTACAGCACTTAGTTCTCTCTGTTTGATTTCTTTCATTTAGCATAACACCTTCAAGTTTCATCCACATTGCAGGAAATCACCAGATTTCCTTTCTGGTTTTGGCTGAATAATATTTCACTGTGTATATCTATTGTTGTTCAGTTGCTCAGTCATGTCAAACTCACCCAGCTCCTCTGTCCATGGGGTTCACCAGACAAGAAAACTGGAGCAGGTGGCTATTTCCTTTTCCAGTGTAAATCTATAGCTATATGTCTACATTTTCTTTATCCATCTAACCACCAATGGACATTTGAGCCATTTCCATGTCTTGGCTTTTGTAGATAATCCCACAATGAACATGGAGGTGCAGATATCTTTTCTTTTTTTTTTTCTTTCTTTTTTTTTATTTTTTATTTTTTTTTAGTTTTTTATTTTTTAAATTTTAAAATCTTTAATTCTTACATGCGTTCCCAAACATGAACCCCCCTCCCACCTCCCTCCCCATAACAACTCTCTGGGTCATCCCCATGCACCAGCCCCAAGCATGCTGCATCTTGCGTCAGACATAGACTGGCGATTCAATTCTTACAGATATCTTTTCAAACTACTGTCTTGATTTCCTTCAGATAAATACACAGAGAAATATGGTTGTTTCTACTCTGAACTTTTTGAGGAAACTCCATACCTGTGAAAATGAATGAAGGTGGTCAAATGGTACAAATTTCCAATTAAAATATGCCAGTCATGGGGATATAGTGCACACCATGATGACCATGGTTGATAATATTGTACATTTCAAAGTTGCTAAGAGAGTAAATCTTAAAAGTTCTCTTTGTGAGAAAAAAAATTGTAACTATGAGTGGTGATGAACGATAACCAGACTTACTATGGTGATCATTTTATAATAGTTACAAATATTGAATGATCATGTTATAGCTCTGAAATTAATGTAATACATCAATCACATATGAATAAAAACAGAAATAGAACAACAACCAAAATAGAGATCCATATGTGTTTTCTAAAAATCCATGAGGACTATGTAATTTCAGAGTCCCCAGCAAGCCCCAAATTTTCCTTTATTTTTCCACTCACCCCTCCCAACCTCCAACATCACTTTGCTTTACAATTTAAACTTCAACCACCACTTCCTTTCTTTCTCCTTCCAGCTTACTCCCCTTCTCTCAATTCTTTAGCCGCCTGACTCAGATAGGGCGAAAAGTGTATTTTCTATTTGAAAGTAGAGGAGAAGGAACCCTGGGAGGGCCAGTGGAGGATAAAGACTGAACATCCTCTCTTAGACCATTTTTGGTTATGATTGCCCAGCAGGAAACTCAATTCCACCCAAATGGTTCAAAGAGATGCTAATAAATGATTAGATACTAGACACACTCGTGTGAGTAGGTTCAGGGAAAATAAGAGGGGGCACCCCGGGACAGCAGTTACCCTCCTTGGAGCTGTGGCCTCAGTGGCAGCTGGAGGGGGAGTGAGGGCTGCCTGGCAGGAGCAGTGACCAAGGAAATTCCTAGGTGCTGGTGGAGACACAGGGTTGGGGCCAAGATATGTGAGGAGGAAGGAGCAGCCACTGTTCTCGGGTTCCTGCCTCCTGGGGACCAGCAGTCAGGACATCGGGATGATGCTCCTGGCAGGGTCATCCTCTCCAGGCCCAGAGCAGGGGGCACAGGGAGGTGGAGGAAGAGGGAGTGACTAGCCCTAACGCCTCCCACCTCTCATCAACATCAACACTCAACCACAAACTCTGGCCACCTCGGTCATGACGAATGTTCTCCTGTGAATCCTTGTTCTTTTCCTCCATCCACTTCCTGCAACCCTGGGCCCAGATCTCAGTCTAGGCTGGAAGTCAAGCACTGAGGCAGTGCCTCTGAGGGTGGTATGGAGGCGGTGTGTGTGCAGTCTGCCCCGTGGAGAGGATGTGACGGTCACAGCCTCCTGCCCCACCAGGGGTAGGGTTCCAGCAGCCAGAGGTCAGGGAACCCCAAGTAGTGTTTTTCTATAAGAACAGGAGTTCATGTGGCCCTGAATCAACTCCTTTGTCCTCTAAGGTTGGGGGACAGAGCTTAGAGCTCAGACAGTGCGGGCCTTCCATCAGGATCAGGAGAAGTCAGGCCTGGGGCTCACAGGAGCTTCAAGCTCACAGCAGACCCGGCTTGGGCCTCATGTCCACATTTTCATCTTACTGCGTGTGCTGAGATTTGACGGTACTGGTCTGGGTACCTCAAGTATCATTCACAGTAATATTTTTGCAGAAAAAAACATTTCTGGTTCAAAGCAGATGACATTTTGGGATCACCTCCAGGTAGATGTGATTGACTGTCACGTGCTCTAAAATAAACAGCGTGAAAATTTTACTCTGAAACAGGAAAGAAATGAAGGAAGATTATTTAGCATTATTGAATCTGTTTACGTGCCAAATCCTGCTTTAAAAAATTTTCAAGTAGGCTCAAATTCACTAAAACTTGATTCCTGAAAAGCATGAATTTTACTTAAAAACATTTCTTTTGAAATTTAAAATCTCTCTTCTTTCTTTGTGTTTGTCTCAAATGTTCTGATATTTCACATTAAAGAAAACTCTGTGTTCCAGCCCTCACAGCTTTTTCTGATGCATCACAGGCGACCCTGGACCAGCTTTCACTGTTCAAGCACAGGGATGCTGTCATCAGCCTCAGCTTTTCCCAAAGGGCATCATGTGAATTCCATCAGTCATGTCCTAACACCAGGAACCTCCATTAGCATCTACACCAGCTGTGTTCTCCACCTCTGAAATCCTTTAGATTTTTTCTCTGTCTTATTCTGTCTTGTCTTTAAACTTTGATGATCTTATGCTGCATGAAATCCTCAACTTCCCTGATAGCTCAGTTGGTAAAGAATCAGCCTGCAATGCAAGAGATCCTGGGTCAGAATGATCCGCTAGAGAAGGGAAAGGCTACCCATTCCAGTTTTCTGGTCTGGAGAATTCCATGGATTGTACAGTCCATGGGGTTGCAAAGAGTTGGACATGACTGACCGACTCACTTTCACTTTACTTTTCTCTTAGGTCTTTAATGACTACTTCTCGAGTCATGACCAGACCCTCTGTCCCATCCTTTCAGTTAAACCCTATCATCAAACCATAGTGGAATTGCCATTGTCCAGTTTTTGTCCACCCTACACCCCTCATTCCTCATGCTTCCTCCTCCTGGAAGGCTCCCCTGATTACTCAGCAAGCAATGTTTTCTCCTTTCTCTGAACAACCTGGTTCTTATTCATGCATTTCTCATATTGCTCTGTGCTACAGTTACTTGTGTCAATTTCTTTTCTCTTCGGTGACTTCGCGTTCTGTGGATGATGATATGATATCACATTCTTCTTCCACTGTCGCTTTGTGGGATGCTGGCTCACATGTATTGGGTTGGCCACAAAGTTCATTTGGGCTTTTCATAAGCTATTAGGGAAAACCAGTAGTAAATGTTTATGAAAACTCTTGTTAAGTAATCCAGTGAATTAGAAAATTATTGGTTTCCCCTTTGCCTCTTTCTAACTAAGTCTTTTAGATAGCATCATCAACTCAGTGACTTGAATTTGAGCAAACTCCTAGAGATAGGAAAGGTCAGGGAAGCCTGGTCCTTGGGGTCTCAAAGAGTCAGACATGACTTATTGAATGAACACAACTAAGTCTTATCTGTGTTTGGACTTTCCCAGATACCACTAGAGGTAAAGAACCCGCCTGTCAATGCAGGAGACACAAGAGATGTGGGTTTGATCCTTGGGTTGGGAAGATCCGCTGGAGAAGAAAATGGCAACCCACTCCAGCATTCTTGCCTGGAGACTCCCATGGACAGAGGAACTTGATGGGCTACAATCCACAGGGTTGCAAAGAGTCAGACTGAGTTCACACACACACACACACACACACACACACACACACACACACAGAGCTGTGATTACCACCCTGGCCACTTTGCTACCAGATCACTTGTACCCATATGGCCAAGAAATGCTGTGTTAGAGTCTCTGTGACTACGGCCTTGAGCTGAGCTGGGGAACAAAGCAAAGACACTTAGAGCTGCATCACGTGGCTGACAAGGTCTGGGGGGATCTTCTAGTTATTGATGGTCCCTGCATTGCCCTCACAGTGCATGACTCCCCAGAAACAGTCACTGCTAAAATGGGACATGAAAAATGACCCTTCCATTCGGTGAACTCCAGCACACACATTAGCCGTGACGATGGCCACTTATGTGCAATGACACACACATTGCAGGGCTCTTCTTTGTAAATGAGAGCACGTGACCAGAAAAGGGGGGCATTACACAAGAATTATTCTCTAGGGTGCATGTTAAATCCAAGATCAAATTACAGTTTGATCGACTACTTCATAGCAATTGCAGCATTTTTAAAAAGTGACACAATTATTTAGGCAGAGTGATATAGAGGATTGATAAATCCAATATGCAATTTGGGGGAAGAAAGAAAAGGAGGAAAATTTCTCTTTCTCTCTAATTCAGAAGTGAATTAGAAATAGCAGTAATATTTGAGTATGACTGCCCCTCCCCTGGTTGCCGCTCATGGTGCCTGTGTGTGTGCTAAGTTGCTTCAGTCGTGTCAGACTCTTTGTGACCCCATGGACCATAGCCCACCTCTGTCCATGGGATTCTCCAGGCAAGAATGCTGGAGTGGATTGCTGTGCCCTCCTCCAGGGGCTCCTCCCGACCTGCGGACTGAACCCACATCTCTTACATCTCCTGCACTGGCAGGCAATTTCTTTATCTGTCACTCATGGTAGGACAAACAAGTAGTAATTTTACAGGGAATTTTAAAACAAGTTTATAACTTATGATACACAAATGGTATCATGATTAGGATATACCTTTGGGGAAGCCTAGAGTTCTGTGTCCAACACAGTGATCATTCTTGCTATGTGGCCACTAAGCACGTAAAAAGTGGCCTGTCCAAACTGAGAGCTGCTGTGAATATAAAGTGCACACTGGACTTTGAAGACATTGTATGAAGAAAAAAAATGAAGAGAGTAAAATATCTCATTCATTCTTTTTTATGTTACTGCCTTTGAGAGTGAAATATCTTATTCCTTCTTTTTCATATTATTGCCTTTGAAATTATAATATTGGGGATACATTGGTTTAAATAAAACATATTATTAAAATTAAATCTACCTATTTCTTCTTACTTTCTTAATGTGGCTCACATTTTACTTCTGTTGGCCTGGACCTTGAGCTCTTCATTTAAGCTACCCCCAACAGACAATTCTTCATCTTATTGAGTTATAACTATATACACATATATGTGTATATGTATATATACCTAGACATATACAGTGTGCATATGTAGTATTGTTAAGACATGTTTATACACTTAGACATATACAGTGTATGTATGTAAATTGTTAATATGGTTGTTAAGGTGATATATATATGAAATCTCTGAGGTGGAAAAACAAAACCTTAAAAGATAACAATAGGGATTTCCCTGGCAGTCCAGTGGTTAGGACTTCACACTTCTGCTGCTGTGGGCAGGGTTCGATGCCTGGTCAGGGAACTAAGATCCCACCAGCCGCACAGCACTGTCAAAATTTTTAAACAAACAACAACAACAAAAAAGATAACAATAAAAATAGAACAAAAGCCCCAGTGTAACAAAAGCTAGAAGGTGTAATTTTTCCTTTGACAAGAAGAGGTATTGTCAGAAAGTAAAACTCGCTAATAACCATTCTTAAATTTTCTTTCAGTGCTTAGAGAAGAAACGTGAAAAGAAGAAAACTCTGGTTGTGAAGACAATGGGTTTCTCTACGTCTTACTGAGCTGTTCTCCACTGCACACGCTGTTACTCCACAGGATTTAGAGACCATCACTTAGCTGGACTGAGTTACTTGGCTTGTGGAAAATAAGACGAACAGTCTAAGACGGAGCCTCGAATGTCATTCTGATTCCAGACATCTGTTCTATTGTTTGTCACTCACTGTTGCCAGTCTAGAGACATAAACCAGGAGGCTTCTGCTCCATCTGGTAGTGGATTCATTCAGCCGAGAGGTGACACTTTTTCAGCATCCAAACAGTGCATGCCAAGACACTTCAGTCACGCCTGATTCTTTGTGATCCCATGGACTACAGCCCACCAGGCTCCTCTGTCCTTTCCCAGGCAAGAATACTGGAGTGAGTTGCCATTTTCTTCTCCTCTTGACCCAGAGATCGAACCTGCAGCTCCTGCAGCTCCTGCATTGCAGGTGGAATCTTTGGAAACTGCTGAGAGGGAATAATACTCAGAGGTGCTGCAGTCAAACTTTGCTGGTGTCGCAGAGGTTTTTTTTCCTGATCGTATGACTAGTAATCAAGTGTGTTTTTAATAGCTTGTTACATGTGAGACTCTGCAACGTCTTCTCAAATTACCAAGACACAACTTTCAACCTCTACCGTAAGCAGAGCATATCACTCTGCTGAGAGCTGAAAAATTTTGAAGGTCTTCCTGTCTCTCTGCCTGGAAAAAGTAGTCACCCATCTGGATCCTACTCAAATGACACTTCCTTTGTAACATGAAGCAACCCAGAAAACCAAGGCTTTCTTCCAGCCTTTCCCACCCACAGTCCTTAAACAGAGCACCAACATTCCACAGCACAGCATCTCTTCAAGGGCAAGTCTTATTTTAGTATGGAGGTATTCCCAGTTCTCAGAGTTTGGAGCTTTCTCAATATTTAGGTACAGTAGAATTCTGTGGTATTTTTATTAATTGGAGAGTAAATAAAGTAAAAATGGGTAAGAAGATCAGAACACGTGAAGGAAACTTTTACATCATATAGCATCTAGAAAAGGTTATTTCTTTTTTTTTTAGGTCTATTAGGAGAGAAATAGGAGAACCTGCTGTCATGCCTTGAGAAATTATAGTCACTAACAAAACAGTTAAATTAAAAGCTAAAGCCAGAAGTCTACAGTGTGGCATATTTTAGGGCAATTGCTTGCAAGCACGTTATGAAAAGTGAAAATGTTAGTCACTCATTAGTGTCGGACTTTTTGCGACCCCATAAACTATAGCCTGCCAGGCTCCTCTGTCCGTGGAATTCTCCAGACAAGAATACTGGAGTGGGTTGCTGTGTCCTCCTCCAGGGAAATTTCCTGATCCAGGGATTGAACTGAGTCTTCTGCATTGCAGGCAGATTATTTACTATCTGAGCCACCAGGGAAGCCTGAGCACCTTGTGTGTGTGTGTGTGTGTGTGTGTGTGTGTGCGTGTGAGAGAGAGAGAGTCACTCGGTTGTGTCCAGTTATTTGCAGCCCCAAGGAGTATAGCTCATCTGGCTCCTCTCTCCATAGAATTCCCCAGACAAGAATGCTGGAGTGGGTTGCTATTCCCTTCTCCAGGGCATTTTCCTGATCCAAGGATCAAACCCTGGTATCCTGCACTGCAGACAGATTGTTTACCATCTGAGCTATCAGGGAAGCCCAAGATGGGTGGAATTATCCCTGTTTAAGAGATAATAAACACAGGTTCCAAATTCTCCTGGCAAATGTGGATTCTTTGGGCTTTGAACACAAGCCACCAGATGCCATAAGTGCTATACAGTACCTTGCCCACAGGAAGGGCTCAACCCATGTTTTGAATGAATTACAGAATGAGAGTATGGGAAATCTCGAGATTCACCAGGAAGTAAATGTTTGTGACTCATTCTCTCATTTCAAGGTGGGGGCAACACCAACAGGCATGAAAAAGAGTCACCTCATCAAATTTCCCAAGACAAGACTAGGCTGATCTCCCAGCAAATGAGTTAACGCTGTTTGCTAACAGGAGGGTCCTTTTCTGTGGTTTTCTTCTGTAAGGAAGTCCCTGGTTGTGTGGGATCACTTATAGTAAGGAATTCTGAGTTTATGGAACACAGCTCCCTTTAAAATGTAACTCTCCCAATATTCTGAACATAAGTATCTACGCAGCTATCTGAAAAAAATGTCACCATAACATAAACATCTGTTATGCATGAGTGATGTAAATTCACACCTCCCTTCGGGACTTCATGTGTCAGTCTGAGCCAGAGCACGACATAACTCTGCAAAAACAAAGCAGTAACAAGAGATGCTCTGAGAGTCCCAGGCCCTCCTAACTTCATCTGTGCTTTGCACTTACTTGACTTAGCATCATTCATGCAGCTTGGCACACAATAAGAACGCTGATTCGTGGGAGTCTGATTGACATGAGCTATGCACTTCCTGTCAGCTAAGATACACAGCATTTACAAGTGCTCACTCTCTATGCAACAGTGGGTATGCTGTTAACCTCTCCATATGGGTGTGTCTAATGGAAACAGTTCTACTAAATAAAAGATATCCTTAGATACTTTTATGTAGACCATGAGTTGCCAACTATGACTGAATATAAGAATCATTTTGGAGGCTTTTGAAAAACTACATCATCGCTGAACCCTACCCCAAAGCAACTGTGACAACAATTGCACACCACGCCCTGCCCTGTTCTTCTTCCGTAGAGTTGGAGGCAGGATACGTTAACAACCAGGGAATATATCCCCGATTTCTTTGCCATTAGTTGAGTCCAGCTAGTTAGTGGAATGTGAACAGAAGTGATGTGAGTAATGTCCATCCCTCATGCACTGTGCTTCCTTGGAGCAATCTTTTCTTCCACTGACCAGTAACTGGGTAGAGAAGTCTAGCCTTGACCATGCATGCCAAGTTGCTTCAGTCATGTCCAACTCTGTGAGACCCCTGGACTGTAGACCACAAGGCTCCTCTGTTCATGGGATTCTTCAGTCAAGAATACTGAAGTGGGTTGCCATTTCCTTCTCCAGGAAATGGCATCTTCTCAACCTAGGGATTGAACCTGCATCTCGTATGTCTCCTGCATTGGAAGATGGGTTCTTTACCACTAGCCTTGACCATGCCGGTGATTAAAGAGGCTTAAGTCCAGAACAGTAGCTACCAGCTATGTGTGGCTATCTAAGTATAAATGAATTAAAGTAAAATTAAAGATTCAATCAGGACTTCCCTGGTGGTGCAGTGGATAAGAATTCCCCTGCCAATGCAAGGGACACAGGTTCAATCCCTGATCTGGGAAGATTCCACAAGCCTCAGAGCAACTAAGCCACAACAAGAGAAGCCACTACAGTGAGAAGACTTTGCACTGCAACCAGAGAAAGCAGCGAAGACACAGTCTAGCCAAAAATAAATAAATAAGTAAATAATTTTTAAAAAATTAAAGATTCAATCAAATTAACAGTTTGGTTCCTCAGTCACACTAGCCATGGTTCAAGCCCTAAAGGGCCACAAAGGGTAAGTGGCCACCATCACTGGAGGACAGGAATACAGAATATTTCCGCCACTGCAGACAGTGCTCTTGACCAGCGTACTCTAAGAAGTAGCTTAGCTGCATGGCAAAGAAAGAGCCCGGACCCATGGCTCTCGTGGAGGAATGACCACACTCCATCCAGCTGATGTAGATCTTTGGGCTACCGTATGAATGATATATGGAGGGGCTTTCCCTGGTGACTTAGTGGTAAAGAATCCACCTGCAATGCAGAAGCAATGCAGAAACTGCAAGAAATGCAGGTTCAATCCCTGGGCCGGGAAGATCCCCTGGAGGAGGGCATGCAATCCATTCCAGTATTCTTGCCTGGAGAATTCCATGGACAGTTGAATCAGGAGGGCAGCAGTCCATAGGGTCACAAAGAGTCAAACATGACTGAAGTGACTTAGCATGCACGCAAATAAATGCAAAAAACATTGACTAAACTACAGATACACGCATCTTGAGTCTCCAAGGAGCAACAAATGTAAGTCAAGTCAATTCGTGCTGTCATTCCCTCCCTCTTTCCCTTCTCTCTTTCTCTGTTTTTCTCTGTCTCAGCCTGTGTTTCTCTTTCTTTGTGTGTCTCTCTGTCTCTTTATGTCACACACACATACACACACACACACGTTTTATTCCTTGCCTGATTCATCCAATTCCATTTCAAGCACGACAGCAGGAGAATCATAGGAAAAACTAAATGGGTATAATTGGACATTAAATAAAATTCAGAAGCAATAGCATTGCCGCAACAAGAAGTGTTCCAGGAGCTCAAGACAGAAGTTGGTTAATGTCCAAAGACCGAAAGTCACACCCAGTGGACAAGGGAGCACCTGAAACCTTGCTTGTGGCCAGAAAACATGAGCGAAAGGGGGACAGACATAAGCAGGGGGGACTGCAAATGTGGAAAGAAAAACCAGGAAGACTTAGAAGCTATGAAGCTTCAGGTTGAGAGGAAAGTCTATTCCACTGTACTTAGCACTTAACTCATGACAGATAGGCACTTATAATATCAAACAAAAATAACAAACAGCACCCAGAGACAGAAAATGAGTAGAAAGAGTAAGATGAAATACTGTTATATTCTTGTAAAATTCCAGCAAGGTGCTGAGCTCATAAGAAAATTCAATAAATATTTGATGACTGATTGATACATCAGCTCATGAATCCTTAAAAAGTGATAAAGTTATTCACCTAGGGGAACAGAAAAAGATCTTGGGGAGAAATTATGATTTATGCCATTACTGGTGCAACAATACACTGAGAGTGGAAACTGAGAAGGGAAAATTTTAGAGGGGCAGGAAAGAGAATAGGAAGCCATCCCTGGAGTCCTGAGATGAGATGCAGCAGCACTCACATCCTGGAAAATGAGACAAGAACGGATGCTTCTGTCAAGGAAAAATACTGAACAGAGTTCAGGTCAGTGTCGCTAAAACAATGAAGCATAGTCAAAATTATAACACCTATAAGCATAATTACCAGTAAAAACTACACTTAAGAAAGTTTAAGAATGAGGCTGATGGACTGTGGCAAATGATGCTATCATATATCCTGCTTTATTTCTCAGTGTCTCAAACATGAGTTATTCTAAAAAGCTGGAGAACATGCGGATAGCAAGATAGGCATATTCTTCAGCTTTTGAGAATAATAACTAGTTCATCTGTGCAATAAAAATATCTCTCCTTCCACAGATTTAGCAACAGAGCTGAAGATAGATTATAATGAATTGAAGGTAAATACAAATACATCAGCATAATTAATAGCAGTAACGAAAGTATTAACTTAGAGTCTTTTCTAAAGAATGTAGAAAGCAGATTAATATTAGAATTCCAAGGATTCCTGTTTCTTCCTTTTTTTTTTTTTTTTTTTTGCAGAGCTTGGGTTAAGAAGTAGATGTATTATAGCTTATAGCAAAAAGAAAGAATGTCAAACCCTTGGGGATACATTTTGCTTCTGGGACTCGATGCAGGCCTAATGCAGAGCAGAATCAGGATGTTTTGAAATTGCATCCAAAACCTAATCTTTCTTATAAAAATATATTTTGTATGCTTTTTTTTTTGGAAAAACTTCAGTGTAGCATCATCCTGCAGTTATTAACGCGTCACTGTTATAGTTGGCTTTCCGTCTTGTTCTTTAGAAAGCTGTGTTGTCAAAATCGATCAAGGGGTCTCCTGCTTCAGTTTCACTTGCACGTGCAGAAAACCTGAGCTGATCTGAGGTTGGGGCTGTCTGTAAGACTTAAATCCGAGCCAAATAGAAGGTCTTATCATACAGCAAGTTCCAAAAGAACGTGTTTCGTAAGCCAAACAAAACTGTTAGGCATGTTGCCTGTGTGTGCTTTAATAATTTAGGGGACAAACAGGAACATCACAAATGAAGCCAAATCCAGGGAATCCAAAATCCATCTCCAAGGCTGTCAGGCAGTAGTTCACGAACACCCAGAGCACTCTGGGGATGTTAAGTAAACATTAATTTGGAGAAACACAAAGACTAAGTATCAGTAAAGTGCCTGATAGCAAAACTGATGGTGTCATGAAATAATTTCTTCATCCATACTCCACTTTCACATACTCAACTCTTTCTTTTTTTAATTTTTTTTTAACTTATAAAATTTTATTTATTCGGGATTTTTTTTGATGGGTGGGATCTTAGTTCTCTGACCAGGGGTTGAACCCATGCCCCCAGCAGTAGAAGGGCAGAGTCTTAACCACTGGACCACCAGGGATGTCCCTTGACTCTTTCTTCAATAAACACAACAAAAAGTCTGTTAGCATCTTGGCAAGTGGAAACAACCTCACCAAATCAGCCTGGTCTTTTTTATGAAACATTTTGTATCTTGTTTCATGATTTACCCTCATTACCTTCTATCTCCTTATCTTCAACCACTTAAAATTACATCTCTACTTTGCCAAAAAGTAAAAGAAAATATTGTGAGGGTTTAAGACTATTTTCTGGAGAAATAAGATAGCTGCCATTAAAGGCTAGGCCTCAAAATTCCTGGTCCTCCTGCCCATAAGCTAGAGGATGTCTCCTCTGAAGGTTATGTGATTCGCCATCTGGATTCATTAAGACACAGTTTTCACTTTCCAAGTTATGAACAAAAAGCTAAAATTGCCTCTTTCCTAATAAATCCCAAGTAATTTTTCATGCTTTACCTGTTCCAATTACTCATACAATTGCAGGCTATATCAAAGAACCCACTCTGCATATCCAGACCATATAAAATAAACCTATACATTATTGTTCAGTTGTTCAGTCATGTCCAACTCTGAGACCCTATCTTATGGACTGCAGGGAAGCCAGGCTTCCCTGTCCTTCACTGTCTCCCGGAGCTTGCTCAGACTCATGCCCATCACTGACTCATGCCCATTGAGTCAGTGATGCCATTTAACCATCTCATTCTCTGTCACCCCCTTCTCCTCCTGTCCTCATTCTTTCCCAGCATCAGGTTCTTTTCCAGTAAGTCGGTTCTTCACATCAGGTACCCAAAGTATTGAAGCTTCAGCTTCAGCATCAGTCCTTGCAGTGAATATTCAGGACTGATTTCCTTTAGGATTGACTGGTTTGATCTCCTTGCAGTCCAAGGGAGCCTCAAGAGTCTTCTCCAGCACCACAGTTCAGAAGCATCAGTTCTTTGGTACTCAGCCTTTTTTATTGCCTATCTCTCATATCTGTACATAACTACTAGAAAACCATTAGTTTCCACTATACAGACCTTTGTTGGCAAAGTGATGTGTCTAGGTTTGTCATAACTTTCCTTCCAAGGAGCAAGCATCTTTTAATTTCATGGCTGAAGTCACTGTCCACAGTGATTTTGGAGCATAAGAAAATAAAATCTGTTGTTGCTTCCACTTTTTTTCCCATCTATTTGTTGTGAAGTGATGGAAACGGATGCCATGATCTTAGTTTTTTTACTATTGAGTTTTAAGCCAGCTTTTTCACTCTTGTCTTTCACCCTCATCAAGAAGCTCTTCCATCTCACAGACCAGTATAAAAGAGTTTATGACTGCATATTTCAAACCTTGATGGGTAAGAAATCCTGAGTCTTGGCACAAATATAAACATGGGCCATAAATTAGCTATAAAAAGGGCACTGCACTTTCAGTATCGAAGGCCCTGTCTGAATTTACAAGCTGTTTGCAGAGCTTTTGAGGCTAATGAATGAATAAAATATTCCAGCCAACTAGTAAAGTAAGTATTGTATATGATTGAGAAGTACTGTAGCTGACTGCTCTGATGAATGAAGGGTAAATTACTGTTAATGCAAGTAATAAATGTCACAGGCAGTATTTCACTGAGCGGAAGTCAGGGCACTGTGTGGGCTCCACTGGTCTAAGAGCTGTGGATGAAACAACGATTAATTAATCATCAGGAGGTGTTAGAATTCTGTGACTTTCTGGCTAAAAGCGAAGAGCTCTTTAATATGCTGCCAAGGAAGGCAGTCACTCACACCCCACCCAATCCCTTCATGGGACAGGGGAAATGTTTTCATCAACTTCTAAGCTCTGGTTCTGTTCTGAGGTCACTTATAATATGATCGTGATTAAGGAAACCCACCTGTCTTGGAGGAAAGGACAAACTGGGTGAGAGGTTGCCCTCTTTCATTGCAAGTTCAGAAGTCATCACAATAACCACAGCCTGGGGAGGCTGAACAAATCTACTTGATGAAGTGTGACTCCTGGACCTGGGGGTGGCTGGGCCTCTGAGCATGTGCTGCTGCTACTAAGTCGCTTCAGTTGTGTCTGACTCTGTGTGACCCCATAGATGGCAGCCCACCAGGCTCCCCCGTCCCTGGGATTCTCCAGGCAAGAATACTGGAGTGGGTTGCCATTTCCTTCTCCAATGCATGAAAGTGGAAAGTAAAAGTGAAGTCGCTCAATCATGTCCGACTCTTCGCGACCCCATGGACTGCAGCCCACCAGTCTCCTCCGTCCATGGGATTTTCCAGGCAAGAGTACTGGAGTGGGTGCCATTGCGAGCTCAGCATAAATCAAAGAGGTGTGTGTGGAATGCCAGGTAGTCAAGTTCAGACTTCACCTTCCAGTGCAGAGTGTGCAGGTTTGGTCTGTTCAGTCAGTCTGTTCGGTCCTTGGTTGGGGAGCTAAGATCACATGCCTCGTGGTCAAAAAGCCAAAACAGAGAACAGAAGCAATACTGTAACAAATTCAATAAAGACTTTTAAAATGGTCCACATCAACAGCAACAACAAAAAATCTTTTAAAAAGATGACGTCAGCTTCCGGAGCATTAACACTCCCTCTCTTCCTGCCTCTCTCGTCTCTCTCCCTCCCAGCTCTTTAGAGGAACATGGATGTACACATGCTTCAACCACCTGCAATGGCGTTCTTCTGCCAAATATTCCAACCAGTATTTTCCAGTCCCTAGAAAAACATTCTGGTTCTCTGACCAGGCGAACCCCTTTTCTTTCACATTTGTCCTGGAGATTTTTCAAAGCCGACCATGTGAAATCACTCTATATGCCAAAGTGCAAATAAAATGATGGTGTCAGAAAACATGTTTTCAGATTTTGCCTTCTGGAAAGGATATTACTTCACATATTTATATTGCTGGTTTCTCTTCTGTGTGTAAATCTGCTAAATGCCCACTCATTCAGGTGTCTCTCCTTATGTTTATAAAGCTAGGTGTTCCCTCCGCATACATGGGAGTCCCAGCACTCACACTCACACTAATAGAAGTGTCAGAGGCTACAATGTCATTAGCCAGAGAGTGGAAATCATAAAAGTTAGGCATGGAAGGGATCATATATGTTAACCCCATCCCACCCCCTAATTTACTAAAGAGAGAAGTAGACACCAAGGAACTGGTTCCCTCACAGCTTTAGAGTGAGATGGTGGTGGAACAAGGTCTGAGTCATGACCTACTCCAGACCTACCCCTTTCTCCTCTTCACCCTGCATGGATGGCAGGTGGTTACACAGCAGATGATCTGCAGGCTGGGGTGCAGGGGGAGGTGGAAGGACCAGATGGTGGGGGCAGGGCAGGGATTGGTGTACACCCTGACTTCACTGGGGCCATCAGAGCTCGGAGGAGGGCAGGAGGTCAGCTTTGCAGACACACAGAATCATTTCCTGAATGTCACAGAACATCTTGTTCCCTACACTGGTCAACTCTCCATGCCCTTTTCTGCTTGTTACTCTGGGGTTTGAATCCTTCCTGGCTGCTCAGCTCTGCTGGTGGAGAAGAGGGTGCCAAACATGAAACCACAGGAGATCCCTGACATTTTTAAGATCCCCATCTTATTGGATGACAAATAATTTAGAACATTGCTACTGAAACAAACATGGGGTATTTCAGGGAAAAGTATACTACATTCAACTGAACTTTTAAGATAAAAATTGAGACTGCATAATAATTCCTGACTTGAAGAGGGTCCCATTGAGCTGTTTCTGTTGCACCATCAGAAGGTACAAATTCATTCTCCTGTGTAAGAGTTTGAAGGTGGAGGAGGATTCAGAAGGAGAAAGTTCAATTAAAGAAATATAAATTAAAAAGAAAACATAGCAACTGGTATGAAATATTCTGACAAAACAAATAATATTCTAAATCACATCATATAAGGCCTTCCTGGTGGTCCAGTGGTTAAGACTTAGCCTTCCAACGCAGGGGCTGTGTGTTCCAATCCTCGTCGAGAAGCTAGAATCCCATCAGCCCTGCGGCCAAAATAACCAAAACCAGAAAACAGAAGCAATATGGTAACAGATTCAATAAAGTCTTGAAAAAACTGGCCCACATTCAAGTAAATAAATAAATAAACCGCATCCTATGAAGAACCATTTTGGATCTCAAGATTATGAAACTGTGTGAGTTCAAGGGTCTTTGTATTTTCTAAACCTTATAACTGCAAAGTTTCTTTTTGCATGTGCTTCAAAATCCCCTCTGGAGACACTTCAGTTCTGACATTTTGTAACAGCCGAGACCAAGACCTTCCACCCTCCCTTCTGGCAGCACATCCATCAGCCCACATAACCTTTGACCACAGAAATGTCATACATGCAGAGTCAGGGAACAAGAAAGAGGACTCTTCTTATTTATGGGTTTTTGTTTTTCATTTTTTTAAGATGTATTTACTCTCACAGAATATAAAGAGTCACATTTTAAGAGAGCTTTTTTGATTAATTGTATCTTCAATTTGTCCATATGATTCTAAAGGAATATTAAATTCTTACTAGGTGCCAGGAAGTGGCTAAAAGGTGCATTACCACATTTTTTCCCTGAGTCTTTGTGTTCTTGTAACTCTGCAGAGGTTTTCTTATGAATGACTTTGAACCCAGGTAGCAAATCAGCTTACTGGAATCTGTTCCAGTTTACTGTCCTGCTGTCTCTTGGAAAGAAGACTCTAGTAATTTGACCCTGGAAGAGAAGAGAAGAAAGAGGAAGCCGTCCTCACAAGACACTGTCATTAAGAAAATGTGATAAAGGTCTTCTATCCTGGGATACTCTTGGGAGAACAATAGGTGAATCATATAAATAGTTTTTAAAAAATGCAAGGACAACACATCATTGAGGGTAGTAACACAATTAGAATTTTCTCTAATAGATCAATATGCTTATGGCTTGGTTTCAATGAGCGTGACCAGAGTCTAGCTCAGCAGCCTCAACATCTGATCTGTGTGGCCAAGTGGTCTCCTGGACCCAAGACTGGCAGCAGCCACTGGTGCCAACACTCACCCTAGAGGACACCCCACAAGGTCATCAGCAGGTGTACATATCTGATGTGACTCCCCAAACCCCCTGTCTCCTTGCCTCTTGATTCATGAACCTCACATTCCAGGTTCCTATGCCATATTGTTCATAGCATCAGATTTTACTTTCGCCACCAGACACATCCGTAACTGAGTGTGGTTTCCACTTTGGCTCAGCTCTCTTTCTGGAGGTATTTCTCCACTCTTCCCCAGTTGCATATTGGACACCTACTGACCTGAAGGACTCATCTTCCAGTGTCATATCTTTTGGCCTATCACTGACTCAGTGTACATGAATTTGAGCAAATGTCAGGAGATAGTGAAGGACAGGTAAGCTTGAGTGCTACAGTCCATGGGGTCACAAAGAACTGTACACAGTTTAGTAACCGAACCTTGCCAGTTCAACAACAACAACCTTGCCTCTTAAGGCCTTCCCATTATGTGCCCTTTACACAGATGTCCCTGTGCTGCACAGTAGGTCCTTGTTGGTTATCCGTTTTAACCTGGTGGGTTATCCATATTTATGTATATCCATTTTAACATATTCATGTATAATAGCAGTGTGTGCGTGTCAATCTCAAACTCCCAACTCTATCCCTCCCCCTACTCTTCTTCTCTGGTAACCATAAATTCATTCTCTAAGTCTGTGAATCTGTTTCTGTTTTGGAAATAAGTCCATTTATATCATTTTTTAGATGCCTCACTTAGATGCAGCATCTTAAAAAAAAATAGCAACACTTTTTCAAACAGCGTTGACTGACATCCATACAAAGGAAACAGATGCAATTTCCCCCCTACATTATCTGCAGTGTCCTCTCATCACACACTTTTATTTGAAGCTTACTAATGCAAATCAGCAATTCACTGTTGAAAAACCCTAAACACACACACTTCAAAAACACAGCCTTGACTTCATCTGAACCCTCTACGCTCTGTCTTCTCCCATCACTACTGAGTCTGTTCAAAGTTGCTCCAGCTGACCTCTTACAAAGACAGCAATTACTCAGGAAGTAACTCCCTGAGACAATTCATGTCTTTGCACATCTCTGAGAAGTGTCATTTTCTCAGGCAGGAAAAAGGTGTCCTGTCATCTAACACCACCTTTCTATCTGTGATGTGATTTCACAGTCCTTTCTTTTTAGATCTGCTAATAGCAGCTGGTCCCCAAGCACAGGACTGAATGCTTTAATTACAGATGGGTGGCAAAAGGACATGATTTTCTTGTTTCCTTTTCCCAGAATGATTGGTACAGTAAGACGTCCTGAAAGAAGTGTGTGTCTACAAGGTCACTGCTGGTTAATTTTCACCCCCATGAAAGTTACTTGGATTTGCTTTGATTTCCAATAACTTCCTTTAAGTAAGTGCCTGAAGGGGAGCCCCAGGCATGGGTCTATAAGGCAGTAGGGTTGATGGGTGATCCACCTGCCTGGAGGCTCTGCCGGCCACCACTACTGGCCCCTACTCTGACCCTAATCTGCCCCCAAATCGTACTTCATGATAAACAGAATTCAGTCCCATAATTGTACTGGTTTTTAATCTTATATTTCACAGAGAACTCTGATTGTACAAACGAAATTCTTGTTCTGAAAGTGGAACTGACTATATAAGAGAGGATAATAAACCAGTGAGTGACTCAGGTCCTTTTTTTTGGTGGGATGCAAAACTAGCAAGCCCAGTGGCATCAGCTAGTGATGATCAAAGGTGAAAATGTAGCCCATTGGCTCCAAATCCCCTGGCTGCTGCCAGCCCTCATGGCTGTCTCCCTTGTCAGTCCTCAATACCATCTGAGAGAAGTGGGTACCAAGAGCAGAAGCAGTGTCGGCCTCTCAATATAAAAAGAAGGAAGCCTCGTCTCTACCTAGATGGGAAAATCAAGAGGATGTCTTACAGACCGGTCAGTTTAGACCAAAAATTAGATTAATGGACCATCCAAGACACAAAGGGACTGTGGAGGAATTTCAAAACCAATCTGCTGGAGTCAAAACATATTTTTCTTCTCAGTTATGCCTGATCCCAGCTGATAGTATCTTGTTTATTTCTCATGCTGTTAATGATTTTTAATTCGTTATTTTGAAACACGCTTATTTTATACCTTCTGTTTGTATGACTTGAAACTCTGGGGGTGCTATCTCTGGATATCTGTTGCTTGTGTTGTTCTTGCCCACTGGCTCTGCATCCTCCTAAGCTTTGTAATTCTAGATTGTGAACACATTTTCAGTTGGCTTATATCTGTGGGAATAGTATGCCACCTGCATGAAGAAGGCATTACTCCAAATAAATTATGCATCTGATTTTGTAGGCACCTCAGTGATGTTTCCAGTCTTTCTGTTATTTTTCATTTGGGAGATTTGGGATCCTAAATTAATATAAATTCAAACTTTAAACCCATCTCTAACGCACACTAGTGATGACAAATTCTCAGGGAGACTATGGATTTTTTTCAGGCCAAACCCAAATCAGAATAAACAAGCTTCCCTACTTCCTGTCTCATCAAATAGCAATCCATCTCTATTTATGGCTTCCACAGGAGGTTGTCCTCTCAAGGTCTGGACTGAATGCAGGATTCTCATTTCCAATCTCCCATCTTGATCAGGAACATGGTTTACTTTTTATGCCCATAAAATGCATGCTTCCTGGTTACTGAGATAGGCAAAATCTGCATGGCAGCTTGGTTCAGTATCCACTGACACGTTAATTGTAGTTTTCTCCTTGCTATCAGTCTTGGGGAATTTCTCTTACTTTCTTACAAATTCCCCTTTGCATTTAAAAGTATATTTACTCCATTTTATTCAACATTTCTAGGTGTCTTTGTAGCAGGAACATTTCAGATTACCTGTCAATGATTTTTCAGCAGCTAGTTGCAATTTTGGTGTTCTTGCAGAAGAAGATGAGTGCATGTTCTTCTACCCCATCATCTTGATTTCTCTTTAGGTGTTCAGATTACATAAATATTAACTGGCTATGTTATTGTTTAGTCACTCATTCACGTCAACTCCTTGTGACCCCAAGGACTGTAACCTGCTAAGCTCCCCGATCCATGGGATTCTCCGGGCAAGAATACTGGAGTGGGTTGCCATTTCCTCCTCCAGGGGATCTTTCTGACCTGCCGTCTCCTGCTATGGCAGGCAGATTCTTTACCACTGAGCCACCAGGGAAGCCCAACTGGCTATGTACAGTAGTCCTACCATTCCTACACACACAATTGGCCCATACTGTTCCATTTTTACTCTGTATTTTCTGCTGGTAAGTTATTCCAGAAATATCTCCATTTATCCAGGGAGGAATCATCTGTCTCAAGTACTGTTTAGACTGTTTCCTCTTCTGTGTATATTTCTTCTTCATAGCTCACCAGTGCCTCCTCCAGAGGAACAGAAGGGAAGGGAATTAAAGAAGCACTGGCAAGTCCCATTTTAACAACATCAGTAAAAAGATTTCATGTAGCAGAACTCAGACAGTTTTGTGAACTATCTGAGGATCAGTCATCTGGTTTCTCTATTTTTAGCTATATCTTACTTAGAAATCACTAAATCCATTTTGCACAGATAAATCTCTCTTTGTGTGTGCATCTCTCTAAGGATGTTTTGTTCACTGCACCTGTCCAAGAAGAAAGGGTGTCTCACCATCGGATCCATTAGAATAGCAAACAGATTATCTTTGCTTTGGGGCATGAAGGGGAGGAAGAGCAGCTGTCGTCTCAGGATTGTAGAGACATGCCTGGCATTTAGGGGACGTGGAGAAACAAGGAGATTCCTTTGTAGGCTGTTTCTAAAGTAGCTTAAGGGAAAAAATGACAGGCAGGGCACACAGCAGGCGGTTACCCATCTGTCTGCCTGTTCAGTCTCTGAGTCATGTCCAGCTCTTTGAGACCCCATGTACTGCAGCATGCCAGGCCTCCCTGTCCTTCACCATCTCCTAGCATTTGCTCAAAGCCATGTCCATTGAGTCAGTGATGCCATCCAACCATCTCATCCTCTGCTGCCCCCTTCTCCTTTTGCCTTCAATCTTTCCCAGCATCTACCCTTAGAGCATGCCATTAAAAGATTCATATTCACTCAGGAGTAGTGAAATATGGCCCTACAGTCTCCTGCTCACCCCACATAGACTCAGAGGGATCTGACTCAGTGTACATGAGCTTGAGCAAACTCTGGAATTGTGAAGGATAGGGAAGCTTGGTATGCTGTAGTCCATGGGGTCGCAAAGAGCCAGACATGACTTGGCAACTGAACAAGTCACCACTGCCCAGACTTACACTGAATTTTCTTTTTTTCAGTATTTCTTCTTGTCTCTTGCAAACCATTCATCTTCCTTGCTGTCTTTTTTCTCTGGGCAACTCTAACAGCACTGTGCTAGTTAGCACATCACTGCAATTTTAATTGCCATCATTATCACCAGCAAATATTCTTCCTTCTCTATTTCACGTGCTGCTATATATAAGCACAGCCCATCTGTGATCTGTGCTGAGCGGGCCTCCAAATGTTGGTGCCATAGATTCAAGAGCTAATTATGAGTGGCAACATGGCTTTCTCCAGCATGATTATTTTCCCATCCAGCACCGTGATAAAATGTAGATAAAATATAAAGAGGTAATAAAGGCTTATGTTTACTGAGCACTTACTATGTTCCAGGCACCGTGCTTTATACACCCTACCTAAGGATCACAGTCCCCTTAGAGAGAGGTATTAATACTATCCTCAATTTCCAAACAAAGAAACAAAAGCACAGAGAGGTAAGAATATTGCCAGTTTCACAACTTATAAATAGCAGAAACAGGAGTTGAATCCAAGTGGCTCTGAAACCCTCACTGCTAACCACTGGTCCACTGTCTCAACTAATGATATCAAGACCCTCACGAAAACCCATGGGCTTCAGAGGCTCAGTGGTAAAGAATCTGCCTGCCGATGCAGGAGACATGGATCTGATCCCTGAGTCCGGAAGACCCTTGGAGAAGGAAATGGCAACCCACTCCAGTATTCTTGCCTGGAGAATCCCATGGACAGAGGAGCCTGGCAGGTTATAGTGAATGAGGTCGCAAAGAGTTGGACATGACTGAGCGACTAAGCACATACACATACACACAGGAAAACCCACAGACTTCCACTGCTGCCTACAGGCTAATTCTCGTCATATTTGAGTTGCTTTATTTCACTGATTATATTCTCTGTGATGAAGAAGCGTCCATAATGAAAAAAGAAAAAAACAGTGAAACGTGAATCCACCAGATTCACCACTGACATTCTAGCAGCCAGAATGGGACAATCAGGGGTTCAAGATCGGCTCCTGGGAGTCCATCCTGAGGACGATTGCTGAGTTCTGTCCATCTGGCCAGTGCTGCTTCTGAAGGATCACTCACTATGAAGATAGACAAACAACATCACATACCACGATATTCTGCCTGAAGTGAGGCTGTCTCAGTCTGCTTTGGCTGCCATCAGAAAACTCTCCAGACCTGGGGGCTCACACAGCAGATATAGTCCAAAATTCAGCTGCCTGTTGACTTGGGCCCTGGGGGACCCTCTTCATGGCTTGGAGGTGATCGTCTTCTCTCTGCGGCCCCATGTGGAGAAAACAGAGAGGGAGAGAGGATGAACTCTCTGGCGACTCTTCTTACAAGGGCACTAATCCCATCAGGGGACCCACCCTGTGACCTCAGTTGACCCCCACCACCTCCTGTGGAGCCCTATACAAGGTCACAGGTGTGGAGCCCTCTATCAAGGTCACAGGACAGAAATTACTGGAACTGACCAAGCACCATAGGAACAGTTGCCATGAGCCTCTGAATCTAAATCAGCCAATTCTCTGACCCCATATTAGGTAAAATACCTACCTTATTACCCACCCTATAGCATCCTAACCAATCAGCTAATGCCACCCTTTCACCAGGAATTTTCTTGGTCTTGAGGCTACAAAAATTGGTTACTAGTCGCCAAGGCCCACTGTTCTAACAGCATCTCCCAATCTAATAAACTTTACTCTCCTCTCATTCTGCCTCATGTCTGGAAATTCTTTTCCAACCCACTCACAGACCACGACACCTCCTAAACGCCATCACATCTCCCAACACCATTACACCAGGGGTAGGATTTCAGCATGCAGCTTTGTTGGGGACAGGTTTGGTCCACAATGAGGCACTTTTATGTCACCCCTGTTCAGTGACTTCTCTTTCCTGATGACCTGTGTCCAACAGGGATACAGAGTGTCTGTCACTAAGATATTAAATGTGGGGGGCTTTGCAGCAGCTGCCCTGACAGACTGTCTGCCGGAAGCTTCAGGCACTGTCCCCACCAGGAGCCAGATGTCAGCGGGTCCCCTCCATCACACAAAGATGATCAGATGGTCATTGAAAAGTTTAGCTCCTCTTCACTGAGGAGTTTGGTTTCCAGTTTCCGCTGGGAAGTTACTGGAACATATTCGTTTGCTGGAACATATTCGTTTGCTTTTGTGAATATTCTAGTACCTCTGTGAAGTCTGACAAGGATGAAGATAAATCATAATTCCTGGCCATTCCCAGGAGAAAAACCTAATGGGTTTTTCTCATTGTGAAAATGAGTATGTCTCATGGAAAAGTTGGACACGGCCATGGAGAAGGAGGTTAGTAGCAGCCACCCCTGCCAAGAAATTTTTTTTTTTAATCCTTCTGAATTAGTGTTTATGTCATCAAGTCATGATTTCTCTTCTAACGTCAGTGCTCTATTAACTGTTTGTTTTAGTTTTCACCACTAAGAGTTCACTCTGGCCTGATGGTTCCATGAATCTTGAGTTGCCTCAACATGGAAGAAGGTCAGAGAAATTAAATACTGGTCCCATGATAAATAACATGAAGCTCACGTGGAAAGCATCTGCTAGGATGCTTGGCGAAAACAGCATGTTTTCTTTAAATACAGAAATCTGTAGTCAAGGACTCCATTCACTTGGTATTAACAGCCTCCAAGGGTGTTTATAGATTCAAGGGATTAGATCTGATAGAGAAAGTCCCTGAAGAACTATAGATGGAGGTTAGTGACAATGTACAGGAGGCTGTGATCAAAACAATCCCAAAGAAAAAGAAATGCAAAAAGGCAAAATGGTTGTTAGAGGAGGACTTGCAAAGAGCTGAGAAAAGAAAAGAAGTGAAAGGCAAAGGAGAAAAAGAAAGATATACCCATCTGAATTCAGAGTTCTAAAGAAAGCCTTCCTAAGTGATCAATGCAAAGAAATGGAGGAAAACTATAGAATGGGAAAGACTAGAGATCTCTTCAAGAAAATTAGAGATACCAAGGGAACAAACATTTTGTGCAAAGATGGGCACAATAAAGGACAGAAATGGTATGGATGGACCTAACAGAAACAGAGACATTAAGAAGAGGTGACAAGAATACACAGAACTATGCAAAATGGATCTTAATGACCTAGATAACCACGATGGTGCGATCACTTACCTACAGCCAGACATCCTGGAATGCAAAGTCAAGTGGGCCTTAGGAAGCATCACTACAAACAAAGCTAGTGGGGGTGATGGAATTCCAGCTGAACTATTTCAAATCCTAAAAGATGATTCTGTGAAAGTGTTGCACTCAATATGCCAGTAAATTTGGAAAACTCGACAGCGGCCACAGGACTGGAAAAGGTCAGATTTCACTCCAATCCCAAAGAAAGGAAATGCCAAAGAATATTCAAACTACCACACAATTGCGTTCATCTCACACGCTAGCAAAGTAATTCTCAAAATTCTCCAAGCCAGGCTTCAACAGTACATGAACTGAGAACTTCCAGATGTTCAAAGTGGATTTCAAAAAGGCAGAGGAAGCAGAGATCAAATTGCCAATATAGATTGGCTTATAGAAAAAGCGAGAGAATTTCAGAAAAACATTTATTTCTGCTTCATTGACTGTGCTAAAGCCTTTGACTATGTGGATCACAACAAACTGTAAAATTCTTAAAGAGATGGGAATACTAGACCTTACTGCTAAGGTACCAACTTACTTGCTTCCTGAGAAACCTGTATGTATGCAGGTCAAGAAGCAACAGTTAGAACCAGACATGGAACAACAGACTGGTTCCAAATTTGGAAAGGAGGACATCAAGGCTGTATATTGTCACCCTGCTTATTTAATTTCTATGCAGAGTACATCATGTGAAATGCTGGGCTGGATGAAGCAAAAGCTGGAATCAAGATTGCTGGGAGAAATATCAATAACTTCAGATATGCAGATGACACCACCCGTATGGCAGAAAGTAAAGAGGAACTAATGAACCTCTTGATTAAGGTGAAAGAGGACAGTGAAAAAGCTGGCTTAAAATTCAACATTCAAAAAGTTAAGATCATGGCATCCCATCACTTCATGGCAAATAGATGGGGAAACAATGGAAACAGTGACAGATTTTATTTTGGGGGGGTTTCAAAATCACTGCAGATGGTGACTGCAGATGTGAAATTAAAAGACATTTGTTTCTTGGAAGAAAAGTTATAACAAACCTAAACAGTGTACGAAAAAGCAGAGACATTACTTTGCCAACAAAGGTCCACACAGTCACAGCCGTGATTTTTCCAGTAGTCACGAATGGATGTGAGAGTTGGACCATAAAGAAAACTGATCCCTGAAGAATTGATACTTTTGAATTGGGGTGTTGGAGAAGACTCTTGAGAGTCCCTTGGACTGCAAGGAGATCAAAGCAGTCAATCCTAAAGGAAATCAATCCTGACTATTCATTGGAAGGACTGATGCTGAAGTTGAAGCTCCAAAACTTTGGCCACCTGATGCAAAGAGTCAACTTGTTAAAAAAGACCCCGATGCTAGGAAAGATTGAAGGCAGGAGAGAAGGGGTCAACAGAGGATTAGATGGTTGGATGACATCACCAACTCAGTGGACATGAGTTTGTGCAAACTCTGGGAGATGCTGAAGGACAGGGAAGACTGGCATGTTGCAGTCCATGTGGTCACAAAGAGTTGGATACGACTGAGCAACTGATCAACAACAACAACAAAAGGTATTTAAGGTAGAGAAGAGTTTTCTTTTACATGGCAACCTGGTGATAAAATGAAATGGGATCCATTCATCCATTGCTGCTCAGCAGAAAATCCACAGAGGTTTCGGGGCTGGGACCATGGACCCATTGCCTGGTCCCACCCAGTGTGGCTGTAGCCCTCAGACCTCACTGCTGGGTCACAGACCAGCAAGCACCACTGAAGCCAGACATGCTATTCAAACCTAGCTCTACACTGACTGGTGGACACTCCTTTCTATCATGTTAATTGTAGGTCACTTGTTTCAGTCAGTGTCATCAATAGCATGTCATTGTCCTTAGAGCAGGAGGCCACCTTCTGTCCCCAAGTGCAATTCCAAGTTCACCACTAAGAGGGGTCCTTGCGAAGAAGGCAGGTCCCAGGCTGGCTGTGTCAGTCATTCAGGGAAATTTCCCCTCTTAATGTTGTCAGTTATATTTACCATCTCCCTGACACAGATGACACAGTCCTCACTTATGGACTTGATAAGATCAAGTGTGGATGGGAATGCAAAACAAGCCATTGGAATCGTGAAGAAAAAACTGATCTTAGTACCTGGGTCAGGGACCTGTGAGATGCCTGTCCTTTCTTGTGCCCTAAACCTAAAGCCTTATCTTGGGCTTCCCAGGTAGCTTAGATGGTAAAGAATCTGCCTGCAATGTGAGAGACTAAGGTTCAATTCCTGGATCAGTAAGATCCCATGGAGGAGGGCACAGCAACCCACTCCACTATTCTTGCCTGGAGAATCCCACAGATAGTTGGACACGACTGAGCATCTTTCAAGTAGCTCCTTTGTGTCTGACTCTTTGCGACCCCATGAACTATATAGTCCATGGAATTCTCCAGGCCAGAATACTGGAGTGGGTAGCCATTCCCTTGTCCAGGGGATCTTTCCAACCCAGGGATTGAACTCAGGTCTCCTGCATTGCAGGCGAATTCTTTATCAGCTGTGCCACCAGGAAAGCCCAAGAATACTGGAATGGGCAGCCTATCCCCTCTCCTGCCAATCTTCCCAACCCAGGAATAGAACTGGGGTCTCCTACATTACGTGTGGATTCTTCACCCTTTCACTTACTAAACCCTTATCTATCCAAGTCTTACACCGTCTCATCCAATTCTTAACAAGCATGGCTATTCGCCCTTCTGTGTTGTATGTTTCAAGTGAGTAGGGTTTTCTAGACTCCCGTTTGTTTAATGACACTGACACAGCACTTGTTATGCCAGCACAACTCTGAGCACTTACAAGATGCCTCCGTGTGCATTCCTTCTCATACCTCTCAGGGAACTGCTGTCATCATCCCTGCTTTACAGGTGAGAGGACGGGTGTGAATATCATCTTGGCCGAGAACTCAGAGTAGTAAGTAGCAGAGCAGGATCCCTCCAGGAAGGGTGGCTCCAAGCTGTGCACTCTTACACATGACCTGAGGATGCCTCTCCTGTCAGTCATCCAAACAGCCTCCAATCTGAAGATGCACCAGCTTTGAGCACATCCTTCCTTCTAGAGCATCCTCAGAAGACCAGCTCCTCACAGGGAGACACAGCCTGTGGACGAGGCTCGCCGCCCTGAACAGACTGGATTCCAGGTGAGTTGGAGTTCCTAACAAGGAAACATGGACCGAGGGTGGCCTCATGTCTGTGCGTGTCAGCCAGAAGCCACGGACTGCTTCTTGACTCAATACGTGATGAAACTTTGAATATGTGTGATGTCAGTGAATCCAAGCTCTCACCAGCCCAATGTGTGGCAGACTAAGACCGAGGAAGCCCACATAAGATGCCCCAAACGCAGCATCTTTACAGTCAGTAAAGGGAGCGCATCCATTAGGTTAATGCAGAGCTCCATGTGTGTATGTTCATTGACTCAGTTGTGTCTGACTCCACGTGACTCCATGGACTGCAGCTCACCAGGCTACCCCATCCTTCATTATCTCCCAGAATTTGCTCAAATTCATGTCTGTTGCATTGGGATGACATCCAAGCATCTCATTCTCTGTCGAGCTTCATTTAATGCAACCTAACTCCGAAAAGACTATCTGGTCTCTCAGCAAACTGTGTTTTCTCCTGCCACCAAGTTGTTATAATTACTCAGTATTCGACCAGATGGCAAATAATTTCTGAAGTCAGACCAGGTGTTCAAGAAGCAGTGCTAATCTCCAAGCTGACGATGGTGGTGAAACTAATTTAAAAGCTGTAATAGTGACACAGCACTGCTTCCATGAAGACTGACCACAAAAAAAAAAAAGGAAAGAAAAAAATGGATGTTTCCTGGAGATGAGGCTGAAATAAAAGCAGGTAAAAGAAAGGAGGGCTTCCCCAATGGTTCAGCAATAAAGAATCCGCCTGC
This sequence comes from Ovis canadensis, assembly GCF_042477335.2. Classification (NCBI taxonomy): domain Eukaryota; kingdom Metazoa; phylum Chordata; class Mammalia; order Artiodactyla; family Bovidae; genus Ovis; species Ovis canadensis. Next base: position 61,801,564 of record NC_091247.1, read on the forward strand.
AATGCGGGAGACCCAGGTTTGATACCTGGGTCAGGAAGAATCCCTGGAGGAGGAAATGGCAACACATTCCAGTATTCTTGCCTGGAGAATTCCATAGACAGAGGAGCCTGGTAGGCTACAGTTCATGGGGTTGCAAAGAGTCAGACATGACTGAGCGACTAAGCACTTGAGAAGGAAGTGTTTCTGAGGCTGAATTATAAGTTCACCAACAGATGCTTCCACAGGTGCATGTATGCCCACATGAGCAATCATTTAGTCATGTCTGACTCTTTCTGATCGTACAGATTATAGCATGCCAAGCTCCTCTGTCCATGGGATTTCCCAGGCAAGAATACTGGAGTGGGTTGCCAAGCCCTCTTCCAGGGGATCTTCCTGTCCCGAGGATCGAAGCCTCAAAGCCCCGAAGCCCCGTCTCTTGCATTGCAGACAGAGTCTTTGCCCACTGAGCCACCTGGGAAGCTTCCACACCTGTGATGTCAATTTGAGGCTTTAGAGGAGAATCAGCAATAAACACTCAAAAAGGCTCAGAATGAGCACCGGCAGCAGACAGTGTCAACTCAGATCAATATCAAACTTGGACACAGCCTGACTTTTCTCACATTTCTGCTTTAGGCAGGGAAGCCCAGATTTCACGGCCACAGCTGGAAGTCACAGAGTTTTAACTCATTTTCAAATGAAGAGTTTCATTAGGCAACCTTCCCTGCATCCTGTCCCCAGTCCTTGAGGCAGGGACCTAATGTAAATTTGGGTCCAGAAGAGGCTGGTGTTTGGAAGGTTTTTCTAGAGTGACTGGGGAGTCTCAGGAAATACCTCCTTATGTTGGCAAACTACAAAGCGCTTCACATCTTTGGTAAAGAATCATTTTGACAAGGTGATGGTCAGCTTGGAGTCGGCCAGCCGTGGCTCAGAAGCCTGCCTCTTACACTGACCGTGACCTGGTGCTGGGAGCTCTGTGGACATCGGACCCATGCCCAGGGCCACCCTTGCAGGGCCCCCGACTTGGTCTAATTCTCCACTGTTACCATGTTGAAATTCTTCATAATTTTAAGCAAAAGACTCCCCTTTCTGTTTTGCACCGAGTCCTACAAATCATGTAGCTGGTGCTGACTGGATGAGCTATCTATTCTGCCTGAATTAGTTTCTTCACCTGTAAATTGTAGACTGATACTACTGCTTATATCACAGAGATGATCTGAAGAAAAGAAATGAGGTCATCAAGCTCCTATTACATGTGCCACTGCTGCTGCTAAGTCACTTCAGTCCTGTTTGACCCTGTGTGACCCCACAGACTGTAGCCCACCAGGCTCCTCTGTCCATGAGGTTTCCCAGGCAAGAATACTGGAGGGGGTTGCCATTTCCTTCCTCTTGCATTGGCAGGCAGATTCTTTACTACTAGTGCCACCTGGGAAACCCACTACATGTGAATGCCTGCTAAAAGCTGCCGCTATTGGTGTTTAGGCCTGTTGATTGTTATTGTCACCATTAGTGTTGAGTGTTAATATGGCAGACCTGCCCTGATGGCTGAGGAGGGTTGACCCACATCCCATGGGTCTAACTTTACAGCACGTGCAGAGCCTGATCTACACTGTCACCATGGAACCCTGCCTTATTCCACAGCCAGCTCAGACTTGTCTCATGCATGTACGTTCCATAGGACAATAAAGAGAACATGATGTCTGGAGGCTTCAGCCTAGAAGCCCCACAGCATCTAGGCTTCCCTGGTGGTTCACTGGTAAAGAATTCACCTGCCAATGCATGAGACAAGGGTTCGATCCCAGGTCCAGGAAGATCCCACCTGCCACTGAGCAACTGACTCCATGCACCACAACTGCTGAGCCTGTAGTTGCCTCTAGAGCCTGGGAGTCACATATACTGAAGCCTGCGGGCCTAGAGCCCGTGCTCCACAACAAGAGAAGATACCACAACAGAGAAGGTGGCACAGAGAGTAGCCCCCTGCTCACTACAATTAGAGGGAAGCCCACACAGCAACAAAGACCCAGCACAGCCAAAAATTAATAAATAAATACACTTCCTTTTTTTTTTAAAGAAGAAACTTCACAACATTTCCACTCATCCGGTGGATCCCAGCAAGACATACGCTCAGCTCAGATCCCAGGAGACAGAGAAACAGACTCTGCCTTGAATGGGACGTGGTGTGTGTGAATTACAAGGACATCTGGTCACATTCTGCGATCCACTACTATCTGCCATCTGTCCCACAGTGTTACTGTGTCTGCACAATAGTCACGTCGTCCCAGAGACTCAGGAAGTCCCCTACCCATGGCATTCAGTTACGGTTGGGGACCTCTGTTCTGCGTCAGGTCCATACATGGGTGACGCTCCCCAGGGGCAGCTCCTGAGACACATCCATCGTGATCCAGAGACCATGACTCAGACAGACAAGTCGTCAGCTCTGCACACCTGAACAAGTGCGGATTCAGGGAAGGGAACCCGAACAGACGCCCCCATTCAAAGTGTGGGAGAATGAGACCCAGTGCTGTCAAGGGCCTGAGGACATTCTGAAACACAGTCCAGACAAGTATCTGGGGCCAGCTTCTCTGGGGAATGTGATGTTCTTGGGCATTCCCAGTCCTGCGTCCCAGGAGTGCTTTCCTAATCTACTGTCCTCCTGTATTTTTTGACTTCAGCCCCTGAGATGTCCTCCTTGCCTAAAAATCATAACAATAATCTGTGTTTGCATCTGCAAAGTTTGCTCAATCACTTTCTGCCCATAGAAGTTTCAGTGCCCAGAGACCTCTTCTCATGTGTAAGTGTCTGTCCATTCATTTCAAATAACTAGAACTTTCACCAATATACTTCTTTGTATTTTTTTCTGAGTTTCCCTTGAATCTTACTGGGGTTCACTCTATGCCCCAAAGGCCATATCCATAATTGAAAACCAGTCTTTCCTGTTTGGGGCATGCCTGGCTACCACAGGACAGCACTTTTAAAGTCTTAGAAGCCATTTGTCTAGCTTACCAGATCTAACTGTCAGAGACTTAGATGTATTGCAGACAATACTTCCCAAAGTGAAATCTCCAGACCGGCAGCATCACCTAAGAACTTTCTGGAAACGCAATGTGTGTGTCCCACCTTAAAATGACTCATTCAGAACCCTTGGGAAAGAAGGAGGATTCTAGCAAGCCCTCCAGACAATTTTCATGATAGAGCTGAAGACACATGGTGGTACATAAGGGTCTTACAGCCACATCTTTGCCTTGATCCTTATCCAGAGATCATTTCTTACCATGAAAATCATTTGCAGACCAGAGAAACTGGGGATGAAATATAGGTTTCCAATTTCCCCAATTCAAATTTCCATCATTTTCCAATTCAACAACTCTTTGAGACACTGTATTCCCTCTAAATTCTCTTTGCAAGCTGAAAAAATTCCTCTTAGCATTTCTCTTTAATCCAGTTAATGTATCACATGCAGCTGAAAGAACATAACTGATCTTTCCAGTGTTCTCCCTTCAGTTCAGTTCAGTTCAGTTCAGTTCAGTCGCCCAGTCGGGTCCGACTCTGCCACCCCTTGAATTGCAGCACGCCAGGCCTCCCTGTCCATCACCAATTCCCAGAGTTCACTCAAACTCATGTCCTTTGAGTCGGTGATGCCATCCAGCCATCTTATCCTCTGTTGTCCCCTTCTCCTGCCCTCAATCCCTCCCAGCATCAGAGTCTTTTCCAATGAGTCAGCTCTTCGCATGAGGTGGCCAAAGTACTGGCGTTTCAGCTTTAGTATCATTCCTTCCAAAGAACACCCAGGACTGATCTTTAGAATGAACTGGTTGGATCTCCTTGCAGTCCAAGGGACTCTCAAGAGTCTTCTCCAAAATCGCAGTTCAACACCATCAGTTCTTCGGCGCTCAGCCTTCTTCACAGTCCAACTCTCACATCCATACATGACCACAGGAAAAACCATAGGCTTGACTAGGTGGACCTTTGTTGGCAAAGTAATATCTTTGCCTTTGAATATGCTGTCTAGGTTGGTCATAACTTTTCTTCCAAGGAGTAAGCATCTTTTAATTTCATGGCTGCAATCACCATCTGCAGTGATTCTGGAGCCCAAAAACATGAAGTCTGATGCTGTTTCCACTGTTTCCCCATCTACTTCCTATGAAGTGATGGGACCAGATGCCATGATCTTCGTTTTCTGAATGTTGAGCTTTAAGCCAACTTTTTCACTCTCCTCTTTCACTTTCATCAAGAGGCTTTTGAGTTCCTCTTCACTTTCTGCCATAAGGGTGGTGTCATCTGCATATATGAGGTTATTGATATTTCTTCCAGCAATCTTGATTCTAGCTTGTGCTTCTTCCAGGCCAGCATTTCTTATGATGTACTCTGCATATAAGTTAAATAAGCAGGGTGACAATATACAGCCTTGACGTATTTCTTTTCCTATTTGGAACCAGTCTGTTGTGCCATGTCCAGTTCTAACTGTTGCTTCCTGCCCTGCATACAGGTTTCTCAAGAGGCAGGTTAGGTGGTCTTGTATTCCCATCTCTTTCAGAATTTTCCACAGTTTATTGTGATCCACACAATCAAAGGCTTCGGCATAGTCAATAAAGCAGAAATAGATGTTTTTCTAGAACTCTCTTGCTTTTTCCGTGATCCAGCTGATGTTGGCAATTTGATCTCTGGTTCCTGTGCCTTTGGATCTCTCCAAAGCCAGACCCATATGTTTTATGAGGACATTGTCTACACTCCGAGTTCTCTCAGGACACAACTGTGCTGCAATGAAATGATGTGCACTGGTGTTGGGGGCAAAATGGCAGAACAGAAGACCCTGAGCTCACCCCCTCCCATAGGCATGCCAAAATTACCATGGCTTACAGAGCAACTGTCTCTGAGAATGACCTGAACACTGGCAGAAAATATTCTCCACAAACAAAGATACAAGAAGGAGGCACAATGAGGTGGGTAGGAGGGGAGAAAATGCAGTGGAGTCTCAACTCACATCCCCAGCACCGTGACTCACAAGCAGGAGGAATCTCACAGGGTCTCCCCAAGGAACGAGGGGTCTGAGCCCCACGTCAGGGTTTCCAAACTGGGTCCTGAGGAAGATGAGCCCCCAAGATGCCAGCTTTAAAAACCAGCAGCAGTGTCGTTCAGGAGAGCTGGGGACTGTGGGAAACTAAGACTCTACTCTTAAAGGTGGTACACAAAATCTCACACTCTCTGAGTCCCAGCCCAGAGGCAGCAGATTGAAAGGTGCCTCAGACCCACTTACTGATCTTGGAGAACAACCCAAGGAAGCAAAAGGCAGTTAGAAACCCCCTAGGGGCACAGACACTGGCTGCAGCCATTTCCAGGATCTCAATCTACAGTGTTGACGCCAGAGGCCTGCCCCACCCACCAGCATTCCCTCAACAACCAGAGGGCTTCTCAGGCAGCCAATCTGGGAGCACACCTTCCCACACCAGAATGCTTGCCACTGGGTCCCCCCACAACAGAAGGAAGGCTGCCACTCCTGTACCCATAAATCAATCAACATATTACACCAGAGTAACAAGATGAAAGATAAAAAGTGCTTATCTCAGTAGATGCAGAAAAAGCATCTGAACAATCCAGCATCCACCTATGATAAAAACTCTCAAAACAGGAAGTATATAAAGGGAACATACTTAACATTATGCAGGTCATATACTACAAACCTACAGCCAACATCAGACTCAAGGGTGACAAATGGAAAGTGTTTCCTCTCAGACAAGGAACAAGACAAAGATGACCACTCTCACCACTTTTATTGGGAGTCCTAACCCCAACAATCAGTTAAGAGAAAGAAACAAAAGACATCCCTGTTGGAAAGCCTGCACATGACATGACTCTATATGTAGAAAATCCTAAAGACACCACCAAACTACCACTAGAACTCATCAGTGTATTCAATAAAGTTGCAGGACACAAAAGTAATAGACAGAAACCTGTTGCATTTGTATACACGTAACAAACTATGGTGAAAAAGGAATGGAGGAAACAATCCCATTTACAATTGCATCAAAATGAATAAAGCACCAAGGAATAAATCTAAATTTTACAGGTTTTCTATTAAAAAGATATAATAACAAATATATATAATATATAATGTAATATAACATATGGTGACAACATTATTTCAATAGTATGTAAAAAATCTCTGATTTGGACATTTAATAATCTGAAACATTAAAAGAAAAAATATTAACACAAAATAAATGTTAATAAAAAGCATTTAAAACTGAAAAGTAATATCACAAATATTCACTATTTTTAAATTATTCTTAAAATGGTCATTAAAAAGAAACTAACTGTTATATAGTTTTGACGGTGTTTCAGGACAATATTTTAGAACAAAAAGAAAGTTTTTATTTTATTTATTTGTTTTTAAAGGTGAAGATCTTTTTGTCGACATGCCTTGAATTGAGTTTATGATTGGAATTTATCTTGTGCTGATAATTCAGAGTTTAGATCTATTTTTAGTGAACAATGCATTGTTGCTCATCAGTCCCACCTGCCCTTTGTATTTCTTCTGTTCAAGAGCAAATGCCTTTCTAGATAGTCTAACACTGGAAAACACAGCCACCGTGGGCTGTGTTTGAATAACACAATATCTGGTCCCCTAGAAAAGTTAGCAGCACAAATCCAGGAGCTGAAAATGCCAATTTAAGGACTCATTTAACTTTTAATACCCATTTCTTGGAACATCATTTGTTGCACAAAACAAGCATATAAACTTATTACTACTTGTTTTATTTGTAAGAAGGACTTGCCATCAACTGCAAACTGGCTTTGCAGGTGTCAGCTCTCATGAGCAATCCACTCAGATCAGCGCATGATCACCTCTGTCCCTGGAACACGGATACTGACCTTCAACCCCATGTCATCTGCTGACTTTGTGTCAGTGGAGTCTTTAGACCAACTAATTAATGTCCCTGTGTTGTTTGTTAAATTTTAGTTCCCCCAGAAGAGTTACACAACTCTTTCTCACTTTTCTGATATTAATTTTTTCTTCAGAACTTGGGATTCTGAAAAAAATAAGTTTCCTGAGAAAAATAAATACTAGGAGGAAATTTCCTCTTAGAAACAATAAATTCACTTCACCATATGCTGTTCTATAAAAATCTTGACTTTGTGCTTTGAACAATTATCTTGACAAGAGTTCTTTTCTTTGTAATGAATATTCTTATGAGATTATACAGGAATCCTGTGAATACCTATATTCTTTTGAATGAGATTAAATATCTGTTATACCTGGAATTCTCTCCAAGCTACACCTGTTTCATTGAGATGAAGTCAATTTATGCCTCAGTCTTAAGTTACTCAGATATCTGCAAAGGTTCAGTCCAATGTTTTGTGTTCACATTTTGTTAGCTCATACGTGCTGAAAATAGATGTTTGCCAACTGGTACATCTATCTTCAGTGTCACACATGGGTAAATGCCAGAGCTGAATATAACTGATTTCCTTTATTAACACTGAAACAAAGACTCTCAAACATTCCACTTAAGTCATCATGGAAACATGATTTTTGTCACAAAGAGAGAATCTTTGTGTTACAAAGAGAGAATCTTGCATTGTCTGTTTTGACTTAAAATAATCCTTTGATATTTATGCCCTTTTCCTGTGCTCTTTTCACTCCCTTTTGTCAGTGACTACCTCAGCAATATATCTCTAGGGGTACTTAGAGCTTGTGTTACAGTGAATTCTCCTGAATTGGATCAATGTGGGCTCTATTTCCCTACATTTTACAACATGACACTTAAAGTTATATAGCCATCTACTTGCCTGGGAGACGTTCTGATAACCTTCCTGTTTTCAGATCCCAGGAAATGTAGATGCTTCTCCTGACTCCAAGAGCAGCTACCGGCCTGTCTCCTTTATGACTTGTTCTTGGAGGAAGCACAGAGGAGAAGTACTTTGGATAAAATGAAGGTCAAATCTCAAAGTGTTTTTAGATCGCCGTTTTTTCAAAAGAGCCTTTGACTGGTTTGGTGCAAATGATTATCAATTCTCTTCATTTGAGGTGATGCTGGCAGTGATGAAGGGTGGGGATGGGGGTCTCTGCAGAAAGGATGCCGAAGAGCCAGCACCTCCGAGGACCACAAATTCTACAACACTGTAAGTCTCTCCGAATATCCACACAACCCCACTCCACAAAGCTATGTCCACGCTCATTGACCACAGTTGTCTGTACCTATTCTGCACTTGTCAGTATCTGGAACCTGGGGCCACAGGTCCCTCTGCACATGGGGCTAAGCATTCACACGTGCCCTACGGTAACTGCAGGAAGAGTCAAGCCCTGCTCCCAACAAGCTCCAGACTCTTCTGAGACCCTAACATTCCATCCTGCCCTGCCTAACATGGGCAGCCTCTCTGACGAGCTCACTGGGTTGCTACACTGGTTTGATCATCTTCCTGCTTATTGATTTCCACTTCTCCCCGGAGTGCTATCTGTTGGGTCATTCTCAGCTTCAACCTCAGAAGTCCTGTCACCCAGCTCGGGCTCTAGGCACCAGGAGCTACTCAGTGATGATGTCTCAGGTTCCATCACTCCCTGTGATCCACCCCAACCCTCTGTCTCTAGCTGTAGTTCAACAGGTCCAGTTCTCATTTGAAACAAACCCGGTAAATTCTGACTAAAGATCCTAATTTGGGCTGTGGGTAGAACACGCATGCTATTACCATAATGAAAACAGAAATGTATATTGAGCAAAATATAACCACATATGAGGCAACTAATCAGTGGTTTTGTGACATAGTCCTATGATACTATGGTCACCAAAGCTAAGATAACAAGCTGTGCAAATAGGATTCAGAGCAGGAGACTCAGTAAATGATCACAAGATGCATTTTATAAAAATAACACAGTAAGTGCTCTTACACTCTCTAAGGGACTTCTTGCAGTCCAGGGGACTCCCTTACTGCAAGGAGATCCAACCAGTTCATCCTAAAAGAAATCAGTCCTAAATATTCATTGGAAGGACTTATGCTGAAGCTAAAGCTCCAATATTTTGGCCACTTGATCTGAAGAACTGACTCAATGGAAAAGACCCTGATGCTGGACAATATTGAAGGCAGGAGGAGAAGGGGACGACAGAGGATGAGATGGTTGTATGGCATCACCAACTCAATGGATATGAGTTTGAGTAAGCTCCGGAAGCTGGTGATGGACAGAGAAACCTGTCGTGCTGCAGTCCATGGGTCAAAAAGAGTCAGACATGACTAAGCGACTGAACTAAACTGAGCTGAAGTGCTCTTACATATAGAGAAGTATATGAGTTTTAAAATCAATTCTTAAATGCATTTTGATTTTGCATTTTCTTCTCCAAACTGTTCTCAGAGATTAAAATTTCATATCAGCATCACCATTTTCTAGAAGTTGGAAAGATAATAGCTACTACTAATGCCAGTCTGTATTCTTCTACGAATTTATTTAAATTTGGAATTAAGCCTGAATTACACCCTCCAAGTCCTCAGACATCACAGCTGCTTCCAGGGCAGTGGGAAATCTCTACAGCCTGAAATCTACCATTGTGCCATCTCATACCCTATATTAGTACTGGAGTGGGGTGCCATTGCCTTCTCTGAGAGAATGTATTAGATTAGCCAAAAAGTTTGTTTGGGTTTTTTCCATAGCATTTTATGCTTCCCTGATGGCTCAGATGGTAAAGAATCTGCCTGCAATGTGAGAGACATGGGTTCAGTCCCTGGATTGGAAAGATCCCCTGGAGAAGGGAATGGCTACCACTCCAGTATTCTTGCCTAGAGAATTCCATGGACAGAGGAGCCTGGAGGGCTACAGTCCTTGGGGTTGTAAAGAGTTGGATATGACTGAGAGATTTTCATTTTCACTTTTCATTTTCATAGCGTTTTACAAGAAATCTCAAACAAACACTTTGGCCCACCCAGTAGGTGATCAGAAGCCATTCTCTGATGACTGTTGGAAAGGGATACATTTTAACTTGTATGCTGTTCATGTTCAACGTGACATCTACTCACTACTGATGTCGTGGTTTAGGTATGCCGTGTGTGCTCAGTCACTTAGTTTTGTCCAACTCTTTGCATCCCTATGGATTGTAGCCCTCTAGGCTCCTCTGCCCATGGAATTTTCCAGGCAAGGATACTGGAGTGGGTTTCCATTCCCTTCTCCAGGGAATCGTCCAGACCCGGGGATCAAACCTGGGTCTCCTGCATTGCAGGCAGATCCCTTACCATCTGAGTTCACCAGGGAAACCCATTCATGGTAGGGATCAAGATGAATTTTTATGGTGTCTTACTGTGCTCCCTCTCCTCATTTTCAAATCAAATCTTACAAAAAAGGCAAAATCTGCCTAGTTACATTTTTAATTACCATTTAGAAAAAGCTTTCCGGCCTCCTAAGCTCATTAGCTCTCAACTAAAGCAAATTTTTCATTTGTCTCTATTATTTTTCATAGTAGTTTCTTTTCAGATGAGCAGCCATGTTATTCCCAACAAAAAGCCTACCTGCCCCTCCCTCTGTCACTTGAGTGGTGAAGCTTGGAAGAAAGCAGGTTCTAATCTAGCACATTTGTTATGTCTGAGCCACCCCACAGGCTGGCTCCAGCAGCGTGAACCATAGCTGCTAAGTTATGAGCATTTTTGAATGTCCAGTTGAAGGGTAAAAGGGGCTCACTGTCCAGGGATTTTTCTGGTGGTCCAGTGGTTAAGAATCCATGCTTCCAATGCACTGATTGGGAAACTAAGATCCAACATGCTGAGGAGCATGGCCAAAAAACAACAATAAATAAATAAAAAAGGTGCTCAGTGTCCAGAAAAAAATTAGATCATATCTACTCTAGCTTCCATTTCTCTGGCTTTTAAAATTTTAAGTATTCATATTTGAATAATCTGATGCTTTCATACATTTAAATTCTTTATCTCTCTTACCAGCTAGGGGAAAAACGCACTCCCAAGTATCTCTGCCTGCAATACAGGAGGCCTGAGTTGGGTTCCTGGATTGGAAGATGGCCTAGAGAAGGATGCTGCAACCCACTCCAGTATTCTTGCCTGGAGAATCCCATGGACAGAGGAGCCTGGCAAGCTACAGTCCATGGGGTTGCAAAGAGTAGGACACAACTGAGCAACTGGCCACTTGATGTGAAAAGCCAACTCATTGGAAAAGACCCTGATGCTGGGAAAGATTGAAGGCAAGAGGAGAAGGGGACAACAGAGGGTGAGATGGTTGGATGGCATCTCTGTGAGACAGTGAAGGACAGGGAAGCCTTGCAAATGAGTGACTGAGCACATACCCATTATGTATATATGTATATAATTTATATTTTTTTTGTTCAGCTGCTCAGTCATGTCCGGCTCTTTTCAACCCCATAGACTGCAGCACATCAGGCTTCCTTGTCCTTCACTGTCTCCCAGAGTTTGCTCAAACTCGTGTCCATTGAGTCGGTGGTGCCATCCAACCATGTCACCCTCTGTTGTCCCCTTCTCCTCCTGTCTTCAACCTTTCCCAGCATCAGGGTATTTTCCATGAGTCGGCCACTCATATCCATGGCCAAAATATATCGGAGCTCCTCAGCATCAGTCCTTCCAATGAAGACTCAAGACTGATTTCCTTTAGGATTGACTGGTTTGATCTCCTTGCAGTCCCAGGGACTCTCAAGAGTCTTCTCCAACACCACAGTTCAAAAGCATCAATTCTTCGGTGCTCAGCCTTCTTTATAGTTCAATTCTCACATCCATACATGACTACTGGAAAAACCATAGCTTCGACTATACAGAACTTTATTGGCAAAGTGATGTCTCTGCTTTTTGCTACACTGCCTAGGTTTGTCATAGCTTTTCTTCCAAGGAGCAAGCATCTTTTAATTATATGGCTGCAGTCACAATCCACAGTGATTTTGGAGTCCAAGAAAATAAAGTCTGTCTCTGTTTCCACTTTTCCCCATCTATTTTCCATGAAGTGAAGCGACTGGATGCCATGATCTTATATAATATAATTTATATTATGTACATATATGTAACCTCAGTCATTTACAAGTGACTGTACCTGATTTTTCTGGCACTTAGTTCAATCTGGATTAATTTTTTAAAATAAAGATGGGCACTTTATTTTATTATTTTGCAATTTGGGGAGCCATGCTGCATGGCTTGTAGGATCTTAGTTCTCCAACCAAGGATTGAACCTGGGCCTTTGGCAATGAGAGTGCAGAATTCTAACCACTGGACTGCCAGGGAAGTCCCCGTTTGGCTTAATTTTTATTTATTCACAAGTATCGTATTATGTCCCAGATAGTTTTGAAATTGGTGCTTGTTAATTAGCATCATCATATGTAGTGTAGTTAAAATCGAACAGAGAGACAGAGAAATACAGTCCTGCCAGCAACAAGGATGCTATGTCATGAGATAAAATCAAGCAGAACCATCTGGGAAGCAACACAAGGCCTTCCTTACTCTCTTATCCCACCAGGGAGCCATCCGTCAAGCTTTATTATTCAGACATGAAAAGGAAAATCATCAGGTTCTTAAAGGACTAACTTCTTTGTAAAATCACATTCAGATTATAGCTCAGCACAATCAAGAGAAACCCATTAGGCCTGATTCTGACACATCCCCAGGCACCTCATTCACACCCCAATGCCTAAAATGCTTGGTGAGTTCAAAAGCACTGAGCTGCCCTGGACAAGCACACAGGGAAAATGCAAACAGGAGCACATGAATTTTTTTTAGGAAATACCAGGGAACTCTGGTGGTATTTAACCAGAAGGCAAAGTTCCAGGGGACCAAAATCTCTTGAGTTAAAAGGGTGAAAGGAAAAGGAAGTGGCAACCCACTCCAGTGTTCTTGCCTGGAGAGTCCCATGGGCAGAGGAGCCTGGTGGGCTACAACCCATGATGTTTCAGAGTCAGACACGACTAAGCAACTAACACACACACACACACAAACACACAAGTGTGAAAAGTAAGACTCATACCAACAGATATCAGGAGGTTGCCCACTGGGGTTATCAAAACTAGAGAGATGCCCAGAGTTAATAGGTCAGTAATATTTTGAACTGTCTGCCCATATCTTCTCTCATTGGATAACCCCACATGCTTATATCCAATAGAGGGCTCAGAATTCAGGCTAAGATGGCTGATTTACTGATGCACAATGTCCATGTTAATGCTGACTGAAGCTAACACAGTTGTTGGGCTTGTGTTAACTCAGCCAGGGTCTATCCTGAATGCTTCATTGTTGTCCAGTTGCCCAGTCGTCCACTGACCCCACAGACTGCAGCATGCCAGGGCTCCATGTCCCTCACAATCTCCCGGAGTTTACCCAAGTTCACGTTCATTGCATCAGTGATGCTGTTCAGCCATCTCATCCTCTGATGCCCTCTTCTCCTTCTGCCCTCCATTTCTCTCCCAGCTTCAGGGGCTTGTCCAACAAGTATCAAATAAAGGAAAGAGCTCTAAAATGGAGGGAATCATCATTATTTCCTGAAAAACTAACTAGAAGTCCATCTTTGACATAGAGTTCTAGGTGTTTCCCTGGTTTATTTCATCATTTTTGTCATAGGGGAGTAAGGAGAGAGAAATTGCTGATCAAAAGTAGCTTTACCCCCCCCCCAAAAAAAAAAGTAGCTTTACCCAACCCTTGCCCCTGCAAAAATGTGTCTTTACCTATTTTTCTGCCTGAGTTGACTGAAAATTGCCTTAATTTATAACTGCTCTGGGAAAGGAGACCTGGATTCAATTAGAGAGAAAATTTGCTTGTATTACATTTGTTTTCTCAATTAAGGTATATTCGGGGGATATTTCAGAGATATAACAAATCACCACATATTGGAGTATTTGTTGAGAATGAACCTTGATTTCTACATAATTGAGGAGAAAAATAGCTCTACCAGCATAAACCATTCTCCAAAATGAATCTTTATGATTCTTTTCAGAGATCTGTGACCACGTGAACACAACTTCCAAGATAAATGCCACATCAAAGATACAAATAAAAAGAAATAGAATATCTTATAAAAATTTACTTGAGTCATCTTGGTTGCAAATGACTGAAGGACTCAGCCCTGTTTCCTCAGGCATAAAAGGAAGCATCAGCTGATATAATCGCCAAGTCCAGAAGGCCATCTGGCAAAGCGCCACACTCCCTTCTCTCTGGGGTTGGCTCAGTTTCCCCTCGGATTGTTGAAGATTCTGAGGCAGATTCTTCTAGATTCTCTAGATCTTACATGCTCCCACGTTCGCATCCGAGGTGGGAAAGTGTCCTTTTCCGAAATCGAGTCTTACCTACGTCAGGCTCACCTACCTCTCCCCACGTGAGTCCTCGTGGCTGCTGTACTGCAGCATCCAGGTCCTGTCTCCACCTGTGTTATTGTTTAGTCGCTAAGTCATGTCAGACTCTGCAATTCCATGGGCTGTAACCTGCCAGGCTCCTCTGTCCATTGGATTCTCCAGGCAAGAATACTGGAATGAATTACCATTTCCTCCTCCAGAGGATCTTCCCAACCAAGGAATTGAACCCGAGTCTCCTGCATTGCAGGTCAATTCTTTACCACTGAGCCACCAGGAAATCCCTTTAGATCTTGGATAAGACACTTCACTAAAGCAACACAGTCTGTGAGTGGGGGACCCGGTACCTTCCCACAGGGAAAGGAAGCTACGGTTACCAGGAAGGGATCAAATGCTTTTTTCTCGAGGAAATAAACAACAACAACACAGATGCTCAGTGTTCACAAAAAAAGGAAAAAAAAGCTTTTTTTCCTTCATGGAGAATTTGGGACATGAATCAAGAGGCAGTCTAACAGTACCCACTGCTCCAATACCCAGAAGTTTTTTCTATTAATAGTTTGAAGTTTTTTTGTTGTTGTTTTTTTAACAAATACCTATTTTTTTCCTTCACTTAATCTGTTCTATGGATATTTTTAACCACTGGACTCTTTTCTTTTACAAATTGTTATCAAAATCCACATGCTCTTACATAATGTGCATTTTCTTTAACATTATACTGTGAAGGCTTTCAGAAGACTCAACATCTTTTTTATCAGAAAATCTGATCATTAAGCCCATTCTGCCCTTATGACAAAGTAAGTTGGGTATGAAAAGGTGCAGAGATGTCTTTGATAATCATATATATTTAATATAATTGGGAGCATGCTCTTGAAATAGCCTCCTCCCATGTATCATTATATTATGTATCATTATACATGTATCATTATATTATGCTCATTTTTTATATCTCTGGATAATATTTAATAGTATCAATTTTAATAGAATCTTATATTCTTTTATCTGAATGTTCTGTATTTCATATGGCTGACTTCTACTCTGGTATTTCAAATATTTTAATTGATTTATATAAAAAACCAACTTCAATTAATATTTTTGTCTATAAATATATCTTTGCATCTTTAATTATTTCCCTAGGATAAATACTTCGAAGCAGAATTACTGGGTAGGATAATTTAAAATGAATAGTTTTAGATATATATTGCCAAAATGCCCTCCAGAAAGACGGTTCCATTTATATTCACAGCTCCACTCTTGCTAACACTTGGTTTTTAAATTGTGTTATTTTAAATTTAGAATAAGTGTACTCACATCACTGAGACTTTCAAACAGCCCCAGTGTTTCAGTGAGTTCTGCTTTCAGCACATCTACTGATTAACATTATTCAACCATGGATTATGCTTCTGTTCCCTGATATACTAAATCTGAATTGCATTTATTACCTCCTGCACTGTAAAATAAGTAACTCAACACACCTCATCTTCCTCTCTCCCCACACTTTCTAACAATTTTTACATTATTTATATATTATTCTATTATTGAAAAAATATATTATTTTATATTCTATTTTTCAGACCTCAATATAATTTGATCTTCTAAAACTAAGAATTTTAGTTTTGTCTACTGGAGTTTTATTAAATTTGGGCAGAATCATTCACTTCTCCACATAGTAAAACAGAACTATGTTCATAGTACCTTCTGCTCCCCCCCTCACTCCCATCCAGTCACTTCACCTCCCGCCCATTTTCTGTGCTTTGGTTGCTCACATGGCACAAAAATAAACCCATTCCTTTTTTCCCTTGTAGGACCAGAGGTCAATGCAAATTTTAAAGCATTAGTGGTGTATAACTAGATACTTCTGTAGAAAAAAACTCTGATAGTGCATAAGCTAATTGTGGCATGGAGCACAAACATCTGGTAAGGTGAGCCACTTAGCAGGTGGATGATGGGGTCGAGCTGAGATAAGGTGACAGGAAGAACATCAACACAGCGCAAGTCATGATGGAAAGGAGATTGAATTCAGGGAGCCTTCCTGAGTCTACTTACCATGTTTGGTGACTATAAAGGATGAGAAGGACTTGGGAGGACATGGAGGTCGAAGGAAGCTAGTGGACACAGGAAGGACCTGTTAGGGGTGGGTCCAGCTGAGGCTGCACCACACTCAGGAATCCACATTCAGTGTCCTGGCCACAAGGTGCTCAGAAAGAGTCATGGCCAGAAACACAGACTGGGAAAGGTGAGCTTCCAGCAAACAAAGTTGGGCAGGTGCTTATAGGTAAAGCACAAGGCAAAACCAGGACGGAAGGTGGAAGGGTCTAAATGGCAGGCGACACTAGTGTGTGTGTGGGGGGGGGGGGCTTGAATTTGTGGTTTGTGTCCCACGTTTGCCACGGGACATTGAGGAGAGATTTAATCTCTCCAAGTTACTGAGCCATCATAGGTCAAATCCCCAGAGGAGGGCATAGCCACCCACTCCAGTATTCTTGCCTGGAAAATCCCATGGACACAGGAGGCCTGGTGGGCTACAGTCCATGGGGTCACAAAGACTCAAACAGGACTGAGCGACTGAGCACACATCAGTCAAACAGGGCTAATGACTCCTACCTCTAAAGTTATTATGAAGATTCAATGAGATCATGCATTTTGAAACTGTCTCATAAATGCAAAGCTTTATATAAATGTTAATTACACATAAACATTAAAGAAAGTTATGAAGAGACCAATGTCTTTAAATACGAATAAGCAAAACACATCTGTAGAGAATGTGTCCCATGTGAAAGCAAACTTTCTCTGTACGTTATTCAGGAATAAAAAATTCATTCGTTTAATAAAAGCCATGAAAATCACACCCTAGGATTCTTCTCATCAGTACCCCCAAAATGATGAATGACTTCTGATTTGGTACAATTCCATGAAGCAGATGGTGTTTTTAATCTCCAGCTGCATTTTATATTTTAGTTTTAGTTTATCAAGAGGAGGGGAAAGTGGGCTCTTCCCAATATATGTTACATTTTGATTAACCTAGACAGAGCCAGTAAAACTGGAAACCTCTACCAAAGGAAACACATTTTCCTCTGAGATCATAAAAATAAAATACTGATTACATTGACTGGTTTTTAAAATTAACTCATAGTGCTAGATTTATTCACATTTTATGATTGTATGAATTATCATTTATTATCTCTTTTCTGCCATTTTTTCCTCACTGAAAGCCATTTTCAAGTTTCTATGCATCATTTCTGCACAGAACCAATTAGTTAACTTGTATTTTAAACAAATCCCAGCTCATTTGTTTAGGAAAAAGTATTAGTCGCTCAGTCATGTCCACCTCTTTGCAAGTCTGTGGACTGTAGCCCGCCAGGCCCCTCTGTCCATGGATTTCCCAGGCAAGAATACTGGACTGAGTTGCCATTTCTTTCTCCAGGGGATCTTCCCAACCCAGAAATTGAACCCGTATCTCCTGTATTGCAGGCAGATTCTTTACCAGGGAAGCCCTTGTTTAAGAAAGGTAACAATATACCAAGTCATCCAGCCTTCAACAAGCCACAGGTCTGAGAGAACAGAATGGTGGTCAATGGCTAATATTCCAAGATCCAAATGCAGGGGCCCAGGTTCGATCCCTGGTCAGGGAACTAGATCCCACACACCACAGCTAAGACCCAGCACAGCAAATAAATAAATATGAAAAGGAAAAAAGCCAGCAGGGGCAGACAACATTGAATAAAATGCAGGGCAGATGTGTGATGAAGCCACAGGTTCTTGTCTGAATTAACGACTAGTTCATTTCTGCAGTATAACGGGATTGCTTTTTCTTTTTTTCTTCCCCAGAGTTGACATGTAAGGATTTGTTCCGTATTACAATGGAATAATTTAAACCATCTTAGCCAGAGTCTTTGGAATGCATCCATTTGCTTTCCAGGTCATAAAACCAACACGAATAATTTAGGTCAGATTGGAAAGTCTGCCATGCATCGAGCGCCAGCAAAGCCCAGGGCTAATCCATATTTTATGGAAGTACATATTTAATGACAGAGGAACAGTATTCCATTCAGAATGAAATGAAGTGCGGCTGTTCTGTAATTAACAGAAACAGGGTGATACCGCCACTGCCATTCGTGTTTCATGCTCAGCTTCCTGGCAGGGATGCTCACCCCAGGGCACGCCATTGTCCCTCCTCTGCCACAGTTCTTTCCTGCTCCTTTTAATGCTGAGGAGCAGGGGGCAGGCCCTGTGTTCACTTTGCCACAATGTCCTTTACACATTCTTGCCGAGGCTATTCAAAGTTCACCCTAAGTGTGTTTGCCTCAGACCCCAGGGGGGAGTACAAGAAACCCATGCAACTTCTCTCTGCAAGGCCCAATTTTGTTTTCTTTTTAGATCATTTCGGCCAAGCTGGTAAGGGTTTACCATGCCTGGATGGGGGAAGAAAGAGCTCATTTCACCAAGAACAGCTTCTGTGATCCCACAGTGAGATACACTAAAACAACAGACCTCACCTGACTTTGGATGTAGACAGAAGAGACACATAGAGGCATTCTCAGAAACTTGACTCAGTGGTTTTGCCCCAATGGCCAAAATGTCACCTGCAAAGTTTTAGCCCTCTGGATAAAAACACACTTGTATCCAGAAAGATTCTACTATGCACAAGACCTCTAAAACAATCCAGTTCCCCAAGAAGGGAACCCGATCAGTCATGGAACTGGTGGGAAGTTATATTACCAAATACAGTGAGTGCACAGAAACTATGTTTATGTTCTGATTCCTAACAGCATTGATGATCAAGTCCCAACATCTAAACTTTTAAAATGCCAACCTTCAAGCTATAAGCAGGAAAAATTTGGAGGACTCATAGGAAAATGATCACATTAAGATATTTCTACTGAAAAGTCAAGTGAGAGAGAGCAGAAGAAAAAAATATATACATTACTTGTGAATGCCTTTAATGACATAGAAACAGAAGACATCACATCCAATCAGTAATCAACTCCTAGTCAAAGATGCACTGACTGAATTATCCATCAGAATTTTATCCTCAAGAAGAGAGCACAGAAAAACAAGTGTCTTAATTTACTTCATCATTAAATTTGGCATTTGATCCCAAGTTGTTTTTAGAAAGCTGTAGAACGCTAGCCTACGGGATACTGGGTTTTTCTGTGATTTCTGGCTCAGCTTCTCTGAAACCTTTTCCGCTGTCTCCCTCTAGTGAGCCAATAGCAACAAAACAGAAAAAAATACAAGCTACTCATTGGTAATGGAGAAGGCAATGGCAACCCACTCCAGTACTCTTGCCTGGAAAATCCCATGGATGGAGGAGCCTGGTGGGCTGCAGTCCATGGGGTCGCTAAGAGTCAGATACGACTGAGCGACTTCACTTTCCCTTTTCACTTTCATGCATTGGAGAAGGAAATGGCAACCCACTCCAGTGTTCTTGCCTGGAGAATCCCAAGGATGGGGGAGCCTGGTGGGCTGCCATCTATGGGGTCGCACAGAGTCGGACACAACTGAAGCGACTTAGCAGCAGCAGCACTCACTGGTAAAACTTTAAATTGAGTGGGAAAAGTGAAAACCAAGAGCCCTCTGGACTTGTATGCCAGAGGTCAGAGTATCTTGCAACTGAAGCTCATATTTGTTTCAGTTTGGGCATTAACTATATCTTTGTGGAGATTGTTTCAGAATACAAATAATCAGATCTTTAAAGAAATTAGAAATATTTATTACCAGGTCCAAATGTGCTGGTACGAACATCCCTGACCCAGAAAGTCAGGACTGGAAAGCTTTATAGGCAGAACCAGGTGAGTCGCACAAAGAAAACACGTGCTTCAGTGACCTAGGTGGGTGTGTCAGAAGGGAGACAGGCTGTGGTCTAAATGATCTAAATGACAGCTACATAATCACACCCCCCACTTTTTACCAAGCTCCTCGGAACCTAAGGGAACCTCTGAAAAAAAATTCCACAGGAGGAGAGGAAGATGAATTTTGTGTCAATGAAGTTCAAGGAGCTCTTAGGAAGTATCTGTGCTTCCAGTTGAAAGAAAGGAAAAATAGAAGGAAAAAGCAGTCATGTTATGCACTTGTATCATACCTGTTGTTACTGAGATGTGTGAGCTGGGGAGGGGGTGAAAATTTACCTCCACTTTACCAAGTTTTTGAGGGCTTTACTAAATAATTTAACCCACTCTCAATAATAAGTACCTTAAGAGAGTGAATTTTTAAACACTCTCTGGAATCATAGGATACCAGAGTGACCTCTCAGAGATGAAGTTAGAAATACGCAGCAGAGTAAGATGCAAAGTCTAGCTCCAGACAGAGCTGGTGGTGGCAGTGAATGCTGCTGCTGCTGCTGCTGCTGCTGCTGCGTCGCTTCAGTCGTATCCGACTCTGTGCGACCCCATAGACGGCAGCCCACCGGGCTCCACCATCCTTGGGATTCTCCAGGCAAGAGTACTGGAGTGGGGTGCCATGGCAGCGAATGCTAGCTCAGTATTAATTGTCAATTATCGTATCAGATTATTTTACACCCTAGCTTTGTATATGAGTTTTAATGGCCCTTGAATTAAGGGGAAAACCCATGTTACATGTCTTATCATACTGTCATTGATAAAAACCATGGTTATGATTTGCAGTGAACTCTCATTTTTACTTATACACCATTTATCTATCATACATATCATACTAGACATTTTTCTAAGCTTTCAAAAACAAATAAGAAGTGACCTTTGCTCTCAAGAAATTCAGTATAGTAGAGAAACCACAAATACAAGTCAACATTAGCAATGCCCTATAATGAGAGCAACATTAAGAAGTAAACAGTGGTTTTGACAAAACACAAACAGGACAGTGGAATTCATCCAATGCGAGGCACAAAAAGAAAGAAAGAATTTTTTAAAAGAGCAGATAGCTTAAGGAACTTATGGGACAACATTAAGAATACCAAAATTCATGTTACGGGGATCCAGAGGGAGAAGAGAGAGAGCAAGGAGCAGTAAGCTTATTCAAATAAAATAATGGCTAAAAATGTCCTTAATCCGGGGAAATAAACAGACATCCACATCCAGGAAGCTCAAAAAGTACCAGGAAAGATGAATCCAAAAAGACTTGTACCTCACACAGTATAGCTAAATTATCAAAAGTTAAATATAAAGAAAGAATCTTAAAAGCAGCAAGAGAAATTCACCTTGTTACATACAAGGGAACCCCCGTGAGACAGTGAGAGAACATTTCAGCACAAGCCTTGTGAGCAGAAGTAGACTGACGCATTCAAAGTGCGAAAAGGAAAATACTGCCAACCGAGAATGCCCTACGCAGCAGAGCGGTCATTTAAAATAGCCAGGACATGGAAACAACCTAGATGTCCATCAGCAGATGAATGGATAAGAAAGCTGCGGTACATATACACAATGGAATATTACTCAGCCATTAAAAAGAATACATTTGAAGCAGTTCTAATGAGATGGATGAAACTGGAGCCGACTATACAGAGTGAAGTAAGCCAGAAAGAATAACACCAATACAGTATACTAACACATATATATGGAATTTAGAAAGATGGTAATGATGACCCTGTATGAGAGACAGCAAAAAAGACACAGATGTGTAGAGCAGACTTTTGGACTCTGAGGGAGAGGGAGAGGGTGGGATGATTTGGGAGAACAGCATTGAAACATGTATACTATCATGGAAGAAACAAATTGCCAGTCTATGTTCGATGCAGGATACAGGATGCTTGGGGCTGGTGCACGGGGATGACCCAGAGAGATGGTATGGGGAGGGAGGTGGGAGGGGGGGTTCATGTTTGGGAACTCATGTACACCCGTGGTGGATTCATGTCAATGTATGGCAAAACCAATACAGTATTGTAAAGTAAAATAAAGTAAAAAAATAAAATAAAATAAAGAGATACTGCTTAGAAAAAAAAAACTGATCTGAAAAAATAAAATAAAATAAATAAAATTGAAGGAGAGAGAGAGCATTTCCCAGACAAAGAGAAACTGAAGGAGTTCACCACTATCCCAGCCTAAACATTAGAGAGAGTTCTTCAAGCTGAAACAAAAGGACACTTATTAGTAACCAGAAAGCATATAAAATATAAAACTCATTATTAATGGTAAATATATAGCTAAATTCAGAAAACTCTAATACTGTAATGATGGGTAAATCACTTGTAAAGCTAGTATAAAATTTTTAAATACAAAAATATTAAAAATAATTAGAATAATTTGTTAATGGATACATAATATAAAAAGATGTAAACTGTCACATAAAAAAAACATAAAATGGAGGGAAGGATAAAAATGTAGAGCTTTTGTGTGCCTTTGAAGTTAAGATAAGCTTAAAACAGACTATTATAAATATAAATTATTTTATGTAAGCTTCCTAATAACTACAAAGCAAAAACTTATAGTAGATAGACAAAGAGGAAGAGATCAAAGAGTACCACTGTAAGGCTTTCCAATCACAAGTCATCAAATCACAAATTACAAAGCAGTCAGAAAACAATTAACAAAATGGCAACAGTAAGTTCATATCCATCAATAATTACTTTAAACATCAATGAATCAAATTCTTCAAACAAAAGACATAAAATGGTTGAAGGGATAAAAAACAGGACTCAACTCTTTGCTGCCACAAGAGACTCACTTAAAATTTAAGGACACAAGTAGATTGAAAGGGAAGAAATGGGGGAAAAAATCCACACAAAGAGAAAACAAAAGAAAGCAGTAGTAGCTGTACTTATACCACACAAAATATAAATTTAACATAAAGCCTGTAACAAGAGACAAAAAAAAGTCACCCTATAAGTATAAAGGGCTCAGTTCACCAAGAGGATATAATAATTACAAATATTCACACATCCAACAGAGGAACACCTAAATATATAAAGTCCATATAAACAGAACTGATTGATTAAGAAGCAATCCCACTTACAGTAGCATCTAAAGTAATAAATTACTTAGAAATAAATTTAACCCAAGAGATGAAACATCTGTACACTGTAAACTATGAGACACTGATGAAAGAAATTGAAGAAGACACCAAAAAATGGATTTTGTCCATACATTTGAAGAGCTAACATTGTTAAAATGCCCACACTACGACTGATGATCTGCAGGTTCAATGCATTCTCTTTCACAATTCCAATGGTATTTTTCACAGAAATAAAAATAATAAGCCTAAAATTCATATGGAACCACAAAAGACCCCAAATAGCTAAAGCAACCTTGAGGAAGAAGAGCAAAGATGGAAGAGTCACATGTCTTGATATAAAGCTATATTACAAAGTTATACAAAGTTACAGCTATCAAAACAATACCATACTCACATAAAAACAGACACAAAGATTAATGAGACAGAACAGAGAGCCCTGAAATAAACTCCTGCTTAAATGATCAACTATTTTTTCAAGCAAAGAGCCAAGATATACAATATGGAAAGGATAATTTATTTAGTAAATTGTGTTGAGAAAACTGGATGCTGGGAAAGATTGA
Source organism: Ovis canadensis (assembly GCF_042477335.2). Classification (NCBI taxonomy): domain Eukaryota; kingdom Metazoa; phylum Chordata; class Mammalia; order Artiodactyla; family Bovidae; genus Ovis; species Ovis canadensis. Next base: position 61,825,283 of record NC_091247.1, read on the forward strand.
GGACAGGAGAAGGGGACTACAGAGGATGAGATGGTTGGATGGCATCACTGACTCAATGGACATGGATTTGGGTGGACCCTGGGAATTGGTGATGGATGGGGAGGCCTGGCGTGGTCCGGTTCATGGGGTCACAAAGAGTCAGACACGACTGAGCGACTGAACTGAACTGAACTGAACTGAAACTGGATGGGCTTCCTTGGTAGCTCAGACAGTAAAGAATCTGCCTGCGATGTGAGAGACCCACGTTCAACCCCTGGGTTGGGAAAACTCCCTGGAGAAGGAAATGGCACCCCACTCCAGTACTCTTGCCTGGAAAATCCCATGGATGGAGGAGCCTGGTAGGCTGCAGTCCACGAGGTCGCTAAGAGTCGGACACAACTGAATGACTTCACTTTCACTTTTCACTTTCATGCATTGGAGAAGGAAATGGCAACCCACTCCGGTGTTCTTGCCTGGAGAATCCCAGGGACAGGGAAGCCTGGTGGGCTGCTGTCTCTGGGGTCGCACAGAGTAGGACACGACTGAAGCGACTTAGCAGCAGCAGCAGTGAAAGCACAGAGGCTTTCAGTTATAAGATGAAAAAAGTGTGAGGATCTGATGTATAACATGGTTACTATAGCTGATAACAGTGTTGTGTAACTGAAACTTGCCAAGAGAGCAAAACTTGTGTTCTCACAAATGAAAAAAAAGGTAAGTATATGAGGTGATAGATGTGTTAATAACTCTCTGGTGGAAATCATTTCACAATGTATAACTATATTAAATAATCATGTTGTATCTTGGATGGCAAGGAGATCAAACCAGTCAATCCTAAAGAAAATCAGTCCTGAATATTCATTGCAAGGACTGATGCTGAGGCTGAAGCTCCAGTACTTTGGCCAACTGATGTGGAGAACCAACTCATTGGAAAAGACCCTGATGCTGGGAAAGATTGAGGGCAGGAAGAGAAGGGGACATCAGAGGATGAGACGGTTGGATGGCATCACCAACTCAATGGACATGAACTTGGTCAAATTCCAGGAGACGGTGAAGGACAGGGAGGCCTGGCGAACTGCAGTCCATGTGGTCACAAAGAGTCGGACATGACTTGGTGACTGAACATCAACAACCATAAACACATTATAATTTTCTCTTATCCCTCAATAAAGCTGAAAAAAGCTCCAGCTGTCAACCTCACTGTTTTAACACCTGTGCCCTCCTACCCGAGTCTGTGTTCTACCTTTCAGACCCAAAGGACAATCCCTCGTGCCTCTGAGTTCCCATCCTGTAACTCTTTAAAAGCACTGAGTGTGGAGAGCCCCAGACCTGTCATTTTATCCTTCCAAAATCTTAGCCTGTTTTTATTTATATGGGCTCACCAGCAGAGGGCCTCCAATACCTTTTCTCTTCTCCCCCAACAAACAACCATTTGAACAGTGGCCAGAAAGATCAGAATCCACTTGATTACATCATATTGATCATTTATCATCCTTAAAAGCAGTCAGAGGTGCTCTTAAGGTCAGAGAGTATACATGTGTATCCTTCTGGGTAAAGGAGACAGGCTGTGTGCCGTGTGGGACACAGAAGTGGAACGTATCAATACTTTGTAAGTGTTCCGAGGAATGCCAAAGTCTGACTTGAACAAGTATGTTAAAGTCCCATTATTTATTATGAAACTTCTTGCAAAAGATGTTTCAGAATTAACATCAAAATGCTTTTTCTCTCTTTCTTTTCTATTTTTTAAATTTTGAAAGTATGATGACACTTTTACAGGAGACTTGGAAAAACAGAGCAAAGTTACATATAGTTCCACTATATATCACAATTATTTTTTAAGTAGATAGGTTAACAGAGTTTCAATATCAAACTCATAAAAATTAATACAATGAATATACAGAAAAGTAGAAGGATAGAATACACCTTGAAAGCAATATGAACCAATTCAATATAATTAAGAAAATATGTGTTTTTTACAAAGGATCTGATTTCTTTGCAGGCTAAGTTAGCTGAGAATGTAGTCTTCAATCAAGTTGGAGAACCCAAGACCATTACTTTGTTTGACTTGTAGTCGAAGTTAATCAGTTAAATCATGTTATTTGCTTCCAGCCTACTTTTAATTAGTCAATTTGAACTTTATTAATGCAGAGTGTTTTCATAGCGTCCCTTTTGGTAGTAAAATGTTTTAAATGGTTTTTGTTTCTCGAAGCATTTAATGGTGATTAAGGACTTTACTTGCCTAACTCTTTTTCTCTCGAAATCCTTGTGATCTGTAAATATTTATTTACTTAAAGTGAAGTTGTATGCTCTGTTTGGTACGTGACAGTGAATCAAAGGATACATGACACTGCGGATTTGCCAAAACCCATGAAACAGTGCAACAGGTGGAGTGAACCTTAGTGTGAGTCATGAAACTCAGCTAATGTAGATTTATTGGTTCTAATAAATATACTAAAGTAAGGGAAGTGACAGTCACTCCGTGGTGTCCAACTCTGTAGCCCCATGGCCTGTAGCTTGCCATGACCCTCTGTCTATGGGATTTCCCAGGAAAGAATACTGAAGTGGGTTGCCATTTCCTTCTCCATGGGATCTTCCCCACCCAGAGATCGAACCCAGGTCTCCTGCATTGCACGCAGATTCTTTACTGTTTGAGCCACCAGGGAAGCCCAAAGTAAGGGAAAATGATAGGAAACTGAGTGATGGGGAGAGACTATGTGGGAACTCTGTCATCTCTGTTCATTTTTTCTATAAATCTACTCTGCTCTAAAAAACAGAGTCTAGTGATGGTGTGAGAGAAGAGAGAGAGGAGGAAGCATTGGTAGAATAAGGTTCCAGCACCCCGCTCTGCTCCAGGGGAAGGAGAGAGGATGCTTTGTTAATGCCTGCCCTTGTTCCATCCTGGGCAGAACCTTGGAGAGAGGAGCTTCTGAGAATATGTGGTCTACTGTGCTGTAATCAGAGTTTCTAATGCAGAAATTAGGGTGGGGGAGAATTTGCATTTCTGAAGTGCTTTCTTGAGTTGATCATTAACTTACAGGGGTTTCCCATCCTTTTATCATTACTTACCTAGTCACCTGCTTTGGCCCTTTACTCTGTCTCTATCACAAACACCTAGGTCAGGACCTGTGGATATCAGGAGCCCATGAGTGTGTGCCCATCTTTGTCTCACTCTCCTTCTTTTCCTCTCTGCTGAATATCCTAGATAGTTCATCATCGAGGGTGCAAACTCGAGCATACCTTCCCCTGGTCCTGACTCTGAGGTCTCCAGGGCTGATCCCTGTTGTTCTGACAACACTTGACTGCTGGGCATGAGCAGAGAAGGTCAGGGACCTGGAGGCTGAGCCGCTTTCTGGGCATTTCCCGAATTCAAATGATGAATGAGTTTCCTTTCCCAGTGAGGACATGAGAGGAAACAGTTGAGGGTTAGGAGTAGCATTTCATGGTACCCCAATTCTGTTATTTCTTATCCTTCTCTGCATCTCAATTATCACATACATTCTATTCTCCCCCATTTTTTATTGAGTCTGGAAAATTGAAAACAAAAGCACTGTATCAATTTCCTCTGATAATATTTCCAGACTTCATTGAAATCAGATCTCTTCTCAGAAAAGATGGTTTCTGACTTGTACTCAGGTTAATTTTGAAAAAATAAAAAATCCAATAATCATTATCTGTTTTCTCTTTTACTGTGTTTTCAACCTTCCAGCCATTCACTCAGTTGAGCTTTTAGATGATATAAATTCCGTTGGCTTCCAACTGTAAGCTTTTCTTCTCAAAAAAGAAAAAAGGGTTGTAACAAAACAGCTCTAAAGAGATATTTGAAGAGGTTTCTAAAGCTTTGTGGTTTCTATAACAATAAATATTATTTCCAATTATGTACAAAAGTCTATACTAAGAGCAATGCATTTAGCATCTCATTGAATCCCCAAAACATTATTTTGATACAAGATGAAGAAAATGGGGCTCAAAGTAGTCACATAATTTATCCTAAGTCAAGAGATTAGTATGAATCTGTGAATGAGTTCTTATGTATATCAGAACCTACGTATGAAGTCCTGTGAAAAAATAGGACCCCAGAATTACATGTTAAATATCACTAATGCTGAAAAAAAATAATTAGGACCTGTCTTTTTTTTTTTTTTTTTTTTTTTACTAAAAACAAGCTCACTATCAGTCCAAGAGTTATTTTGTCTATTATACAATTAAACGTGAATATGGAAATGTTTAGCTGCAGCTTGGAAGTCAGTCAAAAAACCTCAGCTGCAGGTGCAGACACAAAGCTCTTGTGACATTTCCCACTTAATGTAGAACCGGGGAGACCACAGACTAGGAGATATTGGTGCAGTCTGACAGGTCTCTCAGTGGTTCTGCCCAAGCCGGCTTTCAGGGCCTCTGCTAATTCTACCTGTTTAGATGCAGTCATTCCTCCTACCTTGCAAATGAACCTCCTTCATAAGCTAATGATTTTTAACAGGAGAGGCTTGCAAAATTAATCACCAAACAATGAAAACCTTCAAATGAATAAGCTAAAAGTTTTCCATAGGGCCCTAAAAACCAAAATTCACAATCTAAACACAAAATTATAAGTCTCTTCTCTCCATTTTTTTCATTCACCACAGACATTGGAAGGAGAAGGAGATATGAGTTCTTCACTTGGGAAGAACTCTGCTCCTCATTTAACCTCAATAAAGTCTACAGAATGAAATGTTCTAAGAACAGAAAGCAACATAGCCAGGAACTAAAACATTGTAAATATAATACAAGTGAAGACTTTAAAAAGAAACAGGAAATACCCTAGAAGTGAGTGATATGAATGTACGTGGAGGTGGGGAACGCATCTGACACGTACTGTGTATGTTGTTTAAGACTTTAAGACATTCTCTCTTGACTTTTCCATCTTAAAATAAGAAGCCATATCTACATATGTTTATATTTATTGAACAAATGTGTGTGTGTGTGTGTGTGTGTGTGTGTGTGTGAGATGTGCTTGGTGTGGTGAAGACCCAAAACTTAATAAATGCATAAGGTAAGACTTACCTATATACTATATCTATAATAAGAGGTCTAAGGTAATTGAGTAGAAAAGTTCAGTGACTGTCTTATGCTTTCTACAATCCAGTATTCCTTCTCTTTTATTTTGTTAGCTGAACACCCTGTTTTCCACAGGAGAACTATGGGACTCCTTGTTATGCAGACCACTCATCCTCAACACCCAAGGTGAGGGCCTTGACTTTAGCCAGTTCAATCACACACTGTCTCCGGAGGTTTCAAATTTTAACGGACTGACACAAATTTGGGAAACGATCAGCCTTGAGTATTTCCAAGGAGGAACAACCCTGCAGATGCTCCCACTATATCCTTACTCCTTGGGTATCCAGTCCACCTCTTCCTCTCTACTGACTCTGTCAGTTCAGTTCAGTTCAGTTCAGTCACTCAGTCATACCTGACTCTTTGCAGTCCTGAGGACTGCAGCATACCAGGCTTTCCTGTCCATCACCAGCTCCTTGAGATGGCCCAAACTCATGCCTATCAAGTTGGTGATGCCATCCAACCAGCTCATCCTCTGTCGTCCCCTTTTCCCTGTCTTCAATCTTTCCCAGCATCAGAGCTTTTACCAATGAGTCAGTTCTTTGCATCAGGTGGCCAAAGTATTGGAGTTTTAGCTTCAACATCAGTCCTTTCAGTGAATATTCAGGACTGATTTCCTTTAGGATTGACTGATTAGATCTCCTTGCTATCCAAAGGACTCTCAAGAGTCTTCTCCAACACCACAGTTCAAAAGCAGCAATTCTTCGGTGCCCAGCTTTCTTTATAGTCCAACTCTCATATCCATGCATGATTACTGGAAAAACCATAGCTTTGACTATATGGACTTTTGTAGGCAAAGTAATGTCTCTGCTTTTCAATATGCTTACCTATGTTGGTCATAGCTTTTCTTCCGAGGAGGAAGCATCTTTTAATTTCATGACTGCAGTCACCATCTGCAGTGATTTTAGAACACAAGAAAATAAAGTCTGTCAGTATTTCCATTGTTTCTTCACCTATTTACCATGAAGTGATGGGATGGGATGACAGTTTTTTGAATGTTGAGTTTTAAGCCAGCTTTTTCACTCTCCTCTTTCACTTTCATCAAGAGGCCCTTTAGTTCCTCTTCACTTTCTGCCATAAGGGTGGTGTCATCTGCATATCTGAGATTATTGATATTTCTCCCTGCAATCTTGATTCCGGCTTGTGCTTCATCCAGCCTGGCACTTTGCGTGATATACTCCGCATATAAGTTAAATAAACAGGGTGACAATATACAGCCTTGACATACTCCTTTCCCAATTTAGAACCAGTCCATTGTCTTGTTCTAACTGTTGCCTCTTGACCTAAGAAATACAGGTTTCTCAAGAAGCAGGTAAGGTGGTCTGGTATTCCCATCTCTTTAAGAATTTTCCAGTTGTGATCCACACAGTCAAAGGCTTTAGTGTGCTTAATGAAGCAGAAGTAGATGTTTGTCTGGAATTCTCTTGCTTTTTCTATGATCCAACAGTTGTTGGCAATTTGATCTCTGATTCCTCTACTTAAATCCAGCTTGAACATCTAGAAGTTCTTGGTTCACATACTATTGAAGCCTAGCTTGGAGAATTTTGAGCATTGCCTTGCTAGCGTATGAGATGAGTACAATTAATCTTTCCCTTTTGACCTAATTGAGAAGCAGTGTCTGTTGCCCATGACCAAAACATCCTAAATGACATGATAAAAGATGTGAGATTAAAAGGTCTAAGAATACTGAAGAGAGTTATTTGTGGTTAAAAGGATTAGAAAAGATTCCATGGCATTTTAGTTAATCCCTGAAAAATAGCTAGGATTTGGATATGAAAAAAATAGAAGGAAAATGGTGTCTTAAGTAGAATAATCCTGTGGCCAAAGATATGGAGGAAGGAAATTTTAGAGGATGGTAAAGGATATTTCAAAGAGTTTCTATGACAGATACAGAAACTAGGTAAGAGGAATAAATAATAAGACTGAAAGACAGAAAACCACATTGGGAAATGCCAGATTCTTCAAATACTCTAAAAGAAAGTAAAACCTAACATTACCTTACAAGTTTAGAAGATGACTTTTCACCATCGTATTAGCATATCAAGAGCTCTCAGATGTGCCTCCTTAAAGGAACCCCTTCAGACGTCTTGGACAAGCAATTCCCAAACTTACATGGCCATGGGACTATTTTTCCTCAAGGTGGTGGCTCTCAGTTGCTAAGTCACGTCCAGCTCTTTGCAACCCCATGGACTGTAGCAAGAATACTGGAGTGGGTTGCCATTCCCTTCTCCAGGGCATCTTCTTGACCCAGGGATCAAACCAGCATCTCCTGCATTGGCAGGTGAGTTGTTTACCACTGAGCCATCTAGGAAGCCTGTTTTTTCTCATAATACATAGAAATTTGAGGAAAACTGGCACAAGATGTCACTTTCCTTCTCATTCTCAAGTTTCAACAAATGGGCATCCACTGAAGTCTATTTTTACTGTACGTGTATTAACTATTATTATTAATTAAACATTGGTCTGTCTGAGCCCTTGATGTAATTACATTCTACATCATGTGCTTATCCTAAGTGACCTTGTGCTCCCCTGTGAGGCTGTCTGGAAAGTTCCATCTCTGTGGTGTGACAATGGGATGAATGTGATGACCACCGGGTGGTCGGTCAACTAGAGAAGAAGCTGCTTGGGTGTCAGGCTCCTTGCTGTTGGTGCAGAGCGAGAAGAAGAAAGGGTCCATCCTGGGTATTCAGAGACTCTTCAGGGACGGAGCGAGTGTGGACTCTCCACAGAGCTGTGGAGGATCTGGCTCCACCAGTCACTTTTCCAGCTCTGAGATCTCAGGCACATCACCCTGGGGAGGGCTTCTTCTCTGCAGAATTAGAGCAATGTTATGCCCCATGGTGCTTTGCTGTTCTTGTTGTTCAGCCACTAACTTGTGTCCAAGTCTGTGACCCCATGCATTTCTGCACAGCAGGCTCTCCTGTCCTTCACCATCTCCCAGAGCTTGTTCAAACTCATGTCCATCAAGTCAGTGATGCCATCCAACCATCTCATCCTCTGCCCCTCCTTTCTCCTCCTTGCCTCAATCTTTTCCAGCTTGAGGATCTTTTCCAGTGAATTGGCTTTGCATCCGGTGGCCAAAGTACTTTGGAAAGGTTAAAAAAATTCATGAACATAAAGCTACTGATACATACTAAGTTCTTCTCATTTCTTTTGTCCTAGGGATGTGGAACATAGAGCAAGGATCAGAAAATTCAATACATGGGCTAGTTTCTATCATTTGGGAGTCAGGCCATCACCCAATTCAGTATCAGTGATTACAGAATGATATACTTGGTTATTCAAGAAGATGCTGAGTCTTAAATGGGTTTTGTAATGTTACTCAGGGAGGAAAGAATGAATTTATTAAGGAATATTGTCTTTGAGCACTGATTAAGCACTCAGCCTTTTCCATAATATTTTACTCAGGTGGGACTTTTAGCTCATTGCCCAGACATCTAATAATAACTTAATTAATGCTACTATGAAATGAAAATAATTTATAGATGAAACTGAGTATAAAAGAAAATTGCTTGCAAAGATCGTTTTCTTGAAGAATAGAATCAAGAAACCAATTCCCAGTGTGGTTAGAGGCAGTTCGGGCAAAAGATTTTATACAATAAATTAAGAAATCTCTTCAAGATTTTTAATATTTGCCAATTTCAGACATGAGAAATGATATTTCAGTCACATTACTTTAGGAATTATTGGCATGATCTGCATTCTAAGGAGGAAAAGGCTGTCGGTGGCAAAAACCAATCAAATTACAGTTCCTTCCAGAGGCACAAAGGACATCAGATTAAATGTTTGCTTTTCTCACATGGCCCTAAATTATTACAACCATTTTGCTTTAGTCATTTTCCACAGGAGTGGGTTTTTTGTTTTTGACTTTTTTGTTGAAGTATAATTGATTTACAATGCTGTGTTAGTTTAAAGGGTACAGCACAAGTGATTTGGTTATACATACATATGCGTCTTTTCTTTTTCAGATTCTTTTCCCTTTTAGATTATTATGAAATATCTAGTTCCCTGTGCTATACAGTATGTCCTTGTTGATTATCTATTTTATATATAGTGGGTGCATATGTTTATCACAGCGTCCTAATCACTTATGAGTTTATATACAAAGCAGAAACAGACCCATAGACATAGGAAACAAATATATGATTGCCAAAGGAGAAGGCTGTGCTGTTCTGTGCTGCACTTAGTCGCTCAGTCATGTCCGACTCTATGACGCCATGGACTGCAGCCTGCCAGGTTCCTCTCTCCATGGGGATTCTCCAGGCAAGATAACTGGAGTGGGTTGCCATGCTCTCCTCCAGGGGATCTTCCTAACCCAGGATCAAACCCAGGTCTTCCACATTACAGGCAGATTCTTTACCATCTAAGCCATCAGGGAAGCGGGGAGAGATAAATTACAAGCAGGAATGGTGTTTTTTTAATATTTATTTATTTGGCTGTGCCGAGTTTTAGTTGCAGCATATAGGGTCTAGTTCCCTGACCAGAGATGGAACTCGTAGCCCCCCTACATTCGGAACACAGATTTTTAACCACTAGACCACCAGGAAGTCCTAAATAGGAATAGTTTTAAAGGAAGAAAAAAACAAGGCCACAGTTGTGTTGTAGGGAAGGTACATTTCTGAGACATTCCCTGACGATTTATTTGTCTAACTTCCCCCATTGTTACCTAACAGCGAGTCTCAGAGCCAAGCTGTGAGATTTCTCTTGATCCCCACTCTGTCTCTTGATCCCGAAGCACCTCTAGCCTCATCCTCAGTCCCCTCAACCTCAGTCTTGAGGATGCCCAAGCTCCCAATAGAGCAATTTCTCTTTTAGGGTTTGAATTGTAAGAACACCAGCCGAAGCGCCTGCCACCGCGACTTATGATCTGACTTCTCTCCTGTGAGATCTTCCAGGTAGAGAGATTAAGAAAGAGAAACTGTCATTCTGTGAATCCCCAGGGTGAATAATGAAACTGTTGAAAGTTGATGACAGTAAAGCCTGCCTGGAATTATAGGTGTTCAACATTTTTCACTTTCTTTCTGAAACAATGTTATAAATTCATTCATGGATTTGACTAATATTCAAGTAATAACAGATGAATTGATCATTTTTTCCTCTGATGAAATTTTTCCTTTTCTGTTGGTATTATCTTATAATTCTTGCCAGGGATTATTTTTTTCTCAATAGAAATAATCTTCTCCTCCTCAGCAAAACAGTTTCCAAGTTTTTTTCACAAATACTCTCAGTAAGTTCCGGAAAATTTGCTTGCCAACTTAAATGAAGAATATCTTTGAATGAGTTTAGATTTTGTCCATCATCTAAAAATTAGTACATATTTGTGCTAACAGTTAATGGCATTAATAACATTTAAAGAAGAACTCAGCTCCAGTTCAGGAAATCCTCATGCAACCAGAATAAAAAGAGGTACAAAATTTAAAAGAGGATGAAAAATGAATGGACAATAATTATGAAGGATTTCCAGTGGAGTTGCCTGGACCACAAACTCCTTTATAATAATACTTATTATGTCTCATTCATTTTTGGATCCTCAGTTCCTAAGGATGGGTAAACTCTAATTAATTCAAAGCCCATTGCACTGAATTTAGCTAACAGAACCCACAACACACATATGCAAGTGCGTATTTATCCAAAATAATGTTTGGATACACTGGAAGTCACCAGTGAAATATGCAGAAAGTAGAATGAGTGAATAGGAATTAGCGAAATAACTGACCTCTGTCTATCTTCTGTTTTTCCACTCTTGATAGATCATCTTTCAATACATAGAGCATTTTTCTCCTAACCATTACTCTAAAATGCAAAGTAAAGATGCAGAATTCAATGCAAAGTGACCCTTGCCCTTGGTCTCAGGAAAGCAAGAGCTGTCAGTGAGCCCTAAAAGGCAGCAGAGACCATTTAACCCGGCCCGTCATTTCCTGTGGAAAACCTACAACAGCCAGGCTAGCCTGTCAGCTCTCGGAGAAGGCTGAATGTTTTGCGAAATCTGATTTTAAGGTGTTTTGAGATGCCAAAATTCTGTGACTCAAACACAAGTGACCTGCAGGCTGACCCAGCTCATGGATCATCTCTCTGCTCCTGGGGGAGCTGTATCTAACTGGATGATGCTGGAGAGCTGAGTAAGGAGGGGCTGAAGGCTGACTGAAGATACATCACCAAACCCAGTAATGATCATAATCACCAACCACTGTGTCTCTATTAGTGATGCAGACTTAGATGCACATGACTAGTATAAATTATTGCCTGGAAAGCAAAAAACAAACAAAAAAAAAATACCCACATTCACCTAACCAGGATTTTATTCCCCAGGTAGAACAACCTACCTTGGTGAGGGAGAGAAAAGAAAAGGCAAATGAGTAAAATCTCAGGACTGCCTCAGCCACAGCCCAATAGCCTCTAATAAGCAAAAGAATCAAGTTATTGAAATGTTTAGTCTTTTAAATAAAATACCATTCTTTCTATAATAATGCTACATTTATTTTTATTTGAAATACCTATGAAGAAAAATGCTTTGCTTTTTACCTTATATATTGTATTGCATATAGCTCCAATACTCTGGCCACCTGATGCAAAGAGCCAACACATCGGAAAAGACCCTGATGCTGGGAAAGATTGAGGGCAGGAGGAGAAGGGGGCAACAGAGAATGAGACGGCTGGATGGCATCACGGACTCAATGGACATGAGTTTGAGCAAACTCTGGGAGATAGAGGAGGACAGGGATGCCTGGTGTGCTGCAGTTCATGGAGTCACAGAGAGTCAGACACAACTTAGCAACTGAACAACAACAACAAATGTAGAGAAACAAGAAGAGTGCATTACAAGCATTAGGCCAGGAATTAGGAATGCATGGCTACATATTACTTTCTGTAATCTATATGTTACAATACCGAAAAAAGTAAGAAAATAGAAGACTTCTCCAATGGTCCAGTGGCTAAGGCCTTACCTTCCCATGCAGGGTGTATGGGTTTTATCCCCACTTGGAGCTAAGATCCCACATGTTTCATGGCCAGAAAACCAAAACATAAAACAGAAACAGTATTGCAACAAATTCGTTAAAGACTAAAAATAGTTCACATCAAAAACAATCTTAAAAAAAATAAATAGAATAAAAAGTAAGGAGTTCTGGATCTGCAAGGAAAGAAAGAGATGAACAATAACACACATCTTGTTTTGCTCACAAACCAGCATAGTGTGAAAAAGTGCTTATTTCCAGAGGATCACAATTGTGTAATTACATGTATCTTTAAATAAAATTTGACTTTTGTTACTCAACTTTTATAACATGCAAAAGAAAAATTAAAAAGCTATTACATACATTGGCCTGGCCTATGGTTGGTAATCAATAATCATTTGTTGAAAGAATAAATTATTTTCTTACCATGTTCAGCAAGAGAGCATATATGAGCCTTAGACATTTATAACTGAAATGAACAGAAACATATCATTGAGTTGTCTAATGTGTGTGGGGGGGTGTTTGTGTGTGTGTGCGTGCATAGTCATGTCTGACTCTTTGCAAGTCCGTGGGCTCTAGCCCACCAGGCTCCTCTGTGCATGGAATTTTCCAGACAAGAATGCTAGAATGGGTTGCCATTCCCTTCTCCAGGATATCTTCCTGACGCAGGAATTGAAACTGCATCTCTTGTGTCTTCTACAAGGGCAGGCAAATTCTTTACCACTGGACCACCTGGGAAGTCATTCATAAGGGTCTTCTTATGTAGCAATCTAAAAGCCAGAAAAGAACTGACTCATTGGAAAAGGCCCTGATGCTGGGAAAGATCAAAGGCAGGAGGAAAAGGGCACAACAGAGGATGAGGTAGTTGAATGACATTACCAACTCGATGGACATGAGTTTGTGCAAGTTCCATGAGTTGGTGATGGGCAGGGAAGCCTAGCATGCTGCAGTCCATGGGGTCGCAAAGAGTCAGACATGACTGAGCAACTGAACTGATACTGAAATCCATTAATTCTAGACCATTGCAGTTAATAAAACTTAATCTGAATAAAAACGTAAAAATATCTACAATAAAGAAAAGTATAGAAACTATAGGTTAGATTGCTTTACCATTATTTGGACCAAAGGTGAAATCTTTGCATATAGATTTCATAGAAGAACATCAAAACCACAATGAGGTACCACTTCACACCAGTCAGAATGTCTGCGATCCAAAAATCTGCAAGCAATAAATGCTGGAGAGGGTGTGGAGAAAAGGGAACCCTCCTACACTGTTGGTGGGAATGCAAACTAGTACAGCCACTATGGAGAACAGTGTGGAGATTCCTTAAAAAATTGCAAATAGAACTACCTTATGACCCAGCAATCCCACTTCTGGGCATACACACCAAGGAAACCAGAATTGAAAGAGACACATGTACCCCAATGTTCATCGCAGCACTGTTTATAATAGCCAGGACATGGAAACAACCTAGATGTCCATCAGCAGATGAATGGATAAGAAAGCTGTGGTACATATACACAATGGAGTATTACTCAGCCGTTAAAAAGAATTCATTTGAATCAGTTCTGATGAGATGAATGAAACTGGAGCCAATTATACAGAGTGAAGTAAGCCAGAAAGAAAGACACCAATACAGTATACTAACACATATATATGGAATTTAGGAAGATGGCAATGACGACCCTGTATGCAAGACAGGAAAAAAGACACAGATGTGTATAACGGACTTTTGGACTCACAGGGAGAGGGAGAGGGTGGGATGATTTGGGAGAATGGCATTCTAACATGTATACTATCATGTAAGAATTGAATCGCCAGTCTATATCTGACGCAGGATACAGCATGCTTGGGGCTGGTGCATGGGGATGACCCAGAGAGATGTTATGGGGAGGGAGGTGGGAGGGGGTTCATGTTTGGGAAGGCATGTAAGAATTAAAGATTTTAAAATTTAAAAAATAAAAAACTAAAAAAAAAAAGAAGAAATCTTCTTTTAATAATACAGGATGTCTCTAAAACTATTTTGCATTAAGAGTATAGGTAGAATCTTTATCCTTAATAAAATTTGGAAATCTATTTGCTCGTTTATTTTAAGGAGTTAATTGTAACATAAATAATTTCAGCATTAATTTCTGTTAACTTTTACATGAGCTATCTTCTGAACATCCACATCTATTAAGTTGTTGAGTCATGGGTTGAATAGTGGTAACTAGTGTTCATTTTTATTTTCTTCCAGTCAAGTCAGAAACAATACAACAGAATGTGTTTATATCCAACAGGAATCGAATAAATAAATCACAACCATCAGGTACAATACAGTAATCCAGAGGATGCTCCCTGTGACTAAGGGATGATTAACGTTTCACGTCTGTGAATTAGAACAGATCCACCAAATGGCCCATTACACAGACTTACTGCAAAATCAAATTCAGTGCTTACAGAGTTACTCATCTTTAAAACAGCAAGATAATTATCAGAGAAAATTAGCAAGGAGCCTACCTTTAGGTTCCAGTTTTTATATTTATACCCTAAAAACCTAGGATTCCACAATTTTAAGCATGCGTGCATGCATGTTAAGTCACTTTGGTGGTGTCCAGCTCTTTGGGAACCTAAGAACTATAGCCCTCCAGGTTCCTTTCTCCATGGAATTCTCTAGGCAAGAATACTGTAATGGGATGACATTACAGGAAGATCCAGGGAATCTTTCTGAACCAGGGATTGAACCCACATCTTCTGTGTCTCCTGAATTAGCAGTCAGATTCTTCACCACTGCTCTACCTGGGAAGCCTTGTATGAATGCTAATCAGTTTTATGAACATATCTATAAATAGTCTGCATATGTCCATCTGTTTTGATCCATGCATCTGCACCTGAACTGAAACACAAGTCCACACGGATGCCCCCATTCTAGCCCAGTTCCCAGGGATCATCCAAGCCTCCTCCCCTGCTTCTCTGCAACCTCCGCCTCCGACAGTGAGATGCCTGGTCTCCATCATTTCCCATCACTTGTTTTAATTGTTCTATTCCAGCACACTTGTGTAGTGGTTTCAGATTTTAACATCATATTTTAAGACAAAACAAAACTGCGGTAGCCAAGGCCATTCTTAAAGTATGTTTATCTTTCCTTCTTAGGATAAAGGATTCTGTCCTAACTACTCATAAGAAATATTTTATGCACTTAAGGAAATTAAAATCCGGTTAAGAGGCATAACTGGGAATGGACTTTAGTTTTCCCTTCTGTTCACATGAATTATTATTAATATTGCTACATAGATGTGAAAAGAAAAATAGATAAGCCAGTTTCTCATCCATCATTTTTGCACCCAGAGAGAAATTATGCTCCCAGTTTACTTTAAGAGAAATTTGATATTGAATGAAGAGTCCAGCCTTAATCCAGCAGACATGAAAACTCCTTAACTGTGGAAGATAGTTTATTTTTTTTAATTTATTAAAATATAATTGATTTATAATATTTTGTAAGGCAGTTTCTTTTATTCCCAACATCACTGAGCAGTCCTGATATCATTTAATATATGTATGCTGTCTTCTGGGGACTGTTATGCATAAAATTGGCCTTTTGGCATTTAGGCCTTTAATCCGTTTTTAATTCATCTTTGTGTATGGTGTTAAAAGTGTTCTAATTTCAATATTTTACATGTAGCTGTCTAGCTTTCCCAGCACCATTTATTGAAGAGACTCTCTTTCTTCCATTATGTAGTCTTAACTCTTTGTTGCAGATTAATTGACCACAGGTGTGTGGGTTTATTTCTGGGCTTTCTATCCTGCTCCATTGAGCTACATTTCTGTTTTTGTGCCCGTACCATATGGTGGTACATATATACAATGGAATATGACTCAGCCATTAAAAAGAATGAAGTAATGCCACTTACAGCAATGTGGTTGGACATGGAGATTATCATATTGAGTGAAGTAAGACAAAGATAAACATGATATGACATCGCTTATATGTGGAATCTGAAAAAAATGATACAAATCAGCTTATTAAGAAACAGAAATAAACTCATAGACTTAGAGAATGAACTTATGGTTACCAGAGGGGAACGGTGTAGGATGGATAGATTGGGAATTTGGGATGGATATGTACACACTGCTATATTTAAAATAAATAACCAACAAGGACCTACAGTATAGCACAGGGATCTCTACTCATTATTCTGTGGTGACCTAAATGGGGAAGAAATCCATAAAGGGAGAATATATGTACACATATAGCTGATTCACCTTTCTGTACAGCAAAAACTAACACAACATTGTAAAGCAACCATACCCCAATAAAATTAATTTTAAAATAAATAAAAAACAAAAGCTGGCTTGTGCTTCCAACCATTTCCCAGACCCTTACTGATGATATTTGAGATAAAGTGAATCTCTATTCTGTCGTAAATGATACTTACAATGATAAAAAATGTGTTGGTTATCAATGTCAGCATCCAGTACAGACACATCTCAGTTATTGCAGGTTTTGGTCCAGACCACTGTAATAAAGCAAATATTGCATTAAAACTAGTCACACAAGTTTTTGGTTTCCCAGTACATACAAACTTTATATTTACACTATACAGTAGCCTACCAAGTGTTCAAAAAGTCAGCCAAGCATCTAAAAAACAACGTAGATATCTTTATTAAAAACACTTTATTGCTGAAACATGCTAACCACCATCTGAGCCTTCAGTGAGTGAAGATAGTAACATCAAATATCACCAATTACAGACCTCCACAGCATGTATAACAATAATTTTAAAATTTGAGATACTGTAAGAATTACCAAAATGTGACTCGGAGACATGAAATGAGCAAATGCCATTGGAAAAATTGGCCCAATAGACTTATTTGATACAGGGTTGCCAGAAATCTTTAATTTGTTTCTCTCTTTTTTTTTAAGGAATATCTCCAAAGCCCAATAAAATGGAGTGTATCTGTGTTCCTACTGCCATCACAAACTGGTCAAGCCCAGATGTTCCTAAGCAGTCCTTCCATCACGTATCATATTCCTGCGTTCTCTGCAAATGGAAGCTTTCGCATTAAATAGAAATGCACATGTCAAACTATTCTCTCCAAAGAGTATAATTTAAATTTCGTGAAGAAAGTTCTCAAAGGGATGAAAGAAAAATGTTACTCTAGTTTTGAAAAATAAAGGCTTTCTACCTTTAAAGTAACATATGGTACAATCATAGAGCTTCACTTTTACACAGAGGACAAAAAAAATCAATATTATTATTAAGTATAACAGAAGTGCTTATTTTCTGCTTGATAGTTTAACTGAAAAAGAAAAAAAGCACCCCCTTTCATATCAAAGAATCAAGCAACTATAAAGTGAAGAAATGAAATGTAATTATAATTTGCTAACAGTGAGTAGCATTAAAACTCATTAAAATTACCTTTCTGGAAAGAAGACTAGAAAAGGTCAATGAAAGAAAAAGTGTCAGGTATTTAGCTAAGCATTATGAAATGCAAGCATACAATTTTGGCTAACTCTCATGTTTTTCTCTATATTACAGCCAATTACCTTAATAGATCTTTTTGTACTGGGCTATGATTTTTAAAGAAAATTAAAGCATTAAACAACTGTCCCCAAAACTGTTTATTCCAGATATCACATTTGTCTTCAATTCAGTTCTATAAACCAGGGTCCCTGATGCAGAAAACTATGATCAGCGAGAAGATTTTAAAATTTTATCTGCAGACCTCTTGGCCACTTGCTGATAGCACAGCCATCTTTGCTTCCATGGTTTATTTGGAATCCCCACTGGAAATATTAATAAAGATGTGAAGAAGCAATGCTGACCCTTCTTACAGACTGAAGCACTAGCATTGCACAGATCTCTGAGTGTTAACAAGGATTCTGTCGATATTCAAAGTGGTTATTTCTCAATAAAAATGGAGGATTTCTACACTGGCCAAATACAACATGGAATTGGTCTTATATATAACTGGCTTTAAAACTTTACCAACTAGTACTATTGGAAGCAATACCTGTTGAGCAATTTTCCCCCAGCATTTTATTATAAGAGTGTTCAAATTTAGTGATAAATTTTAAAAATACCATAGAGCTTTTTGTCTATTTCTGTTGCTTGTGGCTGGCCAGTTGCTTCAGAAATCCATTGTAAAGCCTATTCTTCCTCCTTTGAACTGCTTCTACAACTTTATCAAAAAATCAGTTGGACAAATTCGTGTGGGTCTGTTTCTGGGTTCTGTGTTCTGAGCCATTGATCTGTGTCTGTCCTTCCACAATCCCACATACTCTTGACTACAGTAGCTCTACAGTCAAGTCTTAATATCAAGTAAAGTGATTTAACCCACCTTATTTTTATAAAGGTTGTTTTAAATATTCTAAGGCCTGAGTTTTTCATATAAATTTAAGAATAAGCTTGTACACATTTTTTTTTAAAGAGCTTTTCTGTGATTTTTTTAAAAAGAATTGTGCTATCACTTCGGGGAGAGTGTACATATTTATTCTGTTGAGTCTTCCAGTCTATAAATATGACATGTCTCTCCACCAGGTCTTTGATTCTTTCATTAGTATTTTTGCAATTTATCTTATATCCTGTTACCTTGCTGAATTCACTTATTTGTCCTTACGGTGTTTTGATAAAAATCTTTGCAGTTATCATTTCTATTAAATTGCATTGAAGAATAGTTGCTTTACAATGTTGTATTAGTTTCTGCTGTACAGCAAAGTGAATCAGCTATACGTAGTATACATATATTTCCTTATTTTTGGATTTCTTTCCCATTTTGGTCACTATAGAACATTGAGTCAAGCTCACTGTGCTGTACAGTAGGTTCTCATTAGTCATCTGTTTTATACACAGTATCAATAGTGCATGGGTCAACTCCAGTCTCCCCATTCATCCCACCCCACTCCCATCGCCCGTGACACCTTTGTTCTCTACATTTGTGCTCTATTTCTACTTTGCAAATAAGATCATCTCTACCACTTTTCTAGATTCCACATATAGGCATTAATATAAGATCTTTGTTTTCCTCTTTCTGACTTACTTCACTCTGTATGACAGGCTATAGGTCCACCCACATCTTTCCAAATGATCTGATCTCAAGCCATGAAAAGTCATGGAGGAACCTTAAATTCACATAACTGAAAGAATAAAGTCCTTCTGAAAAGTCGGCACAATTTTTGATTCCAACAACTGTGTGTCTCCCCTTATCTGGGGCAGGGCCGGGGGGTAAATTCAAGACCCCCGGTGGATGCCTGCAACCGTGGCAAGTACAGAAGCCTAAGTGTACTATGTTCTATGCTATAAATACGTGCATATGATAAAGTTTAATTTATAAATTAGGCACAATAGGAGGTTAACAATAAAATAATAAAATAGAATAAAAAATTATGTGAATGTAGTTTCTCTCTTTCTCTTAATACCTTATTGTGCAAATTTACTGCCTTTTCCATCTTAATCAAGCACTTATCATACACTGTGGGCTTCTCTTGTAGCTCAGTCGGTAAAGAATCTGCCTGCAGTGCAGGAGACCGGGGTTCAATCCCTGGGTTGGGAAGATCCCCTGCAGAAGGAAATGGCAACCCACTCCAGTATCGTTGCCTGGAAAATCTCATGGACAGAGGAGCCTGGCAGGCTGCAGTCCATGGGGTCTCAAAGAGTCGAGCACTACTGAGTGACTAACACTTACTTATTATACACTGTGACAGTAACTTTTGCAGTTCAAGATGCAACTGTAAAACCAGCACAAATTTCTTTTTCTTTCTTCATAATCACATAGATAGAAAATTAATTCTTATCATAGTTCTTAGTAACCCCAGCCTATAATTTTCTCTCTTTCCCCATGAAGTCAAGAACTTTCACCTTCTCATTAAAGGAAGCACTTTATGTCTTCCCTCTGGGATATTCAAATTATCAGCATCACTACTTTTATACTTTGGTACTATTATTAAGTAAAATAAGGGTGACTTGAAGACAAGCCCTGCGATACCTTGACAGAGGATCTAAGAACCCAGATGCCTACTAAGTGGCTAATGTGCAGATCTGCTGGACAAAGGGATGATTCATGTCCAGACTGGAATGGAGCAAGAGTTCATCACACTGATCAGAACAGCACCCAATTTGAAACTTATAAATTATTTCTGGCATTTTTCCTTTTAATATTTTCAGACGAGGGTTATCATAGGAAATGAAATTGTTGATGAGGGAAGACTACTGCACATTCTGGAAAAGGTGAAAGTATGGAGACAGTAAATAGATAGGTATTGCCACTGCTTAGTAGAGAAGAAAAGATGAATCAGGGGGATACAGAGGAGTTTTCAGGCAGTGAAACGCAATAATAGTGGACACATGTCTTCATACATGGGATCAAACCCACAGCCTGTACAACAAGAGTGAACCCTAAGGTAAACTATAGGCTCTGGATGATGACATGTTAGGGTAGATTCATCCTTTGTAACAAACCTACCCTTTGGTGGGAATGTTAATGATGGTAGAGGTTATGCATCTGTGGCCTTCATAGAAATGGCAAGGATATCAAAGCAGTCAATCCTAAAGGAAATCAACCCTGAATATTCATTGGAAGGACTGATGCTGAAGCTCCCAACTTTGGCTACCTGATGCAAAGAGTTGACCCATTGGAAAAGACTTTGATGCTGGAAAAGATTGAAAGTAGGAGGAAAGGGGGATCACAGAGGATGAGACGGTTAGGTGGCATCATTGATGCAGTGGACATGAGTTTGAGTAAGCTCTGGGAGACACTGAAGGACAGGGAAGCCTGGTGTGCTACAGTCCATGGGATCACAAAAGTCGGACATGACTGAGCAACTAAACAACAACAATGTATATGGAGGGGCAGGGAGGATTTCAGATATTCTCTTTTCCTTGGCTTTGAAACTAAAACTTCTTTAAAGAAAAAGGAAAAAGAAGAAAGTCTATTTAAAAAAGATTTTAACTCTTACCCAAGATTTCTCAAACCAGAATTCTTTTTGTGGAGCCCTAAGGCCTGAAATTCTTAAAGCACTGTGATTCTGATCACCATCCTGGTTTGGAAATGACAGGACAATGATGCCATTGAAGATGAAAGTAATCAACTAAAAATTGTGAAAGGTTCAAGCAGAAATTGTAATGAGGAAACTAGGGCAAGATGAAGGGCAATGATTTAAGGAAAATGGATCCCCAAAAATCTCACTGTGCATTTTCATCCATATCTGAGTCATGTTCAGAATGTGTATGCCAAGTGGCCTTTCTCAAAGTTATTAAGAGAAAAGATGGTACCAGTGCTATTGCTCCAAGGACCACACTTTAAGTAGCAAGGCGGCAGGCTGTAAGCCTGTTGTTGTTATTCAGTTGCTCAGTCATGTCCAACTCTTTGCAGCCCCATGGACTGTAGCCCGCCAGGCTCCTCTGTCCATAGGATTTCCCGGGCAAGAATAGTGGAGTGGGTTGCCATTTCCTCATCCAGGGGATCTTCCGACCCAGAAGTCTAACCGCATCTCCTGCACTGCAGGCAGGTTCTCTACCACTGAGCCACCTGGAAACCTCAAGCCCATTGAGTATGGGTCTTCTCTCTCAAGTCACTTGACTATATACCTATCACCAATCACAATTCTTGGTGCATAGTGGGCGTTCACATAGTGAGTTTGTTGAATGATTGCTCTCCCTTCTCCAGGAAGAAAACCCTCTTCTGTTTAAGGCCTTTTCTTTCTGTTTTCCCTAAAATCCATGTGCACAGATATGATACATTCTTCCCAGCATTTATAAGAACATACAGGAGGACAGCTTTTGCTAGTTTTTCTGCTTTCCTTTCGCTAATGATAAACTGCACAAGAGCAGGAGCTATATCATTGTCTGCACATTCCTCTGTACTCAGGACCATGTTCCGAACATCAGAGACACTCTGGAAAAGTCTGTTAAATGAATGATTTGGAAAGGCAATCACTGCTTTTTTATCCAACAAAGCTTTAATCAATCTTCCCCTGACACGAATTTCTCTAACCGTGTGTGTGATCATGTATTCTCAGGTGGGCGGAGAGGGAGAGGCACATTGATGACAACAGAGGAGTGAGTGTCAGAGGGAACACATCCTGAAGCAGAAATTCACAGCAGCGTCATCCTGGGGTCAGACACTGGCGCTCCAAGGACCCGGCAGATGAGCAAATGTCTCCCCAGAAGTGGACTCAACACGTCAGCGGTTGTTATTTTCAGCTGGCATTCTTCGTCATGAAGGACAGACAGCTCCTCTGCCAGGCCAGAATCTGTCTGGCCATCTTCAAGGTCGTTGTACCTCCCAGATCTGGCTCCAAGTCTGGAGTCTGGCAAGTCCCACATCTTAAAGTGGATTAGGTGGGCCCCAAGGAGAGCTCTCGCCCTGGCTGCATTCCGACGCTTGTCCCTTAAGCCCTGGTGATGTTTCTTTGAGGACAGCCTCTTCTTTCATCCCTCCTTGGATCTGAGACTGACTTTAGCCATGGACACTAATTCACACACAGCCGCTATCCGTACCTGTCCTGCTATACTGCTACAGTCACGTGCTTTCCGCCATCATCACCTGAAGTACATTCTGGTATGGAAGACGTTAACCTGTGGCCAAAGCCCAGAAGCAGAAATTGAGTTATAACTGTCAAAAACAAAATGAATGAATGAATGAATCTCTGCTAAGAGCATTTCAGTAATTATATGAAATCTCATCTCTGTCTTCCTTCCATGAGTTTCTTAAAATTGCTTAAATTCATAACCCTTACCTGTTTAAAAATGGAGTCATACTGACAGGCTATGCAATCATTTTCCAGGAAAGCTGTGACTTAATCATTCAAATCAGACAAGATAACTGTACTCACAGGTCCTTCTCTATCTGAAGAGTTTGACCTCCCCAGGCTTTATCTCAAACAAGGTGGTTGGATGCTATCATTGTTTATAGAGAACAAAGAAATGCAGTAGTGATGGGAATGTGAAAGTTCATTTCCAAATCCAGTGTACAAAAAAGGGGGATGCGCTAAAATTTTGCATCAAGAGAGGTGGACAGTTGTTAACAAACATTATTACTTATTCCATTAATTATTAGATTTTCATATTTCACTGCTTAATTCAGTGACATGGCTGGTGGAATACGGAGCTGAGTGAGAGAGTAGCCAGAGAGGCTGTCTTTCTCTCTGTGTGTCTCCCCTCTCTCTGCTCTCTCCCCTATACTCACACACTTACAGAAATACAGTTATCTATATCTATCTCCATAGATAGAGATCTTATCTAGAGAGAGAGATTTATCTAGAGATCTATCTAGATCTATCTCCATAGATGCAGAAATACAGCTAGATGTAAATACAGCTATAGACATGCAACTATACCCATGGATATATAATCTAGGTGTCAGATATAGATGTCTAGGTGTAGATATAGCAGCAGCAGCAGCAGCAGCAAAATTTTACAGCACTGGAAAATGTACATTGGTGGGCAAGCAACCTGTTCAGCTCAACCTTGGCTGGCTGGCATTACACCCCCATTGTTTCAGACCACTCCAAAGGGTAGAAAGGGTATGGACTTAAAACTGACTCTCGAAACCTTTGTGAGATGTCTTCTTCAAAGAACCCATCACAGAGAAGCCAGGATCAGCCTCCACCGGGGCCCGGGGAGGGGTCCTCACGCACGAGAGAGTGGCGCCTCAAGAAACCAAAGTCTGGGGGAGGCGAGACTCCCTAGACCCCTCCCCTCTGCCGGACCTCCAGAGACTCCACCTGAAAACAATTTCTTGAGACCCTCCCCATCTCCCCATTCCCAGCTTCCAACCAGAGTCGTGGAAAGTAGGAATTGGCAATGACTCCGGGGAATCGAGCCCCGCTTCCTGGAGGAGGGAGCGGGAGTGGCCGCGCCTCGCCCGCGTCGTCAGGCCGGGACCCCGCGGTGGCGCTGGCCCCGCGCCCAGAGCGCAGCCCGGCCCGCGGCTCCGGCGCGTCCCCTGCGCCCCACGCCCGCCGGCTCGCGGGGCACTTTGCTCTGACGTCCGCCTCCCCGGCTCTGACGACCGGCCGCCCTTATAAAGGGGACTGTGGCCAATACTGGATCGATCGCCTCTTGGCCGCGCCGAGCGCCCCGAGCCGCGCCCACACCTGTCAACTTCGCGCGCGCAGCGGTTCTGGAAACTCGGGGTGCGGAGCTTCGGAAGCGGGACCCTCCTGGCCTGCCGCCCTGCGACCCGACCACACGCCAGTGTCCCGTGCAGTCTCGGCAGAGAGGAGCCTGGACCCGCGGAGCGCTTCCCCGCGCGGCGGCCACTCCAGGTAGGAGCGCGTCGGGGCCACCCCTCCGACGCGGCTCTGTGCCTCCCGCGGGGACGCCCGGCAGGTCGGGTCTCGCAGCCTGGGTCCTTGGGTGCGAGCAGCTGTGAAGTTGGGGTGCAGTGGGGGCCCCGGCGACGCCGCGGACGCAGGAGGGACCCTGGGGCGCAGAAGGATCCGCTCGGAGCAGGATGGGGGGAGACCTGCGGGTAGGGAGGGGAACACGGGGTGATAAGGCTGCAAAGGCAAAGCTCACCCCTCACTCGCCACTCGCGCTCCTTTTGACTTCTCTGAGCCCAAGGGACGGAGCCTGGTTCTTTGGCCCAAGATCTGTCGCCCATCTGCATGCACGGAGGTCTGGCTTGCCCAAAAACTTGTCTGTGCCAATTGAGGAGAATGGATAGCCACGGGCACGAGAGGAAGATACGAGAGAACAAGAATTCTAGAAATTAAAGGCATTAGAATTTGACGTGTCTCTTCTAAGGGTCTTGCTTTTAGTGCGTGTGACGCTCCGCTTTGTTTCAGGCATTTCTGTGTTTTTAAGTCGTTTCCCTGTGTGTGCCATTGAGGGAGCAGGGGAGAGAGGGAAGACTGGGTGGGGAGGGTCGACGGAGGGAGACCCTCTAAATAGCACAACAGTTTAATGGCTGCCGTAACTTAATCCTCCCGCACTTGTTGAAAACTGGAGGCCCATGTTGTTTTGAAGTTGATCTTCCTAAATTTTTTCCCCAGATATTTGGGTTAATTTTGGAACCACTCCCTGAAGATGTTTGAAAGGAGGGATGGGATGATGATTGAATGAATGAATGATTATGCATAGGTTCTCAGAGTGATCCTTTACAATGCATCTACACTGCTGAACACTTCTGGATCGAATAGTACTCGAATAGTACGGTGGTTCCAAAGTAAGTACAGACTTGCTGATTGTGAGTGACTTCTTGCCCAGGTAACTGGGTTAAAACATGACACAGTTAATTTTACATTGCAAAAATTTAATACAAAATAAGCACATTCCTTAAACAGCAAAACCCGCATTTTCTCTGTTTCTTGCAAACCCAAGACAAGGTTCAGTTGTTGAACAGAAATAGAGTGATGGAATGGAGGCTTGTTGGCAGCCACAGGTGAACTTGGGATTTTAAGTGGCCACCACTCAGGAGCCAGGTGGTATTTGCTTGGCTGGCTTGTAAGGCATCTGTGTTTTCGCAGAAGTCTTAATGAAGTAGCTGCTGCAGCAGAGCCTAAAGCCCTCAGTGACAATGGATTTCCAGGTGGAAGGGCTGGTAGCCATCGTGGTGTTCTACATTCTCATCTTGCTGGTTGGCATCTGGGCCGCCTGGAGGACCAAGAACAGTGGCAGTGCGGAGGAGCGTAGCGAGGCCATCATCGTAGGCGGCCGCGACATCGGGCTGCTGGTGGGTGGATTCACCATGACAGGTGGGTCCCCTCACACCCACCTTTGTGCCATCTCTGCCATAGCTCTTCAGGGGAAGAAAGCAAACCTTGTTCCTTGTCCTTGAGGAAGTCTCTGTGTTCACTACCTATATACTTTTCAAATATTTTCAACCCAGTAGCACTGGACCAAATGGTGTTAGCAGTTACTGGACAGAACATCAGTGAGAGAAATCTGGGCTCTGGGCTGCTGCGGGCGGAAGCAGTGAAAACAAACAGGTGGGGGAACGTGCAGAAATGCCTGAGTCTCACAAGCTGTGTTTCTGTTCATCGATGTGATGCAGGAAGCATCTCCTTTTACTCCTTACTACAGGCATCAAGTTGTGACTGAGCTGTCTTAATGAATGCTAACTAGTTGATGAACACTAACCAGTGATGGTTTTAAACCTAAATAAGTCAATCTGGGGGCAGCCCAATTCCAAATTGATTGATGTCCTGTCTTGAAACCTTATTCTTCCATGCAGTGAAGTAATTTTACTCACAGGAAGACAATCACGTGTTATGAATCCCCGGTTCTGAGGAAAAGGTTTCAGGAATACTAATACAAAAGGGAAACACCAGGGTGTGTCTTAGTAAGAATCCTTCAGCCACCAACTGCAGCTATCACCCATTCAAACCCCTCCATGCCAGAAGCCCCCAGGGTCTCTCCTCCTTTGCCCAAAGGTGGTTCTGATTAAGTGGTGGCTTGTTTTTCTTTTCTATTCTTCTTGGTTGTTAATATCTTCAAATAATACTGAAAAACAACAATTTAAAATTATATCCATAATGTCACTTGATGCATATTCACTAACATCACACATTTCACCGTAGAGTTGTATTAGGTTTTTAAATATTATCAATATAATCCATACCAACAGGATTACTATGAGTGCCCAGTGGAGAAATATCCCACTGGAAACCATACAAGAATGATACCAAATTTCAGTCCCAAAGTGCTAGTTAAAAATCATTAACCCTGTATTTCAAAAAGTTTTCCAAACCAGTCTGGGCAGACTACATCCCTGTTTGGCCATTTGAAACTTACAGTGTCGTAGAATAATTTATTGATGATCGATTCTGCCTCTCAGATATTCACATTTTGTTTGTTTAACTCTTTGCCAACCATACATGGTTTTGTTCGATCTTCATAACAGCACTCGAAAGGGCTCCAGGCTACGTCAGGACCCAGACTTGTGTGGTTAGTAAGGACCAGAGCCAAGTCTGGCAGCCACACAGTGAACCACACCCAGCCTCTCCCTACTTCTCCATAAAGGTACCCAAGGTGAAAAGAGCTCTCTTTTACCCTCTGTTTCTCATTTTTTCTACATAAACACACATACAGAAAAAAATGTATTTTACAGAATATTTTCTATGATGCATAATAAATAAAACCAGAAAAAAATACAAAAACATGAAGAATAAGAATCACCCACTTACCTATCACCTGCAGATGTTTACTGAAACGTTGGTGCAGATTTTCTTGTTTTTTTTTTCTTATTATCCAGCTATTGATGAATAATACAGGCACCTTTGTATCTTCATCTTCAGTTTTCATTAGAGCACAAATATCTCTTCTTTCCTCTGAAGACCCACAAGGGATACTGTTATCTGAAGTGAATTAAAGCATTGTAATTATATCTCCCTCAGATTTCTCTTTTGACAAAGAAAATAAGAAAAGCAAAATAAAATGACAGTTGTTGATTTCACTCAAATGGTTGAAAAGAATAAATGAACTGTTGCATAGTAAAGTATTTTATTAATCATAAATTATAGTAGCTTTCTATTACTCTAATTAAATAATACATTAATTATGTTCATAAAGATAATATCTCAGAATTTGTTCTTTTATCATTTAGGGTGATTTTAATCTAATAGGCTATTAAACTATATTGAAAAAATTTGAATTGTGATATTTCTTATAACATGTCCTGCTTAAACTTAGCTTTTAAAGATTTTTTCTCAGAACCAAACAGACCCTTGATCAATATCATAGTTCAATTAAAATCTGAACCATATTATCTAAACTTGTCAGATTCATTGATTGTGTTATTTGATAAGGAATAAAAATTGAAAATAAAAATGCATATGATTTAAAAGAATCCTTATTCTCAAGAATCTGATGTGAAAATATATGAACATGCAAATGACCATATTGATAACAATAGAGGGACTTTAATTACAAAAAGTACCCAAGTCTGCCTGTCTATATTATAATATTTTAATACTATAGTTTGTAATTATGATATTTTAACTCAAGTACGAGTTCTCTTTCTGGAAATGGAGAGGAGACCTACACAATGAAAAATGATCACTAATAAATGTTGTGCTAGTAAGACCCAATAAGATCACTAATAAGACCAATAGGCATTTACTTAACGTGGCAAAACATTTCTTGTGTGGTGTGAGGAGTCACAAATACCTGACAGGAAGGTGAGGTCTCAGGGGCTGTGCTGTGAGAAGTCATTGCTCTAGGTCCTGGATACTTGCCCTTTGTTGGGGGGTTGGGAAGGAAAGTCTTTAAAATTTCACCAGGTTTAGGATAAGAAAAGCATATCATAGCATTTGTTATTGATCAACACCATGGAAAAGCTGCTGTGAAGATGAGGTGGCTGCTAAATATCATTTGTCCACTTGAGGATTTTGTGTATAAACTCTCCATTTGTGTATGTAAAGTTCCTTTGCAGGAAGGTCTTTTCATGTTGACCTTTTAAAAATTGGATCAACCACTGAAGGCTCTCTCTCCTTTGCTTTGGGTTTGGATTAAATGCCAGATAAATTTTGGCAAGAGACACTTGTCTTTGGCAGTTTCATAAACAAATTATTTGCTTTATGACCATTCTAACTGTGAAATTTCAGAGAATTTTTCAGAGTCAAATTTTATTCCCCATTGCAGTCCAGAATTCACTCTCATATTTAGTAAGCTTCATGCCAGCCTCTATTCCTCATAATTTCACAGCAATTATACCTAGGGATTACTGTAAATAGTTTGACAATACTCTTCAAAGGGTATAAACTGCCAAGATTAGAATGTTCCATTAACTTTAGCATTTCAGCAAAAATCAACTACTGCAGTTCTTCTCAGAGAAAATGATAAGAGTTTATAGATCATTCTGGACCCAACGTTGTTAATCAAAACATGTTTTCTTTGATTCTACGGCCTCCCTCCTTCAGCTGTTATGCTACAAAAATGTTATTAAATAATATCTGAAGAAGACATAGTTCTTATTATTCTTTATGAAATATCAAATGTCTGCCTGAAAGACCCAGATTAGAACAAAGACTTGCAAATAAGCATGCAGTCAACATTTTAATTCTCCTGAAGGCTGACCCAAGCCCTAAGTGTAGGTCAGGTCCTTAGGGAAACAGAGAAGGAAAAAGCAATTTAAGCTCAATTACATCACCTGGCACCCTCCTCCCTCCACTTCCTTAACAAAGTAAGGTAGTAAGTACAAACACATTACCGTTTAGAATAGATTTGCCAAAACCCTATGCACCCAGCATGTTTATGAAGTGACTCTATTAAAGGAAAGCACCCACACCCACAACCACACATGCAGACGTGCACACACACACACTTCACTCCTTGAAGACAATATTCATGATCAATGAGGAAAGATCAATACAATTAAAATAAAAGGCCCTTGAAATCAAGACACTTGACTCCATGTTATGGAAGCTAGGGGGAGAGTTGTAGCATTATTAAGAATGGAAGCAGTCGTGAAATATATCACATATGATCTCAGACTTTGTGATATTATAATATCATTTCAAAATGTTCATGACTCGGTGGATTTAGAAAATATCCAGGGCAACACTGTTCAGTGGAAATATGATGTAAGCCACAAATGTAACCTTCAATTTTCTACATATCACTTTTTAAAAAGCACAAAAAAATAGGTGAATTAATGTAAATAATAGAATTACTTAACTCAGTATGTTGAGAATGTTTTAATTTTGTTGTGTAACCAGTACAAAAAAGATTGAGAAGTCTTAACACTTATTTTTCCATGATGAGTCTTAGAAATCCAAAGTGCAATTTTCACTTTTCAATCACTTCCACCCAGACCAGTCATGTCTCTGGGGGCAGTCCCACAGGCCTCTTGGGGCTCAGGGGCGCCCTGTGGAGACCACAGGCATGACACATCTCCCCTTCGCTTCTCATCCTGTTTCAGCCACCTGGGTTGGAGGAGGCTACATCAACGGGACAGCCGAGGCCGTGTATGTTCCAGATTACGGCTTGGCGTGGGCTCAGGCACCCATTGGATATTCTCTTAGTCTGATTTTAGGTAAGAAAAGCTTTATACCTGAGTGATTCAGTCCGTAAAGCATAAAGATTAGGAGTGTAAATAGCAACCAAAAGAATAAGTCAAACAGCATAACTATTGTGGGAAATGCCACCAGAAATCCCACCGAAGTCACTGTTACCAGAAAGTGGTAACACGAATGTGTAGCTGACTGGATCTCTTGATTATGGAATATGTAGAAAAAATTCCCTTAATCATTTTGCAATCATCACAGTGAATTTCTTAGTGTAATGATGTTTTTTATTTCCAAAATAGTGCAGACATGTCATTAAAAATGAGTCAATTTGAATTGTACCTGAATATCTTGTTTTAAATCAAACTAATAAAAGATCAAGAATATTATTTAACACAGTTCCTATTGTTTCTTTTTTATTTTGCTCTTAGAATACTTTTATTGGATCTTGTGCTTAATCAAATAATACAGGTGCATAGACATTTAAGGGAGTGCTGAGCTGGTCCACGTTTTTCAGCCCACATGATTTGTCCGTGCTATGTACAGCCTTGGATGCCTACAACAGTCGTTGTTAAGGAATTTTCACTTTATTGCTAAATATTTCTTGGTCCTGTACTCACAGGATTTTGCAGACTGATTCCTCAACGCATAGAAGTATTCTAAAAAATTCATTTCCCTTGAGAAATTATACACAGTAAAAGGTTAGCAAAGACTTTTATATTGCAGATTTTCAATTTTCTCTTTAACTCTTGTTTGAATTTCCTTTAGGTGGTCTGTTCTTCGCAAAACCCATGCGTTCCAAGGGCTACGTGACCATGCTAGACCCCTTCCAGCAGATCTATGGGAAGCGCATGGGTGGGCTGCTGTTCATCCCTGCGCTGATGGGAGAGATGTTCTGGGCAGCAGCCATCTTCTCAGCCTTAGGTGAGAACCAACGAAACATCCTTCTACATGCAGGGAGCTTCCCAGGTGGTGCTAGTGGTAGAGAACCAACCTGCCAATGAAGGAGATATGGGTTCGATCCCTGGTTCAGGAAGATGCCTTGAAGGAGGAAATGGCAACCCACTCTAGTATTCTTGCCTGGAAAATCCCATGCACAGAGGAGTCTGGTGGGCTATAGTCCATAGGGTTGCAAAGAGTTAAACACAATTGAAGTGACTTAGCACACACACACACACTCCGGTTGAACAAGCATTAGATACACAGCTTTACTATCTTCAGCCACAAGCCCCAGCCTCGCTTACCTAGATTAACACCACCACCCTGATGCTTACAAGGCCACCCTTCTCCCATGATCTTCACACAGTAGATTAGATTGAATCTGATCACACCCCTTTACTGCTTAAAACCAACCTTTAAACTGGGCTGGAAGAGCTTCTTTTGGACTCTTCCTTCTCCCTTCCTCCAGAACTTCACAAGCCCAGTGACCCCTCCTTAGGATGCACAGCCCCCACTTTCCATTCAAACCAACCAGGAAGAGCCTTCAAATCTTCTACAGATGTCACCTCCTCCAGGCAGTCATCCTGAACTTGCCAGATGCCTTTCCTCTGGCATTCTGTAGGAACCAGAAATTTTGTTTTCACTGGATTTATTACTTTGTATTTACATGGCTATTTATCTATTTCTCAGGTTCCAAATAGTCACAAAAGGAATTATGAATTTCTTGAAGGCAGGGCCTGTATCTTATTAACTCTTATTGTCCCATCACACATGAATGAATGAACTAATCACCCATAGCTACACTTCTTCAAAGGAGAAAAAGGAAAACAACAGTCTTTCCTTTCTCAATGAATCCCATTTCATCCAGAGTGTTGGAGTGTAGACATATTCAGGGATTTGAAAAATGCACTTAGAGTCTTTGGGGTCTAACTTACTTCCAAGATCCATCCATGCTAAGGACAACCTGTCCTTGAGTTCTCCGCCTACTCATAAAACCTAGGAAGTGAGAGAGTTCAGTGGGATTGTGGGCGAGCTTCAGGCTCAGTCCCCTCCTTTTTCATCCAGAATAAGTCTAAGTCGTCCCACTGAATGTTGAGTTCCTTCCTGAAGACTCACATTGTTGGGCCTTCCTTGTCCTTCCTCTAGGAGCTGTGTCTTTGCGTGACATCCAGGACACTGTCATCTCCATCTCCTCTTCCAAATGGAAGCAATGGGCTTACATCTTCAGTCAGGCTTTAAGTGGCCCAAAGAAAAGTCAGATGACACAAATCTCCTGTGTTATGCATTAGACTGCAGGCTACTCTTCAGGTTTAGGGGTTGCATCAGATTTGGTCTCTGTAACATCAGATAATATTTTACACCACTCTTCACTTCTTTCTCTCTAGACTCCTATATAACTGTATCTGATTTTGTTGGTCTCCAACTGTCAGATGAAGGAATGACTTAATGTAGAAAAGAAGTGAATTTAATAGGTAAATGATTTTTACTGTAATAATTCAGTGAAAATATTGCACTTTCCTGGCACTGAGTGGTCATGCTCCACAACCACCCCTGTCGTATCCTAATGAAATTTTACATAAACACAGAGCTCCCTTCCCACCTTGTTCTCAGTAGCAATGGTAGTTTATTTGTCATTGGTTTCAAAGCCAGAAAATTTTGGTTTTAAGAACAAACTGCCTGCTGAGATATCAAAAAAGGAGTGGGCTGAATATCTAACAGAATACAAAATGTTCACTCTCGCTGAATAAGGATCAATTCATGTAACAAGAGCCCTAAAGCGAGGATAGAATGAAAACCTATTATTTCTAAAGTACTTTGGAAATACAAATCATAATAGCTAAACTCTGAACTTCGGTGCAAAGAGTTATTTTAGTAAATATGTGTCTACATTTGTGTGTATGTCAACATACATGTAAAATATGTTAATGTCTCTCTCTTTACATATACATGTATCAAAGAATATTTATGAAAACATGACTGCTATTCTTGAAATACATGCTCTAGTTTAAAAAAAATGTGTATTTCAATCTAACAGCTATGTTTTCTTCAAAAATAATAGTTGGATATACTTCAAAATTAGTGTTTCTTAGAAATAGCTCGGGACAAGATATTTTACCACTTTACTATGAATGTGCATAGCTCACCTGCAAAATTTAGGAGTATCTCAAACTGTCTTCTCGATATATATAGACAACATCCTTACAACTTCTTAAATGTGTATTTACATAACAGATCAAATCCAGAGAATTTTTATAACTTTATTTGCAGTATATTTATTTTTCTGGCTGCATGAGTAAATTAATATTTCACAGCAGCTCTGGAAGTCTAGGTTTGGTTTTACTCACTGTAAATGATGGAATGATTTAGAAAATATTTTAGAGAAAAAAATTCATTACAAGCTTAATAGTGAAATGAAAGTTGGTGGCTTCTTT
This sequence comes from Ovis canadensis, assembly GCF_042477335.2. Classification (NCBI taxonomy): domain Eukaryota; kingdom Metazoa; phylum Chordata; class Mammalia; order Artiodactyla; family Bovidae; genus Ovis; species Ovis canadensis. Next base: position 61,858,601 of record NC_091247.1, read on the forward strand.
AAAGCCGCTGAGTTATTGCCAAATGACAGCTTTTACTAGAATGGCAACCCACTCCAGTGTTCTTGCCTGCAGAACCCCCTGGACAGGGAAGCCTGGCGGGCTACAGTCTATGGGGTCTCAAAGAGTTGGACATGACTGAAGTGACTTGAAAGTGAGAACTGAAAGTGAAGCCGCTTAGTCATGTCCAACTCTGTGCAACCCCATGGACTGCAGCCCACCAGGCTCCTCCATCCATGGGACTTTCCAGGTGAGAATACTGGAGTGGTTGCCATTGCCTTCTCCAGAACCAAGGACTAAGATCAGTCAAATTCTTTATTGTATAAAGTGAAGCCGCTCAGGCGTGTCTGACTCTGTGCAACCCCATGGACTGTAGCCCACCAGGCTCCTCCATCCATGGGATTCTCCAGATGAGAATACTGGAGTGGGTTGCCATATCCTTCTCCAGGGGATCTTTCTGACCCAGGGATCGAACCTGGGTCTCCCGCATTGCAGGCAGACGCTTTTACCATCTGAGCCACCACACACTAAACTCTACATCTTAAGGCTCCTCATCGAGTAATCTTTCTTCTGTAACATGCAGCCTCTCTACCTTTGAAGGTGTAGGATTAATAGAAATTGCACCAGAGGGTGGAAAATTAAACAGTATTCAAAAGAAGTAGAGTAATAATTGAACTTTTCATAATTCATGGGATGTAACTTTAAAATATTGTTATTACAGTAGAAAGCTAGACCAAAGGTGAATGGGAAAGAATTGCAACTAAAGTTTCGACATGAAGTGAATAGTCTCAGGAGGAAAAAGAAAATAACTTGTTAAATATCCATACAACAATAAGTCGGTTGTCCAAAGTCACTTGTAAATAACCAACTTTCCTTTGTCTTTTGCTCCCAATTCTTATCTAAGATTTTCCTTTTCTCAATTGGTTTTTACTAAAGAAAGTAATTTAAATTTGATACCAAACCATGGGCTTCCCTTGTGGCTCAGCTGGTAAAGAATCCACCTGCAAATGCAGGAGACCTGAGTTCGATTCCTGGTTTGGGAAGATCCCATGGAGAAGGGAAAGGTTACCCACTACAGTATTCTGGCCTAGAGAATTCCATGGACTGTATAGTCCATGGGGTCGCAAAGAGTCGGACATGACTGAGTGACTTACACTTTCACTAAACCAAAGCACTAAGAAGAAAATTCTTTTGAAATATATTTTGCATTGTTATCTCAGATCAAAATATCTCATTAGATATTGAGATATCTATAGATAATGGATTTTCATCTCAGATGGGCTGCATATGCTATTAGCATGCAATTGAGAAGTGAGGATAGAATGTAAGATTGCAGTTAATGACTCAAAAAAATCACAGTGTGTTGCATGTACATTAGTGTGAGAGGAATATCACTGCTACATTTAATAATACAAGATATAAACTATACCACTCTTGAGAACAACAGGAAAGGGGTGTGTAGAACAACAAGTGAAAGCTGAACTGGCAGTGCAAAACTCCACAGTGGTCCAGCTATCCATACCATGATATTAATATTCTATTAGAAATGTAGACATCAGTAAACACAATAAACAAAATCATGAAGTTAGAAAAGCATCAGTTCAGTTCAGTTCAGTCGCTCAGCCGTGTCCGACTCTTTGCGACCCCATAAATTGCAGCACGCCAGGCCTCCCTGTCCATCACCAACTCCCGGAGTTCACTCAGACTCACATCCATCGAGTCAGTGATGCCATCCAGCCATCTCATCCTCTGTCGTCCCCTTCTCCTCCTGCCCCCAATCCCTCCCAGCATCAGAGTCTTTTCCAATGAGTCAACTCTTCGCATGAGGTGGCCAAAGTACTGGAGTTTCAGCTTTAGCATCATTCCTTCCAAAGAACACCCAGGACTGATCTCCTTTAGAATGGACTGGTTGGATCTCCTTGCAGTCCAAGGGACTCTCAAGAGTCTTCTCCAACACCACAGTTCAAAAGCATCAATTCTTTGGCGCTCAGCTTTCTTCAAATAGATTGATTTCTAAAGCGGGTTTACAATTTTGATGAATCTATAGTGATGGAGATCACTGTAAAGTATGACGCTTGCTGATACTGAGCTGCATGAGCTGTTTGTATATTTTGGATATTAATCCACTGTCAGTTGCTTTGTTTTCAAATATTTTCTCCCATTCTGGGGTTGTCTTGTTTGTGGTTTCCTTTTCTGTGCAAAGACTTTTAAGTTCAATAGATCCCATTTATTTATTTTTGTTCTTATTTTCATTACTTTAGGAGGTGAGTCCAAAGGATCTTGCTGCAATTTATGCCAGAGAGTGTTCTGCTTATATTTTCCTCTAGGAGTTTATAGTGTCCAGCCTGGGTAGCCAATAAGAACCTACTACAGAGCACAGGGAACTCTACTTCTTGCTCCGTGGTGACCTAAATGGGAAGGCAATCCAAAAAGAGGGGATATTTGTATATGCATAGCTGATTCACTTTGCTGCAGAGCAGAAACTAACACAAAATTGTAAAGCAACTATACTCCAATAAAAAAAAAATTTTAAGGGAATATAAAAACCCTTAAAAATGATGCTAAATCTATGACTCTGCACTACATTTGTATCCTAGGAACAAGATTGGAATGCTGCAGGAAATGAATAAAATAAAAGTAATCTTTCATAAATTTGAAAAAGTTGGAAAGTGCAATTTTATTACCAATTTTATTATTTTCTCCTATGAATTTATTTCAAACCCTGGTACCTTAGACCATGTGTCATCTAATAAAAGCTGACAGAGGTCAGAGTTAATGCAAAAGAGCACATCAATGCTAACTGTAAAATGAGAAGCTGGGTGGTTATGCTCATCATAAAGGCTTGTTTTCCTCATGGATGTGAGTAAATACACTGCATGTGTTCAATAAAGTCAGAATTTCAGGCAGCCGGTGGAACGATTGCAGGGCCTCATAGTACTGTTCAGTTCAGTTTATGTCATGGAATTCTGTAATCAAGTCATGAGTTTCAGGTTTCCTCATAAATAAGTGAGCAGAGCACTAATTTCAGAAAGAAAGAACAGTTTAGAATGTATGTGTGTATGTGTATATAAACACAGATGTGCACAGGCACACTCAGGTTACTGAGAAGGAAGAGCTGGACTGTGGAACTTCAGCTGGGCTGTTCCCATCCCATCTCTGCAGGAGCCACCATCAGCGTGATCATCAGGGCCAGTGTGCACATGTCTGTCATCGTCTCTGCGCTCATCGCCACCCTGTACACCCTGGTGGGCGGGCTTTACTCTGTGGCCTACACGGATGTCGTTCAGCTCTTTTGCATTTTCGTGGGCCTGGTGAGTAGAACCATGCACAGTGTTCCTTCTTCCTTTCATCCTCCCTCCCTTCTTCCTTCATTTCTCCTTTTGTAAGAGATGACATGGTATTTCATACCAACTCAGCAGAAACTAATAGAAGTCCTATTTCCCCACCATGGCTAACACACAGTAAGTCATACAGTATTGGAAATTTTGCTTTTCTCCATGGATTACTTGGATGAAAAACTAATCACATTGTGAGATTTTGACAGAAAAGTACCCTCAGTTAGCTCTTAGGAAGGTCTGGGGGCTCCTTTCCTTCATGCCTACATTTGATAGAAACATGTGTGATCTTCCTTCAAGGACTTCTGTCAGAGTTAAAATTTAAACCTTGACCCTGATCTGTGTTTGTCTCTTAACCTTTCCATACATTAGTTTTAGTTATGCCATGAAACTGCTCCTAGGGTATAGAAATTATTTTCAGTCAAATCTTCCCAGTCACTTTAAGGAATGGATATCTTCTAATTCTAAGAAAATACATGTTTTGTATAAACATATATAAAGTTTTCGAATTCAGTGTTTTCTTCCTGAATGTTTTGCAGTCAATGTGATATGACATAATTAGCTCAGAAGCTGACAACATGTTACTCTAACTTTTCTAAATCAGTGTTCCTCAGTGTCCACAGAGAACATGCTTCCAGGTCCTCCCCTGAATAAGAGGAATGACCAAGCTGTGCCATCTATGAGAAAAAAAAAAAACAAACTAATAGATGAAATCTTGCATGTCCCAGATAGCCACACTAATGCTTTCACGAACTCTGGTTACAGTGGATCAGCGTGCCGTTCGCGTTGTCCAATTCTGCAGTTGCTGACATTGGCTTCACTGCCCTGCATACCAAGTACCAGAAGCCTTGGCTGGGGACCATCGAGCCATTTGAAATCTACACATGGCTTGACAGCTTTTTGTTGTTGGTAAGTGACACACATGTCCATCTCAGTGCTCATCACCACCCCTGGACACCCTGGTGAGCGGGCTCCCACTCCTTGCTCCACCTTCCCATCAGAGCTTCTGTTCATCAGTGGAGGCCAGACTGTACCTGACTTACAAACCTTGATGACCTATGTGTCCAGAGACATAGGTATGTAAATTATGTATATCAGTTCATACAGTCATTGAAACTATTGATGAAATACTTATCAACATGGTAGATGTTAATGATAGATTGATTTACAGGTTGCAAAACAAAGGGAAAAGTTTTGGAAGCATACAGAGTTGAGGCATGGGATTATGAATTTTAGAATTTCTCCTTGTTTTATTTTATTTTGTTTATTTTTGCTTTTGAGCTTGTTCAGTTCCATTCAGTTGCTCAGTCGTGTCCAACTCTTTGCAACCCCATGAACCACAGCACACCAGGCCTCCCTGTCCATCACCAACTCCCGGAGTTTACCCAAATTCATGACTATTGAGTTGGTGATGCCATCTAACCATCTCATCCTCTGTCATCCCCTTCTCCTCCTGCCTGCAATCTTTCCCAGCAGCAGGGTCTTTTCAAATGAGTCAGCTCTTTGCATCAGGTGGCCAAAATATTGGAGTTTCAGCTTCAACATCAGTCCTTCCAATGAACACCCAGGACTGATTTCCTTTAGGATGGACTGGCTGGATCTCCTTGCAGTCCAAGGGACTCTCAAGAGTCTTCTCCAACACCACAGATCAAAAGCATCAATTCTTCGGTGCTCAGCTTTCTTTATAGCCCAACTCTCACATCCATACATGACTACTGGAAAAACCATAACCTTGACTAGATGGACCTTTGCTGACAAAGTAATGTCTCTGCTTTTTAATATGCTATCTAGGTTGGTCATAACTTTCCTCCCAAGGAATAAGAATCTTTTAATTTCATGGCAGCAATGACCATCTGCAGTGATTTTGGAGCCCCCCAAAATAAAGTCAGCCACTGTTTCCACTGTTTCTCCATCTATTTGTCATGAAGTGATGGGACCAGATGCCATGATCTTAGTTTTCTGAATGTTGAGCTTTAAGCCAACTTTTTGAGCTTGTATGGCTTTTATAAGAAGGAAATTGTTCTGGAGCCAATATGTGAGATACTGATAAACAAGCAGATATTCCAGGATTTGGAGCCAATGAGAGAGACAGTCAAAGAAGCAACTTCAGTACATTGTGATCTGGGAAGTTCCCTCATCAGTTCACTCACTCACATGATAAATATTTACTGAACACTGACTCTGTGTCAGTTAGAGAATTGTCCAGCCTCCTCTCTAGCCACCCCCACACACCCTGACCTCTACTTGTACCAAATACACGGTGGTCTTATGGCTGCCTCTTGCTTTCTTTCTTTTTCATGTTGGATTATTTCCTAAGAACTTTCCTCCCTCCATCTCTACCCACTGACACCCCTGGATGTCCAAGGATTGACTTGAATAGCATTTCCATGGGCTTCCCTGGTTAGGGAAGTCTTCCTCCCACCATTCCCCCTCCCTCTGTTACCCACCAAATGATTAGTTCTTTCTCATTATTGCTTCCATGGTGCCTCTTTAGAGCATCAACAAATTACATTCCAGTTCAATGTCTCCAATTTTTTATAATATATTCTCAATAAGAATGTTAAGCACAAAAGTCTGTTCTATACTCTGTGGGAGAGGGAGAGGGTGGGATGATTTTGGAGAATGGCTTTGAAACATGTATAATATCATGTAAGAAACAAATTGCCAGTCTAGGTTCGATGCAGGATACAGGATGCTTGGGGCTGGTGCACTGGGATGACCCAGAGAGATGGTATGGGGAGGGAGGTGGGAGAGGGGTTCAGGATGGGGAACTCATGAACACCCGTGGCAGATTCATGTTGATGTATGGCAAAACCAACACAGTATTGTAAAGAAAAATAAAGTAAAAAAAAAAAATTTTTTTTAAAAGAATGTTAAGCACAACCCCAGTGTAGGCAGACTGCTTATATGCACTCTACCACACATTGTGTGGAGAAAGCAATGGCACCCCACTCCAGTACTCTTGCCTGGAAAATCCCATGGATAGAGGAGCCTGGTAGGCTGCAGTCCATGGGGTCGCTAAGAGTTGGACACAACTGAGCAACGACTTCCCTTTCACTTTTCACTTTCACACATTGGAGAAGGAAATGGCATTCCACTCCATTGTTCTTGTCTGGAGAATCCCAGGGATGGTGGAGCCTGGTGGGCTTCTGTCTATGGGGTCGCACAGAGTCGGACATGACTGAAGTGACTTAGCAGCAGCAACACATTGTGTAAATCATTTAATAAAACAACAATCTCACAGTTAGGTACAAGGTAGAAATGGGTATAAAGAGAAATTCTAGTATCTTCTCTATATTAGAAAATACCTCAGTGCACCAGTTCTCCCAGTGGACGGGGATCTCAAGAGTAGAAACCACTTCTCACTCATCTTTGGGCTCCAAAACCATTCCACTGCCTGGCACGTGACTGGGATCCAGAAATATTCATTGGGTTGTTTTGACTCAAATTAAACTTCATGATTTCAGAATATTAATGTTTTTGAGACAATTTTGTGGTGGTTAGAACTTCCAGATAAGAACAAATTGAAGGTTTCCGGGCAGTTTTAACACAGCTTAAAGTGGGTAAGTTAAGGAAAAGAAAATCTTGTGCTAGGTAATTATGAAAGAAAAGAACTTGAAGAAATCTGCACAGTTGAAACTGTGACAATGACAGCTGTGAAGACGAAAGGCATGTAAAACCATTTTCTATACTTCAGAGTCTTGCTATACTTAAGCAAGACTGAATGTGATTATTAAATATGATTACTGAATGATTTTTTTAAAATCTCATTTTAAAAATACCAAATAAGCATTATACACTCCCATGTGTAAAATAGACAGCTAATGGGGAGCTGCTATACAGCACAGGGAGCCCAGCCTTGTGCTCTGTGATGACCTAGAAGGGTGGGATGTCAAGGAGAGGAAGGCTTATGCATATAGCTAAGTCATGTTTTTGTAGAGCAGAAACCAGCCCAACATGGAAAAGCAATTATCCCCCAATTTAAAAAAAATTTTTATAAAATTAATAAATGAAAATAAAACAGGAAATTAAAAAAAAATAAAAACAACTAATAGATGCTATTTGCCTCCATTCATCCGGTGTCCCCATGGCTCCCATGCAGATGCTGGGTGGAATCCCATGGCAAGCCTACTTCCAGAGGGTCCTGTCTTCATCCTCCGCCACCTACGCTCAGGTGCTGTCTTTCCTGGCAGCTTTCGGGTGCCTGGTGATGGCTCTGCCAGCCGTGCTCATTGGAGCCATTGGAGCATCGACAGGTAAACCTCTGGCAGCTTCGCTGATTGATTCACTCAGGCTTCACCCAAGTTACCAGCAAGCACCCAGCTGCCCTCCCTCCCCCACTTTCCCCATTACTCCCATCATGTATCTGCCTTTGTTATATAAAACGTCAACAAATCATCTTATAGTTCAGACATTGTTTGACTGCTCACCTCACCAATAAGACATTTGTGAGCAGCCCCCAGCCCCACTGTTGGGATATTTATCAACCGTGTATCTGTGATCTTGTCAGCCATGGTTCTCAACCAACGTGCACACTGTCATCATCCAGGGAGGTGGAGGGACTCAAAAAATACTCGTTTCTATCCTACACCACAGGAATTTTCTTTTAGTGACCTAAGATAGAGCCAGAGATCTGTGTTTTTAAAAGTTCCCTTTTAAAACTAAGTCAAAGCTGAGAACCAGTCAGTTAGTGGGAAGCTTCTATGTAGCACAAGGAGCTCAGCTCTGTGCTCTGTGATGACCTAGGGGAGTGGGATGCAGGGGCGGGGGGATGTGGTTTGAGAGGGAGTCTCAAGAGAGGGTGGGGATATATATACACGTAGGGTTGATTCATGCTGTTGTGCAGCATAAACTAACACAACATTGTTAAGCAATTATACTCCAATTTTTTTTTTAATGGGAAAAAAAGTAGAGAACCACTGACTCAGAAGTTGACCTGCCATCACCATAACCACATAAAGATCACTTTGAACTTGAGGCTTCAGTTTACATTTTCAATAGTTTGTTAATTAAAAGTTTCCTTTCTTGGAGAAATCAATCAATAAGTTTGTAAGTAAAGATAAACTAAAACACTAAGGCACTTAGAGAATATCTTACTCAAAATTGGTAAAAAAAAAAAAAAAAGTTTTATGACATGATTACCTCCCATTTATCCTCCATTCTGAACATTTTTTAAAGTTTTGTCCTTAATTTGGTTGTACTTACTAATTACTCCTGACCCTTGGGTATTATTTCTGGTCCCATAATATTCCAGTTAATGCTATAAAACTGGCCAGATAAAAGCATGGCTTTGAACAACTGTAATAGAAAATGAGGGAAGGAAAAATGGTAGAATCCAAGGAAAACCACCCCTATATGGTCCTATAATCATGACATTAACATTCAACAAATAAAAAAGGAGCTATACTAAACAACTGTTAAAGCTTCTGCTGTATTCTTCTTACATACTAGTATAACTAAACAGTAAAGATTTATATGCAAAGATAAGCTTAAATTTCAAGTTCTTTGACCACAGAGTCCAAAAACTTCCTGAAAATTTCAACCCCATATTTGCACTTTTTATTCAATAAAAAGGGACTGTCTTTGATCCATTCATGTTTATTTCTAATAAGTGAAATTCATGTTTGACTGCTCACCTCACCAATAAGACATTTGTGAGCAGGAATTTACTCGAGAGAAAAATAATGCCGAGGAAGCTCCCACCACAAGGCTTTACCCAGGAAGAGAATGGGTGAGAAGAGGCCCACTGTTGTCTTTATCCACTTCTGTGTATAACTGAGCAGTGAAACACCATGTGTTCTCTCACATCTCCATGTGGTTGGAGGAATCCTCTAGGCTTCAGCTTGAGAACACTTATTTTCAATGAGTTTGCACCAGATAACACCATTGTAACACTGCAGAAGAGAAATTTGTATTAAAAAATCTCACACCACCATATCCTGTGCAGGTCCTGTGGATAAGATTAAGTGTAACCAAAACCCATTAGACACCAGAATATAGGAGACAATGTCACTGGACCAATACATGGACTTGCCACCTAATTAAACTAACATACCCCACTGGACTAATTAGATTTCCCACCGATTAGACTAGGTCATATCTTCTGAATTTATTTCGAAAGCTACCTAGTAAATAGAACTCCAGATGGATGGATAGATGGCTCTTTGGCTGTGTTTGTTGTTTCTGTCAACAGCCTGGAACCAGACTGCATACGGGCCTCTTGCTCCCAGGGAGAAACAGGAGGCAGACATGATCTTGCCGATTGTCCTCAAGTATCTCTGCCCTGTGTACATTTCTTACTTTGGTCTTGGAGCCGTTTCTGCTGCTGTCATGTCCTCAGCAGATTCTTCCATCTTGTCAGCAAGTTCGATGTTTGCTCGCAACATCTACCAGCTTTCATTCAGACAAAATGTAAGAATAGTTATATTTTCTTTAACATTACATTGTTGTTATTGTTCTCATCCTTGCACTTAGTGTGTAGGTATTATTCTATATTATTAATAGTCTTTGTGAAAATCTGACCCTACCTTGATTCCGCACACAAGGTTAAATGATGATGCACTTTATTTATGAAGGTCTTTCATATATGTTGTATATGAAGGCTTCCCTGGTGGCTCAGACAGTAAAGAATCTGCCTGCAATGCAGAAGGCCAGACTCTATCCCTGGGTCGAGCAGATCCTCTGGAGAAGGAAATGGCCACCCACTTCAGCACTCTTGCCTGGAGAAGTCCATGGATAAAGGAGCCTGGTGACTGTAGTCCATAGGATGGCAAAGAGTCGAACATAACTAAGTGACTAATACACACATGAAGGTTTTTAATGCATGCTATTATTCACTCTAATACTGAGGGACACGCATCAGTATAACTTTTTCCCAAGAGGTGCAGTCATATTGCAATAATTTAAATGTCTTCTCTTTCTAATGAAGGAGTAAAATATCTTAGAAAATATCTTAAAATATCTTAGAAAAACTTCAAGTTTAAATACAGTAAGAAACTAAGGAAACCCTGGTGTAGGCAGAACATAGTGAGTCATTATATCATAGATATCGCTGTGATGCTTGTTTTGCTCTTCACTTGAACCCCAAGTCCTCCTTTGTCAGGAAATAGCCTCTCAATTTGATTTTCCTCGTTGACTCTGAGGGCATAGAGCAGCACACTCATGCTCACCGAGGGGCTTGTAGCCCTCTATACCTTCTTCCCTCACTCATGCTTGGCTTTCTGTAAGTTTTCTAGGTCATGGTTAACACAATGGTCTCACTTTTTGTGTGTGTGTGTGAAAATCTTTATTATCAACACAATGATCTTTCTAAAATGAAGGCAAGAAAAATAAATTTTATAAAATACACAAACAACAATTTATTGATTATGTATGTTTTTTTACTTGCAGATGAATAAGATTGTGCTTAACAGTGAAATGAGATACATAAGAAATTAATCCTCCAGAGTACCCCCTTTGTGTTGTTATTAGCAATGCTTTGCTTAAGTTCTAATCTGCATTCAATTCCTAATTTTTCAATTTTCAAATTTCCTTTCTCAGCCTTCATGTAAATACACAATGTATAATACTTGTTTGAAAGTGAAACTGAAATTCCTCAGTCATGTCCGACTCTGTGATGTGACCCCATGGACTATCCAGTCCATGAAATTCTCCAGACCAGAATACTGGAGTGGGTAGCCTTTCCTTTCTCCAGGAGATTTTCCCAACCCAGGGATGGAACCCAGGTCTGCTGCACTGCAGACAGATTCTTTACCAGCTGAGCCACAGGGGAAGCCCAAGAATACTGGAGTGGGTAGCCTATCCCTTCTCCAGCGGATCTTTCCGACCCCAGGAATGGAACCAGTGTCTCCTGCATTGCAGGCACATTCTTTACCAACTGAGCTACCAGGGAAGCCCGTAATACTTTTTTAGTTTCATGATTTTTTAAAAGCTTATAAACTATTCTTTGAAAACAATATTTATACGATGTCTTACAAGTATTGCCACATAGCATCTAAGTGGTGCCCCTTGTTTTATAAGGCGGTTATTCTCAAGAGGAAGCCAGATAGGCCACACCCCCTCACTGCCATATTGCGGCATCTTGCATCTCTTTCTGACAATCAGCGAGCAGCGCAAAGGTGCGCTCTGGTTCCTCGATACCCGTCACTGAAACTCCTCCCCAGGTCCACCATGGAGGCCACCTAGATTGCTCTGTTCCTGACTGTTGGTTTTACCTGTAAGCTGTGCCATTTGAACCAGTTATTCTTTAGGGCAGCTTTAAAGCACAGGAAGGCATCTCATTCTCCTCCGGGAGAAGCCCGTACTTTCTGAGAAAAACTGACTCGATGGCGATTTCTTACAGGCTTCAGACAAGGAGATCGTCTGGGTCATGCGCATCACGGTATTTGTGTTTGGAGCTTCTGCAATGACCATGGCGTTGCTGACGAAGACGGTGTATGGGCTCTGGTACCTCAGCTCTGACCTGGTCTACATCATCATCTTCCCGCAGTTGCTCTGCGTGCTCTTCATCAAGGGTACCAACACGTATGGGGCCGCGGCAGGTTACGTCTCGGGCCTTTTCCTGCGAGTCACTGGCGGGGAGCCCTACCTGAACCTGCAGCCTTTGATCTTTTACCCTGGCTATTACATTGATAAAGGTGGCATATATAACCAGAGATTCCCATTTAAAACCCTCGCCATGGTGACCTCATTTTTATCCAACATTTGCATCTCCTATCTAGCCAAATACTTGTTTGAAAGTGGAACCTTACCACCAAAACTGGATGTATTCGATGCTGTTGTTGCAAGGCACAGTGAAGAGAACATGGACAAGACGATTCTGGTTAGAAATGAAAACATTAAACTAGATGAACTCGCACCTGTGAAGCCACGGCAGAGCATAACTCTCAGCTCGACCTTCACCCATCAGGAGGCCCTCCTGGAAATGGATTCAAGTCCAGAGGGCTCTGGGACTGAGGATAATTTACAGTAACCACATCTGCATAAAACTCTGCTTTCTCAGATGAGGCACTAGAGCAGACTAGTCCTGAAAGGTTGGTTTGCAGCATATACAGTATATTTTAAAAAATAATAATAACAATGAGGAGGACAAAAATCCATAGAGTAGTTAACTTGCACAAATCCAAGACAAGTCAGAAGGAAGAACCCTTGAAGCAGCAGCTCTCTCTCCTTCACGGACATGTCTCATCTTCATTTAATTTTGACTCTTGGTAGTTTTGTGAAGTATCTGAACATGACTAAAATCCCACTCAAAAAACAGAAAGCCAAATAGAGTGTTCACCTTAATTATGGAAAAAGGAAGTTTAGATATGAGAAAGCCAAGGAGTTTGAGTAGCCTTGATCCTGACCTTGTTGGAGAATGCCCGGAGAGTCTGATTTAACTATCACACTGAACTTATAAGAATAAATCCTGCCACTCCACTGGATGGTACAATGAATTTGTCAGCTGATTTCTCTGGTGTGATGACTAATTTCTTCTTTTCTGTTAAAGATAACATTTGCTGAATATGCAGTTTGTTTCTCTTTTACTGGTGATGTGTGTTATTCTGAGCACAGGCAAGGCAAACAAAAAAATATTGTGTAGCAGCATTTCTTGACATGCAAGGTAATAGTAAGAAAGAGTGCATCATGGTAGAGTATTCCTGGCTCATTTGGATGTATCTAAAACTACCATGGAGAAGGAAATGGCAACCCACTCCAGTATTCTTGCCTGGAGAATCCCACGGACAGAGGAGCCTGGTGGGCTTCCGTCTATGGGGTTGCACAGAGTCGGACACAACTGATGCAATGTAGCAGCAGCAGCAGCAGCAGCAAAACTACCATAGGACTACCATATGCATTGGAGAAAGTATGTGTAGTGAGAAAGCCGTGATCATTAGGCAATCTGGCAGTGATAAATCAAGAAGGCCATTAAGTAGAAATTGCCAGGAACAACAGTGAATTTTACCTTCATCTGAGGTTTGGAACATTTTGCTTCATGACAAAAATGTCATCTCTTGACCGTCTATTTGTATCAGAAGTGAAATTGAGCCACTTGTAAGGTGAGATAGCTACAGGGCCTATCAAAGTGAGAGACAAGCCACATTACTGAAAGTGGTAAAATTGGAAAAGCAAAGCCACTCAGTTTTGAATGTTTGTTAATGAGGATGGTTTGTTAATGAGTGCCAGGAGAGCTACTTCAAAAAAATGTATTTCAGCACATTTTTGCAGAAGCCAGTCTTAGGTACTAGACAAATCACTATTACAAGTGGTATACAGTGAATTTTAAAATGCAGAAGAAAGGAGAAAGTAAAAATACATCCTAAAGGAAAGAAGCCATCAATTTTAACATTTGGTATCTACATAACTTTCATAAGGTTGGTCATTGAATATTGTTTTACTCCTTTTCTGGAGTTAAAAAAAATATGTGTATACGTTATGGTTTGTATCCATTTTAGAATTTTAAATGTTTATCCACCAGTCACACAATAGAAATAACTGGAGTTACTTCTACGAAAGCAGAATGAACGAATCAGCTGAAAAGTTATTTGAACATTTGATCCAATAAAGAAAAATAGTCTGAGTGATTCAAACACAATTATTCAAAAAAAAATTCTTTTTTTTTTGCAATTCATAGACAAAGTGAAGTGAATTCAGTGTCACAAAAGTTGTGTTTAGGAAGCTAGAATTCCTTGTTTATTGTAATTGTCTAAAGGCAACAAATAATAATCTCTTTTGTTATTAAGTGAAGTGAAAGTCATTCAGTCACGTCCAACTCTTTGTGACCCCATGGACTATAGCCCACCAGGCTCCTCTATCCATGGGGTTTCCCAAGCAGGAATACTGGAGTGGGTTGCTATTTCCTTCTCCATGTTATTAAACATGAATTTAATTTACAGGGTAATTCTTGAATATGAAAATAAGTAATTTTGTTTGTCATTCCCATATTTTAATTGTCATTCCCATATTTCTAGTCCATGGGGTCACAAAGAATCAGACATGACTGAGTGATTAACACTTTCACTTTCACCCATATTTTTAATGATTTATCCAAGCATGATGGTGAATAAGACATTGCATTCAGAACTTTTACGAAACATCAAATATGACCTAAATGAAAAGAGAATTATTGTTACTTATCTATTTGCTCAGCATCTGCTCTATGTCCACTGTTCTATGGAGTGCTTGAAAAGAAGCACATTTTGGGGACCAGTAAGTGTGGGAGTCCCAGAGTTCTTGTACATGGGTTGAGAGAAGAACCAGGAAGAGGCCACATATTTTTTTAAAAAACTACAAAGGTGGGAACTTCTGACATGTAAAGGTAATTAACTGACGAACTGCAGCTCCTAGCAAGTATGATACTTCACATGAGCCTCTTTCCAGCACTCTGTGTGAATAGTTATTTTCACCCACTTCATCACTATAAATTTTTGTTTCAACCCCTTTAAGCAGTCTTCCGTAAAAACACATTATCCATGTTACAGTAGCATGAAATAGAGAAGTAGTGTCTCTACTGATATTATATTTTACAATTTTGTTGGCTAACAGTTGTCTAATGACCATATTTAAATCCAGTGAAAAAGAATAAATACGAATAGTGAAATTTTCTCCCATTCCATTCATTTTGTAAGAGTAGAAAGATCAAATGGGAAAAGCATTCACCTTGTCCCAAATGTTAAGAACTGGAAAGCTTAAATAGTTTAAGCTAATAAATAATATTCTGTTTTTATTTAACTTACTTCTTTCCTACTCTCAAACCAGATATACATAAAAACTAGATTAGTGTAAAATATACCTGTAAATGCTTAAATATTAGCAAGATGATTCTTTTAAAAGAACAAAAAAAGTTGAGTATCCAAAGGAATGAAACAGCAATTATAATGTCTTTATTTAGGCTCATTTACACACAAACTCCCCAATTTCCAAGGAAGAAACCAAGTTGTGAGATGTGGTAGACAATGCATTGTGCTCATCACTTGCTCTGTCTTGACATCATGGGAAGCATTCACAGCTTTGCAAACTTTTGTTTTTCCCTGGTGGACCTAATTTTCAAAGACCCTTTCTTGAGGAAAATAAAACAGCAACATCTCAAACACCACTGTATCACTCTTTGGAGGTGATATCTGTGGACAAAGCGTAGGAATAAAACACAGATTTTATTTTCATACTTTTTCAAAGAGTGTAACATGTTTCTTGTGTCATTTTCTTGTTTCTTTTCATACATAATTTTCAAAATAGCAAGCTCACAGCTGAACTGAAATGTCAGGAACAAACTTCCAAACAGTGTTAAAAGCCAACTTCATTGTTAATCTTATAAGTAATTAATGAATTTGATGTGAATATCAAATGAATGTAAGCTTGAAATGAGTGAATCTTATGTAATGGCTGTTAGCTTTTTTAAAAAAATAATGAGCTAGCATTGTATTTTAAACATAAATGTGGCTTTTTCTTTTTAGCCTTTAAGAAAATGTACTCTAGTATAATGTATAATTTATTGTAAGTTTGCTACAAACCAGATAGATACATATAATAGTTCTAAATGTATATTTTTGTTTGTCAAAGTATTATATAAACTGTGCTTAAAATAAGTAGATTTGCAACTGTTGTAAATGTTTTAGGTGTAATGGCATTATATTAAATTGTTCTGGTGCAATTCAGGCTATTACCGCCTAGGTTTGGCTTTTGGGGGCCCTTTTTAAAAGGAATATAGAGGGTGCTTCCTTGCAGCAACGTGGATGGACCTGGAGATTATTGTACTGTGTAAAGAAAGTCAGAGAAAGAGAAAGATAAAAATGAACTTATTTACAAAACAGAACAGACTCATTGACATAGAGAACCTACGCATGGTTACCAGAGTGGAAGAATGGGGGGATGGGATAATTAGGACATTTGGGATTGACTTGTGCATATTGCTCCATTTAATATGGACCTACTGTATAGCCCAGGGTTCTCTGCTCAATGTTATGTGGCAGCCTGGAGGGAGAAAGGTTTGAGGGAGAATGGATATATGTATATGTATGGCTGAGTCCCTTTGCTGTTCATCTGAAACTATCAATTGGCAATACTCCAATATAAAATAAAAAGTTTTAAGAAAAGACAGTTATGCACTGAAACTGAAATAAACCATCTTGTTACCAGAACACATGAAAACACTAAATGGAAATATAACACCAGGCATAAATCTTGGAGCAATACATGATATCATAGCTCAAAATACAAATGAGAGTTATTTTTCTTAGAAAAGAGTTTCTATCACTGTACACAGCTTTCTTTAAACCAAAGAAATCAATAGACATTATATCTATTCCATTAATATCAAGAAGATCTGCTTTTTAAAAACCATGATAACATTCTGCTCATTGGTGATTTAGGATATGCAGCCAATCATTAGATGATGAGTTGGTTCTCTTTGTGTTCCAAGGGTATACTTCATATTTCTTATCTCAGGGGCTCCTCAGGGGTCTTTGTTGTTGTTGTTTAGTCACTCAATCATGTCCAACTCTTTGCAAACCCATAAACTACAGCCCACCAGGCTGTCCATGGGATTCTCCAGGCAAGAATACTGGAGTGGGTAGCCATTTCCTCCTCCAGGGGATCTTCCCAACCCAGGAATCTAACCAGCTTGTCCTGCACTGCAGACAGATTCTTTACCACTGAGCCACTAGGGAAGCTTCCTCGGGGAAGGTTCCTCAGAGGAACCTAAGTCCCTTCCACCTTAGTCACTAGCCTACAGATGTATACAGGGAGTAGGGAGCTCGGTAAGCTTGAGGATGAAGGAAGAAAGAGATAAGTAGTTTGGGCAGGAAATATTATATCAGTTTGTCTGCCATATGCACACATTTCTGGAGAACACATATATTTGCTTCACACAAATCTATAATATCAAGGAAATTATTAAGAGCTAGAAAGGAGAACTGAGAATATGATATTGGAGCTGATGTATGCCTTCTTCATTTGGACCATTGTACTGAGAGAGTTTAATCTGACCATTAGCGTTCTCCCAAGACAGATACTGTGAGGGAGATCCAGGGAGCTACAGGGACCTGATAAATGATTATTTCTTCCTTTTTTATACAATCATCTAAAGAAAATCTCCAGGGACTTCCCTGGCAGTTCAGTGGTTAAGATTCCACGCCTCCACTGCAGGGGTGTGGGTTCCATCCTTGGTCAGGGTACTGAGATCCTGCATGCCCACATTGAGGCTAAATTCTTGTTTTAATTTTTAAATTCAAGAGAAACTCCAAAACAGTGAAAACATTCTTCTCTTATTATTTTAATTCTCTGAAGTCTAAGAGTATGTGGAAATTTTATGCTGATTTTTAGTTTGAAAACTATGGTTCACTATTTCAAAGAAGTACTGTATTATGCATTTTGAAGCCAAAATGCTGTTTTGGTTCACTATTTTTGATCTAGAAGTAGTTAAAAATTAGTTAGGACTGAAGACCTAATGATAGAGTTAGAACAGTGGGGTTTAATGAAAGGAATAATTGAAACTACCCACCTCATAGAGCTCTGAGTGCAGCAGAAGTGAGCCTAGCACAAGAGGGGTTTCAGGAACCAGACTTCTGGTTTCTAGCCTGAAAATGGATGTATGTGTGCCTATGCTCAGTTGCTCAGCCATGACTTACTCTTTGTGACCCCATGGACTGTAGCCTCCCAAGGCTCCTCTGTCCATGGGATTCTCCAGGCAAGAATACTGGCATGGGTAGTCACTTCCTTCTCCAAGGGATCTTCCCAACCCAAGGATTGATCCCAGGTCTCCTGCATTGCAGGCATATTCTTTACCATCTGAGTCACCAGGGAAGCAAAAAGGTAGCAAAATTTATAGGTGATGGAAAAAGCAAATTTCAGTAAAACTTATAGCTGATGGAAAAAGCAAATTTTGTTCTTCAAATACTAGTCAACGCTGACCTTCAAAGCCCATGAATGTATATGCCCGGGTAGGCATGGGAAACAGTGCTGATGGAAGCCAGTAAAAATTAACAAGAAATTTAAAGGCATCAAGGTCAAGAAAGTACTGCAAACCATAGTACTCTATATAGGTTAAAATGTCCCAGCATGAATGGCCATGGGCATAACACATAAGCTATGAATTAAGTGCAGGAAGCAATTGGGTTGAATTCACAGGAGACAATTACAGTTTCACCACATTTGTTTGTGTTCATGGAGCTTGAAGACATACAATGGACACTGTATCCTCTATTTTCTGCTAATCAACAGTAAGTCAAAATTAAGCCTTCGGAAAAAATCTAACCTACATAGGCTTCCATTTTACAGCAACTCACTTTTCACTTACTTTAGTTTTTATAGTAAAATTTCTATTAAATGATGCTATATTTGGTAAATATTACCCACATCTCACTTTTCAAAGCTAACTAGAGATTTAAGCTTAATATAAAATTAAAACATCAGTATCTGACCCCACTCACATTTAATTCAGTCTTCTTTTTGAACTATTATCTACGAAACAATTCTGAAATCACTGGTATTTAGAAATATGACTGCTGCTGCTGCTGCTAAGTCGCTTCAGTCATGTCCTACCCTGTGCGACCCCATAGATGGCAGCCCACCAGGCTCCCCTGTCCCTGGGATTCTCCAGGCAAGAACCCTGGAGTGGGTTGCCATTCCCTTCTCCAATGCATGAAAGTGAAAAGTGATAAAATTAACTTTTGTTTACTTTATCTTCTAACTTAAGAAAGAAATTAGAGACTTTTTAAACAATGATACATGAAGTAAAAGCAAGTTTTCAACATTTGTTTGATGACCCAGTAGGGCTTATACCATCTAGCATTTATCACTTCTGCCAAGGAGTTAGAAGATGCACCACTTCATCCTTGGTTTTGCTCCTGCTTGACCTTAAATGATGTCATTGACCTATCTTGGTCTCAAATCATCTTCTATAAATGATGATCTTTCAAACACTTCTCTGGCATCTCTGGTATGAAATTTAATAGCCACATGAATCTATAGCTACCCTCCATATCAGTCCAGATGTACGTCATTACTCATCCTGCTGCTGCTGCTGCTGCTAAGTCACTTCAGTCATGTCTGACTCTATGTGACCCCATAGATGGCAGCCCACCAGGCTTCCCCGCCCCTGGGATTCTCCAGGCAAGAACACTGGAGTGGGTTGCCATTTCCTTCTCCAATGCATGAAAGAGAAAAGTGAAAGTGAAGTCATTCAGTCGTGTCCGACTCTTAGCGACCCCATGGACTGCAGCCTACAATGCTCCTCCATCCATGGGGTTTTCCAGGCAAGAGTACTGGAGTGGGGTGCCATCCTAGAACTATTCAAATTATTTAGTTTCTAGTATCTCAGATTCAGTGCTTTATGTGAAGTGAAGAATTATGTAAGCGGGAAGAGTACCTTGTGGTGATGGATCTGTTCTCTATCTTGATTTGGATGAAAGGGATTTAGAATGACTGGCAGAGAAGGGGGACAATGAGCATGACCTGTGACCCTGAAGCCAGGTGTGATGGTGGTGCTGGAGTCAGTATCATTGACTTTCTTCTTTCAAATTTCCCCAGGAAAAGAGACCCACTGGAATCCTGAAAGATGCACTTAAAACTTATGGACTCTGCTTAATGCTTACCCACTGCCTCTTTCCAAGTGTTCTTCAGAGCACATTGAAAGATACAAGTGAGGGATCCTCACTGACTCCTGAGTCAGCTTACTCAAAAATTACAGACTTCCTACTATTCCACAGAGGCCCACATAGTCAAAGCTATGGTTTTTCCAGTAAACATGTACAGATGTGAGACTTAGACCATAAAGAAAGCTGAGTGCCAAAGAATTGATGCTTTGTGTGGTGTTGAAGAAGACTCTTGAAAGTCCCTTCAACATCAAGTTTGGAATAATCAAACCAGTCAATCCTAAAGGAAATCAACCCTGAATATTCACTGGAAGGACTGTGCTGAAGCTAGAGCTTCAATACTTTGGCCACCTGATGCAAAGAGCTGACTCATTAACCCTGAAGCTGGGAATGATTGAGAGCAGGAGAAGAAGAGGGAGACAAAAGATGAGTTGGTTGGATGGCATCACTGATTCCATGGACATGAATTTGAGCAAACTCCAGGTGTTAGTGAAGGACTGGGAAGCCTGGTGTGCTGCAGTTCATGGGGTCACAGAGAGTTGGACACGACTAAGCGACTGAACAGCAACAGCTGTTCACCTAAAACTAACACAGCATTGTAAATCAACTGTGCTTCAATTTTAAAACATAGTAAAATACAGTCTTGGGTGTTCTTTGGAAGGAATGATGTTAAAGCTGAAACTCCAGTACTTGGCCACCTCATGCGAAGAGTTGACTCATTGGAAAAGACTCTGATGCTGGGAGGGATTGGGGGCAGGAGGAGAAGGGGACGACAGAGGATGAGATGACTGGATGGCATCACTGACTCGATGGACATGAGTCTGAGTGAACTCCGGGAGTTGGTGATGGACAGGGAGGCCTGGTGTGCTGCAATTCATGGGGTCGCAAAGAGTTGGACATGACTGAGGGACTGAACTGAACTGAACTGAACTGAAAAACTTAATATAAGATTAAAAATTAAGACTATTCACAAACAAAGTGGTTTTATGTAAAAAGAAAAAATAAAATAATTATCATGGGGAAAAAGATGATTATGTGATCAATTACCATTTGATGAATAGAAGTTAAAAGTTTCTTTTTAATTCTACCAACTACTTTGGTTGTGACTAGTCTTAATTTTTAAGACTAGTTAAAAATCTAGTTGGATGGCATCACCAACTCAATGGACATGAGTTTGAGTAAACTCCAAGAGTTAGTGATGGATTGGGAAGCCTGGCTGCAGTCCATGGGGTCCCAAAGAGTCAGACATGACTGAGTGACTGAACTGAGTCTTAATTTTTAAAATCTCACTCTTTCGTTAACTGTAATTTGCTATAAGAACTATACACAAAAGCTTTTACTACTATAATTCCAACTAGAAGCCATAGAAATATATAACTGTAAATATATTAATGCTATTCCCTGGTGGCTTAGATGGTAAAGAATCTGCCTGCAATGCAGGAGACCTGGGTTCGATCCCTGGGTCAGGAAGATCACCTGGAGAAGGGAATGGCAACCTACTCCCGTATTCTTGCCTAGAGAATCCCATGGGCAGAAAAGCCTGGTGGGCTACATCCATGGGGTCTCAAAGAGTCAGACATGACTGAGAGCTAACACTGTAAATATAGTGATACTTCATTATATACAATGAACCTGCTGTATATTCTTGTTATCTAAATAACACAAAAAGATAAACTATAGGGATATGCTTATAGTGAAAGTGAAGTCACTCAGTCATGTCCGACTCTTTGAGACCCCATGGACTGTAGTCCACCAGGCTCCTCTGTCCATGGGATTTTCCAGGCAAGAATACTGGAGTGGGTTACCATTTCCTTCTCCAGGAGATCTTCCCAACTCAGCGATTGAACCCAGGTCTCCTGCATTGTAGGCAGACACTTTACCGTCTGAGCCACCAGGGAAGATGATATGCTTATAGTTATTTGTAAGTCTAAGACTGTCATCTTATTGACAGTAAATGAAAATGTTGATTGTGACAACATCTTTTCTTTCATCCAGGTAATTTACTGCAACAATGAAACATTAACCTAAAAGGAGAGGGTATTAGGGACTTAGCTGCCTCTGTGGCCAATTTTGCCATTATGTTAATATTGGATGTATTTTTTTTTTTACTCTTGACTCATTTCAAAAAGTGTGAAGCAATATTTCTGCTAAAACTGATATGCTTATGGCTTTATGAGGTTCTGATAACAATGCACCCACTATGATTCCTAGAAATTTACCAGAGCACTGAGCAATGGCCCCAGAAGAGGCAGGGGATATTAAGACCAAAAATCCCCAAAGAGCCCCAAACTAACTTGACTTGGCAAGTTCAGTGTCTCCACTTCTAAGCATTTCACCAAACTGTACTGCTTTACAATTTCTTAAATTTGACTTTTTTCTGTTCACTGTAAAGTTACCCAGTCCCAGGAAGAGGGACTTGCCCGAATTAGATGCTGCACCAACAGCCTCCATCTCTGACTTCCCCCAGCAGACCTGGTGTGTGTGTGCTAGTGCGTGCATGCTCAGTTGTGTCTGACTCTTTGTGACCCTATGGATAGTAGCCCACCAGGCTCTTCTATCCATGGGATTCTCCAGGCAAGAATTCTGGAGTGGGTTGCCATTTCCTACTCCAGGGAACCGTTCCGATCCAGAATGGAACCTGCCTCTCCTGCATCTCCTGCTTTGCAGGTGGATTCTTTACCACTGAGCCATCTGAGAAGCCCTGACCTGATGTGTAGGCAGAAGTGATGGACACAGCTGGCACAGCCAGAAGCTTGGCTGAGTGGGAGGAGGGGAAGGCGGGGGAGCTGTCTGACTGTCACATTCTGAGCAGAGAAAGCAGAGAGACATAGCTGTCCCTGGGGGCCCTTTGAAAGAGCAAACCCTTAATAAGCTCATCACTTACAGAGGCTGAATGCCTGCCTGGGGACAGACACGTAAGTGGCAGTACCATCACATGGACTTACTTCTCCTCCTCTGTAGCTTCCCAGGATGGAGGCCAGACCTCTGGGTGAGAACTGCCCATGGCAGGGCAGTGGGGCAGGACAGAGCGAAACTAGGGCTGCATTAGCCCAGAGCAGCAGCTCATCTCTGGGGAGCCCAGAGCAGAGAAGCTGAGCTCTCTGGGAAAGAGCCTGCTTCTTCCCTGGGTTACATTCTGAATTCTGCTCTCCCAGGGCAGCAAAAAAAAAAAGAGCAGACTCTCTTCAAAAGGGAGTTTCTACTACAGGGCATATTTCATAGAGACAGTCTACAAGATAATCACCTTTCAGCATATACTAGCTATCTTTGACACTTGCTGACCCCAAATGTTCTAGGCAGACTGAGGGGAAAGACACTTGGTTGTGTTGCTGTTTCCATTTTCTACTCTATGGACTAGAAAACTAGCATACAAAACAGAAAGCCAAATTATGGGATGAGTGTTCTCTAGGAGCTACCTATAAAATAAGCCTATTTTTTTAATGAGAAAATATTATGTACATCTACAGATAAAATGTGGAATTAATTATTTTGGAGGTGTGATTTTATTTCATGTAAGTTTGCATAGTGTTTGCAATCTCCAAGTAGGAGAGTGGTTCCCAGACAGATGGTGGGAAATGTTGGCATTTGGATAAACAATTTGGCCATGTGCAGTTTCAGCATGAAGGCCAAGACTAAAAAGTTGTGCCAAAATTCTGGGCCTTTAAAAATCCAAATGTGGCTTTGGAAATGGAAGATCTGAGCTGCAGCAGCAGAGTAAGGCTGGGAGCCCTGGGCTAAGAACTCAGACAGAAAGCTCTGTCTGTTATTGATGATCCAAAGAGAAGAGGGATGATGATAGGAAGGTCTTGGCTTCAAAGAGTTACTCTCAGATGCTGCTGCTGCTAAGTCGCTTCAGTCATGTCTGACTCTTCTCAGCCCCATGGACTGCAGCCTACCAGGCTCCTCCATCCATGGGATTTTCCAGGCAAGAATATTGGAGTGGGTTGCCATTGCCTTCTCTGTACTCTCAGATAATAGTATGTAATAAATAATCATATTAATAAAAAGTTGTTCACTGTCTCTAGATCCACTAAGAACCTGTGATCTTCCCAAGCCCCCTCCCAACACCAGCACACTGGCCATTATGGCCTCAGCCTGTGAGTTTGGGGACCCTGGTAAGAACCCTGGTAAGGACCAGGGAGTTGTAAATGTGAGCCCACTGTCACATGTCAGTATTGCCCACTGCATTCCCTGGAGCATGTCTATGAACACGGACTCCGTTCCTCCAGAATGAGTGGTTCCAACAGAGGAGGCATGGATCAGGGAATCAGAGACACAACTGAAATGTGAGTCTGTCCACAAAGGGCACTGGATTGGGGTCTAATATTGTAACTGAGCAGGACGCCACAAGGGCCTTCCCCCACATCCCACATTCTCTGCTGCAGCTCCTCTCTGAAGCACCTGGATGACAGTATTTGATGCTCATTTCCTGAGTTGTTTTGCAGATACGAAACCCCTCTCTCTCCTACAAATGGGAGATGTTAACTAGTTGACCCTGAGCACACAGCCCCAGGCCTCCTGGAGCCTAAGGACTGTTAATGTTCACCCTGTAACACTAACTGCTGCCTCCCCATCAGCCAATCAGAGGGTTAGGCATGAGCTGATCACACACCCTGAGACCCCTCCCCTCACCTGCTTTTAAAAATGCTTTGCAGAAACCCTTCAGGTAGCTCAGGGCTTTTTAGGGCTTGAGCCACTAGTCTCCTCGCATGCAACAAATCTTTCTCTGCTCCATGCACCCAACATTTCAGTGTGTTTGGCCTCATGGTGCATAGGGCACACGGACTTGCTGTGGTGACCCAAGGATGAAAGAGCAGATAAAACCAAGGAGGGTCTTGGAATGCAGGAAAGGAAAAACCACACCCTTATCGTCCTTCCCTCCTACATGTTGTAATTATTAATGGAACAGTATAACCTGTCTCCCCTCCTGCTCCATAGGGAGAAGGTATTTGCTGTACTCTTCCCCCACCCAGTATAACATGCCTCATCCAATCAGCAAGTGACCTGCAAGACCCCTATCCCACTCCTTGTACCCTGGGTATAAAAGTGGACTAAGGACCCCTGTTCAACGTCGGCTCTCCCTTGAGCTGGCCCGCTGTTCTAACAGCGTCTCCCACTCTAATAAACTTTATTCCCCTCTCATTCTGTCTCACATCTGGAAATTCTTTTCCAACCCACACCTGGACCACGACACTTGCTTTGACAATATGTCCAGGAGCCCTGAGCTAACCCCTGTCCCTTTTCTCCCTTTTCTGTTCCACTCCCTCCTGAGCTCCAGCATCTGACTATTTTTTTTTTAAATTTTTATATCTTTTGTTGATAAATAACCAGGAGTCGTCATTATTTCTGTAGCACGATGGATGAGAATACATGGTTATCTGTGATTTATGACATTTATCTTGATGTTTTTTATTTGCTGTTCCTTTGAACTTGACTCCTGGTGGAATCTTGTTTGCTGATGGTTGTATGAAAAGTGAAAGTGATAGGCACTTCATCGTGTCCACCTCTTTGTGATCCCAGGGGCTAGCCCAGGTTGCTGGTTGCATGCTGCACATATGTCTCTCCCTGTCACCTCCACCTGTCCACTTCCCACTGCGATGATCCTTGAGAAGATCTGAAATCACCAGTCACTGATTCTGTGAGCTTCAGTGATGGCTAAAAACCTAAATCCATGTAAACGTCAACATAGAAACATCCGCCAATAAATAAAACGTATTTTCTCATTACCCGGGTCTAGTTCTGTCAGTTTATTTTCAGGAGAACAAAGCTGGCATCTAAAATCACAGGGAACTGAAATTCTTCTGGCATTCTGTTACATGGGGCTCCCCCACCCCAGAAATCAGGCCGCAGGTGCAGTAATAAAACAGAGCCAAGCGTACAGGAACAAACGCGTAGGAGCATGAAGCCACCCCCACCGTGCCTGGTTGTATTTTCCATTTTATTTGTATGAAAACTATTCAGATGATAGAAAACATTCACAAGGCAGCAGCTTTCTTTCTGTCACTCCAACAGGAGAAAAGATAAAATGCAAACTCACAAACTAGGTTGCTCCCTTCCTAATGGAGTTTCATTGCTGGAGAAATGAGTATCAAGTTTTTTAATGATTTGTAAGAAATAAAAAAAGATCCAACATTGGTGCTTTGACTACAATAAACCTGTGATTAACCTTTCAAGAGAGGGAACCCACAGCCTGTGCTAGAGATAGGGGCTCCAGATAGAAACCATATTCTTTACCCAGCAGGATGCTTTCCATTAAAATAAAATGTTCAATATTTCTGCACACATTAGCTTTACTAATTGAGACTAATCTAATGGAGAATCACAGCTATTTGCGGGCTTTTACTGACTGATTAGCAGCATGTTTCTGTAAACAGGTGGCCCCGTGGTTGGCCCACCTGCAGGCATGCTGTAAGACTCTGATGAAAAATGTTCATTTTCATTTGCATTAATGCCACTGACATCAGCGTTTCACACACTGCTGCCAGCCTGCTCAGTGCCAGCATGAATGCCAGCCACCCTAGGGATGGCTTGCCATTTGCATTAAGGGTTCATCACAAAGGTAAATATTCAGGGCCTGGCACCACACACGCTGTGCATTTGGAGAAATTTGAGCAAGGCCCTGGGGGTACAGAGGAGCAGAATGTGAAGAGTTTGCTTCCAGGAGATAAGGAGTCTCTGCAAAGCCACAGGGTCCTCATTTCAGATGGCCAAGTGCAGACGGGCCACATCTGTCTCCATACAGCTGTAAAACAGACCCTGACAGTCTACACAAACATTTGGTGTCTCTTCACTTATTCCACAAATATCCTTCAGTTTCTATACATATTAGGTACAGTTCAAGAAACTGCTCACATGTAGCTTCTAATGCCAGTGGTAAGTGTGGGTGCGTATTCAGTTGCTTCAGTCATGCCCAATCCTTTGTGACTGTATGGACTATAGCCCACCAGGCTCCTCTGTTCTTGGGATTCTCCAGGCAATAATACTGGAGTGGGTTGCCGTTCCCTCCTCCAGAAGATCATCCTGATCTAGGGATCAAACCTGCCTCTCTTGCATCTCCTGCATTGGCAGGTTCTTTATCACTAGCACTACCTGTGAAGCCAGTGGCAAGAACTAGATGATAAACAGCTCGATCTCAGTGTAAGGTCAGGGAGAAAACCCCTGTCTCCTCACTGGAAGCAAGAGACTTAGGCTCCATCCCAAGCACATCAGAGTGTCCCCTGATGGCTGAGCTCTTGGTGGGTTTTCAGAAGAGGGGGAAGCCCCGGGACCCTAGAGCAGGCCAGAAAGTAAAAGGAAAGGGAGAAGAAATAGAAAAAAGAAGAAAGGGAGGTCAAAATGAAGGCAGAGGGGAACATGCACATGAGAAGGCAAGTGACAAAAACAAGTGAGAAGAAAGGAGGGGGAAGTAATGCCATAATGGGAGAGGAACAGGATACCCGTGACTGGGGCAGGGGAAGACTCCGGCCACCAAGACCTTTGTCAGGTGCTTGACCTGGGCACACACATACACAGTGCTGAATGCGAAGTGTACCTTTCACATCACACAATGAAACTGCCTTTCACCTGTGCCTTCAGGCACTGTTGTACAAACATCATTTGTATAGAACAGTGTGCATAATATCGAATATGATACCCACTAACTTCCTAGGAAGTGCACCAGTGGACCTGCTTACACATGAATGTCTCTCGTTGGCTTTAGCATCATTTAGGGTCTGGCTTTCCTGGTGGCTCAGATGGTAAAGAATCTGCCTGCAACGCAGGAGACCTGGGTTCAATCCCTGGGTTGGGAAGATCCTCTGGAGGAGGACGTGGCAACATACTCCAGTATTCTTGCCTGCAGAATCCCCATGGACAGAGGAGCCTGGTGGGCAATAGTCCACAGTGTCGTAGAATTGGATACAACTGAGCAACTGAATACAACAGCAACACGGATAAATAACCTACAAATCAGTTTATCTGTACCACTTTTCTAGATTCCATATATATGCTTGTTTGTTATTTGCTAATAGCTCTTTTTTCTGCATTTTACAAAAAGTATCAGCCTGCAGTGAAATGGAAACTTGGTCCTCCTCCACCATCAATTTGAGAACTCTCTCTCCCTCAAACAATTCTGTTTGCTCAACGTGACTTAGAAAAATATTAATACCTACAACCCTCCAGCTGTCTCTTCTCCCTGCACAGGAACAAAGCTCTCAGCTTGTTTCCCATGGCGGTCTGCCTGAAAGATGACCGTGGCTTGTGCTCCCCAGAAGCGCACTCATCATGTTGATCTCTGATCCATTCTCCTCCAAGGACACTTGCTAGGACCATTCCATCACCAGATTTTTAAAAACTGTCATGAGCGTTCTTGTTTTTTCCTTTCTGCTCATTTCAAACTTAATCAGGGCAAATGATGACTGTAATAAAACCCTGCCCTGGTGACTGGAGCTGCCTGAAACCCGGCTGCCTTTGGAAGCTCACGCCGCAGCTGGAGTCCTTTGTCCCTCATCTTCCTCCTGGAATATCTACCTCCTAGAATGCTGCTCCAGGTGGCAGGGAGGTTACCAGCTGACGGGCAAACGAGCTGAACCTCTGACTACATAATTTTTTAAAATGCAAATGTCTCCTGCAAGTGCCCAGACAGGAAGCTGCTTTGTTCTGTTTTCTCAAGTGTATTCCAGTCACCACTGGAAGCAAATGCCCCAAAGTTTGCCTGTAGTGATAAAAGCGTGATAAAAGAGTCTGACACCTGAGGAGAGGACCATATGGATGGCTTCTCTGAAGGAAGCAAGGAATAGAGTCACATTCCAGGGAATTTCAAAGAACATTCCAGCAAGAAAAGTTGTGAGGAATCATCTAAGAGAAGCTGAGTGATTGTATAAAACTAGTTTGAAAGTAAATCTTCTCTTCTCTCTTCTTAAACATACTATGAAATCAGCATATTGAGCACAGTTTAAGAGCCAGTTCTTTATTGTCAGGATTAAATTGCCAGTGAGAGAGGGGTGCCAGGAGGAAAATGAACACAGGGAGATGGAAACATTTTTGACCTACTGTAAAAGTAGAGGGGAACCTGTCACACCATCTAATAAGATGACTTTCTTCCAGGTCGGTTTTGACCTTAACTTGCTTCCTCTCACGTCACACCAGTTTATGGGATTTCTTTCTGCTTCTGAATATCTCATTTCAAAGATGTTTAAATCTAAGACTGCCTACCTAGCTAAGGTAAAAAGTTAACTGATTTAAATAAATTAGTATTATTTCGCCTTATTTTCCAGAATTTTGCTTAAAAAAGTTTTTTTTTCTTTTGCTTCAAAAAATCTGGTATACTTGAGTTGCTTAGTTGTGTTGACTAAAAATTAAATGCACATTTGCATGGAATATAATCTCAAGGGGAGAGAAGAATCAAATTGTTAGGGGAAGCACACTGATTGAAACCACCCACCCTGGCCAGGAACCATAGTAACCATTTGCATGAGTTGTTTTATGACAGGAGATCCTGATAAGGAATATGGAACTAATAAGCCACCACCAACCCGAAGAGTTCAGGAAAGGTCAAAAGGAGACACTGAGTGTCCATCCACTTCCCAGAATCCCTCTTGCCAGCATCCATCTTGGCTGAGCTATGCGTGCACCACCAGGAAAGACCCTAAATTAGAATGACTGGCTAAAGACCACCCAGAATCCTATCACCATAAAACCTGAGACTGCGAGCCATGCGGCAGAACAGTTCTCCTGGTTTCCCTTACCCTACTGCTCCCCACCTAGGTGCCCTTTCCCAATAAAATCTCTTGCTTCCTCAGCACATGTGTCTCCTTGGACAATTCATTTCCGAGTGTTAGACTAGAGCCCAGTTTCGGGCCCTGGAAGGGGTCCGCCTTCCTGCAACAAAATCAACAAAATTAAAAATGAAAAAGGAGAGGTTACAACAGACAATGCAGAAATACAAAAGGATTGTAAGAGAATATTATGAACAACTATATGGCAATAAAATGGATAACCTGAAAGAAATGGGCAGGTTCTTAGAAAAGCTCAATCTTCCAACACTGAATCAGGAAGAAATATAAATTATGAACAACCCAATTACAAGTACTAAAATTGAAGCTGTGATCCCAAATCTCCCAAAAAACAAAAGCCCTGAACCAGATGGCTTCACAGGAGAATTCTATCAAACATTTAGAGAAGAGTTAATGCCTATCCTTCTAAAACTCTTTCAAAAAATTGCAGAGGAAGGAACACTTCCAAACTAATTCTACAAGGCCACCATCACCCTGATACCAAAACCAGACAAAGACAACACACACACAAAAAAAAAAACAGGCCAATATCACTAATGAACATAGATGCCAAAATCCTCAACAAAATTTTAGCAAAAAGAATTCAGCAAAACATCAAAAAGCTCATACACGATGATCAAGTTGGATTTATTCCAGGGATGCAAGGATTCTTCAATATATGCAAATTAATCAATGTGATACACCATATTAACAAATTTAAAGATTAAAGCCATATGATAATCTCAATAGATGTAGAAAAAGCCTTTGACAAAATACAGCACCTGTTTATGATTAAAACTCTTCAAAAAATGGGAATAGAAGGAACCGATGTCAACACAGTAAAGACCATATATGATAAGCCTACAGTAAACATTATTCTCAATGGTGAAAAACTGAAAGCATTGCCCCTAAGATCAGGAACAAGGCAAGGGTGTCCACTTTCACCACTATTATTCAACATAGTTCTGGAAGTCCTAGCTATAGCAATCAGAGAAGAAAAAGAAATAAAAGGAATCCAGATTGGAAAAGAGAAAATAAAGCTCTCACTGTTTGCAGATGACATGATACTGTACATAGAAAACCCTAAAGATAGTATCAGAAATTTACTAGAGCTAATCAGTGAATTTAGCAAAGTTGCAGGATACAAAATCAATACACAGAAATCACTTGCGTTTCTATATAATAACAATGAAAAATCAGAAAGAGTAATTAAGAAATCAATCCCATTCACCATTGCAACAAAAAGAATTAAATATCTAGGAATAAACTTACCTAAGGAGACAAAAGAACTGTACACAGAAAATTATAAGACACTAATGAAAGAAATCAAAGGCAACATAAACAAATGGAGAGATAGTCCACGTTTCTGGATAGGAAGAATCAATATTGTGAAAATGACTATACTACCAAATGCAATCTATAGATTCAACGCAATCCCTATCAAATTACCAATGGCATTTTTCAAATAACTAGAACAAAAAATCTCACAGTTCATATGGAAATACAAAAGACCCTGAATAGCCAAAGCAGTCTTGAGAAAGAAGAATGGAACTGGTGAAATCGACCTTCCTGACTTCAGATTATACAACAAAGCTACAGTCAACAAGACAGTATGGTACTGGCACAAAAACAGAAATATAGACAAATGGAACAAGATACAAAGACCAGAAATAAACCCATGCACCTATGGGTACCTTATTTTCGACAAAGGAGGCAAGAATATATAATGGGGCAAAAACAGCCTCTTCAATAAATGGTGCTGGGAAAACTGGACAACTACATGTAAAAGAATGACATTAGAACACTTCCTAACACCATACACAAAGATAAACTCAAAATGGATTAAAGACCTAAATGTAAGACCATAACTATAAAACTCTTAGAGGAAAGCATAGGCAGAACACTCAATGACATAAATCAAAGCAAGATCCTGTATGACCCACTTCCTAGAGTAATGGAAACAAAAACAAAAGTAAACAAGTGGGACCTGATTAAACTTAAAAGCTTTTGCACAGCAAAGGAAACAATAAGCAAGGTGAAAAGACAGCCCTCAGAATGGGAGAAAATAATAGCAAAGGAAACAACTGACAAAAGATTAATTTCCAAAATATACAAGCAGCTCATACAACTCAATACCAGAAAAACAAACAATCCAATCAAAAAGTGGGGAAAAGACTTAAACAGACATTTCTCCAAAGAAGACATACAGACGGCTAGCAAACACATGAAAAGATGCTCAACATCACTCATTATCCAGTTCGATTCAGTTGCTCACCAACTCCTCGAGTCTACTCAGACTCATCTCCATTGAGTTTGTGATGCCATCCAAATATCTCGTCCTCTGTTGTCCCCTTCTCCTCCTGCCTTCAATCTTTCCCAGCATCAGGGTCTTTTCAAATGAGTCAACTCTTCACATCAGGTGGCCAAAGTATTGGAGCTTCAGCTTCAACATCAGTCCTTCCAATGAACACCCAGGACTGATCTCCTTTAGGATGGACTGGTTGGATCTCCTTGCAGTCCAAGGGACTCTCAAGAGTCTTCTCCAATACCACAGTTCAAAAGCATCAATTCTTCAGCACTCAGCTTTTTTTATAGTCCAACTCTCACATCCATACATGACTGCTGGAAAAACCATAGCCTTGATGAGATGGACCTTTGTTGGCAAAGTAATGTCTCTGCTTTTTAATATGCTGTCTAAGTTGGTCATAACTTTCCTTCCAAGGAGTAAGTGTTTTTTAATTTCATGGCTGCAGTCACCATCTGCAGTGATTTGGGAGCCCAAAAAAATAGTCAGCCACTATTTTCCCATCTATTTGTCATGAAATGATGGGATGGGATGCCATGATCATAGTTTTCTGAATGTTGAGCTTTAAGCCAACTTTTCATTCTCCTCTTTCACTTTCATCAAGAGGCTCTTTAGTTCTTTTTCACTTTCTGCCATAGGGTGGTATCATCTGCATATCTGAGGTTATTGATTAGAGAAATGCAAATCAAAACTACAATGAGATATCACCTCACACCAGTCAGAATGGCCATCAGCAAAAAGTCTACAAACAATAAATGCTGGCGAGGGTGTGGAGAAAACGGAACGCTTTTGCTCTGTTGGTGGGAATGTAAACTGATACAGCCACTATGGAAGATGATATGGAGATTCCTTTAAAAGCTAGGAATAAAACCACCATCCCAGCAATCCCACTCCTAGGCATATACCTTGCAGAAACCAAAATTGAAAAAGATACATGTATCCCATTTTTCATTGCAGCACTATTTACAATAGCTAGAATATGGAAGCAACCTAGATGTCCATCGACAGATGAATGGATAAAGAAGCTGTGGTACATATACACAATGGAATAATACTCAGCCATAAAAAGAAATGCATTTGAGTCAGTTCTAATGAGATGGATGAACCTAGAACCTATTATACAGAGTGAAGTAAGTCAGAAAGAGAAAGATAAATATTGTATTCTAAGGCATATATACAGAATCTAGAAAAATGGTACTGAAGAATTTATCTACAGAACAGCAATGGAAAAACAGACATAGAGAATAGACTTATGGACCTGGAGAGAGGGGAGGAAAGGGTGAAATGTATGGAAAGAGTAACATAAAAACTTACATTACCATATGTAAAATAAATAGCCAACGGGAATTGGCTGTATGGCTCAGGAAACTCAAATAGGGGCTCTGTATCAACCTAGAGGGATGGGATAGGGAAGGAGATGAGAGGGAGGTTGAAAAGGGAGGGGATATATGTATACCTATGGCTGATTCATGTGGAGGTTTGATAGAAAACAACAAAATTATGTAAAGCAATTATCCTTTAATTTAAAAAAATAAATTAAAAAAAGAGTAAATGCACAACCTAAAAATAAAGAATTATGTGGTATCCGGTGGGAAATTTTAGGACTTTAAGCCTGAGAGGCAACATCTCAAGCAGCCCTGAGAGAATACTCGGAGCCAAAGTACATAGAAGTTTTACAAGAAAGAGCAGGTGGTTTGAACCTCAAAAGATGATTGTTAATTAAGGAAAACTAGATACCCCAAGTTAAGGAATTTTGCACTTTTCTATGTATGAGAAGATGCAAGAGTCTGGACTCACTGAAATCATTTATTTGATATACATCTCAGCTATCTGGGGCCAGTATCCTGTGTGTTCACACCCTGAGTTTCCTCAGGGCTCACCTTGGGAGAGGCTGCAGTCTGGCGGCTGTTAGATAGCAGGTATTCTTTCCTTTCCTTCTTGAACTCCCTTGGGGCTCATCAGCTCACCATTGGTTGTGGCTGCAATCACTGATGACTAGGACATCCTTGTTTACTGATATGGCAGGAAATAGTCCATTTCGCAGTTGATTTGATCATTAGTTGATTAGAATAATTATCTTTTTGCCTGAAATATAACAGAAATTAATGTCAAAAGATGACTTAAGATTACTCACTGCAATATCCTCATCCTAAGCTGGCAATGGCACAGACCCTGAGCACATATGTAGCAGATGACAGGTCAGTTTGGGGTTACCTGAGGCTTCAGTTATGTATCCAATGGGCAGGACACAAGGATAGACGTGTCCTCATCATTTGCCACAAGCCTGTTTTCAAAAATCTGAATTTCTAAAACTCATTTCATTCTGAAATTCTCACCAGTTTATGTTGTTGAATACACTATTCATCCTGATTGGGTTTCCCTGGTGGCTTAGTGGTAAAGATTCCATCTGTAATACAGGAGCCACAGAAGACACAGTTTCAGTCCCTGGGTCAGGAAGATCTCTTGAAGAAGGAAATGGCAATCCAGTATTCTTACTTGGAGAATCTCATGGACAGACGAGCCTGGCAGGCTACAGTCTATGGGGTCACAAAGAGTATGACATAACTGAGTGACTAAACAACAACAACATCTCATTCTTATTTTGTTATTTGATATTTATAATCTATAGCATGAGGCCAAGTTAACTGTTCCAGAAGAGGGAATACACTCAGAAATTACAAATCCAGGCAGTGATGAAATGTACTTATTCTGAGCCCATGGTTAAGAAGTATGTGATGTTGTGTATCCAGGAATGACTAGAGCAACTAAGTTCAGTTCAGTTCAGTCGCTCAGTCGTGTCTGACTCTTTGCGACCCCATGAATCGCAGCACGCCAGGCCTCCCTGTCCATCACAAACTCCCGGAGTTCACTCAGACTTGCGTCCATCGAGTCAGTGATGCCTTCCAGCCATCTCATTCTCTGTCGTCCCCTTCTTCTCATGCCCCCAATCCCTCCCAGCATCAGAGTCTTTTCCAATGAGTCAACTCTTTGCATGAGGTGGCCAAAGTATTGGAGTTTCAGCTTTAGCATCATTCCTTCCAAAGAAATAGCAGGGCTGATCTCCTTCAGAATGGACTGGTTGGATCTCCTTGTAGTCCAAGGGACTCTCAAGAGTCTTCTCCAGCACCACAGTTCAAAAGCATCAATTCTTCGGCACTCAGCCTTCTTCACAATCCAGCTCTCACATCCATACATGACCACTGGAAAAACCATAGCCTTGACTAGATGGACCTTAGTCGGCAAAGTAATGTCTCTGCTTTTGAATATGCTATCTAGGTTGGTCATAACTTTCCTTCCAAGGAGTAAGCGTCTTTTAATTTCATGGCTGCAGTCACCATCTGCACTGATTTTGGAGCCCAAAAAAATAAAGTCTGACACTGTTTCTACTGTTTCCCCATCTATTTCCCATGGAGTGATGGGACCAGGTGCCATGATCTTCGTTTTCTGAATGTTGAGCTTTAAGCCAACTCTTTCACTCTCCTCTTTCACTTACATCAAGAGGCTTTTTAGTTCCTCTTCACTTTCTGCCATAAGGGTGGTGTCATCTGCATATATGAGGTAATTGAGATTTCTCCCAGCAATCTTGATTCCAGCTTGTTTCTTCCAGTCCAGCGTTTCATATAAGTTAAATAAGCAGGGTGACAATATACAGCCTTGATGTACTCCTTTTCCTATTTGGAACCAGTCTGTTGTTCCATGTCCAGTTCTAACTGTTGCTTCCTGGCCTGCATACAGATTTCTCAAGAGGCAGGTCAGGTAGTCTGGTATTCCCATCTCTTTCAGAATTTTCCACAGTTTCTTGTGATCCACACAGTCAAAGGCTTTGGCATAGTCAATAAAGCAGAAATAGATGTTTTTCTGGAACTCTCTTGCTTTTTCGATGATCCAGCAGATGTTGGCAATTGGATCTCTGGTTCCTCTGCCTTTTCTAAAACCAGCTTGAACATCAGGAAGTTCACGGTTCACATATTGCTGAAGCCTGGCTTGGAGAATTTTGAGCATTACTTTACTAGCGTGTGAGATGAGTGCAATTGTGCAGTAGTTTGAGCATTCTTTGGCATTGCCTTTCATTGGGATTGGAATGAAAACTGACCTTTTCCAGTCCTGTGGCATATTGAGTGCAGCACTTTCACAGCATCATCTTTCAGGATTTGAAATAACTCTACTGGAATTCCATCACCTCCACTAGCTTTGTTCATAGTGACGCTTTCTAAGGCCCACTTGACTTCACATTCCAAGATGTCTGGTTCTAGACGAGTGATCACACCATTGTGATTATCCAGGTCATGAAGATCCTTTTTATACAGTTCTTCTGTGTATTCTTGCCATCTCTTCTTAATATCTTCTGCTTCTGTTAGGTCCAGACCATTTCTGTCCTTTATCGAATATGAAAAGGCAAATGATAGGATACTGAAAGAGGTACTCCCCAGGTCAGTAGGTGCCCAATATGCTACTGGAAGTCAGTGAAGAAATAACTACAGAAAGAATGAAGGGATGGAGCCAAAGCAAAAACAATACCCCGCTGTGAATATGACTGGTGATAGAAGCAAGGTCCAATGTTGTAAAGAGCAATATTGCATAGGAACCTGGAATGTCAGGTCTATGAATCAAGGCAAATTGGAAGTGGTTAAACAGGAGATGGCAAGAGTGAATGTCAACATTCTAAGAATCAGCTAACTAAAATGGACTGGAATGGGTAAATTTAACTCATATAACCATTGTATCTACTACTGTGGGCAAGAATCCCTCAGAAGAAATGGAGTAGCCATCATGGTCAACAGAAGAGTCCGAAATGCAGTACTTGGATGCAATCTCAAAAATGACAGAATGATCTCTGTTCGTTTCCAAGGCAAACCATTCAATATCACAGTAATCCAAGTCTATGCCCCAACCAGTAACAATGAAAAAGCTGAAGTTGAACGGTTCTATGAAGACCTACAAGACCTTTTAGAACTAACACCCAAAAATATGTCCTTTTCATTATAGGGGACTGAAATGCAAAAGTAGGAAGTCAAGAAACACCTGGAGTAACAGGCAAATTTGGCCTTGGAATGCGGAATGAAGCAGGGCAAAGACTAATAGAGTTTTGCCAAGAAAATGCACTGGTCATAGCAAACACCCTCTTCCAACAACACAAGAGAAGAC
Source organism: Ovis canadensis (assembly GCF_042477335.2). Classification (NCBI taxonomy): domain Eukaryota; kingdom Metazoa; phylum Chordata; class Mammalia; order Artiodactyla; family Bovidae; genus Ovis; species Ovis canadensis. The sequence goes on from NC_091247.1 coordinate 61,895,706, forward strand.
TCTACACATGGACATCACCAGACGGTCAACACCAAAATCAGATTGATTATATTCTCTGCAGCAAAAGATGGAGAAGCTCTATACAGTCAACAAAAACAAGACCAGGAGGTGACTGTGGCTCAGATCATGAACTCCTTATTACCAAATTCAGACTTAAATTGAAGAAAGTAGGGAAAACCACTAGACCATTCAGTTATGACCTAAATCAAATCCCTTATGATTATACAGTGGAAGTGAGAAATAGATTTAAGGGCCTAGATTTGATAGATAGAGTGCCTGATGAACTATGGGATGAGGTTCATGACATTGTACAGGAGATAGGGATCAAGACCATCCCCATGGAAAAGAAATGCAAAAAAGCAATATGGCTGTCTGGGGAGGCCTTACAAATAGCTGTGAAAAGAAGAGAAGCGAAAAGCCAAGGAGGAAAGGAGAGATATAAGCATCTGAATGCAGAGTTCCAAAGAATAGCAAGAAGAGATAAGAAAGCCTTCTTCAGCGATCAATGCAAAGAAATAGAGGATAACAACAGAATGGGAAAGACTAGAGATCTCTTTAAGAAAATTAGAGATACCAAGGGAACATTTCATGCAAAGATGGGCTCGATAAAGGACAGAAATGGTATGGACCTAACAGAAGCAGAAGATATTAAGAAGAGATGGCAAGAATACACAGAAGAGCAACTAAACAGATCAATAATGTTATTGAGATGCAAGAAAGACATTGCTGTTTACTAAGACAGGGTGACTCCAAGATCATGCAACACAGTCATTTGCCTCACCTGGCTGGTGATTCTTGGTGGACACAATGTTGGTTACTGCATGTTAAATAGTGATCATTAAAGTTTCTATCACTTGGACTTTATACTAACTCGGGCTTGCTGTTAGCCCCACTTCGTCCAAATGCACAAGCCTTTGTTGCTGTGATAATCAGATCGCCCAGCTAAAGCTGTGGACTGAATGTTTCTGCCCCAAAATCCATATGCTGAAGCCTTAGTCCGCAAGGTGATGGTGTCTGTGTAAGGGGTCTTCGAAGGTAATTGGGCCACGATGTTGAGACCCTCACAATGGGGCTAGTGCCTTTATAAGAATGGTGGACCTAGAACAAAACCTGCCTGCCAAACTATGACTTTCAACCTCCCAGTCTGCAGTACTGGGACACAGTTGTGCTGTAGAGCCATCCAGTCTGTGGTCTTGTGCTCAGTCACCAGAGCTGACTGATGCACAGGGTCAACAGTGACGGGAGGCAAACAGGCTAGAGGGGACCCAGGAGAGCTATCTGTAGTCAGCTCCCCTACCCAAGCCGGAGCCGCCCAGCGGAATTAATAGACATGATTACTTGTGGGTGGATGCACTGTTGCCCAACCTAAATTACAAACATAACTTTAATTAACATTGGTCATATATTACTCGTACATACTCCTACCTAGAAGAGACTGTTGTAATGCAGGGCAGTGAGGAGTGGAGAAGAAGGCTTTTGCTAATAGCCCCACGCTTTTCAGAGAGTTAGCAATTAATCACCCACCCCTGCTGTTTACTAAAGGGCCAGCCATCCATCTAAGGTGGGACAACAATTATAGACCTTAATAAACAGAACTTCTGCGGATGACAACACACTTATGGCAGAAAGCAAAGAACTAAGAGCCTTTTGATGAAAGTGAAAGAGGAGAGTGAAAAAGTTGGCTTAAAGCTCAACATTCAGAAAACGAAGATCATGGCATCAGGTCCCATCACTTCATGGGATATAGATGGGGAAACAAAGGAAAGAATGACAGACTTTATTTTTTTGAGCTCCAAAACCACTGCAGATGGTGACTGCAGCCATGAAGTAAAAGGACACTTACTCCTTGGAAGAAAAGTTATGAATAACCTAGACAGCATACTAAAAAGAAGAGACATTACTTTGCCAACAAAGGTCCACCTAGTCAAAGCTATGGTTTTTCATGTATGGATGTGAGAGTTGGACTATAAAGAAAGCTGAGCACTGAAGAATTAATGTTTTTGAACTGTGGTGTTGGAGAAGACTCTTGAGAGTCCCTTGGACTGCAAGGAGATCCAACCAGTCCATCCTAAAGGAAATCAACCCTGAATATTCACTGGGAGGACTGATGCTGAAGCTGAAGCTCCAATACTTTGGCCACCTGATTCGAAGAAATGACTCATTGAAATGACCCTGATGCTGGGAAAGATTGAAGGCGGGAGGAGAAGGGGACAGCAGAGGATGAGATGGTTGGATGGGATCATTGACTCAATCGACATGAGTTTGAGTAAACTGCAGGAGCTGGTGATGGACAAGGAGGCCTGCAGTGCTGCAGTCCATGGGGTCGCAATGAGTCAGACACGGCTGAGTAACTGAACTGAACTGAACTGAAGGATGAGGTGCATAACTTTATAACATAGGAATCCAAGAAGCTCTCCTTTTCTTTCTTTCTTTCTTTTCTTTCTGTCTGTCTGTCTCTCTTCCTTCCTTCTTCCCTTTCTTCCTTCCTTTCTATATTGAAGTATAGTTGATTTACAGTATTATAATAGTTTCAGGTAGACAACATAATGATTCAATATTTTTATGGATTATACTCTATTTAAAGTTATGAAATGATGACGGTATCTTTGGTGCTTTTATACATAGTAGTTTGTCTCTCTTAGTCACCTATCCTTATCTTGCTCCTTGCCACACCCCTCTCCCCACTGGTAACTACTACTGTATTCTCTACATCTGTGAGTCTGCTTCAGTTTTCTTTTATTCAATTATTTGTTTTTTTAGATTTCACATATAAGTTTTAACACAGTATTTGTCTTTCTCTGTCTGACTTATTTCACTAGCATAAAACCCTTCAGGTCCATCTATTTTACTGCAAATGACAATTTTTCATTTTTTTATGGTTGAAGGATAGTCCCTGCAAAGTTTCTGCAGAAAATCAGCTGACAACCATACAGGGCATCCCTCGTATGTGACTCTATTTTTCCCTTCTACCTTTAAAATTCTCTTTATCTTTAATTTTTACCATTTTAATTATGATATGTCTTGGTCTGAGTATCTCTGGGCTCATCTTGATGGGGGATTTCTGTGCTTCCTGTGCCTGAAAATCTTTTTCTTCAATTTAGGAAGTCTCCATTCATAATTTCATCAAATATGTTTTCAACACTTTACTCTCGCTTTTCTCTTCCTAGGACTTCTGTAACACAAATGTTGATATACTTGATGGTGTCTAAGAGGACCCTTAAACTATTCTCATCTTTCAGAATTTGTCTTTCTTTTCGGTATTTTGATTTGTGATTTCCATTATTCTGCCTTCCAGATCACTTTAAGGGGGGTTCTTCTGTATCACCCAGTTTGCTATCAGTTCCTTCTAGTGCATTTTTCATTTCAATTATTGTATAGTTCAGAGGGCTGGGGAGAATCTTCAGGTGAAGATTCCACTAAGAAATGAAAAGTTCCCAAGAGTCATATGTATGACCTTAAAAATCGCAAGAAAATACAGAGCTCAGCATCAGATAAACCTTGCAGTATGACCATGGGTTAGATCCAAAATTTTGGCCACCCGATGCGAAGAGCTAATCACTGGAAAAGACTCTAATTCTGGGAAAGACTGAGGGCAGGAGGAGAAGGGGACAACAGAGGATGAGACGGTGGCACAGCATCACAGACTTATTGGACATGAGTTTGAGCAAACTCCAGGAGATAGTGAAGGACAGGGAATCCTGGCGTGCTGCGGTCCATGGGGTCGCAGAGATGGACATGACTTAGCAACTGAACAAAACAAATGGCCATAGACAGTTTGACTTCTTTGAGCCTTGGTTTCCTTATCCATAAGATTGTGTATCATAATATCAACTTTTCAGGGCTTATGTCCAAAGCAAAGGAAAGGAAATATAAGAAAATGTTGACCTGTGTCTGGAACAATAAAAGAAAAACTGTTTATTTCAACCTCTGCTACCCATCACCTTTGCATCTTCTGCAGGCTGTACCTGCAGGCACCTGAGGCAGGTGATGAAATGGGTTTATTAGACAGTAAATCAGGAAAGTCAGGGAAGGACAAACAGCCCAGTCACTGAGCTTCCTGCACAAGCCAGTCACCTTGAAAATAACTTGCGGTGTTTCCAGGAATCACAGAGCCTCCCATGGAACAGGGCCTGCGGGGTCATCTGGCAAGAAATAAAAACTCTGGCAAGATCTCCTTGCCCTCGTTCTCTGACACTGACTAGTGGCATCAAAGAAGGGCCTCTCCGGGACTGCCAATGTCTTCCCTGCAGAAAGAGATGCTTCATCAGAGTCACCTCCAAAACAGTGCAGGTAAGAAGGAAAAGCACTGCAGTGCCTGAGCTGGGTTCAGTTTATATTCATAATGTCTCCCTTTCTGCCTGAGCTTCATGACTTGGCAGTGAGAGTCATTTCAACACAAGGTCCTTAATAACATCGGTGTTCATTCCAGACTATCCGATACACCCAATTAATATGTTCTGTGGATGATCTATCACCCTGCGAAGCTGCTAAATGAATCAAATTCATTACGTGCTCTTCTTTTATTAATAGCACAAGTGGCATCTCTGCAGAAAAGCCGTCGGCAGGGCTGCTTTCTGGTTCTCAATGGAACCCGTCCTACAGAAAGGAAATGAATCAAGATAACCAGAGGCTGTCTGTCAGCCTGGAACAACCAACTCGGTGCCGGGTGTGGGGGCAGCTGACATGCTGTATCAGCTCCTAGGGAACAGCGTCCAAGGGGGATTCCTGCTGCAGCAGAGCCTGTCCACACGTATGTCAGCCCGAAAAACCATTATTTAAAAACCTCTCCCAAACAACAGAAAGCAAAGAACCAGATTATTACATTAGGCGTGACCCCAAAGGTCATCTAGCCCAGTGGTCCTCACCTGTTACTGTAAATAACAATCATCTGAAATCTTTTTAGAAGTATCAACCTTCAGTAAAGAGGGTCCAGCAAATCCCAAAGGACTAAACGAGCAGAGGCCACTCTGTGACCACAGCTGAATTAGATTTAAAAGAGGGACCAGAAAAGTCCCAAACATTTAGAAATTGTGCAACAGATTTTCAAGTCATCCATTGGTCAAAGAACAAATTATAAGTAAATTTATAAAATGTTTTGAATTGAATGATAATGGACACACAACATATTAACATTTGTGGGATGCAGCAAAAATAGTGCTTAAATGTAAGTTTATAGCCTCAAATGGATATAATAAAAAAGAAAAATTTAAATCAATAACCTGTGTGTATGCTCAGTCACTTCAGTCATGTTCAACTCTTTGCAACCCCATGGACTATAGCCTGCCAGGCTCCTCTGTCCATGGGAATCTCCAGGCAAGAATACTGGAGTGGGGGCTTCCCTAGTGGTCCAGTGGTTAAGAATCTTCCTTGCAATGCAGGAGACACGGGTTCAATTCCTAGTCTGGGAAGATTCCACCTGCCACAGGGCAGCTAAGGCCATGCGCCACAACTTCTGAGACTGCGCCCTAGAGCACAGTAACCACACAAGAGAAGCCACCACAATGAGAAGCCCATGCCCCACAGTTGAGAGCAGGCCCTGCTGTCAGCAACTAGAGAAAGCCCATGTGCAGCAGCGAAGAACAGGTACAGCTAAAGGTAAAGATAAATACAAAATTTAAAAGAAGAATACTGGAGTGGGTTGCCATGCCCTCCTCCAGGGGATCTTCCGGACCTATAATGGGGACAGGTCACTCCAGTGCTGCAAAAGCAATTTTTCGCAGGCAGTGAGGCTAGTCTGAGGCAGAAAGACCACCCACTGCATAGCGTTCCCCCACCTTCACAGCTCAGCAACCCCGAAAGGAATAAGGTCCAGTTTGCAGGGCCAATCTGCTTCCAAACAGGGTTCTTAGCGTAAAACCTTTGGAAACTTGTTTTGTTCTGATTTTTTGTGTGATCTAGCATTTTTCAAGGAAAATTGGATGAGGAGGGTAGTTCAGTTGGCTTATGAAAGCACAGGGATTGTCAGAGCCCATTAAGCAGGTAAATTATGATCTAAAACAGGCCAGCTCTTATTTACCATGATTTCCCAGGGGGGCTTCCTAGGAGGCTGTTGCAGCTTCATTAACATCAGTCTGTGATGAGGCCCCAGGTTGGGGGCGGGGAGCAGCTGCAGCTTTGGAGTCAATCGGAGGCCTGTCTGGAACAGTACAGCTCAGGGGAGAAGCTGCCCTGACTCAGTGAAGGGCCAAGGGACCTCAGGTTATCTTGCATGAGGTATTTCTTCACAACAGTGTGGTTTGTGAATTCAGCTAGAGGGTAATTTTGGGATCTGATTGCATAATACTAAGGGAATTACTTGTAGTCTGACTTTATCGTTGGGCAGTTTGTTTCCAGTTACACCTAATCTCTGAGTTTTAGTACAATCCTACCCACAATTGTTCTGTATTTAGACCTCCGCAGAAAGATAACTTGTTATGTTGTTGGGTACTAGGCCAGCATCTATTTTATAATGTCTGCACCCAAATTTCTTCTTTACTTTTGCTTTTCTTCAAGGTACTTTTATAACATCAAAGTGCTATTTGTTTTGACTGTGTAATAGCATACATAAAATAATGCATGACTCAGAAATAAAAATAGAGCACAGCAAAGGAAACCCATAAACAAAATAAAAGGACAACCCACACAATGGGAGAAAATATTTACAAATGAGACAGACAAGGGGTTAGTCTCCAAAATTTGCAAGCAGCACATGGAGCTCAATATGAAAAAAAAAACAAACAACCCAATCAAAAAAATGGGCAGAAGACCAAACGAGACATTTCTCCAAAGAAGACATATGGATGGCCAAGAGGCACATGAGAAGATGCTCCACCTCACTAGTTACTCAGTTCAGTTCAGTTCAGTCACTCAGCCGTGTCCGACTCTTTGAAACCCCATGAATCGCAGCACACCAGGCCTCCCTGTCCATCACCATCGCCCAGAGTTCACTCAGACTCACATCCATCGAGTCAGTGATGCCTTCCAGCCATCTCATCCTCAGTCGTCCCCTTCTCCTCCTGCCCCCAATCCCTCCCAGCATCAGAGTCTTTTCCAATGAGTCAACTCTTCACATGAGGTGGCCAAAGTACTGGAGTTTCAGCTTTAGCATCATTCCTTCCAAAGAAATCCCAGGGCTGATCTCCTTCAGAATGGACTGGTTGGATCTCCTTGCAGTCCAAGGGACTCTCAAGAGTCTTCTCCAACACCACAGTTCAAAAGCATCAATTCTTCAGCGCTTAGCCTTCTTCACAGTCCAACTCTCACATCCATACATGACCACTGGAAAAACCATAGCCTTGACTAGATGGACCTTAGTTGGCAAAGTAATCTCTCTGCTTTTGAATATGCTATCTAGGTTGGTCATAACTTTCCTTCCAAGGAGTAAGCATCTTTTGATTTCATGACTGCAGTCACCATCTGCACTGATTTTGGAGGCCGCCAAAATAAAGTCTGACACTGTTTCTACTGTTTCCCCATCTATTTCCCATGAAGTGATGGGACCAGATGCCATGATCTTTGTTTTCTGAATGCTGAGCTTTAAGCCAACTTTTTCACTCTCCACTTTCACTTTCATCAAGAGGCTTTTTAGTTCCTCTTCACTTTCTGCCATAAGGGTGGTGTCATCTGCATATCTGAGGTGATTGAGATTTCTCCCGGCAATCTTGATTCCAGCTTGTGTTTCCTCCAGTCCAGCGTTTCTCATGATGTACTCTGCATAGAAGTTTAATAAGCAGGGTGACAATATACAGCCTTGATGTACTCCTTTTCCTATTTGGAACCAGTCTGTTGTTCCATGTCCAGTTCTAACTGTTGCTTCCTGGCCTGCATACAGATTTCTCAAGAAGCAGGTCAGGTGGTCTGGTATTCCCATCTCTTTCAGAATTTTCCACAGTTTCTTGTGATCCACACAGTCAAAGGCTTTGGCATAGTCAATAAAGCAGAAATAGATGTTTTTCTGGAACTCTCTTGCTTTTTCCATGATCCAGCAGATGTTGGCAATTTGCTCTCTGTTGCCTCTGCGTTTTCTAAAACCAGCTTGAACATCAGGAAGTTCACGGTTCACGTATTGCTGAAGCCTGGCTTGGAGAATTTTGAGCATTACTTTACTAGCGTGTGAGATGAATGCAATTGTGCAGTAGTTTGAGCATTCTTTGGCATTGCCTTTCTTTGGGATTGGAATGAAAACTGACCTTTTCCAGTCCTGTGTCCACTGCTGAGTTTTCCAAATTTGCTGGCATATTGAGTGCAGCACTTTCACAGCATCATCTTTCAGGATTTGAAATAGCTCAACTGGAATTCCATCACCTCCACTAGCTTTGTTCGTAGTGATGCTTTCTAAGTTCCACTTGACTTCACAAATTCCAGGATGTCTGGCTCTAGATGAGTGATCACACCATCGTGATTATCCAGGTGATGAAGATCTTTTTTGTACAGATCTAAAACTACAGTGAGGTATCACCTCACACCAATCAGAATGGCCATCATCAAAAAGCCTACAAACAATAAATGCTGGAGAATGTGGAGAAAAGGGAAGCCTCCTACACTGTTGGTGGGAATGTAAACTGGTGCAGCTACTATGGAGAACAGTATGAAGGTTTCTTCAGAAACTAAAAGTAGAGCTACCCTGAAATCCTATTCCTAGGCATATATTCAGAGAAAAAACATAGTTCAAAAGAATACAGATACCGCAATGTTCATTGCAACACTGTTTGCAATAACCAGGACAAGCAACCTAGATGTCCATCAACAGAGGAATGGATAAGGAAGATATATACATATATACAAGGAAATATTACTCAGTCATCATAAAGAATGAAATAATGCCATTTGCAGCAATACAGATGGAGATGATCATACAAAGTGATGTAAGTCAGACAGAAAAAGACAAATATTGTGTGATATTGCTTATATGGAGAATCTACAAAAAAAGATACAAAAATGAAAATAGAATAATCTCTGGTTTTCATTAGAACAGAGAGCAAGCTTGTGAGGTGCGGACACCTCTTAAACCTCAGGCTTGTGAGGTGCGGACACCGCTTAAACCTCAGGCTTGTGAGGTGCGGACACCGCTTAAACCTCAGGCTTGTGAGGTGCAGACACCTGGTGTCTTAAAGCAGCCACCAAGATGATAGTCAGGCTGGGGACTTGCCCATGCAGCTGCACATCACCCGTTTTCTCCATGAACAAGGACAAGCACAACCATGGGAGCTCCCAGAAAGGAGATGGAGGCCACAGGGCCATGACTCTCATGGTGACTGACAGTCCCAGCAGACCTGCAGCTAAAGGTTTCCCGGGATGTGGACTTTTCAGTGCCAAAGTCTCGTTACAGGGCTGAACCAACCAGAGCCCTCCCCTGCTCCTGCCTGAGCCCTCTTGTCAGGGCCCCGGGAACCTTCCTTTCCAGATTCCTTCTCCAGACTACCATCTCTCTTGCTCTTTCCACTGACGAACTATTTGGGGAAAAGTATTACAGTTTCACTGCACTGTGTCTTCTCTTGTTGGTTATATAAAGATAAATATATTCTTATCTTAAATAGGATAAGTGTTCCTGACACTTGACTGAGACATCTTCATAAAAATAAAATGAAGACCTGAGCACAGCTTCTGGTTTTGGGGCCCCTTGTGGGTTCACCAGGGGCTGGGTCCATGAACAAGCCCAAATCCAACCACAGGAGCTCCCAGAAAGGAGACCGAGGCCAGGGTCCCACAGCCTCAGATGTCCTGAGAGAAACACTCAGAGCTGCGATGTAGTGATTATCTTCTGTGGGTGCATTAGGCGTTTTAGGTGCTAAGGCATTTGACCAGTTACCATTTACAGTTTTCACAGGAGCAAACCGAATCCTAGAAAAGGTGAGTAACCTGCCAGAGGCCACAAGGTCACCACGTGGTAGAGACAGCCTCGCACCCAGGATGTCCTGTTAGTGCAGGTCCATGTACCCGACACACAGTGAGGCCAGGCACACCATGACATCAAAGTGCAGAAGAGAGAGAGGTTTACTGCAGGACTGGGTAAGGAGACCTGTAGCTCATGCTCCAAGGCGCCTAGAGCTCCCTGAAGGTTTTTACAAAGCGTTTTTAAAAGCAGGTGAGGTACACCCATGGAGGATTCATGTCAATGTATGGCAAAAAGAATACAGTATTGTAAAGTAAAATAAAGTAAAAATAAAAATTTTTAAAATAAATAAATAAATAAAAGCAGGTGAGGGAGGGGGTCTCAGGGTGTGTGATCAGTTCGTGCACAGTCCTCTGATTGGTTGATGGGGGGGCAGCAGATGGTATCAGAGGCTCCAGGAGGCCTGAGGCTCAAGGTCGTCAAGTAGTTAACATTTTCCATTTGGTGGAGAGGGGATGTTTTTTACATTTGCAAAAGAACTTAGGAAACTATATAGCATCAGATAGTATCAGAAAGCATCAAATACTATTATCTAGGTACTTCGGAGAGGAGCTGCAGCAGAAGATGTGGGGGAAGGCCTGGCTCCCCACAAGGCCCCTTGGGGTTCTGCTCGGTTATAGTCTCACTCTAGAACCTGCGCTCTCACGGGCTGTGTTCTCTTGTCTCCCCTCAAAGACTCTTTTAGATGGGGCCCATCAGGAGCTGTGATGAGATCCTATGGGCAACCCCATGGAGGACAAGCTTTTGTCACCAGGTAGACTCAGGTGATGGTCACATCACAGGATGACCAAGGGGAGCGGACAGGGCAGGAGAGGGGATGGAGTCGGGTGCTCATCAGCAATACCGGGAGTTCTAGAAATTCTCCACTTTATCAGCGGAAAAGTAAGGAAGTTTCAAGCAACAAATTCAGTAAGAATTATTTCATGTTTGCTGAGATAAAGTCAAAAATTTGATTGTGTGTTAAGTTGCTTCAGTCACGTCTGACTCTTTGCGACCCTGTGAATCATAGCCAACCAGGCTCCTCTGTCCATGGAATTTTCCAGGCAAGAATACTGGAGTGGATTACCATTTCCTTCTTCAAGGGATCTTCCCAACCCAGGGATCGAACCTGCGTCTCCTGCACTGGCAGGCAGAGTCTTTACCACTGAGCCACCAGGAAGCCAAACCACTTCTTAATCCATAGGAAACAGAGGTACAGCGCAGTCTCTTCAGATCTCAGCTGGCAGTGACCGCGGGAACAGATGCAGCTTGGCAGGCAGATGCCAGGACTCATGCGGTGGGTCAGGAGAGCAGCTGCCTGCACAGCCTCACGTTTCTCCAGACAGCAGAGAAACCATGCATGTACGGGCTCTCAGAGCAGAGTCGTCTATAATGCAATTTTAGTTCATCTCATTGAGAAAGATAAATGGGCGACATTCGCCAGTTGTGTCTGCCTGAGCCTTCCCTGGATCCACGGCATTTTTATCAATACAGGAAGTCAGAGACATAATTGAATTTACAGACTTGTGAAGAATAAATCAATTTCCCATGGAAAAACCCCAAGACCAGAGCTCATCCATAAGCTTCCTCCTCTGCTGTTTTTATTTTGCGCTTGCTCAGAGCATTGTACCCAACAAAGCCTTGTGACAGTCTCAATGACTCATTTTGGAATGAAAGCTTTTGAGAGATTTTTGCTCTGATAGTGGAACTTTCCTCTTTTCACACTGGCCTTGATTACATGGCAAGCTATGAAATTCAGTAACACTTGGGGTTTTGTAAAAAAGTCACTCTTTGGATATTAAAAGAGAAGGGAACAGAGGAGAATATTCTCAATCATTTCTCTTTCTAACATCAATTCAAATTCTTTCTTATAATCTCCTCTTTAGATTATATGTTTGAATATGTTGAGAAAAGGTGACATTTTAGAGACACCTGTATGGATCTAAATGACTAAAACGGACAACATTAATACCTTAAACAAATCAGACATCTTTCCAAGTTGTGCCAGGCAGGGCTGTGGCAGGAAACAGATGGTTGGCTCCAGGGGCTGATTGAGAAAGGGTCAACATCAGGACAGCTCACAGCAGAGTGGGCTCAGGCAGGCCTAAAGAGAGGGCAGTGAGGCCCCCGCTGGCTGAGGGCAGGGGCTGCCTGGAAACAGCTGTGCTGTAGGATGCTGTAGGATGAGGCTGCAGAGAAGGAGCATGGCCTGGTCACAGTCCCAAAGGGGGGGTGGGGCTCAAGAAAAGCCCCCCCACCCTCTGCGTGTCCTAGATTGAATCTAGGTTTGAAGCAAGGTTTTCATCAACTCAACAGACATGAATTTGAGCAAACTCCAGAAGACAGTGAAGGACAGGGAAGCCTAGCATGCTGCAGGCCATGGGGGTCAAAGAGAGTCAGACACAACTAAACAACTGAACAACAACTGCCACACACTAGCTGTGTGAATAGAGGCACGTAACTTGTCTTCTTCTCTAAGCGTCCATGTTTTCATACTTAAAATGCAAAGTAAGGATGCCGAGAGAATTAAATGAGGAATGTAAGAAACAGTGTGCACAACAGAGCTAATGACCAGGACACACAGTGCAGGAGGCCCCTGCTCCAGCTAACCCATCATCAGGACTGTGTGAAATAACATCTCAGGAGGCAGGACCTCGTGAAATACGTCTCAGGTTACCTCCCCCCCGGGTAAGAAAGGGGGAAAATTGTCCATTGCTACCTACCATCCAATGGCCAGTGAGTCTGTGGTGACCCTACAGTCCCACAGGATAGAAGCCAAAGGGCACCTGGCCATAGGGTCAGAGACACGACGCACCTGCCCTGAAGGTACACAGTAGCCGTGAGAAGCTGGAAGGCTAATGCTGCCCCAAGCATCTAATCGTAGGTCTTCCCACAGGAGAAGACGAACCTGAGGTTCCTCTACATGCAGTTCTGAGATACGGCCACAGGTCCTGGGACGTGGCCTGAGGCTTCTGCACATCCAACAGTTCTCATCCCAGGCTGGAGAAATTCCCAAAATGCCAGAGCCTGTCAGAGCTTCAGGATTTGCAAAACACCCACCTCACTCTCGTCCATCCTCCTAAAACTTTCTGTGGCGAGAGAAAAGGACCACATCCTTCATATATGTTAGAAAAAATGTGAACACTGAAATATGAACACTACTGGACATTTATTGTGTCACTTTGAACGTGTTACATCCAACTTATGAGTAAATAGATAAAACCCAGGCATCCAACAGTCACCTAGTGAGACTGTTTTGTCTGTTGTCAAATAGAGCTGAGTTTTCATTATTAACTCACAAACAGTCTCTTTCGTTGAACCATTCCAGCGCAGACTAAAGGAATGCTTAGATTTCTGCTTAAACATTGTTTAGACCGACTTCTTGCTTTGCAGATTGAAGGGAGTGGGGATGAAAGAGATGAAGTAAGCTGTCACAGGTCAACTGAGAAGGAGTCAAGCTCAGGTCTTCAGACTCCAGGTCTAACGATTTCTCCATTTCACTCCACCAAGATCATTTTGTCTTCTTGATGTTTCATTTCATGCAGGTTTACTTCCTCTGTTCCATGTGAAGCTCTGCCGCCATCATTTCTCTGCAGGACTGCGCCACAGTTTAAGGCTCATTTAGTTTATGGTGTTCGGGCAACCAAGCGCATCTTCCCCAGATGAAATTTTCACAGGGAAGCATGGGGGTCAGAGCCACCCAGAGCGACACCTCCTATGGTTCCCACAAATACCTCTGGGGCTGACCCCTTGTGCCCTTGTGATGAGGGGCACACTATCGGGGCCAAGCACCTGCAGACCCTGGGGCTCTGAGGTCCTCATAGTGCACGTTCATCTCTGAGCCCCCTGCACCTGCACGGACAGGTAGAAACACAAGTGTGTCAGCCTCAAAAGTAAAGATCCCACATGCAGATTGTGGGGTGAGAAGTGCTTTACAAACAAACGGAAGATCCACCCACAGAAGGCTGAAGGACCCCAGACACCTTGTCTTCCTCTGTGACCTCTGCTCCAGAAATTTCCACATGTAATAGCACTTGCTCTAAACTGGATATAATATTCTAAACATTCACTTGTGAAGTACGAAGTAAGCCCCTCACTGCTGGGTCTGCAGAGTATAGTATAGCTCAGTTCACTGTTCCCTGTCACACAGCAGGGACCAGAGCAGTAATGTTGCAAAAACCAGTGTGGCAGCAAAGAGACTCCAGGACCGGAATAATGATACAGTATCCACAGAACCCAGAGATGGGAGCGCAAATCTGGTCCCCTAGCCCAGGGCATCTTCCTCACCGGAAGCATCTGTTTAGATCTGATGTAGTGTAGGCCTCTAAAGACAATGATCTCAGCTTTTTCTAATCTGAAATGTTTTTCTTTGGCCTTTATTGGGGGGATGGGGTTAGAATGATTTATTTTTTAAACAACTGGTTATCGCTGTATCCCTATAACTTTATTGCTGGACATTGAAATTTGAATTTCTTTTTTTTGTGTGCAAAAATTTTTGATTGGAATATAGTTGCTTTACAATGTGTTAGTTTCTTTTTTATTATTATTATTATTTTTTAATCTTTAATTCTTACATGCGTTCCCAAACATGAATCCCCCTCCCACCTCCCTCCCCATAACATCTCTCTGGGTCATTAGTTTCTGCTGCACAACAAAGTGAATAAGTTATATATTTTGCCAGATATAGAATTCTAGGTTCATAATTTCTTTTCTCTTTCAGCATTTCAAGGGTCTTTCTACTTTCTTCTGAATTACTTCATTTCTGATGAAAGTTCAGCACTGATTCTGTTGTTGTGAGAATTGTTTGAATATATGCATATATACGTACATGTGTTCATAGGTAGGTGGACAGATAGATAAAATCAGATGTCCCAACTATTAGATCTCTTATCTTTCCTCCCCTGTCTTCAAGACTAAAAAGACTAAGAATGAAAATTTGTATTATACTGGACTGATTAAATATTAGCAAGCTCAAAGGGACAAATTACTTGCCCTCAAGGATTATTTGGTTTCTCACTTTTTAAATGTTTTTATTTATTCAAATAGCATATTCTGCCCAGCTCTACTGAAACCTCAACTATGAACTCTTACTTCAGGTCAACTCTGATTTTTATCATTGTTCCCCTCTTCCTCTGACTGCTTTTAAGATTTTCCCTTTCTCTTTGGTTTGTGTCAATCCAAAATGACCTGGTTTGCTTTGCATCTGTTTGGCCTCCTTTTTAAATCTGTAGGTTGATATTTTTTTCTATTAAATCTGAACATTTGCAGCCATTATTCCCTCAAATATGCTGTTCCACTGCAACATCCCTTTCTTCCCTTTCTGGCACTTTAGTCACAGGTGTATTAACCCACATGCCCACAGCCTCTGTGCCCTCAGTCACTTTTCTCTCTGGGTTTCCGTTCCCATCACCCTGTCTAAAAACCTACTACCTTTCCTTCTGTTAATCTTTTTAATCTTCTGCTGAGCCTATCAGATGAATTTCCAATTCAGATACTGTGTTTGGCATATGCAGTATGTTCATTTGGTTCTTTTCTAAAGAACTGACTTCTGAATAGAGTCCCCATCTTGTCACCTTTTTTGTCCCCTTTTCCCTTAAGTCCTTGAGCATACTTACAGTTGCTGTACTCAAGCCCTTATCTTTAAGGCCAGCATCTCTGGATGTGGTCATTTTTATGGCTTTCTGAAAATTGTTGATATTATGTTGCAGAATCTGACTTCTGTCAACTTCCTTAGAAGAATACTGAGCCAATTAGCTTTATTCTGTTAGTGTTTATTTTTAGGCTTGGTTAGGCTTCCTTGGTGGCTCAGAGGTTAAAGCGTCTGCCTCCAGTGCGGGAAACCCGGGTTCGATCCCTGGGTCAGGAAGGTCCCTGGAGAAGGAAACGGCAATCCACTCCAGTATTCTTGCCTGGAGAATCCCATGGACGGAGAAGCCTAGTAGGTTACAGTCCATGGGGTCGCAAAGAGTCGGACACGACTGAGCTACTTCACCTTCAGGCCTTGTTACTGTACCCTTGGACTGCAAGGAAATCAACTAGGCCTAAAGGAAATCAACCCTGAATATTCATTGGAAGGACTGACACTGAAGCTGAAGCTTCAATACTTTGGCCACCTGATACAAAGAACTGACTCATTAAAAGAGACCCTAATGCTAGGAAAGATGGAGGGCAGGAGAAAGGGGGCGACAGAGAATGAGACAGTGAGATAGTATCACTGACTCAATGGACATGATTTTAAGCAAACTCTGAGAGATAGTGAAGGACAGGGAAGCCTGGTGTGCTGCAGTCAATGGAGTCACAAAGAGTAGTACGTGACTTGGCAACTGAACAACAACTCTAAGGCTAGCACACTCTGTGCTCTGGTCTTGCTTGGATCTCAGTGGGATGCCTGCGATGGTTTTTCAGATCATCAGTGTCTCTCAACATCGTGTGACCCCAACACACAAGCAGCAAGAGCAACTGCTCTTTGCCCACCTTCAAGGAGTCCCATCCTGTGCCTGCAGGACTTAGTATTTGGCCAAGGACTCGAGAGAACCCCTGTGCAAACTCCTCCTCATGTGCCTTCTTCTCTGACAGCCAGTTCCTCATATTCTAGCAGCCTGAGTGGTCCTGAAATTTGTTCTGTGTTTGCTCCACCCAGCATCACCCCTGGACCTGGGCTTCATTGCCCTAGGACATGGAGCAACGGGAAGTACCCCCAGTGAGAAAGCTGGAGGCATGTGAGGCTCATCTCTGAGAGCCCCTTCTCCCTGGACCACAGCATTGTGCTCTCTCATCCAGTCCCTAAACAGTGGCCTCAAGATTGTTTGCATTGGGAAGATGCATCTGATTTCCATCACTGCATCATGGTGCAGGCTAGAAGCACCGCCATTCCTTCTGACATAATGAAAATAAGCCGCTCATAAGTATGCATCACATTAATGGAGAAATGCCATGGAAGCAACATGTTGTAATTGAATACAGTCTCCTATGGGTTTTAAAAATTTGGGCTTAAGTTCCCAGCTCTGTGACTTCAATTAATCATTTAATCAATCTAAGCCTCAATTTTCTCATTTGTAAATTAAAGAGGGAATATTAGAATATCTATAAAATTCTCCCTAGTTCTAATATCTTTTTATTCCATGGCACAAAGATAAAACTCATGAATTTTTCATTTTCAAAATAATCCTAAAAAGCATTCCCTTCATTTTAATTCTGATAATATTTCATAAAAGCTTTGATAAAAGTAAGAAGAGGAAAGAAAACTGGGCATTTAATGTACTATCAAATTGTCTTTTATATGCTATGTCTAATGCTCAGCATATCATAGGCATTTAAATTTCCCATAAGAATAAATGTAACCTATCAAGTAACTCAGTGAATAATACCACCAAGAATTCACTACTCCCACTCTTCCCGAGGGGAACAGATAATGTGTTCTTTATTAATTCTAAGAATGACTTGAATACTAGCTGCCAACCTACTCATTTAGACTTCCTCTTTCATTGTAGACTGTCCTAGTTTAATGACCATATTTAAACAAAACTGGAATCATTGGTGTAATCTGAGGATTGAAGAATCACAATCTTTACCTTCATTTATTCATTTACTCCACAAATATCTATTGAGAACTTATGTATCAGCTTCTGAAGACAAAATTATGAGCAAAATAAACTTGATATCTGCTGTCATAGAGTTTAAAGTCTAGTAGAGGAGATAGGCAGTAATAAAATAATAATTTATGAATCAGTGTAAAGTTTCAACTGTGAAATGCTCTGTCAAAGAAGAAACTGTTTATAAGAAGCTAGAATGTGTATTTAATCTTGGGAAGAAAATAGCATCCCAGGAAGAATAGCCTCGTGGTGAGACAAAGGGCTTCCCTGGTGGCTCAGATGGTAATGAATATGCTTGCAGTGCAAGAGACCCGGGTTCTATCCCTGGGTTGGGAAGATCCCCTGGAGAAGGAAATGGCTACCCACTCAGGTATTCTTGCCTGGAGAATTCCATGGACAGAGGAGCCTGGTGGACTATAGTCCATGAAGTCACAAAAAGTCAGATATGACTGAGAAACTAACATTTTGAGAAGAAAGTGGTGGGCATCCTTGCTTTGTTCCTTATTTTAGATAAAATGCTTTCAGGTTTTCACTGTTGGGGATGATGTTACTTGTGGGCTTGTTATATATTTAACATATATGCAGAGTACATCATGAGAAACACTGGGCTGGAGGAAGCACAAGCTGGAATCAAGATTGCCAGGAGAAATATCAATAACCTCAGATATGTAGATGATACCACCTTTATGGCAGAAAATGAAAAACTTAGGAGCCTCTTGATGAAAGTGAAAGAGGAGAGCGAAAAAGTTGGCTTAAAGCTCAACATTCAGAAAACTAAGATCATGGCTTCCGGTCCCATCATGGCAAATAAATGGAGAAACAGTGGAAACAGTGGCTGACTTTATTTTGGGGGGTTCCAAAATCACTGCAGATGGTGATTGCAGCCATGAAATTAAAAGATGCTTATTCCTTGGAAGGAAAGTTATGACCAACCTAGATGGCATATTAAAAAGCAGAGACATTACTTTGTCAACAAAGATCCGTCTAGTCAAGGCTATGGCTTTTCCAGTAGTCATGTGTGGATGTGAGAGTTGGGCTATAAAGAAAGCTGAGTACAGAAGAATTGATGCTTTTGAACTGTGGTGTTGGAGAAGACTCTTGAGAGTCCTTTGGACTGCAAAGAGATCCAACCAGTCCATCCTAAAGGAGATCAGTCCTGGGTGTTCATTGGAAGGACTGATGTTGAAGCTGAAACTCCAATACTTTGGCCACCTCATACAAAGAGCTGACTCATTTGAAAAGACCCTGATTCTGGGAAAGATTGAGGGCAGGAGGAGAAGGGGACAACAAAGGATGAGATGGTTGGATGGCATCCCCGACTCAATGGACATGGGTTTGGGTAGACCCTGGCAGTTGGTGATGGACAGGGAGGCCTGGCGTGCTGTGATTCATGGGGTTGCAAAGAGTCAGACACGACTGAGCGACTGAACTAAACTGTCATATATGGCTTTTATTATGTTGAGGAATGTTCCCTCTATACCCCTTTGTCAAGAATTTTTATCATATATAGACGTTGAGATTTGTCAAAAGCTTTTTCTGCGTCTGTCAATGATCAAATGATTTTTATTCTTTCATTTGCTAATAAGGTATATCACATTGATTGTTTCACAGATATCGAACCATCCTTGTATCCCTGGGATAAATCTATGATTTTTCTAGTTTTATGAATATTAATCCTATCTTCTATAAAATATAATATTGTAAAATGACATTTGCATTACCAACAATTCCTCAACATGATATTCATTCATCACTCTGCAAATTTCCACACACTAAAAGTATTGCTTACAGTGACAAAAATTGCAGATGACCTTACAATCCAGCAATATGAGGTACACAGCCATCAAACATTATAGAAAGTATACATAATAAATTAGTAATTTAAAAAAAAAATAGGTTGCAAAAAAATAGGTTGACCCAAGAAGTATGTTAACTAGTCACTTAATTTGGAAATACATGTATATGTTAGGTATACACAGAAAAATATCTAAACATGTATATACTACAGCTTTGGCAATGAGCATTTTTGTTATAAATGTTTTATTTTTCTTTTTTATAATTTTGTACATTTTAGTAGCTTGTGTTAATTTTATAATCAAGATATTTTCACTTTAATTTTAATGGGAATATTTTAGCAGGTTATTTTAAGCATAAAAGTGAGGGGATAAAATTTTCATATTGAAAAATCCGCTCTAGTAGATGTGTTTATGTAGAGTAGATGCATGTACACAAGGTAAGATTTCAACGGAAGTCCAGGCTGATGATCATCTGAACTGGGGGTTCAGTGTTGGTGACAATGAGGAGATAAATTCTAGAAACCATAGAAAAAATTGACAGCAACTGATGTTTAGCTACCCTCTGCTCTCAAAATATTACACATTTGGGATAAGGACATGTACACTGAATTGCAATGACCATTTCCTTGTTGAAATTATAATCACTTGTGATTATTTTTCTCATTTAAGTCTTTTTAAGCATTTGAAATATCAAATCCATGTAATTATTTTCTAGTTTCTTAGCAATCCTAAGCTGTCAGAATTGTATTCATGAATAAAATATGTGTATTAAACCCAAATAATATCCTGTTACATCACCAATGGCCACCAATAAAAATTATTTTAATAAATTAATAAATTTAAAGTCAAAATAAATTTAATTAAATTATAAATTTAGCAATTATAAAATAATTAAATTATAAATGTAAATTTTATTTTAGTAAAATAATGGTCTAAGTTGACTAAAACAGTTATTACCAGCAAAGAAGTTGTTTGTTAAATAAGTTATTTGGAAAAAATCTCCTGAACATCTACCATCCAACTATGTGCAAGATTATGTGTTGGATAAAGATTAAGACTAATTGAATAAGAAATGGTCCCCTCCCCAAAGAATTCTTAATCTCGGGAGGATACCGAAGAAACATCATTAACTATATTCCAATGTAATAAATAACAACAACCAGAACATACCAAATACACATAGTATGTTGAGAGATAAAATAAATAATCCACATATATTATCTCATTTAATTTTCACACCAATGCTATAAAATAAATATAAAAGTATTAGCTCCATGTCACATATGAGGAAACAAGACTTAGAAGGTTTTGTAATTGGCTCAGTATCAAACATCTAATAAGGGATAATACAGAGACTCAAATCCAGGCATGACTCCAGAGCACACCTGCTGTTCTGTTACACTGAAAGAATGAACAGCTTCTGCACAGAACACAGGCAATTTATCCCTGGAGAGAAGCTGAGGACCATCCGACAGAGGAAGTGAGTTTTGCTCCAGACTTGAAATTTTCCACACGCTTAAAAATGTGCAGGAATTCAAGACAGAGAATTTAGGAGAAGCAGATAGAAATAAAAATGAATGATATACAGTCATGTATGACTAGAGAACAGGATGTCAAAAGCCATTGACAGACGATGAGGCTTCAAAGGAAGGAAAAGTACTTCCTGAATTTAAAGAAGGTCCTTAAATGTCAAAGAGCCAAGAATAACACGCCTTCTATCTAGCCAGTATCTCATTAATTTTTAATGAATAAAGGCAATTCTGATGTGTACATAAAGTTGTAAAATGGCCACAAGGAAATATATCATCAGATAGTTTACATTCTTGCGTTAAACATTATTAGGAATTTAAAGGTTTGAATTTACTGTCACATAAATATATACATGCTTGTCAGCTGTGTTGGATGTTGTTGATCAACAGTTTTTGAATTTAATAACATACAAAAAGAAAAATATCATACATTAAGGCATATATGTGACGTCTAAAAAAAATGGTACAGATGAACTTATTTGTAAAGCAGAAATAGAGTTACGGATATGGAGAACAAGCTTTTGAATACCAAAGGAGGAATGGGGGTGGGATGAGTTGGGAGACTGGAATTAAGACATCTACACTATTGACACTATATATATAAAATAGACAATTAATGAGAACCTACTGTACAATGCAGGGTACTCTACAGTGCTCTGTGGTGACCTAAATGGAAAAGAAGAGAAACGGCAGAGAAGCTCTGGTTGGGAGGTGACACTGAGAGAGAGGATCTGAGTCGAGTGGAGGGTGTGGAAGAGAATCCTCTGACCATGCTACAGAGTTCAAACACCCCAGCATCCATGGTCCCAGCTTCCCGGCAGTGACCATCCCTCAGGGTCCTCGTGTCCACACTCCTGGGAGCACATGCAGCCTTAAATGCAGTTACCTCCCCCAGCATGAACAGATAAGAAGCCAAAACCCCACAGTCAAGAAATCAGGAAAACAGTAAGGGAAAAAGTCACTTAGTCCCCAAACCTGCCATTTTTGTGCATTTTTACTGAATCGAAACGGTAATTAAAGTTGTCCAGATGCTGTCGGTTCAGGGGAGCACTAAAGTAGAAAACACAAAATTGCTTTAATTGCCTTGAGGAGATTAAATTTGGACGTAGCGGGCTCTCCATTAATCTAGCCTCCATTTTGAGCAGAGAAAACACTCACTAGCTTGTGTTTCAAGAATATCGATCTGTCTGAGCTGTGTATGTATTCTTAAATAACTGTAGGCAGGCTATAAATCTACTGTCTGATTCTTACTGGTGCCTCAAGCTATCCTGTTCATCCCACAAAGACTGTCTGTTTCCCCGGTTCTGTCTCGCTAACTTAGAAGCGTCTCACCTGGGTGCAGACGCAATCGCAAAGCTATAAACGTAGCCTCTCTGGGGCAGAAATTCTTATGGCATCTCTAAAGTAAAAATAGACTAGATTGATGAGGTCTCAAAGCACTGCCTCTAATGAGCTGAAGACTCCCATCTGTGCCCTTTCCTGACGTGGAGGAAGCCAGGGAGAAGCAATCAATGAGATGCAATGACCTCTTCATCAACATTAAAGTAACAGTGGGATATGCAGAGGGGTTCCCGAAGGCACTGAGGTTTAGCCTAATAACTGAAGACAAACAAACAAAATTAAAGCGTTAATTCAAACAGGGAGTGACAAACGTAGCTGTAAGAAATGCACTCATCTGAATCTATAAACATTAACCAAACAAACAAATCCCACATCCCCAAGGAAGGTAAAGATCAGCTGGCAAGTTAATGTTTCCTTGGAAAGTAAGACACTCCATGGACCCTTCCCCGTGTGAGTGGCACAAGCCTACAGTGATCCATCACTCTTCTCCAGATGCTAGCAGACTGGCTTCTGAGGCTTCAGTCTGCTCTTGAGGGGAAAGACAAGGCTGGGGGAAAGACAAGGCTGAGAGGAAGCCAAGCAACACTGGACTCAGAAAGTGCAGCAGAAAGTGAATGTGCATAGAGAAACGTCTGTTTCTAGGTAAATCATATTTACAAAGTATGCTGGAGCGAAAATCAAACACCTGTGGAATGTTACCTGTGGAAGATCTTGGGAAGATATCTTGTTGAATTAACCACAACTGTAATGCTTTGAGGCAGATACTTCGCTTTGTTGACTAACATTCAGGATTTATTTATTTCACTTGAGTTCACAGAACTGGAAGGAGGATCTCAGAGCTGGAAGGAAATGGCTTCCCTGCATTTTCTCCATTGGAAGTTCAGCTTGAGTAGTCTGACTTCACTCTCCAATCCTGTCTAGTGAAGTATTCCAGTGGACATTAACACCTGCTGCAAACTGATTAGGTCCTTCAGAGTAGAGTGCCTGGCAAAATAGTTCATTCAAAGGAAATGCAATTGTTAGGACAGAAACAAAAGGCTGCTTCGCCAATCTGCTTCAGGACCTGTCAACTTCAATAGCAATTGTCCCTGGGATGGAATAAATGCACAGACCAGTATGAGTGGAGGGAAGAAAATGATTTAATAAGAATTCCTACTTACAGAAAGCTTCATGCCTACAGAGAAGGGCATGTTTCAGCACCCTCGGAGAGGAATAGTATTTAAATTCAATATGAAGTGTCATGATCAAAATATGCTTCTACTCATCACCATCAAACATGCACAAAAGTGAATTTTTACCATTGAACTACAGCAGATTAATGTTTCTTTTAATTAGCAGGAAATCACAGGTAATAAAATACTTCGAGACATCTATTTTCCAGTCATACAACATAAATGGCACTTTTTCCCTGAGAATGTAACCCTCGAATGACTTCGTCACCTCCTACTTGATAAATGGAAATGTTTTCTTCTACTCAAGGTCACAGCAAGACAAACAAACCTGTGGAAGGCAGCGAAGATGAAATGTGCCCAGTGTTTTTTTTTTTTTAAAAAATTGCTTATAGTTTTCTGGTTTAGTTCAATCAAGTAAAGCATCAGAGAAAAAGAACAATGACTACCCGTAAACAAAGAGGGCGAAAGACTGAACTCAGTGTCAGTCAAATGTCCTAGCTTCATACATATTTATTATACTGTCTCCAAACATAAAGTTTTTAAAAAAGCATCTGTGCTGATATATCTGGCAAGCTTTTTCTTGGGGGATTAAATCTAGTGACCCGACACTAAGAGGCAGTGACACTCATTTTAAGGGAAAGAATTCCAAAACAGTCCTAGTTTGGTCTTTTCTTTCTTCAACTCTACTGTAACATTTAACAGGTGGAAGGGAAATATTTATGAAATAAATAATGCCTTTTTCTTTATATTCCCTATCTTCCTTCCAGAGCATCAGACTGGATGGTTATCACAGGTTCACATATAAAGCATTCCTTTAAATATCTTAAGGTACTAAGTAGAAATCTGCTATAAGTTATAGGAGGAAATATGGATTCGCTTTAAAAAGCCACAGTAGCTGAAGTGCAGCACATTGTAGCTGAAGCAGGGACTCTCACAAGGTCACAACTAAGGGGTCTCATCTGGAGCTTGACTGGGAAAGGGTCTGTTTCTAAGAGCATGTGGTCCCCAACAGAACCCAGTTTTCCTCCCTCCTGCTGAGAGACCCCTGTGTGTGTCCTGCCTTGCTGTGAAAGTGTTAATCATGCAATGGTGTCCAACTCTTTGCAACCCCACTGACTATAGCCCACCAGGCTCCTCTGTCCATGGGATTTCCCAGAATCCTAGAGTGGGTTGCCATTTCTCCTCCAGGGGATCTTCCCAACCCAGGGATCAAACATGCAGGTATCCTGCATTTCAGGTAGATTCTTTATTACCTGAGCCACCAGGGAAGCCCTGTCTTGCTGCAACAATTAGTAATTGAACTCTTCATTGCAGGTGTGTTCCTGGCAGTCCTAGAAGCAGAGCACTGGGCTTTGTCCCTCCTCTGGTTGCTCTCCTCTTACACAGCAAGTGTATCCACACCCTCTTTGCATCATGTGACTAAGGAGTTCTCATGTGTGGTCAGATCAGCACAGTGACAAGCAGCATCCTCACATTGTCTAGGCATGTCCCTGAGTTTACATCCTGAGAATGTATTCTGATTGTTCTTTTGGCTCAGAAAATGCAGAAACATCTAACCTCATACACAACAAGCATCTCAAGGCAGGGAGAGCCAGGTGATTGTTTTCCCATAATCAGAAAAGGAGAAAGGGGCGGCAGAGAATGAGATGGTTAGCTAGCATCACCGACTCCAGGGACATGAATTTGAGCAAACTCCAGGAGATAGTGGAGGCCAGAGGAGCCTGGCATGCTTCAGTCTATGGGATCACAAAGAGTTGGACATGACTTAGCGACTGAACAACAATCAGCCCCTTCTTTGAGGAACCATTAAAGAAAAATAAATAAAATATATCTAAAGCATATGTTTTTACATATATATACATACTTAGGCATATGCATACACACAAACATGTATATATACACATAGGCAGGCACACATGTGTATGTAAAGCTACATTTCAGAATTGGCTATGGGTCCATATTAACTCTCCTGAAACAAGCATTCATATGGAAATGGTCTAACATAAGGAAATTGAGAATCGATACTGAGTAATTTGTCTGTTATTAATTTTATTACATTAGAAGCAGCACATTCATTTCAATTATTGATCTAGCCAGCATATTTAGAGTGGGCAAAGCTTCTTGTATTGACAACCAGCCAAATGGAGTGGGGGAGACAGAGAAAGGGGAATATTCTGTACATACCCTGGCTCCTTCAGGCTTTGAACAGGAGAATTTCATTCTTTGCAACCATCAGGAGCTCCATCGTCTTTTTGGACTCAAGCTCTCAGCAGAGTTTCCCCACAGAGTGAGCAGCAACTTCTGTCCCTGTGATTCCTGTGTTCAGAATATTCATAAGGAGGACATTATGGTGTCCAGGCTGTAAATGCTGATGTGCTTATTCATGTCCAACTTTTTGCAACCCCATGGACTGTAACCCACCACACTCCTCTGTCCACGGAATTATCCAAGCAAGAGTACTGGAGTGGGAGTGGGTTGCCATTCCCTTCTCCAGGGGATCTTCCTGACCCAGGGATCAAACTCAGGTCTCCTGCACTGTAGACAGATTATTTATTGTCTGAGCCACGAGGGAAGCACTCTTCTGTTGATGCACATTTAAAAATACAGAATGTTTCACAAATCTGCCTGTCACCTTGTCCAGGGGCCATGTTAATCTTCTCTGTATCGTTCCAATTTTAGTATATGTGATGCCTAAGCAAGCACACCATAAAGTCTTAAGAATCAAAAAAGTCTTTTTTGAACTAGAATCAGTTCAGTTCAGTCTCTCAGTCGTGTCTGACTCTGTGACCCCATGAATCGAAGCACACCAGGCCTCCCTGTCCATCGCCAACTCCCGGAGTTCACTCAAACTCACGTCCATTGAGTCGGTGATGCCATCCAGCCATCTCATCCTCTGTCGTCCCCTTTTCCTCCTGCCCCCAATCCCTCCCAGCATCAGTCTTTCCCAATGAGTCAACTCATCACATGAGGTGGCCAAAGTATAGTATTACTTAAAAATATGATTAAGTGCACAATTTAGATAATGAACAAAAATATGCATAATGAAATATCCACAAATATGAATGTACAGCCACAAATCCATCTTCATACACAGCTTTCTCTGAAGAAAGACCCAGCTTAGACAGTGCATTTTCCCCACTTCTTTCTAGAGCACACACTTTTTGGAGTCTGGGTTTCCAATAACTGATTTCACTCCCTAACAATTTTCTACATGCAAGCTGAAGTAGTGTTATGTACCAAAGTTTAATACAGAAGAGTTTAAAAGTTGATAGTTTTAATGAAATTCTTTTCAAGTGATAACCTGGAGGGTGATCAGGAAGTCAGTCTCCCACCACCATCACTGGACCCTCTTTGACCTTGCTCCAAGGAAACCAAAAGAACAAGCTGTGATGGGTAATTTCTTTTGGAACCAAGGGATGGAGTCATCATGCAAAGATAAATCAAGAGAAGAATCTTTTACAGTAATGTGATTAGTAGTTCCAGGGTCAGAGGCAGAGTGCCGAGAAGAGAAGCTGATGACGTAAGCGTATAAACTTGACATCCTAGCCAAGTCTGTTACTAATGTAGCTCAGAGGTCATCATTTTTATTATACCAGCAACCAACCAGCTGGGTCAAAAGGGGGGGGAAACAAACACATTCAGTCTCAAAGTACCTTATTTGGTTTCCTAGCAATTGAATAACCACATCTCTGGTGAGCTGCTAATGGCTCTTCCTCTTCTCTTAACATCTAATCAAAATTCACAGCCAGAAGCAACATGGAGTGAGTAGCCCAGTCAAGACATTAATTATTCTGGTGATAAAACTGTCTCAACAGTGGGCTTCAAGCAGACATAATTTCTGTGACCAGAAATGCTTAAAGCATGATGTTTACCCTTTGATGTTTTGAATATTTTAAATTAGGCAGGAGGGAGGGCACAGAAGCTAGCCACTCCCTGGCAGGTCTTAGCAGGCAGCTTGAGAATCAGAGGAGAACATGTGTCCATTTGTAGCTCTTGTCCTTCAAATTCCAAGAAAAATGGCACTTCATCTCTGAAAGTCATGCACACAAGAGTTATAGCAAATTTAAAAAAAAAGTTATGTCAAATTAAAGAGACCAATTGCTTCAGCACCATTAAGATCACATCTTGTTCTGATGCTAAAAATTCATCTGACAAGATACTAGTACTGGTTAACATTAGAACAACCTTGGGCCCCTTCATCCATTCTAATGCATTCTCTAAATGTACAAGTGCCATCGGCAAGTCTATGAACATACAGTGCCAGGGGCGCCATTATCCTCAAGAAGAAAACAGTTTATACACTGAGTGCTGGCAGAGCTCTGGACAGAGCAATCGGAAGAGAAAGCTGACGTCATCTGCCAACCACGTGGCTTGTTTTCCGCTTATTTTCTTATGGCAAAAATGCATGACCTTCAACTGTCATTCAGTAAAACACCATTTTGTAAAATGTAAGGCTAAAAAGCAATCATAAGTGATCAAAGGCTGGGTGGGAAAAGATAGTGAGAATCGACTCTGTGACAGAAGCGTCTGACAACACTTTATACAAGGAGAATATCATTTCAATCTCAAATTGACTCTGTGATGCAGATATATTTTGTCATTGCTGTTCAGTTGCACAGTTGTGTCTGACTCTTTGTGACCCCGTGTACTGCAGCTTGCCAGGCTTCCCTATCTGTCACCAAATCACGGAGCTTATTCAAACTCATGTCCATCTAGTTGGTGATGCCATCCAACCATCTCATCCTCTGTCACCCTCTTCTTCTCCCACCCTCAATCTTTCCCAGCATCAGGGTCTTTTCCAGTGAGTCAGCTCTTCACAACTGGTGGCCAAAATATTGTATCCTCATCTTCAGCATCAGTCCTTCCAAGGATTCTGGGTGGATTTCCTTTAGGATTGACTGATCTTCTTGCTGTCCAAGGGACTCGCAAGAATCTCTGTGCTATTTTTCTGTAAAAGAAAATTCCCCAAATCAATTGGCTTAAAGCAGTATTAATTCATTTTTGTGCATAAATCTGTGGGTCATCTACTGATTCACATCAGATTTGGTTGGCCAGAGAAGACCTTGGTCATGCACTCATGGACAACTGGTGGGTTGTCTGGGAACTGGCAGACACAGGTCTGGCATTGCCTACCGGGCCTTAGTGATGATGGAGCCTTGTGTCTTTCATTGTGCAGCAGGTTGGTTCAGACCTATTGATATGGCTGTAGCAGGGTTCCAAGGGAGAGTAAGACTTCAAAGCCCACTGAGGTCTAGGCTCGAAACTGGCACATTGCATTCCAGCATGTTCATTTTGCCAATGCGAATTAGAAATTCAGCATAGATTCAAAGAGTAGATAAACACACTCCACTTCTGGGTGAGAGAAGATTGAAAATCTCACTGCAAAGTTATGGTAGAGGGAGGAGCAGAGAACTGAGAGAACTGAGGCCATTTTCTCCATGCCTGTCATCCACACCCTTGCTGTGACTTCATCCTGGGCACTTTGTCCTTTCCACTCCTTGACTTTACATTAGTCTTCATGACTTGGTTTGGCTAAGGTGTTGGGTGGAGGACAAAGTGCCCACTCTGATCATAGGTCTTAAGAGGCTTGCTTGCCCTGTAGTCCCTACATTGCCAGAAGAAATGCAAGTTCCAGAAAGAGGATGACGAGCATGAGCGAGAGCTGGACCTGCAGAACTTCACCATAGGGAAGACCACCCCAACACCACGGCCTGAAGACATGGCCTCCCCACTGACCTGCAGACCTGTGAGGATAAAGGGCCACAGGTTAATTCACTGAGTCTGGGGGTGACGCTGCACTGTGTTATTGGCAATATAGGTAATAGCCAAGTGATAGTCAAATGATATTGAAATACAAAAAAGAGAGGCAAGAAACTTCGCTCCGGGAGCTTATAATCCAATGGGGAGAGAAACACCATAAACAAATACACAGAGTGATATCAAGTATAATTAGTGCCATGAATAAAATGAACTTAATAGTTTGGTAAGGAGTGTCTTTCCTTAAGGTGACTGAGAACTAGTGCTTGCATTTTTAAATACACATGGGTGGTAGCCATCTACACTCAGGGACAGAAGCCTGTGCTGCAGAAAATGGCTGTTGCTTTACCACAACTTTTTAAGCTTCTCTAGTTTCTAACTTTCAGCTCTATCTCTGACAGTTATCAATAGTGGAGCCTAATACTAGTGCATGCATTAAAGTGACTAATGTTTGATGTGCTAAGTCTCTTCAGTTGTGTCCAACTCCTTGCGACCCTGTGGACTATAGCCTGCCAGGCCCTTCTGTCCATGGGATTCTCCAGGCAGGATACGGGAGATGGTTGCCATGCCCTCCTCCAGATCTTCCCAACTCAGGGATCAAATCCTTGTCTCTTATATCTCTTGCATTGGCAGGTGGGTCTCTTACCACAAGTGCCAGGCAATCCAATAAATAAAGTTTTAGATTTTACAAGTTCAATCCACAGCAGTATAGTGGATTACAAGTAAACATTGCTGCTAATTTTACCTTTTAGAGTGAGCAAGGTAGCATTTATGTATGCTCAGTGTTTTACTTTTCTTGTTCTCTGGTGTGCAAATTAAGTTTTATTCACCACTATGCCAAGCTCAAACACACCATTAGGTTTTTCTGAAAATGGGTAATTACTACTTCTTGGCTAGAGGTACAATTCCCAAATAAAGGGACAACATCTTAGAGCACTGTTAGTTTGGTTTCCAATAATAATAAGTTCATGGAGTTCTCAGGGCAAGAATACTGAAGTGGTTTCTCCAATACTTTGGCCACCTGATGCGAAGAACTGACTCATTTGAAAAGACCCTGATGCTGAGAAAGATTGAAGGCAGGAGGAGAAGGGTACAACAGAGGATGAGATGGTTGGATGACATCACTGACCCAATGAAGTTTGAGTAAGCTCCAGGAGTTGGTGATGGACAGGGAAGTCTGGCATGCTGCAGTCCATGGGGTTGCAAAGAGTCAGACACGACTGAGCGACTGAACTGAATTGATCTGAATAATAAGTATCACAGAAGAGAGTAAAGCTTCCTCACCTGGAGCAACTCAGTTTCACCCTTTCACAGATGCATGCCCAGAAAAAGTCAGCACTTGATAAATGCAGACTGGAATGAATGGATGTGAGACAGACTTGGGACAAACAAGTTGTGCAAACATAGTGCTTGACCACCACTGTTATTCTATGTAGAGCATGGCCAGTCCACATGCAAATGACCCAGAAACCTTGTCATTTCCATGCTCTGCCCTCTACTAGGGGCCAACAGACGTTCAGTCCCATCTACTTCCAGCCTCCAGAGCTTGAAGTGAGTGAAAGTTGCTCAGTCATGTCCGACTCCTTGCAACCCCATGGATTATGCAACCCATGGAATTCTCCAGGCCAGAATACTGGAGTGGGTAGCCTTTCCCTTCCCCAGGGGATCTTCCCAGCCCAGGGATCAAACCCAGGTCTCCCACATTGCAGGCAGATTCTTTACCAGCTGTTCAGACCTTGAACTACTTCATTAAAGCATTCCCATAAAAACAATTCCTGAATCATCATTTTCATTATTTTATCTACCCTCAGAGATCAACAGCTATCAGAAGCAATGATGTGTTAAATATTAATTTCTGGATAAACATTTAGGAAACTATTTCATTTGCAAATAAATCTCTGGTACCAGCAACTAGATTTTCTTTGCTATCCCCAAATCTTCTGAATTAAGGACATCTGCCGGAAAATAAATCCACAACTTCTTAAGACATCATTTATTGCAACTGTTATTTCATGCCAATCTCACAACCTTTCCTTTGGGTCTAATCTTACAGCTATTGCACATCCTGAAACCCTACCAATAATTATTTTCACAGAAGAGGAAGGATAACTTGGCTTTGTCAAATCATTCAGAAAAACATCTGTGGCCAGGAGCTGAGGCAGTCACCCAGCAGACTCAGAGCCTGGGGGCAATAGGTGAGCAATCAAATTGTTATTCTCCACCAGGCTGAAAACCATATTTTATTTGCAATCTTTTTTAGGTTTGGGCTGTCACAATAATTCCCAAAGGGAGAATAGGCCTCCCCACCCAGACCTGAACAGAGCTCATGCCTGCACAGTTGTTATGTCATCCTGCTTTGACGATGTGTCCCACCAAGCACACTCCAGACCAGAGCAGAGTTTGTCTCTGGTGTCTGCATCTGGCTGGCTCTGATGTAGGGCAGAGGCCACAGGTCCTCTGCTGGTGCTGAGTTAGAAATACCTGTTATTCTCAAGAAAATCCTAAGTACCAAAGGAAAAAGAGGAGATAACTGGAAAGCCCCCTTTCAATGACATTCGAGCTAAAGGGCCTGATTAGTGATGGTGGGCAGGTGGTGGAAGAGATGAGGAGAAGGGTGAGGGGAATAGAGGCACCATGGGTAGGTCTACTGCTCTAGCTGTGAACTGTGAGCTACTCAGGGCTGCTGGGGCTCCCACCTCCAATCCCAAAATTTGTTCAGATGCTCTATAGAGAAGGTCACAGCTATGGACCTTGTCAGCTGTTTCTCAGAGCAGCAGGACTCCTCCCTCCGGCCCATGTGGTCTCTTTCAGGGCCTTTCCTGCTGAAATGGAAGTAAACGCCATGTAGAGACAGATTTATACATCCTATCCCCTTTCATTTTCTGCAGCTATCACTATTAACCACCCTTCCTGTTCCAAAAAAGAAATCAGACAACTTCCTAAGTATTTCCTGGGTAAAAATCAAGTGCTTGGTGACTTGGGGCCAGGAATTAACGTTATTATTTATTCCAGTTTCAGTACCTGCTCCAGGTGTTGCTCTGAAGGGAAAGGGAGTGAAGGGGGGACACACAGAAGATGTCAATGCAGATGTTTTCAGCACCATGGACAGTTCTACCAAGAGCCCCAGGCTCCTCAGCGCTCACAGTACTGGTGAAAGAGATATTTACAAAGACTGCCACCTACCTCTTGCCTTATAATTCTTAGCAATATCTAATAAATCTATCAGATAACCCACTAATCCCACTACTGGGCATATACTCTGAGAAAACCACAATTCTGAAAGACACATGTACCCCAATGTTCACTGAAGCAGTATTTACAATAACCAGAACATGGAAGCAACCAAGATGTCCATCAACATAGTGGATAAAGAAGTTGTGGTACATTAATACAATGGAATATTACTGAGTCATAAGAAGGAATGAATCTGAGTCAGTTGTAGTGATGTAGATGAACCTAGAGCCTCTTATACATAAAGCGAAGTCAGAGAGAGGAAAACAAGTATCGTATATTAATGCATATATATGGAATCTAGAAAAATGGTGCTGATGAACCTAGTAGAAAACAGACTTGTGGACACAGCAGGGGAAGGTGATGGCAGGATGAACTGAGAAAGTAGCACTGACGTACACACGCTATCATGTGTAAAACAGATAGCTAGTAAGAAGTTGCTAAATAACACAGAGAGCTCAGCCTGGTGCTCTATGATGACCTAGAGGGGTGCAATGCAGGGAGGGGAGGGATGGAAGGGATGTATTTATAATTACAACTGATTTGCGTCGTATGGCAGAAACCAATAGAGAATTGTAAAGCAATTTCCCACCAATTAAAAAAAAATTTTTTAAGACTCAAAAACAAAGAAAAAAATTTTTAATTGTTTACACCTTACTACATTCAGGGATCCCTATGTATAAAGGCAACCTGCACAGACAACACATCTGCAGAGCTGCAATGGTGAGGACCTGTATAATTAATCACACTAACTTGCTTCTTCAACACTATTTGAGTGTGGTATTCTTTCTTTTCAATGTAACTGAATGATCTCTGCAACCTCATTAGCCATGTAACTTGCTTTATATAAAGAAATGTGTACATACATTGCTCAGTTTTCATAATTGTTAGAACCACAGGAACTCTGCATGCTCTGGCCACCGGCTCCCAATCTTAACCTCAGGCTAACTGTCTAAAAATAGCAATTACAGTGAGCCTTCTTGACCATTTTGGGCTAGAACTTTGAGATGGACTCCTGGGGGCACGCATGTTTTTAGAAGACCCAGAGGGATTTCTGAAAATCACCATTCTACCCAATTACTTGTTAAGTTTCTAGGTGATTTTTTTAAGATTTTTTTTTTTTGATGCAGACCATTTTTAAAGCCTTTATTGAATTTGTTACAATATTGCTTCTGTTTGGTTTTTTTTGGCTAGGAGGTATATGGGTTCTTAGCTTCCCGATTAGGGATCGAATCCACACCCTCTGCATTGGAAGGTGAAGTCTTAAGAACTAGGCTGCCAGGGAAGTTCCCAAGTTTCTAGCTGATTTTATTTCAAAATGTGATTATCGGTCACATATTGTTATCTATTAAGGGAATAAGAAATGGATATCAAACAAAGGACGTTGGACAGGATACAGAAGTCCTGGGTCTCTGTCTTGCAATGGAACTAAACAAACATCAGTGTGGCTTGGCAAGTCACTTAATTCCTTGGGCCTCAATCTCTTGAAATAAGGTATTTTAGATCAAATTCCTAAGTTCCCTTCCAGCTGGAAATTAGTGTTTGTATGTATATGTCTATTTTATAGTAGTCATATAAATCATCTAAAAATGAATCACACTCAAGGTTCAAATGATTCCATCATCAACTGGAGCTCAGCAACATTTCAATGTCCTGTTCCAGGTTTAATGTTCAAATTTTAATGTGGATTTTCATCATGACAGTTTTCAATCCAGATATTTCTATTTCCGACAATGAAAACCTAGTCCTGTTTAATAACTTCTGTAAATAGAAAGGGAGGAAGGAAATTTGTGTGTTCGATCTAAGGATTAAGCCTGAAAAAAATTAGACTGGTGGCTCAGCAGTAAAGAATTCTTGTGCAATGCAGAAAGCACAGGAGATGCAGGTTCAATCTCAACTCAGATCCCCTGGAAAAGGAAATGGCAACCTGTTGCAATATTCTTTCCTGGAGAATTCCGTGGACAGAGGAGACTGGTGGGCTACAATCCATGGAGTTGCAAAGAGCTGGACACGACTGAGCACAGTTGTGTTAGCACAGACACAATTAGAAATAGAATTGGCTAAAACAAAAATATCAATCATGTTTTCTCCAAAAGTGTTCATCTTACAACTCAATGCTTGGTGGTCTTGCCAGTCTTCTGACATGGTTACTCTACTGTCCCCTTCATCTCCTCCCCCAAATTTCCTTGTTGGCGTCAGGTCTCTGCAGTTGCCCAAAAGCTAGTGGGAAAGAGCTTGTAGGTTTGGCGTCTGTTCTTCTTTTCTCAAAAGAGAATATGAAATGTACCAGTAGGTAAGGCATTCAAATATAGACGTTATGGCCCTTTGTTCATGAATGTCTTTGCTGTTGTTGTTGTTCAGTCACTAAGTCCTGTCCGACTCTTTGTGACCCCATGGGCTGCAGCATGCCCAGCTTCCCTGTCCTTCACTATCTCCTGGACTTTTCTCAAACTCATGTCCGTTGAGTCAGAGATGCCATCCAACCATTTCATCCTCTGACATCCCCTTCTAGTAGAAGTTCTGTTGAGCTATGAGTCACTTTTTAACACAAGCTCCTTCTGTGGCTTCTGCTTGCAGGTGACAATGATCTTCCCAGTGGAGGACAGAGTCAAACCTGACTCTGCGGGATCCATGGAGAGGAATCTGCAGGGGGAATGGCTAGGAAAATTGCACGTAGTAAATCCTCAATAAATGGCTATAGAATTACAAACTGAAACTATAATCTTTTGTGCAAAGATACTGGTTTACAACTTCTACTAAGAATCCCAATGAGCATTAAAAAACACCATTAATGCCCAGCTGAGGAATCTGGAATAGCATTTCTTAACAAAACTTGGGATCTTGATTCATTTTGTTGCTTTTCATCCTTGTTTAAGAGTTTTATTAATGTACCCCCAAAGGCTGTTCCACCAAAACTAATCATGAGCCATACTGCTGTCATTTTATATCTTCTCAATTTAGGAATCAGTTAAAAAGGAGTAATGTGACCCAAAAACTAAAGGATACAGCGCCACACCAGAAAAATTCCAAGTGAAAGTCATTCAGTCATGTCTGACTCTTTGCAACCCCGTGGACCGACTATACAGTCCATGGAATTCTGCAGGCCAGAATACTGGAGTGGGTAGCCTTTCCCTTCTCCAGGGGATCTTCCCAACCCAGGGATCGAACTCAGCTCTCCCTCATTGCAGGAGGATTCTTTACCAGTTGAGCCACAAGGGAAGCCCAAGAATAATGGAGTAGGTAGCCTATCCAGCTGATCTTCCCAACCCAGGAATTGAACTGGGGTCTCCTGCATTGCAGGCAGATTCTTTACCAACTGAGCTATCATTCCAAGTATTAAATAACACCACACACTTACACCAACTTTCTATTCTGAAAGGCTACTACCGCTTTGGTGGGCTAACTTTTATAACCTCTTAGAACACTCCTGTGATAACTATTAAGATTTTATGCTCGGGGACTTCCCTGGAGGTCTGGTGGTTGAGACTCTGCACTTCCAGTGCAGGGGCCATGAGTTCAACCCTGGTCAAGGAAATTAGATGCCACATCATGCAGCCAGAAAAAAATTTTTAAAGGTTTATTTTCTTTGTTACTAAAATTGTCATAAAAAATGCCCCCATAAATGCATTCTTTTTAAAGTTGAGTAATATTGCATTGTATATATGCACCACAGTGTCCATACCCATTCATCTGCCAGTGGGCCTCTAGGCTGCTTCCATGTCCTAACTATTGCAAAAAAGTGCCCTAACAAACATTGGGGTACATGAACCCCGTGCTCTGTGACAACTTGGAGGGGTGGATGGGAGTTAGAAGGGAGGTTCAAGAGGGAGGGGACAAATGTACACCTGTGGCTGATTCATGCTGGTGTATGGGAGAAACCAACTCAATATTGTAAAGAAATTATTTTTCAATAAATTTTTTAAAAATGTCCCTATATCAACAAGGAACCATCACTACAGACAAAGCTAGTGGAGGCAATGGAATCCCAGCTGAGCTATTTCAAACCATAAAGGATGACATTGTTAAAGTGCTGCACTCACTATGCAGGCAAATTTGAAAAACTCAGCAGTGGCCACAGGACTGGAAAAGGTCAGTTTTCATTCCAATCCCAAAGAAGGGCAATGCCAAAGAATGTTCAAACTACCACACAATTGTACCCATTTCACTGGCTAGCAAGGTCATGCTCAAAATTCTTCAAGCTAGGCTTCAACAGTAAGTGAACTGAGAACTTCCAGGTATACAAGCTGGTTTTAGAAAAGGCAGGGGAACCAGAGATCAAATTG
This sequence comes from Ovis canadensis, assembly GCF_042477335.2. NCBI lineage: Eukaryota > Metazoa > Chordata > Mammalia > Artiodactyla > Bovidae > Ovis > Ovis canadensis. The sequence goes on from NC_091247.1 coordinate 61,932,257, forward strand.
CCAACATCCATTGGATCGTAGAAGAAGCAAGAGAATTCCAGAAAAGCACATCTAATTCTGCTTCACTGACTACACTAAAGCCTTTGACTGTGTGGATCACAACAAACTGTGGAAAATTCTGAAAGAGACGGGAATACCAGATCACCTTACCTACCTCCTGAGAAACCTGTATGGAAATCAAGAAGGAACGGGACATGGAGCAACGGACTGGTTCAAAACTGGGAAGGAAGTACATAAAGGCTGTACACAGTCACCCTGCTTATTTAACTTATATGCAGAATACATCATGTGAAATGCTGGGCTGGATAAAGCTCAAGCTGGAAACAAGATTGCTGGGAGAAATATCAATAACCTCAGATATGCAGATGACACCACCCTTATGGCAGAAAGTGAAGAAGAACTAAATAGCCTCTTGATGAAAGTGAAAGAGGAGAGTGAAAAAGCTGGCTTAAAACTCAACATTCAGAAAACGAAGATCATGGCATCTGGTCCCATCACTTCATGGAATATAGATGGAGAAACAATGGAAACAGTGACAGACTTTATTTCTTGGGTTCCAAAATCACTGCAGATGGTGACCCAGCCAAGAAACTCAAAAATGGAGAAAAACTATGACAAACCTAGACAGCATATTAAAAAGCAGAGACATTACTTTGCTGACAAAAATTTGTCTAGTCCAAGCTATGGTTTTTCCAGTAGTCATGTATGGATGTGAGAGCTGGACCATAAAGAAGGCTGAGGGTTAAAGAATTGAGGCCTTTGAACTGTGGTGTTGGAGAAGACTCTTGGGAGTCCCTTGGACTGCAAGGAAATCAAATTAGTGCATCCTAAAGGAAATCAACCCTGAATATTCATTGGAAGGACTGATGCTGAAGCTGAAGCTCCAATACTTTGGCCACCTGATGCGAAGAGTTGACTCACTAGAAAAGACCCTGATGCTGGGAAAGATTGAAGGCAGGGGGAGAAGGGGACGACAGAGGATGAGATGGTTGGATAGCATCACCGACTCAATGGACATGAATCTGAGCAAACTCCAGGAGATTGTGGAGGACAGGGAAGCATGGCGTGCTGCAGTCCATGGGGTCAAAAAGAGTTAGACACAACTGAGCAACTAATCAACAACAACACAGACTAATAGACTAAGTCCTGCCATTAAGAACACCAAACAGAACAACAGTACATCCATGCAAAGATCCCTGCTTTTATAGGATCTTTGTGCTATACATTCATTCTAATGAGCATAGTCATACTTCTTCATTAGCTTGTTTGTCCATAGGTTTCCAAATTAAATGCAATTACTTAAAAAAGAATCAATAACAGCTAAGACAGCTCAGACCTTGGCAGGCTCTTAAAATAATTCTCCATCTTTTTTACCAGAACAATGTTTAGTCAAGTTGGAAGAATATTTTAAGAGGCCCTAAATCAGATTAAATGATGGCTTTCAGGTCTTGCTATCTCGGAATGCTGCCAGATAGCAATTTCTGTGATTGGCTCAGTGTGCATTAGGAGAGCTCGTTCTGATGATGTCCAGATGACTCATTGCTTCTAATTCTCTTAAAAAGAGCCAGGAGACCTGCAATGTTAATTACATTATGGGACAGAGTGGAGGAGTATTCACTGGAGATGGATCCAAATTATGCATCACAGGCTCCCATCTGCAAAGTCATCTGGGAGTATGGTTTGTCCTCGTAAGGAAGGCATCTTGGTCTCAGGGAATTGGGTTGTTAGTTTTTCACTTTGCAAGTGTATTTTTAACACATAAAATACCAGCTACCATGACCAGAGTCATTAGAAGATGTACAGTTTGTTCCTCCTCTGGCCCAGGCTGTGGTGAAAACAACTGGGTTGGATGGCAGCCCCTGGATGCTTAGATTCCATTCTGAAAGGAGCGTATTATAGGAAATGATTGTTTGTTTCCTCTGAGTGCGGGTGATAAATCTAGTGGACAGTCTGCTTCAGACAACCTTTGTCTGATGGAAGGAGATCTTGTCATGCCTTACCCAGACACTACCCACATCAATCAAGGACGGTTTGATTTCTGTGTTCTTAATGGGAAAACACAAAGGAGTTTTGTTTAGTGAGATTTATCTGGGAATACTGATCTTTAGCCACCAGAAAATCTCTTCTTCTCATTGTATAAACTGGCTTTGATGGACGTGTGTCTTTGCTGACTTAAAGGAATCAGATTATGTCAATCCAAGATCTATATTCCCTGTTGCTAGCAGGTTGTATGGATACTGGGCTCTCTTCCTCACTTACTAGAATTTGCTGGATCCAAAAAAATCTAAAATCCAAATATATCACTCAGTCATGTCCAACTCATTTTAACCCCATGGACTGTACCCTACCAGGCTCCTCTGTCTGTGGGATTTCCTGGGCAAGAATACTGGAATGGGTTGCCATGCCCTGGGCAAGAATACTGGAATGGGTTGCCATGCCGTTCTCCGAGGGATCTTCCCAACCCAGTGAGTGAACCTGTCTCCCACATTGGCCGGGGTCTATAAGACTGAGCCACGGCAGAGCTGACAATAATCAGTCCCTCCAGGACATAAATGGACCCGGGTTGCCAGCTGTGACTTTAGCTGCCTTTAGTACCTCCTAGAGGCAGGCATTCCCCCTGCTGACCAGCTCTTGAGCCCAACCTGGAATTCTGGGAATGCTGCTGCTGGTGTGGAAGGCAGTGTCCCACCAGCTTCAGCATCACTGCTTCCCTTCTTTAATTTCCCCTAAGCTCTTGGTCTGGGTCCTGGGAGCAGAGTGCTCTGGTGATAAATTGACCTTAATTAAGCCAGTGTATGGCTAAGTTAAATTAAAGGAGCATTTGGCTGCCAGCAAATCCATTTAGATATTTTAAAATATTTACCTCTTGCTAAATATGGCAGGCTCTGCATATTTAGTCAGAATGATCTATTTTTCTCAAGGAGTTGCAATCCATTGGAGTAGTTTCCATAGTAGGAAATATAGCCTAATATTATAACAGGAAAAAGTTGTGAGGCATTTATTATTCCATCCCTTACCTTCTAGAAATTTTAAAAAAAAAAATCTATTTTCCAGCTTAGACTCATCGCCCAGGTCCCAGGCTAATCCTTACAGGAATTTGTTGACAACGTGCACCGCCCACTCTCAGCAGGTCCTCACTAGGCTGCACACTCTGGAAACTTTGCTTGAAGGGCTACTGCCTTCTTATATACCTCATTTTTCATGGATAACAAGTACAAGAATTCATTTGGGGATCAAATTAGAACATTTCAATGCCAGACTCGACATTATCATTGTCTGCAGCTGTCACAACAAAGCCTGATGGGATGACAGATCATCTCGTGGAAGGAGCTTCGCTTCAGTGGCCCGGAACCTACAAGCGATTTAGTTTCATTGGCTGCCCATTGCCGCTACTATCAGGGCATCATTCAAAATGATTCCTCCGCTCTAAATAAGGCTTTCCCGTGTGAAGTCAAGTTCATGAGTTCATTAACTATGGACGGACACTGGGTCTCACACAAGTGAAATCATTTTTATTGGATTGTTTTGGGGCAAAATTATCTCATGATTAAAGGATCTTATACAAGATATATTTTATTTTACTATTGGAAATAGATATTTGAAGTATAGAAAGGTACTTCATTATTTCATTATTGCCAATTTACTGTCATGCTAACTTCATTTAGAACTTATAGTTAAACATTCAATACATACATTTATTACATGCCAGGTACTTTGCCAGGCCTGGGAATACAAAGATAAATGAGGTTTCTTTCCTCAATGAGTTCACAGACTAGTGGAGGGAGAAAACAAACACATTAATAGTCACAATACAGTGTGACAAAGACAGTCATATTCATCTTAATTCAAATCTTTCTTCTTATTTACAGCTGTTATAATGAAGTCAAGCAAAGATTTCACAGTAAGACACTGCCTACATGGGCCACCTTCTCTTTTCATGTACAGGTCAAACAGGAGCACCGTTCAAGCCGGACTTCCTGTGATTTGATAAAAATAGGTATTTGTAATCCCACTAAGCAGATCTGCAGGGATGTTCATTTATTCATTCCACAAATACTGACCGTGTGCCAGTTTACCATGAGAACCACGGATAAAGTCCCATCTGACTGACCAGGGGCAGCCTTGTGCTTTAGATGACAGGGTTTCAGAACCCCTCACTCCTGTCTTCCTACCTTTCTGCCTTCAAGGAGTACTGGAGAGGCCCCACCAACCAGGTGTCTCATACTGTTCCATTTCCCCATCCCAGAGAGAGGAACTGATGGCAGAACCTAAATCCGGTTCTATTGTTATGCATTACAACATGATTTTATATGAGGATCTCATGGTCCTGAGGACTCGTCCTCCTCTCCCTGCCCGGCAAGTCGCAGAAGACGACTCTCATAATAAATAGGAAGGGCCACCCCAGAAGCCAGAACCAAGGTCTCTGAGCTGGGGTCGACCCTCTGCCATGGTCTAGAGTGCCTGTTGTCAGGAGCGCTCGGCTTTTGCTGTGGACTACATTGTGTCTTCCCAAAATGCACGTGTGAATGCCCTGACCCCCAACATGACTGCTACATGGAGATAGGATCTTCAGGAGTCAGCTCAGCTGGAATGAGGTCCTTGGAGTGAAACTCTGACCCACCAGCCCTGTAGCCTAAGAAGAGGGAGAGTCATCTCCCTGCACCAGGAGAGGACACAGCAGGATGCTGGCTCCCACAGCCGGGAAGAGAGCCTCACCAGGAGACACAGCCTGTTGGAGCCTCGCCCTGGACTTTCCAGCCTCTGGAACTCCAAGAAGACAAATTTCTGTTGTTTGAGCCACCCAGACAATGGTATTTTGTTATCCAGCCTGAGAGGACTAAGACAGCTTTCATCGGGCGTTTTGTCAATAAGAAAGATAAAAATGTATTGTGAAACTGAAGCAGCCCTGGAGGAAGCTGGAATATTGTACAAAGTGTCCCAACCTGGCAAACAATATTAGTTGTCGTTTATTGAGTAGTTGAAGCCAGGCACTGTGCTTTATGGACATACTCATGCACACACTCACTGACACACACAATCACCCTGAGTCCTCAAAGTAACCTTATCAGATTGATAGCATGCCCCCCGTTCTACTAATTGATACAACTGAGTCTCAGGAATACCGATCAATACGTTAAAATACACTCACCTAGAGAATCCAAGATTTAAAGCCAGATCTCCAAAGTCTAAGCTTCTGGCCATTATGTGACAGATTCTAGGCGGAGCTCCTGTCCTAGGGGTTATTTCAGAATGCCTTTTGTGCTCTGTCCCTTCAAACCAATCAGAACCACTCAACCCCAGGTCCCTGTCAAGCCCAGAGGTGTCCATTTCAGTTGGTGTTGGGCCCTGAAAACAAGAAAGTCCCTCAAGTTGGGGTGTATAGGAAGCTTCAAACCCACCCTGCATACATTCTGTCTTTTTACTAATCACCAACAACAGAAACTTCTGGAGGGAAATTTCTGGGGGACCTGCACAGAAGCATCTGAAAGGAGCTGCCAAATCATACTTTTATGACTTTTTCCTTTTTCCAGACTCTGTAATCATCACATAGACCATCACATCAGCCACACAGTTGGCACACGACCCGCAGTGGCCCTTCTCTAGCATGAAGGAAAAGCCCTCAGCACAGAGTCCAGTGCACAGAACCAGGGAACTCAGCCCCGCTTAGCATTGCAAGAGCCAGCCCCTTGTAGGCTGTGAGCGAGGTACCATCCATTCTGTCCTGAAGCAACAGAGCAGGGCTAGAAACTTAACATCATCCAGTTAATGCAAAATATGTCCTCTGCCCCTTGCTGAGCTGCTCTGAATATGTGCCAAAATAGCTATTAGCGGTGATTAAAAGTGAGATGCTGAGCTGAGATTCCCTCAGGAAAGAAAAGAGAAGTGCCTTTCCATCCACCCTGGCTCATCAACACTGACGATGGCTCAGCAAGAAGCCGTAAGGTGTGGACAACAACCTGAAAGAAGATGGTTCCGGAGCGTTTGTTCTGATTAACCCACCAGGTATATGTGGCATGGAAAAATCAAGCAGAGTATTTTGTCTTGTCGCTGTTTTTGAGGAGGGGCCAGAGACAAAACAAAGCAAAATCTTAAACAGTATTATTGAAAGGCAAAGATCTACAGAGTTGTTGTTATTCAGTGGCTCAGTCGTGTCCAGCTCTTTGTGACCCCATGGCCTGCAGCGCACCAGGCTTCCCTGTGTGTGCTGCGTCACTACATCCCAGAGTTTGCTCAAACTCATGTCCATTAAGTCAGTGGTGGACGCGATATCTTCTATCACTCCCTTCTCCTTTTGCCTTCAGTCTTTCTCAGCATAAGGATCTTTTCCAATGAGTCAGCTCTTTGCATCCGGTAGCCAAAGAGTTGCAGCTTCAGCTTCAACATCAGTCCTTCCAATGAATAGTCAAGGTTGATTTCCTTTTGGAATAACTGGTTTCATCTCCTTGCAGTCTGAGGGGCTCTCAAGAGTCTTCTCCAGCACCACCGTTTGAAAGCATCAGTTCTTTGACACTCAGAGAGAGTAGCCAATTATAAAATGGACAAAATGTAATGGACAGCCTGGCAAGTAGGTAAACTAGTGACAGAAAAATAATGAGGAAGAAAGGGAGGGAGAAAAATAACAAAACAAAAGTGAGGAACTAAGAATTTTTTCTGGAAGAAAACATCCCCCAGGGGATGGCATAAAAACCTACAAACACTTTAAGCTATACAGCTTAAAAATACAAACTTAATAGAACTTAAAGAATTCCAAATCTAGAAGATCAAAGAAAAGAGTAAGGTAAAAAGAAAAAAATATCATTGAGAAGAAAGCGAGTTGACATTAAAAGGCCATTAGAGATTTGACTGTTGTATTAGAAAAAGCAAGACTATAAATAGACTTGCTTCAAATCCAATTACTGGAATTCGGGAGAAGCCTAAGATAATATTAAAACCAGGGAAGGTAGGAGAAACATTGAAAAGAATCAGATAAAAGATGACAGGTACATGGGGAATCTCAGATCTGGAGAATAATGTCAGATCTTATTTTTCATTTCCCTTTCACTTACCTCCTCCCAAAATACATGGCATCAACAAGAAGGACAAATTCAGCATTTCTACAAAATTGAGAAAATGCAATCATCAAATTATCTATGTTAAAGAATCTGCCTGCCAATGCAGGAGACAAGAGATGCGGGTTCGATCCCTGGGTCAGGAAGATCCCCTGGAAGAGGAAACCCACTCCAGTATTCTTGCCTGGAGAATCCCATGGAAAGAGGAGCAATTTATCTCTGTGTATGTTTATCAAGAGACAGGAGGGTGCGCGCATGTACAGGGAAAGAAAGCTTTCAAACAATTATTTACACAATGAATATAGGATTTCAAAAGCAATAAAAACCAGGTGATAAAAAGAAATAAGAATAATCATGGAATTTACAAGTGTCAGATGATAAGACAAAATCATATTTTACTCAAAATTAATATGGATTTAACATTTTTAGAATTTTTCTAATTAGCACTTACTTGCAAATTCTCTGTGCTATATTTGGTGATTCTTGGATCTTCCAAAGGTAGTTCTAACTAAAATTCTAGAATCCACCAGTTTTGACAATGCATGAACTGGATTTGTCATAAGCCAGTTATGGAACTACAGCTGTGGTATTATAAAGCATTTGTTGTTGTTTATTTTCTCAGTTGTGTCACCCTCTTTTCAACCCCGTCCTGTAGCCCACCAGGCTCCCCTGTGCATGGGATTTCCAGGCAGGAATGCTGGAATAAGTTTCCATTCCCTCTCCAGAGGATCTTTCCCAACCCAGGGACTGAACCCATATCTCCTGCATTGCAGGTGGATTCTTTACCGCTGAGCCACCAGGGAAGCCTGCATTATAAAGCATATCAAAATTTAAAGATATACTTGTGTATGTATAGATTTGACAAACTCTTTGTGGGTGAAATCTCTATCAAAGACTTGAATATTCAGAAACCATAATTACCAAGGAATACTGTTTTTTGTTTTCGAGGTATGAATTATTCATTTTATTTACTTGAGTGCTGCAGAATTCATATTGAAAAGTTGCACTGTAAATTCAGTGTATGGCATCCAGGTAATTTGCACAATGACAGATTCATGGATAGAGGAACAACTTCCCCTGGTGTAGTGGTGGAATAACTAGTTTCAGAAAGAAATATAAGCAACTTGAGATAAAATAACAAAACCTGAAGCAAAACAAAATGCAATACCATCTACCACTCTATTTTCGACTCCCCAGCACAGTTCATTTTATTCATCATATATCATAACTCAAGCTAGTGAATTTCAACAGTACTTGATAAAGCCACACTCTCAACACCAAACTTCCTTTTCTATAATGATACACATATATTCTTTAGGTTCAACTACTGTCAAATTGCAATTGTGTCTTCCTGTACAGAATTGAAAAAGACTTCTGACTGCCCTTGGTAACGTAAGGAGAAGTACCTTAATTTACCAGCTGAGAGTGTTCTAAAAAATAGGACAACATTTCTGGCATGCTTTTGAATGACCTTAGATGACAGGACATAATTTTCTTCCACTGCTTAGCTCTATAGTCCTAATTTTTTAATAAAAACACCAGGGGTGATGTCATCAGTACAGAGATGTAGGTCATTCTCAACTCAAGTCCCCTCACAAGCTCAGCTAGAAGCTACCCATAGATAAACACCCCAGAACCCAAGAATGAGCATGCCCTGGACAGCAGAGACTAAGAAGAACACAGGAGGAGAAGAGGAGCTGCTACTCTTTGACCCCATAGCCCACCCTCTAGGCTAGCACAGGATCACACTGAGAAAGCCCACCCCCCACACACACTGGTTTCCTCTGGTTTGTCCAGAGGAAAAACAAGGGCCCAAGGTGGGCAACCAGTTTCCCCACTGTTGCAAGAAGTTTCCCAGGAGCGCACCCATGTCTCACCTTACAGGAACCCCAGGGGAATCTGCAGAGCTTGACCACCAGGGGTCAGACAGAAAGAAGGGAGGTCGGGGCTTACAGCCCCCAGTGCTCAGTTCTCAGCTGGCTGCGTTCTTGCTGGCAGGAGTGCTTGCAAAAATGGAGATAGCAGCCAGCAGAAGACATAGGGAATAAGGTTCTTGACATCAACCTTGCCAGTGAGGTTTTGGATATAGTATCAAAAGCACAAGCAAAAAAAGAAAATATCAACAGGTGGGGCTACATCAAATAAAAAAGCTTCTGCCCAATAAAAGAAGCAGTCAACAAAATGAAAAGGCAGCCTACAGAATGGGAGAAAATATTTGCAAACCATATGACTGATAAGAATTATACATTAGTTAATATCCAAAATATACAAGGAACTCATAGGACTCAATAGAAATAATAAAATCATCATCATCCAAATAGAAAACAGGCAAAGGATGTAAAGAGACATATCCCCTCCCCCAAAAGGAAATGTACAAATGGCCACTAAGTACATGAAAAGGTGCTCCACATCCTTAAACATCGGGGAAATGCAAATCAAAACCACAGTGAGATATCATCTCACACCTGTTAGAATGGCTGTTATCAAAAAGGCAATAGATACCAAGTGCTGGTGAGGGTCTTGTGAAATAGCAACACTTGTTCAGTGTTGATGGAACTGTAAGCTGGTGCAGCCACTATGGAAACAGCACGGAGGTTCCTCAAGGAATTTAAGGTAGAACTATCATGACCCTGAAATCTCACTTGAGGTTTATATCCAGGGTGAATTATGCTGCAGTGAATATGGGGGTGGAGATATCTCTTGAGAGTAGACAAGGAGATTCTTCAATTTTTTTGTTTGTTTTTGTTTACAAAATTATTGCTGTCTATGGGCACAAGGTTCTGTATGAGATCTCTAGAACTTATTCATCGAGCATAACTAAATTTTACACATTGATGAAGAGTTCCCTATTTCCCCCTGACCCCAGCCCACAAGAATCACCATTCTATTCTTTGCTTCTATGAGTCTGAGCATTTTAGAAAACTCAAAAGGTGAATTCAGAAACTGGGACACTTATAGAGGGTTGGTAGGAGCACAAAAGGTGCAGTTGGCATAGAAAACAGTATGGGTTTCTCAAAAAAAAAAATTAGAACTACTGTATGACCCAGGCACCCTATTTCTAGGTATCTATCCAAAATACTTGAAATCAGGATCTCAAAGAGATATCTGCGCTCCCAGATTGACAACAGCCAAGATGTGGAGACAACCTCAGTGTCCATGGACAAGTGAGTGGATAAAGAAAATGTGACCTATTCATAAAATGCAGTACTATTTAGCTTCTAAAAAAGAAGGAAACCCTATACTACACAGAAACACAAATAAACCTTGAGTTTCGTGAATGAATCTCATGTTTCATGAGATAAGGTTTCCCTACTTTTTCACAGAACTTTTCCATCTCTTCCTCCTCCTCCTTGCATCTCCATGTCTATTTCCTCTTTCTCTTTTCAGCCCCAGTCCCTACCACACAGGGAGAGCAATTAAGACTTTTAGATGCTGAGATGGGGGCCCAAGGGCCAACCCTGCACCCACGTGACCAATTCTGTTAGTGCTCTCAGAGGTGGTGCAGGTGAGTGAGAAGCACAGGGCCTTGGAGTTCCGAGAATGTCCATCCCACCACTGTTCTTTGTCCCTGAGTGACTTCAGTCCTTCAAACACAAGAGGTGTAGAAGAAACCTTGCAGAGGCTTGTTCCAGTTCTAACCTCTCAAAGTGCAATGCTTCTGACACCAACAGGTCTTTAAAATGCAGAAGCATAATACTCATGTAAAAGACCCTGATGCTGGGGAAACTTGAGAACAGAGAGAAGAGGGGAGCAACAGAGGATGAGATGGACATCATCTACTCAATGGACATGAGTTTAAGCAAACTCAAGAAGATAGGGAAGGACAGGGAAGCCTGGCATGCTGCAGTTCATAGGGTCACAGAGAGTCAGACCCAACTTAGTGACTGAACAAGGGCTCATGGTGGAGTTCCTTGGGCCAAAGCTCAGCTTTCTGATGATAAAATCTTCCAGTTTTTCGGCCGGAACCGCCATCTTCCAGTGATTCACCAAGATGACCAACACAAAGGGAAAGAGGCGGGGCACCTGCTACATGTTCTCCAGGCCTTTCAGAAAACATGGAGTTGTTCCTTCAGCCACATACATGCAAATCTACAGGAAGGGTGATATTGTAGATATCAAGGGAATGGGTACTGTTCAAAAAGGAATGCCCCACAAATGTTACCATGGCAAAACTGGGAGAGTCTACAGTGTTACCCAGCATGCTGTTGACATCATTGTAAACAAACAAGTTAAGGGCAAGATTCTTGCCAAGAGAATTAATGTGCGTATCGAGCATATTAAGCACTCTAAGAGCCGAGATAGCTTCCTGAAACGTGTGAAGGAAAATGATCAGAAAAAGAAGGAAGCCAGAGAGAAAGGGACTTGGGTTCAGCTGAAGCGCCAGCCTGCTCCACCCAGAGAAGCACACTTTGTGAGGACCGATGGAAAGGAACCCGAGCTGTGGAGCCCATCCCCTAAGAGTTCATGGCCTGATGGGTGTAAAAATAAAGACCTGGATGTAAAAAAAAAAAAAGAATCTTCCAGTGTTGCAACTATGCTTATAATACAATCACAGACCCTTGTGATTCTCTTATGTTTTTCAAAACTGCACAGAGGCCACTCGAGTAAATGTTAAAGAAAAGAAAGGAATTATTAGCAGCCCCTTGGAATTTATAAATTTGGCATAAGAGATCTTAATAATTTAAGCTCTATGCCTGTAGAACTTTCAGGTTGAGCTACCTCAAATTTATAAACCTTAATTCCCTTTCCAAAGTAAAAGAAAAAAGTATTTTTCTTCTAATTTACTGCAGCAAAAAAAACCTCCCAATTTCCCACCCACATTACTCATCATCCACTCTAGCTGTTGGAAGAGATACAAATGCTTGATTATTTCTGTCAGCTATACACACCTCTTGAGACAATCACATACATAATTCTCTTAAACCAATTTCTTTTTGATTACAGAGGGTATATTTCTTGGCACTGTACAACTGTAGCCTAAGTCACCACTCAGCCTCCTCACTAATCCCTTCGGCCATCTTTATCAAAATAAACTTCCTAAACCCAATTACAAAAAATAGCCTCCAGTAAGCCTGTACCTTAACATCTGTGCACATCAGGTGACTATGTTGATATATGGTCATGGTTATGCTTTAGACAAATGATACAGCTGCATCTTCCATAATAAACATCCAGGAATATGGAGAGAATTTCATTTCAACCAATGTTGCCTTGAAAATCACCAAAGGAGATGGATAACACACAACTTTAGACACTTAATTATTAATGGTGTCGTGGCTAAAATAAAACATGAAATCAGGATGAAAGCCTAGAGTGAAGTTGAGTTTACAGGAAGTATTACAAAATTAAGAGAAGAGAAATACAGCATCAATAATTCAACAACCTGGTAGATTAAATGTGCAACCCAATCAGCCAGAGAAATCGTACCAGGTTTCTGGCTTTCGGGGATTTAGGCAAATGATTCTTCTTATTGGAAAGGCCAGCAAGAATATGTTCTCTTAATCTTTTTCCTTCTGCTCTGGAATTAGAGACAATGAGAAGAGAAAGCAGAGAATTTAAGAGGCACAGAGAAGTTAATTTTATGTGTCAAAACAGCAGTAGCTTTGTTGAAAATCAAAAAGATAAAATGTGTAGAAAATTCTGACTTTCTACCCCCAAACAGAATCATCATTTTGTTAGGAATAACACAATTATTTTTGATCTCTAAAGAAGAGTGAGCGCTGAAGGGAAAATGCAAGAGGTGGTCAGCAAGGATCCTGTTAGTGTAAATACTAGATATAAATACTGAGATATTTAAAAATTCTCCCTGGACAATCAAAGCCAAGAAATCTATGTGCCCTCTGCCCACTCTGCTTAGATGGAAGGCCGGGGCCCATGCTGTGTGGCAGCAAAGCCAACGGGGCAGCTGCCTCCTTGTGGGGGTTTCCCAGGGCCCTCCCACTGCAGGACAGTCACTTTCAGTTTCCTTCCTTGGGCAGGACCTTGGGTTACAGCCTCAACGAAAATAGCTTTCCCCTCCTTGGTAGTGGGGGCGGACCGTGTGAATTCCTGTGCATCCATTTGGCATGAGTTTTACAGGTTCCTGGGCACCAGGTCTGAACCCACAGGCCCGGAATGTCCGATGCCTTCACTCGCTCTGCAAGCTTAGTCGCTCAGTTACATCTGACTCTTTGTGACCCTTAGGACTCTAGCCCACCAGACTCCCCTGTCCATGGGAATGTTCAGGCAAGAATACTGGAGTGGGTTGGTTGTCATATTCCTCCTCCAGGGGATCTTTTTGACCCAGGGATTAAGCCTACATCTGTGTCTCCTACGTTGGCAGGTAGTTTCTTTACCACTGTGCCATCTACTCATGACACAGGGCCAATGGCACCCCACCCACCCCCCCAGACTCAGGAACTCTCCACACCCCCCTTGCTTTGTATTTGGTCAGACATGACCTCCTCTCTGTCATAGATTAATTGACCTTAGGTGCGTGGGTTTATCTCCAGGCTCTCCGTTCTGTTCCATCGTCCTCTGTGCCTATTTTTGTGTCTGTGCCATGCTGTTTCATGACTGTAGCTTTGTAGTATAGCCTGAAGTCAGGGAATATGATACCTCAGCTTTGTTCTTTTCTCTCAAGATTGCTTTAGCAATTTCGGGTCTTCCATGGTTCCATGTGAATTTTAGGATTATTTGTTCTAGTTCTGTGTAAACTATCATGGGTATTTTGACAGGAAGTCATTGAGTCTGTAGATTGCTTTGAGTGGTATGGACATTTTAACAATATTAATTCTTCCCATGTGAAAGATATGTGATCTGTTTGATAACAAACCTTTGGAATTTATGACAACAAAAATTCTCTTCATTCAAAGCTTCCCTTATTCTACTTTGTCAAGGTAATTCAATGCCTATTTATTCAAAACATGGCCATCTACCTAGAGAAAACACTAATAGTTCAGAAGTAACCTCACTATTTGGGTCCTGGTGTAATTTCTCTCCAGCTTGTGTTTCTGTGTAAAACAGTAGTGAGCCCAGTAGTGAAGCCACTGTAAAAACTGCCGCATGTTAACCTGTGATGCTGCGTGTGCACGCCTGGCTCCATCCCCTCTCTATTTAGACAGGATGGACACACAGGAGTGCGCTGGTCCACTGGGCTGGCTGAGTGCCCAGCTGAGGGCAAGAGGGAGCCTGTTCCACCAGAGCATCTCCTGCAGGGAAGCACTATTTATGATGGAACATTTCTGGTCCTCACCGAGCCTCCTTTGCAGCATCACAGTGCTGAGTTGCTCTTGTGCCTAAAGACATTTTCAGTGCTTTCGAGTGATGTCTCCAACCCAACTTTTGCTCTTGCACACATTTTACGCATCCTTAACTCCAACCCTGAGTTTCCCACTGTCCTCGCTGGAGCCTTATCCACAGCCACCTTTGGCATCAGCATCTTGTCAGGGGCAGAGGAGAGAGGAGGGCAGAGCTGACAGAGAACAACACTTCCACAGGGGGGAGATTTTCAGAACCTATCCACCCACCCACCCAAAACCAGTACTCAACATGGAAGAGGGACCGTGTCGCTCCTTGCAAAAATATTTTCACAAATTGCATCAGCCCCTTCTGTCGATGATACTAGTACTTCCCATGGCTGTGTCTTAAAAGGGAATTATTAGTTAAGAATAACCTGCTTAGTTGTTTGGAAGGCTCTGAAACATAAAGCTGCACATACTGCACACATCTGTGTGTACACACACAACAGCACACACATACACACACACACACTTTCCATGGAATGGGATTCGAGATGATTTTGATAATTTCTCTATTTATGGTTTTCTATATTTTCCAAATTTTCTATAGGATAAGAAAAAGAAAGGAGGAAATAAAGAGGGAGGGAAGAATGAGAGAGAAAAGGAGACAAAAGGAGAAGGAAGAGGAGGGATGAGGTGACGGGAGCAGGGAGAGAGAGAGAGATGCACTGTCTTAAAGCTGCTCCTTTCAGAAAAAGAAGTCAATTGTGATAAAAGCCCTCCTCTCAGATGCCTCGAAGGAAGCTTCTAGGAAAACCGGGCAATGTACTTCCACGGGCCAGCATCCCCTCTCTCATGCCTGTTACTAAATCAGACATTTTCCCAGAAGAAATGGTAAAGGTCATGTTTCCTTTTCACTCACTCAGGACAAAAGACATTTAAGATCCTTCTAATACAGGTTAGCAACGGTCCAGCTAGAGGCTCTTTTTTGGCACCGAGTTTAATGCTGATTTTCCAGGTCAACCTTCAGATGCTCAATGGTAATCACTGTGAAAACAACAGCAACAAAATTAATAACCAGCTCTGCTTCATTTCTCCCTTCCTTCAGACACACGAGGATTGTTCTATGGCCACTGAAAAATCAATGCTTTCGAGAAGAATACTAACTCGCACTCTAGTGAGCAACACTGTTAGCAGGACAAAGAATGCTCTGAAATGCAGTTCACCTACATGTGGCGCTTCCTAGGTGGTGCTAGTGGTAAAGGACCTGCTTGCCAATGCAGGAGACATGAGAGATGAGGGTTTGATCCCTGGGCCAGGAAATCCCCTGGAGGAGGACATGGCAACCCATCCCAGTATTCTTGCCTGGGAAATTCCATGTGCAGAGGAGCCTGGCAGGCCACAGTCCACAGGGTCGCAAAGAGCTGGATATGACTGAAGCAACTTAGCACACACGCATGTATCTTGGGCTTTAAAAATGCTCTTAGTGTCAGAATCCGCATCGTGCACCACGTCCTGCTGTGTCGGCAGGACCAGCCATCTCATAAGGAAAACAGGTTCACAGTCCGCGAGCCTCACCAATACAGATGGGACCCAGGGACTGAGCGCCGGTTTGTGCTGATGGATACTCTTTGTCACCCAGCCCTACAGGCTGTGGCCGTACGAAACTTAACAATGGATGAAGCCAAGCATGAAAGGTGCTTTCATTCGATGAAGCAGAGACAGAGCGGGAAGCCGACTGGTCTGTCAGAAAAAGAGAATGTTCTCCCCAGACTAATCCATCAGCTTTCACACCTCCTGAGGCTCACATGCAGGCGAAACCATGGATGGGGTTTCTCTTACATCAAAAATATACTGCCTTTTAAAAACCCCATATAAAATCACTCTTATATTAAACACAGTTGCTTCCATGTACACCCACTGATACCACGGGGAGAAAGGACCGACAGCTCCTTATAACAGGATTTAAGCATCCCAGAGCCTGCTGGCTTCACCAAGAAACATAAATTTCCTGCCACTTCTACAATAGTTTTTCATGTTGTCGTATTTTCAATGAAATAGTTATGCCAAACAATATTTCACTCTCACACACACCTTCTTCCTTCTCTAGTGTATATATTAATATGTTCACATGCTTACAAGAGCTAATAGCCCAGTACTGCATCTAGCCTGGACCCAGGGCTGTATTGGGATCTGTAATAAATCACACCAAGAGAGCAGCAATCTTAATAGTGCGACCTAAATGGGCTTCCCAGGTGACGCTAGTGGTAAAGTACCTGTCTGCCCATGCAGGAGACAGGAGAGACATAGGTTTGATCGCTTGGTCAGAAAGGTCCCCTGGAGGAGGGCATGGCGACCCACTCCAGTATTCTTGCCTGGAGAATCCCATGGATAGAGGAACCTGGAGGGCCATAGTTCGTGTGGTCACAAAAGAGTCGGACACGACTTAGCACACAAACATGACAATATGAATACATATCTGTCTCCTGAAAAAATTGTACAATAATAAAGATGATACAGAAATAGTTGTAGATAGGTATCCGTCTGACTTAGTTACTGTCTAAAGATTCCTGTTTTTCTCTTCTGTCCGCACATTTTCTCTTATGTATGTTTTTAATATACCTCCCTTGTTTTGCAGAAGTATACATAGTCAGGTTAGAAAAATGATAAACCAACATAATGAAGACTGTTCATGCTCAGTCTTGTCTGACCCTTTGTGACCCCACGCACAGCAGTTTCTCCGGGTAAAAGAGTTAAACTAAATATGTTCTCTTGTTTTGTTGTTTAGTCACTAAGTCACGTCTGACTCTTTTGCAACCCCGTGGACTGTAGCCCGCAAGGCTCCTCTGTCCATGGGATTCTCTAGGCAATAATACTGGTGTTGGTTGCCATTCCGTCCTCCAGGGGATCTTACTGACCCAGGGATTGAACCCACGTTTCCTCCATTGGCAGGCTGACCATCCAAGATGGTCAGGCCCAAATCCTTGACTCCTTTGTCCACCTGCCACCGTCCATGATAACAAGAGTAGTGCTGACTTTGGAGGGAGGCACAGGTGCTCCCCCTGAGTGCAGAACAGGTGCAAAGTCAGCGTCTCTTCATCCCAAGTCCACACTCTTGGGGAAGGACCCCGATTGGCTCAGATTCAGGAGGTTGCTCTGGCCGGGGATCAGGCTCTTGATTTGTAATCACTGTTCCTCCTTCTGGGAACAGGAGGAATAGAAGCAAGACGATTCCCAGCAAGAAGCAGGATGGGAGAGGACAGCTGGAGAACTGAATCATTTGGGTTACATGGACGTTAACTTGATAGCTTCATTAACCTCAGTGACTATATTAAGAAAATCAATATGTGTGAAACACACTTTCCCAGCTATACGGAGAAACTGGAATATTCTGTGGGGACTTCCCTGGTGACTCAGTGGCTGAGACTCCAAGCTGCCAACGCTGGGGGCTTGGGTTCGATCCCTGGTCAGGAAGCTAGGTCCCACGTGCCACAACTAAAGATCCCGTGTATAGCACCTAAGACCCAGTGCAGCCAAATAAATATGAAAAAAGAGTATATTTTGTGTTCTAATGCCAAAACCCAAGCAACCAGACTGATTTCAGAAAATGAAACGGATTCTTTATTTTTCTGTTTTCATTCATTACCCTCTGAGCCTGTGTTTCTCAAAAACCTGAGCCTTAAGTGGATAGTTTATGAGTCACCGTTTTATTGAAAGGATAATCCTGTCAGGGTGGCAGAGCCAACACAATGAGCCCGCCCCGCGCAGCCCACCCAGCTCTCCTCCCTGAATGTGACTGACAGCTTGATCCCGGGAGACACACTGGAAAAAGCCTCAGTTATGACATGTGGGAGGGGCCCTCCGATGGGGCAGAAGGAGGACAATTCATCCACAGTTTTCCCACTCCCTCTGGCTGGAGGTCTACCTCCTACAAGATCAGCTTCCCATGCTTCCAGGCTACACACCTGGGCCGGGACGCAGAGGTGTACAGCAGGGCTGCAGGTGAGGGACGGCCAGATGGGACCTGTAAGAAGGCAGAGCTGGAACCAGAGACTGGGAGGGTCCAAGGAGATCCAGCAGAATCTGATCCAAGCCACTTGCCAGGTCTAGAAAAAAACATGTGGTTCCTGCAACTCTTGAAGGCAAAGTCAAGGACACATTTAAATATCAGCACCATCTGCTAAATCTTGTCCTAGAAAATGTAACATTCAGTTCGTGCAGATTTATCTCAAGTCCGGGTGGGTTTCATCTGAGCATTCTTTTTGTGTGAAAAAAATCAAAAAACAGAAACAAAATTAAAGTCTCCCTCTAGTGTCCAAACTGCTATCTCATGATTCTGTTGGATATTAACTGGAGAAATAAAATCAGATGGCAGAGTATTGTTTAATCTTCTAGAGAAAAAATTTCAAGTTTCTGGGTGATGGTGAGTTGTTTAATGTAAGTCAGGGACAGTGAACATTTTCTGTAAGGGCAGAGGGTAAATATTTAAGTGTTCAGAGAACATGCAGTCTATTATACGTTTTCCTCTGTTTTTTGTTTTGCTTTTAACAACCCTTTAAAAACATAAAAATTACTGTCACTTCATTGACCACACAAAAGCAGATCACACGTGGTTTACTGCTTGCTGATCCCCAGTAGAGGTGCCTCCTATTATTAAAAGATATAATTATTTATGTTATATGTTTATAATAAATAGTATTTAGTTAATGCATTATATGTTTTATATACATATGCTTATAACACTGATACAGTTTGTCTTTAAAGGGAAACATATATAATGCCAAATGCTTTGCAAGTATTCATTTATAATGTTTATGCTTGTGTTAGCATTCTGAAGAAGAATCATGGTATTTTGGTAGATTTCCAAGATTTAGAAGAGCCTATGTCTCAGAGCAGAAATTCTTAGCAAAATTTCCCTAAAAAGAAGGTCTTTTAGCTCTAACCAGAATGTTTCCATTAGACTTCTTTTTAAGACTTCCTGCCTTATAGCCAGATGGTGCTGTTTTTTAATTACACAGTCTGTTGAAATTTATTTAAAATTTTAATCTACATGTGGCAATTCTGCTCTTTGGAGATACAAATACTTACACACAGCACTATTCACAATAGCTAAAAAGTGGGAACCACCCAAATCCACTGACAAATGGATTAACAAAGTGTATGCAGGGACTATTACTGAGCCATGAAAAGGAGGAAAGTACAGATGAGCTTGGTCAGCATTGTGATCAGTGAGAGAACACACTCTCCCTTTGTGTGCAATGTTCCAAACAGGCAAGTCCACAGAGATATTGATAGAAGGTAGGTTCAGGGTTTCTGGGATGAGGGGCCAAGTGTAGTGACTGCTGGTGTCTACAGGGTTTCTTTCTGAGATGATGAACCATCCTGTATCAGATGGTAATAGTGGTTGTACAATTCTGTGAATGCTTTAAAAACACTGGATTGTACCTTTAAAATGGTGGATTTTATGAAACATGAAGTACAGTTGATCTTTAAACAATACGATGGTTGAGGGCATCAACCACCTCCTCCCCAGCATCTTGGCAAAAATTGAGATAACTTTACAGTCAGCTCTCCTTTTGCTACTGAGTCCAGGCTCATTCTGGTCAGCCCACGACAGGGCAATAAATTGAGACGAGTTTTTAGGACAAGGAATAGTGACATTATCCAGAAGACCAGTAGACCCAGGAGATGGTGGGCTTGTGCGTCAGAACCATCATGTCTGAGTTAGGATTCAGAGCCTAAAGGAGAGGGAGGAAAATCAGACACTCCTGGGTTCCCATCAGATTCCAGGAGAACAGGTTAATTTCTTCCACCTGCAGGCACTCACAGGTGGGCCTCATCAGGAGGATTCTTGGGAGCTAAACAAAGGTGTTTTAGCTTAATCCTCACTACCTGGGAGGCAAGGGTCCCCGAGATGGCCACTGTGTAGAATTTAGGCTGACAGGCAGTGTCTCTTTAGTGACTAACCTGTGATGGGTATGAAGGTTCTTTCCTGTTCACTTCCTGCCATTGCTTCCTGACAAAGTTTCACACCTACCGGTCATGTGGTGCTGCCTTATTTACTATTAAACAAAATCCAGGAATAAAAGGACCATCCCCCAAACCTTTGTGGTTCAAAGGTCAACTGTATGTCTTAATTAACTACTGCTTAAAAATGGTTGCACACTGAAGAATTAACACCGAAGAATTGATGTCTTCGAACTGTGGTGCTGGAGAAGACTCCTTGAACTGCAAGGAGACCAAAGCAGTCAATCCTAAAGGAAATCAACCCTGAATAGTCATTGGAAAGACTGATGCTGGAGCTGAAGCTCCAATCCTTTGGACACCTGACTTGAAGAGCCAACTCATTGGAAAAGACCCTATACTGGGAAAGATTGGGGGCAGGAGGAGAGGGGGGCAACAAAGGATAAAAGTTGGGTGGCATCATTGACTCAATGGACATGAGTTTGAGCAAACGCTGGGAGACAGTGAAGGACAGGGAAGCCTGGTGTGCTGCAGTCCATGGGGTCAAAAAGAGTCAGACACGACTGAGTGACTGAAAGACAACGATTTAACAAGAAGAAAAGAAACAAAGACACACAAATCGTAAGTGTAAGATAATGAATCTTAAGGGAATACATCCTCATCATCAGCACCCAGATCAAGAGATAGAATATTTCTACCACATCAGAAACAACCATCCTCTTCAATATTCCCCACTCTCCTGACACTGTGCATTAGGTTTTTTACCCCTATTTGGCATTAAATTATTATCTTTTGTATAGAATTACAAAAGATATACCCATTTGTGTCTGGCTTCAGCATAATATCACCCAACATAACATACATGAGATTCATCTATATGGTTGCATGGCCCATTCATCCTCAGTGATGGATATTATTCCATTGGGTAAATATAACCAACTCCACATGTTCTACTGTTGATGGATATTTACGCGGTTTCTTGATTTTGGCTACTGCAAAGCTACTGCACTGCTGTGATCATTCCTATAAATATATGTATACTTTTGATGAATGTGTGTGCCTTTCTGTTGTTTATATTCTTAGGAATGGAAATGCTGAAATCTGAATTATGCAAATGCTGAAATTTAGTGAACTCTGCGTTTTCTGACAAGAAGTATATAAAAATTCCAGTCACTCCACTCCATCCTTGCAAACGCTTTTACACACCCACACGTGCCTGTGCATGCACGTGAGCCTCTGCCAAGATTTTGATCAGGACAGCGCTGAGTCTATAGATCAGTTCTGAGGAACTGACGTCTCAATATTTCATCTTTCAAATTATGAACATGGTGTATTTTCCCATTTGTTTAGGTCTCTTTAATTCTCTCAAAATGTCTTATAGAAATTAACATTAGTCCTGCATGTCTTTTATTAAATCATCCCTAGGTGTTTCATGCTGCAGGTAGTAACAGTCCTGTGTATTAAGCAAGACACCCCCAAAAAGAATGAGAATGCACCCTCGAATTAGAGACAAGTGGGTTGTTTTCCACATGCCTGTTTACAACAGTTGGGGTGAGTGGAGGGAACCCCAAGAGGGCATGCACAAAGGGCAGTTATGCAGCCAAAGAGTAATGAGGGGAGGGGCTCCAAGACCCCCAAACAGACCTTTCCAGGAGAAGAGAGTGTGGTCCAGGGACCGAGCGGGTGACCTCAGTCCGTGGGGAGCTGCTTCTACATCCGTCTCCCTGAACCTCATCTCCATTCCCTTTGTTTCATCTGGTGGAGAGTTTTAGCTTCAAACCAGTGTCTCAGTTCAGCTCAGGATTTCTTCAAAACTTGCCCTTTGAACTCCATCCTCACTGTGCAGTCTCTGTCCTCCTCTTCAGGTTTTAGACTCACTGGGGACATTTCTGCCCAGAAAGCTCATCACTGCCCTCTGCTGGCCGCCATCCCAGACTTGAGCGCTGAATTTCTGAATTGTCAATCTAACTGCCTACTTAGGTCTCCGCTTCTACATCTGACAGTTGACCCCATAGGCAAAGGAATGAAACGGGACCACTTTCTCACACTGGACAAAAATCAACTTCAAACGGGTTTTAAAGACTGGAATGAAGACCTGGTACCATAGGACCCCTAGAAGAGAACACAGGCAGTACACTCTTTGATATCAGTTTCAGCAAGGATTTTTTTTTTTTTATTTTACATCAAAAACAAAAATACACAAGCTGGGCTACATCAAACTAAACAGCTTCTGCACAGCAAAGCTGTGGTGCAAAAACCACCAACATAAGAAAAAGGCAACCTAATAGAAGGAAATATTTTCAAATCCTATATCTGATAAGGGGTTAATATCCAAAGTATATGGAGAACTCATATAACTCAATAGGAAAAAAAAAAAACAAGCAATTTATGACTCTGTCTATCAAAATTGTGAACATACCTTCCTGTAGCCTGCAATTCACAGGGCAGACCGGTTTACAACATTTTCCAAAATAATCCCCCCCCAAAAAAAAAATAAAGACTTTATAGCAGAGGAGGCTCCTTAATTATGGTGCATCTATGCAATGAAATAAAGAGTCATCGTCCAAAAGAATGGGTGAGAAGGAATAGATTGTGGATAGATAGATGGATAGATTGCGAAGAACAGTGAGGTGAAAAACCAAAAAATAAAAAAGCAAGTTGCAGAGTATTGTGTTTAGAATGAACTCTTTGAGTAAATAAAGTAGTAGGAGGATAGATGATAGATGGATGATAGGTCAATAGACAGACAGTAGACCTATGCATAAACATGCATAACTTTTTAAAGGAAAGATATACTAGAAATCTAACAACTTTTTTCCCTTAAGAGAGAAGAGCTGATAGTAGGAAAGGAAGGGAGAAAGACTTTATTTTCCATCCTATATGCCTCTGTGCTTTTAAATTTTTTCTTATTTTCAATTTTCAATTAATGCCAGCAAGTCCATCAAACCATTTAACTGTGTCCACTTTTTTTCCCGTGTCCCAGAAACTTCAGCAATTCTGAAAGAATCTACCAAGGAATTTGACCCTGGGGGAGTGAATTTCCAGAGGGTGGGACTCTGTGTCTCAGAACAAGTTTATTTTTCTCCCCTGGAATATTTTTTGTTCTGTTTTGTTTTCAGATACAGACTTACCCAAAATTATAGTCCTGGCCTTTGTGAGAGATGAATTTCACTGCATTCTTCCTCCTCACCTGGCAAGGAAGGAGGAAGGTGAGGGTTGGTCCAGACAAGCCCTCTCCCCATGGCCCACACACCTGCTCTCAGGCCCTGCGTGCACTTGGCCCCTTCGAAACAGTAAACACACTCCTAATCCTTTTGTGACTGCACACGATTGAGCTTATGTCCACCAATGATGAGATTCTGTTATGTCCCCAGGGAAACTGAGCAGTGAGTCAGGCTTTCCCTGAAAAGATTTCTATTGTGGAGAGAAATGAATGCCCGCTGCGGGGGTCCAAACGGTAAACCAATACACCCAACAGGTGTTCAGGGTGTAGGGAGCTGGCCCTGGGACTGGTTCTTTCTCCAAGGACAACACAGGTCAGTAATAATATCAGCCAGGGCCCACATTCTCACAGCCACTGCCAAAATCTACCACCCAGGACATGCGTACAAAGTGCACACCTTTTTAGCACTGTTCCAAGGCTAAATAAATCCCAGTGGGCAGTG
The DNA here is from genome assembly GCF_042477335.2 of Ovis canadensis. NCBI lineage: Eukaryota > Metazoa > Chordata > Mammalia > Artiodactyla > Bovidae > Ovis > Ovis canadensis. The sequence continues at coordinate 61,956,155 of NC_091247.1, forward strand.
GTTTGAGTGCAGAAGAGTTTCTGAGCTGCTCCTGCTGTTGGCATCCTGCCCCCCACAAACCACTCTCTAGGACTAGCCAGTGTGCTCTCTGCCCATGTCAATCAGAGCCTGATGTGAACAGGAGATGTAAGCCCCCCAGAGGCACCCTCTCACGTTAGAACAAAACCCAAACTCACTTCCAGACCCAAAGCATCTTGACCTGACCCTCGGCTACCTTTCTGACCTTGCCCCTGATCATCAAGCTCGGAGGCTCAGGCTCCTATAGTTCCAAGAGCTACTCCAGCCCCTAGTCTTAGGACCTGCAGCTCCTTCTGCCCAGAATTCCACTGCCAAGTCTCCAAGCCAACCTGGCTCCTTCGGGTCTAAACCCACTCCCTTGGAGAGTGTGCTTGTGAATTGTTTCTTGGCCAGCATCCTGCTGCATCCCACCACTAACTCTCCTGGTCTTCCTCATGACAGAGCACCTTCTGTAACCTTGCGTCCTGTTTTGTTACTATCTGTGTCACCGTACCAGAAAGCTTCATCCTACAGCACCAACTCTTCAGCAGAGCCTAGCACATGGGAGGCGCTCAGTGACTCTGCTTTGGACAATGGATAGATGAATGGGTAGCAGGATGGAAGCATGCATGCATAGATGGATTTGTACAAGGATGGATGGATGGAGGGATGAATGGATGGATGATGGATGGATAAATGGATAGAAAGATGGAGGGATGGATGGAGGCATAGGTGGATGCACAGATGCATGGATGGAATTCACACATGAACAAATAAGTACCATCTAGCTACCTAGTGCATTCAGACAAAAAGCTCCATTGTGACCTAGTCCTCAACTATCTAAGTGCTTGTACCCTGTATTTCACTCCAGTGGGTCCACAAACCCACCACCATTTTCAAATGCAATCCGGACATGAATAGCAGTCCAGCCTTCTCTGGCCACTTCCTCCTGGGGAATTCACCATCCTTCCCATTGACTAGTCCAGCTAGAAATCCTAAGGCATTTGAACATCGGTAACAGAAGCAATATAACTATTTAACATTTTAGCTGTGATTAACAATTAAACACACATCATGAAGATAATCATGATTTAAGTTCTGGGTGTGCTCCTCAAGAGGTCATGAACATTAAGTGTCACTGAAAGTCCAAATCAAAATTTCAGAAATTATCATTCCTTGTAAAGGAATGTTTCTCGCATCTCACTCTTTTCCTCCAGAACAAACAGAAGCAAACAGACCTCATAAACTTAAAGTTTAATGCTGCAGATTACAGCAAGCATCTTTGGAATACACTTGAAAGTGAAAGTGTTGATCACTGGTGTTCAACTCTGTGCGGCCCCATGGACTGTAGACAGCCAGGCTCCTCTGTCCATGGAATTCTCCAGGCAAGAATACTGGAGTGGATAGCCATTCCCTTCTCCAGGGGATCTTCCTGACACAGGGATGGAACCCAGTCTCTGCATTGCAGGCAGATTCTTTACCATCTGAGCCACCAGGGAAACCCAAGGAGACACTTGGTTTAACATTTTTTTTTAATGTAGTAACATACGCATATGTAACTTGGTACACTTTTTAGATGACCAGTTTAACATATAATAATGTTATAGCTTATTTGGACAGTTATAAATTTGCTAATCTAATTTCATAATCCAATTCATCAGTTGCTCAGTCATGTCCGACTCTTGGAGACCCCATGGACTGCAGCACCCCAGGCTTCCCTGTCCATCACCAACTCCTGGAGTTTACTCAAACTCATGTCCATTGAGTCAGTAATAGCATCCAACCATCTCATCCTCTGTCAAACCCTTCTCCTCCTGCCTTCAATCTTTCCCAGCATCAGGGTCTTTTCAAATGACTCAGCTCTTCATATCAGGTAGCCAAAGTATTGGAGTTTCAGCTTCAACATCAGTCCTTCCAATGAACATTCAGGACTGATTTCCTTTAGGAGGGACTGGTTGGATCTCCTTGCAGTCCAAGGGACTCTCAAGAGTCTTCTCCAACACCACACTTCAAAAGCATCAATTCTTTGGCACTCAGCTTTCTTTATAGTCCAACTCTCGCATCCAAACACGACTACTGGAAAAACCATAGCCTTGACTAGATGGACCTTTGTTGGCAAAATAATGTCTCTGCTTTTTAATATGCTGTCTAGGTTGGTCATAACTTTTCTTCCAAAGAGTAAGAGTCTTTATTTCATGGCTTCAGTCACCATCTGCAGTGATTTTGGAGCCCAAAAACATAAAGTCTGACACTGTTTCCACTGTTTCTCCATCTATTCACCATGAAGTGATGGGACCGGATGCCATGATCTTCGTTTTCTGAATGCTGAGCTTTAAGCCAACTTTTTCACTCTCCTCTTTCACTTTCATCAAGAGGCTCTTTAGTTCTTCTTCACTTTCTGCCATAAGGGTGGTATCATCTGCATATCTGAGGTTATTGATATTTCTCCCAGCAATCTTGATTCCAGCTTGTGCTTCATCCAGCCCAGCGTTTCTCATGAGGTACTCTGCATATAAGTTAAATAAGGAAGGTGGCAATATACAGCCTTGACGTGCTCCTTTTCCTATTTGGAACCAGTCTTTTGTCCCATGTCCATTTCTAACCGTTGCTTCCTGACCTGCATACAGGTTTCTCAAGAGGCAGATCAGGTGATCTGGTATTCCCATCTCTTGAAGAATTTTCCACAGTTTATTGTGATCCACACAAAGGCTTTGGTATAATCAATAAGGCAGAAGTAGACTTTTTTCTGGAACTCTCTCGCTTTTTCAATGATCCAACGGCAATTTGATCTCTGGTTCCTCCAATTCATAATCTGATCTAATTTCATAATCTAAAATCATTGCTATAAAACATGGAGGATCTAGTCAATCTATAGACCTGATTCTGTATATTCAAAGTGAGCATCTTGGGACTTACCTGCCCTCACCTCATCGTGGAGGAACAAAGTAGTGGCTATGAGGTTTTGAACCTTGACCAGCTGGATTCAAAGCCCTGAGTTATTCTGGGCTCTGATGGCTTACTCTCCAGGATTCGTATTTCTTCCCTGTAAAACAGGTAATGATGGCAGCTATCTGGCAGGACTGAGAGAAGGATTTTTAAATCATAGTGATACAAGTAAAGCACTTAAAAATGAATAAAACAAACAGATTTTAGCAAATGTGCAAGGGCACAGGCAGTCTGACTGCAAGGACATTTCTTAGATATTTATTTATTTATTTGGCTGTGCCAGGTCTTAATTGTGGAATGCGGGATCTTGTCCCCTGACCAGGGATTGAACCGGGGACCCCCTGCATTGGGTGTGCAGAGTCTTAGCCACTGGACCACCAGGGAAGTTCCTACAAGAACATTTTATACAGCAGTTTTGTGTAAGCACCCAGGTAGTTCAATTAAACTAGCAAAAGGAAACAAAAAGGCTTGGTTAACAATAGTAAGTAGATGCAATCCTAAGCAAACAAAATAAATCCCATTGCTTTCTTAACCTTTTGACTTTTATCCCATCGGAATTCTATGTACACTCTAGACCAGGGATGGCCACCAGGCTCTTTTAGCAAACACTTTTCAGTGAGGGGTGATGCTCTGGAAAAAGGTTGAAAGAATTCCTAGGACTCATCTGGGGGCATTGGGAAGATGTCCGGGCAGTTACTGAGGTCACTCCAGGAATAGGAGAAGCTACTGCAGCTGCCACAGAGCCACTGCTCTTTGTCCTTGTAATTCCAAATGGCTTGCCAGGACCAGGAAATAGGCAGCCATGGACTGAAACAGTGGAACCAAGGGCCAGGCTGTGGTCTGGGAAGACGGACCAGAGGGGATGATCAGGGTGCCCATTGGCCACTTCCCTCACCTCCCTCCCTCTGCCTGAACACTGAGCGAAGCCGCATCCCCGCCCACCTTAAGCAGGTCCTATTTCAAGGGAACCAAGGGGCAGGACCAGAGAGGAGCTGCTCCCCAGCCTCCTCCACAGGCACAGGTCCGGGCTTCAGGACGCAGGTGGAAGAAGAGCCTGCAAGGAGTTCTCGGGGCCAGCACACAGGAGCAGAGATCAAGGTTGGTGAGCCACCTGGGGTCCTTCCCCGTCAGCTCAGCCCCTGTGGAGGAGGACGAGCAAGTGGCCAGGAGAGGGATGGGCTGGCCGCTTGCGCCTGCTCATACAGAAATAACATTTTTCTCAAAGATAGGAGGCAGAAAATTACTTTCCACCCCTCATCCCAGACTTTCCTGAAGCCTCTGTCCCTGGATCCCAGGAAGCCTTCCTAGGGGTTCACCTGGGATCCCCTGAGCAAATTCCAGGTCTATCCCTCCCTGCAAAAGGCCAGGCTGCCACCTCCACCCATCAAAGCAAGTCCCCAGGGAACACGGAGGTGTTTCTAGTGTGGGCCCAGATCCCCCAGGAAGTTGGGCCAGGCTCTTTGCCCAGGGTCTTACCCCAAACTCAGGCCCCTGCTGTTCACTGGAAGTGTTTTGAAAAGAACAGACAGACAAACGGACGGCAGATCCAGGGCCCAGGCGGGCAGTCCACAGAGCCAGGTGACCAGAGGCCTTCTCGGCTTTGCTTGTGGCTGCAGGAAGGGGCCCCACACCCCAGGCCAAGAAAGGGCTGGGCAGTTGCAGACCCAGAAGGTTAGGAGAGCCCTTTATGGGGCGATGGGGAGGATGGCCAGCAGGAGGGTATCCCAGGATCCCCAAGCCTCAGCCCAAGGGGACGGATTGACCAAGGCCTCAGGAGAGAAGGAGGCTGAGGCAGTGGTTTTACAGCCGTAACCAAGTCAGACTCCCATCGTGTGAGTCCTCAGACCAGCACGGGAGGCCCCAGGTGAATGGGACGGGGCTCCTCACATAGAAGCTCAAACTAGTTTGTTTCTAGATTTCTAGATTTCCAGAGCAAGGTTTGCTCAAGTTCCGCTATTTCTGTATGCCACTGAAATTGCTTTTTACTAAACTAAATATGGGAGAAGGCAATGGCAACCCACTCCAGTACTCTTGCCTGGAAAATCCCATGGGCAGAGGAGCCTGCCTGGTAGGACTGAGCAAGTTCACTTTCACGCATTGGAGAAGGAAATGGCAACCCACTCCAGTATTCTTGCCTGGAGAATCCCAGGGACGGGGGAGCCTAGTGGGCTGCCGTCTTTGGGGTTGCACAGAGTCGGACACGACTGAAGGGACTTAGCAGCAGCAAACTGAATATGTGTAGATTATCTTTTAATTTCAGAAAGAATGTGGTTTTTAGGTTAATATTTTTCTCTTGACTAGAAGAAGTTTACAAAGTTTAAAACATATCCAGGGAAATCCTTTCTGCCAATTTACATGATAAAGAAGTTTTACTTTAAGCCAAAAATGATAGCTTAAGGAACTTCCAGTTCTACTGACAAAACCAGATGACTTGAAAACCTTCCCAATAGAAACAGCAGAAAGTTCTAGATGCAGATAACAAGCAGCCCTTTAAATGTGCAGCCACGTGTGGTGTGGGGACAGGATGACCCCTCATGTGCTCAGTGACGGCTCTTGGTCCAGGTGTCGCCTGCACATCACTCCATCACGAAGGCACATTGTCCATCTGAAACCTCTGGGCTGAGACTCTGAGTCTGTGAATAGCCTGTTTCTGCCCCTAGTTTATCCAATGGTGGTCAGCATCCACGGGTGGGGTTTTTTCTATCACTCCTCCCCCGTTTGTTAGCAGGCATTCTACATAGAGGTCAGCTGAGAGTCTTCAAAAGCAGTCACTGAGAGTGGAAGGAGCCCACTATTGGAATGAGCAAAGAGCTCCCATGAGTAAAGGGCTGTCAGTCATGAGTGAAGGACGAGAAACTACAGGGCACCTGGGGAAAGGGCAAATGGAGCAGAGCCGGCTGAGTGCCATCTGCAAAGTTCTGAAGTCAGAAACGCCAGCAACATGTAATAGGTCCACTAAGATGTGTAAGAATGAAGTCATAACCTGTGGGAAATAAGGAACAGACAAAATATCTATGAGTAAAAAATAATGACAGTAATTGAAACTAAGAATGAGTTAAGTAACAGATTCAATACAATTCATACCGTAGAGGCGGGCTGAAAAGAATGACATTGACTGTAGCCAGAGAGAGAGCGAGGAAAGGCTAGGAGATCTGAGGACAGAAACTGAAGGTCAGACACAGAGCTGGCTGGAGTTCCAAGGAAAGAATGGAGAGAAGAGGAAGAAGGGCTGAGAGTGTTCCAAATCTATGACACTCGTGATCCTGAAACCAAAAGGGCAAGTTCCAAGAAAGGTAAACAAAAACTTACACCAGCCTAGATATCATCCTATAAACCCATAAACAACAAAGAGAAAATACTGTTTTTAAAACTAGAGAAGAAAGACATTCTACTTAAAAAAAGAACTGAGAGCAAAATTCTCAATAACATAAAGAGGCCAGAAAACAATGGGATAATTAGGCTGACAATAAAAGGAGAGCAAAATGTATACCTGGCAACATATCCAAGAGCCATGTGGGTCCATCAATAGGGGAACAATATACCCATACACACTGACTCCCCAAGTGGCTCAGTGGTAAAGAACCTGCCTGCCAGTCCAAGAGATGTGGGTTCAATCCCAGGGTCAGGAAGATCCCCTGAAGAAGGGAATGGCAGCCTATTCCAGTATTCTTGCCTGGAAAGTCCCGCAGACAGAGGAGACTGGCAGGCTACAGACTATGGGGTCACAAAGGGTCGACACGACTGAGTGACCAGCACTTCTCAGACTGGCTTGTTTTGCTTGGCATATTCATCGAAGCTTCCTCCATGTCCTCTCATGGCTTGACAGCTCATTTCTTTTTGGTGCTGAGTAACAGTCCCTTGTGTGAATGCACCATGGCTTTTTATCCATTCTGTATAAGGGCTTGGATTCCAGGTTTGAGCACTTGTGAATAAAGTGCCATGGATGTCTGTGTTCACGTTCTGTTCGGACACAAGCTTTCAACACATGCTCATGTGTCATCTGTATCTTTGGTGGGGTGTGGCTTAGATCTTTTGCTCACTTTTTGATCGTGTTGTTTGTTTTCTTTCTGTTGTGTTTTAGGAGTTCCCTGCATAGTTTGGATAACAGAACTTTATCAGATATGCGTGCTGCAAATATTCTTCCTTAGCCTGTGGCTTGTCTTTTATTCTCTAACAATCATTATATTTTAAGACAGAATATTCAATACTGGCTATGCCTTTAGTCCACCAAATCCAGCTGGGTGTAAATGGAAAAAATGAGCAAGATAAAAATAAAAATATTGGCAGAAAAACAAAACAACAAAATATGCTAATGGATACTGTTATTCAAAAAATAGCTTCTATTTGTAAATAGACTGAAAAAATTAGAAATCCATTTGAACTCAGAAAATCGACATTATTCTTTAGCAAGTCAGATTTTTCCATGGTAGACATCCCAAGGTCATGGGGCACAGAGTAACAGAAAGATGGCAGGTATGGAAATAGAATCACACAATACTGTTTGATAGTCTGTTGCCTACAACCATCTTTTGAAAATTATTTTTTTTAATTTCCTAATTTCTTCCTAATGAAGAAGATTGTTTGTTTTATATTTGGGGGAAGATGTGAAGAATCAGCTTTAAATAAAACATTCTGTTCTTTCCAATTTGTATGTTTTAAATAATGAAGTTATTTAAAATGCTCAAGGTCCCATAGTTTTTACTTCTCTCACTTCTTAGGTTAACATTAAACATAATAATGAATTTCCAACACATCTCTCCTAAGTTTCTCAGAGAATCTTAAATTTTAAAAAAAAGGAATGACTCTTCAAAGCTTTAGAAATGACATAACCACCCCCTTTCTTTTATGTACCAGTGAAACAGTCTCACCGACAAAGATGTCTTTGGAGGAGATGAAAGATCTCCACCTGGAGGAGAAATACCTGCAACCGGAAACCAAGGAAGTGAATGGAATCCTCATGACCAAGATGATAAGTGATAACTGGGACAAAATCTGGAATTTTCAAGCCAAGCCTGATGACCTTCTCATTGCAACTTACGCAAAAGCAGGTAGGTTGAAGAAAGTTGAGGTGGGGGGCTTCAGCTGAGCCGGGATGCCTGGGGATTCCTCAGATTTTAAAATTGCAGGTTTTCACCAGGGCCAGACCCTGGCTTCCCAGGTGGCACTAGTGGTAAAGAACCCACCTGCCAATGCAGGAGACAAAGGAGATGTGGGTCCAATCCCTGGGTGAGGAAGATCCCCTGAAGGAGGGCAGGGCAACCCACTCCAGTATTCTTGCCTGGAGAATCCCATGGACAGAAGAGCCTAGGGGGCTACAATCCAAGGGTTGCAGAGTTGGACACAACTAAAGTGACTTAGCACACAGTTCCTGGAAAAATGAAAACCACTCTTACTGATGCACTCCAAACCCCCAGAGTCCACAAGCCTCCTTTTTATTTCGGTCCCTGATCAAGGAAGAGAAGGCCAGCCTTCCACAGGATCACATGAAAGTGCAGAGCCTTAGGAACAGCAGGAAGCTCCTAGGGGAAGCCTGTGCTCCTCTCCAGGCTCTCCTGCACATGGAGATGGAGCTGGAACTGAGCGTTTTGCCCCAATGGGAAAAGTGCAAGTGGTGTTAGTCCAAACCTGCATGGGTACAGAGGGAAGGAATGGGGGTGGAGGTGGGCGGGGTGACACTTACAGAATCCTACAAAAGGGAGAGAAGCTTGTGGGAAGAACCAGAAGGGAAGAAGCAGAGAGGCCAGGCTCTGCAGCTGGAGGAGCAGAGACCTCAGAACCCAGAGGGCTGGATGGAGGGTGAGATGGAAGCCCCTCAGTTATGTATGTATCATTCAAACAGTAGGGCCAAGGAAGGCAGAGAATTTTTCAGCTGTAACCAGCCTGGGAATGTCTCTCGGTGGCCAGTAGACGCTGCAAGAGGAGTCTGAGATGCTCAGAACTAGGAAGATCACACGGGGTGCCCCTGCCCCACGGTTCCTAACTGGCCATGTCATGTCACCGTGCGTGTCTCTCCTCCATAGCTCAGGATGCCTTCCCTAGCCTCACACTGCTCCTACCACACAGCATTGCCAGCCAGGCCTGCTCAGAAAACTAGATGGCAGGGGGAGGGGCGGGCAGGGGACCAAGAGGGGGGAGTTGCTCCTGCTTACCCCTGTTGGAAGCTCTCAGTTTCTCAAAAATCATCTTTGTCTGGCTTGCACATCTCTTGCTCAGATCTGAATTCAAATTGGCACTGCACCTCAGAGCAGAAATTTGCTCTCCCTTCACCTTGGAAATTATGCAGTCAACCCCCCAGACTCTCCCAGAACTCTCTGTAGCTGTGTTCTCCCACCTCCCCCACGGCCTCTCAATCCTCCCTATATCCACACCCCATCCCCCATCCCCGTGAGTCCTGATTAAGCTTTCTAGCATGTGAATATGCCCACCTTAACCCTAGCTCCGAGGGTCCCTCCCTCAGATGCTCTGTCTTATTAACACAAGGGGACGCTCTCCACCCCCTCTGACTGTTCCTCTCCAAAAGACCAGCTCAGCTGAGCCCACTACCCATCCACAGTGGGCTCCCCTCCTCCTCTGAGCTCCCAGGGCCCTTTGTATGGTCTTCATGGCTCTGACTGAAGACCTCTCAGTTATCCGTGTATTGTCTTATGTATCAGTGAGCGCCAGGCTCAGCTGAGTCAGGGGCAATAAATGCCTTTGGTGTGAAAAGGAAAATGGACATGTGGTGGGTAGGGCACATGGGCTAGCTCTTTGCCCACCCACACGTCTCCATCCTTAGGATTCAGTTTGGCTATATGTATCAGGAAACTCAAAAGTAAAAGCACCCTGGAGGTTAAAAGTCCAGAGCTAAAATGGTGGCTGCGCTGATCCTTAGAAACCCTGGGTCTTTGAATTTTCTGCTCCACCATCTATAGGCTTAGCTTTTGATTTCATAGTCCAATATGACTGCTAGAGCTCCAGCCATCACATGCATGTTCCAAACAGCAACAAGGAGGCAGGAAGAAGGGAATGAGGTCATGTTCCTGCCCTTTAAAGACAGCTTCCCAAAATGTAATGGCATGGCCACCTTTAGCACTAAGAAAGTTTGAGAAAATAATCTTTTGGTTTCAGTCATGTCCAACTCTTTGTGACCCCATGGACTATAGCCTGTCAGCTCCTCTGTCCATGGGATTCTCCAGGCAAGAATACTGGGGTGCCATGCCCTCCTCTAGGGGACCTTCTCAACTCAGGGATCAAACCCACGTCTCTTGAGTCTCCTGCATTGGAAGGCAGGTTCTTTACGACTAGGACCATCTGGGCAGTCCAGCCTTTAGCTATATGCCCTGCTAAAAATTAAGGATCTATTAACTTGAGAAAGATGGGGAGAATGGATATTAACTAGGCAAGAAGCAGTCTTCAGTATATCGTTATCTCTTCCAACAAGACTGGAAGCTTGTTGGAGCATGGACAGTATCTGCCTCAACTTTGTATCTCCTGACATTCCTTTGAGTCAATATTCTTTCTCTCAGGCTACACTTATTAGGTTCAAAACCCTATGCCAGGTATGAGGTCAGAGGGACAGAGGGACAAAAGGCCAGCCCCTACTCAGTGGAGCTCTCAGTCTCACGAGAAGGCAGGTACTGGGGAGACCTTGGCAGTGAGGACAGGGGCTCAGAGCAGAGGCCCATCCACCCTGGGGGTCATGCAGGTGCTCAATGTAAGCAGAGGTAGGTTTTACTAAATATGGGAATAATTGACATAGAATGGAGTTGCCCAGAGAGCAGGGAGAGCTGAGGTTCAGTAACCCTTCCAGGCACCACCTGGACCCAGGAGATCGTGGACATGATCCAGAACGACGGGGATCTGCAGAAGTGCCAGCGGGCCAGCACCTTTGATCGGCACCCTTTCATCGAGTGGACGCTCCCCCCGCCCCTCAACTCAGGTATGTGCTGCCTGGGCCTGTGGGGCTGTGGCCTCTGCTGGGAAGGAGTCTGAGGATGGTTCAGGTCAACATACCTACATCAGCTGTGAGAAAAGACCCCTCAGTCCCTCTGCTGAAATACAGGACTGGGCAGCTTCAGACAGCACGTCTCCTGCGATTTCTCTAGGACTCGAGTAGGCAGGAACGTTCCACACAGGGGAGGCAGGGTTGAGGACAGCTGGCCTCCAGTGACCGGGAACCTCACCCCTGGGTCAGGTCTGCCCACTCCAGGAGGACTGGCTTCTGCTGTGTTTCATCTCCGACCTGTCTGCCAGGGGTCCAAGTTAAATCATACATAGTCCTTCTGTTATTAATATCAACAAATGATGCACTTCACATCAAAGATACTAAGAAATATAGGAGAGCACATCCTTGAAGAACTGGCAACCAATTAGGAATGAAGGGTGTGTTTTTTTAGATTTTTTTTCTAATTGGAGCATAATTACAATATTGTGTTGGTTTCTGTCATACATCAGCCTGAATCAGCTATATGTATATGGATGTCCCCTCCTTCTTGAACCTCTCTCCCAGCTCTATATCCCACCCCTCTAGGTCATCATGGAGCCTGGTGCTGAGTTCCCTGTGCTATACAGCAGCTTCCCACTAGCTAGCTATTTCACACATGGTTGTGTATACATGTCAATGCTCTCTCACTTAGTCCCATCCTCTCCTTCCCTCGCTGTGTCCATAAGTCTGCAAGGGAGTGTTTTTATAGAGTAAATAGCAGCAAAGAGTAGCTTTGCAGTAGGACCCAACCTGATGGTGAAAAGACAGAGACTTTGGACTCAAACAGTTCTGGTTTGGATTCTTATCTGGACAACCTTCAGCACATTATTAAACCTCTCAAACTCTAATCATCCCTCATTTCTAAAAATACTGCCTGTTGAAAACCCATGACTGATTAAGCCAGTTATTCCAGCACCATCAGGCAAAAAAAATTATCTTTTCTCACATCGAATTGCCATGGCCCCTTCACAACACTTGAATTTTGCCTTCTACGTACGGGCTCCCCTGGTGGCTCACGTGGTAAAGCATCTACCTGCAATGCAGGAGACCCGGTGTAGATCTCTGGGTTGGGAAGATCTGCCGGAGAAGGGAATGACAACCCACTCCAGTATTCTTGCCTGGAGAATTCCATGGAGAGGGGAGCCTGGCAGGGGTCGCCAAAGAAGGAGACGACTGAATGACTAACACACACACGCATATGGCTGCATTCTGAATGTTCTGTTCTGCTCTGTTCCATTACGTGTCCCTCTTCGTGCCAATACCACACTGTCTGAAGGCTGTAGCTGTAGATGAAAACATGTAACTTGGTGACACGGGGTGGGCCACCAGCCTAGGATGTAATTTGCAGTGTGGAGTTGGGTGAGGGGTACTGAGCATGCGGTGAGTGTGACTCCAGATGCTGGCAAAACAACGGAGATGCGGGTGAGAAGTGTTAGCTGAGCACCGGCCTTGTTGCAGGTCTGGATCTCGCCAACAAGATGCCTTCTCCGAGGACTCTGAAGACTCACCTGCCTGTTCAGATGCTCCCCCCTTCCTTCTGGAAAGAGAACGCAAAGGTAAGGACAGCTAAGTTTGATCCAAATACTCACAGACTGTCTCCATCTAAGAGAAATCAACCATGGACCTCAAAAGATAAGTGCCTGGTGCAGGTTCGTTGGGCAGTGAGCTGAGACCCCTCCCCGTACCCACCACTCCAGCCTGGATCCATCTTTCTCTCAGAATATTCCTTCTGGGTACCAGTAGACTAGACTCCAGGCAGTGCCATCCTCATCAACCATCAGCTTAGCCATGTTCACAGACAATGAGCAACGAGGCAGGGCCCCTGCTTCCTGGGGAGGCAGTCATATCAGTGTGAATCCTCCAGGAGCCAAGCCAGGGCTAAGTAAGATGTGAAGGGGGTTTATTTAGGGAAAACCCATGAGGGAGGAGGGAGACCCCAGAGAGGGTCTCCAGAGGGGGTCCTAGGGGGCCCAGGGCCACATGTGGTGTCTGGAAATCATCTCCATCATGGATAAGCTCCCAGCAACAGCCATGCCTCTGTCCTCTATTTTTAAATTTTTGTTTTAGCAAATTGAGATCCTATAAATGCAGTGTACACTGAATGTACTAGTGTTTTGTTTTGTTTTTGATGTCAGCTTCATCAGTGAGTCTGGAAGTCAATGAAATACAGAATATACCACAAATATCAGCTTAGAGATTTGCAAAGAAAAGTGTATCAAACATTTGCAGAGTCAAATGCTTGTCTCGGCTGGACTGTCCATCTCTCTGTGGGTAGGCTACTTTGCAGACCCAACCACAGACCCTTCCATGCTCTGGGCTGAGCCCTTTCAAGGGGAGCTACACTGTCAAGGCTGTTTAGCCAAGACACTCTCTACTTAGTGCAAAGCTCAGAGATGCAATGTGAGTGCCTGCTTTTGAGTTTCTCTACTCTGGTTTCCGTGGCACTCCATCACCTCATCTCATCCATCTCCCATCAGAGGTGCCATTGGTTTCCATATATCAAATGGTATCACCTTATTTGCTGCCCTGAGATTACACCCAGATTACCATGACTTTGAAAACATCTTGATTTATTCCTACAGACAGTTAATGTAATTTTGGTGCTCTAGAACTAATCTTATTTCCAAATTATGTTTTTAGACTCAAAGTCAGAAGACACGCTAACATGTATTTTGTCATCAGATTAACGGCCTTTTTTGAAACCAGGCCTTCTAAAATGTCACAATCTCCATGACAGCACATTCTTTTATCTGCTGAGAGCTGCGGATTGTTTGAGTAGGAGAAGGTGTGGGCGAGCTTAGTCCCAGCTTTTCCTGTTATGATGGGGCAGTGAGCTAAATGGAGTTCCCCAAAGACACCTGCATCCCAGCCCCTCCCAAGCCCTGCAAATGCACCTCACCTGTAGAGTGTGCTTGGCAGGTGTGATTAAGTCGAGCATCTTGAGACCGAAGATCTTCTGGTTACCTGGACAGCCCTGAGCATCGTCACAAGGATCCTGATGGTAAGGAGGTGAGAAGGTGGAAGAACAACGTGAAGGATGTGACACCTGACGCAGAAATGGGGGCGATTCCAGGGAAGAGTTCATGCCAAGGCGCACAGATGGCCTCAGGTTCCAGGAACTGCAGGGAAGTTTGTCCCCTGCCCTGAAGCCAGCCCCACGGCCAGCTAGAATCCAGTCCAGTGACCCCGAGCTCCAGACTGTAAGAGAGCCAACCTCTTGCTGTTTTAAGGCTCCCCACCTGTGGCAATTTGTCACAGCAGCAGCCAGAGACTCGCACAGATGGATCGTGGACTCAGAACATGTGAGCATGTGGCCTTCGCTCCCACTCGGACATCTGACTCCAGACTGGAGGCATTTCAGCAGGTCCCCATCCAGCTGGAGCTTCCTCAATTCTGATTACTCAGCTTCAATTTGCTTTAAAAAAAAAATGTGATAACCAACATAAGCATTGAGAAATGTGTTTACTTGATCCTAAGACCTTGATGCTGAGCATCCCTTTGGGTTTTCTGAGAACGTTCATGGACACTGGAGGGCTGTCCAGTGGGAGGAAAGAGGCAAAGGGCAGGGTTCCTGCAGTGCTGGGCTCACAGGAGGAGCCGAGGCTGCAGGACCTGTGCTAATTTGATCAGATGGAAACACCTCCCCCCATCCCCTACCCGGGGGGACTGGTCTGCTGAGTACGCACAACACAGGGAACACACTTGAGAAACCATCCATGGGCTCCTCCCCCAGAGCCCCCTGCCTACTTTATGTCTCTACTTCTACATCTGACAGTTGATCCCACATGCAAAGGAATAAAATGGGACCACTCTCTCACACCAGACAAAAATTAACTCAAGATGGATCAAAGATCTGAATGGAAGACCTGGAACCACAAGACCCCTAGTAAAGAATACAGGTAGTACACTCTTTGATATCAGTCTCAACAATAATTTTCTTGGATTTGACATAAAAAGCAAAAATAAACAAGTGAGACTACATCAAACTAAAACGTTTCTTCACAGCGAACGAAACCACCAACATAAGGAAAAGACATTGTACAGGAGACAGAGATCAAGACCATCCCCATGGAAAATAAATGCAAAAAAAAAACAAAATGGCTGTCTGAGGAGGCCTTACAAATAGCTGTGCAAAGAAGAGAAGTGAAAAGCAAAGGAGAAAAGGAAAGATACAAGCATCTGAATGCAGAGTTCCAAAGAATAGCAAGAAGAGATAAGAAAGCCTTCCTCAGGGATCAATGCAAACAAATAGAGGAAAACAATAGAATGGGAAAGACTAGAGATCTCCTCAAGAAAATTAGAGACACCAACATTTCATGCAAAGATGGGCTCAATAAAGGACAGAAATGGTATGGACCTCACAGAAGCAGAAGATATTAAGATGAGGTGGCAAGAATACACAGAAGAACTGTACAAAAAAGAGCTTCACAACCCAGATAATCACGATAGTGTGATCACTCACCTAGAGCCAGACATCCTGGAATGTGAAGTCAAGTGGGCCTTAGAAAGCATCACTACGGACAAAGCTAGTGGAGGTGACGGAATTCCAGTTGAGCTATTTCAAATCCTGAAAGATGGTGCTGTGAAAGTGCTGCACTCAATATGCCAGCAAATTTGGAAAACTCAGCAGTGGCCACAGGACAGCAAAAGGTCAGTTTTCATTCCAATCCCAAAGAAAAGCAATGCCAAAGAATGCCAAACTACCTCACAATTGCACTCATCTCACATGCTAGTAAAGTAATGCTCAAAATTCTCCAAGCCAGGCTTCAGCAGTACATGAGCCATGAACTTCCAGAAGTTCAAGCTGATTTTAGAAAAGGCAGAGGAACCAGAGATCAAATTGCCAACATCTCGTGGATCATGGAAAAAGCAAGAGAGTTCCAGAAAAACATCTATTTCTGCTTTATTGACTATGCCAAAGCCTTTGACTGTATGGATCACAAAAAACTGTGGAAAATTCTGAAAGAGATGGGAATACCAGACCACCTGACCTGCCTCTTGAGAAACCTATATGCAGGTCAGGAAGCAACAGTTAGAACTGGACATGGAACAACATACTGGTTCCAAATAGGAAAAGGAGTATGTCAAGGCTGTATATTGTCACCCTGCTTATTTAAATTATATGCATAGTATATTATGAGAAACGCTGGGCTGGTAGAAGCACAAGCTGGAATCAAGATTGCTGGGAGAAATATCAATAACCTCAGATATGCAGATGACACCACCCTTATGGCAGAAAGTGAATAGGAACTAAAAAGCCTCTTGATCAAAGTGAAAGAGGAGAGTGAAAAAGTTGGCTTAAAGCTCAACATTCAGAAAACGAAGATCATGGCATCCAGTCCCATCACTTCAGGGGAAATAGATGGGGAAACAGTGGAAACAGTGTCAGACTTTAATTTTGGGGCTCCAAAATCACTGCAGATGGTGACTCCAGCTATGAAATTAAAAGACACTTACTCCTTGGAAGGAAAGTTATGACCAACCTAGATAGCATATTCAAAAGCAGAGACATTACTTTGCCAACAAAGGTCCATCTAGTCAAGGCTATGGTTTTTCCAGTGATCATGTATGGATGTGAGAGTTGGACTGTGAAGAAAGCTGAGTGCCAAAGAATTGATGCTTTTGAACTGTGGTGTTGCAGAACTCTTGAGAGTCCCTTGGACTGCAAGGAGATCCAACCAGTCCATCCTAAAGGAAATCAGTCCTGAGTGTTCATTGGAAGGACTGTTGCTGAAGCTGAAACTCCAATACTTTGACCACCTCATGTGAAGAGTTGACTCACTGGGAAAGACCCTGATGCTGAGAGGGATTAGGGGCAGGAGGAAAAGGGGACCTCAGAGGATGAGATGGCTGGATGGCATCACGGACTCAGTGGACGTGAGTCTGAGTGAACTCCGGGAGTGGGTGATGGGCAGGGAGGCCTGGCATGCTGCGATTCATGGTCGCAAAGAGTCGGACATGACTGAGCGACTGAACTGAACTGAATGGGAGGAAATACTTGCAAATCCTACATCTGATACAGGGGTAAAATACAAAGTATATGGAGAACTCACTCAACACAGAAGGAAAAAAGAAAAAAAAAAAACAAGCAATTTGTGGCTCTATCAAAATTGTAAACATACCTTCCTCTGTCCTGCAATTCACAGAGCAGACTTGGTCACAAAATTTTCCAAAACACCTTTACGAAAAAAAAAGGCCTTTACAGCACAGGGCAGCCTGAGTGGGAGGAAGCGGGGTGGGACAAGCCCAGAAGCAGCTCTGCCTCTCCCAGTAGGGGTCAGGTCACCAGCAGCTCCAGCGGTAGATGTAGCACTGCACTGGGGTCCCGCGATCTTAGCAGGGATGATGGTCACTGTGAGGAGGCAACTCCTCGGGTGCTCAGAAGGCAGAGGCAGCCCTGCCCTACAAGTAGGGTAGACACCCTGTTCAGTGACAGCCAACAGGACCTTCTTCTCCTCGCCTGAGTAACACCTCGGGGCCTCTCCCGCCCCAGAAATAGCAGAGGTAGGGTGACTGCAGCACCTGTCATGCTAAGCAGGACACCTGAGAGAAAGGGTGTGTTGTCCCTGACTCTGCTAAGACCGCAGCTGTAATCAGAACTGTGCCAGGCAAACTGGAGACAGTGGCAGATAACACAGGTCTAGTCATTCAAACAGGATGGTCCAAGACAGCAGTCCCCAGCCTTTCTGGAACCAGGCACCCATTTCATGGAAGACAATTTTTCCATGGACCAGGGCAGGAAGTGGGGACAATGGTTTGGGGGCGATTCAAGTGCATTACATTTTTGTGCACCTTATTTTTAATCTAATGCTACATATCTGACAGGAGGTACCAGTCTGAAGATCTGAGGTTGGGGAAAGTGAAAATGTTAATTGCTCAGTGTCCAGCTCTTTGCGACTCTATGGACTATATCCCCCAGGCTCCTCTGTCCATGGAAGTCTCCAGGCAAGAATACAGGAGTGGGTATTCATTCCCTTCTCCAGAGGCTGTTTCTGACCCAGGGACTGAACCTGAGTCTCCCACATTTCAGGCAGATTCTTTACCATCTGAGCCACCAGGGACGCCCTAAGAATACTGGAATGGGTAGCCATTCCCTTTTCCAAGGGATCTTCCCAACCCAGGGTCCGTCTAACAACATGGGCTAAGGTCTAAATCCTTCAAACAACATGGGCTCTTCCTGAACAGTAATCTTTCCCATCTTGTTTCCTCTGTGACCATCATTTTCCCGGCTGATTGCAGATCATCTACGTGGCCAGGAACGCCAAGGACTGCCTGGTATCCTATTACCATTTCTCAAGAATGAATAAGATGGTGCCAGACCCTGGCTCCTGGGAGGAGTATGTCGAGAACTTCAAAGCTGGGAAAGGTGAGCGAAAGGAAACTGAGGTCCACGCCTCTGTTTTCACTCACCCGCATATCAGAGAGGCATGGCTTCTGCTGAGTGGCTGAGCTGCTCGAGGTTCTGGGAGGACACAGCTGTCGCCCAGGGAGGGTTACTGTTCAGGGTTCACTGTCCAGAGGTCACAATAAGATGCTACTTAGAACACTGTGGGTGGAGGGTCACAAACTCACAGGTGATGGTGCAGGACCCAGGGGCGTGGCCGGGTGCCGAGGCAGTTCCTAGGGAGACAGTCCGCCACAGGGAGTTGCAGGGAAAGAATCGCCCTGCACAGCCCTGGCCCCGGGTGGGACCCAGAAGGCAGAGGGTCCAGTGACACTGACCTCAGGGTCAACCTCGCAGCGGGAGGAGGGTGTGGGTGGCTTGGGGGCCAGGGGAGGACACTGTACACCCGCTCCCCCATTCTCCATCAAGAGGGTGAAGGGGCCCAAACATCTGGTCACTGGGATTCTTCAGAATGGATTCACAGCTTCTCTTCACAGGGATTCTTCAGAATGGATTCACAGCTTCTCTTCACAGTCAGCCTGTGTTGTTGTTCAGTTGCTCAGTCGTGTCTGACTCTTTGCGATCCTGTGGACTGCAGCACACCAGGCTTCCCTGTCCTTCACCATCCCACAGTTTGTTCAAATTCATGTCCATTCAGTTGGTGATGCCATCCAACCGTCTTATCCTCTGTCACCATCTTCTCCTCCTGCCCTAAATCTATCCCAGATTCAGGGTCTTTTCCAGTGCATCAGCTCTTCGCATCATGTGGCCAAAGTATTGGAGCTTCAGGTTCAACATCAGTC
Organism: Ovis canadensis; assembly: GCF_042477335.2. Taxonomy (NCBI): domain Eukaryota; kingdom Metazoa; phylum Chordata; class Mammalia; order Artiodactyla; family Bovidae; genus Ovis; species Ovis canadensis. The sequence goes on from NC_091247.1 coordinate 61,975,248, forward strand.
CTTCCAATGAATATTCAGAATTGATTTCCTTTAGAATTGACAGGTTTGATCCCTTTGAAGTCCAATGGACTCTCAAGAGTCTTCTCCAACACCACAGTTGGAAAACATCAATTCTTCGGCCCTCAGCCTTCTTTATGGTACAACTCTCATATCTGTACATGACTAATGGAAAAACCATAGCTTTGACTATATGGGCCTTTGTTCCCTTAATCAGCGTGTTGGGGAACAGTATTTATCTCAAAACGCTTGTCTGGCCCCATGCGGTGATGTAAGGGGAACACAGACCTGCCCCCTGTCCTTGGGACAGTAGGGAAAAAATTCAAGGGCGGGAACAGAAGCCACGAAATCCAGGATATTTTTTATCAACTCCCTAAATATTTAAAAAAAGAAAAATCCCTGTCTCTGCAAATAAGAATTCTAGTTGTGTTTTTCAAATATCCTCTTTTATTTGAGATGCCAGTGCTCATTTCAGAAGCTTCAGGTTAATACTGACACCCCCTCCTTTCTCCCTCCCGTCAGTGCTGTGGGGCTCCTGGTACGACCACGTGAAGGGCTGGTGGCACGCCAAGGACCAGCATCGCATCCTCTACCTCTTCTACGAGGACATGAAGGAGGTGAGGAGCATGCGGCCACCGCTGCTTCCCGCCGTGTCCTTGAGGGGATCAAACTATAGTCACACCTGCACGCGAACTGACCACACCAGGCCTCTCTCCCTGATGCCCTGTCCAACTCAGCTTTATCCTCAAATGATGCAACTACGTTTTCTTTTTTTCTCTCTTGTTTTCTTTTTTCTTTCTCCAATCTTTATTTTTCCTTAATATATTTATTTTATTGAAGTATAGTTGACAATGTTTCAAGTGCACCACAAGGTGATTCAGTTATACATATACACATACATTAGTTTCAGATTATTTTCCATTATAGGTTATGACAAGATATTGACTATAGTTCCCTGTGCTATACCTTTGTTGCTCATTGCATCTCTGTTTTTAATTAGAAATCTAGCATTCTATTCATACTAAATCAAATAAGTGGAATCAAAATGTCATACATTTTTCCTAAAAAGTCTTCCAACTTTGCTTCTGATCACAAGTTTTAGATGATTCTCCACTCGGGAAATCTCACGCACTTTTACAATCTGATTAATCCTGCCACTTAGGAACCATGTTTCTTCACCTACAAAATGCAAATCAGCTCTTTTTTGTCTGTCTCAGGATATTACCTTGAAGATTTAGAAGATGACTTGTAAAGCTCCTGGCATCCACACCACAAACCCACTCCACACACTGAAGTTTAGTCCACACAGATGCTGGCAGGCCTGGTCCCACATGGTCCCACTCATTGAGTGTCCAGGGCATCACACGGTCACTCTCGCACCCAGGGATCAGTGCCCTAGAATTACGAAACCACCCCTGGGCCCTTGCTGAGAGGTTCTCTGAAATCTGGTCAGACTCCAAAGGTCCTTCCTCTACATGTCTGTGATCAGAAAGAACAGGCCACAAGGGCTTTCATTTCTGGGTCAGTGTGAGGTCCCCTGATTCAGCCTCTGACAGACCTTGTGTTTAACTTGCAGGCGCTGTGCCATCTCTGGTCCTAGAGTCACTCCCCTCTTTCTGTGCCTCTGCGTCTCTTCCTCCAGGGGACACGCTCCCTGCCCTGAAGTCCGTCCTCACCCTGCATGTGTGCATGCGGGCAGCACATTTCCGGATGGGTGTCGCAGAGCTGTGCTCATGTTTCTCTCCCCTCCTTCTTGGTCAGCCTCCCTGGGGCTAGGAGAGCCCTCATGTCTATGTCCTTCCTTCCCAAGACCGTCCAGCACCATCCACAGTCATTCCCCCAGGGAAGACACATTGACTGTAATTGAACTGCTCCCTTAAGTCGTCCCTCCCCAAACACAGTTTGTCTAACAGAACATCACCCCTTCATGGGAAACCCCCAACTACTTGACTTTGTGACTGTTCCGCATACAGGATCCAAGGCGGGAAATTCGGAAGATCCTGAAGTTCCTGGAGAAAGAGGTGTCGGAGGAAGTTCTGGACAAAATCATCCATCACACGTCCTTTGAGGTCATGAAAGAGAACCCAATGGCCAACTACACCACACTGCCCACCAGCATCATGGACCACTCCATCTCCCCCTTCATGAGGCGAGGTGCACAAGGGAGGCATGGAGAGAGGGAGTGAGGGAGGCCCACGCGCTCAGAGGTTGCACAGGACTCCAGCCCCTTTCCATTTCCCAGTCATGCTTCTGGCTCCCGCACCTGTGCTGTTGGCGACACTCCCAACAGTGTCTGAGGAGCAGACCCCATAATCCGCCCTGTGCCAGCCCCTGGGTGCATCCTCACCCAATCCCCTCCCCGGACTCACTGAGGTTCCACCTCCTTGCAGGAATGCCTGGGGACTGGAAGAACTACTTCACAGTGGCTCAGAATGAGGACTTCGACAAGGACTATGAGAGGAAGATGGCTGGGAGCACTCTGACTTTCCGCACAGCCCTCTGAGTTTCGGGGCCCAGCAAGGCCTGCTCACTGACTTTAGACATGTGAGCCTCACCATCAGGATGCCGAAAACAATGACTCCCTCCCTTTCATCCTGAGCTTTGCATGCTGTAGACCCCATGTCCCAAGATACACAAAATACAATCAAACCCTGAGTAGAAAGAAGTTTGAAGGTAAATTGCTCAGTGGTTCACAGAGGCCCAGCCATGTGAGGAGCTGGAGCAAAGTAAATGCACGACTTGATCCCAACGTTAGAGCACAGCACCTGGCGAGCCTCCCGGGGTCAAGGCTGGAGGAAAGGGAAGAAATGGTCAGCCCAGACCTCCAACACAAGAGAGACGCAAAGAGATGAGGAGTGGGCCCTGGAGAACGTGAGAGAGACCGTCTTATCCCCTGAGGTCCACAGCGAGAGACTGAGAAGGCCTCACTCACAGAGACTCCAGGCCTCGAGGCTCAGGGCCTGAAGGGGTGGGGGGGAGTGGGGTCTGAGGCTCAGACTGAGACACGGATGGTCTCAAGTCCAGGGACCAAACCATTAGGATCTCAGAGCAAATATAGGCCAGAAAGCCAGGGCGGCTTAATTAATAAATTCCGGGTAGACTTCTTGGAGAGAAGAACGAAGCCCCGAATTAGCCCAAGAGAAATGAAATAGAAGAGAACAGCCAGCACCATGGGCACCTACCTCCAGGACGAGGTGACTGTCCTGTCTCTGGAGGAATCAGCACCGTGTTGTTCCCTGTAGACAGATGCTCTTAGAATTGTCAGGAAGGCTGAGTCACTTAGCTTCATGTGTCCTGATTCTCCTTGTTAAAGCCTGCTCGAGGAAGCATCCACCCTCATTCACACAGGTTGTACTAAGGTCAGTGCTTTGTTTTAAAAGAGAGTCAGGAAATAGATGACTAATGAGAACCTACCCTACAGCTCAGGGAGCTCTACTCAATACTCTGTAACAGCCTATATGGAATATAATCTAAAAAGAGTGGATATATTCACTTTGTTGTGCACCTGAAACTAACCCAACATTGCAAATCAACTAGACCTCAATAAAAATTTTTTAAAAAATAGATGTGTCAAAAAACAAGTAAAGAAAAGAAAGAAAGTTGGGAAGTTTCCCTCTGTAGGCATGCCGCTTTCATGCCAGATGCCACCTCCTCCTCCAAGGACCTGAGTCAGCCCTGTCTGCAGCCTGTGATCTTTCATCTTCTAAGCAAGCACGCAAATCATTAACCACAGGACAGATAATCCTGTGTGTGCGTGTGTGTGCCTGCTCCCCAACACATGGCCTCTCGGGTGGAACCACGGGGAACCCACTCCCTGTGGGGCAGAGGGAAGGGGCCCAGGTGGTGGGGGTCCCAGGATAGCATGTCCCCTTTATTTTGCTTACCTTTTTATTTTATGTTGGAGTTGATTAATGAGGCTTCTCAAGTAGTGCTAGTGGTAAAGAACCCACCAGCCAATGCAGGAGTCGTAAGAGGCACAGGTTTGATCCCTGGGTCAGGAAGATCCCCTGGAGGAGGGCACAGCAACCCACTCCAGTATCCTTGCCTAAAGAATCCCCTGGACAGAGGAGCTACAGTCCAAAGAGTCAGACACCACTGATTGAGTGACCATGCATGCACATGTGATTAATACATTAATATGTTGATTAGTACATTTCTTTTTGAGACACTGGGCTCTTTTGTCAGGAGGAGACCAAAGACTATAGGCAGCCAACCTATCTAAGCTTCCTGCACCATTTGGAATACAACGTGAATACACACTCCACTCTCTTCTGAAACTCTAAATACCACCTCTGTGGATCACTCCCGTACCCCCAACCTTCTCCAGAGCTTCTAGGGAGACAGTGTGTTTCCAGCTTCTAGGGAGACAGTCCCACTGTCTGACCTCTGGCCCCTCAGACTTAGAGATGTTTATAGCCTGAGTCCCTCCTGCCTCGACCCCACCCCATCCTCACATACCATCGACTGCCCCTCAGGTCTACCTCTGTTCATGGAAGCATGGCTTTCCTGGACATGTTTCTCCTAGATCTCTCATAACTTATATACTCTGATGTTCAGTTCAGTTCAGTCTCTCAGTCGTGTCCGAATCTTTGTGACCCCATGGATTGCAGCACACCAGGCTTTCCTGTCCATCACCAACTCTGGAGCTTGCTCAAACTGATGTTACAAAATTAATACTTAAATAATATGATGGAAAGTCAATGCATCGTATGTTACATGATAAAGGACACAATAGGGAAGGAAATAAAGATATTTGTATGTAAACACACACATAACACAATAAGGAGGAACTCATCTGCTGACCACAGCCCTTGTCTCTGTAACTGCCTCTCCCACCACCCACTCTGATGCCCCTTTGCCTCCAGCGAGGAGTTCGCTGCCATGATTCTGACCTGGGGCCTCAGGGTTCCATGCTGAAATGTCTGGGTCATGAGCTGTCCTCCTGGGAGGGGTTGCTGTTGTTTTCCATTGACCTTGAGCATGGGGCATGGTGACACTGAGACACCCCACAGGGCCTCCTGGATCCAGACTCCCTCTTCCTCACCTTCCATGTGGATGGATGGAGGGATGGATGGATGGACAGATGGCTGATAGATGAGTACATGAATGGATGGATGGATGGACAGATGGGTGGATGGGTGGATGATAGATGGGTGCAAGAATGAATGGATGGATGATGGATGGATGGACAGATGATGGACAGATGGGTGGGTGGATGAATGATAGATGAACAGATGATTGATGGATGGATGGATGGACGGGTTGATGAATGATAGATGGGTGCGTGAATGGCTGATGGATGGATGGATGATGGACTGATGGTGATGGCAGCCCCCAGTCTACTACAGAATCTCAGTACCTCTTTTTGTTCTCTCTCCTTGGTTTCTAAGGGCCCCTCATCTTTGTACAGAATCTCCAGCTTCCCCTGCCACCTCCCCAGCACTTGGCATCTTTCTAAAACTTTATAGAGATTCCAGGAGCAGGTATTCAAGCTAACAGTCATCCCCAGTGGCCCCTTAAGTCTCCCAAGAAATGGAGAGATGGCTCATCCTCTTGCTGTGGCCTGATGTACACAAGACTGTGCTCTCAGTCCCATTCCCCCACCCTGGAGACAAGGCACCTAGTGGCCACTGGTCCCCGGAGGACAGAAGCCCGGCTCTGTACCAGGTGTGTCAGTGCTATCGAGAGTAAACACTGAGTCAGAGCCCTGAGGAGAGGAGGCCAGTCCCTGGACAAGGAAGCTGTGTCAGGCCCAGGCAGTAGCAGCACTGAGCGTGGGGCTACATGCCTTGAGGGGCAGCCCAAGGTCACCAGACCTCCTGCTGCCCTTCCTCAGCTGAGCTCAGACGGCCTGCGGGGCACTCAAGTCTCCCTCTGCCAAACCAGGACCCAGTCCCCAGTCTGCTCACCTGGAGACACCAACTGTGAGTAATAAAAACACAGAGAGGATGGACTTATGAATCTTCCTTCAGTTAGTCCTTCAGATGAAATGGATTAAAACATTGAAAACAAAATGGTATTAATTTGGATGGGGGTGGGATTGTTAGCCCTTAAAAGGCAAGAACACATTTAGATGATCTTGACTAATGAAAGACGTTTTTTAAAACTTATTGTCTAGATGTGTTCAAATATAATTAGTATGTTACATGGCGTAACTTTAAGGTATAGACTGTGTCCATTTGACACAAGTGCACATCACAAAATGACTCCCACCAGAGTGTCACATATTTACAATTACTTCTTTGCAGTGAGAATGTTTATTATATACTTTCAAGTATACGACAAGTATTGTTAACTCTAGCCACCATGCTCTGCATTAAATCCCACAATTTATGGGCTTCCCAGGTAGTACTAGTGATAAAGAACCGGCCTGTCAGTACAGGAGATATAAGAGCCGCAGCTTTGATCCCTGGGTTGGGAAGAGCCCCTGGAGGAGGGCATGGCAAACCACTCCAGTATTCTTGCCTAGGAAATCTCATGGCCAGAGGAGCCTGGCAGGCTACAGTCCTGGGGTTGCAGAGAGTCGAACACAAGTGGCACGACTTGGTACACACATTCCTCTTTTAACTGGGAGTTTGTATCTTTTGACCAGCATCTCCCTATTCCTCCTGGCACCACCGTTTTACACTTTGACTCTGTTGTGAGTTCGACATGAAGATTCCACATGAAGTGATTCCATACAGCATTTGTCTTTGTGTGTCTTACCTGACTTCACACAGTGCCCTCAAGGTGCACCCACGTTGTACAATGTTGTGAACATGTAGGTTATGGCGTAGAATGAGGAGCCATACATCCTGGGCAACAGTTCTGCTTACTGGAAAGGTTGTGCTTTCCTCCGCTCCATCACGGAGCCACTGCTATCCTGGAGCATTGACCCAAAATCAAAATACAATTACGATGAAACTAATATAACGTTGCATGTCAATTATACTTCAATCTGAAAAGCCCAATTATGGAATTGCAGAGTTCTCAGTTAAGGTAATAAGAATCCTGTCAATTAACTAAAAGGGAGCAGAAAAATCATGGCAAATGGCCCCCATCCCATCCAGGATTAAGGTAAAATAATTCCAACTGAAGAACAGGAGCCAGTCTCATCACTCACTTGACATAAGACATGTTGTGTGCTGTGAACTTAGTCGTTTAGTCATATCCAACTCTTTGTAACCCCATGGACTGTAGCCCGCCGGGCTCCTCTATCCATGGAGATTCTCCAGGCAAGAATACTGGAGTGGGTTGCCATGCCCTCCTCCAGGGGATCTTCCCAAACCAGGGATGGAATCCAGGTCTCCCACACTGCAGACAGATTCTTTACCATCTAAGCCAGCAGGGAAGCCCATAAGATAGGTTAACAGGAGAAAAAACTAATTTAATTTTTACACACAGGATCCCATAGAAATATGAGACCCGAAGAAGTGACAAATAGGCAGCTTTTACACCTTTAGACAAAGATATAAATTTGTGAATAATAAACAAATTTGTGAATAACTGACAGAGAAAGAGTTTGGGGCATGGGTAAATTAATGAGAAAGTATCACCATCAGGAAGAAGGAAGTAGGTTTATTTACCCAGCCTTCTTGGCCCTGAATCCAGGTCTCTGGAAGTAAGGGTGCTTTTTCCTCTTATACGGGGAAGTGGAGGGCCCTTCACCCGGGAGATTTATCTCTAAGGCAAACAGAGTGATTCAGTCTCTTTCTTATATCCCCTATTTCTTAAGTAACTTTGACTAAAAAATTCTGGGGCAGCTGCTTGTGCCCCCGACAGCAAAAAGTTCCGGGTTACCACATGGGGGACACGAACCCCCCACAAGGTCCCCACTTCCTACAGGCCCTAGGACCCCTGACTCAGGTAATTTGAGCCTTGGCAGTTGCCATCCGGGCAGCTGGCCACATCCTTGGAAAGTGCCCTCTGAGCTCACTGACCTTTGGTCCAGCCTCTGGGGTCTGATTTTCAGCTGAGACTTGAAGGTAAGGATATGGCTTAAAAGAAATCCTTTTTTTTTTTTTTTCAGTATTCATTCTTAGTTTATTATAAAGGATAAAAAGCTACAAAATGCCAAACAGTATCTGACAGACTGGGATTTGAAGAGTTTCCTCAAAAGGGTAACCGAATATTGATTTTCACATCATTTTACTTAGCAACATAAAAAGAACAAGACATGTCTTCTAATTATCTCCACACATTCTGGTCCTAAAATTATGCATCTCCTTCTTCAATTCAAGACATCTTGGGATAGACACATGCTTTCTTTTGGCGATTCAATTCACATGATAGTATACATGTTAGAATGTCATTCTCCCAAATCATCCCACCCTCTCCCTCTCCCTCTGAGTCCAAAAGTCCGTTATACACATCTGTGTCTCTTTCCCTGTCTTGCATACAGGGTCGTCATTGCCATCTTCCTAAATTCCATATATATGTGTTAGTATACTGTATTGGTGTTTTTCTTTCTGGCTTACTTCACTCTGTATAATCGGCTCCAGTTTCATCCATCTCATCAGAACTGATTCAAATGAATTCTTTTTATCGGCTGAGTAATACTCCATTGTGTATATGTACCACAGCTTTCTTATCCATTCATCTGCTGATGGACATCTAGGTTGTTTCCATGTCCTGGCTATTATAAACAGTGCTGCGATGAACATTGGGGTACATGTGTCTCTTTCAATTCTGGTTTCCTCGGTGTGTATGCCCAGAAGTGGGATTGCTGGGTCATAAGGTAGTTCTATTTGCAATTTTTTAAGGAATCTCCACACTGTTCTCCATAGTGGCTGTACTAGTTTGCATTCCCACCAACAGTGTAGGAGGGTTCCCTTTTCTCCACACCCTCTCCAGCATTTATTGCTTGCAGATTTTTGGATCGCAGCCATTCTGACTGGTGTGAAGTGGTACCTCATTGTGGTTTTGATTTGCATTTCTCTAATAATGAGTGATGTTGAGCATCTTTTCATGTGTTTGTTAGCCATCCGTATGTCTTCTTTGGAGAAATGTCTATTTAGTTCCTTGGCCCATTTTTTGATTGGGTCGTTTATTTTTCTGGAGTTGAGCTGCATAAGTTGCTTGTATATTTTCGAGATTAGTTGTTTGTCAGTTGCTTCATTTGCTATTATTTTCTCCCATTCAGATGGCTGTCTTTTCACCTTGCTTATATTTTCCTTTGTTGTGCAGAAGCTTTTAATTTTAATTAGATCCCATTTGTTTATTTTTGCTTTTATTTCCAGCATTCTGGGAGGTGGATCATAGAGGATCCTGCTGTGATTTATGTCTGAGAGTGTTTTGCCTATGTTCTCCTCTAGGAGTTTTATAGTTTCTGATCTTACATTTAGATCTTTAATCCATTTTGAGTTTATTTTTGTGTGCGGTGTTAGAAAGTGATCTAGTTTCATTCTTTTACAAGTGGTTGACCAGTTTTCCCAGCACCACTTGTTAAAGAGATTGTCTTTACTCCATTGTATATTCTTGCCTCCTTTGTCAAAGATAAGGTGTCCATATGTGTGTGGATTTATCTCTGGGCTTTCTATTTTGTTCCATTGATCTATATGTCTGTCTTTGTGCCAGTACCATACTGTCTTGATGACTGTGGCTTTGTAGTAGAGCCTGAAGTCAGGCAAGTTGATTCCTCCAGTTCCATTCTTCTTTCTCAAGATTGCTTTGGCTATTCGAGGTTTTTTGTATTTCCATACAAAGCTTGAAATTATTTGTTCTAGTTCTGTGAAAAATGTGGCTGGTAGCTTGATAGGGATTGCATTGAATTTGTAAATTGCTTTGGGTAGTATACTCATTTTCACTATATTGATTCTTCCAATCCATGAACATGGTATATTTCTCCATCTATTAGTGTCCTCTTTGATTTCTTTCATCAGTGTTTTATAGTTTTCTATATATAGGTCTTTAGTTTCTTTAGGTAGATATATTCCTAAGTATTTTATTCTTTTCGTTGCAATGGTGAATGGAATTGTTTCCTTAATTTCTTTTTCTACTTTCTCATTATTCGTGTATAGGAATGCAAGGGATTTCTGTGTGTTGATTTTATATCCTGCAACTTTACTATATTCATTGATGAGCTCTAGTAATTTTCTGGTGGAGTCTTTAGGGTTTTCCATGTAGAGGATCATGTCATCTGCAAACAGTGAGAGTTTTACTTCTTCTTTTCCAATTTGGATTCCTTTTATTTCTTTTTCTGCTCTGATTGCTGTGGCCAAAACTTCCAGAACTATGTTGAATAGTAGCAGTGAAAGTGGACACCCTTGTCTTGTTCCTGACTTTAGGGGAAATGCTTTCAATTTTTCACCATTGAGGATAATGTTTGCTGTGGGTTTGTCATAGATAGCTTTTATTATGTTGAGATATGTTCCTTCTATTCCTGCTTTCTGGAGAGTTTTTATCATAAATGGATGTTGAATTTTGTCAAAGGCCTTCTCTGCATCTATAAAAGAAATCCTTTACTTAACTCATTGGTTTACTTTTCTAATCTTTACTGTTAGTAATGTAGGTGTGGCTATGTAGACAGGACTGATTAGCTCAAGCCAGAAAGAATTTTCACAAACCTAAAAAAGAGAGAGATTTTTGGTGCTGGATTTTGAGGCTTAATCAGGTTCATGTTTGGGGCAGAACCACATCGTAGGATGCATGTCCGTCACCAGGGGTGCCGTGTCTGCTTGTCTTTCTTTCCGGGATGTCAGAAGCCACGAATGTTAAATGCCTAGCTTCTTTCACCACTTTGGGCTGCAAGGCAACATTACAATTCTATGATTTATTATTCATCTATTGGCCAGAATGATTCTATGAAGAGAAACTTCTTTTATCTGCTATTAGCTATTCAGCAGAACAGTCATATAGAAAAGTCAGGAAGAACCACTTACTCTTTCCCTCCATTTATGATTTCAAACTAAAGAATTGGTTTCTAAGCTTCAGCAAAGACCTTTGTCATAGTCCCCTTCAGCTGTTATAACCATACACCACAGACTAAGCAGGTTACAACAAAAAGGTGTTTTGTCACAGCTCTGGAGGTGGAGGGCCTGGGTGTGGCCGGCCTGGTCTCTCCCGAGGTCTCTCTCCTGGGTGCGCAGGCTGTTCCTCACCCAGCCATCACTCTGTGCAGCAGCCACCCTGGCTTTAATCTCCAGCTCTAACAAGAACACACCCAGGTTGGATAAGGCCACCCTGGCCTCACCTTAACTCAGTCACCCCCTTAAAGTCTTGTTTGCAAATGCAGTCACACACTGAAGCCCTCGCGATTAGGGCTTCAGCATATGAACCTGGTAGGGACGGCACCTGTCTATAAAGGTGACCAGTGAGTGCATGCCTTTGCCACAGGGACAGAGCACCACAAACTCGGCCACTTGAGAGGACGCACACTATTCATCTGATGATTTTGGGAGTGAGAGCTCCAAGCAGGCATCTCAGGGCACTGGCTCGGGACTCATGCTTTCTGTCAGCAGAATTCAGCCCCTCTGACCGTGGGCCAAGGTCTGCGTCCCTGCAGTATCAGCTGGGGGTCCTTCTCAGCTCCCTGGGAGCATCCCTGGGCTTCTGTCCCCTCCCACTTTAGTCAGTGGTGGCCTGGGCGTCCCTCTGGCCTCTTGAGCTACTGCATTCCTCAACTGGCTTTTCCATGCCTCCGGCTCTCTTCTACCTGTCCTTAGGGGTCATGTTAGCCCCTCTGCCCCAGATAATCCAGGACGAGCCTATGGCCTTCATATCCTTAACCCTAATTCCATCGGCAAAGTCCCTTCACCAGACAGTGGAAGGAGCAGAAATTAAGACTTGGATACCTTTGAGGCTATTATTCTACCTAACACAATATATATTTTAAAAAGAAATATATCAAAATAATAACAACTCATGCAATAGGTTTTTTTTCTATTTTAAATTTTAAATTTTATGTAACATATATGTTTCCATTCATAATGAAAAGAGTAATTCTTTTTTTTAATTTATTTTTGGTCACAGTAGTCTTCATTGCTGTGCACAGGCTTTCTCTAGCTATGGCGAGCAGGGGCTCCTCTTTAGGTGCTGTGTGCAGGCTTATCACGGTAGTGGCTTCTTTTGTTGCAAAGCACAGGCTCTAGAGCACATGGGCTTCAGTAGCTGCAAGTGAGCTTAGTTGCCTCGTAGTATGTCGAGTCTTCCTGGACCAGGGATTGAACTTGAGTCCCATGCATTGGCAGGTGGATTCTTAACCACTGGCCCACTAGGGATATCCTAGCAGTTCTTTTTTATAACTGAAGTGTAACTGATTTACAATGTGTTAATTTCTGCTGCACAGCAAAGTGATTCTGTTAAGCATATGTATACATACTTTTTTTTTTTTTCATATAAGAGGTAATTCTTAATGAAGGAATGTGGAATTACCAGGCAGCCTTTGGCTGCATTCCTGAGCAAGTATTGTTGTTCAAGGGGCTCTGAGCAGCCTCACTTGTGTGAGGGTGTTAACATTCCTTCCTAATAAATCCTTGATTCATTTACAAATTAAAAGAGAAAAGTTTGTAGAAGACCTACAGTGAAAGGCCCCATTAGAAGCTTTGTTCTCTTCCCTCCACCCTCCTGAAACCCACCATAATCTCAGGACTTTTGTCCAAACTCTACCTTCTCTGACCCTTTGCAAACACAGCTGCCCTCAGTCTCCATTCTGAATGGCTGGACTTGCTCTGAGGTCAGGAACCCCTTAATGACACGCCTAGATGTGGTGAGCACTAGCCTCCCACCAGCTCCCTGGAGGGGCTGCACCAGCCCCCAACTCAATTTCCGGTAACTGTTTATAGGCTCATCTTCAGGAAGAAGATGGCAGGAAGAGAAGGCAGCTTCTCCTGCCTTTCATTTCTTTTAAACTTTTTATTTTGTACTGGGGTATAGTGGATTAAAAATGTGATAGTTTCAGGTGAACAGCAAAGGGACTTAGTCACACATACACATGTATCTATTCTCCCCAGACTCCCCTCCCATCCAGGCTGCCACATAACATTGAGCAGAGTTCCAGGTGCTATACAGTATGCCCTTGTTGGTCATCCATTCTAAATATGGCAGTGTGTACATTTCCGGAGAAGGCAACAGCAACCCGCTCCAGTACTCTCGCCTGGAAAATCCCATGGGTGGAGGAGCCTGCCTGGTAGGCTACATGGTACGACTGAGCGACTTCACTTTCACTTTTCACTTTCATGTGTTGGAGAAGGAAATGGCAACCCACTCCAGTGTTCTTGCCTGGAGAAACCCAGGGATGGGGGAGCCTGGTGGGCTGCCGTCTATGGGGTCGCACAGAGTCGGACACAACTGAAGCGACTTAGCAGCAGCAGCAGCAGCAGTATACATTTCCATTCCAAATTCCCTAACTATCCTGGAAGGACCCTTTCACTTTATTCAAGAGTCAGAATGAGTTAACAAGTATAGGGTATTCAGCCGAGCACATGTGAATCCAAGTATCCAGTGACTGTAAGATTCTGACTATTGCCAGTGTCCCTAGTGGCAGCAGACAGCACCTCTGGAATCACCGTAGCCAGCTATCCTAGGAAATAGTGGCAGCTCCTCCAGTCTTTCTCATTTCATGCATTTAACACTCTTTCAACAGAACAGCAAAAACAAACAACCTGATTCTAAGTCGGACAAAGAATTTAAATAGACATTCTCCAGAGGAAACACACAAATGACCAATGAGCACATTTGGGGGGAAATGAAACTCAAAAGCACAATGAGATGTCACCTCACACTCTTTAAGATGGCTACTATTAAATTAAAAAATAATAAAAAAAAAACAGAGAATAAATAACAAGTGTTGGTAAAGATGAAAAGAAACCAGAAACCTCATATACCACCAGTGGGGATGTAAAAGTGCAGCCACTGTGAGCAACGGGATGGCAAATCCTCAGAAGAGTGAGCTCATAAAAGGTCCAGCAATCCCACTTTTGAGTATTCACCCAAAAGAACTGAAAGCAGGATATTGAAGAAATATTTGTACACCCATGTTCATAGCAGCTTCATTCTCAACAGTTAAAAGTTGGAAGGGTCCATGCATGAATCAATGAATAAAATTCAGTCCTCATCAGCTTGTTTTTTTACAAACAGTTCTGTTGTTATTTTTACTGGGAATGTGTTAAATCTCTGATATTGAGATTTTCTATACAATTGTTTTTCCACTTATTTACGTCTTTTCTTTTTTTTTCCTCTGCACCTCACGGGAATGAAAATTTTCATTTATTTTTATGAATAAAGATTTATAGTGACTTCCCTGATAGTCCAGTGATGAAGACTTCACCTTTGATGTGGGTTCGAGTTCAATCTCTGGTCAGAGAACTAAGATTTCGCATGCCTCTCAGCCAAAAGAAAAAGACAAAATATGAAACAACAGCAATATTGTAACAAATTCAATAGACATCTTTAAAAAGGTCCACATAAAAAAATTTATATCTTATAGACTCTTTGTGAAACTCTATACCTGTGTTTGTATACATACTATATTTATATGTATATTTATATTTGGATTTTTCTTTTCTGCTGTTGTAAACAAGATCCTTTCTACCCTCATATCTTCATCTGTTGAGCTTGTACATGAACAATGTTCATGTTTTACATAATAAATTGGTACTCAGCCAAAAATAAATAAATAAATGAAATGCAGTGCTTTCTGAGGGTGAATTCACTCTCAGAAAGGAAGGAAATTCTGACACCTGCTACAACATGGATGGATCTTGAGGACATTATGGCAGGTCCTCAATGGACAAGCACTGTCTGATTCCCCTTGTGTGAGGTCCCTGGAGGAGTCAGATCCACAGAGACAGAGCATAGAATAGTGGAGGCCGGGGACAGGGGAGGGGATGAGGAATTAGTGTTCAATGAGTGGGTTCACTTTGGGAAGATAAGACATTCTGGAGATGGTGGTGATGGTTGCACAACAATGAGCTTGCACCTACAAGTGGATAAAACGGTATAAGTGTCATGTTATGAATACTGAACCACAATTTTTCAAAAACCTCCTCTATTCTCTGCCCACAGGGACTGCCGTCTCATCCCCAGACCCCATGGCCCTGACCACGGCGGGGACACAGCCCTCACTAGGGGAGGTGGCGGGGATCCCCCTGCCGGCCACCACTGTGGACAACTGGCACCAGATCCAGGGCTTCGAGGCCCAGTCGGACGACCTCCTCATCTGTACCTACCCTAAGTCAGGTAGCTGTGGGCTGGGTCACCAGGCTCCCTTGGGATCACAGTCTCTGGAGGGATGCCTGTGCGGGTCAGAGGGCCCTGCTCTCCTGCCCCAAGGACAGGCTCCTGGGGGAGCTTGAGCCCCTGGGTTTATGGGCTTACAGCTTTGGGGGCCCACCTGCAGGGCTGTGGGCCCTTGGGTGGGGGAGAGGTTGACCTGAACACCCGTCAGTCTACCAGGGTGCAGGAGGCAGTTGTCTGATCAGTTCCTGCCTCTCATCTCTCCATCTGGCCACAGGGACCACGTGGATCCAGGAAATTGTGGACTTGATTGAGCAGAGCGGGGATGTGGACAAGTGTCAGCGGGCGGCCATCCAACACCGCCACCCATTCCTCGAGTGGGCCCGTCTGCCCCAGCCCTCCGGTGAATGCTCCTCCCCGCTGCCCCACCCCCGGCCAGGGCTCTGGTTACGACTAGTGACCCTGCATTGACCAATAGGTCATCTCCCAGAGCCCAAGGTCAGCTGCCAGCTCCTCCTGGGGGTTTGGACACAGGTGCCAGGACATGTGTCCTCATCACAGTATCATCTGGTCGGTTTAAGGATGCGGAGGTATTTGCATCAGGGTCTGATTCCCACACAGGAGCAGCTGCTTCTAGGGAGAAGGTCGTGCCTTCTTGATCTCAGGGACATACTTTCCCCCCACCCATAACGCATTGATCACACAGAGGAATGTGCTGGGTTGGTGTCTCCAGGGAGCGAGTAGGAGTCAGGACCCATAGGCCATCAGGGTCATGGTTCTCAGAGAGGAAGGAAACAGCCAGCACACTGGGCAGGTCAGTGGGGATGGGGGCCTGTGCTCTGGTACCCCTCTCCCCTGGAACTCGGCTCCTCATCCCCAAACTGAGCTCCTGCAGCTGCAGAGTGTGTGCGCCACCCACAGGTAAAGGTCATGGTCCCCCCACAAAAGCCCCCAAGAGCAGAAAGGTAGGCGGGTGACCGACACTCTGGATAGAGCCCTGGACAGAAGTCCCCCTGTGATGCTTGTGGGACAAGGTCCTCCTCTCGACTTCTTTAAAGGTGTGGAGAAGGCCAGAGCGATGCCCCAGCCCCGGGTGCTGAGGACCCACCTCCCCGCCCAGCTGCTGCCTCCATCCTTCTGGGAAAGCAACTGCAAGGTACCAACATCTCAGGACAGAGGGGGCGAATGCTCCAACCCCAAACATCCTCCGTCATGTGTGCTTCTCCACCTCCCCGGCTGAGGATCCAGGGTCATGGTTGAGATGAAACCCACGGGATGCTTGGTGGAGACAGCAGAGGTACTGAGCGAAGGAACAATAGAGCCCGTGAGGCCTAGAACATATCCACCCTGTTACCATGAAGCTGACCTCCAGGGAGAACAGGATGAAGGCATTCGGGGGCCATCACAGCTTCTGTCTGTCAGGAGGTTTGGTTTCTGGATAAAGATTGTTCTAGGAGATCAAGGGGGCCACGAGGAATCAGCTGCCTTGTGGGGAGGAGCCAGGAAGGAAGGCGGGGACCCTGGGGAGTGTGAGCGGCACAGGCCAGGTGAGCAGCAGGCACAGGACCCCTGGGACAGCTCAGCGGTGGTGACCCTGTGAAAACCACCCTCTATGCCACTTCACCCCCTCTCTACACTCTTTCCTTCAAGTTCCTCTATGTTGCTCGAAATGCCAAGGACTGTCTGGTTTCCTACTACCACTTCCAGAGGATGAACCGGACACTTCCCGACCCGGGCACCTGGGACCAGTACTTTGAAACCTTCATCAGTGGAAAAGGTAGGGGGCCCCCTCCCATCTCTCCACCACCACGGCCATGAGGCTCAGCCAGGTCCCCACACACCACATGACCCCCCAGGACACTGAGTCCTCCCATGGCCACAGCAGACAACCCCACCAGATCCGGAAGCTTTTATTCCTGGCCACCTGACTGGCAGGGTCTCCCCTTTCCAAAAGCATCCCTGTCCCGTCATAAGGGCATTGTGATGACAGATAATATATGTGAAGCCGCGTTGGTAGGCAGGTTGAGATAAACTCCCCTGAGGCTGCCCCATTCCGCCTCACCTGCCACGTCAAACAGGTCACAACTCACGGATGTATCTGGCTGGTAATCTGTTTCCCTCTCTCTCCAATGCACTTGAGGTCAATCACATCCCTGAGGATTGGAAGGCTTTGCAGGGCCCTGCACGGGCTCTGCTGTGTTCTCTGTGTCTTACAGTCGCGTGGGGGTCCTGGTTCGAGCATGTGAGAGGCTGGTGGGAGCTGAGAAACAATGTCCGGATGCTCTTTCTCTTCTATGAGGACATCAAGAGGGTGAGTAGAGGCCACGTGGGTAGAGATCACGTCAGACCCAGCTCTGAGAGACCCTGGGCTGCTTCCAGGCTGCATGTCTTGCAAGGGAACAAGTGTGACCTTCTGACATGATGCGCCCTTCCATTGCCATGTTACCCTCCCCACAGGACCCAAAGCAGGAAATTCAGAAGGTGATGAAGTTCATGGAGAAGAACTTGGATGGAGCCGTGCTGGACACCATTGTCCAGGAGACGACATTTGAGAAGATGAAGGCAAACCCCATGACCAACCGTTCCACGGCTCCCAAGACCATCCTGGACCAGTCCATCTCCCCCTTCATGAGGAAAGGTGGGTGGGCTGCACAGACTGCACAGAGATGGGCATAAACCAAGTATTCTATCTGCCCAGTAGCATGGCGCCTGCCCTGCTGATAGGAGGGCGCTGGGCTTTACCAGTCCCAGGACAGTGCATCGTGCATCATGCCTGCTGCTGGAGGCTTTCAGAGAGGAGAGCTCACTGCTCTTTTGGGGGCCGGTCCAGACATCCTGGGGACGCCTGGCCTGAGACCTGGGACCCTGGCAGTAGCAAGGTCTGGGTCTTTGCTCTGAGGGTCTACACACACAAGATGAGGGCTTTTCTCCACCAACCAGCTTCCTGCCTTACTGCCCGTTGCTCCTTCTTCCTGCTTCGCAGTCTCTGCTCATCAGCCAGTCTCATCATGGCTGAACAGCATGACTTTCAATGGCAACTACTGCTCAGACCTACCTCCTTCTGTCATACTTCTTCATTCCAATTCCTAAGAGAGGGATCCTAATTGGCCCAGCTCATGTTTTTTATGGGGGCTTCCCAGGAGGCTCAGCGGTAAAGAACCCACCTGCCAATGCAGGAGACCTGGGTTCAATCCCTGGGTCAGAAAGATCCCCTGGAGAAGGGAATGGCAACCCACTCCAGCATTCTTGCCTGGAGTATCCCCATGGACAGAGGATCCTGGCGGGCTACAGTCCATGGGGTCATAAGAGTTGAACATGACTTAGCAATTGAACAACTGCAATGCCACAATATTTTCAAAGGGAAAAAATAAAACCCTTTATCACTGTTTAATTTTAAAAGTAATATATGTGATTATAAAAACATAAATTCACATTTTAAAAGTTCTCTTTACCAAAACCCTGCTCCCCAAAGCCCCTCTGTAGCAGTTTTATCGACACAGTCTCAGCTGTGGGGGCCATTGCTCTGCAACTTCTTCTCTTCTTTCTTCACCCAACTGGATTTCTTTTGCTGCATTTTCCAGTCTACAACAGCTTCTCTATTACTGAAACAAGCCAAGCAAATCCGCTTCTCTCCCTGGGTAGTCTCAGGTAAGGATCTGGTGAGCTGCCCGGCTCTCCACAGCCCCTCCCCTCAGCTCTGCAGAAATACAGGCACCATGGTGAGAGCCAACCCCACAAAATTCAGGCAAGTCCCCCACACACATTCCTCACTAGAGTCTCAAATGCGCCACAAGGGCAGGGCACAGTGCGACCAAGAAGCTCTCTTTGGGGGCTCGTGTCCAGATGCATCATAACTCATCAACTCTTCCCCAGGAGTCAGACTCTCAGCTCTGGCTGTTTTCAGTCCTTGTCTTTGTGAATCACACTCCAGCGAACTGCTCTGTGCCTATGTTCTCACATCCTGATACTCTTCCTTCTCTTGCATAATTTTCCAGAAGAGGCACTGGTGGGGCAAAGAGTATTTCCCTCTTTTGAAGTTATTTTCATAGTTACTGTTCGGTGAAAAAGAGTACCTCATTCACATTTTCCCCCCAAATCTTTTTCCTTTGGGCTGGAACTTACCTCCAGTGAACTGCAGCATACAATTAATAAGACTTGATAGATGAGCGCACACACGCAACCAGCACCCTAATCAAGCCTTAAACATCTTCCTCCCCACAAAGTCGCTTCTCCTGCCCCTCTCCAGGCCCTCTGCCCCCGGAGACGCTCCCTGTGCTTGTCCCTATCCCCACACCCATTGTGCCTGATCCTAGGCTCCCTTGAACAAATCAGGCAGCAGACTGTCTTGTATCTGGAGTCTTTTACTCAGTGGACATTTGGAGATTCTCCCAAGTGGCCGAGTGTTAGAAACGCATGCTTTCTCACTTCTCTGTGGTCGCCCTTCATGTGAACAGACCTCAGGTGGGGCCCAGTTGCAGCTCCTTTGGGTCGATCGTCCTCTGATTTAGGGGCTCTGACCTCTGATCAGGTGCTCTGGGGCGCATCTCAGCCAAGAGCAGCAAGAAGAGGGGTACCGCCGGGGACGAGGATGAGGCATTATGCAGGCACGCATCCCTTCTTCACTTGGGTCAGCAGGACTCCCAAGCAGTGATGCTCATCTGGGCTTTCCCCTTCTAGGAATCGTGGGGGATTGGAAAAACCACTTCACAGTGGCTCAGAATGAGAGATTTGATGAAATCTACAGGCAAAAGATGGAAGGCACCTCAATCAACTTTTGCACGGAGCTCTGAGTCAAATAGCAATAAAGAGGCAGCTATCAGGATACAGCCTCATCCTTCATCCTGACCCAAGAGCCTCGGAAAGCAGGCTGTCTACCAACTCTGTGCTCATCTCAACCATTCTTTCCAAAGTAAGAAACTAGATGGATTTATAACTAAGTCAAATACAAGACTTGAATACTGCAAGGACTTTTAAATTTTCCATTATTCTGGAAAGTGCATCCTAGTTCTCTAGTCTGTGACATAATTATATCTTCAGTGTCCGTATGCAAATAGTTGGCTACATCTCTACTGAGAGTATGAAAACTCTGACGTCAGAAACTCCAGCTGTGCTTGGTCCCAGGTCCCACCTGGTCACTGCGGGAAGGGACACTTGGAGGATGGGGCCAGTGCGCAGTCCTGAGGGTTCACGTTCTGATGTCCTTCCCTGGGACAAAGGGGAAGGGGCAAAGGGGAGGGACCAGATACTAATGCCTGACCTGAAGAGTCCTGGTGCTGAGTTGCCTAGGAAACATAAAGCTCAGGCAGTGAATTTTAATGGAAGAGGGACCTAGGAGACAGGGGAGTGGCATCAAGTGTCAGCCCAGACACGGTGGTCGGATTTGGAGGCACCAGAGTCTCACTCCAAGAGCCGGGCCCTCCAGGGACCCCGTCAGCAGCTGGGCCCTTCTCGCTCCCGCATTAGCTCTGCTGCTCTGTCCACACTCAGCAATTCACTTGTCTGTACCCACACTAAATCGTAAAGTCTTTTGTGTCTGGTCCCACATCTTAGTCAACATTCACTCCAGCACTTAAGGCAGCACCTGGCCTGGAATGTGTGTGCAGAAAGTACTTGAGGGCCAGTGGATGGCATGAGGGTGAATGACCACAGGAAAATAGGTACATGGCAGGTCACCAGTTTCCAGCTTCCAGAGAAGTTGGAACTAAAAGCCCCAACTTTCAGAGAAGGCAATGGCACCCCACTCCAGTATTCTTGCCTGGAAAATGCTATGGACAGAAGAGCCTAGTGGGCTGCAGTCCATGGGGGTCTTGAAGAGTCAGACACGACTGAGCAACTTCTCTTTCACTTTTCACTTTCATGCATTGGAGAAGGAAATGGCAACCCACTCCAGTGTTCTTGCCTGGAGAATCCCAGGGACGGGGGAGCCTGGTGGGCTGCTGTCTATGGGGTCACACAGAGTCGCACACGACTGAAGTGACTTAGCAGCAGCAGCAGCACTGAAGAGTCAGAAAAGAAAGTAAAAAATACCTGGAAACAGATGACAACAAAAATACAACAACCCAAAACCTATGGGACGCAGCAAATGTAGTTCTAAGAGGGACGCTTATAGCAATACAAGTTTACCTCAAGAAAAGAGAAAAATGCAAAATAAACAATCTAAACTTACACCTAAAGCAACTAGAAAAAGAACTACGAGAAGATAAGATGGTTAGATGGCATCTCCAATTCTATGGACTTGAGTTTGAGCAAACTCCAGGAGATAAAGAAGGACACGCGAACCTGGCGTGCTGCAGTCCATGGGGTCGCAGAGTCAGACACAACCCAACAACAGCAGCAACTGAGTTTTAATCATGGGTACATAAACTTCAAAGTAGCGGCTTTTTATTACATTAAAAAGTTGTCTCTATCCCCCACAGATTGAGATTTTAGATTATAAATTTTATGCCGTTTGGTTCCACATCTTACTCCCCTTTGTGGAGATTATTGATAACTCC
The DNA here is from genome assembly GCF_042477335.2 of Ovis canadensis. Lineage (NCBI taxonomy): Eukaryota > Metazoa > Chordata > Mammalia > Artiodactyla > Bovidae > Ovis > Ovis canadensis. The sequence continues at coordinate 61,996,892 of NC_091247.1, forward strand.
AGAGGACCCCCCAGCCCCAAGCTGGATGAGTTTGTAACAGTTCAGATCTCTTCAGGTTTACTTCAGGTACAATCAGGGAACCTTCAATACCGAAGTGTTTCTGTATCTAAACAGTGGTGGATTCAGAATGAACAATGATACACAGTTGGTTTAAAGACAGAGATGCAGAACCTATTTGCTCACCTCTGTCAATTGCATGACTCCTTGGAATTTTTGCTTGTATTCTGATTTTAAAATGGTAAAATTTAAATGGATGTGAATTGTGATATATAAAATTTTCGTTTAGTGAGTTCAAAGTTTTGTTCACACAGAAAATAGTTTACTGATTTTGAATAACTTTAAAATTGAAATTTACTTTTCTAATAGTCAGTTATTTGCTTTAAAACTCAAGAATGAATCAAGAAAATGAAACATTACATCAGTGCTATGATTTAGTCACTGTCTGAATTGAACTTTTTCTGGACACTTTCGTTTTAGTAAAATAGACTTGTGATTTCTTTTTAACTGGAATGAGTCTATATACAGAGTGGAATAAAAGTTTGACTATGTTTTCTTACTGATGTTTTATTATTTGTTTCTACACATGATTAATACAGAAAATAATTATTTATATATGGGAAGAAAGTGATTTTTAAAAAAAAATGATTTGTTCCAGAGTTAGATACAGTCCAACCCATCAACTGCATTGTGGTTTGTTTGTTAAGTTACACTCGTTCCTATTCCTCGACAACTAGGAACCAAGCCCATGGACTTCAGTCTTAGTGAATCAGAGGGTCTAAAAATCTGTTCTGGGAGATTAGATGACCTGGGCATGCACATGTGCTACGTCACTTCAGTCACATCAGACTCTTTGTGCCCATGGACTGTACTCCACCAGGCTCCTCTGTCCATGGGATTCTCTAGGCAAGAATACTAGAGTGGGTTGCCACGCCTTCCTCTGGGAGATCTTCCCCACCCAGGAATCAAACCCATGTCTCTTAGGTCTCCTGCATTGGTAGGCAAGTTCTTTACCACTGAGCCACCTGAGAAGTCCTTAGATGGGCTGCAGGTTTTTAAAATACCTGCAAATCACCTCTATATCCACCCTTCCAACAACCCCAGGGAAACCCCATGCTTGGAGCACATTCTAACCAAGGTCCTAACAGAATGCAGACTTGCAGGTAAAAACACAATGTCTGTAATTGGACCAGCTCTCAACGGCTCACTAGGGAGAGCTCACAGGAACAGAGAGGTAGAAATAACACCCGTCCCAGGGTTGAGTATTTAAGCAACAAGCCAAGATGAGGAGGCCGTAGCATGCCCTCTGGCTGGACGCCTGGTCTTGTCAACAACCAGAAAGGGTGATTTTAAGAAGACATTTCATCTGAGAAAGAGTTCCATCCACGCTTCATTGGTTCACGACTGGACAGCAGCTTCGTGAATGCCAATGACACAGCGGTGAGGAAGACCCCTCCCAGAGGCTGCTGGGTGGGAAGTGAAACCAAGGTCAGGACAGTGAGGACCCTCACATGTGAGAGGCAGGTGGCCATGGTTCTCAGAGCACAGAGCTCACCAACTGTGGTTGGGTCTGAGGGTTTAGCCTCCCCAGAAGCTGCAGCGATGGCCTTGACCAGGAAAAGAGGACAAGCCAAGGGAGGGGACATGGGGAGAGACTCGTGGTGGAGGGGGTGCCACGCCTGTTCCAGGACAGAGGGAAGAACCTGAGCTCAGGGCCCACAGATGAGGTGAGAGGAAGATGGGTCTTGACCACAGTGCCCAAGATGCTCTTCATAATCCAAGAGCCTTGAGAACCGCCGAGCCTCTGAGAAAGAAGGTGACAGGTGGACCGACATTTCAGCATGTGCTCTGTGGGTGGAGGGGTGGGAGCAGACCGGGCCCAGGGCATTGAGGATGAGCTGCCTATTCTCCTTGCTTGATGTTCTGCTACAGTAAACCCTACACTTTCCTTCACCACAACCTGGTGTCAGCAGATTGGCAGTCAGATGAACAGACCCTGATTCTGTCGGTAATATAACCCTTAACTGAAAGGCATCCTGTGCTTGTCTTCATGACCGGGTTGGGAGGTGTGGTGGAGTAGTTACCTGATGCACTGGACAAGCCCGGGAGCCACAGATCAGGGCTGAGCTGACCCTGCCAGTCATTTGCCTGTGCTCACTGCCTCACTCTCTTGCCTCAGCTTCCTCATCTGGAAAATGGGGTCCACGATCATAGCTACTGTGATGTTGCGGTTTATAATAAGAAATACATATATTTGATCTTTATCTCGTTCCTAGCATAGATCTCCTAAAACCCTGGGGGTTTCCTAGCAGCAAAGGAGCCTTTTGTTATATTAATGTGTTGACTTTTGGAAAGTCCACACGAGGGTGATCAGGAGTGAGAACTTTGAGCGCGGCCCTGGACCTCTGGGGAGGGGAGGGATGGCTGCAAACTGAGTTCAGGCACCGGTGGTCAGTGATATAATCGACCAGCAGTGATGGAGCCTCTGTGTAGCCAGTTAGTTAGAGTCAGTCGCTCAGTCATGACCAACTCTTTGAGACCCCGTGGACTGTAGCCCTCCAGGCTCCTCTGTCCATGGAATTTCCCAGGCAAGAATACTGGAATGGGTTGCCATTTCCTTCTCCAAGGGGTCTTCCTGATCCAGGGGTCAAACGTGCATCTCCTGCATTGTGAGCTCACCATGTGAGCCACCAGGGAAACCTGCGTGAGCCCAAAGGGAGAGGTTTGGAGACCTTCTGGATTGGGGAACCCAGGAGGTCAAGGAGTTAATTTGGGCAAAGTCGAGTTTAAGGAAGGAATGAAGCAGATAGAGTTCTTGGATCTAAAGGCTAGGAGAAAAAGGAGATCTGAGCAAATCCCTACAGTTAGAGGACCCAGGATGCACCTGGAGGAATCAACACTTCTATTTACCGAACAAAGAAGAAAAGTCCTGAGCTTGTGCAAACCAGGAATAGGGCTTCCTGGCCCCAGGTCTCCTCGGATCTGCTAGAGGGCACTCCAGGGACCTGCTCTCACCTGCGGACTCTGGAGGGTACAGCAGGGTTTTCTCTCTTGCCCCCCCTGGCTCACCCTCCCCTCTCCTCCCCTGCAGACCACTCCACAGGATGACACTGGTTCCCCCGGCCTGGAACATGGAGTTGGCCCTTAGAAGCTTCTGTGAACAGGGAGGGTCCCACACCTCAACAGAGTCTCCTGTTCAGGGGAGGAAAGTCGGCCAGACCCATCCAGACACAAGGCCCCAGCCCCGCCTAGGGAGCCTTTGTGTACCAGCTCTTAGGCAAGTCAGTCCAGGCCCACCCCTGTGTACGGGTTCTAACACGAACACATAAAAGCGTGAAGAAAGAGACAGGCAAGCCCACTTGAATCCTCTCCCTCTGCTGCGAGGACGTGACCCTGCACATGTGTCCACAAAACACATTCCCACGTTCTGCAGGCCATGGCAGCTACACTGGGGCTCCTGGACCCTTGGGTTTAGACAAGCCAGCTGAACCACAATGGCCGGAAAAGTGCAAGAAAAACAGTGTTCTTCCCGTCCCAGAGGCAAGAATTATGCAACTGGCTCTACATCCTCTTTGGGTTCGGTAAATAGAAGTGCTTCTTGCTTTATGAGACCAATGTAATATTACTACCTCCAAGTACTTATCACCACACAAAACAGTTTCTTCTCCACCTGTTGTTGCTCTACTTGGCTCAAACCCCACTGGGTATTTGTTCAACACCCTGCAAAGTTCTGTGTGTCTTTGGTGCAAACAAACACTGCCTAATACTTGCATTATCCTCCTTGGATTATAAAAATTCCTGCCCCGAGATTACTTCACTGCTTTGTTTTCTCCAATTTCAAAAATTCAGAAGCAGAGGTCATCTGCCTCTGTGGTTTATACTGTTTGTAGCACTCACCCTTCTTGGAAGCTAAAATAAAGATGCAAGGACATACCCATAAGGTAGGAGAACACTTAGGTAGGGGGAGAGGATATCTTCCCAATGTAGGGGCATCCAGTGTGGAATGGAGGATGAGGAAGAGTCTGTAGGAAAGAGAAAGAGGTGGCAGAGGGGAAGGTGAGCCCAGGGGGCAACCAGGGACCGAGGATAATGTGTGATGCAACCAAGGGGAGGTTCCTGCAGGGAGACACTCACTCGTGGGAACAGAAGTCGGAACAGGTGGTAAGGGTTTGGACGGAAAGGAGGGCAGGTGGTGGAGGTGCTCTGCATGTTGACCTGGGGGAGGTCACAGGACGTGTGCAGGAGGGAGAATCCATCAATTTGTACGCTGAAGCTCTGTGCTTCTTACTGTCTGTTAATTATGCCTTGATTTTTACAAGTCTATCTGTAAGGACACCGCAAAACTCTTAAAGGAAAATATAGGCAGGACACACTTTGATATAAATCACAACAAGATCTTTCCCCAACCCCCTGCTTAGGATAATGAAAATAAAAACAGAAATAAGCAAATGGGACCTAATTAAACTTAAATGCTTTTGCACAGCAAAAGAAACCATAAACAAAATGAAAAGACAGCCCTCAGAATGGGAGAAACTATTTGCAAACAAAGCAACTGACGAAATACACCAACAGCTCATGCAGCTCAATATAAAAAAAAAAAACTCAAAAAATGGTCAGAAGACCCAAACAGACATTTCTACAAAGACATGCAGATGGCCAAGAGGCACATGAAAAGATGCTCAGTATCACTAATTATTCAGTTCAGTTCAGTTCAGTTGCTCAATTGTGTCCAACTCTTTGCAACCCCATGAATCGCAGCACGCCAGGCCTCCCTGTCCATCACCAACTCCCGGAGTTCACTCAGACTCACGTCCATCGAGTCAGTGATGCCATCCAGCCATCTCATCCTCTGTCGTCCCCTTCTCCTCCTGCCCCCAATCCCTCCCAGCATCAGAGTCTTTTCCAATGAGTCAACTCTTTGCATGAGGTGGCCAAAGTACTGGACTTTCAGCTTTAGCATCATTCCTTCCAAAGAACACCCAGGGCTGATCTCCTTCAGAATGGACTGGTTGGATCTTCTTGCAGTCCAAGGGACTCTCAAGAGTCTTCTCTAACACCATACTTCAAAAGCATCAATTCTTCGGCACTCAGCCTTCTTCAGAGTCCAACTCTCACATCCATACATGACCACAGGAAAAACCATAGCCTTGACTAGACGGAATTATTAGAGAAATGCAAATAAAAACTACAATGAGGTATCACCTCACACCAGTCAGAATGGCCATCATCAGAAAAAACTTACAAACAATAAATGTTGGAGAGGGTATAGAGAAAATGGAATCCTCCTACACTGTTGGTGGGAATGTAAATTGATACAGCCACTATGGAAAACAGTATGGATATATCTTAAAAAAAAAAACCTAAAAATAGAAATATCATATGACCCAGCAATCCCACTCCTGGGCATATACCCAGAGAAAACCATAATTCAAAAGGATGCATGAAAATCGTAATTCAAAAGCCATGTTCATTGCAGCACTATTTACAATAGCCAGGACGTGGAAGCAGCCTAAATGTCCATCAACAGAGGGATAGACAAAGAAGAGGCGGAGAGGAATATACAGAGGAATATTACTCAGTCACAAAAAGGGATGAAATAGTGCCATTTGTAGAGACATGATTGGACCTAGTGACTGTCATTCAGAGTAAAGTCAGAGAAAAACAAATATCATATATTAATGAATACATGTGGAATCTAGAAAAATGGTATAGATGAACTTACATGCAAAAGGGAAATAGAGACACAGATAGAGAGAATAAACACATGGACACCAAGGGGGAAAGGTGGGAACGGGATGAATTGGGAGATTGGGATTGACATATATACGCTATTGATACTGTGTCTAAAATAGACAACTAATGAGAACCTACTGTAGAGCACAAGGAAGTCAATGTTCTGTAGTGACCTAAATGGGAAAGAAACCCAAACAAGAGGGGATATATGCATACGTGCAGAGCTGATTCTCTTTGCTGTATGACAGAAACTAGCACAACATTTTAAAGCAACTATACTCCGCTGACAGAGGCGCCTAGTGCGTGACAGTCCATGAGGTTGCAAAGAGTCGGACACAACTGAGGACACACACATACACACATATACTACAATAAAAATTAATTTTAGAAGTCTATCTGGTGCTAGTCCTCAGATATGACAGTCTGTCATATTCACAGACAAGACCAGAGCCTGGAGAATTCATCTGGCCTCAGAAGCCAGGACAGAATCCCTCTGTCCAGCTGGTGACCTGACGTCTGTCTCCACTCAGCCTGGGAGGCAGTTTCTCCGCATCCCCAGGACACAGGGTCATGCCTCCAGGTGCCTGGACAACTGCTCCAGACGTTCCTTCCGTGGCATCCCTGGCCTCTCCACCGCCATGGGCATCCACGGGTCCAGGAAACAACTCGGGGGGATGGACACAGGCGGCCCCCTGACATGCTGCCCCCAGGGTCCTTCCTCCCTCCTGACAGTGTCCAGGTGGGCCCACGGAGGCTCACTGCAAGGAAAGCCTGGTCTGGCACAGGGTTCAGGATTCTGATCCTATTTCACAGGGTGGTACTGAGCCAAGCAAATGTTCTCTCCTATTTGCCTGATACACAAGCCCTTGGGTGAGTGGGGCCTGTGCCAGGGCACCAAGGATATAATACCCATGTAGGTGCTGCCTTTACTCACTATTCACAGCCTGCTGCTGATGCACAAATCCAGACAGAGGGAATGGAGACGGACATGGTGGGAAAGATGGGGGATGCGACATGGTCCCAGCTTCCCCCAGGGGAGGCTATCCAGATCGAGGGGATTATCCTACAGAAGGACACATGCAGGATCTGGGATGAAGCATGGGCCTCCCAGCCAGGCCCAATGACCTGGTCATTGAATCCTACCCCAAAGTAGATACGCCGTGGACAAGGGGGAGCAGGCATGGGCAGGTGCTACTCTGAGTGGACAATGCAGAGGCCAGTGGTGGTGGTGGGGTCGGGGGAGGCCCTTGTCTGCAAACCAGACAGGAGGCAGAGGATCTGACATTTGTCTATGAAATGCTAAAGATTTTAAAGAGCTAGAGCCATTGATTTATCAAAAATATGTAATTAGTCAAATATCTCTCTTATAAATGTCACACTTCACTTGAAAATATGTGGATTAATTTCAAATACCTTTTGATATTGATCTCTAACATAATTCCACAGTAATAAGGGAACAGACTCTATATGATTTCAATACTTTTAGACCATGAAATTTCTGCACCTAGTCTTAGGTCTCTGAATGTGTTTCAGTGTCTTCTAGTTTATAGTCTATGGGAACTGGAATTTGTATCCTACTCTTGTGTGAAAACTGTATAAATCTTAATTAGGTCTCATTGGTTCATAATGCTTTTCTACTACATTCTTCTACTTCTCTGTACATTCATTGTATTAATTTCTGAGAGTGATATTTCTGATATTGAAACCCCAGCTAAAAACTTATCTACTTGAGTGAAATTTGCTTAGTCATGTCTGACTCTTTGCAACCCCATGGACTACATAGTCCATGGAATTCTTCAGGCCAGAATACTGGAGTAGGTCGTCTTTCCCTTCTCCAGGGGATCTTCCCAACCCAGAGATCAAACCCAGGTCGCCTGCATTGCAGGGAGATTTTTACCAACTGAGCTACCAGGGAAGCCCTATCTACTTAAACAATCGTAATATATAGTGTAATTCTATGTAACTTTGTTCTGTATTTTCTAAGTCTCCTATAAATGTGTATTATCATATTTCATAATTTTAAAAAAAATTTTAAGAAAAAAAATACACAACTAGTAAAAGCAGAGTCTTCAGCTCAGAGCATTCATGCTAATCTTTTTTGCTTTATCAAGGCTCTTCTAAACACCAGGGACAACCCCCGGGCATGCTGCCACAGTGCCCTGTGGTCTCTATCCTGCTGGCACTTGGGGTCCAGTCTGAAGTAGGATGTGGGCCCCTGGACAGACCTTCACTCAGGTCCTTGATTACAGCACGTGATTAGGGCCCTGGAGGAAGCTGGGGGCTTGATGGGAGCAAGTGGTGGGGCCTAACTTAGAAGGAGGGACATCTCCTGGAAGAGCCTGGAGCTACTGTGACTGTTTCATCTGCTTCAGCCACTGTGACCAAGACCATAACCCAAGGGACTTAGAAAAGTGTACCCCATGGTCTGAGGGATCAAAGCTCAGAGATCAAGCGTCACCAGAGCTGGTTCCCCCAGGGACTGTGGGAAGGCTCTGCCCACGCCCCCTCCTCAGCTTATGGATGGAGGGCCATCTTCATGGTCACCTGGGTTGTTCTTCCCGCATGCATGCCTGTCTCCAAATGTCCCCTTTTTATGAGGACACCAGGCACACTGGATCAGGGACCACCATAATGACCTCATTTTAAGTTCACTGCTGTAAAGACCCAAACCCCAACTAAGGCCACTCGTCACCCTAAGTCCTCAGCCTCACTCCGAAACCATCTCCTTTCTGTCCACATCACAGACCTGCTCCCTCAGGAGGCAGACTTAGTCAGATATGAAGATATGGGAGGTTTAACAGCCAGTGCTAGGAGGCAGGAAAGGAGGGAGGGCTCGAGCATCCATTCAGTCCCAGCAAATCCTCAGACAACTGTGGTTCAGATGCTCTGAAGCTGGGGGGCCCCTCCAGGCTCAATTCAACGTAGTGAGTATGGTATATGAAGCGTGTACTCAGTCGTTTCAGTCACGTCTGACTCCTTGCGACCCCGTGGACTGCAGCCCACCAGGCTCCTCTGTCCATGGGGTTCTCCAGGCAAGAATACTGGAGTGGGTTGCCATGCCTTCCTCCAGGGGATCTTCCAGACCCAGGGATCAAACCCTGGTCTGCTTGTGTCTCCTGAATTGCAGGCGGATTCCTTATCACTGAGCCAGCTGGGACGCCCAACAGAGGGGCACAACTTCCCTGTTAAATGAAGTGTTGCCAAGTTACGAGCACCAGGGACTCACCTCCGAAAAATGGATTAACAAATTAATCATCCTATCTTGTCTTTCTTTTTTCTTTTTTGACCCAGCCTAACTTGGGCTTTTTTTCTAAAATACTCAGTCACACCAGGGCGCTTGAGGGAGACAGGGGCAGAAATGAGGGTTAAAAATTACTGGGGACAGAGACTTCCCTGGTGGTCCAGTGGCCCTCCCAGTGCAGAGGGCTCGGGTTCAATCCCTGGTAAGGAAACTAGATCCCACATGCCACAACTAAAGATCCTGAGTGCCACGACTAAGACCCAACACAGCCAAATAGATATTTTTTTAAGTAATTAAAAATGTATGATTAAATACAAAATAATAAGCGGGGATAGATTTTGAGAGTGCTTTAGGTTACACTAAGTAATTCAGGTCTGATCTTAGGGCCTCCTGCGACATGTCTGTGGCCTCTTCAATAACTTCACTGTCATTGTATTAGTGGGGTGATTTGAAAACAATGTAGGCCTGTCGTAGGTCATCCCGTCCTACCTCGCGATAAGGAGGCCTCCTCTGCACGCAATGGTTTGGTGTCAGGTGGTTCTACTGTAATTACTGAAGGCTGATGGGATGAGAAAAGGAGCCGGGGCAAGGACGGGGGGTGGTCCTCAACAGTAAGTGAGAGCCCAGGGAAGGCCCCATGTCAGACTCTTACCCACAGTGAACCATGGGGGCTGAGTGCCAACAGAGAATAGGAGTGGTTTCCAACACCCAGGCATGAAAAAGGGCTGACCATGACTTAAAACCCAGAAGCCATGAGTGAAGAAAATTGACAGAATCAATTCCTAAAAATAAAACTCTTTCAGGAGTCCACTAGGCAAAGGCAATGTCTTCCCTGAGGATTCTGAAGACGCACCTTCCGGTGCAGCTGCTGCCTCTGTCCTTGTAGGAGGTGAAGTCAGGGCAGAGAGCACGTGAGAACATGGGGCGTATCCTACTGCGTCACCCCCGTGCAGGTCTGCGGGAACACCAAAGCAGGTGGGGGCAGAGACCATCTTCCCTGGGCTAGAGGGTGCACACCCACCCCTGCCAGGAGGCGGGACAGCATGGCACCCCAAGCCCCTCAGTGATGCTGTGGGTGGAGATGTTACATGAGCTGCCCGATGACACCCATAGGGGAAGGGGACTGAGATGGGTGTGAACCCAGGTCCTCCTGACCCCACGACCCTGATGGTCCCACCACCCACGTCACCCACCGCAAGCCTCCCACAGCCACAGAATTCTGCCTGAGCGTCTGCACGGCTGGCCTGCCCGTGGCCGTAGGTGGTGGCCACTGACGGAGCAGAAGGCCATGAGGAAGGAAGGGTAGATACCACCCTCTGATCCCATTTCTCTTGTAGCTAAACTACCTCTTTAAAGCACCAAAGGGTGCCTGCAAGTTCTAGTCCTTCTGAGACCTGATTAAAAAGCAGATGGTTGTGTCATAACTTTGCAAACATCAAGACTATTTTCCATGTGGAGGCCTATGGGATGCAGATGATTTTCACAAACATCCTGAGTTGGTCACAAAGGACTTGTTTCAAATCTCAGAGTCCAAGAGACCACTGATGCCCACGTGGTCTCCAGGCATGCCAGCCTGCAGGGAGAGTCTCAGATGGGCCAGCACCACCAAGCTGAGCCCCGGTCTTCCCTTTCCTGGGGGGATGGCAGGGAGGGTTCTGGGCCCTCTGATGGTCTGGTCAGGATCCCCATCTCACATCCCCTGGCTCTCCAGGCCCTCAGTGCCTCCACCCCTCCACCCAAGACTTTCCCACAAGGATTTGGAGTCCAGGGAAAGGGAAAAAGACTGAAGACACTGTCGATACACTGTTAGTGCAGACAGAGCCAGGCCTGGGCCAGGGGTGATGGTAAAAAAATAAACAATAATTACACCACCAGCCTGGAGGAAGCAGATTAAGTGTTCCTGGAGCAAAAGGGTGGGTGCTCAGAGCTCCTTCACAAGGAGGGTGACAAGGGTGACAGAGGGGCTGGCCATGGGGAGCAAACAGGAATTCACTGAGTGATGGAGAGAAAGAGTGTCGTTTTCACCAGAGAAGCAGAAACCGGGGCTCTGGCACTAAATTCCTGCAAGATCAGAAATGTGGCCTGAGAGGCAGGCAGGAACCAGGCTCGCTCCCAGGCTCACACATGGACTTTATTCTACGGGCTCCTTGGTCCACTGAAGAATTTAAACAAACGAAATGATGCCGTTTCACTTTGGAAAGCTCTCCTGGGGTCACGGCAGCGTGGGGTGACCCAGCTGGGCAAGAATGAAAGCTGGGCATCAGGGAGGAGGAGGTGATAGGACCAGTTTCGGGCAGAGAGGAGGCAACTTCCAGGCGGACAGAAGGGACAGAACCTTGGGAGCTGCTCAGGGCGAGCTCTGAAAGAGGTGCAGGAAGAATCATCCAGCATGGCTGTGGTTTTAATGGGGTTGGTGGCCATGCAGTAAACCAGCAATCCCCAGCCTTTTCAGCACCAGGGACCAATTTTGTGAAAGACAATTTTTCCATGGAAGTGGTGGGGGTTGTGGTTTCAGGACAATTCAAGCACATTCCATTTATTGTGTATTTTATTTCTATATTTTTTAATAAGAATTTTTGAAATTTTTAAAAGTTTATTTTTGGCTGTCCTGGGTTTTCACTGTTGTTCGCTGACTTTCTCTAATTGCAAGGAGCAGGGGCTACTCTTCACTGTGGTGTGTGGGCTTCTCACTTCAGTGATCTCTCACTGCCCAGCATGGGCTCTAGAGAGCATGGGCTTCAGTTGTTATAGCACACGGGCTTAGATGCACTTTGGCATGTGGGATCTTCTGGGACCAAGGATCAAACCCATGTCCCCTGCACTAGCAGGCAGATTCTTAACCACTGGACCACCAGGGAAGTCCTATTTCTATTATTTTTGAATCAGCTCCACTTCAGCTCATTAGGCATTAGATTGGAGGTTGGGGACCCCTGCATAAACAGAAAGAGGAAGACTGAGTCTGGGTGAAGACATTGTATTTTGAGCCTTTGAACCTGAAATGCCTGCAGGACATTCTGGTGGAGACATACAACTCTCTGACTCAGAAGAGGGGCCTGGATCAGGGACAACTCTTTGAATCACAGACCAGTAAAGTTTATGGCAGTAGAGGAAGATGGGAAAAAAACAAAAACAAAGAAGTCCACAAAGCGAGAATAAATGTAGGCCCCAGGCAAACTCTAAGTAAACCAACAGTTAATCAAGGGTTTTAAACATGTAGTGACTCCCAAGCCCTGGTGACAACATGAAGGAAGTTGTGTCTCTGCTCCTGACAAAGGGCACATCCATACCAAATCCTCATACTATTTCAAGAGGCCTGTCCTCTTGAGGTTCATCAGTTAAGACCACCTCATTCAAAGGAGGGAGAGCTGAATGGGGCAGGACATGCTGAGCAAGGAAGGCCAGAGGGGTGAGAGGCACCTGGAAACAGGTGTTCCCACAGGAAAAGGGCAGGCGTGGCCATGGGGAGAAGGGAGGCCTGCAAACAGGGCCCCGCACACCTGGTGAGACGGTTAAACTTAGTCGCAACAACAACACACAGACATGGAAACGATTTGTACAGACAGCAGTCCAATCAGATTTGCACATTTACGAGATTATACTTTGGCCAACTGATGGGAGGGCTTCCCAGGTGGCTCAGTGGGTAAAGAATCCACCTGCAATGCAGGAGATGCAGGAGGTAAGGGTTCGATCCCTGGGTTGGGAAGATTCCCCTGTAGAAGGGCATGGCCACCCACTCCAGTACTCTTGCCTGGAGAGTTCCATGGACAGAGGAGCCTGTCGGGCTACAGTCCATGGGGTCACAGAGTCAGACATGACTGAGCGACTGACCAACAACAAGATTATGTGGGCGGCTGGATGATGGGCGGAAGAGAGCAGGTGTGTCCATGGCTTTGAGGATCTGGTAGCTGTGAACACAGATGCATGCTGAGTGCCCCCTACTCTTCTGTTATTTACACTGTTTCTTCATTTCTTCTCATCACTCCAGATAATCTATGTGTCGAGGAATGCCAAGGACACCATGGTGTCCTACTCACATTTTCAAAGGATGAACAAAAGACTCCCCAACCCGGGGACCTGGGAAGAGTACTTTGAAAGCTTCCTGTTTGGCAAAGGTAAGTCAGACTCCATTCGTGTCTGCAGAGGATAAGGGTCCCTATAAAATTGTCTGTCTGTGGGAAATAAAATTCACCCACAGAAGGAGCTCTGATTGTCTGGGGGGGAGGAATACAAGCGATGCCTCTAAGAAGTGCAGCATGGTGCTGGCCACCCATGGTGAGTGGCTCTGCTTCCAGGGACATCTCCACAGGATGAGGCCAACACAGCATCACAGAAGGCCAGCTCTATTCAGAGCAGGTTCCACCTCTAGGCCTACGGGAAATGTTCCACATGCATTAACCTGTTCAGTCTTTAGAGAATCCCCCAGGGGTGGGAGGGGCACCATGTTCTTAGTTAGTCACACTCCCATCAAAGAGACTGGTTCAGGCTTTCTTCCTAAAACTCAAGCTCTAAACAGAGCCTGGTAGAGGCAGATTTTGACAGAAGGGATGAGATTATGGAAGCAAGGGGAAGATGAATGTCTGCTTTCATTTTTGGATAAACCTCCGAAAGCAGAGACATTACTTTGCCAACAAAGGTCTGTCTAGTCAAGGCCATGGTTTTTCCAGTGGTCATGTATGGATGTGAGAGTTGGACTGTGAAGAAAGCTGAGTGCCGAAGAATTGATGCTTTTGAACTGTGGTGTTGGAGAAGACTCTTGAGAGTCCCTTGGACTGCAAGGAGATCCAACCAGTCCATTCTGAAGGAGATCAGTCCTGGGTGTTCTTTGGAAGGAATGATGCTAAAGCTGAAAGTCCAGTCCTTTGGCCACCTCATGCAAAGAGTTGACTCATTGGAAAAGACTCTGATGCTGGGAGGGATTGGGGGCAGGAGAAGGGGACGACAGAGGATGAGATGGCTGGATGGCATCACTGACTCGATGGATGTGAGTCTGAGTGAACTCCGGGAGTTGGTGATGGACAGGGAGGCCTGGCGTGCTGCGATTCATAGGGTCGCAAAGAGTCGGACACGACTGAGCAACTGAACTGAACTTACTGATTGAGTACTTACAGTCTCATTGGTCCCTTGACAGAACCAGAACAACTTTCAGATGCGTTAGCTCATCGATTCATGCCTTTGTTTCTCCTTAAACACAGAACTAGAAACCACTTTGTGGACCCCCACACCATGTGCCTGTCCCTTCCATCTATTGGCTGCAGATGCCTCATCAGGCTGACCCCTGGGTGTCTCCTCACTTCCATTCCCCCTGGCACATGGCCACATGCCCTCCATGTGTTGCCCAATCCATGGTCCCTGTTGTCCCCGCCCACAGCTGCCACTCTTTTCCTGGAGCACTCTCCTCACGGGCCCCAGGATATCCCACCCCCACAACTCACCCCTGTTCTGGGGCACAGATGCAGCCACTGGGCTCACACCTCGGAGTCCACGTGTCCAAACCTGAGCTCCCCTCTCTCCTCCCAAACCTGCCCCACTGCTGCCCCCATGTCTTGCAGCAGGCTCTGGCCTCACCCCCTGAGCCTGTCCTGAGCCTGTCCTTCCTCACACTCCCGATCAGCCCAGTCACGGACCTGCCAACCTCACCTTCAGAAGACCCCCAGGACCCTCACTTTCCCTCTCCATTCCCGCTTCTGTCACGTCTTCCCTGATCAGTGAATAGCCCAGTGTCTCAGTGGCTGCCCTCAGCAACACAAAGCTCTTCTCAACACAGAAAGGGGGGGATTCTGTTAACAGGGAAGTCAGACCACCTCACTCCTCTCCTCGAAGCCCCCAGTCCCACCCAGCCCACTCAGAGTGAAAACAAGAGCCCCCCTGGAACCTCACAGCCCAGGCTCAGGGTCCTGACCATGTTCCCTCCCTGTCCTCGGGCCCTTCACTCTGTCCACGCCCCAGCAGCCATCTCGCTGCACCTGGACTGCCCTGCTCCCTACCCCTGCCTGCTCGCTGCTGGTCCCTGAGGCCAGGAGCACTCTCCTCCTTCTTCTGGGTCTCACCCAGCATCGACCTCCTGCCTCTCCTCCCTGTTTATTTTCTCTGTGAGTCACCATGCTGCATGCCCGCACCCCGCTCTCCTATGTCCACTCTGAGATGCACGCCTAGAGCAGGTCCTCTGCCTGCTGTGTCCACTGCTCTCTCCTAGTACCTGGAGCAGAGCTAAGGACGAAGCAGGCTTGTGGAATAAGCTGTGTGTACTAAGTCGCTTCAGTCGTGTCCAACTCTGTGTGACCCCTTGGACTGTAACCTGCCAGGCCCCTCTGTCCGTGGGATTTCCCAAGCGAAAATACTGGAGTGGGTTGCCCTGCCCTCCTCCAGGAGATCTTCCCAATCCAGGGATTGAACCCTTGTCTCCTACATCAACCTGCATTGACAGGTAGGCTCTTTACCACTAGCATCACCCGGGAAACCCAGATTAAATTGACCTACCCCAACATTGCCTTATGATGTAGGCACTGTTAAGAACCCTCTTTCAGGGATAAAGCTTTTTTTTTTTTTTCTTAAAAGCAAGACTCAGAGAGGTTAAGTAACTAGCCCAGGTCACACAGCTGGGTCAGAGCTGGGATCCAAACCCAGCAGGTTCCAGAGCCTGAGGGTCTAATTGCACCAGCTTCTGAAAGAAAGTACTGCAGAAAATGCACAACAGAGGAGTTGTTCCAGAGCAGCACCGCCCGCGGCTCTGTCTGTGTTCTGAGGACTCAGTTCGCCTTCCCCTCCCACCTCCTCACAGCCCAAACTCGTGTTTTCCTTTCAGTGGTCTGAGGGTCCTGGTACAACCATGTGAAGGGCTGGTGGAGGAAAAAGGATAGCCACCCCACTGTCTACCTTTTCTATGAAAAAATTTTGCAAGTAAGAAATGTCCTTGCATCTTGGCTTCATGGCATTTTTCTCCAAGTTACAGACCCAGGAGAGACATTAAGAAAAGTGAGATGTATTTTTGTCCGTACAAAGCATTTTGCAGGCCAGCCCCCCTTCTCCATGACCTCGCCTGCGGCTGCCATGTTCCCAACGCAAGCTCCTGTTTCAGCCAGAAGATCCCTCTCTGTCTCTCCAGGATCCTCCTTCCAGGATCACTACCTCCCTGTTACCTGCTCTGATTTCCTAGGGAAAGAATTAGGATCTCAATTGGAAAGAACTAGTGAGGAAGAATCAGAGAAGGTGATGGCACCCCACTCCAGTACTCTTGCCTGGAAAATCCCATGGACGGAGGAGCCTGGTGGGCTGCAGTCCATGGGGTCGCTAAGAGTCAGACACGACTGAGCGACTTCACTTTCACTTTTCACTTTCATGCATTGGAGAAGGAAATGGCAACCCACCCCAGCGTTCTTGCCTGGAGAATCCCAGGGATGGGGGAGCCTGTGGGCTGCCATCTATGGGGTCGCACAGAGTCGGACACGACTGAAGCGACTTAGCAGCAGCAGCAGTGAGGAAGAATAGAGCCATTTTGGTTTGCTTTTTTATGATATTAAAGCTTTATCATTTTAAATACAAGGTTCCCATTAGTAGCATCTCTCGCACGTGTGATCCTAGTTCAAAGCCTGCTTCGTACGTTTATAGGTAAAATAAACCTATGAGCAGTGTTGCCCTGGCTGCGGGTGGTTATGCCCAGTCTCCCCTCCTCCCCCTGCTCCTTTCCATCTTCCTACTTGGTTGGGTGTCCAACCGCTCTTTCCACTCACCCTCACTCTCAGCTTTCTCAGGTGTCAGCATAGCCTCTGCCACCCAGCCCCCTGCCCTGTGCCTGACTGAGGGCCAAAGAGACTGGCCAGCAGGGTTGGGACAGACATGTGACCCCAGCCAGGGTGGCCAGGGAGGAGGGGAGCCCTGCAGGGACCCAGAGACCCCCTTACAGGGTGACTTCTACCCCCACCTGCAGCCTCTTCCCCAGAGGGTCTGGGTCTCTCTCAAGGCCCCTCTACAAACAAGTGTCCTCATCAGGCCCAGAGTCCAGTCATCAGGCACATGGCTCCACACGTGCTCAGAGGAAAAGCAGCATGTCTATTTTGAGAGACACCCCTCTCCTCCCAAAGAGCATCTTATCTGCTCCTGGGTGAGTAGTTTCTCAGATGAGACATTTCCCAGGGCCATGCCAGCTCTTACTTGCAGCACGTGGGATCTAGTTCCTTGACTAGGGATCAAACCTCGGCCCCCTGCGTTGGGAACATGGACTGTTAGCCACTGGACTGCCAGGGAAGTCTCTATAACTGCACTTTCAATGGCCATGTTTAGTGATTTGACATGCACAAATCTCCATATATTAATAAGCATAAATTATTAGAATTACTTTTAAACATAAACTAACAGGTTTTAAAACACTCCATTTAATGGTTTTTAAACATTTAAGATCCCGGGCTGAGTTCTCTAAGGTTTGACCATGCTTGCATTTTTTCCTTGAATGAAAAAAAATATATCAACCACCTCTCTTCCACTCTCCCCCACAGGACCCAAAATGTGAAATTAGGAAAGTGATGGAATTCCTGGGGACAAACTTGAAAGAAGAAGTTTTAGACAAAATTGTCTATAACACTTCGTTTGTCATCATGAAAAATAGCCCCATGACCAACCACAGAAATGATGCCAAAATGAATCACCAACTGTCTCCATTCATGAGAAAAGGTGATGTTTACCTGCCCCGTCTGCCCCCTGACAGCAGACAACTTTTCTGATCCACAGTGGTTTTCTACCCTTCAGGCTCAGGAGTCATGGCAACAGTGTCTTCTGAAGTGAGTTCCTCAGTCTTTTTCTGAGACAGCCCATGCCTCGCCCTCAGAGAGGAGTGGGAATCCATGCATGGTGCCTACTGTGTCATATCCAATTCTTGCAGCCCCATGGACTGTAGCCCGCAAGGCTCCTCTGTCTTGGGATTTTCCAGGCAAGAGTACTGGAGTGGGTTGTCATTTCCTCCTCTAGGGGATCTTCCAGATCCAGGGATTGAACCCGTGTCTTCAGCATCTCCTGCATTGGCAGGTGGACTCTTTACCACTGTGCCGCCTGGGAAGCCCATCACTTTGAAGCACCTGAGTATAGATAAGTTTCTGAGAAGGAACTTGTTTAGTTCTGTTTAACTCAGAGCTTCAAACACGTATTTGACCCAAACTCTTTCTCAAGTGAAGCCTCTAGTCTCCAGGGAGCTCTCGCTCCTCCCGGTACATTTTGGAGGACGGTGCAAAGGTCATCGGCCTTCAGACTTAGAAGGGTGGTCTTCTAGTTAGATCACTTACCCAGGAATGACTGCGGAGGCACAGTGGGTCTCGGAGTCTGGCCAGAGCCAGGGCCTCCGGCCCCCAGCCCAGAGCCCATCCTAGGCGACCACATTGCTGCATCCTTAACAGACTTCATGAAGTTATAATTATTTCAGGAAAATGGAAAAAAAAATTCCTAGTACATGTTGTTTAATAAAATAAGCAAAAACTTAAGGCTCAGAGAAGACATTTTCTAATTTGATCATTAATGAACCTGGTTCTTTTTTCTATTGGGAAAAAGGTGTTGTCTCTTTGTCCAGAGACACATGTATTTATAGGCAGAGCAAAATACTGTACATGTTGGAAGGTCTGTTTTTTCAGGTGTGGAGATTTTTTCCCCAGCTTCATTTAGGGATGATTGACAAGTAAAAAGTGAGTATAAGGTACGCAGCATGATGTTTTGACGTGTGTACACACTGAGAAACAATCACCACAACCAAGCTGATAACACAACACACCCATCATAGTTACCGTATTTGGTGGGGGAGTGAAAACAACTGAGCTCCACTTTCTTAGCAGATTTCAAGTATACAATAAATTACTGCTTACAATCGCCATGTTGTCCAGTAAGTCTCCAGAATTTATTCATCACATAAAGTCTGCACCTTTGGTCACATCTCCCTTGTTCCCGCACCCCCAATAACAGCACTCGACTGTTACTATGAGTTCAATTTTCTTAGATTCCACATATAAGTGAGATTGTGCAGCATTTATATTTCTATATCCGGGCTGTTGCACTGAGCATAATGTCCTCCAATCTCACCTGTGTTGTCACACACGTCAGGATTTCCATCTTCACTAAGCCTGAAAAATATTCCCTTGCACAAGCATGTGATCCTCTCTGTGCTTATCCTCATTTGGGCTCCACAGGCGATGGCACCCCATTCCAGTACTCCTGCCTGGAAAATCCCATGGACGGAGGAGCCTGGAAGGCTACAGTCCATAGGGTCGCTGAGGGTCGGACACGACTGAGCGACTTCCCTTTCACTCTTCACTTTCATGCATTGGAGAAGGAAATGGCAACCCACTCCAGTGTTCTTGCCTGGAGAATCCCAAGGACAGGGGAGCCCGGTGGCCTGCCGTCTATGGGGTCGCACAGAGTCGGACACGACTGAAGTGACTTAGCAGCAGCAGCAGTGCAGCTTTAGGTTCTTAATTAGACTCTGAAGCCTTCCCAGGGCTATTTCTCCTCACAGATGGCTGATTGTTCTTTGTGCGAGATGAAGGCTTATATCTCCTACTCCAGATTTCCCTGTTGCTTCAGATGGTAAAGAATCCACCTGCAATGCAGGAGAGCCAGGTTTGATCCCTGGGTTGGGAAGATCCCCCGGAAAAGGAAATGACAACTACTCCAGTATTCTTGCCTGGGAAATCCCATAGACAGAGGAGCCTAGCAGGCTACAGTCCATGGAGTCACAAAAGGTCAGACACGACTGAGCAACTAACATACACACATACACACACTCACACACTCATCTCCTCCTGTTGCTGCTGCTGCCGCTAAGTCACTTCAATCGTGTCCGACTCTGTGCGACCCCATAGGAGGCAGCCCATGAGGCTCCCCCGTCCCTGGGATTCTCCAGGCAAAAACACTGGAGTGGGTTGCCATTGCCTTCTCCAATGCATGAAAGTGAAAAGTGAAAGTGAAGTCACTCAGTCATATCTGACTCTTTGCAACCCCATGGACTGTAGCCTTCCAGGCTCCTCCGTCCACGGGATTTTCCAGGCAAGAGTGCTGGAGCGGGGTGCCATCACCTTCTCCACCCATCTCCTACTCCACCATTTTTTGCTGATGTCACTCAGTCATCTAATTTTCTTGTAAGCCAACTGATAAATTACAGAACCGTATAATTTATTACCCTTAGAAAATTAAGCAGATCTACATTTCACATGAAAATAATACTACACAGAGCTCAAAGTCTTCATGAAGCAGATGACACAGAGAAATCAGAAAAGAATAGCTCTATATGGAATCTCCGGCCAGTTTTCATTCTTAAAGCTTTAAATTTTTGAATACTCCACTGCATAAGCATGAAATAGAGCTGACCAACTCTACCATTCCTGCAGATTCTGTTGCTTTGTTTCAACTACATGTTAATACAGTGACAATTCAAGTTGGGAAGGGGGATCCTTGGTTGTGTTCAACTAGGCACAGGGCCTGAACATGGCCTCTGAGATACAGTCAGAGGACAGAAGATGTTTGAGGTTGTAGCCCTCCATTGATCTCTGAGGAGAAGATGAGAACTCAGGTGCAGTGACCATAAGTGGAAAGTTAGGTGAACTCGGGGTTCAGGTGGGCCAGGTGGGTCAGAGGGCTGCAGGGCACAACACGGAGCATTGGGCAACCAGGCCTGGTTTACTCCTCGCCTGAGTGTCTCGGGACAGGGCTATTCACAGGCGCCTCACTTGTACTAGTCACACCTGTAACCTCGAGTCTCTCTCAGCATCAGGAGGACCACCGGCCAGCGTCTGCATCAGAATCTTAAGTACTGAGAGAAATAGGCTTACCTACATGCAAAGTGGTTCAAGTTTGTGAGAATGTCTCTGAATGTGCTGTCTACCACTCTTGCCAGGAGTCATCAGAGGTTGGAAAAATCAGTTCACTGATGCTCAGACCAAGTTTAATGAAGACTATAGGAAACACATGGCTGACACCTCTCTGTCATTCCACATGCGCTGTAAGAGGCAGCCTACGTGAAGCAGGAGAGAATCTGTTTCCAAAACCGCCACTGGCTCATGTGACCCGACACAAGGGTCTTTAAACGGTGACCTGGACATTCTTCAGCCTTGAATTCCTGACCCATCTTTTGGAACCCAGTGTGATGTCAGTTATCCAGCATCTATATGCATCATTTCCTTCTCCCTCTGTAGAGTTCAGTCTTTAGGTGAATGCCAGGATACAACATGTAACATATTGCCTCATACACATGTATCACTTCTGTTCCTTCTATATATCCTCTTTCTATCTTCTGTTATAATTTTCTTTGAATTCAAACATTTCTTTCAATCTTTCGCTTCAAAAATGCCAGCTCCATTCATTTGATAAAACGTGGACTGAGTGCCTTATTCATGCTGGGGAGGAAAGGGCATCAAAAGATGATAAAAATAGGACTTCCCTGGTGGTCCAATGGTTAAGAATCCACCTGCCAATGCAGGCAACACAGGTTCGATCTCAGGTCTGGGAAGATTCCACATGCCACGGGGCAGCTAAGCCCATGTGCCACAATTATTGACCACAAGCGCCCTAAAGCCCATTCTCTGCAACAAGAGAAGCCACTATAGTGAGAAGCCCACATACCACAATTAGAAAGAAGCCCCCGCTCACTGCAACTAGAGAAAGACTGCAGGAAACAGTGAAGGCCCAGCCCAGCCATAAATAAATACATAACTTAAAAAAAAAGATGATAGTGACTTTCTTGGTGGTCCAGTGGCTGAGACTCCATGCTCCCAACACAAGGGGTACAGGTTCGACCCCTGCTCAGGGAACTAGACCCCACATGCTGCAACAGCTAAAGATCCCACATGCCACAACAAGGGCCTGATGGGACAGGATGCTCACGTCCCCATCCCTCCAGCCTCCCTGTGCTGAGGGTGTGAACAAGTAAAATATGGTGGATGCACATCTTGATCACAAAGCAATCAACTGAAAGCAACAGAGTCACAGGTGGCAACAAGAAGATGTCTTTGAAATGCTGTGCTTAGAGGAAAAATGTGAGGAAGCAAAGGCAGTGAATAACCTAGTATAGTTTATAGGAATTAAACACAGTCAAACCAAAAAGATTCATTTTGCAAGAACACATACAAAGCAACAGATGCATGCTAAATACCACAGGCTCTGTGGAGGAGGGGACTGGGAAGGAGAGCAGCCCTGCCTGGACCAGTGACGGCGGCATGCCGTGAGCCAAGCCCCCATCCTCTCCACTGCCCGCGTAGATCAGCCTGCCTCTACCACATTTCTGCACTCCTAGGACCACTGGCAGGAGACTTCGTAGAGAAGACACATGATCATGTAACAACAATCACAACATCGGCAGATGTGGGAATAGAGACAGTCACCAGGCTGTCTGAACATCTGAACATCCATCAGTCTCCTTCCTGACCAGCGGATGGTGAGGAGGAGCAATGAACAAGAAGCTTCCCTTGCCTGGACACCCCGCCACCCACCCCCACATCCAGGACATCGGCCCTGGATACTGCTTCTGAGAGTAGCGTCCATCCCACTGAGATGTCCCCCTAGGACGCCCACTCTGCTCCCCGGGACCTGGCTGGCACGGGCTCCTGTGGGGCCCACAGGTGGTGCAGTGGGGTGGGCAGAGCGCTACCCAGAGGAGAGGTCTCAGCTGCATCACTCCCAGGCTTAGACATCAGTTACTGCTCTCTCGAGTCCCTGCACATCCTCTCCAGTCAGCAGACATGACTGAGGAGATAATGAGAGATGCCTGGGGACTGAACAGCCCCCAAACACCCGATTAATCTCCACCTCATCTCATTGCTGTGAGACCAGCAGCAGCAGACATATAGACAGGTAAACATCCCAACAGAGGTCAGTAGCCATGCGATTCACCATTTAGAGGCAGAGGCATGGAAAGGAGAGAGGGAATGAGAGAAAAAGAGCTGGGAAGACCGAGATCAAACTGAGATGTTTCACATTAACTGTGTGGGATGCTTCTTGATAAAACTGTGTCATAAGTTAAGTACTTGTCATGTGCTTTGACACATACAGGCAAACTCCAGGGGTACTTTGGGTTCACTTCCAGACCAAGGCAGTGAAGAAAACATCAAATAGAGTCACCTGAACGTTTTGGCTTCTCAGCACATGTAAAAAGTTATGTTCGGGTCTTCCCTAGTGGTGCAGTGGTTAAGAGTGTGCCTGCCAATGCAGAGTACGTGGGTTTGATCCCCAGTCTAGGAAGATCCCTTATGCCGCAAAGCAACCAAGCCCGCAAGCCGCAGCTACTGAAGTCCTTGAGCTCAGGAGCCAGTGCTCTGCAAGGAGAAGCCACCGCAGTGAGAAGCCCTCAGAGCACGACTAGAGAGTAGCCCCTGCTCCCCACAACCAGGGAAAGCCCATGCAGGATCGAAGGCCCAGTGGGCAGTCGGGAAACAGGGACCAGGGAGGACCAGAGAAGACAGGGCGGTGTGCCAAGACTGCAGGAGGACTTACATGCCCCAACTCTTCTATTAATCCTGTGAGACTAAAAGGGCTCAGTCAGTCAGTCAGTCAGTTCAGTCGCTCAGTCATGTCTGACTCTTTGCGACCCCGTGAATCGCAGCACGCCAGGCCTCCCTGTCCATCACCAGCTCCTGGAGTTCACTCAAACTCACATCCATCAAGTTGGTAATACCATCCAGACATCTCACCCTCTGTCTTCCCCTTCTCCTCCTGCCCCCAATCCCTCCCAGCATCAGAGTCTTTTCCAATGAGTCAACTCTTTGCATGAGGTGGCCAAAGTACTGGAGCTTCAGCTTTAGCATCATTCCTTCCAAAGAACACCCAGGGCTGATCTCCTTTAGGATGGACTGGTTGGATCTCCTTGCAGTCCAAGGGACTCTCAAGAGTCTTCTCCAGCACCAGAAGAGATTAAATAATTGTAAGTTTACACAACTCTTGAGGGACAGCACCAGTCCAACCCCAGATGCTTGGAATTCCAAAACAATGTCTGCCATACACAGACTTGGCACCAGACAACTTTATAACTAAGTGCAGCATTTATTTAATTCTTCTGCATTTGTGAGAAAGTATTATTGCTGCACTCCATGAGGTCACAAGGGGTCAGACATGACTTAGCAACAGAACAACATCAAAGGAGAACAGGAAACATCTGCGCAGCCATGGTAATTTTTCAAGTCACGTGACCCCTTCAGCTTCCCTCGGTTTTGTCTCAGCCCATGTCCCCAGCACACAAGGGACTAAACAAAACTGCCAGGATGTGGCTAAGCCTCCAGTTCTCTATGCTGCTGGCACACAGACTGTGAAGACCAGAGGAGAAATTAAACCAAAAATTATAGATGATTTTTCTAAGTCTTTTCAAATGCATGCTAGGGCCAGGAATTCCACCTGGTAATCTTGATCCCAAGTGTCCCTCCATCTCCCAACAGCCGACAGAGAGGCTGAGGGGCAAGGAGGGCCCAGGAACCCCCGAGGTCACAGTCATGGGACGCTACTCACAGTTAAGGTTGTTGACCACACTCCCTCCCCGTTGCCTAGCAGTAAACACACTCTGTCACTCACAGGGTCAGGGGCTGTTATGATCCCTGTTTCCACAAAGGAAAGTTGGGGTGTGGGGGCAGAGCAGTCAGCACCCTGTGTCTGGCCCTCGGCTGAGGGGGCTGGTGCAGGGCTCGGGGCAAGTGTCTACATCTGGCTGTCATCACAGAGACTGGCTGAAGCCACAGGCTCACCTGAACCTCCCCCTCTTGCCACGGTTGCGCCCATAGACCTCAACCTCGGTTCTCCAGTTAGTTTCACTCTTTCCTTCTGCCCAGGACACACGTACCAGACACAGAGCTGCCCGCAGCTTGGACATGGGCAGTGGAGGACACAGGACTGAGTTCAAACCACAGCCCCAAAGGACAGGAAGGGGCCACCATCAGGCACGTGGGAGACACCCAAGATCAAGGACAGGCTCTCCAAAGGGGGCACTTTGGGGAGGACATTAGAGAAGAACTGAAGGGGGCACAGGGCATTGGCCTTGCAGAGCAGGGAATATGCATGGCCTGAGGTCCTGGGTACCACAGAAGTCCCCACCTAGAAGCCCCCATGGGATGCTGTGAAGCTCTGGGTGGGAAGGGATTGAAGCAAGAAGTGAGACTCCTGCTACAGGAACAGCATCTGGAGCTGCTGGGGGCAGGGGAGGCATCCCAGGGAAGTTCTCTGTCCATTCAACTCAATTCTGTCTTGACACTGATGACCCAGGGTTAGCACAGACCTGCAGGTCAAGGGTAAAATCTTTCACAAGATCCCCCCATCACCCTTCACATGCAAGCACAAGCCTTGTGGACCATCTGTGCTGCTATCAGCCTGCTCTAAGTTGGGGTTGGGGGAGCATCCCCATGCCCCTATAGGTTCCATGATGATAAATAGAACTCACTGAAAGTGCTACACCTACAATCACAGTTGTGTCGTACATGGACAACACAGATCGGGACAGGTGAATGCTACATGTGCAGGGGTCAGGCTCTCGGGTAAGAAGGGGCAGAGCTGTCGTGCCCTGTCCCTCATCCTCAGGAAGCCTCCAGGCAGCCCCTCCCAGAAAGCATCCACATGTTCAGCAGGTGTGATCTCCCTGACAACCCAGGTGGGGTCCACAGGGACTCAACACAAACAGCCAAAGGCTCCAACTGCTGAGGAACTCCCAAGGGTTTTTGAGACACAGCATCAGGAACTAGAAACAAAGACCAGCTGTACTTGATAATACTGCAAGGAGAAGCAGGAGAGCTGGGTGGGTCTGCTCTTGCTTTGCTTTTTTTTTTCCACGAGTTTTTTTTTTTTAATAAATTAATTAATTTTAATTGGAGGTTAATTTAGGCAACCCATTCCAATACTCTTGCTTGGAAAATCCTATGGATGGAGGAGCCTAGTAGGCTGCAGTCCATGGGGTCGCTAAGAGTTGGACATGACTGAGGACTTCGTTTTCGCTTTTGCTTTCGCTTTACAATATTGTGGTGGTTTTTGCCATACATTGACATGAATCAGCCACAGTGTACACGTGTCCCAACATCCCCATCCCATCCCTCTGGGTTGTCCCAGTGCACCGGCTTTGAGTGCCCTGTTTCATGCATCGAACTTGGACTGGTCATCTACTTCACATATGGTAATATACATGTTTCAATGCTATTCTCTCAAATCATCCCACCCTCGCCTTCTCCCACAGAGTCCAAAAGACTGTTCTTTACATCTGTGTCTCTTACTGTCTTGCATATACGGTTATCGTTACCATCTGTTTAAATTCCATATATATGCATTAATATACTGTATTGGTGTTTTTCTTTCTGACTTACTTCACTCTGTATAATAGGCTCCAGTTTCATGTTTCATTCACATCATTAGAACTGACTCAAATGCATTCTTTTTAATAGCTGAGTAATATTCCATCGTGTGTATATGTTCCACAGCTTTCTTACCCATTCATCTGCCGATGGACATTTAGGTTGTTTCCATGTCCTAGCTATTGCAAACAGTGCTTCAACGAACATTGGGGTGCATGGATCTCTTTCAATTCTGCTTTTCTCAGTGTGTATGCCCAGCAGTGGGATTGCTGGATTGTATGGCAGTTCTATTTCCAGCTTTTTAAAGAATCTCCACACTGTTCTCTGTAGTGAACAGTGGCTGCACTAGTTTGCATTCCCACCAACAGTGTAAGAGGGTTCCCTTTTCTCCACACCCTCTCCAGCATTTGTTGTTTGTAGACTTTTTGACGGCAGCCATCCTGACTGACATGAGATGGTACCTCACTGTGGTTATGATTGCTTTTGTTTTTGCAACTGTCAGCTAAGAAGGGTTGTGGTGGAAACAGGAGGGGGAAAAGAAAACAAAACCTCAGGAGCCAGGAATGATTCCAAGGAAGGGAACAAGCAGCATAAATAAACACTAGGGCTTTTAGGATAACAAGGGGCTCACGGGGGTTGCGGGGGAGGTGTTGTTGGGGTGGGGTGGGATCCGGCATGAGCCTCGATGGTGAACTCCAGGAAGAAAAAGTCAGAGGATGTGCCTTCTGTAACTCTGTGGCTTTCGTATCCACTTGGCTTCTAAGGGACAAACATGTTTTATTGTCTGTGAACAGACCAGGGCTGATACTGACACTAAACAGCCTACAACAGAAAGAGAATCATTCCTATTGGAGCCTCCTCTATTTCAGTCTTAAAAATAACACTGCTGATCCCCCACCCCCACATCTGCGCTGGGAGGTTGGGTCTAAGCTCTCACTGTTGCCAGCACAGAAACTTCCTTCCAGCCTTTCAAGGAAGTGAGCCTCCGCTGCAACTTGTAAGACCACCTGCAGATTTCCTGCCACGTTGTAATGAGCTTAAAATTCCCAGAAGAAAGAATTAAAGAGATCTGTGAATTATTTCGTGAATGCAGAGGAGGACTGCAAATGAGGTGGCCCTGACCATCGCTAAGGGCACAGAAGAGCGGCTGAAGGCACAAGGGACACGGCCGGGGGCGGGGAGCCGGAGCCGCGATCGCGGTGCAGCCCAGAGCAGAGGGCTAGGCAGCTGCGTCACTGCCCCTCCCAGAGGCGGCTACAGCTCGTTGGAAGTGCTGTGTGCAAAGTCCTAAGCCAGAGTTGCTGCTCCCTGGCCAGGCCAGCTGCCCCTCGACGGGCAACTCCAGGCAGGGCCTGAGGTCTCAGCCCTGCCCTGTCTGTAAGCCTCCAAGCACGCAGCTTTGAGCTGTCTGAGGGTAACGCTTTCCCGAGCTAAAATTTCTGACCCCTGACATTGGCCTTAAACAAGATGGAGGCTTTGGAATCTGAGAGTGTGAGTCGCATTGCTGTGGACTATGTGGAAGGCATCCTGCAGCCCACGCCCACTTGTGACACCTGGGATCAGATCTGGAGCTTCCAAGCCAGGCCTGACGACCTGCTCATCTCTACCTACCCGAAAGCAGGTAGGCGGGAGGGACAAGGGACAGGGGAGATGGGAGGAGGGGCAGGGACAGAAGCAAGCAAGACGCAGCACTGAGGATGTTGAGAAACCCACCGGGGTTTGAGCAGAAAACCATTGAGTGGGCAGCGGGATAGGCCAACACAAATCACGGGGGTGGGGCGGGGGGAACCACACAAAAACCGTTAAAATGACCTACACGTCTTAAGAATTTAATACTCCCCATGAAGACCATGTTGTTTACTTTCCTGCAAGAGAGTAAATCAAACAGTCTGAAACGAAGGGGCCAGACTTGTTGATTTACTTGTTACCAGTGCCCTTACAGCAGAGCCAGACTGGGCACCCCCAGCTGGTGGGGGGAGTAGGTGAGCGGAGAAGGGGGCTTATGTTCTGCAAGGCTGAACTCATAAGTCCCCCTGCTCAGGGTCCCAGGCCAACTCTCTGCATCTCCACCCTCCCGGTGGTATGTTGTGAACCTGCTTTCTTATTTCAATATAATCAGTTTAACAAAGTTACTGCAGAAACAGGACAAACTTGAGCTCAGCCACTGCGTCATGTAAATTTGGGGGTGAGCTGGGACGAGGAGTTCTCTGCAGCTATTTGTGTGCATCTACAGTTAGACCAAAACACAGTACTCAGCTCATACCCCAACTGCACACACATTTGCTCTTTGCAAAATCAATAACTGTCAATAATTTCTGCTACATTCACTCCTGGGCACACACACATACACTCCACCCACCCTTTGACTTCATCTGTATTGATTTGATAAAAGGCTTTGCAGGCAGATGGGGCCTTAGACTCATGTGTCAACTGATTTCAAATCAGCCCTGACTTTCTGATTACTTCTCATGAGTTTGTTCAGAATTAAAATTTTCTCAATGTGAGTTTCTGAAAGTAACCACTGGTGGGGAATCACATCTCACTGCCTTATTTCACTCACAATTCTACTCTATCACCATAATTTCAGTGCAATGCTTAATCGTTCATCCTTTTCCACCTACCAAAAGTGAGCATTAAAGTTTGGTTCATTTAGAGTTTTCATGGGTTAGGGGTTACAATCTAATAACAATAGAAAAGCACTTACCAGCTAATGCAGTATTTAATCAGTCATGAAAACTGTATATGCTAATAAAGGCTGTATTGATAAAAGGGAACAAGAAACAACCTCAGATGATGTAAAAGTTTTCACCTAGATTTTTAGCAGAATATTAAATACTCTGTGACTGAACAGAGATACACGCATTGTAGAATCACTGACCTCTGACCCCAAGGACCAGCTGACTTTGAACCTCCAGCTGCACTGGAACCTGCCCCAATGTTAGCCCTTGGCTATAAATTCAGAGTTGTTGTTTAGTCACTAAGTCATGTCTGACTCTGAAACCCCAGGGACTATAGCCCACTAGGCTCCTTTGTCCATGGAATTCTCCAGGCAAGAATACTGGAATGGGTTGCCATTTCCTACTCCAGGGGATCTTCCCAACCCAGGGATTAAATCCACATCTCCTGCTTGGAAGGCTGATTCTTTGTCACTGAGCCACCTAGGAAGCCGCCAAAATTCATAGTAAACACACAAAACTAGTACAAATGAGTCTAACTTCCTTTGAGTTGATAGCTAAAGAAATATTGGTCCTTTAACCCGTAATGAAGAGTTGGTGCCAGATAATATTAGAGACCAACTCATCTAGGAAATAAAACACCACTGCTATTCAATCTCCTCTTGACGTAGACGTGGTCAGACATCTGATTCAACAGGTCTTCAAGGCTGCAAAATAGGTAGTAGCCCCCACACTAGTCAGGATGGGGCCCATATAAGTGACCGAAACTGGAGACGGAAGCCCTCCTCCAGGGGTAGTGGGGGTGCAGCTTCTGGATCGAGCTCCGAGCTTGATCCAGATGTGTGGAGTGGCTTCCACACATCTTGTACCCGGTGGGGCCACCCTCAGACCTCTGTCTCCTTCCTTTAACTCTCAGAAGGTAAATCAGTCTCAGGGTATTCAGAATCTTAGTGGCAAAGGAGCCTAGGAAATGTACTTTCTAGCCTTCAGGGAAAACAGGACAGCGTGAACGCGGAGACTAAGCCCTAATCACTTGTTCATTTAGCCAACACACAACAAAGCCTCCTGGCTTTGCACTTGGGAAACGTCAGGCTGCGCAGTTGGGAAACAGTCTGAAGATCACACAGGGATGACCCCATATCACAGCTGGGAGAGAAAGACTTCCACTCCACCTTTCTAAGGAACAATGCCACCAACTCAGTAGCATCACAATCCTAATGAATGGTTGTGACAGAGAAAAGAAGAACTGTCTATTTATGAATCTTATGTCCACTCCAAACTGGAGTGTTTGCCTAAAAATCCATATTATGATAACACAAGATGTAAACAAACAAGGATGTTTTCTGAATTCCACTATAAAGCAGGCTTCAGTGTTCACACAGCTGCTGTAACGAGTATTTGCTCACATCCTAAGAAATGCAGGAGATAATGTCTGTGCCTCCTATTCTTACCCATGGAACAAGGAACAACGTGGACGCAGGAGATTGTGGACTTGATACAAAACAGGGGTGATGTCAACCAAAGCCAGAGGGCACCCACACATGAGCGATTTCCCTTCATCGAGTGGATAATCCCTTCCCTAGGATCTGGTGAGTACATCACGGCTGCACCTGACCCCAGGTCTAGACGTACTAGCCAGCAGCCCTCTCAGGCTTCCCAGGTGGTTCTGTGGTAAAGAATCCACCTGCAAATGCAGGAGACGTGGGTTCCATCCTTGGGTTGGGAAGATCTCCTAGAGAAGGAAATGGCAACCCACTGCAGTATTCTTGTCTAGAGAATTCCATAGACAGAAGAGCCTGGTGGACATGACTGAGTGACTAAGCACAGCAGCCCTTTCAGAATCCCAGGTGTTCAAACCACCGTCAGTGGACTTCAGGACTCTTTTTCACTGTCTGGCTATGGCTATACTTCAGACATTTTCTAACTGAGTTTCTGTTCATACAAAAGTAAGTTAAGGGACTTAACGGTGGTCCAGTGGCTAAGATTCTGAGCTCTCAATGCAAGGGACCTGGGTTCAATCCCTGGTCAGGGAAAATAGAATGCACATGCCACAATTAAGACCTGGTGCAGCCAAATAAATATAAATAAATATTAAAATAAAAATAAATACTAAATTTTTAAAAAATAAAGTAAGTTTTGATTCTCCAATTAGAAATTAAACTCATTCCACAAAGATGAGCCTAGGTAAGATAATTTTATGGTGGAAGGCTTTGAATTTTTTAGGTTCTTATTTATTTGGTTTATTGTATGGTTAAAAGCTGTTCTAGAGACTTTGCTGGTGGCCAGTGGTTAAGATGATGCTCTCACTGCAGGGAGCATGAGTTCAATCCTGGCTGGGGAACTAGAATCCCACAAACTATGTGGCAAAAATAAAAACTGCTCTAGCCAAAAACCCCATTCTCTCATATGAAAGCCACAGAGAGTTACAGGTGGTCTGGAGTGTTCCTAATGTAGTAAAAATGGGGCAGCAAGTTTCTGAAGCAAATGGAGAAAAATAATGGAAAGTTGTTGAAAACTAATTTCACAGGCTTGGAACAAGCGAATGCAATGTCCTCACCCCGGATGTTGAAGACACATCTCCCCTTCCACTTGCTGCCACCATCTTTCCTGGAGAAAAACTGTAAGGTAGGGAGCCAAAGGAATGCAGATTTGGCCCCTTAGAAGGAACTCAGACTGGTCTTCAATTTCCTCTTAAAACACGTCACTTGTTAAATTAAAAACAGAAGCAAAAAGTCCACTGGTCACATGTCATCAATACGCAGATTGACATGAATCCTTTCCATCTCCAACAAAAGCCACAGCACAGAAACACAGCATCAGGAACACCCACCTGTGTGGAATACGCCCACCCTCACGTCATTGTCTGCTGTTCTAATCCTGGTTTTGCTTCTCCCCTTCCTCTCTCTACTCCTAGATAATCTATGTAGCCAGGAATCCCAAGGACAACATGGTGTCTTATTACCACTTCCACAGGATGAATAGAAACCTTCCTGCTCCAGGCACCTGGGAAGAATACTTTGAGAGTTTTCTGACTGGGAAAGGTGAGCGCTTGGTTTCCATCCTGTCTCAAAATCCACAAGCAGTCTACAAAAAGGTGTCAGTTTCTGAGAACAGCAGGGGCTCTGCTGGCTTTCAGTTCAGTTCAGTCACTCAGTTGTATCTGACTCTTAGCAACCCCATGGACTGCTGCACACCAGGCCTCCCTACCCATCACCTACTCCCAGAGTTTACTCAGACTCATGCCCATTGAGTCAGTGATGCCATCCAAACATCTCATCCTCTGTCAGCCCCTTCACTTCCTGCCTTCAATCTTTCCCAGCACTGGGGTCTTTTCAAATGAGTAAGCTCTTCACATCAGTATCGGCCAAAGTATTGGAGTTTCAGCTTCAACATCAGTCCTTCCAATGAATATTCAGGACTGATTTCCCTTGGCTGGCTTTACCATAAAGGAATCACCAGGGTGACCTCCTGCCTCCTCCCTTCAGGATCCTCCTCCCAGGGCGGGGGTGGGGATGGGGGGTGTACTTGTCACTGGGTTTCTGTGACTCACTGCCCTGCTTCTGGTCCCATCCTGCAGTGTGCTGGGGCTCCTGGTTCGACCATGTGAAGGGCTGGTGGCACGCCAAGGACCAGCACTGCATCCTCTACCTCTTCTATGAGGACATGAAGGAGGTGAGGACCAGGCCACCTACCAAGTCCCCACTTGACCATAAATGCTTCAGTTGCAATGCGTGCACCCCATCGGGGACCCTCAGATTGCAGTCGGGCACAGGAGATGCTGTGTTTCGCTGGCTGCCCCATCCACCCATCACAGCACACCTGGCACGTCATGAGTTTCCATATCACAGTCTCACCCGAGCTTCCTAGAACTCTGAGCTGCGGGATACCTTTTCCTTACAGGCAGAGGATGGCAAACATGAGTGATGCTTTTTCTCCCCCCTTGCGGTGTGTATTTTGAAATTCCCATTAGAAGGAAAAAAACTTTCTAGTACATTTTGGGGTTTTTTTATTAGTGTTAGAGGAATGACGGAGTTTCAAGAAACAGTTTAAGAAATTTGGTGCAGTGGGAAACACTATGGATTCTCGAACCCAAGTTCTGGGTTATACACTCCAAGAGATGCTATCAGGACTGAAGGAGGTGGTGTCATGAGAGTTGATGGTAAATGGTCATCTACCCAGCACTTTTGTGACTCCACTGGGTCTGTACAGAATGACAATCTCTGTCCTTGGATTTGTAACTGACAGCCTGATTTTTGAAAGGTACATCACAGACAGAAGCAGGAAACAGGCCACTGTGGCCGGGTCCCCGAAGCCACTGTGACATCTGCTCTCAGCACCAGTTCAGTGCCTCCCCTGGGGGCATTTATCGGACGGGCTGGAGCAGGACTTTTGGACCTGACCCTGCACATACTGCTCCATGGAGCATGTCCCATGCACTCCAGGTCACTGTGTTTCGAGCATCTTACCAACATGACCCAGTTGACATGTTAGAACAAGAACAGTGTAAAGACTCTAGTTAATACAGAGAACCAGAGAAGGAAATGGCAGCCTACTCCAGTGTTCTTGCCTGAAGAATCCCAGGAATCGGGGGGCCTGGTGGGCTGCAGTCCATGGGGTCGAAAAGAGTCACTAAGTCGGACTGAAGCGACTTAGCAGCAGCAGCAGCAGCAATACAGAGAACAGTATGAGTCACCACATCTAAATAAGTCATTTCTGAAAAGCTGAACATTTGTGAGATATGATTTTTAAAAATTTTAACTCGTGGCATGTTACTGATTACTCTTATTAATTCATTTCAATATTCTCTTAAGACTATTATTCATTGATAAACATTATCTTATACCAAGTCTTTTCTTTTGACTCTGCTCGTAGAACCCAAAGCATGAAATTCAGAAGCTGGCAGAATTTATTGGAAAGAGCTTAGATGATAAAGTTCTGGATAAAATTGTTCACCACACTTCATTTAGCGTCATGAAGCAGAACCCGATGGCAAACTACACATCGATTCCGGCTGAATTCATGAACCAGTCGATTTCTCCATTCATTAGAAAAGGTTTTCAGTGTTTCCTTTTGGCCATAATCCTAAAGGAACTGTCCAATATTTCATAGTCTCTGGGGAGTTTCCTTTCTATAGAAAAGAAAAATAAGATTGATAATGAAGGATTCTGGGAAAAGAACAATTTAAGAAACCACAGATGAAATTAACATTCAGCCACAAGTGGAAAGTGGGATTTGGTGTCTAGGTCTAACTGCGTATCCTCCTGTTCCCTCTGGAGTTCTGGCTGATAAGGTGAAAAGATACAGAATCAAGTCAGATGGAGCAAAAGATCCACTTTATAGAGAGTTCCAGGCTGTCAGAAAGGGCCATTCATTCAAAACTACTTTCCAAGTGGCTACTATGTGCCAGGCTCTGTTCTGGGTAATGTTCAGAGCAGTGAACAAAGCACAGGAAAGCTCCAGCCCTCATGGAAGTTATATTATATCTAGCCGTAAACAAGGAAGCAAATGAAAAAACATGCAGGATAATAGATGACAGTATGGAGAAAAACCAGCCTGGGAAAGGTAACAGGGATTGCAACTGGAGAACTGGGGAGAATCTTCCTTTCTCAAAATGGCACGTGCAGTCCCTCCACTAGCAGGCCCTGCTTGTTCTGCGGGCAACATCATGTCGGCACAGAACTTGCTTTGATGTGCAGGAAGGACACACAAGAGTGGCCCCCAGCCCTGCTGCTCATACAACCTCGCCATCTCCCGACCCACAAACCAGACAGGTGATCCTTCCTCCCTCCTGGAGGAGACCCTGCTGGGCCAGCCAGGGGAATGTCTCCGGGGCAGGGGGTAGAACATACAAGAGCAGGAGAACAGAGAACCGCCCCTCCCAGCACCCCCTCCCCTACACCCCCCAACCCCACTCCCACCACAGTACTGACTCCCTGCCATGACTGTTTCAGGGGTCGTCGGGGATTGGAAGAACCACTTCACCGTGGCCCAGAACGAGAGATTTGATGATGATTACAGGAAGAACATGGCTGACACCACTCTAACTCTCCACTTTCGATTCTCTTAAGGAAGGAAAAGCATCAGATTTAATTGGTATAAATGTTGATTGCCCTGACCTCGTGATATTGAATTCAGGTGGAGGGACTAAGTGCTTCTTGTGTCTGCTTTTGTTCACACTAAAAAAAGATGGAGCTAACAGTGGTTGGGGCCAGGTGGAAGGCGGAGACTTGCAACCCTGGCATCCTTACTAATGATCGTGATGCATCAGTTTTCTACAGACCACACGCGTGTGAACACGTTAAATATGCTCTGGTCATCACATAAGAATATACTCAAGTTTTCAGATTCAGTGTTGATTTAAGCAAATTTGTAAAAACAGCACTAAAATGTGTCAATAGTTACTATTTCTTGCAGGTGACTATTTTCCCCTGAAACGTTCTCATTCACTTCAGGCTTCTTCCTTCAGTGCCTCTACCCCTGTCCCTCACCTCTGCCTCTGTACTTCCCTGGACTCCCCTCCCACTCGCAGCCAACCCCTCCCAGACTTGCACCTTGACCCACCTCTCTCTAGCCCCTCCTCAACTGTGTTCTAATCCATCAGCAACACCTGTCAGTGTATTTCCAGGATGTCTTACCTCTGCAGCCACCCTTCTGGTTCAGAAGCCTCTCCCTTGCCTATAAGCTACATAACTTGTTTCTCTGTTCATCATACATCTGCCAAACTTCTTTTCCCACAACAAGACTCATTACATTTCTCTTTAGCTCAGAATCTTTCGATGATTCTGAATGTTTGCTGCCTACAAGGTACATCCCAAGCATTTTTAGCCATCGATTCAAAGGCAGCTACATGGGTGACTTACCTTATGACATGGGTGACTTACCTCCCAAACCGCCTGCCAGCTGGGTTTCGTGCTGCCAAACCCCCTCCTAACTCCAGCAGAGAGCCACCTTGCTGGGCCCAAGGGCGTCTCACAGGCTCCTCCCCTCCCCAACTAGCTTTACTGTCATCCCACCTTCTCCAGACGTTTCCTTTCCTTTCTCCCCACCAGTTTAAATCATACATAGCAAGTTCACTAACCAGCACAGGCCTCCCATCTTCCTGCCAATACTGCAACCTGAAGGATTATCTGCTCTTTGGAAGTCTTTCACACATAATTCTTATGTGATTAAGATTAAAGTGTATCATTAAATCTCTTAGAGGTCTGTATTGTCTCTTTTGTGCTTATTTAAATTTTCATTTGCTCATTTTTTCTCCAAGAGAAGGACGTTGCTAAATACTTCAGTGCACACCAAACGGCAAAAACTGAGAACTAAGTAACTGAAATACTCTTATCAGTCAAGGAAATCTAAAAAGCCAACTTCTTATATTCTAAGTAGTCCTATACCGGTTATCTTCTAGAGTTTACTGTGTTAGCCACTAGCTGCACGTAGTTACTTAAATTATTTAAAATTTGAAAAGACACCTGTACCCCAGTGTTCATAGCAGCACCATTCACAATAGCCAAGACACAGAAACCTAAATGTCCATTGACAGATGAATGGATAAATAAGATTTGGCGTGTGTGTGTGTGTGTGTGTGTGTGTGTGTGTGTGTGATGGAATATTACTCAGGCATAAAAATGTGATCTTGTCATTTGTGACAACATGGATGGACCTAGAAGATTAAGTGAAATAATCAAAGACAAAAACCACATTGTTTCACTTACATGTAGAATCTAAAAAACAAACAGACTCATAGGTACAGACTGTAATATACAGCATAGGGAATATAGTCAATAATATTGCAATAATTTTATAAGGTAACATGGTTACTAGACTTATTGTGGTGATCAATCCTCAATGTATATAAATGTCAAATCATTGCACAGAACACCTGAAACTAATACAATATTGTAGGTCAACTACACTTCAATTAAAAAAAAAAATGGTCATTTTCAGTTTATAACCTTGGGTTTACATAAATAAACTGTATTGTTTTCAAAATAATTACATTTTTAAATGCTTAGACTATTACACTGAAATATTTAAATGAAAATAATAAACACATTTAAAAAAAATTGAAAATAAATTTAAAAGTTGAATATGTAGAGGCAGAAAGCAGAACTGTGGCTACTGGGGACTGGAGGTGGGGTGGGGGGTGTATAGGAATATGGGTCGAAGGGCATAAAGCTGCAGTTATGCAGGACAAGTAATCTAGAGATCTGGCGTCCAGCATGATAACTATAGTTAATAAGACTGTGCTGGGAACTCCCTGGTGGTCCAGGGGTTAGGACTCTGTTTTGCTGCTGTCAGTCTGGGTTCGATCCCTGGTTGGGGAATTAACATCCAGCAACCCTCACTGCACAGCCAAAAAAAAGTACTGAAAACTGGAAATGCTAAGAGAGTACATTTCAGATACTCTCATCATACGTGCAAAATACGTGGAGAAGACGTTAATTAGCTGCAGTAGTAATCACTCTGCTGTGTATACATATATCAAATCATCATGTATACTTTATAAGTAAAGTAAGTGAAAGTTGTCCACTCATCTCTGACTATTTGTGACCCCATGGGCTATAGCCCAACATGCTTCTCTGTCTATGGAATTCTCCAGGCAAGAATACTGGAGTGGGTTGCCATTTCCTACTCCAGGGGATCTTCCCGACTGAGGTGTCGAACTCAGGTGTCCTGCATTGCAGGCAGATTCTCTACCATCTGGGCCACCAGGGAAGCCCTGTACACCATAAAGATACACAATTAAATATATACAATTATTGTTAGAAAGTAAAACTTTTAAATGAAAATGAAACAGATCCTGTTATGTAACATGGCATTACTTTCTCCATAACTCATACCTCTGTTAAATTAACGGTTTCCATGCTTATCGTCTGTCTCTACCACTAGTCCAGCAAGGAGACCTTTGTTGTCTTAGTCACAGTTGTACTTCCCCCAGCAGAGAACTGGGTGCACAGAAGATGCTCTGTTACTGTGCGGACTGAATGAGCCAGGACACAGCATCGGCCTGCACCCCCAACACGCACACACACATTTCACTGTTCCTGTTCTAGCCCAGCCCAAAGTCTGGAACAACTAACTAGGACTACAGGATGACCTCCTTGGTCGCTCAGCCAGTGGGAAGCGCCATGCTGACCTCCTTGCCCCCTCTACTGGGCAGTCTAGCACATGGCTGTTTTCACCTGCTATCCTCGCCCAGAGGAACCACTCTGCCTAGGGACCATGGTGTCTGGAATCTTCCCTTGTGCTTGAATTACCTGTGCCCAGTTTCTTTGCCAGTTATCGGGAAATAGGCAGAGAGGGGCCAACTGTACCTAACAGACCCTGGCCTGGATCACCTGACTCCTCTGTGTCCAAGGGTTCCTGTGTATGTGCTAAGTTGCTTCAGTCATGTCTGACTCCTTGCGACCCCATAGACCATAGACTGCCAGGCTCCTCTGTCCATGGGATTCTCTACGTGAGAATATTGGAGTGGGTTGCCATGCCCTCCTCCAGGGGATCTTCCTGACCCAGGGATTGAACCCACATCTCCTTTGTCTCCTGCATTGGCAGGCAGATTCTTTACCACTGGTGCCACCTGGGAAGTCTCAGGCTTCAGATGATGCTTAAAAAAAACCAAAACACCATATTCTCAAGTAGCAGGAGAAGGTCCTGAGGCCACTGCTTTTCTGACACATTAGAGATGAATCTACCTAAACATACCAGTCCCCTTATTCTGAACCCCACCCAAATTCAATCCTATAATAATAAATCATCTGAAATGAGGAGACCTAAAACTCAACCTGCAATGGGTAAAGAAATGAGACTATAGCTGTGGTTTCTTATAAGTTCTTTCAGCTGGACAAATGTCTCTGTGTCTGGTTTATTCCATGTGAATGGAAACAAGAAGTCTTTAGGGCCTGTGAACAACGCACTCTGAGATATGTGTAGAATTCGATGGGTTAAAGATAATTATCTAAGGGCTAGGCATATACTCCTGAGATTGTAATATGATTTTTCAGTCTTCACAGAGGGCCATGAGTAAAGTTCTGCAACCAAGCAAATGTTGCTTGCTTCGAAAAAGTAATAGCATCTGAATCAGGGGAGGAGAGAGAACATGGGAGAAGTGAGGGGACCAGAGATTGGACAGGAAAGGGGACAAGAGAGGGACAAGAGAGGGACAGGAATAGGGACAGCTGAGGGGACAGGAGATGGGACAGGAGACGGATAGGAATGGGGACAGGTGAGGGGACAGCAGATGAGAGAGGAGACAGGATATGGGACAGCTGAGAAGACAGATGAGAGAGAAGAGGGACAGGAATCAGAACAAAAACGGGGACAGGTGAGGGGACAGGAGATGCGACAGGTGAGGGAACACGGCATGAGAACAGGTGATGGGACAGACAACGGACAGGAAAGTGGACAGAAGTTCGGGCAGGAGAAGGGACAGGACATGGGAGAGGAGGACAGGAATGGGAACAAGTGAAGGAAATGTGACTGGGGCGGCCGCCCCCGGCCGAGCTGCGCAGTGCCTGACCCTCCCAGGAGAGCCTCAAGCCCCAACACCCTCGCAGAGCACAGGGCCCCGCCCCCGGGTGCGCCCCGCCCCGCCCTGAGGACCGCCCACCCCGCCCCGCCTCCTCGAGGGCGGGCTCGGTGGGGCGGGACGGGGCGGGGCTCGCGGGAAGCCACCTCCAGAGGCGGAAGCGGAAGCGCGAGCGCCACGGGGCCGTGGCCGTGGAGACGCGGGGGCGGGGCCGGCGGAGAAGCGCGACCTTTAACCCGAAGCGGCGGTCCGTGGGAGGTGCTGGGTGGAAGTGCAGGCTGCCGGCGGCCATGGAGGTAACGCGAGGGGTTGGGGACCGAGGGACCACCTCCCCGTCTGCATGGCCGCCCGTGACCGGCCGGCTTTCGTTGTGTTTTGCAGGAGCCTGTTCACGACGGGGTGGCCTCGCCGGCCGCTCCCGGGACCGGGAAGTCCAAGGTGAAGAGACGTCTGAGAGGCGGGTCCCACCGGGAGGGGACCGCCTGGGGGACAGCTTTCCTCGGGGTCCGGGTCTGAGCGGTCAGGGGTTTCCTCTGAGTTTGCTGGGGGGAAGCCTGGCTTTCCTTGCTGCCCCGGATCAGCGTGCCTCGAGACTCCGCAGTTTCCAAACGTTCAGCGAAACAGTCTGGTTTCTGAGGTCCGAACGGCGACCGGACCAAGCCTGACGGGCGGGTGGGCGGCGTCGGGGGCTCGGTCCTGCCGGCGCCTCCTCAGATGGACACAGATCACCCCCGTGGCATGGGCGGGGGTCGGTCCAGAGATGGGGACTTGCTGCCGAGGTTTCCTGCTACGGCTGAGTTTCAGACAGTCGTCCAAACTGTGTGTTCCCGGAAGCTTCACGGTGACCCGGAGTTAAATGCTCCTGTGATCCCAGCTTTACCCATTAGAATACTGAGCCCATAGGCGCTAAGTAACTTTCCCTCATTTTTCATTTAAATCCTAAATGCGCCCTGATTCATCTTGTTGCTGTAATTAGGGCTTAACGTGTTTTCCTGTGGCCAGAGGCGTCTTTCAGCCTTGAATAGGACTAAAGTTTCACACAACTAAGGAACTTTAAGTAGAGTTAGTCCCAGTTCCTTGATTTTGCAGTTAAAGAAATTAAATCAAAGAAAATGTCTTAACCTGTAACAAGGATATTCTGTAGCAAGAGGGTGTGTGCGGTTTTTTTTACATTTCATTGTAGTTGTTTAACTAATAATTACTGAGTTAAACTTGCATTTGATGATATTGAAAAACAAAGGTCTATCTAGTTAAAGCTATGGTTTTTCCAGTAGTCATGTATGGATGTGAGAGTTGGACTGTAAAGAAAGTTGAGTGCCGAAGAATTGATGCTTTTGAACTGTTATTTTGGAGAAGACTTTTGAGAGTCCCTTGGACAGGAGATCCAGCCAGTCCATCTTAAAGGAAATCAGTCCTGAATATTCATTGATAGGAATGATGCTGAAGCTGAAACTCTAATACTTGGCCCCCTAATGCAAAGAACTGACTCATTAGGAAAGACCCTAATGCTAGGAAAGATTGAAAGCAGGAGAAGGGGACAACAGAGGATGAGATGGTTGGATGGCATCACTAACTAAATGGACATGAGTCTGAGTAAATTCTGGGAGTTGGTGATGGACAACAGTCCATGGGGTCAAAAAGAGTCAGACATGACTGATGGACTGAACTGAAGTGAATATTAAAAAATATGGTATTTGGTTGATGTAAATGTTCAGTAGGTTTTTTTTTTTAATATTTAGGCAGACTTTATGTTTCTTTTTTGTGGTATAGTAGAAACATGAATTATACTAAGTTGGTAATGTCTCTGCATCTTCCAGCTAGAAGCCTTGACCAAGGAAGATCTTATCAAGTTTGCCAAGAAGCAGATGATGCTAATACAGAAAACAAAATTGAGATGTACAGGTATCAGGTTGAAAATACTCATCTTGACCACAATCTTGTTTAATCATGGTTGCGAATACTAGTTTTTTAATAGTACACTGGCTTGTTTTATCAATGAATCCAATAATATTAGAGTAGTGGAATCTTACTTTTCTAACCACTTGCTTTGATATTTTTTATTATCCCATAAGCCTAAACGGCAGTTATCTTTGGGTTAATAAAAAAGGTCAGGGAGGAGGATTTTAAGAAATAGTGTGTTAAAGTTAAGCACATTTTTTTTAACCTCCCGTGGATTGTATATTCTTCTGAGTAAGGCATTTTTTCCTAACATTGGCAGTTGATATGTTAGAGATGTGAGGTTCTGAGCCCAAACAAGTTTTTAAAAAGGCCTTAAATAAAGCAATAAAAGACTTCTTTTCCTGGATTTCTGAAGCATATTTACTGAAGTTGCTTGATTCCCTATTCAGTTTCTATTTCTTTATATTCCACAAAGATTAGGTGTTAGTTTCCTTTTGTAATATGTGTGGGTGAGCTCTTTTCAGTTACTGCCCAGTCTGAAAGCCAAAGTTTTCAAAGGTTGGATCCACTTATGATAAAGAGAGTAATTTATTTGGAAATGTGTAGGCACCAGATCTGGACATGAGTTGATGAAATAGATTAATGTGTACGTTTAATATGAGATTAGTTGTTGCTCTAAGGTTATACAGGAAGAAGTTATTTACAGCTGAAATAATGTCTGAGATTTGCTTCAGAAATGTCAAGATGCATAAGAGAAGAGGGAAAAGGGGAAGTAAAGACAGGTTGGGATAAAATAATATTGCTCATTTAGTATTAAACCAAGATGATGGAGCATAGAGGTTAATCATACTATTCTCTCTAGTTTTTTTAATTTGTAGTTTTCCATGATAAAAACGGAAATGAAATGCTAGGTGAATTTAATGCTTTCTCAAAAATATATGCTGTTTCTTAAAAAAGTATTAACAATTTATAGTGAGGTTTTTTTTAAAGAATGTACTTCTCACTTTAGCCAGTAATTCCTTTTTCATTCCTGAACTAGTATTTTTTTTTTAATTTTTTCATAATTGTTTAGAGTTGGAGAAAGAAGTTGAAGAATTGAGGTCAAAGCTGGTTGCTGGAGGAGCTGACATCATTAAGGTAAGGACACATTGTGAGTGTCACTTTGATTTTTGTTTTTCTTAGATGAGGTGCCTGATGATAATTCAGATTTCCTGAGGGCTGTCAGCTGCTCCCACCCAAGGTTACATGCTCCATCTCTCTGGTTGAGTGTGTGGAGAGAGGTGGATGAGCGCTTCTGCCCTTTCTGTCCTCTGCATCCCACTCACTCTGTCCTTAATGCTTGCTGCCTCGGTCTCAGTCCTGCTCTTCCCTTGCCCATGAGGAACCCAGCCCTGAGCAGGACTTTGAGGAGTCTCTCCATTTCCAGGGCTCTTTGTGAAGCACTTCATGTCATCCTTGGGAAGCACACCTGCCTTGATGACCCTGTAACTAGACTCGCTCTCTCTTCTTAGTTCTACATACTCTTGACAGACCACAGAATACTCTGTTTATCTTGTTACTTCCTGTTTAAAAACCTGAGTTGCTTATTCTTACTCACAGGCCCTTATTTTAAAAATAACTTTTAAAATGTATCTGTTCATTTTTGACTGTGCTGGGTCTTTGTTGCTGTTCAGGCTTTCTCTAGCTGTGAACTGGATCTACTCTTTGTTGTGATGTACACAGTTCTCGTTGCAGGGGCTTCTCTTGTTGCAGAGCACGGGTTCTGTAGTGTGTGGACTTCAGTAGTTGCGGCACATGGACTCATGGATCATTGGTTGTGGCCTAGGGGCGTAGTTGCTCCAAAGCATGTGGGACCTTTCTGGATCAGGGATCAAACTTGAGGCCTCTGCATTGGCAGCAGGTTTCTTTACCACTGAGTCACTAGGGATGCCCTCACGTGCCCTTAACGCTAATTAAATGCTTTTCCTTCCCCGACTTGGCCTGGCCGTCTTTAAAGTTTCTTTGCTTCTGAAAGCTCTGCAGTAATTTTTTTTCTTGCTTTTCCATGTTTGTAATTTGAGTCTTGCTGTCTGTCTAGTCTTTGATTATATATTGTCTTATTCTCCCAGCTTGGGAGCGGTGGACAATCGAGGGGCTCCCAGGAAGTTATTTCAAGGAGTCTTTAAATCCCTGTGTACACCTCGTACTGCCGTTTTGTTCTTTATTTAGTCAAAACAGTATATGAATTCTGAATGGTGTGCACAAATAACATTTGGATTTGTAATGTACAGATTGGTTTAAGCATTTCTGAATCATAATGATTTTATTTGATCATTACATATTTTCTTGATTAGTAATAGCCAAGGTTGGCCACAAAATTCATTCCATTTTTTCATAACCGCTTAAAAGCCCGAACAAACTTTGTGGCCAACCTAGTAATTAATTAGGGCTTTCCTGGTGGCTCAGATGGTAAAGAATCCTCTTGCAATACCCAAGACCTGGATTTGATCCCTAGGTTGGGAAGATCCCCTGGAGGAGGGTATGGCAACCCACTCCAATATTCTTGCCTGGAGAATCCCCATGGACAGAAGTACCTGGCAGGCTACAGTCCATGGGGTTGCAAAGAGTCGGACAAGACTGAGTGACTAAGCACAGTAATTAATTAAAGAACATGACTCTAGAGCCAGACTGCCTGATTCCGATCTTGAGACCCTGCTCTGCCACAAGCAGGCTGTGTGACCACAGCTATGTTTCCTAACTTCTCTGTGATTCTTCCACTGGAGGCTAGACAGAATAACGAATAATAAGACCTGCTTTCCTAGAGTCAGTACACACAGTACAGAGAGCTGGATCTGTCCCATAAGTACTCAGTGATTTTGTTATTACCGT
Organism: Ovis canadensis; assembly: GCF_042477335.2. Taxonomy (NCBI): domain Eukaryota; kingdom Metazoa; phylum Chordata; class Mammalia; order Artiodactyla; family Bovidae; genus Ovis; species Ovis canadensis. The sequence goes on from NC_091247.1 coordinate 62,041,103, forward strand.
ATATTATTTGTACGAGATATTGTATACATATATGTATGCATATATACATACATGCTCACCCACACACTAAAAAGCACGTTTTTGTATCGGAAAAGAACATTGCAGATGCCATTGTGTCAGTGAACTCTTAGCCCTTAAAATATTTTCCATACACTTACATGCAGAATATTTAAATATTAAATATGTGTCCCTTGTTTCCTCCTTGTTGATGTATTCTCCTGTTCTGTCAAAACTACTCTTAAAAATGAGGGTAAAAATTTATCTTAAGTTAGCTAAGTTTACCTTTCAGGTTATTAATTTAATACCCTGACCACTCAAGTCTCAGAAAGTAATAGTTCGGTAAAATTAAATCAAGATTGCCTGGTGAAATATCAATCATATCGATATGCAGATGACACCACCCTTATGGCAGAAAGCGAAGAGGAACTGAAAAGCCTCTTGATGAAAGTGAAAGAGGACAGTGAAAAAGTTGGCTTAAAGCTCAACATTCAGAAAACTAAGATCATGGTATCCCATCCCATCACTTCATGACAAATAGATGGGGAAACAGTGATAGACTTTATTTTCTTGGGCTCCAAAATCACTACAGATGGTGACTGCAGCCATGAAATTAAAACACATTTGATCCTTGGAAGAAAAGCTATGATCAACCTAGACGGCATATTAAAAAGCAAAGACATCACTTTTCTAACAAAGGTCTATTTAGTCAAAGCTCGGTTTTTCCAGTAGTCATGTAAGGGTGTGAGAGTTGGGCCATAAAGAAAACAGCACTGAAGAATTGATGTTTTTGAACTGCGGTGTTGGAGAAAACTCTTGAGAGTCCCTTGGACTGCAAGGAGATCCAACCAGTCAATCCTAAAGGAAATTAGTCCTGAATATTCATTGGAAGGACTGATGCTGAAGTTCCAGTACTCTGGCCATCTGATTCAAAGAACTGACTCCTTAGACCCTGATGCTAGGAACGACTGAAGGCAGGAGGAGGAGGGGACAGCAGCAGATGAGATAATTGGATGGCATCACTGACTCGATGGACATGAGTTTGAGTAAGCTCTGGGAGCTGGTGATGGACAGGGAAGCCTGGCGTGCAGCAGTCCATGAGGTTGTAAAGAGTCAGACACGACTGAGCGACTGAACTGAAAATTAAATGAGAATGAAATCTTTTGATTTCCATTCCTAATGAGAAGATTACACTGGAGAGTGATTGGAGGAGCTTGAGCATCAGTTAATCAGCTGCTTTGAGTTTTCTGTTTTAGAAAAATCACAGATTGCAGTTTTATTCCTTCATTGGGAGAAAGTACACTGGAAAAACATGACTGAATGCAAAGTTTTCTGTTCTTCATAAAAATGTATGGCTTTCTGGGGGCTTCCCAGGTGGTACTAGTGATAAAGAACCCACCTGCCAGTGCCAGAGATACAGGATGCCTGGGTTCAGTCCCTGGGTTAGGAAGATCCCCTGGAGAAGCAAATGGCAACTCACTCCACTACTGTTGCCTGGAGAATTCCATGAACAGAGGAGCCTGACAGGCTACAGTCCATGGGGTCACAAAGAGATAGACACAACTGAGTAATTAAGACTTTAACATTTTTACAAGTTTCAATTATTAAATTTGTGATAGTCATCTTCTAGTACATTGAAATACATCTGAAGTTGTATTGTGAACCTGACATATTTGACTTTTTTTTAAAAAATCCATATTTTCCATGTCAAACTGAGAGGTGTGTGGTATTACAGTGAGCTTATATGCTGCTTCCAAATGCACAGGAAGGGAAAGATTACAAGTTAGGATGTGAGGTTTCTTGTACATATCCCTCTTGTTTTCTTGTTGCTGGAATTTGCATTTCCTGGGAATTACTGTCCACTTTGTGCCTCTGATCTCTAAGGATATTTATAGCTGTTTTCAGATAATGCCCTCTGTATATCTCCTAAAATTATTGTTTTCAGGCTTCCCCTGATAATTTATCAAAAAGTTTACATTGCAATACCATGTAGTGTGAAAAAAAACTAGTTTTAAAACTAAAATTGTTTTAACAAAAATAATGTATGCACATTTAGAAACAGTGCTAACAACTAATAACTATAATACTAAATAGTTGATGGAAATTATGTTTCTAAATAATATATTTATCCTGCTATTCTTTGATTTATTCCTTGGTGAGACATTTAGCTATTAACTTCCTGTTATAACTGATGAAAACTTAGCTATCTTTCACAATGATGCCTACTTTCCAAATGGTTAAACAGATCAAATAATCATTTAAATACTTTTTCCTGGACACCTGCCTCCTCAAGCCTTGTGTCCTGTGCTCATTTGGTCTGGTTGTCTCTAGGTCTGCTGTGGTTTTCCTGGAGCCAGCCTTGTGCCATGACCCAGTGAATATCTGTCCTGCTTTCTGCTTCAGCCCTGCACCTCCACCCCACTTGCTGGGTGGAATGTCATTTACTTTTCTGGTTAATCTTCTCGTTCTGTAGACCATGTTCTTCTCCAGGTTCCTAAGAACAGAGGCATAGGAGGAAGATTGTTATCATCTTGTATTGAAAAGTGGCTGTATTCTACTCTCATGTTTATAAATAGTGTTTATAACTTGATATAGAACTCTTAATTTTTTCTACATCTGCTTTGTTTTTATATTTTTGTTTTTCTTTGTTTCACATTCAGAAATTTAGAGGCAGTTCTAGGGTGATAGTTGATTACTGTTGTTTAGGATTTTATCTAGGTTTTAAGGTTTATGATTGACTACATTCACAGTGAAATGGGTCCATGATTATCTTGTATTGTAAAATCATTGGATATTGTTATCAAGTTATGCCAGTTGTGAGAACAACCTGAGAATTCTTCTTGCTTTTTATTTTCTTTGAAGAAACTCATATGTAATTGGGATAATCTGTTGTTTAAAAACTTGATAGAACTCACCTGCAAAGCTCTCTTTTCCTCCTGTGTCTTTCGTAGACCATTTTCAACCTCTAGTTTAATTTTTAAGTAGTTACAGTATTGATTTGTGTGTGTGTGTGTGTGAGAGTTACATTTTTCTAGGAATTTTAATCTGTACCATTTTACTTTTCAGTATTATTGGCAGGTTAATAATTGATCATAATATTCTTCTTAACTATTTAATCTGTAGTTTATATATGGATAGGTTCCCTTTCTGTTCACTATGTTTGTGACTTCCATCTTCTCTTGATCAGTCTCATAAGAGGTCTGCTTTGTTAGCTTTGTTTTCAAGAAACTGACTCTTGGCTTGTTTGGTTTCCACTTCATTGAGTTCCTCTCTTATTTCATCTCTTCAGTGTATGAACCTTTTCTGGGGGTGGGAGGGACACTGGGGGTTTGCTTGCCCATTGTTCCAAGCACTCCTGATCACGACTGTCAGTCCCAACTAGAACCTACTTCCTGTACCCGCTTCAGTGGTATCTGCTGCCTCCATTCCTGAGCGTTTGGTTTTCTAGTGAGTGTTTGCCAGCTTCTTGTATGTTTCTCCATGTGAGCCCTCAGGTTCTAGCTTGTTGCTTCTTTCTAATTCACTTCCTCTACCTCCTCCACTGTCAGTTTTTCAGAGTTGTATTGAAATTTCTCATATCTGCATGTCTTTTCTCCTATTCTCTTGGTTCTTGTGTATAGCCTTTTAAATATGCTTACTTTAGCATGGTTTGGAGAGGTGAGGAGATAATTATGGGTAAAGTCAATCCATTGTTTTTAACCTCAAACAAATTGTCCTGTTCCAAAACAGGCCTTGACAGAACGTCTGGATGCTGTTCTTTTGGAAAAAGCAGAGACTGAGCAACACTGTGTTTCTCTGAAGAAGGAAAATATTAAAATGAAGCAAGAGGTTGAGGTAAGGCAGGATTTTTTTAATTTATTTATTTTTATTAACTTATATAATATAGTTGTAAATTTTAGAACCAGGATCTTAAAAAGCATCTCGTTGGACTTCCCTGATGGCTCAGTGGTAAAGAATCTGCCTGCCAGTGCAGGAGACACAAGTTCAATCCCTGACCCGGGAAGATCCCACATGCCACAGAGCAGCTAAGCCAGTGCACCACAACTACTGAGACCACATGCCCTAGAGACTAAGCTGTGCAATAGGAGAAGGCGCTGCAGTGAGAAGCCCCTGCTCACCACAATTAGAGGAGAGCCTGAGTAGCAATGAAGACCCAGCACAGCCAAAGATAAATAAATATAAATAAGACTAAAAAAATACTAAGGGAAAAATAAGCGTCTCATCTTATTTTAAATATAATATTTGCAGATAAGGGAACAGACTGATATTTTAAAAGAAGGATAACTGAAATCACTGAGCTACACGGAGAGATACAGCTAACATTTACCTGTTTATTTTAATGTTTAATCTTTTTAGCTGTAGTATCATTTTTTAATAAAATGGGAAAGATACCTATTTTATGAAATATCTGTTTTATGAGACACTACCAATTTAAATGTTGATTGTCTCACATACTGTACATACTGTTGCTTGCTCACTTCTCAGATACTTGCCTACCATTGGGTCTGTGCTACTTTTCTCCCCAAAACTTTTATCACTCTATTCAGGAGATGTTCATTAAAGCCTGTAACTTAATAGAACTTATGTAATTTATTACCATTTAAAACAAAATTAAACTCAGAGATTTCCTTGCTTTGAGTAAGACATTAGTACTGTTGCTGGATATCATCATAATTATTAAGGTGGTCAGAGCTTCTAAGCAGAATTTTTGGAATCTAAGGATCATATTTCTCTGTGTACACTGCTACTTGTTTCCTCCTTATGAGACTGTGTCTCTTATTTTTCTTAAGGCAGAGGTTTCATCTTAAATAATTTTTGTGTGCTTTTTACGTTTATAGGATTCTGTAACTAAGTTGGAAGATGTGCAGAAAGAGTTGGAACAATCACAAAGAAGCTATGGAAAAGAAATAGAAAATTTGAGAAATGAATTAACAACAGTACATTCCAGATACAGTAATGATAAAGCTGATTGGCAAAAGGAAGTGGAAGAAGCAGCAAAAAAACAATTAGAGCTTTCAGAACAGCTCAGATTTCAGAGTGATTCTGAAGATAATGTTAAAAAGCTGCAAGAAGAGATTCAGAAAATTAAGCTAGTCTCTGAGGATCAAATTTTATGTCTGCAAAAGCAGTTAGAAATTGCCACAAATAAAAAGGAGCAAGAAATTACTCACCTCCAAGGAGTGATTGAGGCTAATTGTCAGCAGTACCAAAAAGATATTAATAGTTTGCAGGAAGAACTTGTACAGTTGAAATCTACACACCAAGAAGAGGTGAAAGAATTGATGTGCCAAATTGAAACATCTGCCAAAGAACACGAAGCAGAAGTAAATTATTTGATCCAGCTAAAGGATAACTTAGTCAGAAAGTGTGAGGCAGGTGAGATGAACATTCAGGAGAAGTATAAATGTGAATTAGAAAATGAAGGGAAAGCCTCAGGTGCAGACCAAGAAAATCAGGTGTGCTCTTTGCTCTTACAGGAAGATTCTCTTGTAGAACAAGCAGTGAATGAAAAAGTTAGACACTTAGAAGATGCCCTAAAAGAACTGGAGTCTCAACATAGCATCTTAAAAGACGAGTTAACTTACATGAATAATCTAAAATTAAAACTTGAAATTGACGCCCAACATATAAAGGATGAGTTTTTTCATGAACGGGAAGATTTAGAGTTTAAAATTAATGAATTATTACTAGCTAAAGAAGAACAGGGGTATATAATCGAGAAATTAAAATCTGAGCTAGAAGATGCAAATAAACAGTTTTGCTGCACCATCGAACAACATAACAAGGAAGTACAGAGTCTGAAGAAACAGCATCAAAAAGAAATAACAGAACTAAATGAGACATTTTTGTCAGATTCAGAAAAAGAAAAGTTAACATTAATGTTTGAAATACAGGGTCTTAAGGAACAGTGTGAAAAACTACAACAAGAAAAGCAAGAAGCAATGTTAAACTACGAGGGTTTACGAGAGATTATGGAAATTTTACAGACAGAGCTGGGGGAATCTGCTGAAAAAATAAGTCAAGAGTTTGAATCAATGAAGCAACAACAAGCATTTAATATTAATGAACTACAGCAGAAGCTCCAAACTGCATTTAATGAAAAAGATGCTCTCCTTGAAACTGTGAATTGTCTCCAGAGAGAAAATGATAACTTACTGTCACAGCAGGAATGTGTACCAGAACTTGAAAATACCATAAAGAATCTTCAAGAGAAGAATGAACTGTATCTAGTTAGTCTCAGTCAGAGAGATACCATGTTACAAGAATTTGAAGCAAAGATAAGTTCTCTTACTGAAGAAAAATATGATTTCATAAGTAAGATGAAAAGTTCTCATGAAGAGATGGATAATCTTCACAAAAAATGTGAAAGGGAAGAAAGGTTGACTGTAGAACTTAGGGAAAAAGTGGATCAGACTGCCCAGTACAACAGTGAACTAGAACAGAAGGTGAATGAATTAACAGCAGGACTGGAAGAAACTTTAAAAGAAAAGGATGAAAAGAACCAAAAACTGGAAAAACTTACAGCTCAGTTGAAAACTCTCTCCGAAGACCAGGAAGCCATGTCATTGGAAGTGAGGTCTCTTCGTGAAGAAAATAGCAGACTGAGTTCGGAGAAGAACCTGCTGAGCAGGGATCTGGAAGCCCTCCTGTCTCAAAAAGAAGGAGATGTTGCACTTCAGAAGCAGATCTCTGAAGTAGAAGAGGAACTTCGGTTAGCTGTCAGAGAAAGGGATGATTTGAATAAACTTTTGGAAAACGAGCAAGTTCAGAAGTTGTTTGTCAAAGCTCAGTTGTGTGGTTTTCTTGAACAGATGGAGTCAAAGGTTTCACAAGAAAGGGAAGAACAGGATGTTGTAAATATCCTACAAGCCATGGGTGAATCCTTAGATAAAATAAATGAAGAAAAATACAACTTGGCTTTTCAGTATGATGAAAGAAAAGTAGAGTTAGAAAAAAAGATTAAGCTCCTTCAAGAAGAGCATATGGTTCAGTGTGAGGAACTTAGGTCTCTACTAACAGATTATGAGCAAGAGAAAGTTGTCCTAAGGAAAGAGTTAGAAGAAGCCCTCTTGGAAAAGGAGGCCCTGCAGTCTGACCTTCTGGAGATGAAGAATGCCGGTGAACAAACAAGGTTTGAAAATCAGAATCTCCTAATTCAGGTTGAAGAAATGTCTCAAAAATTGTGTAGAGAAAATGAAAACCATCATGAAAAAGAAAAAGATTTTATAAAAGAACTTGAAAACCTAAGGTCATTATTGGAACAGAAAGAATCTGAATTGCAAGATGTGAAAGCAGAGTTAATATCATTAAAGGTAATATTAATGTGAATTTTATTTAAGTAAATTCTTAGTTCTAGTCACAAGCTCTAGACAATATAAATATTACCATTTTTACACTTCGAAGTCAAATTTTTAGCATTTAAGCTCAAATGCAAATTTTTGAAAAGTACATTAAACATATTCATATCACACTTAATCACACTGATTACTGTTGGTTTTAGATTATTTTGGAATCTTGATTTTACATAAGATTAAGTGGCCAGGGGGTTAAATGTTGGTCAAAAGTAGTCACAGCAAAACTACAACTAAATGTGAAAATTTTTTAATTTTATCCTTGTGTGATACACATATTACCTTAAAGCACACTGTTAAGCAAAAAGAAAATAGGCTAAAGCAATATTTCATTTTAGCCAAAACTTCAGATTTTTCTCCCAAGATTGTGGCAGGATAAACTATGGTCATCATTTAATCTCTTCCTTATTACATCATGTATTTGATACCCATTGGGTGGGTCATCTTGGGTTTGGCTGCTATTGTTTTTAGTAGTAAATGCTATGTGCATGATGAGATCAGAATTACTGGGTCTCTAAAGGGAAGAGAGTCTGTTCAGGTGATTGCTCTCTGTATGAATTCTCTTTAATAATATTTTTTTTTTCATGCTTAGCATAACGGCCAGTTCATCATGGGGAATGCAGTGATTGTCTTTGTTTTTCCTATAAAATCTAGGATTCCTTTAAGAAATCACCTTCTGTAGAAAGTGATCAACCTTCAGTAAAAGAGTTTGAAGAAAAAATAGGTAACTATGGTTTTGCATGTTTTTATGGTTAATTGAACAGATTCTTAGAACAGAATGGGAAGTTCTCTCTCCAGTTAATGAGGTGTTAAAAGCATAGTATCACTCTTCTTCTGATGGCCTCTGCCTTCTGCTCGCCTTCACTTTCAGAACTCTCACTTTCTGTTGTTTCATCCAGAGGACTGTTGTGATTCCTTTTATAAAAAGTGCCATGATTGTTTTGGGGTTTTTCATTCATTTAGCAAACTTGGCTTGAAAGGCCAGCTACTTAGGCACTGGTGATAGGAAGGTGGCTAAGATGCAGTCTTTGTCTTCAAGAACACACTGCAAGAGAGGGCTGTTCCTCCCAGAGTTTGGGGTGTGGACGGGTTCTGCTGGTGGCTGTGCAGGAAGATGTGATTAACTGCTTGTTGAGTTGGGAGAAACATCACAGGACAGGCTGTCCTTGTCTTAAAGAGTGAGTAACGTGACCCAAGAAGGAGGATACTGTAGCAAGAGGAGACGGCAGGTGCTGGTATGTTCACACTGCTGACATCCGGGGGTCCTCCTGGGAGGTTCTAGAGTGGGAGAGGCCACTCCCAACAGGGCTGGTGTAATGTGTGGAGGAGTCTGGCTTCATCACTCCTGCTTATCCGTCAGAGTAACCAAGATGGGGTTGTGTGAAGTACCTGTAATTCCTCATTTTACTGCCCAGTTGTTGTGGGAGTAGTGAGAACAATCTAGAGTGACCCACAGTCTTCTGTGATGGATGGTTGGAATGGTTGGGGTGACTGGTAGAGGGCTGACCAGGTAAGCCACTTCTCTGCATCATTAGCGTTGGCAGCCCCGAGGTGGAGATCACCAAGGAAGTGAGTGTAGAAGAAAGACAAGGATCAGAAACAGTTCTCTGTCGAGTAAAAGTCAGAAAGATAGAAATGGCAAAAGAGTGAAAAGAAATAACTGGAGGGTTAGAAATACCCAGAGCATAAGATGTCTTGGAAGCTAAGACCAGTGAAGTGAATTTGGAGGAAGTGTTGAGGAGGGAAGAAAGGCCACTTTAGTACTCAGGCCCAGCCTGAGCTAAGCAGCATCAAGGTCATTGGTAACTTGATAACAGTTGCCATGGTATGCAAGAGAATGACTGGAACGGATTCAGGAAGAAAATAGGGGAGAGAAATGTGAGAACAGACACAGACCATGCTCAGAAGGAAGAGATGGGACAGAGTCCAGAGGGGTGGTGTGGATTTGTGTGTGTGTGTGAGAGAGAATGAATGAAGTCTCACCTGTCTTCTCATGACCCTCCCCTCCCCTCTTTGGCTGCTTCCACCCTTTGTTCCTGACCTTAAGCTCTTGGTGGCATTTCTCTTGTCGCATGTCTGTCAACTGTTGGGGTGAATCCATTAGAGAGTGGGTTTTGCTGCACAAGAGAGGGGAGAATTATGCACTGATGGCCTGAGTAGGTGAGGGGGTATGGGGTGAGACACAGAAGTGGAAGAGTTAGCCTGTGTTACACACACAGACAGTGCCCCTGTCACAGCCGAGGAAGGCAGTGGTGAACAAAGGCACAACTCAATGAATCAGCAAGTGTAGAAGTTCAGATCATTACTGAAGTTCATCAGAGACATGAGAAGTAAGATCTGGAACATGGAGTTTACGTCAGGGAAACAGCCAGAGAGATTAAGGGAGAGTCACACTGGACATACTGAAGTCCAGCTGGAAAAAATCAGACCCACCCACCAGAGGCACCTGTGGATCATGAACAGTGAAGAGCGTCTGACATCTCTGCTTCATCCTGATTGGCTGTCACCACCAAGGAGCCCAGCATACCTGCATTTCCAGGAGGTCCTCTGCTGTTCAGGGGTCCGAATGGCCTCTCCATGTATGGACACTGAGGAGATGGGCTGTTCTGGAAGACTGAAGAAAATGAGAATTCTGTTCATTGTTTGCCTTGCCTAGAAAATCCATAATTAAGCTTTTACTTAAAAATAGATACTTTGCTAGTTATTTTAATTTCAAATTGTGTATGTTGTACTAGATTAAAGTTTCATTTCTAGGACTATGTGAGTAATTCTTATATTTTCCCCTAGTTTTCATTTGAGTTTATGTATAATTGTTTCATTTTATGTTTTTAGGATACTTGGAAAAAGAAGCCAAAGAGAAAGAGGAGAAAATAAGTAAGTTAAAACTAGTTGCTGTGAAAGCTAAGAAAGAACTAGATTCTAGCAGGAAAGAAGTAAGTTGACTTAAAAATCCAAGATTTGTGAACCTTACCTTTTAGAAAATCATGTTTTTCTGTGCATTAAAAAACTATCATATATTTAAAATAGGCCCAGACGCTCCAGGAAGAACTTGAATTTGTTCGCTCAGAAAGGGATCAGTTGTCTACTTCCATGAGAGATCTCATTCAAGGAGCTGAAAACTATAAGGTAAAAATAGTTACATTAATAACAAGTTACATTTGTGACTTGTAAGTTAAGAAATGTACTTGAAATATAAAACTTTTTTTTTGTTTATTTATTTTAATTGGAGGCTAATTACTTTACAATATTGTAGTGGTTTTTGCCATACATTAACATGAATCAGCCATGGGTGTACACCTGAACCCCCATCCTGAACCCCCTCCCGCATCCCCGGTCATCCCATCCCTCAGGGTCGTCCCAGTGCACAAGCCCTGAGCACCCTGTCTCATGCATTGAACCTGGACTGGTGATCTGTTTCACATATGATAATATACATGTTTCAATGCTATTCTCTCAAATCATCCCACCCTTGCCTTCTCCCACAGAGTCAAAAAGCCTGTTCTTTATATCTGTGTGTCTCTTTCGCTGTCTCACATACAGGGTCATCATTACCATGTTTCTAAGTTCCATATATATGCATTAGTATACTGTATTGGTATTTTTCTTTCTGACTTAACTTCACTCTGTATAATAGGCTCCAGTTTCATCCACCTTATTAGAACTGACTCAAATACATTCTTTTTAATGTCTGAGTAACATTCCATTGTGTATATATACCACAGCTTTCTTATCCATTTGTCTGCTGATGGACATCTAGGTTGCTTCCATGTCCTGGCTATTGTAAACAGTGCTGCGATGAACACTGGGGTACACGTGTCTCTTTCAATTCTGGTTTCCTCAGTGTGTATGCCCAGCAGTGGGATAGCTGGGTCATAAGGCAGTTCTATTTCCAGTTTTTTAAGGAATCTCCACACTGTTCTCCACAGTGGCTGTACTAGTTTGCATTCCCACCAACAGTGTAAGAGGGTTCCCTTTTCTCCATACCCTCTCCAGCATTTGTTGTTTGTAGACTTTTTGATAGCAGCCGTCCTGACTGGCGTGAGATGGTACCTCATTGTGGTTTTGATTTGCATTTCTCTGATAATGAAAACTCTTGTCCATAAAGTAGTCACCTTGTATGTTTTAGCAAAGGTTTGCACTATTTATGTGTGTGTGTAATGTGTCATCCTAGTGTCAAGGTTTTAAGTGGCTAGGGTTTCCAGTTCCAGTTCAGTTGCTCAGTCGTGTCTGACTCTTTGCGACCGCATGAATCACAGCACTCCAGGCCTCCCTGTCCATCACCAACTCCCGGAGTTCACTCAGACTCACATCCATCGAGTCAGTGATGCCATCCAGCCATCTCATCCTCTGTCGTCCCCTTCTCCTCCTGCCCCCAATTCCTCCCAGCATCATAGTCCTTTCCAATGAGTCAGCTCTTCGCATGAGGTGGCCAAAGTACTGGAGTTTCAGCTTTAGCATCATTCCTTCCAAAGAAATCCCAGGGCTGATCTCCTTCAGAATGGATTGGTTGGATCTCCTTGCAGTCCAAGGGACTCTCAAGAGTCTTCTCCAACACCACAGTTCAAAAGCATCAGTTCTTCGGTGCTCAGCCTTCTTCACAGTCCAACTCTCACATCCATACCTGACCACAGGAAAAACCATAGCCTTGGCTAGACGGACCTTTGTTGGCAAAGTAATGTCTCTGCTTTTGAATATGCTATCTAGGTTGGTCATAACTTTTCTTCCAAGGAGTAAGCGTCTTTTAATTTTATGGCTGCAGTCACCATCTGCAGTGATTTTGGAGCCCCAAAAAATAAAGTCTGACACTGCTTCCACTGTTTCCCCAGCTAGGGTTTAAATATGCCTTTAAGGTATTGTTTTTTAAGACTACCATTTCTGTTTGGAATTTCCTAATAAAATCAGTAATAAGCAAAGATGGCTATTATTACAGTCCTCCGGCCAAGGAAATGTGAAAGTTAGACATGTGTGTTCTTGCCTGGAGAATCCCTGGGACAGGGGAGCCTGGTGGCCTGCCGTCTGTGGGGTTGCACAGAGTTGGACATGACTGAAGTGACTTAGCAGCAGCAGCAGCAGACATGTCTAACACAAATGTGAAAACACTATTTGGAGGTATTACTGCTCATCAGCCTAAATAACATGAGACACTATTATAGGAAGATGAAAAAATAAAACAGAAGAATTTGCCATTTTGTTTCTTTATGCATTCAAGTATTTCTACAGCCAGGCTGAGCCTGAGTACTAGGAAGACGGTGGTCAACCAGGTAGGTGGAGTTTCTGCCAACCTGGCCTTAGTCCCAAAGGCAGTAAGAGCAGATAGACAAATAGTGTGTAGGAAAGTTAAGGTGGGTGGGGTGACTTCTGTGTAACAACAAGCACTGTAAGCCAGGCAGTCTTCTCAGTGCTTGACATGTCCTGTCACACGTGGTGTGTGTGTGATAAGCATGTTATTAACGTTGCTGGTTTACCAGCAAGGAGTCAGGTCACAGAGCAAGAAGCCAGTGGAGCAGGGGTTAGGTTCAAGCATTTGGTTCCAGATCACTTCTTCCAGCAAGTAAATGAGCTGTGCTGTGCCAATGAGACCTGAAAACAGAGAAACCAGGAGAGGAGGAATCAGAAAACTACTTCAGGAAAATCTAGTTCCCCTCTCCAAAATGAATTCTGAGGTTTCGTCAAAAATGAGTGATTTTTAAAAATTAGAATAAAATCCTTAAAATACTTGATCATGTGATCTCTAGATGCAAAATACTTTTCTAAACTTAAGAAGTTACAAGGGGAAAGAGACTGAACTAGATAAAACTAACAAGTGAAAATATGACAAGGGATTAGTATCCTTAACATAAAGATATCTCATTCATTTTTAAAAAATGCTTATTTGAAATTTATATATGGGTTTATCTGTCTTTTATGAGTCATTAGGAGCTTGCTTCTTTACATTTTGAGAACCATATAATCTAATTTATTTTCCTGTAAAGGTAGACCAAGCATACCAATTTACTTCTTTAAAATATATATTTTAAAGGACCAAGGGGGGGAAAAATGTAGAACATCCAAGAACTGTGGGGCAGCTACAAATGTATAGCATGTGTGCAATATGAATGCCGTTGGAGAAGAGAGAGAAAGGAACACGGAAATACTTGGCACAGGGAAGACTGATTGCCCAGTTAACAGACCTGGGAAGGAAGTTCCGAGAACACCACATATAGCACAACCAGAAGAGGTGCACCATGGCATGTCATTTTCAGATTACAGAAAATCAAAGATGAAAGTCCTGAAAGAAGCCACAGAAAAAAACACCTTATGTGGCTCAGACGGTAAAGCATCTGCCTACAGTGCGGGAGACCCGGGTTCAATTCCTAGGTCGGGAAGTTCCCCTGGAGAAGGAAATGGCAACCCACTCCAGTATTCTTGCCTGGAAAATCCCATGGACGGAGGAGTCCAGTAGGCTATAGTCCATGAGGTCACAAAGAGTTGGACACGACTGAGCGACTTCACTTCACTTCACTTATAGAGGATTACATCAGACTTACGGGGAGCCATACAGAAGAGAAGAGTGTAAAATGCATTGCTTAAGGTGTTGAGAGAAAAAACCCCACCAACCTAGAATGCTTTGCACTAGAAGTGAAGGAGCAATAGAGTTTCTTAGAAATTGAGGGCATTTGTTGCCAGTAGACATGCCTGGTCAATAAATGTTAAAAGACGTTCTTTAGGACTTCCTTGGTGGTGTGGTAGATAAGAATCTGCCTGCCAGTGGAGGGAACACAAGTTCAATCCCTGGTCCAAGAAGATTCCATTTGCTGAGAAGCAACTAAGGTCGTGCTCCACAACTCCGGAGTCCGTTGCCCATAGAATTCAATGCTTTGCAACAAGAAAAGCCTGTGCATCACAAGGAAGAGTAGCCCCCAAGCCACAACTAGAGAAAAGCCCCTGCAAAGCAGAGAAGACCCAGTGCAGCACCCCACCCCCTGCCAAAAAAAAAAAAATTTAATATGAGTTCTTTAGAAAGAAGAAAGATAATACAGGTCAGACCTCAAAGGATCAACACAGTATTGGGGAAGAACAGAATGGGAGGATTAGCCCTGCCCTACTGCGAGACTTAGTGTGGAGCTGCAACAGTCAGGATTTGTGAGTGGTGGTGGTGAAAGAATGAACAGACAGCAGTGGAACAAAGAGCCTAGAATCAGACCCCAGGTAGAGTCAGCTCCTCTCTGTTGTCAGAAACAGTCATGTTGTTGGACACAGTTCCAAAGGCACAGTCCGTGCAGGACAGCCCAGCTGTGCTTCCTTGAGGCCACTTTCAGGGAAAGCCAGAGATATGTGTTAGTTATTTTGTACAGGGCTGCATTTTTGTGAAGAACAGTCAGTAGTTGACCAGGAACAAGGGGCAAACAGGATTTATCAGAAAGGGGAGAGGAAACACAGGCTACAGGGAAGAGTTGAGTCTCGCTGCACATTGGAGGATGTCCTCGCTGGCTGGTGTGGATCGCAGAGGTCGGTGCTGGGGTTCTCTCCTGAGCAGGCCTGACTAGGAACATCAAAGGAAAAAGGCACGTGGTTTTAGGGTCTTTGGAAAATCGTGAACGTTCTGCTGCAGAGTGTGAGGCTGTGTGGGGTCCTTTCATATTCCTTGAGCACCTCTGCTTCATCTGGGCCAGGCCCAAGACTGTCCTCAGCAAGACTCTAGGTGGAGGTAACGGGTGACAAGGGTAAACTTTTTCTCTTGCCTGCTTAAATGTTGTTCATGTTTCAGAAGTTTATTTTTGATGACTAGATAGATAACTTGGAGATATTGCATTGTATATGTTTTAAATCCTCTTTGAGCCTCTAAGAGACCACCTCATACTAAAAGGCATCTAGATTATGCTAATCTTATTGTATGATGCCACGGGGTAGTCTGTCAAATGTTGAGTCTAGGTAAGTATTTCAGGCTTCCAGAATGAACACTTACAGCTTGTGTTAAGATGGCCCAGTCATACACTCTGAGGAGTTGAGTATACGATAATATCCTGAAGTTAAGTCCTTTTGTCTTTTGTTGAAGAATCTTTTATCAGAATATGATAAGCAGTCAGAGCAGTTGGATGCAGAGAAAGAACGTGCCAATAACTTTGAGCATCAAGTAGAAGACCTTACAAGACAATTAAGGAGTTTGACTTTTCAGGTAACTTTAAATTGAGTAAATTCATGGTGACTCAGATGGTAAAGAATCTACCTGCAATGCAGGAGACCCAGGTTCAATCCCTGGGTTGGGAAGGTCCCCCTAAGAAGGGAATGGCACGCTCCAATATTCTTGCCTGGAGAATCCCATGGACAGAGGAGCCTGACAGGCTACAGTCCATACAGTCACAAAGAGTCAGACATGACTGAGTGACTGACACTTTCATATGTGAAAATTGTAATAAGTGTATTTCAATTCAAATATTTTTTGCACAAAAATTAAAATTAATACATAGAAACTTAATTTTATTTTCTTTTTCCCAATGTTGAGAGAAGAATATGACCAGAAAACTGGCAACCATCCTATCTTACTTACAGCTGTAAACTCAGCTCCCCTGAGGTTTTTTGTTTTTGTTTTTTTTTTTCATTTTTTGCCTTTTCCTCTGTTAGTGCTTCTGGTCTCTTGAAATGTTTTCCAAATTAACATCAACAGTGACTGTGGTTTAAACTTACTCTTGATTTTTGCATTTTCCTTTCGTGGACTCGATTCTGAAATCTTCATTTTTTTATACTGTGCCAGTATTCTCATTATGTTCCATTTTATTCTTCCTCTCCTGTGTGTATTTTCTGTGTGTTTACAGTAGTGAATCATTTGTCATTGTAGTGTGAAAAATTAACCTCAGATAATGAAGATTTCCTGGCCCGTATCGAGACACTGCAGTCTAACGCCTGCTTATTGGAAGTGCAGATTTTAGAAGTCCAGAAAGCCAAGGCTATGGCAGACAAAGAGCTGGAAGCTGAAAAACTTCAGAAAGAACAGAAAATAAAGGTCAAAACAGTTCTGTGGGGTGAATTCATTTCACACAGTGATGTTTTTATTGCAGTACTTCAGTGAAGAAAAGACTTGCTAATGAGGAGCATTTGTTAAATAAATTCCTTAATGTGGAATTAAAGTTAATTAATTCCAACTGTGAAGTTGAGAATCTGCAGTACGATTTTCGGGTGTATATTTTTTAAATATGGAAAGATTTCCAAATTCTGTACTTTATATGTCAGATTTATTTTATAATCCTTTATGAATGCTATTTTTTTTTTAAACATTGGTTGTCTTAGGGGTCCCAGTGTTTCTATTTTTAATTTTAGGAGTATGCCAGTTCCGTAAATGAACTAGAAGAACTTCAGTTACAGCTTCAAAAGGAAAAGAAACAGCTTCAGAAAACCATGCAAGAATTAGAGCTGGTTAGAAAGGTAAAGAATCTGCCTGAAATGCAGGTGACCTGGGTTCCATCTCTGGGTTGGGAAGATCCCCTGGAGAAGGGAACGGCTACCAACTCCAGTATTCTGGCCTAGCGAATTCTACGAACTGTATAGTCCATGGGGTCGCAAGGAGTTGGAAACCACTGAGTGACTTTAACTTTCAGAAAGCTAAAATGAAACACTAGACTTAGAATAGCAATGTTCTCATTTTTTAAACTATCCTATAGACCCTGAAAAGTAGTATTTCAAAAACAAGGTTATTTGTGATACTGAAGTACTCCTTTATAAATTATTTGCCTCAGAATATGGAAAATTTAACTTAGTTGTCCAGTGCCCATCTCTCTGGAAGAATTTAGGCTTGGTTTGCTGTTTTATTTTTTGTACATGATTATTCTGTGACACATGAAAATTTAGTTAACGTCAGAAACTGACGTTTGTATTACGCTGAGAACTTCGGTGAATTTTTCTCTGCTCTTCCAAAGATGGGAGCAAAAATAAAGGTACTATAAGAGCTGCTTAAAATAGGAATATTTTATAGATAAGAGTTGACCAGTTGTAGCTAATGAAAATTATAACATACAGTGAAATTGAGAAAGTTAAACTATTTACGAAAGTGATCTATTTTATGAAATTACAATCTAGGAAGTACCCCAGCATCTTCATTAACATGTGAAGTCTCTGTGCTGCAGAAAAGCATCCTAGAGCAGGCGTGCTGCGATCCTTGATCCTTTCAGAAATCCGTAGACACAGTTAGCTCATCCGCTGTCATATGGACCTCTCATTGTAACCTGTGCAGGATGCCCAGCAGACCACGCTAATGAACATGGAAATTGCTGATTATGAGCGCTTGATGAGAGAGCTGAATCAGAAGTTAGCTAATAAAAACAGCAAGATAGAAGATTTGGAACAGGAAATAAAAATCCAAAAACAGAAACAAGAGACCCTGCAAGAAGAAATGAGTGAGTGAAACAGAACCCACTGCAACTCATGGTCACTGTCTTCAGCAGAAGTGGGGGGTGGGGGGTGGGGGCCAGTGCTGATGGTTCCCTTGACCAGCCCTTGGCAGCCCAGTCATTCTCACAGTAGGGACCATGACTGGGGACTAAAGAGGAGGGCTGTAAGACTACCCACTGTGCCCTTGTGTACATTCAGTCCTATAAACATTTCTCAGGGGTCCTGTTGTCGGCAGAGCAGGATGGTTGTAATGGCCATGGAATCTTTCTGAGGTGTTTCTGTTCCATTTTATCTGTGAAATAATTTCCAATGTAAGCACTAGAGCTGTGACTGTCTCTTAGGCAGTCCTTCAGCTAACAAGCAGGTATGTTGTGTTTTTGTTTTAATTCAGCTTGAGATGTTTTTAATTTTCTTTAAATCTCTTCTTTGACCCATGGGTTGTTTTTTTTTTTTCATTCCTAAATAATTAACGGGGTTTTCAGATACTCTCTGTGCTTGGTTTCTCTGGGCCCTTCCCTGTGCACGCGCCCGTCTTCCAGCTGTGTTCTTGTGCATACTGGGTAGCAGGGGCTCCAGGTCACAAACACTTGCAGACATTTGACTTTGTGAGTTAGCCAGCTAGCTGAAAAAGAGGCTCAGGTCTTGGGAAAACTTCAAAAGAGCTGCTTATTCAGGCCAGCACCTCTCGCTGGTGAGTCAGTGTAGACACGAGAGGTCCAGGCAGTGGGTGTCAAGAGTGCAGAGGGAGAAGCTTCTGTGGATGAATGGTTGGGGCTTGGGGCTTGTGTTGAGTCTTAGGAGTTGGAGAGAAAGAGCGAATTGGGACAGGGCAGTCCTTTCTGCCAGAGAAGGTAATGGCACCCCACTCCAGTACTCTTGTCTGGAAAATCCCATGGATGGAGGAGCCTGGGAGGCTGCAGTCCATGGGGTCGCTGAGAGTTGGACACAACTCAGTGACTTCACTTTAATTTTTCACTTTCATGCATTGGAGAAAGAAATGGCAACCCACTCCAGTGTTCTTGCCTGGAGAATCCCAGGGATGGTGGAGCCTGGTGGGCTGCCGTCTATGGGGTCGCACAGAGTCGGACATGACTGAAGCAACTTAGCAGCAGCAGCAGCAGTCCTTTCTGCAGCCATAGTTAGGAGCAGAAATGGAAAGGAGTAGCATAGTGTGGGAGTCTTTACAAGTTGGAGGAAAGGGCTTGACCTGTGAGGGAGAAGTCAAGAATGCTTGGAAAATCTCCTTGATCCGTTCAGGTGGGACCTGAACACAGAGTGGACTTGGGCCTTTTTGATGATTCAGCCCATTGTGGGGTCTGGGAAATGCAGGCACCCCGGGTGGCAGGGGCCCTGAGGCCTGAGCTCGGGGCTGTGACTGGATGGGGAGGAGAGTGAGGACATGTTGGAAAGTATCCACACAAAACTGTCAGCCAGCTCACTCTGCCATGTGTTGCAATCCCAGCCCTGCCCCTCTGCAGGGCCCATCTGGCTCCTCACTCACCCTCCTCACCTCTGGGGCGCAGCGGCCCTTCCTCTTCTGAAACATGGCGCCTGCTTTTCCACAGCCTTGTCATTCATTCGCTGTGCCCTCACCTTCCCACCCCGTGAGCACCTTTTGGAGTCCTTCTCTGTCTCCAGTGTCTGCTGTCCCCACAAGCCTTCCTTGTCCCATGCAAATGTAACCTGGCTGTGACCGTTAGTCCATGTGGGTCCCCACAGCCTTTTTATTTCTGCTGAATGTTTCTATTTTGCTTTACATCATCACAATATCTAGAGATGTATCCTTAATTTCATTCTGTGTTCTGAAAGGTCAGGAACTTACTCTGTCATGATTCCTGGAGCACTTAAAGGCTTTATATGTAATGTGTGCTTTGTATAGTCTTTGCAGGACTGGGCAAATAGTTGCCAGGAAGTTACTGGTGGTGACGCAGCATAAAGGCAAGTCAAGGTGTATTCTTAGAGAACACCTGCTCTTGTTTACTGAGTGATGTAGGCAGTGTGTGTGGATTTAGCTTCATGGCGGTAGTCGTTGCTCTTGGGGCCTTCTAGCTGCAGTCACACGGCCCCGCGTATTACTTGTTCTGTCAAGAACCAGGTTACGATCTCTGTCAGATGCTCTGTATTTGCTTCACGATGGCTGTGGCCGGGTTGGCCTGCTTCTTTGGGTGGTCCTGTGATCTGGAAAGTGCATCCACTTACTCCTGTTTGATACTGGCTTCCTCTTTACCTCTGTTACATAAAAGTGTTTTGTTTTGATCACATTTCAGTCTTCCTTTATTGAACTTTGTCCTACAAGACAATTAGTGTCACAAAATCAGACCAGGTGATTGGAAACACAGCACGTCTTTTGGGGTATTTCTTATTGTAAAGTCTTTAGCTTTTAGATACGCAGTAAGAATCTGCCTTTATTTCAAAGATGCATGCTAAAATACTTACAGACAAGTGTATTTCAGGGGTGGGGGTTACCTGTGCGGCACAGGAGTTGGGTCAGCAGGTGAATCTGAGTTGCAGTAAAGGGCAAGGACGCATGTGTCCTCTGCGTTGCGGACCCTGAGGTCTCTGTCCTGTTCCTCCTGCACTAAAGCAGCCGTAAGCAGTGTGTAAACAGCCTGTTCCCAGAAGCAGGCAGCAGCCACGGTGCATGCAGGCCTGACATCTCGCTTGGTGGGATGAGATCGGCCTCTGTTGGTGGTCATTAAAGGTGGTCACAGATACAGTGGGATTTACTATATTATTATCCCTAGTGTTATATATGCTTAAAGTAGTTTGTGATAAAAAGCTAAGATGGGTTCCTTTCAGAGATAGGCTAATACAAAGAAAAGAGTCTTGTTCCGTTACTTACATCCACTGATAAACCTTTCTCCTGAAATGATCTTTCCCACTAGCTTCGCTGCAGGCTGTGGTACAGCAGTATGAGGAAAAGAATACCAAGATCAAACAGCTACTTGTGAAAACCAAGAAAGAACTGGCAGATGTGAGGCAAGCGGTATGCGCATTCCTGAGTTCTGTCTTTGAATCCAAGTATTTATGAATAACATCGTTATTTAATTTAACCAGGTTTCTTGTTCTGCAGGAGACTGATCACTTAAAGCTTCAGGCATCTTTAAAGGGTGAACTGGAGGCCAGCCAGCAGCAAGTAGAAGTCTATAAAGTAAGATTCTTTTTACTGTTAAAAGCTTTTAGAAATTTCTGTGTAGAAGTAAGCTGCCACATGGGGGGTTTTATACACACACACACACACACGCACACACACACACACACACAAAATACACGTTTGCGCACACACATTTCTTCCCCCTAAATATCCATCAGCCAGCATTTTAAGAAAGTAGAAGCAATAGTTTATTTCTGTATCCATTATGTTTATGTATAACAGCTTGAGGTATTTAATTAAACATTGAACTGTAACATGTGTTCTGAAATTTTTTCATGATTAATTATTTGATGATTTAAGGAAAACCAAATTAATTTATTGAGAAAATATTCTCATGTTGGCTCCATTCTTTGAATAATCATAAGTTAAATTCCTACTCTTATGTCTCTTACATAGTCCCCTTTCAAACCCCAAGTTGACATTTAAGGGAGGTCTTTTTAACCAGCAAAGATCTGGTTCCCTCGCTCCTCACCGAGAGCCTCTGCCCCCAGATTCAGCTGGCGGAAGTGACGGCAGAGAAGCACAAAGCCCATGAGCACCTGAAGGCATCGGCGGACCAGCACCAGCGCACACTGGGTGCCTACCAGCAGCGGGTATCAGCCCTGCAGGAGGAATGCCGCGAGGCCAGGGTGCGTCCTCCTGTTGTGGGGTGGGGATAGGCTCCCAGCAGTTCGACCCCTCCACCTGACCCCAGCGCAGCCAACCCAGACCCTTACTAGCACAACTTGTTTCTGCTAAAAGGAAAGACAGGTATACATTGTTTCCATTTTAACCTTGTTTTGCAGGTTCTGTGTGTAAATAAATCTTTTAAAAGTTTTTTCGTTAGAAAGGTTAGAGTCCTCTCCAAGGGCTAAATGACTATGAAATCGTATTCTAATAGAAGCACTACTGTCTTCAATGTACAGAACAGACCCCTGCAATTGACTTGTTACAGTCATGGCTCTTTCTAAGCATCCTGGGCAGTAGGGCTGAGAGGTCACAGGGCGCTTCAGGAAACCCAGGACCTAGAATTACACTTTTCCCACTCTCTTGAAAACCAAAGTGCAACTAGCCTCACCTCTTCGAATTAATTTTTCATGTATTTATAAAAACAGGAAATATCGTAAGTGAAAATCATTCTAAATAGTGCTATTATAAAAATATAGGCAGTAATCTACCAGGATGAAAACAGGTAGAAATATACCTCCTGTCAGACAAAATATGTCATTCAAAGACCTTAAAAAAGTGTAAGGCCAATAGAAGTATGCTATTTAAGGAAAGTTCATTGAGGGACTAAGGAGTGTCAGAGGCATTACTCATCTTCAGAGAAAGGTTTTCATCTTCATTCACAATCGGAGAGAAAACAGGAGGACCACATGAGCTAGAAAATGCAGTACTCAGACTTCTCTCTTTCTGAACCATTACAGGCAGAACAAGCTGCAGTCGCCTCTGAATTTGAGAGCTACAAGGTCCGGGTCCACAACGTTTTAAAACAGCAGAAAAATAAGTCTGTGTCTCAGACTGAGGCTGAGGGGGCCAAACAAGAAAGGTGAGGTCTTCAGGATGGGGAGCACCCACGGGGTTGGGAACTCCTGCTCCCATTGCCTTTGGACAGTGAGGTTTACACATAACCACTAGTTACCACCAGTGTTTGAATAATGTGTTGTTTAATACTTCTTAAAAATTAGCATACATATCGCTCTTGTGAATTCAAAAATATACTAGGAATGAGAGCTTGCTGTGGCATTCTACAGCATCTGTGCTTTCCTTTTATTGGGAGAGGCCTGGTGTTCAGAACAATTTTACATCTGGCTCTTACTATTCTCAGTAGGAGTAAATATCCTGCAGAGTTCGTGTATTTATGCGTTACTTTTTCTTGAACTTTTTATTTTGTATTGGGGTATAGCTGACCAACAGTGTTGTGATAGTTTCAGGTGAACAGCAAAGGGACTCAGCCATATATAGACATGTATCCATTCTTCCCCAAACCCTGCCTCCCAGTCAGGCTGCCACATAACATTAAGTAGAGTTCCCTGTGCTGTACAGTAGGACCTTGTTGGTTATCCGTTTTAAATGTAATAGTGTGTACATCCATCCCAAACTCCCTTGCAGCCATAAGTTTGTTTCCTAACTCTGTGAGTCTCTTTGTTTCATAAGTAAGTTCATTTGTATTATTTCCTTTTAGATTCCACATATAAGGGATGTCATACAATATTTCTCCTTCTTTATCTGATTTATTTCACTAGTATGACCCTCACTGGGTCCATCCATTTGCTACAAATGGTGTTACTTCATTCTTTTTCATGTCTGAGTGATGTTCCATTGTATGTATGTACCACATCTTTATCCATTCCTTGGTTGATGGACATTTAGATTGCTTCCATGTGGCTATTGTGAACAGTACTGCAATGAAGATTGGGGTGAGTGTATCCTTTTGAATAATGTTTTTCTATGGATATATGTCCAGGAGTGGGATTGCAGGGTCATATGATAGCTCTATTTTCAGTTTTTTAGTTTTAAAGGTAAAGCATCTGCCTGCAGTGCAGGAGACCCAGGTTTGATCCCTGGGTCAGGAAGATCCTCTGGAGAAGGGCATGGCAGTCCATTCCAGTATTCCTGCCTGGAGAATCCCATGGACAAAGGAGCCTGGCGGGCCACAGTCCATGGGGTCGAAAAGAGTGGGACACGACTGAGTGACTAACACTACCCTACTGTTCTCCATAGTGGCTGTACCAATTTGCATTCCAGGAGGCTTCCCTTCTCTCCACCCCCTCTCCAGCATTTGTTGTTTGTGGATTTTTTGATGATAGCCTTTTTAGCTGGCGTGAGATGCTGTCTCATTGTAGTTTTGATTTTGCATTTCTCTAATAATTAGCAATGATGAACATCTTTTCATGTGCCTCTTGGCCATCTGTGTGGTTGTCTTTGGAGAAATGTCTCTCTAGGTTTTCTGCCCATTTTTTGAATGGGTGGGTTGTTTTTATGCTGTTTAGCATCATGAGCTTTTTGTAAATTTTGGAGACTAATCCCTTATCAATTAGATCATTTGCAAATATTTTCTCCCAATTTGAATTGTCTTTTCACTTTGTTTATTGTTTCCTTTGCTTTGCAGAAGCTTTTGAGTAGGTCCTGTTTGTTTATTTTTGTTTTTATTTCCATTATTCTGGGATGTGGATTGAAAAAGATGTTGCTGTGATTTATCTCAAAGAGTGTTTTGCCTGTGTTTCCTCTAGGAGTTTTTTAGTGTCCAGTCTCAGTTTCAGGTCTTTAATCCAGTTTTAGGTCTTTAATCCATTTTGGGCTTATTTTTATGTATGAAGTTAAAGAGTGATCTAACTTTATTTTTTAACATGTGCCTGTCCAGTTTTCCCATCAGCATTTGCTGAAGAGACTGTCTTTCCAACATTGTGTGGTCTTGCCTCCTTTGTCATAGATTAATTGACCATAGGTGCATGGACTTATTTCTGGGTTTTCTATCCTGTTCTCGTTGGTCTATATTTCTGTCTATGTGCCAGAACCATACTGTTTTGATGACTATAGGTTTATAGTATAGGCTGAAGTCAGGGGGCCTGATTCCTTCAGTTCCATTTTTTTTTTTTTTTCCTCAGGATTGCTTTGACTATTCAGGATCATTTCTGTCATTTGAGATTTTTTATTCTAGTTTTGTGAAAAAAGCCATTGGTAATTTGATAGGGATTTCATTGAATCTGTAGATTGTCTTGGGCAGTGTAGTCATTTTCACAATATTGATTCTTCCAATCCATGAACATGGTGTATCTATTCATCGTTTATTTCTTAATTTTTTTCATCAGCATCTTAATAGTCACTAGAGTACAAGTTTTTTGTCTCTGAGGTAGGTTTATTTCTAGGTATTTTATTCTTTTTGATGCAATGGTAAATGGAATTATTGCTTGAATTTCTCTTTCTGATCTTTCATTGTTACTGTATTGAAATACAGCAGATTTCTGTATATTAATTTTGTAATCTTACGGTTGTATTGCTTTTTAAGCATTTAGTAAATAGATAACTCTAGGCTAAAAACTGATGAGATGTTTTTTCTATGAATTGCTTGTCTTAAAAGCTGAAGTTGAATACTGACACATTTAATATAAAAATACCACATATCTAAGAGTCAGCTTTGATTATGACAGTTTTGAGTTAAAATTATTTTAATGTAAATGTTTTAAGTTTCTTCTACTTTCTTATATATTAAATACTTTTTAAAAAAAGAAATAATGTATTATACCAGTTGTGGTAGAAATATAGTTTTTAACTTTTTCTCCAAAGACTTTCCTTCGCTCTAACTTGGTGTAACAAGCTGATGTCAGAATGGTTAGCTTAGAACGGTATGATTTCTGTTTTTTCCCCCAACTAATGTCATAGTCCTATAACATAAAATAGACTGTTTTGACACATTGCATGGTCTGCTCCATTTGAATGTGAAATCTGTAAATTCAGACTTTTGTAAATGTGTGGTGTCTGACATCTAAAGTCTGACTGTAGTGTTTTGTTTCACACTTAACCCTGTTCTCCAAATTCCTCAGATTGTTTTATTTCCTTTGGAATCATCCATAATAATGGCAAGAGTATGGAACTGAAAGATTAAATGATTAAAGTAAAATTTGTTTGACATCACAAAATCAGGTTTACATCTTTCAAAAACATTTTTTGAACTATTTGTGTTTCAGAGAACATCTAGAAATGCTGATTGACCAACTGAAGCTAAAGTTACAAGACACCCAGAACAGCTTACAGATCAGCGCCTCTGAGCTGCAGGCCCTGCAGTGTGAACACTGCGCCCTGCTGGAGAGGCACAACAGGGTGCTGCAGGAGGCCGTGGGCAAGGAGGCTGAGCTCCGCGAGAAGTAAGCCAGCGGCGCTGGCACACGGGCAACAAGTGGACTTGTTGGCGCTCCAGCTGGGGCACCCTTGGGAGGGTGTGGGCTGAAGTTAGGAGTAGGGTGTCCACACGTTGGTGGCTGCTTCTGCCTCAGAGTGCCCCCTCCTGCTGTGTCTGTACTTGGCTTTACCTGCTCACCCACCATTCTGTCCATTGTGCCCTCGTGGCCTTGCGTTGGAGGCCAGCACTTCTCCTTCTCTTTGGAGGACATTCTGGCAGCTGCTGATGGAGCCCTTACTTTCTTTGGAAACAAGAATTTACAGCAAGCCCTCTCTGTAGGACAGAGTTTACTAGAAGCACAGCGTGCTGGGGAGCACAGAGGCAGAGCTGTGCTCCCTGCCCAGGGCATGGGCGTCCTTGCCGACAGGGAGTGCCCAGGGGTGGAATTGCTTATGTAGACGCCATCTTCCAGTCTCTCTCTTCCTCCGGTGCTCGTCTTGCTTCATTTCCCACCCTGACCTGACCCAGGGCCCTCCTGATATGCTCGCGCATCCTTTAGCCAAGGTGGAGTCCAGTGCGGGGTCTCGAAAGTGGACAGCACTTATTACAGGATCGCACCCTGCCACCCCTCACCCCCGCCCTCCACTTCCAGATCCCGAGAAGTGTCTGCACATGTGCAGGGGAGGGGTGTCACCTCACCTGGAGAATAGCAGGCATGTCACCTTGTCCTTCAGCCCAGCAGAGCTTCATTTCCCTCTGCTCCTGCCGTTAACTCTTCGCTTGAAATGTCGGGGTAGACGGCCTCCAGTTGGCTCATCCAGGTCCCCCTCTGCCTCCTGCCTAAGTCTCCCAGGGCTATGTCTGGTCCCTGTCTTGGTTGAGCCAATGTGGAGTGGACGCTTATGTGGCATGGTCTCTCCCCAGGCTGTGCTCTGTGCAGTCGGAGAACTCCGCCTTGAAGGCTGAGCACACGCAGACTGTCGATCAGCTCACGGCCCAGCACGAGGCCCTACGCGGCGGCTTCCGGGAGCAAGTGTGGCAGCTGCAAGAGGAGCACCGGAGGACGGTGGAGACGCTGCAGCAGCAGCTGTGCCGGCTAGAGGCCCAGCTTCTGGAGCCCCGCAGCGAGCCGGCCACGCGGAGTACGTATTTGCAATGGGACACGTGCACAGAGTGCATACGTGCAGTGGGAGTGCACACATGGAGTGTGTACGTGCAATGGGGACACACATGGAGTGTGTATGTGTGATGGGGGCGTGATGTCTAGCCACCTCCCCCCACACACACACAGTGACAAGACAGTGGGTGTTGTGGTCGGCGACATGGTGTCTGCTTGCTGAGTGGAGCCTTGGACGCTGAACCCCCTGCTGCTCTTGCAGCAGCCCATGACCCCCCCACAGGGTACCGACTTCATGCAGTTGGGTTTTCCTCTTTGACTCAAACACGCGGTCTTAAGCCCCTGTGTACAAATACAGCGTCCACTGCATCCATTTAGTGTTCTTTAACGTTTTTTCAATGGAGAAGGCAATGGCAACCCACTTCAATACTCTTGCCTGGAAAATCCCATGGACGGAGGAGCCTGGTGGGCTGCAGTCCATGGGGTCGCTAAGAGTCGGATGACTGAGTGACTTCACTTTCACTTTTCACTTTCATGCATTGGAAAAAGAAATGGCAACCCGCTTTAGTGTTCTTGCCTGGAGAATCCCGGGGACAGGGGAGCCTGGTGGGCTGCCGTCTCTGGGGTTGCACAGAATCGGACACAACTGAGGCAACTTAGCAGCAGCAGCGTTGTTTCAAACACTTTTTTTTTTACTCAGAAATTCTAGAGAATGCTGAAATTGTAGGATTGTTTGGTCAAACACAGCATTTTCCCTTCCAACTTTCTAATTAGTGGAGCTTTTGTTCAGCCACACACACGACTTCATTCTGCTTCCTGGAAGCGATGAGAGCCCATCAGCCAGAACGAGGCCACATCTCAGTGCAGAGTATCAGCTTCATATTCAGTACTGATCCCTCATCATCAGGGTGATGGCAGTGACGGGTCACTCCTCAGGACCAAGCCAGCTTCCAGACAATGTAATGTAAACTGAGAACTATCAGAAGTGACTAACCAGGGAACACTGGAGTCAGGAGTCAGCAGTGGAACAAGCAGTGAGCAAATGGTCAGAGACCCGGGCAGGCGCTTCCACAGAGGGAACTGAAGCGGCCTAAGTGAGAGGTGAGGTTGACAGGCCTGGCCGGAACAGGCTCTGACTCCTTGGACCAGGCCGTGTAATTGCTCCGATCTTGAGCTTTCTTGGGGTTCATAAAGGAACTCCTTCGAAGCATTTTATGACTCTCCTGGTTGTACCCTGGGCTGGTGGCCAGCGAGCACAGCGCCCAGCCCAGGCAGTGGGATGGGTCAACCCACCCTGGATTCAGGACTCTTCTTGCCTGCACGCTGATGATGGAGTGGGTGATGGCCAGAACCCTCAGGGTGGGGTATGAGGCCCATGGTCAGCGAACTCAGAGCTGCCCTCAGCAAGGGTATGGTGTTCCAGGGTTTGCAGTGCTGGAGACACCCATCCCCTGACAGGCGAGTCTGTTGGAGGGTTTCTAGAGCAGCCAGGCCTCTACATTTTACTGTCCAATAGTTTACCCTAACTCAGGGAGCAAGTGCTGCCTCTGGTGGTGAGTGGACTTCATGGTTAGAGTTCAGTAACTGGCTGGTTAGGGTGGTCTTAAAGTTGCCTCTTTCTGCATCTTTCCTTGTCTTTCAGTTATTCAGGTTCCCTGCCATGCCATTGGTCATCCTGAGTCATATTATCTTGGCTTGAGTGTCTCTGCTGGTGCCGAGTCCATGAGTCTGAGCATGTCCCACTTACTGTTTAAAAATCTTGTAACAGGCCCAGCTTCTTCCCAGCAACCTTTGAGGAGCCTTCGAGAGAGGAGAAGTGCAGACCTCCCGTTCCTGGATGTGCAGGTCACGGCCCGGGAGGAGGGGGAGGGGATGGAGACCACGGACCTGGAGCGCGGCTCTCCCACCAGCACCGCTGCACAGTCCCTGGAGCAGCTGCTCAGTTCTCCTGAAGCCAGGCTCGGTGCGCTCCTCTGTCTGATTCTGTCATAACGTCACACTGATTTATAAGTGCTCTTTTGAGCTACTCTCGGAAAAAAAATTTTCAGTATTCTCCTATTTTACAAATGGAAATTTTGACTATGGTCAGATTTGGCTTTCTGTTTTTGGCTTGTTGACTTTGAGCCTGTTCCTTCATGTATTATTTAAGTAATAATGCCCCCCTCACCTTGTATGAAATCCTCATGGAAGACCACTGAAATTACTGTCTCCCAGTAACTGCTGGTATTTCCTCCCTTATGAGCACAGTTACACCAGCTCCTAGGACGTGAACAGGTGCAGGAGGGTGAGCTGGTGCTGACCTGGTGGCCTCACAGCTTCCAGGCCAGCAGCCTGTTCCACAGCAGAGTCTGTTTTCCTTTGTCACATGCAGCCTTGTAACTAGGGCGTGGGGGTGGACCTGCAGAGCCAAGTGGCCATTCAAGGGTGTTTTCTTGCTTACCTGTTAAAATTTTCACTCGTGACCCCTCATTTTGGGAATTAACGTTGGACAATTACTTGCAGAGCCGCCTGCGTGGCACAACGAATTCACCAAAGAAGAGTTGGTTCAGAAGCTCAATTCCACCACCAAGAGTGCCGACCACTTAAATGGCCTGCTTCGGGAAACGGAAGCCACCAACGCCATCCTCATGGAGCAGATTAAGGTGGGGGACACTGCCTCCAGGAAGCCCTCCGCACTAGCTTGTGCGTCCTCGCCGCACCTTTGTTGTCATTTTTAAGGGCGTTTCGGGGGAAAAGAAGGAGACACAGCGTTCATCTTTCATGTTAACCCCTTTCGCCTCGCTTCTCTGACACCAGCTTCTGAAGAGTGAAGTCAGGCGGCTGGAGCGGAACCAGGAGCGGGAGAAGTCAGCAGCCAACCTGGAGTACCTGAAGAATGTGCTGCTGCAGTTCATCTTGCTGAAGCCGGGCAGCGAGCGGGCGCGGCTGTTGCCTGTGGTGGACACCATGCTGCAGCTCAGCCCTGAGGAGAAGACCCGGCTGGCGGCCGCCGCCCAAGGTGAGCAGGGCGCCAGACGGGGTTGTGCTGTGGACCAGTATGTCCCGTGCTTGGTAGGAAACGCTGGCTCTGCTTCCTGGGGACGGCAGCATGTGTGCATCCCTTCCACGTAGAAGGGAGCGTGCAGTGTCCAGTGTGATCTCCAGTTCCTTGAAACTGGACTTGGGACCCTAGTTTGGGTTCTCCCCGTGAGCTTGGTTTCCTTCTGTGCCGTGCTGTGTGTCGTGTGTCAGATGTCCTCGCTCTGACCCTCAGAGAGGAAGACAGTGGGCACTGTAGGCCTAAGGACAGGCAGGCGTGCAGCGTAGAGAGTAACCTTCTGTTTCGCCCCACAGGTGAGGAGGAGAGCGGGACCCGCTCCTCGGGCTGGGCATCCTACCTGCACAGCTGGTCTGGACTCCGGTAGACTGACGGGAGAGCGCTGTTTATGAACCAAATAGTCTGGCAAAAAAAGGCTCATGTATGTCACTGTCATTGTGGTCTAAAACCATGTGTATGTAATTCACATCTCCGTGCGTGTATCCACGCATGTGTCAGGTGAATTGAAGAGGGGCTCAGCCCATGGTGAACGCCCAGCAGCTGGAGTGTGGACACGGCCGTGGCCCTGAGACTCTGTGCCTCTCCATTGCCTCCATACCCAGGAGCAACGCCCTGCCCTCCTCTGGACTCTCAGGCTGCCTGGGTCAGGGCTATCCTGTGAATTCTGAAGTTAAACAAATTTTGGTACCATACCAGTTAGAATTTTGAGTTTTAAAAGAATGTTGTAAGACCATTTATCACAAGATCAGACTGGCAGGGCGATTGTTATCCTGGACAAATTGTTACAGAAAACTTGTGAGTTAGAATGTGAAGGAAGACGCTTTCCTGGTAAAGCGGACGTGTTTATGAAGGAACATCAAGTAAATGTGCTGCAGTCCACCCCCAAGTCTAAGTTAACATGTGACTGTGTCCTTATTTCCTTTAAAACTCCTGGGGCTGGGGGCGATGGAGAGGGCCCCACTCCACTGCTGGACGTTCACTGTGGACTGAGCCTCTTACAGTCCATCTGACGCATGCAGTGTGTGGACACACACAGTTTCGGACCAAACGATGAGCTGTTCTGTTTTCTCCAAAGTACGTTATCTCAGACTGGTTCTGTGGTCGCAAGCCCTGGTCGCCATGCTCCCTGATGGGGTGCTTCTGGGGGGGTCTGCCCATATTCCTTTTGAGCTTTGGCAGCCTCTCCACCGGAGTCTGTCCAGGGAATTTGCTCAGTTTGTCCAGAGAAACTTTCCAGTGCCCTGGCTGTATCACTCGGCTTCCTGTCCAGAGGCAAGCCGGTGCTCACAAGTCCCGGTGCACCGGTCACTCGTGTGCTGCGGGGGGCCCCGGGTTATAGCTCCTGGTGGTGGTGGTGGTACTTGACTTGATGACTCTGAATATTCTGTGGACTGCGTAAAAAACGTGTTCTTAAATCATCAATGTGAAAACTCTATTTTTAATGTCTATTTGTTAAAAATCACCTCAATATGCTTGCTCTATGAAGTTGTTTCGGCTTCTAGTCCACCCTGTGATCTTCGGTCTCAGCTGGTGAACTGACTTTGTATTACGGTTATGGGAACATTGGTTTCCAGTTTACTTTAACTGAAATTTGCTGCTGACATGTTGAGTTTGTTCTTTAACAAATAATCTCAATATCTGACTTTCCTCTTGTTTCAGAAGAACAGACCTAACTAGTGAATGTATTAATGAAAATGCTTCTATTTCAGAGCTGACTTCTAAGAATTTAGTTTTTTTACTTGATAAACTGTGAATATGAGTATGCCAGAAGCATACGAGGTAACTGTTATAATATTTAAATAAATCTCACTTTCTCTCTAAGTCCAGGCTATCAACCTGTTTTGAAATAGGGGCTCTACCTATGGACATAATAACAAAAATGCCTTGTATGATCAGAAATTATTACTTCAATTACAGAAGGGATCCCCCTCCCTGGTTTCCACAACGAGAGGAAGTGTAATGATTATTTTAATATTTCTTTAATATTTCTTTAATATTTAATATTTAAATGTGTTGGACTGTATATCATATTGTTAACACCTACTCTTCTGTTATGTTAGCCTCGGCTTCCTAAGGGTCTTGAGTTGGTTTATGAAATGGATTTTGGGTTCCTTCTCTGCCGTCTTGACCAGTTAGGACCTTGGACCCCGCCCCTACCCCGGTGCTCAGCTCAGGGGGCCTCAGGTTGCCTCAGGGTCCTGCGCATCTGTGCGTCCGACACCCGCCTTCTGGCTGAAGCTGGAGACCACCTGGCCCTTCCATGGGTGCTTCTCAAGTTCTGCCCTCTGTGGTGTGAGGGTCTCCCATACTACGAGCTCTGCTTACATTCCAGACAGTGTACATGGAGGCTTACATTCCTTTAAACAGAAGTGAACCACTCACCAGCAGAGCAGGGGTCCTGTACCCCCTGGTAGCTAATGATGAGAGCGAGAGGTCCCATGGAGACATGGCTTTGGTGTTCAGTGAACAGAGCACATGAAAATACTCGCATGTGGTTAGTAGGAGCTTGGCAGTGGCACTTGGTGCAAGACTTTTGTTTCATGTCCAGAAGCTTTCATGTCTTGAAATCAGCTGT
This sequence comes from Ovis canadensis, assembly GCF_042477335.2. Lineage (NCBI taxonomy): Eukaryota > Metazoa > Chordata > Mammalia > Artiodactyla > Bovidae > Ovis > Ovis canadensis. The sequence continues at coordinate 62,073,516 of NC_091247.1, forward strand.
GGCAGGGCTTCCCTGGTGGCTCAGTGGTAAAGAACCTGCCTACCAGTGCAAGAGATGCAGGTTCGATCCCTGGGTCAGGAAGATCCTCTGGAGAAGGAAATGGCAACACACTCTAGTATTTTTGCCTGGAAAATCGTATGGACAGAGGAGCCTGGCGGGCTGCAGTCAAGTGAAACTCACTCAGTCACGTCTGACTCTTTGCAACCCCATGGACTGTATAGACCATGGAATTCTCAAGCCTAGAATACTGGAGTTGATAGCCGTTGCCTTCTCCAGGGGATCTTCCCAACCCAGGTATCGAACCCAGGTCTCCTGCATTGTGTGCAGATTCTCTGCCAGATGAGCCATCGGGGAAGCCCAAGAACACTGAAATGGGTGGCTGTGCCGCCTCCAGGGGATCTTCCTGACCCAGGAGTTGAACTGGGATCTCATGGGTTGCAGGCGGATTCTTTACCAGCTGAGCTACCAGGGAAGCCCTACAGTTGGTGGGGTGGCAGAAGAGAGAGTGAAACATGACTGAGTGCACACACCCCATGCCACTGGGTCAGCTGTGGCTTCAGAAGAGAACAGCCGACTGTTCAGGAGCACAGCCTGATAGAACTGGTAGTGCCTTCCAGCTGATTCACCAGTAGGTGATGAAGAGCATTTGGGTGTTTATGTATCAGTTCACCTGCCTGCAAAATGTGATTACATGGGAAAAAGAACCAAGTCCTGACATTGAGTTGTTACTGTTTTAAATAATAGGCTCTTGTGAGTTGACTGTGAAGAAGGCTGAGCGCCGAAGAATTGATGCTTTTGAACTGTGGTGTTGGAGAAGACCTGAGAGTCCCTTGGACTGCAAGGAGATCCAACCAGTCCATTCTGAAGATCAACCCTGGGATTTCTTTGGAGGGAATGATGCTAAAGCTGAAACTCCAATACTTTGGCCACCTCATGTGAAGAGTTAACTCATTGGAAAAGACTCTGATGCTGGGAGGGATTGAGGGCAGTAGGAGAAAGGGACGACCGAGGATGAGATGGCTGGATGGCATCACGGACTCGATGGACATGAGTCTGGGTGAACTCTGGGAGATGGTGATGGACAGGGAGGCCTGGCGTGCTGTGATTCATGGGGTTGCAAAGAGTCAGACACGACTGAGCGACTAAACTGAGCTGAACTGTGAGTTGAACACTGAATATGGTGTGGAAATGTGATTTCAGTTCAACAGTGCAGGTGACTGCCTGGTCTCCTGTGGAGGACGGGCCCACTCCCACCCACGTGGTGCCCCTACCACGTGAGTCTGCCCTCACCCTCCTATCTGGGGACAGAGGCCACCCCCCTGTAAAAAGGCAAGGAAGCCCAGCCATAGTTATTTGGACCCAGATGCAGGGTTCCATCCTAGGTAAACCAATCAGTGTCTGACTCTGCAACCCCACGGACTGCTGCATACCATGCTCCCCTGCCCTTCACTATCTCCCGGAGCTTGCTCAAACTCACGTCCATTGAGTCAGTGATCCCATCAAACCATCTCATCCTCTGTTGTCCCCTTCTCCTCGTGCCTTCAGTCTTTCCCAGCATCAGGATCTTTTCTAACAAATTGGCTCTTCCCATCAGGTGGCCAAAGTATTGGAGCTTCAGCATCAGTCTTTCTAATGAATATTCAAGGTTGATTTCCTTTAGGATTGATTGGTTTAATCTTGTAGTCCAAGGGACTCTCAGGAGTCTTCTCCAGCACCTCAGCTCAAAAGCATCAATTCTTTGGCGCTCTGCCTTTTTCATGGTCCAACTCATACCCGTATATGACAACTGGAAGAACCAGACGTTTGACCAGAGCTTTGACTATAGTTTACATGCCACACAATTCATTGTTTAAAGTGTACAACTGAATGGCTTTAGTGTAGTCATAGTGTTGTGAAACCATCTCCATGTTAGAAAATTTTATCATTCCAAAAATAAACTCCTTACCTATGGGCAGCCTCTCCGCCACTAACCCTCCCACCTTTGACAGCCACTGATCTGCTATCTGTCTGTAGATTTGCCTGTTTGTGTAATGCCTATTACATTGCAACTAATTTGTTCCTAATCTCCAAATAATAACCAGGTAAGATTAAATGAAATGATACAGTAAGAGGCTGACTCAGCAGTGTCTGGTATGTAGGACACATATGATAAATGTTAGATGGTTTTAATTCCTACTTCACATGTATAAATAAAGCTTCCCAGGTAGTGCAGTGGTAAAAGAATCTGCCTGGCAGTGCAAGAGACACAAAAGATGCCGGTTCAATCCCTGGGTCAGCAGCATCCCCTGCAGTAGAAAATGGCAACCCACTCCAGTATTTTTGCTGGTAAATCCCATGGGCAGAGGAGCCTGGTGGGCTACAGCCCATAGAGTCGCAGAGAATCAGATACAGCTGAGCACATATACACACATCACATGTGTAATCACCAACCAGTTTCAGTGCATTCTGGTTGCTGTCACTACCAAGGAGATTAACATCACTCTTACCAGTGAAGTCGTCGTGGCTATAAATCTTTTTCTGAGGGATGTACTGAATTCTAAATGCAAAATTAAAGATGCTAACGTCAATGACATTTGGGTCATTCTGGCTACTCCTTTCCTAATTAGCAAAAGCCATCTTTTATTTTTTAAAGCAATTAAAAATGTAAGACATATACAATAAGTGTTAGATGGTTTTATTTTCCACTTCACATGTGTAATTCAGGCTTCCCTGGTGGCTCAGATGATTAAGAATCTGCCTGCAATGCAGGAGACCCAGGTTCGATCCCTGAGTTGGGAAAATTCCCTGGAGAAGGTAACAGCAACACACTTCAGTATCTCTCCCTGGAAATCCAATGGACAGAGGAGCCTGGCCGGCTACAGTTCACGGGGTCACAGAGGCAGACACAACTGAGTGACTAATGCTTTCATGTTTATCCAGAATATTACAATTTCAGCTAGCCATATTTCTTGTATCTTTCTTGGCAACTTAGAAGAAAACAGGCATTTGGTTTTTTATCAACTTTAAAAAGTTGATGCTGTTTCTTAACCTGTTTGCTATAGATACAGGGTGTGCTTTCCTTGAGGGGCTCTTGAGAACTGGCCATGGCTTCCTGTTCCTTTTTCTTCACCCCACCTGGCTACCAGAAGGCCACACTCCCTGGACAACCCTTCTGTTTCAACTTCAGTCTTTATTCTCACTAACTTCCCTGAGGGAATGGGTCTGTGCATGAAGCCTGACCTACCAGGCTTCAGAAAAATCTCCATTATCTTGGAATGTATTTTCCAGTTGCTTTGTTTGAGCTTAGGTGTAATTGTGTGACTCACCGCACCGAGGAGGGGAGGATGAGGACGAAAGTCTGGTGGAGCAGATAGAAGAAAACAAGACACCACAGGCTTTCAGAGAAAGGGATTTTTTTTTAAATTAAAATTTATAAATATGAAAAATAGTACCTGTACCACGTCAGGTTCTACAAAGAGTCACATCTGCTAAGAGCATTGTTTGTTAATCACAGTTGATTGCCTTCGATATCTTATTTGTACACAGAAGCATGCTTTTTATTATTTCTCTTATGACCAAAGTAGAGGTTAGAATTAAGACCCATTCTGAGCAGTCTAACAGTTAATTTCAGTGCAGTTTAAGATTATAAGAAGACACTCTTTCCAAAGAGTGAAATACAGGTTTTCACAAAGTTTGAATCTGTAGCAGTCTGTGGAACAATGTATCAATATACTTTCTACATCAAGCATAATTAGTAAAGCTCTACATTTTGTGATATAAAGTGATCCTATTGTAAGCTGAAAACTCATGTTCAGCACTGGATGGTGTCCAATGTTTAATTCCTGTGATTCATTCTGAGTTTCTGACTGAGATCACTCTCTGGCCTTGCACGTTTCTCCTGGGACCCATAAAATATGCAACTAACTTAATTTCATGACTGTACTATTTCTGCTTCCTTTCCTGGAAAAGAAATCATTCAGATCAGCTTTCAAACTACCTTACAGACGACAACTTTGAAATATTTTAAAAGGAGCTCCTCTATTCTAGAATTGCTCTAATACAGTAGTCACTATTCACATGTGGATATTGAAAGACTGAACTGTAGTTATTCCAAACTGGGATATATTGTAAGTATAAAATACACACCAGATTTTAAAGGCATATGAAAATAACTTGTTTCTTTGAGACAGCTAAAAAACCAGAAAAGTTCTGGCAGGAGTGACCAAGAGAAGGAGAAAGATGACACATATATAAATAATCTCATTAATAAACAGGAGACATATAACAGATGGAGGCTTCCCAGGTGGCGCAGTTGGTAGAGAACCTGCCTGCCAATGCAGAAGACACCCTGGAGGAGGAAATGGCAACCCACTCCAGTATCCTTCCCTGGGAAATCCCACGGACAGGGGAGCCTAGCAGGCTACAGTCCACGGTGTTGCAAACAGTCAGATGCAACTGAGGTACTGCGCAGGCACACATATAACAGATAAAGTAAAACTTTAAAAGATAGACTAAACAATTATGTGAAATGATTTTGAAACTTGGGAGATAAACTAATTTCTTTAAAACTTGAAATTTACTCGATATACTGTTAACCTATGATAATTGTGTAGAATTTAAAAGCTTGAAAAATCCTGTAACTGGAATAGAAATTGAAATGGTGCTTAAAATCTTCTCAAGAAGAAAACACAAAGTCCAAATGGGTTTGCAGTCATGTTCCATCAAACTTTGAAGTAATAACTGTCCCTATTGGTTTACTCAGGCAATAAGAAAGGAAATGTTCTCCAAATTATTCTAGGAGACCAGCATAAGCCCTGATAAGCTTTTCTCTTCCCTCAAATGGCAGCATACTAAACAAACTTCCCCCCTTGTTTTATTTCCTAACTTAAAATTTATCTTGGAGGTGGTTGTTCAGTTGCTAAAGTCATAGAAGTCATTCTTTATTACTACAAATCATCTGTCTTATTTAACTGTTGTGAAATATACATAAAATTGACCTTAAACATTTTCAAGTGTGCAGTTCAGTAGCATCAAGTATATTCACATTGTTGTACAACCTCCAGGGCTTTTTCATCTTGCAAAACTACAAGTGTATCTGTCAATTAGAACTCCTGACTTCCCCTACCACCAGCCCCTGACCCCCACCATCTACTTTCTGTCTCTGAGTTTGACGCCTCTGGGGACCCAGTATTTGTCCTTTTTCATCTGACTTATTTCGCTCAGCATAGTGTCCTCAAGGTTCATCTGTGCTGTAGCATACATCAGAATTTCCTTGCTTTTTAAGGCTGCATGATATTCCATTCTGTGGATGGACTCCATTTTGTGTATCCATTTCTCCATCCATGGACCTGTCTCCACTTTTGGCTATTGTGAACAATGTTGGGAATGAACATGGGTGTACAGATATCTCTCCAACTCTTCAGAGGTCTGCTTTCAGTTTTTTTGGATATATACTCAGGAATGGGACTGCTGGATCATATAGTAGTTCCATTTTTAGTTTTCTTGAGCTTCCATACCCTTTGCCACAGTGGCTGCAGCAACTTACACTCCCACCAAAAGTACACGAGGGCCTCAATTTCTCCACCAAAACAACGTCTTAGTCAGCACATGTTGACAGCAGCATCGCCTTGGACAGGTTTCCCTGGTGGCTCAGACAGTAAGGAATCCACCTGCAATGCAGCAGACCTGAGTTTGATCCCTGGGTGGGAAAGATTCCCTGGAGAAGGGAATGGCAACCCGCTCCAGTATTCTTAGCTGGAGAATCCCATGGACAGAGGAGCCTGGTGGATTACAGTCCATGGGTTTGCAGAGTTGGACACCACTGAGTAATGCTTTCACTTCACTTTCCTCCTGGACAATAAGGTGGTTCTGATTTGCATTTCCCTAATGACTAGTTCAAGCTGGTTTTAGAAAAGGCAGAGGAACCAGAGATCAAATTGCCAACATCCACTGGATCATGGAAAAAGCAAGAGAGTTCCAGAAAATCATCTATTTCTGCTTTATTGACTATGCCAAAGCCTTTGACTGTGTGGATCACAACAAACTGTGGAAAATTCTTCAAGAGATGGGAATACCAGACCATCTGACCTGCCTCTTGAGAAATCTGTATGCCGGTCAGGAAGCAACAGTTAGAACTGGACATGGAACAACAGACTGGTTCCAAATAGGAAAAGGAGGATGTCAAGGCTATATATTGTCACCCTGCTTATTTAACTTATATGCAGAATACATCATGAGAAACAATGGGCTGGAAGAAGCACAAGCTGGAATCAAGATTGACAGGAGAAATATTAATAACCTCAGATATGCAGATGACACCACCCTTATGGCAGAAAGTGAAGAGGAACTAAAAAGCCTGTTGATGAAAGTGAAAGAGGAGAGTGAAAAAGTTGGCTTAAAGGTCAACATTCAGAAAACGATCATGGCATCTGGTCCCATCACTTCATGGGAAATAGATGGGGAAACAGTGGAAACAGTGTCAGACTTTATTTTTCTGGGCTCCAAAATCACTGCAGATGGTGACTGCAGCTATGAAATTAAAAGACAGTTACTCCTTGGAAGGAAAGTTATGACCAACCTAGATAGCATATTCAAAAGCAGAGACATTACTTTGCCAACAAAGGTCCGTCTAGTCAAGGCTGTGGTTTTTCCAGTGGTCATGTATGGATGTGAGAGTTGGACTGTGAAGAAGGCTGAGCACCAAAGAATTGATGCTTTTGAACTGTGGTGTTGGAGAAGACTTGAGAGTCCCTTGGACTGCAAGGAGATCCAACCAGTACATTCTAAAGGAGATCAGTCCTGGGTGTTCTTCAGAAGGAATGATGCTAAAGCTGTAACTCCAGTACTTTGGCCACCTCATGCGAAGAGTTGACTCATTGGAAAAGACTCTGATGCTGGGAGGGATTGGGGGCTGGAGGAAAGGGACGACAGAGGATGAGATGGCTGGATGGCATCACCGACTCAATGGACGTGAGTTTGAGTGAATTCCAGGAGATGGTGATGGACAGGGAAACCTGGCGTGGTGCAATTCATGGGATCGCAAAGAGTTGAACTCGACTGAGCAACTGAACTGCACTGAACTGAATGACTAGTGATGTTGAGCATATTTTCATGTGCTTATTGACTATTCTTTTTTTTTTTTTTTGACAGAGGTGTTGCAGGTAGAAACTGATTATTTAACGTCCTGGTTAAACAAACGTTCTGAATTGCTCTTAAAAGCAAAACTGCATTGGCCGTCCTGGTACTACTGTTGTGGCCATTTCTGTACCACTGCGGCACGCCCGCTTTGCCCCACCCCATTCCTCCTTAAGGAGCAGCTTTACCCGCTGGGCTTTAGCCTTTCCTGAGAACCATCCTAGAATAGGGGTCTGCAGCGCTGCTGAGACTCCAAGAGTGACCCCATAGCCAGGACCTGGTCAGAGTTGACTTCTCAGCACCAACACCGGCCACTTCCGCGGCCCACAGATTGGGGTGTGGGGACGGCGGAGCACGAGGGAGGGTGAACCGGCCCCGAAACCAGAACCGGCTTGCTGCATGGGACCCCTGGTCCCCTGGCCAGTGTCCAGCACCGGGAGGGCGGGGCCTCGGTGCGCGGGGCGGGGCCTATCTGGAGGCAGAGTCGAGATTCGAGCGGGCGGTTCCGGAGGGCCGGGCTGGAGGGGCGCCAGTTCCGGGAGCGGGGCGGACAGGGCCGGAGCCTAGATGGAGGCGGGGGCCGACATCCGGGAGGGCGGTTCCGGGGGCGGGCCAGGCTGGGCGGGACCGCTTCTTGGTGGGCGTAGCCTTCGCGGCCCCGGCCCGCCCCTTCCTGCCCGGGCGCGCAGCAAAGAGGAGCGGCGGCGGCTCGGCGGCAGCGACCGGAGCGGCGCGAGGACGCGGTGCTGGTTCGCGGGGCCGCGGAGATGCTGGGCGTGGCGTCAGGAATGACCAACAGGTAATATCGCGCGGGTGGTGAGCTCGAGGCTGGAGCCGGAGCCACAGCCACGTCGGCGGTGCTGCCGCCGGGGCGGCCCCTCCCTGCGGCGCGGGCGGACAGGCCTGCAGAGCCCGGGGCCCAAGTGGACCGCGACCCGGCCCGGCGCTCCTAGCCCTGCTCGGGTTGCAGGAGGCGTCCGTGAGGGCGAGTACGGCTCAAGGCTAGAGATTTACCGGGTTAGAAACCGAACAGACCTTAAAGGATATTTACTCATTCATTAAATGTAAAATGAGTCTGTGATCTCAACGTGTATAACGCATGCTTCATGAAAATAGCGTTTTCCTAACAAAAAATTCAGTGCGACGAGAGCCGTGCTTGTACATTTTGCAAATCTCCTAAATGTGTGCATTTCCCTGCCTCTTCTGCCTTCAGTCCGCTGCGGCCCATTTTGCTTGAAATCCGAAGGAAACCCTCTCCTACGCAGAGATGCGGTTGGAAGAGGGAGCTTTTCACGTAGTTGCGGTATTTTCTGTTATTACTCCAAAACTGAGTAACTTAATGTTTCTTAAACGTGAGTTCGCTGTGGAGTCCTCAGTCTCACCGGGAGCTTTTCACTCGCCGTGACGCTGAAATTCTCAGCGGGCCCTGAAGTTCAAAGGGGCTGCTTGCTCCTGATTGTAGCAGGCATGTTCCGTGGTTGGAAGTGTTGATTCACTGAGTTAGGCAGATCTTCCAAATGTTGGCACATCTCTTTATACAATGTCACTAAGTAACATTTGTTAATATCACTTGTCATCGTCTCCTTAGAAGATCTTTAGGTTTGAAACTGTCTCTCAAGCTCCAGGCAGTGGAAAGAAGTTTTCCAACATTCTCATTCTCAGTTGGAAGCTTGATTTTTATTATTGGTAGGAAACTCTTGTCAATTGTTTTCTTCAAAGTAACAGACTCGCTTGTTTAGTTTCAAGAAATGTCTGCCAAATACTAGTCTAAAAACCATAGTTTGTTATTCTTTCTGGTAAAAACGGTAGACCATGAAAAAAACCGTCTGATTGAGTGGTCCCTGGGTCACCCTCTTGCTTGCCCTGCAGACAATTGTCCTGCTGTGGTGAGCGGCCCAAGCGCTTCATTCATCACAAGAAACAGAACAGCAGGTCAGAGGTCGAGATTTAATAACGTCAATAATTGTTACTGCTTCATTAAGGACAATTTTTTGTTTCTAGAAAAATTTATTGAAAATTAAATGGATACAAAATTTAACATGTATGTAAGGTATGAAGAATGACAGTACAATGGATACAATATGACTTGAGTATAACCATCTCCCTTTATTTTCTTTGGCTGCACCACATAGCATGTAGGATCTTAGTTCCACAACCAGGGATCGAAACTGCACCCCTGCGTTCCTGCATTGAGAGCGCAGAGTTTTAACCACTGGACCACCAGGGAAGTCCCTAAGCAGGTCCTTTTAAGAGCCTTGCTTATCTTCTGCTCCCATCACATTGCTATCCTGAATTTTCCTTTAGCAGTCCCTTACTTTTTCTTTTTTCTTTTTTAGTGCTAAGTACATTCGTAGTGTTGTGTGACCATCACCAGTATCTATCTCCAGAACTCTTTTTTCTTGCAAAAGTGAAACTACTTCCCATTAGACACCTTCCCATTTCCCTCTCCCTCCAGCCTCTCATCACCCTCGTTGTGTTTTCTGTCTCTGATTTTGACAATTCCAGGGACCTCGTGTAAATGGATCATCCTGTCTTTGCTTTTTGTGACTGGCTTATTTCACACAGCATATCATCCTCAGTGTTCATCCATTCTGTATTGTGTGTCAGAATTTCCTTTCTTTTAAGATTGAGTAATACTCCATTGTATGTTTATACCATTTATTTGTTTATTTACTCATCCTCCAGTGGACACTTGGGTTGTTTCCACCTTTTGGTTATTGTGAATAATGCTGCTTTGAAAATGGGTGTACTTTTTTTATTTGAAACTTTTATTGAGATAATTGTATTGAGGGGGCGGGGTTTCCCTGGTGGCTCAGCAGTAAAGAATCCTCCCTGCGATGCAGGAGATACAAGTTTGATCTCTTAGCCATGAAGATCCCTTGGAGAAGGAAATGATAACCCACTCCAGTATTCTCACCTGGGAAATCCCATGGACAGAGGAGCTTGGTGGACTACAGTCCAGGGGATCCCAAAAGAGTTGGACATGGCTTAGCGACTAAAGAACAACAACAACTTTTTTGTTTTATTAATTTTTTATGTATTCATTTATTTATGGCTGCTTCATGTGGCACACAGGATCTTAGTTCCCCAACCAAGGATCAAACCCCTGCAGTGGAAGCGGGAGCTTCTTGGCATTATTATGAAAACGGTTTTGATCCCCAGGCTTCTTAAAAAGGTCTTGGGAACCTTCCAGGGTTTCCACACCACCCTTTGAGAACCACTGTTAACATCATCTGAAGTCAGGAGGAAAGTAGAGATTCTTGGAATATTTAAAAAGAAGTATCTACAAAGAGTTCTCTTAGAAATGAGTGTCGAGTGCTTGTTGTAGTGAGTGCTTTCTGTTTGGGAGGAGTTTTAGTGGGACTTGAAGAACCGCTATGGGAAAAGCAACTTTTGCTTTGAAGGATTTTTCTAGGGCACAGTGCCAGCATGTCATGAAGGGGTGATGCCCTGGTGGGGTTTCTTCTAGATCTTCACTGCCCTGTGCCTGTTTGCGTGTGAGGAAACCATGCTCTTAGTTTAACTGGTGAGAAGTTGGCAGTAGGGAAGATGGCTCCATTAGGATGTCGTGTGCCCTGCAGGCTTAGGATGTGAGGACCACGGTCATCACCCCTCTTTCATTTGGGATGGCCTTGAACTAGTTCCTGGACGGTCTTTCTCCTGCTGAACGTGGGTGGCTTTCCCTTTCCTCCCCAAAGCGGGGAGTATCTTCCGGCCCTCCTGAGGCCCCAGGGGCTACAGGTTGGCGGAGGCGGATCCAGGCTGATGATGGAAGCTCCAAGCTTTCCCCTGGAAGCCTCTGTATTCAATAGTCCTGTGTCTGTTCTTCAGACAGTCGTTTAAGTAAACCTCAGTGTAGGTCATGTTCTCAGCTAGGGCTGCACTTAAATAGAAGGAGAAGCATCTCAAACCATTCGTCGATTTTACATTTCTCCTAATTGTGCTTTAAGTTGTGGTTTCCCACCCACAGGAATGTCCTCTGCATTACACGCTGGCCTGTGGCCAGGTTGTTTTCCTAAAGCTTTAAGTTATTTGAGAAACACGAGCTGGGGTGCCCATTGCCACATTCCGTGGACCCTCCACCAGCCTTACGCCTCGTGAGATGTCCCCTCCTCTCTTGTTTCGTCAGATGTTTCCACACAGGAGCTCATGGGAGGGGGTTCATTTTCCTGTATCTTTTTCATGTCGGAGCTTATTTGCCTTGGCGAGTCCACAGTGACTTTTGATGTGCAGGTTGGGAGGCTGCAAACACAGTGGGCTGTGCACAGTGTGTCCTGTGGGAGGAAGCAGAGGGGGGAGGGGCAAGCATGAATGCCCGTAAGGGAGCTTGGGGTGGGACACACCGGACTGAAGTAACTTCCCTGAGGTCAGGTAAGGTCCTACACAGGTGCAAGAAATAATATACAAAGAACCAGTGTATTCGTTACCCAGTTTCCCCATCAGTAGTCGCTAACAGTCGGACACGACTGAGTGACTTCCCTTTCACTTTTCACTTTCATGCATTGGAGAAGGAAATGGCAACCCACTCCAGTGTTCTTGCCTGGAGAATCCCAGGGACGGGGGAGCCTGGTGGGCTGCCGTCTATGGGGTCACACAGAGTCGGACACGACTGAAGAGACTTAGCAGCAGCAGCAGCATTTTGCAAAGCTGTGGTACGTGATCCCAGTCATAGTGTCAATGGCCATGCAGTCCCTGGGTCTCACTCAAATTTCCCAGGTGTACCTGCGGTCATGGCTCTGGGACACCCCACCCAGGTGAGACTTTGATGTATCCGAGCCACATTAACAGGATAACTCTGGATATTTCTGGATGGATTATTCTATGTCACCACAGAGCTGTTGTGTCACAGAGTCCCGGATGTCAGTCTCTTTCAAGTCGATTCCACTTGTGAAGTGCGTCCTTGGGGACTTGCTGTTCCGAGGCCCCTGAGCCAGTGATCATGGTACTTCCTCCCGGAGGCCAGGGTCTCCTCCCACCCCACACGCTTTGCTCACAGGACCAGCCCGACAGTCCTTCCTGTTGGGGGGCTCCTCTTCTGGCACATCCGTCTGGGGACGAGTCTGAGCAGCTGCTTAGACAGATTGTAGGTTACTTCTGTGGGGAAGAGTGGTAGTGCTTATGTTGGGTTTCATGTGTTTGTTTTTGCTCCTGAGGCCGGGCGCGTTGCTGTCTGCATAGGCCCGCCTGGGGAGTGTGGGTGGCGGGCATGTGGGCACAAGGACGCGGTGCTGTCTGGGCCGCTAGCAGGTCCTTGTTGTCCTCGACACGGAGGACTCAGCAGCGGGTTCTTAGGTGCTGGGTGGGTGCGGCCACAGAGATTCAAGGGGGATGGGACGTGGCCCCAGCTCTCGAGAATCTTTCAGTATGTTCTTCTTCATGTCAGTTCCACGTTTTCCTGGAGCACCACATTGAGCACATCACCTCCCTTTTCAGAATGTTAAGAAGACTCCTGACTGCCTGTCAGATAAGGTCCGGACTCCCGCGCCTGGCACTCAGGCTGTTTGTCGCCTTCTGGCTGGTTGTTGGCCCCCTCAGCCCCTTGTCTCTGAAGGCACTCTGCACAGCCCCAACCTCAGGGCCTCTGCTCACGTGGCTGGAAAACCTTCCTCTCCTGTGTCTTCTTGGCCATTGCAGCAGAGTGGCTGCTTGGCCCTTGGATGCTGAGTTCCTGAAACATGGATTGAGGTTGTGCTGGAGCCTCAGGGCTCAGAGCTCGTGTCCTTCCTCCTAGAACACTTTGACCTCCTTCGGGTGACTACCATCTCGTGTTTTATGTTGTGGTTACTTGTGTGTGCATGCTCAGGCACTTCAGTCATGTCCAACTCTTAGTGACGCTATGGACAGTCACCCACCAGGCTCCTCCGTCCATGGGATTCTTCAGGCAAGAATACTGGAGTGGGTTGCCCTGCCCTCCTCCAGGGGATCTTCCTGCCTCAGGGATTGAACCCGTGTCTCTTATGTCTTCTGCATCAGCAGGTGGGCTCTTTACCACTGGTGCCACCTGGGAAGCCTCGTAATTACTTGTGTCTGTGTCTAATCTTTTCTGCCAAATCATAGTCTCTAGAAGTAAAGGAACATCTTCATCGGGTTTGTTAGATGTCCAAGGAAGAATGAATTGGATTTAGATGGGCTTCATTTCTCCTTTTCTTCAGTCATCAGTGAACTGACGAGTCCACAGCCGGCTCTGCTGGATGCCTGTGACAAGCTTTCAATAAAGTCATAAGACTTGGGGTGAGAGGAGCTGGCCTGCACACGTGGTTTAGCTGAACTCTGCAGTGTGACGTCCCAGTGGCAGAGACCTGGCGTCCAGGGACCTCTGGAGAGAAATTCAGAGATGCTCAGCCATCCCTGTTAGATTATTTCTTCTCATGACTGGGCTGCCTTTTTGGAAACTTTCATACTAATAACTACCTTTTATTAATAACCTGTGGTTACACAAGTACTTTAAGGTGTTAAACATGTATTTCTCAAATCTTACACGGCTGCACTTTGAGGCAGGGCTTTTATGCCCACTTTACAGATGGAAACAGGGCAGGAGACAGGCAAGCCACTGCTTCACAGGATTGGGGTGAGATGAGCCGAGGTTGATGCCCAGCCTCGTCCCCTTCCTGCATCCCCTACCCTGGTGTCCCCTCCCCGCTGTGTCTCCTCCTGTTCAGATGAGGCCGAGGCTCCTACTTCTCCTGGCTATCAGGGTGTCCTCTTCATGTGGTAGGTAGTCGTGCCCCAAGTGTGGCCATCGCGAGTGACTGCATTGTCTCACTGCCAGATGGTCCTTCCTTCTGAATGTGGAGGTTGTAGATCGCACACTCGAGGCCCAGCTAGAAGATGTGTCAGGTTACCTTCTTCACTTGAGCTTGGGGTGTGTGTTTCATCTTGAGCACCTGGCCCCTTTGCCTCCTGCTGGATGGGAGACCTGAGCTCGGAGAAGCACGTTGTCCGTGTCACATGTGAGCCCCACTCCCCTGTTCCACAGTGACTCGGTGGGGACCAGGCCCACCGTGAACCCTGAGCCCAGCCAGGCCAGGTCCAGGTGATGACCCTCAGGGGGAGGTGCCAGCATCCTCCTGTCCCCCTCGGAGGACAGCGGGGCAGGATGTGATGACCCCGCGGATCTTCCTCACATCTTTGGAACACGATGGTGAGAGATCGGTGCCGTGGGCCCCCCACCCCCACGCATGCCTCACACCCTCGCGAAAAGCAGTTCTCAGCCTTGGGCTCCTGGAGGCAGATGCAGAAATAGATGAAGATGAGCCTGCTAATAAGCATGGGATTACAGAAGGGACCTCAGGCCTCTGACTTATGGTTTCCTTCCAGATTGCGTTTATTCTTCGAATGTTTGAATTTAGGTTAAAAACTGAGCCTTATTCCTCAGGCTTGAGTTGAATGCCTCTGTCCGATGTTCTAATAGGAAATTTTAGAACAAAGTAAATATTCACTCACTACTTTCTAATTTTCTCATTCAGAGAGTGTGTGGGAAAGTGGTGTTGGAACATCGCCGTTTAGTTGGGGCCCACACCGGAATACACTTCCCTCGGGTGCTTAACGCTCTGCGGCCAGAATTGCTGTCTTTTTGGCACGCGGCGTGGGCTTGTCACAGTGGGACGTGTGTGAGGGAACGGAGTGCAGTCTTCATTAGAATCTTGAGCTGGAGTAACTCACCCAGCACACCAGCAGACTCTGTTTTCCGAGTGTGGGCAGTGATGTTTTTGTAACAGCCGTGGATTCTTTGTAAACATAGCTGAGACTGGTTCTCTGTTTTCAAAAATGAGTCTGAGAAAGCTTCAGCTCTGACTAGAATCTGGAAGGTTCTGTTAGCACTTAGCCCATTTCGGGCAACTGACTATACTTACATGTTTGAGGATAATGATGAAAAAAATATAAAAACCTTAGAAAATATATGCGTATAGGACACTAGGTTATCTGTCTCATAGGCCAGACCAGAATTGCAGTGATGTAACTTTGAACTGGGTGCCAGGCTAGTGTCTGAAATAATTTAATGCTGGTTCTGGACTTAATGTCCTTTTTTTTTTTCCAGTGCTGGCCTACTCACACCAGGAAATGAAAGCACTTTTTGTCTTTGGGTATTTGCCAGATCTGCCCAAAGCTCAAGGCATCTGCAGATGTCTGCTGGAGGCAGTTCCTGGATGCTGTTAACAGAGTGTATAGCATGGGTACTTGTACACAGGCTACAAGACTTCTGCTTCTCTGCTTCAGACCTGGGCCTCCCAGCACTGCTCAGATGCTTTCCCCTCCTGGTTTACTGGTGATGACAAAGGACAGCAGTGAAATGTGGAAAGTGATGCTTTAACTGTGTTACATAGCTGTCCGTTGAATGTGACAAAAGACAAAAAAGTTCCAACAATTCCTCAAAATTTCAGAGGTCTCAGTTTTCCCACAGAGGTCATATGGAGACCGTGAGACCAGACTTAAAAAGAAGCATTTTCCCATCTTGAGCCCTTTTGACTTTTAAAATAAACATACACCCGCATCTCTTTCTGATGATGTGTTCAGTCATTGAGACACTTTCTATGAAGGAAGTTGTGGTGACAGTTTTTGGAATGTGGGGCTTCGGCAGATGCAGATTAAGTGGGTGATGGAGCTCCAGGGACACAAGGCTTGGGAACTTTTTAGCAGTCAAGCTTTCTTCTGCACAGTCAGGCTAATTGAGCTTCCCAGGAGGAAGCATTCTTGGAGATTAGCTGAACAAATGGGGGGATGAAAGTCAAAGTCTGAAGTTGGGTCTGTTAGATGCATTTTGATAAAGAGCTTACATTCTAACAATCAGCATTGTCCACAAAGGCTGCTGGGACTGTAGGGAGCCCTGGTATGCCATGCCCACGGACAGTGCGGAGCTCTAGGAAGCACTCAGGAAGTACTTGTCAATGAATAAATGATGGTGTCATGTTTTATTTGGTGTGTATTCTTTTTGGCTTAGTGAAATAGAGCTCTTTAAATGTTGCCATAATGTCATTCCTGAGTAAATGCTAATAAAGATGGCTTCAGTCAGCGTCAAGATCAATTTGAAGGCTTATTTTAACTCCATGTGATTTCAGTAACTCTGTGCGTTGTTTCAGTATTCCCTCTCTTCCTGGGGTTAGCACAGGAACAGTTCTCTGACCTGAGGAGGTGCCACTCCGTGCCAGTGAGGCTTCCAGGGGTAGAGGTGAAATTTTCCGGGTGAAACGTTAAGTTTTTCCTGTGAACTTCTTCAGTTTCCATATTACTATTTAATTTCAGTACTGTTAATCAGAATTCCAGGTGGAGCCTTTTGGTGAAATTGGTAGAATTGTCCCGATGTTTCTTTCTTTGGAGGAATAAAGGGGTAAGAACAGCAGAGAGCTGCTTCCTGAAGGGAGGAAAGTGAGGGTGGGGCGGGCCGTGTTGTCTGTCTATACCCATCACGGCTCATCACATAGAGTCTGGGGTAACCAGGTTTTCAGGGGAAAAGAGGAAACTTACTCCTTAAAGTGCCATAAAACGGTGAGATCCTTTGTTAGCAGTTAGGGGGAAAAGCCAGTTTATTGCCTTAGAGTCTCATTTTCCATCAGCAGAAATTCCAGATGGATAATATTTAATACTTACATATAAAATCCACCAGATAAACATGAAAATGTAATAGGAATGTTTCCCAGATTCCTAGAATGAGAAGTACTTTTTAAACTTAGAAGTTTTAAGAACCAAAAGGAAAGGTTTATTGGAAGGAGAATAAATTTCTGAAAATTAAAAACAAAAAACAGATTGGGAAAAACATTTGCAACAAAACAAGATAGAAAGCATTAGTATTATGAATTGATCAGAATATGAGCACCTCATATGTGTGTAGGGGAAAGAACATGGATGGAGAAAATGTAACAAAATAGAAACAAACGGAAATAAAATTAATGTACAAAAATACAAAACGTGTTGCAGCATGATTAGTGGTTCATCAAAGAGATGCATATTAAAATAGATACTATCAGTTTTACAGTATTAGCAGATCTTGTTAAAAACATGGGTACCTTGTATCACAGGTAAAGTTAGTAACATAGTTACCTTATATCACAGGTGTGAAAATATATGGGTAAAATTTGTTAGGAAAACAATTTGGCAGTATGTATCAAGTCTGAAATGATTTATAACTTGTAATTCAGAGCTTCCACTTCTGTAAATCAAACCCAAGAAAGTAATTCTAAATGAGAAGAGAATGCGATGTGAAACGCAGCCTTATTTGTGCTACAGTTTGCCCTGCTGTTTAATTCAATTCTGACACTATCCACTTGGAGTATACAAGTTAACCCTGTCAGTTTCATATATATTATCCTCTTTCATCAAAATCAGGGAGTAGGTAGTTTCTGTAAGTTAAAGTTTCCAAGTTTGAAGTGTAAAATGCTTCAAGAGATTGCCAGTGTCCAGGGCCCCAACTTTGTGTGTGTTTGAA
The DNA here is from genome assembly GCF_042477335.2 of Ovis canadensis. Classification (NCBI taxonomy): domain Eukaryota; kingdom Metazoa; phylum Chordata; class Mammalia; order Artiodactyla; family Bovidae; genus Ovis; species Ovis canadensis. The sequence goes on from NC_091247.1 coordinate 62,091,049, forward strand.
AAAGAACTGGTTTATTTCTGTCAGTAAACATGATTTCTTAATGACCCATGCAGAACAAAGGGCTGAATGTTTAATGAAATAGAGATGTAAAATATAAGATCTTACTGTTCTGTTAACACTTCCCAGCAAAGAGGAGTAACCTCGGGCTGTTAGACACCTCAGAAATGTGCAGGAGCAGGAGGACATCTCACTGCAGCATTCTTGACCCCTACCAGCAGGGCAGGTAATCCAGACGCAGTGATCGCCCTTCCTGTCCTGGGGCTGTGGGCTCCCTGCTGACAGCCCAGCAGAGCCCACTGGGTTTGCACAGTCCTCACCGCCTCTGTTGTTCTGGCATTTCTCTCTCTCTCTTTTTTTTTTTATGTGACAAACGGGCTTAGTCTCCAGCAGGTAATTGAGGCAAACACCCTTTGACATCAGCTGCGAGGAGACTGTTGGGAACATGTTTAACGGTAGGAAAATGAGCTGCCAGGGTGCCTGACGCAGTGCTTGGGTCCTGCCCTTGGGGAGGCTGAGCTCCGTCTCCTGTGGGAGCTATCCTGTGTGGTTTGACCTCCACACCCAGACTGGCCTCAGCTAAGAGTCTGTGCAGGTGGAAACCCCTCCTTCGTGGCCATGATAGACACCCTCCTGGACAATGTGGACATTGGTCCTGAGAGTTCCTAAGTGCCCCTGGCAGCTTCCAAGTGTCTGAGATACCCAATGTGTGGTCCCCGGGGGCTCATGCACACAGTCAAAGAAGCTCCTTCTGGTTTCTCAGTCTGTAAATATGAGTTGATTGTAATTGGCTATGATCAGTATTAGCTTCTGTTCCACAGGAAGTAAGAAAATAAAACTTTTCTGTCTTATGATTGATTATTAATAACTTCCCAGCCATTACTCTTATTTTGCAGCAGAGTGTTGGTTTGTATTCAGTTAGACTTGACCTCCAGATTGTGAGAGGGTGTGGTGGTACTGACCTCTGAGGAGGAATTCCACTCTTGACATTTAAAATCACTTTGCTTTTAACCTAGCCTGTCACCCTCCACCCTCAAGTCCGTCTGTGGAGTGGAGCTCACTCATTCTGTGAAGCGCTTGCTGCAGCATCTGGAATCCCCTTCTGCACGTGCTTGTGAGCTGTGTGTGCATGTGTGTGGACGTGTGTGGATGCACATGTGTACATGTGTGTGCATATGTACATCTGCATGTGTGTGTGCCTGTGTGTGTGTGCATGTGTGTGCATGAGTGCGCATGTGTGCACCTTGGTGAGAAATGGAATGTCTCCTGCCATATCAGTAAACAAGGATGTCAGTCATCAGGGATTGCAGCCATCACGGATGGTGAGCCGGTGAGCCCTGAGGGCACCCAGGAAGGAAGGAACACCTGCCGTCCATCAGCCATCAGACTGCAGCCACTCTCCATGGTGAGCCCTGAGGACACTCAGGACATGAACACACAGGATAGGGACTTCCCTGGCAGCCCAGTGGTTAGGACTTCACCTTCCAAGAGGGGAGGGGAAGGATGGGGTGGGTTCCATCTCTGGTCAGGGAGCCAAGATCCCACATGCCTAGCAGCCAAAAAACCAAAACATAAACATAAAACAGACACAATATTGTAACAAATTCAATAAAGACTTTGAAAAAAAGAGAGAGGAAAACACAGGATACTGGCCCCAGAGAGCGTACTGTTGAAGGAATGATTTCATTGAACCCAGACTCTTGCATCTTCCCATACACAGAAAATTGCTGAATTCTTTAACTTGGGATATCAAATCATCTTCTGATGTTCAGACTACCTTCCCTTTGTTGCAAATACTTCTATATAAGCTGGCTCCTCCCCTCACCTCCTCAGAGCAGTTCTCTCAGGGTCACTTGAGATGCTGTCCCTTTGGCTTGAAGTTCTAAAACTTCCCACAGAATGAAATGTAACTCTCAGCTTTTAGGTTGTAACTATGAGTTGAGCAGCAATGACGAAAACAGGCAAACGTTTATAAATGGTTTGATACTATATCAGCCTTGAGAGCCATTATTCAGTGGTCATTTGTTCTCCAGACCTTCCTACCAGGGCCCCTTCCAGGTACTGGGGATCCAAGAGAGAGATGGAGCCTGGTCCCCACCTGTCCTGCCCCCGCACCTCGGGCTCATACCAGATGGTCCTTGAAGAGGTGGGGTGGGCAATCCCTCAGTGCCCTTCCTGAGCATGGCTCACCTCTGCCCCCAGTGAATAAATGTCAAGTCATGATGAGGTCCAGTCACTAGCGTCTGGACTGTGGAATCTGTCTCCTGACCACCCCCACCCCCCCACCTTCCTCTTAGCTCCCTGCCCCCACCCCACTCAGCTGTTCAAACCTCAGCTAGGTTGGTCTCCATAAGGCCAGAGTCCCACCCTGTCCTCAAGCCCGCAGGCCTCTGTGGGCATCCCCTGACGCAGAACAGCCCTGGTCCTCACAGCGATGGGGCACTGCCTGCCCTGTGTCCAGCCCTGTCCACGCCACTCTGGCCATGTTTGCATCCCTGCAGTTCCTCCAGCTCACCAGCCAGGCCCCCAGCCCAGAACCTCTCACCAGCTGTCACTCGGTCCAGGGTGACCACAGCGCCCACTCCACCACCCCTAGAGTCTTTCTCAGATGTGACCTCCTTGGCGAAGCCTTTCCCATCCCTCCCGTCAATGGCTGTGACCTACCCTCCCTGACCCCTGACCTCCTTCCTGGAAGGAGGCATGGGTGGCAGCACTGCCAATGGCCCAGCTCTTGTCCTGACGGGCCTGACCCCCGGGGTCATGAGAAGGGGTGTGCAGAGGTCCGCGTGGCCCCTGAGGGGAAGCCAGAGCTTCTGAAGACCTGTGCTGGGCTGGAGCCCTGAGCTCTCCAGCCCCATCTGTCTCTACCCAGGGCTGCTTGTGACTGGATTGACCTCTGACCTCCTCCTAAAATGGGGAGGGGGCAGGGTGCAACCTGTGAAAGAATGACATAGCCCGAGGAGGTGACATAAACTGATTAGAACCCAAACGGTCCAAGATGGCAGATGAGTTGACTTCCACTAGACCTTAAGCCTCAATGTACACTCACTGTAACACCTGAGCAAGCTAACTGACACGCCCAGGCACCATGACAGTTCTCAGGACGACCTTCAAAGACCAAAAGGGGGCAGTGGCCCAATCCCTGGAAATCCCCGACCCTTCCCCAAAATAGTTGAAATAATCCTCCCACTCATTAGCCTATGAAACTACCCAGCACATGGAAACTAACCACGCCATATTTTGGGGCCACTGTCACCTTCTGCGCTCTACCTGTGGAGTGTGTTTCTAAATGAATCTTTCTCTTACCTAGACTTTGTCTCTCACTGAATTCTCTCTGCGATGAGACATCTAGAACCTGAGCTTCATTAAGTGTCAAAATGAGGTGTGTGATCCCAGTTAAAAGACGGAAGATTCAAGCCCCAGTCAGGGTTTAGGTTGGGCTGGACTCCCAGCTAAGTATGTTTGAGCCCCAGTCTGAGGGGCATGGTTTCATTTTCAGCTCAGCCTGTGTCCTGGGCTCCTGGGGGACCCCGTCTACACTGCGGGCATGGAAGATGCTTAGTGATGTTGTCACATTAGGTGATGAGTCTCTGGCAGGTGATGGGCAATGGATGCTCTAATGCATGATGGGGGCAGAGGTCTCAAATTCAGTGCATTTGGCGTATGATTTCATCTTTTAGCGTCACAGAGGGCGTTGATTGGCTCTTTTCTATCTTAGTTGGAGAAATATGTTGAAAGAAAGTGAAAGTCATTCAGTCGTATCAGACTCTTTGCAACCCCTTGGATTGTATAGTCCATGGAATTCTCCAGGCCAGAATGCTGGAGTGGGTAGTTAGCCTTTCCCTTCTCCACAGGATCTTCGCAACCCAGGGATCAAACCCATGACTCCTGCATTGTGGGCAGATTCTTTACCAGCTGAGCCACAAGGGAAGCCCAAGAATATTAGAGTGGGTAGAACGTTAGAGTCCCTTCTCCAGCGGATCTTCCTGACCCAGGAATCAAACTGGGGTCTCCTGCATTGCAGGTGGATTCTTTACCAACTGAGCTATGAGGAAAGCCCAAGAAATACGTTGTGTTAGAGTTACAACTGCTTTGAAAGACAGCTAAGTATGAAAATGAGTGTTTAGGAGGGCCTGACCTTGTTTGCGGGGCTTCCCCGGTGGCTCAGTGGTAAAGAACCTGCCTGCCAATGCAGGAGATGAAGGTTCAGTCCTTGAAGATCCCCTAGAAAAGGAAATGGCAACCCATTCCAGTTTTCTTCCTGGGAAATCCCATGGACTGAGGAGCCTGGCGGGCAAAGTCCATAGGTTGCCAAGAGTTAAGACTCGACTTAGCAAGTAAACAACAGTGACCTCAGTTTGAAGAAAAGCCTGAGGGGAATTCCATGGTGGTACAGTGGCTGAGATTCTGAGCTACTAATGCAGGGGGCCTGGGTTCAATTCCTGGTCAGGAAACTAGATCCCACATGCCACAATTAAGATCTGGACCAGCCAAGTAAATAAATATTTATTTTAAAAGATAGACCTGAGATTAGATAGCCTTTTAAACCAGTTTTGGGAAATGTAGATTGTAAACGTAAAAGTTACCTTTCTTAGTCTGTCTGATTATGTAACCGACCTTTGGGAGACTGTCCTGTGTCCTGTTTCTATATTATGCTCCTTCTGTTTCCATATCCTCAGTTTTGTTTTCTCACCACCAGCCCTGGCTCCTGTCTGTAAAGAACAGGAGGTCACAGGGTTTTAGGGGCTCTCACACTGGAATGGACATCATGTAGAGTTTTCACTGGCAAGGGGAATACAACCACCATTTCTCCGGGAGATGTTGAAGGACAGGGAAGCCTGGCCTGCTGCAGTTCATGGTTTCAGAGTCAGACAAGACTTAGCAACTGAACAACGACAACCCTGCTCCAGCCAGGTTCCTTGCGAGCAGAGTGGGGATCACAGCACTCCCCATGAGGATTCCTGGCAGGTCGCCCGGAGGGGAACGGACCCGGCTCGGGGAGCCTCTGCTTCGTGAGGACGGGGACAGCTCTGATGATGGGATACACAGATGCAGCCCCTGCGGGTGGGACCACCATCCCGCTGTGCAAGTCTTCTGTGTTGGCAGGTCTCCTGTAAGCTTCAGGGCAGCGTCTCAGGACACGTGTTATTTACTCCCTCATTCATAGAGATGGGGAGTCTGCACCCGGACTGCAGCTTGACCTGGGCACCCGGCGAGGGGCTGAGCTGACGGGGCTCTAACTCCTGCTCTGCCAAGTGTGTCATGGTGTTTCTCTTAAACGTTGTGACTAGAAGCACTTAGAATTTACCATCATGGCCATTTTTAGTGTGTGGTTCAGCAGTGTTAGCTGTATTTACATTGTTGTGAATCAGACCTCCAGAACATCTTCATCCTCCCAAAGGGAATCTCTGTGTCCAGCGATTAGTGTCTCCCAGTTCCTCCCCACCAGGCCCTGGCAGCCAGGGTTCTGCTTTCTGTCTGTAGGCTTCCCTACACAAGAGGGATATGTTAGATATCGAACATAAGGGAAATCACGCCATATTTGTCCCTTGGTGATGGACCTGTCTCACTGAGCACAAAATCGGAGTGCATACATGTTGACGCCTGTGTCAGACTTTGCTTTTTACGGCTGTGTGGTTGGTGTTCCCTGAGGGGTTCAGTGACAATCAACCGATCATCTGTCGGGAGACGTCTGTGCTGCTTTTACCTCTTGGCTGTTATGCATGATGCTGCTGTGAACGTGTCTGTTCAAATATTCCTTTGAGACCCTGCTTTCAGTTCTCCTGGATACACACCTAGAAGTGCAGTTGCTGCTCATTTGGTAGTTCTGCCTATAACTTTTTGAGAAACTCCCATCCATTTTTCCTAGCTATTACACATTTTATAACCCCACCAACAATGCACAAAGCTGCCAGATTCTCTATATCCCCGTCAGCACTTGCTATTTTCTGTTTTGTTTTGTTTTGTAATAGGCATCCTCATGGCTGTGAGGGGGGGTATCTCGTGGTTCTGATTTACATTCCCTGATGATTAGTGATGGGAAACATCTTTTCATGTCTCTGTTGACCATCTGTGTATATATGTGTATATATATATATATATATATATCTTTTGAGAAATGTCTGTTTTAAGTCCTTTGCCTAGTTTTAGTTGGATTATGTGAATTTTTTTTGTTTCTGAATATGAACTCCTGATCACATATATGATATGCAAATATATTTTCCCATTCCATAGGTTGACTTTTTACCCTGTTGATTGTTAGTTGACTTTTTTGATGCACAGAATTTTTAAGTTTGATGTAGTCAAATTTGTCCATTTTTGTTTCGTTGCCTGCACTTCTGGTGTCATATTCAAGGAGTCATTGTTCAGTCCAATGTCATCCCTCTTTCCCCTGTGTTTTCTTCTAGGAGTCTTTTATAGAGTTTTGTGTTTTAATTTTAGGTCTTTAATTCATTTGGGGTTAATATTTTTAAGTAGTTCAAGATAAGGGGCCAACTTCCTCCTTTTGCATATGGAAATCCACTTTCCCAACATTATTTGTGGAAGAAATTCCTTTCCCATCATGCCGGTTTTAAGGGTAGGGGAGAGAGAGTGACAAGGGAGGAGATAGTTATTTGGGGAAAAAGAAGGAGCGCATGTGTTTTTTAGCCTTGGCGCATGTTTGGCACACATGGAGAGAGGTATGCATTCGTCTTGGCTAGTGAGACGTGCTTGCAACAATTATGGAGAGCTTGTTTCCTGAAGGTAGACAGAGTTCAATGGTTGTTTATATTGTTTGTGTGGAGAAAAGTAAGTCTCAAGATGTGACAGGAATACAATCCCTCCCTGGCCCCGAAGAGATCCACTTTCCAGAACCCAGGGTTTCCGGAAGCCAGAAGTGCTGGCAGGCTGGTGTGGGGGAGGAAACCTTTTTAGTGGCAAAGTAGCGCGGCCCTGAGTTCCCTAGAGAAAGACAGAAAGGCTCGAATAGGCTCCATCCCTCTTCTCCCAGGCCTGACACTTCTCACAGCAGTGTCTCGGGTATGTGGCCATCCTGGAGGTGAGGGACTGGGCAGGCACAGACCCTGAGGAAGGGGACGACAGACTGCCCTGCGGCCCTCACCTGCAGGGGTGAGGGAAGGGCACAGAGCTATTCCTCTTGCTGCTGAAGAGTTGGCCTCTGAATACCCAGAGACCAGAGAGATCTGGGCTCTAAGAGAACTGGAGTAAGTCTGAGTAGCTGAGGGACAGGTATGCAGATCTCATTTGTTTTATATATATATATATACATACACTACATTAGTTTTATATATATATATATATATTACTAATGTAGTTATTGTTCAGTTGCTAAGTGGAGTCTGACTCCTGTCACCCCATGAACTGCAGCGCATCAGGCTCCTCTGTCCTCCACCATCTCCCAGAGTTTGCTCAGACTCATGTCCATTAAGTTGGTGATGCCATTCAACCATCTCATCGTCTAGCCCCCCTGCCCCCTTCTCCTCCTGCCCTCAATCCTGCCCAGCATTAGGGCCTTTCCCAGTGAATCTAATGTGGTAGCATTTTTCCAAGCTGCTAAACATTGCAACTGTCTGATTCTCTTGTTAAAATCTCTGGGCTATGAACAAGCTTATGGACACCATGTTAGTATTTTTATTGCTTTCCTTTCTGCAGTAAGTGCTGAGTGTCTGTGTATTATTTATTGTGAGGGACTTGGCTATTGTGCATCCTTCCTCGGGTTACAGTGCGGTACAAGAGACTCAGTGTTTATAAAGTAGCGGTAATAACTGGTAAGACAAAAGCTTGCTTTTCAGATTGTCTTTGGAGGTCCTCTGCTGGAGGAGAGAGGCCTTTCAAGGGCTGGAGTGAAATACCACATAGTTTAGGGGTCTGGGTCTTCGCCCACATCTCATCCTGTGTGGAAGCAGTGGTGGTTCTGTGGGTCCCATGGGGCAGATGGGAACTGAGAAGTGTTTGCAGTTCTGCTCTGCTGTCCTGGATGTTCTTGTGGAGCTGTTGGCAAACAGTGTGGACACCCCGAAAGAAAACGTGGGTGGGTGTGATCACTCATCACCCACGTGGCTGACTGAGGTGGGCAGTGGACGGTCTCCTGGAAGTGCTGACTGCTCCCCTGGCCTCTCGTCCAAGAGGGAAGGGAGCCAGGCGGCCTCATGGAACGTCCTGTAAACACTTTAGCTGAAGGGAAAGGTGAGCGCAGTGACCGTTTCAGACGGTGAGCATTACACATTTCATCTCTTCCCAGAAGACTTGCTGTTTATTTTTTGTGCATTTAACACATAATCCTATATGGTAAAAAGACACAGAGATGAGTGGGCTTTGAGTCCTTGCTTGAGGGGCTGTTCCATGGGTGGAGGGGCTGGTGGCCCCAAGCGTGGCTGACGGGGAAGGTCTCCCTTGGAGCCGCGTGTCCTCTGAGATCCCGGCCAGGTCTGCCTGCCTGCAGGCCAAGAACCACTGGCCCTGACATGTTAGAAAGGAGGGTAAAGGGTGACGTTCTCCCAGAAAATGAGGCTTTAGTGCAGTGGTTGCAAAACTGCCATGAGACACAGACATAGAGGCTGTGAAGTGCGTGGGGCTCATGTGTGGGCACTGGGGGTGCTGTGGGAGGCCTGACCGTCGCAGAGCCTCTGGGGACAGAGGACCTGGGAACCGCAACCGCAGCCTTTTTCATCTTCACCTGACTTTGTGCCCATCCTGTGCGTCTTGGTGTTTCTGCTTCACCTCCAGGAATTTCCCTTCATTGGGTCTGTACCCACAACACCCTCCCCCAATCCATCCTCTCGGCCTGGAACCTGGCCCACCACAGTTCTTGAACGTGCAGTGTTAGCGAGCTTTGCTAATTCTCTTTGGCTTCCTGGACTGCACCAGGCATGCTTGGCCAATGCTCCCCAAGTTGTAGTGAAGAGTGAGGCTCTTCTTTAAAAAAAATTTCCCAGTGGTAAAGAATCCACGTGCCAGTGCAGGAGACAATGGATTTGATCCCTGATCCAAGAAGATCCCACATGCCTCAGAGCAGCTAAGCCTGTGTCCTACAACCTACTGAGCCTGGCTCTCGAGCCGGGCAACCATAGCTACTGAAGTCTGTGTGCTCTAGAGCCTGCCCTCTGCAATAAGAGAAGCCCACACACTGCAACTCGAGAGTAGCCCCCACTCACCACAACTAGAGCAAAGCCCAGGCAGCAGCAAAGACCCCGCACAGCCAAAAATAAGACAAAACAAAGTAGTAAGTTAGTTAGTGTTAGTCACTCAGTTGTGTCTGACTCTCTTCAACCCCATGGACTTTTTTCTAGTTCATTCTTGACCGGTGCTTCTGTGAAGGACAATAAAAATTGGTTACTAGAAAAGTGAAATGAAAAGAAGCCATATGAATACAAGTCTCATTTCTTCCTTTTAGATTCGGAAGGCGTCAGATTCGTAACTTTATACCTGTTTTCGACTTTTGCGCTGACCTTGTTGTGGGTGGAGACTCTCACCGTCTCTCGCAGTCACAGGTACACCGAGGAGCTCTGCAGCAGGAGGCGCTGCTTCCCCGTGTGTTTTAACTGCCTGCAGCGATCTTTCGGCCATGTTTTTAGTTTCCTGCCTGGAATGTGCAGCAGCTGTTAGCCAGTTATCTCGACTAGGAAACTGAAAGGAAACTAATGGTAGTTGAGTTGCTGTGTGCCAGCCAGTGCGTGAAGTGTGTGTGTGTGTTTGTTAATAACTTATTCATTTCTGGCTCTGCTGGGCCTTCATTGCTGCGCAGGCTTTTCCCTGGTTGCTGTGAGCAGAGGCTGCCCTCTAGTTGTGGCGTGCAGGCTTCTCATTGTGACGGCTTCTCTTGTTGAGCGTGGGCTGTAGGGTGCACGGGCTTCAGTGGTTGTGGCACACACGCTCTAGAGTACAGGCTCAGTAGTTGTGGTTCACAGGCTTAGTAGCTCTGTGGCAGGTCGGATCTTCCTGGGCCAGCGATGGAACCCGTGTACTCTGCATTGGCAAGTGGATTTTTATCCACCATTCCACCAAGGAAGTTCCTTCTAATGTATTGTTGAATTTGCTAATGTTTTGTTAAGGATTTTTGCATCTATGTCTATTAGGGATATTAGCCTATTTTTTTTTTTCTTACAATATTCTTGTCTGGTTTTTTATGTCAGGATGATGGATGCTGGCCTTCTAAAATGAGTTCGGGCGTGTTCCTTCCTCTTTTATCTTTTGGAAGAGTTTGAGAGTCACTGGTATTAACTCTTCCTTAAATACTTGGTAGAATTCAATAGAAGTCTGGTCCTAGACTTTTGTTTTCTGGGAGGTTTTGTTTACTGAGTCAGTCAACTTACCAGCTCAGATTTTCTGTTTCTTCATGATTCTGCCTTCTGCCTTCTGCAAAGTGCTTTTAATTTTTATTTCTAAGTAATCCTCAAAACAACCCTGCAATACAGTAGGTGATATTAGCCCCAGTGGAGGGGTGAATGAATTCACTTGAGTTTGCAGGCTCAGTTAGGTGGGCCTGAGACCTCACTGTGGGCAGTTACGTCCCAGTCTCTGGGTACGCAGGAGGAAGCTGAACAGACGGAGCTCCCATTCTTGAGGGGCTTATGTCTCTGCTGTGGGGAGAGGTCAGAACCAAACACGTCAGATGTATTAGGTGGTGATGAGTGATGGGTAGAGAAGGAGGTTGGAGAAATGTCTAGGGGTGGGAGGTGGAAGCAGACTTCACTGTCAGGACATCCCGAGCAAAGATTTCAAGGGGCTGAGGAGACCCCTGACACCCAAAGCCAGCTGTGGTGGTGAGGGGCCTGGAGGTTTTTGAAGAGCTCACTGAAGTTGAAGACCTTCCTCCCAGGTAGTAGATGGCTGATGTGGGTTTGCACTCAATTTTGGCTTTTTTATTATGCTTTAACATCTTTATTCAGTCTCCAGGTTCTGGTTTAGAAGACGCCTGAATCCAAATAAAGTGGAAGCCCACTTGGGAGTTTGTGTGTGTCGAGGGGTGAGGTTGAAAGTCTGCTCTTTGTGTGGGTTTTGCTTTTGATTGGGTCTGGATATTTACTAAGGCTTTGAATATCTTTTTCCTAAGGGCACACAATAACAAGAGTTTTGTGGTTGAATTTCTATTTTGAAGTGGGTGAAATTTCTCCAGGCGCTGCAGAACTCTAGACAGCATCAGGAAAAGGCTTTTCAAAGGAGAACAGCTCATTAAAGCTCTGGAGAGCATCTGGTGTTGCTTTTGTTTGAACACTTCACAGTCAAGGGTTGTGCATGTTGTCCCTGCTCTCACAACCCTCTGTGGGGCAGACGGGTCTACTCTGAGTTGATGGGTGACCCCCCCGGGGGCTCTCCTCCCTCTGGCCGCTCTCGTGCTGCCCAGGACCCCCTCTGCACAGACCCTGTACCTGTGGTCCAGGCTGCTGAACCCCAAACTCCCCTTTGCCTGTCACTCAGCCCCAGAATGCATTGTGGAGAGTGTCGTCACTCATGACTCTGGGGTACAACTTTCTCACTTCAGCTTGAACTTGAACGCCACATAAAATTCCCATGGCTAGTATGCCCATACATGCCCAGATGAGAAATGTGACATAACTTACTCAAGATGATCATCCCTGGATTGCTGCTACACTGTTGTGTTTTTCATCTGCAATTTGGATTGAGCTTTTGTGGGTTGCTCATGATTTTATCAATGAAATGTATTATATGGCTCCTATGGAAATTCCAAAATTGCAAACTTAATATAAAATTGGCTTATAGAACTTAATATAGAATTGGCTTCAAATTTTTCATGCTTGAGTTGGGGACTAATTAAATATTGTTCAGTTTTTACAACCTTGCTAATTTTTTAAAAAGACTTTATATTTTAGTGTATTTTTAAGTTCAGAGCAAAGCTGAGGGGAAGGTATAGGATTTCCTATACACCTTCTACCCCACATGTGCACAACCTCCTCTGTTATCAGCATCCCTCACCAGATGACGCATTTGTTGCAACTGATGAACCTACATTGACAGATTGTGGTCCCCAAAGCCCCTAGTTTACATTAGGGTTTATGCTTGGTATTGTAATTCTGTGGGTTTGGAGAAGTGCATAAGGACATGTGTCCATCATTCTGGTATCATACAGAGTGGTTTTTTTTTTTTTTAATTTCATTTATTTATTTCTGGCTGTGCTGGGTCTTCTTTGCTACACGAGCTTTTCTCTAGCTGTGGTGAGCCGGGGCTACTCTCTAGTTGAGATGCGCTGGCTTCTCATTGCAGTGGCTTCTCTTGTTGCCGTGCACAGGATCTGGGTGGGCAGGCTCAGTAGTTGTGGTACATGGGCTTAGTTGCTCCGCACCATGTGGGTTCTTCCTGGATCAGGGGTTGAACCCGTGACTGCTGCATTTGCAGGTGGATTTCCTATCCACTGAGCCACCAGGGACGCTCCAGATCGTTTTTATGGCCCCCAAGTCCTCCACGTTTTGTGTCCTCATCTCTCCCCCGCCCACTCCCATGTTGAAATTTAATAATTTGAGTAGTATACCTCCACATTCAGTGGGGAATACTTTTATTCCTTTTTAGTATTTAGCCACTGTAGGCAGCATCCACTTGGTAACAGGCCCCAGCACCTTTGTGGGCATCAGTCCTGACTTCTCACACTACTTTTCTCCTCAATAGTTTGTTTTATCATTTGTGACTTTCCCTCCATGGTCAAGGGGGATTGGATTTTTAAACCTGGAGTGGTGTATTTTTTTTTGATACATTTGCAAGCATAGGACTTCCCACATGGTTCAGTGGTAAAGAATCTGCCTGCCAATGCAGGAGCTGCGGGTTTGATCCCTGGGTCAGAAAGATCCCCTGGAGAAGGAAATGGCAACCCACCCCAGTATTCTTACCTGGAGGATCCCATGGATGGAGGAGCCTGGTGGGCTGCAGTCCATGGGGTCGCAAAGAGCAGGACACAGTTGAGCGCACATGCATACACACACAGAAGCGTAGTGTGTGCTTCTGAAATGGGAGCTAACCCTTCTTCTCTCAGTGGGAAACAGAAGTCAGCAAGCTTGGCCCCATGCCTGTGCAGCCTGGCCTGACCCTCCCCTGTCCCCTGCCCCCCACACCCAAAGTGAGCTTGAGGCACAAGCCTGGCTCCCAGCCTCGCCCTTTAGCACAGCCGCCTCTCCCTCCCAGCTGTCCTCCCCTCTCTCCTTCTCTCCTTGGAGTCTGTTGGGCCCTTTTCTCCACTATAGCCTCAGGGTCCTGTTTTCCTGGACTGAGGGTCTGCACTGTCCCCCTGACCTGCGGTGGGGACGGGGGGCAGTGCAGTTGTGCCCTCCTGTGCCCACCTTCCCTCATAGGCCCTCTTCACTCTTTTCTCTGAAAAACTGTGTCTTGGTTTGCAATGACTCTTCCAGAAGTCAGTCTGAGTCATCCAGGGTGTTTAGTCTTTCCTGAGAATAGGAGGGGGCATTGGATAATGGGTGATGTAGGATTCATGAGTCTGTAGCCAAACGTGACCCGCAGAGGTGCCAACAGGACAGAAGGAGTCACGGGTGGCACTGACAGGACACGCGCTCCTCGCCTGCCTCAGGAGGGACTGGACTAAGGCCAGTTTGATGTTTGTCTGCGCTTGCGATAGTCGTGGTGGGGCCACAGACAGGGCAGGGGGCTCGGGGCGGAGGGGAGGCTTGTGGCGGAAGACCCTTCAGGAGGTCTGTGCTTTGGCCATTAGGTAGCTTGATGACCTCAGAAATCCTCTGGATTAGTAGTTATCAGTGGAGCTAGAATCATTCCCTAAGGAAAGAAAAATGAAATTTGCTCAGTTATGTCCGATTCTTAGCAGTCCCATGGACTGTAGCCTACCAGGCTCCTCTGTCCATGGGATTCTCCAAGCAAGAATGCTGGAGTGGGTATTCCCTCCTTCAGGAGATCTTCCCAACCCAGGGATCAAACCCAGGTCTCCTGCATTGCAGATGGATTCTTTACCACCAGGGAAGCCCATTCCCCAAGGAGCCCCTGGGAGCTTGTGGGCACTTTTGTTACCTTGATGGTTTGGGGCACATAGATACGGAGTTGCTGGGGCCAGGGATAAAGGGTGAAGGTGGGGCCAGGGAGATGGATGTCAGAGTTTGCATCCATAGTTTCTTAAAAAAGGAGAAAGCATTTTTTTATAATTCTCTGAGCATAGCACCTACTTCTATTTTAGATATGGTAAAAGAGTACTTTTACACAGTTTAATAAACACTAGGTTTTCTAGGAATGCCTGGGATTTGTAAACAAAGTTTGCTTGGCTTTTTTACTCTCATAAGTTGTATTAATTTCTTTTTTATCATATTTAGAAGTTCAAATATGGGCTTCCCTGGTGGGTCAGATGGTGAAGAATCTGCCTGCAATGCAGGAGACCTGGGTCCAATCCCTGGGTTGGGAAGATCCCCTGGAGAAGGGAATGGCTGCCACTCCTTCTCCTATTCTTGCCTGGAGAATTCCATGGACAGAGGAGCCTGGCAGACTACAGTCTATGGGCCGCAAACTGTCAGACACAGCTGAGCAACTAACACTTTCACAGAAGCTCAGAGCCTTTAAGACAGTCAGTTCAGTTCAGTTCAGTTACTCAGTTGTGTCCCACTCTTTGCGACCCTGTGGACTGCAGCATGCCAGCGTTCTCAGTCCATTACCAACTCCCAGAGCTTGCTCAAGCTCATATCCTTTGAGTCGGTGATGATGGTCCATTGAAAAGGTTTTTGTTCTGGTTTATTTTGTTTAAATGAGAGATGATTGGTAAACTAAAGTTTTCTCCAGTGAGACAAGAGGCCGTAGGGAAAGCTTATATGTAGGGACGGATAATGATGAACTTTTGGGTTATAATGTGTTTCATAGTCAGGATGTAAGAAGAATGTTTAAAGATGGAGAAGTGGGACTTCCCTGGTGGTCCAGTGGTTAAGACTGCATTCCCAATGCAGGGAGCATGAGTCCAACCCCTAGTCAGGGAACTAGATCCTGCACGCTGCAGCAAAGACCTTGGGTGCCGCAACCAAGACCCAGCACAGTCAACTACATTTTTAAAAATGAACAATGAAAAAGCTCAAGATGGAGAGGTTCAGTAGCACTTGATAGACTAGGTAAAACAAGTGGGTTGAAATTATCCCAGAGCCTTTCAAAGGCAGAGCTGAAAAGCTATGCGTGGACATGGAACATGTTACAGGTTAGATCCGTGTATTCTGAATATCTCGTTTAAGGGATATTCCGTGGGGAGGAACTAACCTGATGGCATTGTGTCTGTCTGGGGGCCTATGAAGGAAAACAGAAGCCTGACCGTGGGTGAGTGGAGAAGGCGGGTCCCTTTATAGGGCACCCAGCCTCCGATGGGCAGGGGTTGACTTGGAGCAGTGACTTGGAGGGGGCTGGCCTCAGCGGCGCTTCTCCCTGGGACCTCCGCCTGCCCCAGGGTCCTCACCTCACGTGCGCATGTGTGTGCATGTGTGTGCATGTGTGTGTGGGGGGGGTGTTTATGCATGCCCTGGGGGCCTTGTGACTCCTGGGACCTCCGTCTGCCGCACAGTCCTCACCTCACTCGGGCATTGTGCATGTGCACACATGCCCAAGGCTTCCTCCCTTTCTTTCTCCTCCCAAGAGATGTGGCCCCTTCCTGGGGTTTGTGTC
Source organism: Ovis canadensis (assembly GCF_042477335.2). Classification (NCBI taxonomy): domain Eukaryota; kingdom Metazoa; phylum Chordata; class Mammalia; order Artiodactyla; family Bovidae; genus Ovis; species Ovis canadensis. The sequence goes on from NC_091247.1 coordinate 62,106,646, forward strand.
TGCAGCGGGAGTGGGGCAGGGGCCTGATTCTCCCCACAAACAGCCTGCCCCCAAGTTCCCAGAAAGAAGTGAATTAACAAAGACCAGATGATTCTGGCTGGAAGTTTACTGCGTGCGTATGACGTGAGACATCCACCAGCCCTGATGGTCGGGGCTGCAGGTGAGGCTCGGGGCCAAGCCTGAATCTCCGAGCTTCCTCTGCCCACAGAGACCTTCTGCTTGCCTCCCAGACCCCCCTCCTCAGGCTCTGTGCTGGGGCGACCAACGGAGGTGATGGGTTGTTTTCTTGTTCTGGATCTGCCTCATTTTCCTGGTGCCTCAGTGATAAAGAATCCGTCTGCCGGTACAGGAGATGTGGGTTCGATCCTTGGTTTGGGAAGATCCCTTGGAGAGGGAAATGGCAATCCGTTTCAGTATTCTTGCCTGAGAAGTCACATGGACAGAGGAGCCTGGCAGGCTACAGTTCATGGGGTCGCAAAAGAATCAGATACAACTTAGGGACTAAACCACCACCACCAGGTATCAGACATCAGGACTCTGCTCTGTAACAAAGGAGTCGGTTCTGGACTAGTCTTGTGTCCTCGTGAATCCGGGCAGGGCAGCCTTGTTGTGTCAGGAGGAGGAAGGCTGCCCCTCGACTCTAGCAGACACCCCTTACTCTTCCTCAATGGAAGCTTGGCACGAGGCAGCCCCAGTGGTGACTCAGCCAGGGCACAAAGGTCTGCTCCCACCGCCCAGCCCGATGGAGCACGGTCGCCCAGCCCTGGGTTTATTTTACAGGGAAGGCAAAGTAAAGACCAGCTGCTCGACCTGCTCTGTAAAGCCCCAGAGCCACTCTGCTCAGAGGTGAAGGTGTCGTCCAGACCTAAGGCACTCGGCTCTTTCTGTGCTGACCCGTTGTCAATCATTTTTCTCAGCCTTGCCCTGCACATTACAAGTGTCTTCAGTGAGTGTGGATGAACTTGGCAACTCAGTAAAGTCTGTAGAACAGCCCAGCAGGATGTGAGTTGTGACATCGGGGTGTCGTCTCACTTGAAACCACGGGGTTATCATGTAACCATCACATGGCTCAACTGCGTGCAGGAAGAATCCTCGATGTGGCTTCATAGGCTTAAATATAGTTCAGGGCACCAGACCTGGAGCGGAGATGAGGAAGTTCTATTCAGTGTAGGAAACCGGAGCTTAAAGATAACACGCTGTGATGGGAACCCGGCTTCCCGAGCCTGATAAGCCTGTGGAATAAGGGTGGACACACAGAGCGGGGCCTGTCCCTGAGTGTGGAAGTATCAGGTAAGGACACCCAGGTGGGACTGTGCGTGTGCAGGTAAGAGGACCCCCACAGCCTCCAGAGAAATGGAGGGGATGGCCCAGAGTGGCTGGACAAAGGCACTGTTGTACTTGTGGGTTTGTTTTCCTCTTGTCTTTCTCAGTCATTTGGAAGCAAATCTCAAAAGATGTTTGTCTAAACTTGCAAACCCAGAAGCAGAAAGGGGTCCTAGTAGCCTTTGGCCTGCTATTGTCTGTTCCCTGCTTCAAAGGGCAGCGAGGTAGTCTTGCTTCCTGGGTGTGTGTGTGACTGTGCAATGTGTGTGTAAACAGCTGTTGTTTTATGGGTTTCACACCAGAGTGGGTGAGGGAGGTTACTCCCTATGTTTGCAGAGAAATTGTTAACAACTTTGATAACATTTAGCCCTCCAGTTTATGGTCCTGCAGAGTTTTGCTATAAAAGATCTTAGGAATGCTTTTTGGGGTTTTATTATATTAAATATTTTTAACTCAGATCCTTTCTGGGGTTTTAAAACAGACCGCCAAACGGGTACTGTTTAACACTGTGGTTAGTGAACTTTGGTCGTGCAGTGGTGAGAAAAAACAGCGTGAGGATTGGGGGAGCTATTCTTACTCATTAATGGTAACTGTTTGAAAATTGGCAGGACATTTGGAGGAAAATAATGCAGCAAGTCTGCATTGTAAAACATTTAAGAGGTCATTATTCACCCCAAAAGGATCTCTTGCCTTATACAGGATTCACTGTGAATTTCCTTAAAGATGTAAATGTATTTATGAAACTGTTCAATTTACAGCTAATCTTCAGGAATAGTCGTGTGGTATGGGATGGGTGATGGATCAGGGAGTTTATTATAAATGTATTTATATTTATGTTACACACACACATATATATACACAATACAACCACACGTAACCATGAAATATGGGATAGTGATAGTGATCAAGAGAAGGGAATTATCTTTTTCAGGGGCAAGAAAGGAAAAAAAAAATGTTGAAAAGAGAGTTTCTCAGATGACAGAGAAACGGTGTAGCAGGACCATGGCGTGGACATCCTGCAGTGAAGGCTCCGTGATGGGGCAGGGGGACCCAAGCCTCCTCAGGATGGCTGGAGGAGTCTGAAATCTCACTGACAACTTCTTGATGTCAGTAGCCCTGAGGGTCCCCCAAGAAAAGATAGCACCTTTACAGGAACTTTTAAAAAAGTGTCTTTATTATTTTAAAGCAGAGGCCTTGCAGTGATCTTCAATTAGGACTTGCCCCCAAGTTTTTACAACACATTGAGGATCCACTTGTCCTCAGAAGGAGGGCAAAATGGGAGCTGGCTTCTCTCACTGCCTCCGTGTGGAGGACAGATCTTAGCTACGACTTAGCCTGTCGTTAGCCTGTAGTAATCCATCTGCACTGTGGACTAGAGTTAAAGGGTGGGTGACGTGAGGGCATGTGTAGGAAAGTATTTATGTTCCACAGGTGTGCATGCTAAGTCGCTCAGTTGTGTCTGACTCTTTGCGACCCCATGGCCTGTAGCCCAAGCTCCTCTGTCCATGGGCTGTTCCAGGCAAGAATACTGGAATTGTTGCATTTCTCCTCTAGGAAATCTTCCTGATGCATGGATTGAATCTCCAGGTCTCTGGTGTTTCGTGCACTGACAGGCGAGCTCTTTACCACGGAGCCACCTGGAAAGTCCCTTTATGTTTCGCAAGTCGCTATAAGTATCCCATGGTATCGACAGGGGAATTGGGTGCTTTAGCCCTCCAGGTGAGAGTTGGGGGGTCAGGTACATAGAACATGAAAAATGGAAAAATAGATTTACCAAATCATCTTGCTGGGGGCGAGAAGAGGTAGATACGCCCTAGGCAGTGTACTGATGGGCTTTAATCCTGTGCTGAAAGGAGGTTCCTTTGCTGCTAGAAGGAAGCTCCTTGCACATGATGGGGGGGCGTGGCACCTAGTCCTTGGGCTCAGCCGTTTGTGGTCTTTCTTGTTGCTGATGGGCTGGCTCAGGGCCGCCTTCCGCACTGACTTACTCACTGGGCCTGGTTATCCTTGAAACACTGAGGTACAGCTGAAGAGCATGGCTTTTACGGTGACCAGACTTGGGTTCAGATCTTACTTTTGCCACTTCCATGATTCTGAAAAAGTTATTTACTATGTGAGTTGCAGATTCTTCATCTGTGAATGATCATAACCTGTAATCTATGAATAGGGAGGATTAATTGAGATCACGTATGTAGAAGGGTTCTAGCTTGGTACTTGGTGAGATCCAGGTGGTTGACAAACATTCTCTCCTGCCCCTACCTTTTTTTTTTTTTTTGGTCTGTAACAGGTCTTAGTTGCAGCCCTCGGGATCTTCAGTTGCTGCGTGAGGGATCTGTCTAGTTCCCTGATCAAGGATCTGGCTCCATCCCCTGTGTTGGGAGTGCAGAGTTTTAGCCATTGGACCACCAGGGAAGTCCCAGCCCACCTCTTTTTAAAAACTATTTTTATTGTAGTAAAATACCTCTAACATAAAACTCTCCATTTGAACCATTTTAAGGTATAAGTTTTAGTGCATTAACTACATCCACATGCTCTACAACCGTCACCTCTCTCCATTGACAGGACTTTCCGTCATGCCGAGTACTGTGCACCTGAAGCCCTAACTCCCCACCCCTGCTCCCCACCTCAACGGCTCCAATGCGTTTCCTGCCTCTGAACTTGCTCGTGCATCTTACATGAGTGGGTCATATGACACGTGACGTGTGGGTCATACGACACGTGACGCAAGTGGGTCACATGATGCATGATACACACAGGTCATGTGACATGAGTGGGTCACATAACACTACACGAGTGGAACATGCGTGGGTTGTAAGACGTGACGCAAGGGGGTTGGATAAGACATGACACAACTGGGTCACGTGATGCATGATACACATGGGTCATACAACACATGACACATGTGTATCAAAGCAGTGTGACGTGTGGGCCACACGACACGTGACACACGTGGGTCGTATGACACGTGACCTCAGTGTCTGCCCTTCCACGTAGCGGCATGACTTTGAGGCTCACCCTGCTATACATGCATCTGGGTGGCTTTCCTTTCTGTGGCGGCTGTTACTCCATTGTGTGGATGGGCCACATTTTGTCACCACTCATCTGTCGAGGGACCCACGGCAGTTCCTGCCTGCTCTCTGTTGTGGGAGTGCTGCGGTGCACTTGGGGGTGCGGGCGTCTGAGTCCCTGTTTTCAGTTCCGTGGGGTGGGGACCCGGAGGTGGGATTGCCAAAGCGTATAGTAATTCTCTGTTGAACTTTCTGAGGGTCCACCAAACTGTTTCTTGAGCTTTGGTTTTTACTTTACTTTGGATATTTGGAGCTTGCCTCCTTAAAGACCTGAAACTCCTGGAGGAGGTCAGGGTTGAAAGGAACCATGTTCTGTTTAGTGTCTGAGATTTTCACGTGTTTTCTCCCCTCTTCAGAGCAACCCCCCACTATCGTGCCCAGCCACTGCTGCAGAGACTTTATCTTCCTTCTTTTGCTTTTTCCTTGTTCAGCCTCCTCCCCTCTCTTCCCTTTCCCTTCCTCCCCCTGCTCTGCCCATCCCCCCACCTTCTCAAAGGGGCATGGCAGGGGATCCTGCAGGGGTCGTCCTCCACTCCCCTCTCCCCCTGCCCAGACCCTGCATTGCTGTCATGGTGGGAGGGGTCCTGGAGACGAGATCCTGGCATGCTTGTCAAGCTTCCTTCAGCCAGATCCCAGAAGGGTTGGCACCTATAATCAGTGATGGCAAGTGTTTGGGGAAAGGTGGGTGGAGAATAAGAAAATAATATCAACCGTGAGGACATCATAAAAGTGGCTTTTCCAAAACCCGTCCAGAAATGAAGCCCGGGCTGCTCAGTCAGAGGTGACGGCTTCGTCAAGTTGCTCTTCATCCCTGTGGTCCTGATTCACCCGGTCAGTCATTGAAAGTCTGTATTCAGTGTGACTTTGCTCATTTCTCAGGCCATTATGAAGGTCTCATTCATTATGTGTCTGACCAGGCCCTGCCATCAGTAAAGGATGTATCCATGCTACAGTTAGGATAGAGCAACATTCAAATTTAGACGGTAGCAGTGAGTTATTAATAACAGTCCTAAGGAGTCCTGAGCCGCTGCCAGAATTTCAAAGTTAATTGTAATGATTTGTGAGGATCTAAGAGGAAGGAGTGGGTGGGGCCCTAGGAGGGGCTGAACTCTGAAGGCTCTCTGCCTGCCCGCCTGGTGGGACCCAAGTCTCTCCCTGGCTCTGTGACTCACCCCAGGGTGGCTGAATCAGCTCCTCAGTGTGTCTACAGGACTTCTAAGGCTCTGAAAGAAAGGGAAGCCTGTTTGTTGAGAGCTCAGTTAGTGTTGCTGATGGTGGAAACACATTCCTTTGTTTATAGTACTTGTAGCCCTGGAGGGAGTTTGATACACACTTTACAGACAGGAGTCCAGCCTGCAGGTGAGGAGACCTGGGCAGGTTCCAGGCCAGGCTGCCCCGAACCCCACCCTGGGCTGCGTGCTACCCTCAGAGGATTCAAAGCCTTCTGTTCCCTGAGCTTGGACGGGGGTGCCCGAGTTTTCAGCTCCTTGTCCTCTGAATGGTTTCTGGGCCACGTCTCTTCATTCTGGAACAGGTCTGTGATCTTGTCTAGGACGACTGTCCATAATACATCAAATGAGCCATGCCACATTTGCACAGTTTTCTAGCAACCACGTGTAGAAAAGAACAGATGAAGTTAATTTTAATAATAGATTTGATGTGACTCAAAACGCCAAACTATTACCGTGTCCAGACTATATCCACACTATGATCATGTTAACAGTTGCTGGGACATTTTACATTTCTGAGGAATCCCGTGTGTATTTCACACATAAAGCTTGTCTCGATTCAGATAAGTTGCTGCCTGGCTGGCAGCTGCCCGACTGGACCGCGCAGAGCTGAGACAAGGCGCGAGGCTCACCCAGCACAGAGGCTTCGCTCCAAAGCCCGAGAGGGAGTGTGGGCTGGAAGGCAGCTTCTCCGGAGACGGGACAGTCCCGTCCGTGGGCGGCAGGGCGTCATCGTAGTGTGAGCATCTTTCTGACTGAAGGGCTGCTTGTGGGGATGATAGCCACACGGGCTCCGTGTCCACCACCAGCTGCCACCGCAGGAAAACTGCGCAGGAAAACTGCCAGATGCTGAACCGTGATTGGGCAAGGATGACGTGTCTTGGCATGTTTCCTGGCTATTGAGGATGGAAACCTCAGCCTGTAATATGTGTGTGTATGCTGCGGGGGCTGTGACATGCCTGCGGAAACAGCCCTGAGTGAGCGCCCTTATATGGGGATTCCCAGGCTTCAACTCCACTTGGAGCCGGATAAGTGACAGGGCAGACTTCTCTTCCAGCAAAGCAGAAAGTATTTTTAAAGGTTCTCGGAATTTCCCCTTCATCCTTTTCTTCCTGTGGTTCTGCCTGCGTAGTTGCCTTTGACCTGCTTCTCTTCCATCTCTCAGTCTTTCCCCGCCGAGCTCACTGTATCTAGTTGTCGTTGTGTTGAGCTGTGTGAGTTCTTTACGGATTTTAGGTATGAGCTCCTTGTCATATGTGTGGTGTGACTTTCTGTCATATGTGTGGTGTGACTTTCTCCCGTCTCTAGGTTCTCCTTCACTCTAGATTGTGTCCTATGCCACACAGAAATGTTTAATGTTGATACAGTTCCCACTGCCTGGTGTTATTTTTGTTGCTCTTTTTTGGGGGGTCATATCCAGTAAATTGTAACAAAATCCAATATAATGGTTTCTCTCCTGTGTTCTCTTCTAAGAGTTTTGTCTGAGCTGTTTGGAGTCAGCTTCTGTTTATGCCGTGAGGTTAAGAGCCCAGCTTTATTCTTTTGCTTGAATGAATGCTTGAGTACGTTTTTCCCACCATTTGTTGAAAGGACTGCACTTTCTCCCACTGAGCAGTCTTGGCACCCTTTTTGAAACCATTTGACGGTATGTGGAGGGTTTATTACCAGCCCCGAGTTCTCTCCCCTGGTCTGTGTGTCTGAACTCTTGCCAGCACTGCACTGTTTACATTATTGGAAATTTATAGATTTGAAATCAGGAAGTTATGAAACCTCAGACTTCATCTTTTTCAAGATATTTTGGCTTGGGGCGGGGGGCGTGTTCCTTGAGGTTCCTGTGACTTTTGGAATGGATTTTTCTATTTCTGCAAAAGATATCATTTTGTTAGGCTCTTTGAAAAAAGGGCCTCATTTTTTCCCCGTTCATAAATAAACTGATGAAAATACTCTATATGATAGGAAAAAAGAGCAAAAAATATTATTGTTTAATGCTAGTTTTCAAAGTATACTTCAAATATAGCTTTCAAAATAATTGTTTATTTCAACAATTCTCTGCAAAGATGAGGGTTTTCAATGCTACTTGCTTTCCCCTTTTTATAAAATACTTTTTAACTCTGCACATGCTGCAGGTCAGTAACCGCCCTCTGTAGCCAGGACATAGAAAACAGTTTGTTTTAATTAAAGTTAACTGACACTGTGGCCAGAGCACAGTCCCCTTACTTTAGGTATTTTGGCTTGTTTGGGGGGAAATTTATGAATCTTCCTGAACGTCAGTTTCGAGGCCCAGGAAATGGTTCTTAAATTCAGCCTCTTTAATCCATCCCACATGGGGTTTTCCTGATGCCTCAGCTGGTAAGGAACCCGCCTGCAATGCAGGAGACACAGGAGATGCGGGTTCCATCCCTGGGTCGGGAAGATCCCATGGAGGAGGAAATGGCAGCCCACTCCAATATGCTTGCCTGGGGAATCCCATGGACAGAGGAGCCTGGTGGGCTACAGTCCATGGGGTCAGAGAGAGTCGGACACGGCTGAGCACGCATGGCACAGCATCATAGCCCAAGCTGTGGGGTCTACCGTTGAGTCTTTCTGGAGAGGCTGGGGGTCTGTGTGTTGAGGCAGGACACCCCCTCCTACCCCCATCATCGGTCTGGCTCTGTCAGCCCCTTCTTTCAGCCTTAAGATCTCATGGTGGTATGCTGCCAAACCCCGAAAGACATGAGCAGTGCTATTAGCTGCGCAGGCGAGTGTTCTGCGTGGTTAGGTTAGGTGGTTGCATCAGTGGTCAAGTCATGTGGAGGTGACGATGTGCTGTGGAAATGAGGTGGGAGTGGGGCCCTTGAGGGGGCTCAGCTTGGTGTGAGACAAAATGTAACAAGTGCGTGGGTTCAGTGTCCTGTCCTGCATCCCTGGTGAAGGCGCATCTAACGAGGACATGACGAGGATGTGAGGAAAAAGCCCAGAGGTGCTTGGAGCAGGTGGATGGGTCATCAGGGTCTAAATTTGACTTACTGGGCACAGCCCACCTTGAGGCTCTGCAGTGTGCAGACCTTTGTAGGAAAGTGCACAGAAGCACGTACACAGACATGTTCTGATAACACAGAGGAGTCCTCTCCCCTCCACAGCTCGTGATTGTAATGGTGACTCAATTTCTGAAGTTTTTCTAGAAGCCTTGTGTTGAATGAGACAGTTAAAATATTGTGAATTCTTGACAATTGAATAAGCTGGCAGTTTACCAGCACAGGCCAAGTTTGATCCTTTCCAGCAGTGGCGTGTGTGTGTGTCATCTGTGTGTATGTATATGTGTGTATCTGTGTGTCTGTGTGTGTATATGTGTGTGTCAGTGTATATGTGTGTGGTTGTGTGTGTGTGTGATCCTTTCCAGCAGGTGGTGTGTGTGTGTACATGTGTGTGTGGTATATGTGAGTGTGTGGTGTGTGTGTGTGTGAAACAGGGAAACACACAGCCCTGTGTGTGTGTGTCTGTCTGAAACAGGGAAACACACAGTCCTGTGTGTGTGTGTGTGTGTGTGTGTGTGTATGTAAGAAACGAGGAAACACACAGCCCTGTGTGTGTGTGTGTGTGTGTGTGTGTGTGTGTGTGAAAAATAGGGAAACATACAGCCCTCTGTGTATGTGTGTGAAATAGGGAAGTACACAACCCCCCCGTCCACCTCCACAAACCAGAATTTCCTTGTGTACATTTTCTTTCTTTCCCCTTTTCCATTTGCAAGGAGAAGTGTGGTTCTTTGGGGACCTCACTGGTGGGCCAGTGGTTCAGACCCCGCGCTCCCAGTGCAGGGGGAATGGGCTTGATCCCTGGGGGGAGAACCAAGATCACACATGGCGAAAAAAAAAGCCACCAGGAATGCTTTTCCCTTAAAAGACTTCTCCCACATGTCCTCACATTAATTTCTCAGCTCGTTTCTCAGTGTCCTGTTTATGGTGATAACTACCAGCTGTGGGTTCCTGCCCTGTGTCAGGCTGTGCCTGTCACCTCTAACCCTGCCCTAACCCCTGCAGGGCTCACGTCGTTCAATTAGGACTGGTGTGTAGGAAGCTGCTGTAGACCGCCCAACCAGTTACCTTTCCAGTATATCAGTGAACTAAATTAAATGTCTACTCTCAACGAAGGTACTTGTTTGCAAATAGACTTTTTCACCAGGCAGATCTTAGATGTGATCTGAGGGGCAAAGAAAGCTTTCTGCTGAAAAGCATCTCTCTCTGTGGGTGATATTTCCATGTTGCTGTTCAAAATGATGAAGGTAACTGTCAGGTGAAGATGTTCTGGGGGTATTCTAGCTTTAACCTTTAACCTTGTAAAGAGGTTTGTCAGACTTTTTTTTTCTTTTCACAACTTTAGAGAATTGAAGGACATGTATGACTTCTTATAAGCTGGGAGGAAGGAAAAATCAATAGAAGCAGAGAGTGAAGAGGACGTACTTCCCTGGTGGCCCACTGGTTAAGACTGCACCTTCCAGCAGAGGGCGTGTGGTTCAGTCCCGGGTCAGAAAGCTAAGATCCCACATGCCTCTTGGCCAAAAACCAAAACATAAAACTGAAACAACATTGTAACAATTTCAATAAAGACTTCAGAAATGGTCCACGGAAAGAGTGAAGATGGACAGCTGGGCGGTGGGCATCAAGTGGAGGTCAGTGATGCTGAAACACCTGTTCGGAATTTTTCAGAGGATGAAGTCCTGAATGTCGGACACGGCTGGTTTGGGAAGAGAAGGGTGTGTCTGTTTCCTGAGCCTCACAGTCCTGTTCCTCTTGGCTCCAGCAGCTGTGGTCTTCCTCTCTGTGTGGGGTGTCCCGGCGGGAGTGCTGCCTCGGCTGGGCTGGGCAGGTGTGTTTGGGTCAGACTCTGTCTTGGCTCTACTGTTGCAGGCACCATGGAAGCTTGGGGTGTGTCTTTCTGTTGTTGTAAACCCGGTGCTCGTCCTTGTGAAGGCTGTGATTGGGGGTCTTTGGGGCATTCACTTTGGGAACCTACTGTCCGATATGTTGCTTAAGGAGTTAGCATTTTATAAAGAAAAGTCTGTTTTCTCACGGTTATACAGTAAATGGTGTTTTATGTGTGTTTATCAGATGTGGTTCAGTCTGCAGGCCAAGCCTAGCCGCAGCCTGTGAGCCAAGAATGGTTTTGACAGCTTTTAATATCTGAAAAACATGAAGGTGTGAAAATCACATGATATTCAAACATCAGTCTTAGGACGCAACCCAGCGTCTGTTAGCTGTCATCCAGGGCTGCCTCTGAGCCACAGAGGGGAGTGAAAAGTCACAACAGAGGCCTGGGGCCCTCAGAGCCTGAAATTGTCATACTCTGACCGTTTGGTCCAGTGGTTAGGACTCGGTACTCTCGCTGCCAGGGTCTGGGGTTTGATCCCCTATTGGCGGGCTGAGATCCCAGAAGCCTCATGGTGCCACCAGAAAGAAAGAATCTGCTGACCCTGCCATGGAGGAGGTTGCAGCTGCTGCTGCTGCTAAGTCGCTTCAGTTGTGTCCGACTCTGCGACTGCATAGACGACAGCCCACCAGGCTCCCCCGTTCCTCGAGATTCTCCAGGCAAGAACACTGGAGTGGGTTGCCATTTCCTTCTCCAGTGCATGAAAGTGAAAAGTGAAAGTGAAGATGCTCAGTCATGTCCGACTCTTAGCGACCCCATGGACTGCAGCCCACCAGGGTCCTCCGTCCATGGGATTTTCTAGGCAAGAAGCCTGGAGTGGGTTGCCGTTGCCTTCCCCCATGGAGGAGGTTAGCAGTCGTGAAAACTCTGTTTGATGTTAAATTTTAGACATCACTGCATTCAGATCCTTTCAAGTTAAATCCAGTTCTGTGGCAATGGCCAGATAGTAGTGTACTTTAGTTACATCAAACTAGTCCTCCCTTGGTCACCATCCTCATGAGTGGACTCTTGTGATGACTGGGAACTTGCAAACTTCCTTCCTCCCTGTTCTGGAAGGAAAACTGGAGACGTGTCGGAGCACCTGGGAGCTGACCTTGGTGGGAGTGGGAGGAGGAAGGGGACATCTGTGGGATGTGGGGTGATCTGAATCGAGCCCAGCACGTGGCAGTCAGACCTGTGCTCACCTATGGGAAGGTCTGTGTCTGTGTGTGTTTGAGCGGATGGCTAATTTATGTCGTTACTTTTTAGTGGGATCCCATGGTTTCTCGATTTCCCCGTCTTATGAGTCTCAACTGGATGCTGAGTCCTGCTCCCACTGGAGGGGCTGAGCCCGCACAGGCCTGGGGTCGGCTGGGGGGTGCAGCCGGGATAACGGGCAGGGCAAGCACCCCTGTACAGTCATCACACACCCCACCGCACAGAGTGAACAGAATGTAGTTAAGCCAGTGGTCTGCTCCCTTCACCAAGTTAGTGCTTGAGTGCACACGCTCTCACACGAGGACCTGTTTCTGTACGTCTAGTCAGGGCCGCTGTGTGTACGCTCTAGGCTTGCGTCTCTCCGGCCTGCGTATTCAGAGGAGAGGTGCTGGCCTCTGGTAAGGTCTGCTGGGATGAGCACCGGGTCTGCGCGTCAGCCTCCCACTGTGGACCGGCGTTGTCTCTGTTACTTCTTCCTGCTTCTTCGCTCCTGGGTTTGGAGTCTACACACAGGCCCCCCACTCGCCTCCCAGGGTGGTTGCGTCTGGACGCCGGCCCGTCTCACCTGGCTGTGCTGGTGTTAGGACTAATTTAAACCTTCCTATGTTGGATATATCTTACATTCATCCTTTTTTCCCCTACAGTTCATGTCCACCAACTTTCTCATCACCTTTGACTGGGCTTCATAGCATGTTTTTAAAATTTTCCCTTTTTTCCAGCTTTCTTGAGATGTAATTGACATGTAATTTCATGTAATTTTAAGGTGTATAATGTAATGATTTGAGACACGTATATAGTTTCCCAACATGTTTACCACAATAAGGTTAATTAACCCACCCACGACCACGCATAATTACCATTTTGTTGTGGTGAGAACATAAAATTTCTTCTCGTGAAAGGACTTTCATGTATACAGTATTGTTAAGTATTGTCCCCATGCTGGACAGCATATCCCCAAAGCTAATTGGTCTCGTAACTGGAACTCAACTCTATATCCTCTGACCAGCATGTCCCCTCCCCTCCCCGGCCCAGTCCCTGGCATCACCCTTCTGCTGTTTCTGTGGGTTCAGCGTTGTTTGATTCCACGTGTAGATTCGATCACGTAGTATTTGTCTCTCTCTGTCTGATTTATTTCGCTTCGTGTAATGCTCTAGCAGTCCATCCATGCTTTTGCAAATGGCAGGATGTCCTTTTTATGCTGAGATGCTTTCCTCTGTGTGTGTGTGTGCGTGCGTGCCTGTGTGTAAGAGAGAGAGAAAATTTCTTTATCTGTTCACCCCGCGATGGACCCTCGGGTTGTCTGTGTGTCTTGGTCCTTGTGAGCGGTGCTGCCATAACCGTGAGAGCACAAAGCTGTCTCTGCGATCATGATTTCATTTCCTTCCAGTATACACCCGGACGTGGGATTGCTGGGTGACACAGTAGCTCTATTTTTAGTTTCTTTGAGGAACCTCCCTGCTCTGTTCAACAGTGGCTGCCCACACTGACATTCCCACACACAGAGCATGGGGGTTCCCTTTTCCCCCCCACATCCTTGCCAGCATTCGCTGTTTCTTGCCTTTTTTATAAAAGCGTTACTGACAGGTGTGAGGTGACATTTCACTGGAGTTTGATTTGCATTTTCCTGATGAGTAGTGATGTGGAGCATTTTCTGTGTACCTGTTGGTCATCTGTAAGTCTTTGGGGAAATGTTTGGCTTTTTGTTTTTGGTTTTTACTTTTGAGCTGTATGCATTTTTAAAATATGCATCTTAGGTATTAACCGCTTATGTGGCATGTGATTTGAAAATTTCTTCTTTCATCTGTACATTATGTTTTCATTTTTTTATTGTTTCTTTTGCTGAACAGAGGCTTTTCAGTTTGATGCAGTCCCACGTGCCGACTGCTTTGGTGGCTTGCGTTCTTGGTGGGCACATGAAGAAAGTCGTTGCCAGGACGGATGTCAAGTTGCTTTTCCTTTCTGACTTCTCCTGGGAGTTTGTAGTTTCAGGTCTTGCGTGTAAGTCCGTAATCCCCGCTGAGTCCGTCTTTGTGCGTGGCGTGAGGTGGGCGTCCCGTTTCCTGTGTTTGCATCGTGCCATGCTTTCTGTGCTGTCATCAAGCACCATTCACAACTGGTCAGGTAGGCTTCTAGCATTGGTCACATACAGAGTGGGGGACACTCGGGTTCTCACTGTGGGTCGCTTTCCTGTGACGCTGCCCCTGAGAATGAGCTAACAATGCCCCTTTTCGGACTTGCCTTTTCTGCAAATTGTGTGCATGTAATACCTCAAGGAGCCACATGGTGGCAGAAGTGCAGCTTCAAAACCTGTTGGTGTACAACCCTGTTCCAAGAGAAGCATGCTCTGCGTCTTCATTCTTTTTAATGAAAATGTAGAATGTAATGCTTCCCAGGTGGTGGCGCGGTCACAGAATCAGACACGACGGAGAATGTACGTGCATGCACACACATACAGAGAATTAAATAGGAGCCTCCAAGTACCTATCACCCGCCTTAAATAAAGCGTTACAAATACAGTTGTATCACTGGGTGCACTTTATTGATGATTTTCCCTCCTACTTTTCCCCCAGGAGGAAACTAAGCTCTTGTTTATCCTTTTATTAAACATTTGTGTAATCTTAACAGTGCATATAATTGTTCAGTCGCTCAGTCATGTCTGACTCTTTGCAACCCATGGACTGCAGCATTCCAGGCTTCCCTGCCCTTCACCATTTTCCGGAGCTTGCTCAAACTCATGTCCATTGAGTTGGTGATGCCATTCAACCATCTCATCCTCTGTTGTCCCCTTCTCCTGCCTTCAGTCTTTCCCAGCATCAGGATCTTTTCCAGTGAATTGGCTGGTCACATCAGGTGGCCAGCATTGCAAAGGATTATTTATTCTTTTTCACGCAGAATCTAGGGATCAAAGCCACGCATGCCTCCTGCAATGGAAGCAGGGGGCCTAAACCACTGGACCTCCAGGAAAGTGCTTGTTTATTTTGTTTCAGATTTTATATAATGTGTATCATCTGTGTTACTATGCAAATTGGGCTTTTCTCTCAGCCTTGTTCTTGGTTCATTCATGGGTTGTCTGTGAAGCTTTAGTGAGCTATCTCTCTTCTCTGGGATTCCCTGATAGCTCAGCTGGTAAAGAATCCGCCTGCAATGCAGGAGACCCCAGTTCAATTCATGAGTCAAGAAGATCCCTTGGAGAAGGGAATGGCTACCTACTCCAGTATTCCTGGGCTTCCCTAGTGGCTCAGCTGGTAAAGAATCCGCCCACAATGTGGGAGACCTGGGTTCGATCCCTAGGTTGGGAAGATCCCCTGGAGAAGGGAAAGGCTACCCGCTCCAGCATTCTGGCCTGGAGAATTCCATGGACTGTATAGTTCATGGGGTCGCAAAGAGTCGGACATGACTGAGTGACTCTCGCTTTACTTTCACTCTCTTCTATAGCTGTGCGGTGTTGAATGAAGAACTCACAGCATGTTATATCTACTTTTCTGTTGACAGACATCGAGGCTGTCAATAGAGGGCTTGCAGACCAGGAGCTGGAGGCATAGGCCCCCCTCAGTCCGCTGTTCTGTACAACACACTTGGTCTTGAGAAAACTTGTTTCTTTAGAATCTTTGCCTTTTTCCCTGAACTCTTGGAAACCTGAGTCTTCACCAGACCCTGAAGGGAGACGGTCTCCAAGCAGTCCAGGAATCCAGTGACATCAAAGATTCACGTCTGACTCTGTCCACTGGCTTTTGCTCCCGAAACTAGAAGGAAGGTCCGTGTCAGTGGCCTCAGTCTCCTTTTGAACCTTCGGTACCTGTCCACCACTTTCATCCAGGTCGACCGGGGTCCTGGCTCCAGGAGGGAACGTGGGCTGGTGGGACGGGGAATGGGGTGGGGATGTGGTTCAGTCTCTCCAGCCTGTGTTTAGTCTGGGGTTGTTCTCAGGGTTCCTGTGCCCACAGTGGCTAGGAAACACCCTCCCACCCCCCTGGAGTTCTTGTCTCTGGACTGATAGTAAAATTGACACAAGATAGATGAACAGGAGACAAAGAGGCAAGTCTTAATTCCTGCACACGGAGGGAGGCAAGTCTTAATTCCTGTACACGGAGGTCTCACAGAAGTGGGACCCAAAATGTGGCCAAAGAAGGTGGCTTTTATATTCGTTAGACAAAGAAACAAATTTGAGATGAGTTGCCAGGACAATGGCAACCCACTCCAGTGTTCTTGCCTGGAGAATCCCAGGGACAGGGGAGCCTGGTGTGCTGCCGTCTATGGGGTCACACAGAGTCGGACACGACTGAAGCAACTTAGCAGCAGCAGCAGCAGCCAGGACAAAGAGGGGCTTACCTAGTGGCTCAGATGGTAAAGAAAGTGAAAGTCACTCAATCTTGTCCGACTCTTTGCAACCCAATGGGCTATACAGTCCATGGAATTCTCCAGGCCAGAATACTGGAGTGGGTAGCCTTTTCCTTCTCCAGGGGATCTTCCCAACCCAGGGATCGAACCCAGGTCTCCCACATTGCGGGCGGATTCTTTACCAGCTGAGCCACCAGGCAAGCCCCAGATGGTAAAGAATCTGCCTGCAATGCAGGAGACCTGGGTTCAGTCCCTGGGTCAGGAAAATCCCACTCCAATATTCTTTCCTGGAGAATCCATGGACAGAAGAGCCTGACAGGCTACAGTCCACAGGGTTGCACAGTCAGACAGGACTGAAGCGACTTGGCACGCATGCACACGTGACAGAACAAAGACACGCAGGCTTTGGACGCTCAATTAGTGAAGAATCTGAGCAGTCTGGCCTGGGGTTGGTCCCCTAACGAGGCTGAGGGTTTGTTTGTTCAGGTTCTCTGTCTCCACCGATAAGCAGATCCTTTATGGAGGCTCAGCTCCTGCCTCGGGGGGTGGAGGAGGGGTCACAGTGTCCATGTCGCAACCACCATTCTTAAGTACCTGTAGTTTAGAGTAATCCATGTGCCTTCGAGGAACATTTGGGGGCAGTTTCCCCTAGGCCCCTCACTGTGTGTCCCTGGAGCTCCTGGGTGGGCTTGTCCACCTGAGAGGCTCGGACAGACCTCCTGCTGACCAGTGGATGGGAGCTTGGGCCCGGGGGCAGTAGCGAGGCCGAGTGTTGCTCCACACGCCCCCTTGGTGGCTGTGCTTGTCTAGACACCGACCTGCTTTGACACTTGGTCGCCTCTTCTGCACAGCGAGGGTAGTGATGATCCGTGCCCGGCGGGACTGGGATGAACGCTGGATGGGCCATGAGCTGTGAGCAGTACTTCCATCAGCTCCGCACACAGCACCACGCGGACACGTCTGTCTGTGTCCCAGCCTTTTCTTTTGTAATACTTTTTGAAAATCTTAGATTCAAAGTGGATTTAAATGCTGGCTTTCCACAGGCAGGATTGAGGCAGAAGGGGTGCAGCTCGGGGTTCCTGTCTGGTTCGTCACCCCCCTCACCCCCTCCTCTCCCTAAATGCCCACCCCCCAGTCTCTCCTCTGAAGGCTAGGCCTCCTGGCTCCCAGGTCTGTGAGAGGGGTCTTTGCAAAACAAGTTTGATCTCAGGCCCCTGTGGTTCCCAGGCTCTTAGGATAAAGAGACCTTTGAGAGACAACCCCTCATCCCGCCTGGCTCTCTAATCTCATCCCCGCCCCCCCTGGTTTTGATGGATGACTTTCATCGAGGTTCCCCAAGAGGAGGAGGGGCGCTTTCAGAGGAACTGGCAAGCAGGTTAGGGACCGTGTTTTTGGTGACTTCTTTTCTGGACAGTGGATTCAGCCCTCTCACACTCTGCTCTACTGTTTGAACCTGCGCATGAGAAATGTGGGGTCTGAGCCTTCATGGATGACAAGGAGGCCAGTGTCTGGGGGGAGGGAGTATGGACGAGAGAGGGGACTGCTCTGCTCTATCAGGGAAACTTTGCTTACCCCAAAGGTGACTACTCATGTGATAAAATGTAAACTGAAAAGAACTCAATTCCACTGAGTTCAGAGTGTTTGCAAAACAAAATTCTTCTCATCATACGAGGAGATTAATGGCCTGGCAGCGTCCAGCTGCTCAGGCATCTGCAGCCTGAGGCTCCTGGTCTAGGGAGGGAGCCTGACGTGGGTCCCACCCACTGCTAGCCAGGAGGCCTGTGCAGCCTCAGCCCCCTCCTCCAAGGAGCCTGCCATGCAGGACACTGGCAGCCTGTCTTCAGGACAGAGGGTTTAACCAGCTCTCTTCACTCCCCGTGGCCTGAAGGGAGTGCGTGGAGCAGGCACACTGAGAACCTCGCTGACTCAGCTGAAGGGGCAGACCAGGGCCGGTGTTCTAGTTTTTATCACGAAAGAAAGTGTTCATGCTCATGGGAGGTGCTCAGCCCTACAAATACACAGTGTCAGGGATTCTGCGAGGAAAGTAGCATTTCCCAAAATCATGGAAGGGATGTGCCTTTATGATTCTCACTTAGGTAACGTCCGCTTGTTAAATGCAGAAGCAAAACAGGGTTAGGGTTAGGAGTTTCAAAGCTCCGGGGCATTCATCTCAAGCTTCAGTTCAGTTCAGTTCAGTTCAGTCGCTCAGTCATGTCCGACTCTGCGACCCCATGAATCGCAGCATGCCAGGCCTCCCTGTCCATCACCAACTCCCGGAGTGCACTCAGACTCGCGTCCATCGAGTCGGTGATGCCATCCAGCCATCTCATCCTCTGTCGTCCCCTTTTCCTTCTGCCCCCAATCCCTCCCAGCATCAGAGTCTTTTCCAATGAGTCAACTCTTCGCGTGAGGTGGCCAAAGTACTGGAGTTTCAGCTTTAGCATCATTCCTTCCAAAGAACACCCAAGACTGATCTCCTTTAGAATGGACTGGTTGGATCTCCTTGCAGTCCAAGGGACTCTCAAGAGTCTTCTCCAACACCACAGTTCAAAAGCATCAATTCTTCGGTGCTCAGCCTTCTTCACAGTCCAACTCTCGCATCCATACATGACCACTGGAAAAATCATAGCCTTGACTAGACAGACCTTTGTTGGCAAAGTAATGTCTCTGCTTTTGAATATGCTATCTAGGTTGGTCATAACTTTTCTTCCAAGGAGTAAGTGTCTTTTAATTTCATGGCTACAGTCACCATCTGCAGTGATTTTGGAACTCAAAAAAATAAAGTCTGACACTGTTTCCACTGTTTCCCCAACTATTTGCCATAAAGTGATGGGACCAGATGCCATGATCTTCGTTTTCTGAATGTAGAGCTTTAAGCCAACTTTTTCACTCTCCTCTTTCACTTTCATCAAGAGGCTTTTCAGTTCCTCTTCACTTTCTGCCATAAGAGTGGTGTCATCTGCATATCTGAGGTTATTGTTATTTCTCCTGGCAGTCTTGATTCCAGCTTGTGCTTCTTCCAGCCCAGCGTTTCTCATGATGTACTCTGCATGGAAGCTAAATAAGCAGGATGACTCAAGCTTAGCATCATCGTAAACTGATGAGTCTCTCGGAATCAGTTGGTCGGACAACTAAACCAACTAAGAAAACTTAGGAAATGCCTGCTGTACCATGTACCTGGCCTTGTCGACCAGAGATGAAGTAGCTGTATAGCTTCTCTGGGAAGGGTGGTATCTGGTGGTGGGGGAGGTGGAGACCCTCGTCCCAAAGCCCCCTGTGAGAGGGACCCCTGCAGTGACACTGAGCGGGGATTGGCTGGGGTAGGGGGCACTGCAGGGTTTTCTAGGACCTTTGAGTTTATGTTTGGGAAGACCTCTTGCAAATGTGGAGGACAGAGAGGAGGGTGAGGCGAGAGTCAGAGATGAGCTGGAAGGTGGGGAGAAGTTGAGGAGGACAGCAGGGACTCCTCTGAACTGGAGTCTGGCCGCGGCTGAGCTCAGGGCTCCCCCTGCCTTTGGCAGGGGAGTCCCTGTTAAGTCCCCTGCCCATGCCCTGAGGTTGAGGCAGTGTTGTGCTCACAGTCATTGCTGAGGATCACTGACCTTTATCAGACTCACAGATGGTCCATGACCCCCGAAAGGTGGGGCCC
This sequence comes from Ovis canadensis, assembly GCF_042477335.2. Taxonomy (NCBI): domain Eukaryota; kingdom Metazoa; phylum Chordata; class Mammalia; order Artiodactyla; family Bovidae; genus Ovis; species Ovis canadensis. The sequence continues at coordinate 62,126,352 of NC_091247.1, forward strand.
AGGGTCAGAGGTCAACCTGCAGAGCAAGACCTGGTACGATGCTCCCTGGACCTTCCTGTTTAGTCATTTCATCCAAGAGAATAAACTGACAGAGCCGTCAGGCCCCAGGAGAACGGGTGGGTGGGCGGGCAGGTTCACAGAGCAGCCGCCCCTGTGGTGGGAGTTGGGAGGTGCCTCTCGCAGCGTGTTTGTGAACCTTCAGCTCCTTGGCAGCTGATGGGCAGTAAAGGTGGGGGCAGGGAGCCCGGGAGCTTCATCAGGTGGGAGCACTGCCCTATTCTGAGAAATGAACTTCCCGTGTAGACACCCACGTGGCCTCCCTCAGTACCAGATGCTTAGACTGTCCTTTGAAATTTAAAACTCTTTTTAAAAGCCCTGATCTCCACCCAGGCTCAGTTGACAACTTTCTGTGGAAAAGCTTCAAAGGAAGGGACCTGGGGACGTGAGATGTCCTTGTCGCCACCTCCTTGTGCACCTCCTCTCCCTCTTTCCATGCTGGCAACTTTGTTGGGGGTAGGTCACCCCAGCTGCACACCCCGCACAGCAACTCCCAGTGAACTTGGGGCAGAGGGACAGCTCTATCTCTCACAGTCTGTTGTCAGTAAAATGACAGGGGTTAAAAGACCTTTGCCCAAAACCTCGGGATTTAATTTTACCCAGTTGATAGCATATATTAGCATCAGTTTACTGAAATTTCTATTTGTCAGCACAGCTATTTTAAAAGTCAAAGGCCATGAATTGTTTCGGTTTGTTCTTTTTTTTTTTTTCCTGTTCACATCCTTTTAACCTTAGACTCATCACCTACAGGATTCGTCCTACACAGTAGGTGTTTCCTGTCTTGTCAGCTTTACTAGTTTCCAAGCCCTTTTTCCTTGTCAGCGGGCCACCTAGAACCTTTAAAAGGTCTTTTAGAAATCAAGCACTCTTAACAGAGACACTCAGACTTAAAGAACCGATTTATGGTGAAGGAGGAGGGAAGGGACAGTTAGGGAATTTGGGATGGACATGTGCACACTGCTATATTTGAAATGGATAACCAACAAGGACAGCACAGGGAACTCTGCTCAATGTTATGTGGCAGCCTCGATGGAGGGGGGTTTGGGGGAGAATGGATACATGTATATGCATGGCTAAGTCCCTTTGCTGTTCACATGAAACTATTACAGCCTTATTAACTGGCTATACCCCAATACAAAATAAAAAGTTAGAAAAGAAAATGCCATGAACAAAAAACAAAATCAAGCGCTCTTATTTACATTTTCTTATAGATACATATGTCATATGTTATAGGACATATCCATATAACTGTGTTACAGTCCTATGTTGAGGCTTCTGTGTCTGCAGTGGCCACAAGTAATTGTGTTTTATTCATTAGGCGTCTTACCTGTTTTGATGCTTACAATAAAAAAAAAAAACAGATTGTTTCTCTGCATTTTTCACCGATCATGACAAAAAGAATTAGACACTTTAGGAATCCTGATTTGAGGTTTCTCTTACTGTAAACTTTCAACTTTTCTTTTTTTTTTTTTTTTGGTCTCAGTAGGATTCCAGAGCTTTGTACGAAAGGCATATGTAAATCTTCTATATTTTTCGCATTTATTTTGAATAAGCAGCACAGTGAAAGTCCAGAAGGTATACAGCTGTCTTCTGCTGCTCTGCCCAGTGCCACGGCTCCTGGTATCAGTTTTCTGTGTCTCCCTCCAGAGAGAGGAAGAGCAACACCTGTCACTTCATTGTTTTTAACCTTTCATCACTAATTAAATCTAGAGTGGTAACAGTATTACTTGGGCTTCCCTGGTGGCTCAGACATAAAGAATCAGCCTGCAGTGTGGGAGACCCGGGTTTGATCCCTGGCTCTGGAAGATCCCCTGGAGAAGGGAATAGCAACCCGCTCCACTATTCTTGCCTTGAGAATCCCATGGACAGGAAAGCCTAGTGGGCTACAGTCCATGAAGTAGCAAAGAGTCCGAGGACTAAGTGACTAACACACACACAACGTTACTAATTTCCCCAATGCATCTTCTTTAAAACTGGATATTGCATTTTGATGGCAGCTGTAGAAAGTCATGTTTCTAGTGGGCTGCAGGATCAGGGTCACAGCCCCAGGGGAGCCAGGGCTGTGATGCTGAGGGAAGGAGTGAGACCAAGAAGAGACCCTGCTTCCATGGGATGTCCCAATACTTGGATTCACAATACATGATCTATTAGAGAGGGGAGTATGTTAACTCTTTAACTCTTGGAGTGAAAAGGACTTTCAGAGCCATTCTGCTCTCAGCCTGGAGGAGATCCTGGCAGGAATATGCTGACACAGACAAATTGCCGGAACCACAAAGCCAGGCTGCTGGCTGAGAGCAAGAGTGGCCTGTCCTGAGAAGAGGCTGAGTCAGAGCTGCCTGCTGTCTTGCTGGCATCCTGCGGGGCCGGGTGACAAGGACATGTCCCTGATGTCTGTCCCCCATTCTGCAGACACCCACCTATACTCTTCACCCCAGGAACCAGACCGGCCCTCCTGATTTGGGGTCAAACATGCAGGGCTCCTGGGTACCCAGGACAGTTCTGGGTAGACTGTGGGCATCTCAGGTGAAGGGACCCCAGGCGATCCTGGGTTGAGACAATCCCCGGGTGGGGGTTGGTAGAAGAAACCACTTTCCTTTCAGTTATGAATTTTTGAGTAACATTTAATGGGGGAGGAAAGAAGGCACTTCCTTTCTAAAGAGGATTTAGAGCTCAGTGGAGAGGGAGGAACTAGCTGCTGCCTTGAGAACTGGGCTTTCCTTTTTTTTTTTTTTTTTAAGGAAAATGTCCCTAGGAGCTCCTGATGACCAGGCACTTCTTGACACCAGCAGCTGCCTGTGAAGTGTTGGTGGGTTTCCTGGCAAATAGAACAGGGCAGGCCCCTCCTCTGGTCGCTACCTTTCAGGGACTTTTCAGCCAGTTTTGATCAGAACGATGCTGGTAGGATTCATGCCGGCGCCGGTGTGATGGCTCACCGCCGCCAGGCTTTGCCTGTTGGTCAACACGTGAGCACCAGGTCCCCCCCGCCCCCGCCCCCAGGTGCAGGCGGAGATAAGCCCGGCCCAGGGAGGGGGTGCGTCGGGGAAGCAGGAAGCGCCGGGCAGGGCGCCGCCGCCCCAGGCCTCTCCCTGGGCCAGGTGTGCGCGTGGGACAGGACGGTCTCCGTCGGTGCCGGGCTCCGAGGGTCGCGATTGGGGGTCGGGGGCGGGCCCTGGAGGGTCGGGAGCATGACGGCCTTACAGCTGAAAGAGCTCTCACAGTCGGGGCTCTACCGCCGGCGGAGGGACCGGCCGGACAGCCTGCGGCTCCCGGGGCCGCGGGAGGAGGCACTCAGGTGAGTGGAGCCGCGGGGACGGGGATGGGCAGCCTGAGCCCCGCGGGCCTCTCTCAGTCCTGAGTCCGCTACCGGTAATGGTAGAGCTGCGGACGGTGGACACATGCATCCCTTTGGCTTCTTAGGACGCGTTTGAGAGGAGTCTTTCTCTGCTCTTTAGGGGTAAGGTTTGTGGATGGTGTCTTGGTGGGGGTCGGGGTGGCTTCCAAGGTTCTTTGTTACTGAAATGGATTTCACAGAGGAAGGCAGAGCAACTTCTGAATGTAATCTGGAAGGGAAGGAAGGACATCACAAACCCTCAGAGCTTTGTAACTAAGGAGCTTAGGAGTTTTCTATTTCCAAAGTTAACTTGCCTCAGTCAGACAACCCATTTTTAGTTTTTGTTGCCCCTACTGAATTTCTTTCTTAGGTTTTAGGTTCTGAAAAGCCCCTGCCACATTAAGCTATGGGTTAAACTGCTGTGTTCCCTGTGAGGGGAAGGGGCTTTGAGGGAACCCTGCTTCTGACACCTATGCTGGGCAGCACATCAGTGTGTTTGTGGACCCTCCGTTCATGCATTTGATTTTTCCACTTAGATGTGGGAGGAATAAATACATTATATACTATTGCTCTTTCTCCTATGGATTTATTTTTAGAGTTTAAGTTATTTAACAGGAAGCTCTTTAAACATATTAAATTTGTCTACAAATTTACCACAATAACTGTACTTTGGGAGGGAAACGTTTATTTGAAAATTGTCCACTCTTGTCTGCATTTGAAGAGAGCTGCAGCATTAAGCATTAGTCGCTCAGTCGTGTCCGACTCTGTGACCCCATGAACTGTAGCCTGCCAGGCTCCTCTGTCCATGGAAGTCTCCAGGCAAGAATACTGGAGGGGGTTGCCGTTTCCTTCTCTAGGAGATCTTCCCCACTCAGGTATAGAACCCATGTCTTCCGCATTGCAGGCAGATTATCACTGAGCCACCAGGGAAGCCCTGTGTTGACACCAACATTATTTGGATTTTTTTCGCTATGACATCATGTGTCTCTTAGCTGCATTCAGTCGCCTTAACTTTGAACTGACTGGATTAAACAGATTTTTTTGTTGTTATTGACTGTGCCAAGCAACTTGCGGGATCTCAGTTCCTCGACCAGGGGTTGAACTGTGGCCTCTGCAGTGGAAGCTCAGAGTCTTAACTGCTGAACCACCAGGGATAAGGATGAGATTTAGTGGGAATGTCGAACGCATCGTGCTTGACCAGAGAGGCAGGTAATCATGACCGCTGAAATGAACTCCAATCTATTCTTGCTCTGAGAGCGAAAACTTACCAAAAATAGTTTAATTTCAGATTTGAGATCCTAAAGAATTTACTTTTCTAAAAAAGTTATATAAAACAGCATTTGAGACCAGCCATCTTTTTAATTGTTTTCACAGTTGCCAGAGTCTCCATGAATGAGCCTATCTACATGTCAGAGGGGCTGGTTACCTGTGTAGTCATAGAGGCCTTTGAAACAATGCAATTATGTTCTTTTGTCTGGAGTTTACATTACCGGAAGGAGAATCATTCTGAAGGTGTATTGCTTGTTGCCTTGGGTTGAGGGGCCGTGTTTCTGGTGATTCTGCTGTGTGATAAGATGGGATTTGGGCTTCCACCATTCCCGTGTTCCTAGGTGCAGGGAAGTGACTGTGTATTTTAGGACTGTGAGCTTAGCCAGGAAAAAGTCCTCTGTCGATCTAGAGAGGCAGGGTTTTCACCTCGTTTTATAGGAAGCCTGTGTGTAGTATCAAGTCAGGCTCCTCAGATAATAGGGGTGGGAGGGCTGACTTTGAGGTTAGTCACGCCCAGTTCAGGCTGCTGGGTCAGGAAACCTAGATGAACCTCAAGAGGCTCTCTTTAAAACGAGGATGAACATCACTACCGTTATTCAGTGTCATTTATTATCTCAAAAAACTCTCACCACTGGCTTAGCAGGAGGTGGTGTCGTGTGAATGTTGCCCTGTGTGGGTTACTCACTCAGCTGACACTCATCCGGTGCCTCCTTGTGCGCCAAATCAAGACACCGGGGATGAATGCCTACTGTGTGCTGGGTCAAAGCTGGGCCACCCTGAGACACCAGGGATGAGTGCCTACTGTGCGCAGAGTCGAGGTTGGACTGCCCAGGGACACTGGGGATGAGCACCTACTCTGTGCAGAGTCAAGGCTGTGCCACCCTGGGATACCAGGGTCTGGGGCCCAGAGGGTCACCTGCAAGTGTTCCTCCCACGAGCTGCTGCTGCACTGAGCACCGGGGACACCAGGCTCCTCAGAGTTGCACAAAACCATGCTAACTCTGACCCCCACGCACCTGTTGTTTTCTTGGCATGATCGTGGATTCGGGCAGAAAAACAACCAGAGACTAGCCCGGCTCTGCTCACTGCCAGAAGACGTTTTCCTTTTGAGTTGAAACTGAAGACTGTGCTCTGCAACCAGACACATGTGTCTAAAGAGCACACAAGAGTCATGAAAGTTCTTCCCACCTCAAACTGAAACTGTTTAGAACAGAAGCTTGTGAAAGGCTTTCCCGAGAAATGCCGCCTGTATCCACTTTAGACACAAGTGTTCTTACGTAAAATCTACTTTTAGAAATAATCATGAAGTATGTTTCACATTCATACAGAACAGTGGTCCCGTCAGCTTCTTAGAACTGCCATAACAAGTACCACACAGCCAGGGAGCCTTCAGAGGCAGAAATGTGTGGTTCTTTGGAGACCCGGGGTCAGAAATCAGCCTGGCAGCTCCCCCAACAGCTGCAGTGGGTCTTTCAGTGTGTCTGACTTGTTGGGCATCACCCCACCTTGGCCTCTCATTGCATGGCTGTGTCCTCCTGTGGCTGTCCCCCCTGTGGCTATGTCATCTCATAGCTGTGTGTCCTCCCATGGCTGTGTGTCCCCCCACATGGCTGTGTGTCCCCCTCGTGGCTGTGCATCCCCCTGTGGCTGTGTGTCCCGACGTGGCTTTGTCTTCCCATGGCTGTGTGTCCCTTTCTGTGGCTGTGTCCACCCCCACTGTGGCTGTGTTCCCCCTGTGGCTGTGTGTCCCCCCCATGGCTGTGTGTCTTCCTGTGGCTGTGTGTCCCTTTCTGTGGCTGTGTCCACCCCCACTGTGGCTGTGTTCCCCCTGTGGCTATGTGTCCCCCCCATGGCTGTGTGTCTTCCCGTGGCTGTGTGTCCCTTTCCGTGGCTATGTCCACCCCCCGCCCCCACCGTGGCTGTGTGTCTTCCCGTGGCTGTGTCCAACTCCCCCCCCCATGGCTGTGTTCAACCCCCCCCATGGCTGTGTTCCCCCCTGGCTGTGTGTCCCCCCATGGCTGTGTGTCTTCCCATGGCTGTGTGTCCCTTTCCTTGGCTGTGTCCACCACCCCCTATGGCTGTGTTCCCCCGTGGCTATGTCATCCCATAGCTGTGTGTCCTCCCCTGGCTGTGTCCCCCATGGCTGTGTCTGCCCTGTGGCTGTGTTCCCCCTGTGGCTGTGTGTGTCCCTTCCCGTGGCTGTGTTCCCCCCTGTGGCTGTGTGTCCCTTCCTGTGGCTGTGTGTCCCTTTCCATGGCTGTGTTCCCCCTGTGGCTGTGTGTCCCTTCCTGTAGCTGTGTGTCCCTTCCTGTGGCTGTGTTCCCCCTGGGGCTGTGTTCTCCCTGGGGCTGTGTACCCCTTTCCATGGCTGTGTGTCCCTTTCTGCGGCTGTGTTCCCCCTGTGTCTGTGTTCCCTCTGTGGCTGTGTTCCCCCTGTGGCTGTGTGTCCCTTCCTGTGGCTGTGTGTCCCTTTCTGCGGCTGTGTTCCCCCTGTGTCTGTGTTCCCTCTGTGGCTGTGTTCCCCCTGTGGCTGTGTGTCCCTTCCTGTGGCTGTGTGTCCCTTTCCGTGGCTGTGTTCCCCCCGTGGCTGTGTGTCCCTTCCTGTAGCTGTGTGTCCCTTCCTGTGGCTGTGTTCCCCCTGGGGCTGTGTTCTCCCTGGGGCTGTGTTCCCCTTTCCATGGCTGTGTGTCCCTTTCTGCGGCTGTGTTCCCCCTGTGTCTGTGTTCCCTCTGTGGCTGTGTTCCCCCTGTGGCTGTGTGTCCCTTCCTGTGGCTGTGTGTCCCTTTCTGCGGCTGTGTTCCCCCTGTGTCTGTGTTCCCTCTGTGGCTGTGTTCCCCCTGTGGCTGTGTGTCCCTTCCTGTGGCTGTGTGTCCCTTTCTGCGGCTGTGTTCCCCCTGTGTCTGTGTTCCCTCTGTGGCTGTGTTCCCCCCGTGGCTGTGTGTCCCTTCCTGTGGCTGTGTGTTCCCCCTGTGGCTGTGTTCCCCTTGTGGCTGTGTGTTCCCCCTGTGGCTGTGTTCCCCCGTGGCTGTGTTCCCCCTGTGGCTGTATGTCCCTTCCTGTGGCTGTATGTCCCTTCCTGTGGCTGTATGTCCCTTCCTGTGGCTGTGGTCCCTTTCCATGGCTGTGTTCCCCCTGTGGCTGTGTTCCTCTTGTGGCTGTGTGTTCCCCCGTGGCTGTGTGTCCCTTCCTGTGTCTGTGTCCCCCTGTGGCTGTGTTCCCCCTGTGTCTGTGTGTCTTCCTGTGGCTGTGTTCGCCCTGGGGCTGTGTTCTCCCTGGGGCTGTGTACCCCTTTCCATGGCTGTGTGTCCCCCCGTGTCTGTGTTCCCCCTGTGTCTGTGTCCCCCCTGTGTCTGTGTTCCCCCTGTGGCTGTGTTCCCCCGTGGCTGTGTGTCCCTTCCTGTGGCTATGTGTCCCTTCCTGTGGCTGTGTTCTCCCTGGGGCTGTGTACCCCTTTCCATGGCTGTGTGTCCCCCCTGTGTCTGTGTTCCCCCTGTGTCTGTGTCCCCCTGTGGCTGTGTTCCCCCCGTGGCTGTGTGTCCCTTCCTGTGGCTGTGTTCCCCCTGGGGCTGTGTTCTCCCTGGGGCTGTGTACCCCTTTCCATGGCTGTGTGTCCCCCCGTGTCTGTGTTCCCCCTGTGTCTGTGTTCCCCCTGTGGCTGTGTTCCCCCGTGGCTGTGTGTCCCTTCCTGTGGCTGTGTTCCCCCTGGGGCTGTGTACCCCTTTCCATGGCTGTGTGTCCCTTTCCATGGCTGTGTTCCCCCTGTGGCTGTGTCACCATGTGGCTGTGCCTCATGTGGCATCTTCCTCTCTGTCTTTTCCATCTTTTCTCCCCTCGTAAGGGCACCAGACACGTGGGTGTCACAGCCGCCTGTTCCAGTGCGCCCTCAGCTTGTGCCTTAGTTAAGTTGGCAGACACTCCATTTCCAGTAAGGTCACATTCCCAGGTTCCAGGGTCAGGACTTCTGCACGTCTTTTAGGGGACAGAATCCCACCCACAGCAGTGTTTTTTCCCAAATAGTAAAGATCATCCCAGTGTGCAGTTTTTAGAAACAGCTTTGTTGAGGTGAAACGAGTGAGCTCAGTACATACACTGTTTACTGTGTGGCTGGATCAGTTTTGACAGGTACCACCGTCAAGGTCATGCAAGTCCCCAAGTCCCAGCCTGCGTCGGTAACCCTCCCATGTCCCTTAGGAGCCTTGGCCACTGTGGTCGCTCTGGCTGTGTTTTCATCTTCTAGGGTTGTGTATAAACAGAACCATTCAATCATGTACGCTCTGTCTTCTTTCGGCTCTTTTAACTCAGCGTCATTGTTTTGAGACAAGTCCACAATGCCTGACTCGGGATCATTAGGGACTGCTAAGCCGTTGTCCACTTACAGATTTACTGCATTTATTGGTTGAGGGTTGAGTGGTGTCCAGGTCTTGGCCGTTTCAAATGATATTTGCATGAATGTTCACATACAAGTCCTATGCTACCCTTTCAATTGCAGGGAAAGGCGGGATTGTTTGGTGGGTACACACTTAATTTTTTGAGAAGTATCTCAACTGTTTTCCAAAGAGGCTGTACCATTTTGTATTCCCTCCAGCGGTGTTCCAGGAATCCATTCTCTCCGCATCCTCCCCCAAACTTGGTCTGGGGGCCTCAACTTTTAGCCTTTCTGGAGCATGTACTGATGTCTCCTTGCATTTCTCTCACCATTTGTGAAGTGGAGTGTTATTTCTTCTGTTATTTATACAAGATATCCTGTATATTTTCTGCAAAATTACTGTTCAGTTTTTGCCCATTTTTCACTGTTATTTCTTACAGTATTCAGTTGAAACAGTGCTTTATGTATTCCAGATACAGGTCAGATATTGTCAGATACCTATTTTGCAAACATCTCCTCCCAGTCTGTGACTTGTCTTCTCATTTTTATAAATGTTCTTTGAAAAGCAGAAGTATTTTTTAAAAGTAATTTTACTTATTCATTTATTTTTGGCTGTGCTGGGTCCTTGTCACTACGCAGGTTTTCCTCTAGTTGTGGAGATTGGTGGCTGCTCTCTACCTGCGGTTTGGGGCTTCTCTCTGCCCTGGTTTCTCTGGTTGCAGAGCACAGGCCCTAGGAGCTGCTCCTGGCTCAGTAGTTGTGATGCATGGGCTTAGCTGCATGTGGAGCTTAGCTGCACGTGGGGCTTAGCTGCATGTGGGGCTGTATGTGGGATCTTCCTAGATTAGGGAACGAACCTGTGTCTCCTACATTGGCAGATGGATTCTTTACCATTGAACAACCAGGGAAGCCCAGAGGTGGTGTGTTTTTGTTTTTGTTTTTAATTTTGATAGTTTATTCATCTTTTTCTTTACATAAAGTTTTTGTTTTTTCTGTTCTATTTATGAAATCTTTCCCAAACCCACAGTGGGCAAGATTATTAATAATTTCCATATAAATATAAAATAATGAATCTTTATACCAGCTTGGCCCCTCTCGCGGTTCCCAGCTTTTCTGGCTGTGAGGGGTTCTCACAGGGTGCTGCGCTGTTCACAGAGAAGGGCCGAGAAAACCCATGGTTGGCGCTTTGGGAACCAAGTGTTCAGACTACTCACTGAAGCCTCTCTCAGGTTTAAGCTACGATTTCTTACCTGACAGTCAGAATACACCTGATCATATCTTAAAAGTTAAAATTTTACCAAGGGTAACCTCCTGCGATGCCTGTTGAAACAAAATGGAATTTTTCTGACTCACTGATAATTTATAGAGATTTGCCAGAGAAAATAGATTTAAAAAGCTAAAAAATAAGACATTTTGGGGGAAAGATCCCCTGGAGGAGGGCATGGCAACCCACTCCAGGATTCTTGTCTGGAAAATCCCGTGGACACAGGAGCCTGGCAGGCTGCCATCCGTAGGATCACAGAGTCGAACACAACTTGGAACGACTTAGCACGCAGGCGCACATGACATTTTTGTGTCATAATGACTATATCACTTAAAATTAAAACTAAACACTATGAGAATATCCTCCTTTTTATCTTGCCTGGATATTGTCCTCCTGCCCCAGCGTCTGTGTGGGGGGAGCCAGAGCTGAGACCCAAACAGGAATCAGAGCACAGAGAGTGTGTGCTGACCTCTGAGAGTCTCTGCTGCCAGCTTTAGTTTGCAGTTCTAGCACAGAGAAGTTGTTGGGGCAAAACTGAGATTCTGCAGTGGTTTACAAATTTTATTTTATTTGCTTTACCTCGCAGCTTGCACCCAGGGATTGAACTCAAGCCCTCAGCAGTGAAAGCGCTGAGTCCTAACCACTGGATCCCCAAGAATGATTCAGACTCTGCGCTTCCACTGCCAAGGGCTTTGGTTCCATCCCTGGTTGAGGAACAAAGATCCTGTAGGCCCCCAGTGTGACAAAACAAAACAAAAAAAATGCCTCTCTGGAAAATTTCAGTAACATTTCCAGGTGCAAAAAAACATATTCTTTGTTTCATGGTGAAAACTAATATCAGTAATCTAGGCTTGGAAAGAATGTTATGACCAAGCTAGAGAGCATATTAAAAAGCAGAGACATTACTTTGTCAACAAAGGTCCGTCTAGTCAAGGCTATGGTTTTTCCAGTGGTCATGTATGGATGTGAGAGTTGGACTATAAAGAAAGCTGAGCACCGAAGAATTGATGCTTTTGAACTGTGGTGTTGAAGAAGATTCTTGAGAGTCCCTTGGACTGCAAGGAGATCCAACCAGTCCATTCTGAAGGAGATCAGTCCTGGGTGTTCATTGGAAGGACTGATGTTGAAGCTGAGACTGCAATACTTTGGCCACCTGATGCGAAGAGCTGACTCATTTGAAAAGACCCTGATGCTCGGAAAGATTGAGGACAGGAGGAGAAGGGGACGACAGAGGATAAGATGGTTGGATGGCATCACTGACTCAATGGACATGAATCTGAGTGAACTCCGGGAGTTGGTGATGGACAGGGAGGCCTGGTGTGCTGCATCCATGGGGTCGCAGAGAGTTGGACACGACTGAGCGACTGAACTGAACTGAATCTAGGCGGGGTTGGAGATCAACTGATGTTTTGTTATTTAGTTGCTAAGTCATGTCTGACTCTTTGCGACTCCATAGACTGTAGCTCCTCAGGCTCCTCTGTCCAAGGGATCTTCCAGGCAAGAATACTGGAGTGGGTTGCCATTTCCTACTCCAGGGGATCTCCCTAACCCAGGGATCGAACCCAAGTCTCCTGCATTGGCAGGCGGATTCTTTACCACTGAGCCACAGGTATTTTAGACAGTTAGGTTTTATAAAAGTATAGCCAAAAAAGATAAAAAATTTTCTTAGATCTGGAATCATTCTGTGTGTGGCAGTCAAGAAATGCCTTGTAAGTGATTTAGCTGGAAATAATTTCTGTTCAGCACAAATTGTAGTCTCGGCTCTTCTTGAATTAATATTGTGCTGCATTTAAAGGATATACTGTCACGTTGTGGGTTTTCTGCACTAGACGTTTGTGGTTCTGTCTGCGTCGTTAAGGTCCTGCCACGTGCCAGCAATGTGAGTGGGGAAGCTGGTTGAAATACTCATTTTCTGCTGGCAGAGAAGTTAGTGTGTGTGGAAAGCAGAGAGAGAGAGAGAGATACTTAAGAGACTGCATGTTGTTAGAAAAAGGCCCAAGATGCTGCAGGAGCAAATGCATTAATTATCTTCGGTGAGAAACAAATTACCCAGCACTTAGCAGCAATGGGAGCTGGCAGACTTTTTGTTAAGGGCCAGTGATAAATATCTCAGGCTTTGTGAGCTGTCTGTGTCACAACTACTCATCCCCCGTCATAGTGTGTGTGCAGGCCTGGAATATGCGAATCAAGGTGTTGGTGAACTGTATTTACAAAAGCAGCCAAGCAGCCAGATCCAACCTGTGGGCAGGATTTGCTGCTGGCAGGCCTGCAGTCACCATTGTGATCATCTCCCACGTCCTGTGGGCCAGTGCCTATGCTGAGGGTCTGGAAATCTGCCTCTTCCTAAGGCTGGAAGGGGGTGGGGGTGTGAGTGGCCCCAGAGAGGGGACGAGAGTTACAGCGCTTCATAGTCCAATCCCAGAAATGACCAGTTACCACTCTGCTGACCTGTCTTCATTGGAGCCCATCAGTGGGTCCCGCCCCTGTGGTGAGGGTGGTGACACATAGATGTGGATACTGTCAGGGCACTGGAAAGACCATTGCGATAAATGTGGGGAACCTGCAGCGGGGCAGAGACGTGGGGTCAGCTCTGAGTCTCACAAGGAAAGTTGGGGTTTACAACCAAGGCACACACTGGGGTTGGTCAGCAATGGAGAGTTACTGAGAGGGACACTGGGGCTGGGCGGTGTAATGGGGGAGGGATTGAGCCAAACCAACCTCACGCGATTCCTGCTGAAGACAGGCCAGGGCTTTGGACATCACCTGGGATGGGGAGTTGGGGGATGGGGAGAGGAACCAGTCAAATGCAGAGAATCTGATGGAGGTGGGGGCAGGGATTCAAGGATCTGATGGAGGTAGGGGTTCTGGCTCAGCTGCTGAGCAGGATTCCTATGAAACTGGACACTTAGAAGTCAAGGTCTCCTGGTCGGAGAGCTTGGCAGGAGTGTTTGTGGCACTGGAGATGGGATTTGTTGGCACTGTTCTCAGCGTGCATCTTCCAATTGGCTTTCCTGGTAGACTGAGCTCTTTGAAAGCTCGGTCATTTTGTTCTTTCTCTTTTCCCAGCTCAGTCATGTGTCCTGGGCCAGGTCAGTTCTGGTGGCATCTTTGCTCTCATTTATGCAGTAAGAAGAGATGGTTCTGGTTTGTGCTTTGCTGTGCTTGGTGTGGACTGGAGACAGGCAGGTGTACGGCCACCCTGGCGTCAGCTCTGTTGACAAGAGGATTAGGGCCCCAGAGTCAGGAAGACTCATGTCAGGAAGACTTTTATATCATTTAAGTCATAAATGTGAAGACACCACAGGGCACCACTCAGCCTCCTGTGTCCTGTGCTTCCCGTGCACAGGCCTCCCTTCCACAGCTTCCTGGGAGTTTGTGGGTGGGATGGGCAGAGGGACCCCTCCCCGGGCTCAGAGGGACACAGGTGGGGAGCTCCCTGGATCCTGGTGATTTTACCACATACCCCTTCCCCGCCCAGCTTCACACACAGTTGTAGGTATTTGCCTGGATCCAGGTCTGAGTGCAGCCTCAAGCAGTGAGTTGGGTCCAGTGGGGAGAGGATCCACAGGGAGACCAGAATAAGGAAGGCTCACTGTAAAGATGGGTCACTGACTCTTTAAGGACTAAGATGAGAGGGGCTGCAGGAGGGCGGGAGGAGCAGCCCCGCCCACCCAGGATGCCCACGGCGGGCAGGGCCAGGAAGAAGGGGCAGCAGGCTGAGTGGCATCTCCATGGCCCAGTGCCCAGATTTGGAGCAGAGCCCCAAGGGGTGCTCTCGAGGAGTGGGCGAGCCTGCCTGCAGTCGGGTCAGGTTAGGTTTGGTGTGACCACCACTCCTCTAGAGGCACAGATGTGTGAGAAAAGTTGGGGGCTGGCCGAGAGCGTCCTCCCTAAGCCTGCAACCTGCCTGCAAAAACCTAGTTCACCCAGTGGGCAGGGGCCCTCGTGGGAGGAGGGGGGCTGCATGGACCGGAAGAGTACACAGAGAGACGCTAGCTGGCACTGGATACCCTGCTCGGCCCTCACGTGCCCCAGCGGTACCTCAGGGGCATCTCGGGCATGATAGATGAAGCAGGTCCCTCACCAAGTGTGGAGTTAATGAAAGTTTTTAAAGTTATCAGAAAACACAATATTTCAGTTCCTCCACTTCCTCTTGTCCAGTATTTTCAAATGTTGCTTAATGTGCTAGAATGTACAGGAAAGCATGTTCTGTGTTTAAAAGAAAACAACTGGCAGAGAGACATGTAGATTAAAATTTGAAAGGGTGGTTTTGACTTGAGCAAAATGTTCCTTTCTGTCCTTTGTCCTGAAAGTCTCGCTGTGTTTTTCGTTGAGGAGGCTGGCCTCACAGTCAGCTGGGTCACAGATGGTCAGAGTAACTCAGCTGGCTTCCTCCTCCAGCTCCGCCAAAGGTCAGCGATAGGGGAGCCATCCCAGCTGAGTCAGAACTAAAATAAGAACCTAACTGAGAGCCAGAAGGCAAACAGGCTGTGGACACCTTGGTCGTGAAGGTGCTCTGGACACTGCAGGGAGTTCATCCTCGTAACCCGGCTTTCCCTGAAGTCAACACTCTCACTCGAAGTACTGCCCTTCTGTGTTTGAAATACAACACCTTCTCGAGCCCGTGTGTGTTGCTCAGGTCACAGCAGATCCCTTAAAAAGGACATTTAGGGATGAGACTGTGTGTTTGTGGTCACAGCATGAGTGACAAGAGAAGTGACTCTGAGGGTGGAGGGGCTGCTCCAGGTGCATTTTCCCATGAAAGACATTAAACACGCAAAGAAAACCTGCCCAGCCTATAAGAGGAATTCTGAACATGTTCTTCAGGTTAACCAAACCCTGCCCTTCTGAGTGACTATGGGGATGCAGTGGGAGGGGCCTGGAAGCTGCTTGCAGATTCCAGTCGCAATAGCAGTCCAGGGGGTTTCGTTACTGAGGGCATGAAGCCAGGCTGAAGTCGTGGGTGGGACCCTTATATGGAGTCACCCAATCCCGGGGGGCCTGGGGCAAGGACATATCTGCCCACTGGCTGGCCTGGCCTGTCCCCTGGGACTTCACACAGGTAGAGCTGGTCCCACTGGTTGGAAGCTGGGGGAGCCTAAGGGGCTGGTTGGGAGGCGTGTCTGTGCTGGCTGGCCCCTTTGCTAGAGGAGCAGGCTTAGGGCATCGTGAATTCCACAGCTCCCAGACACAGGTCAGCCAGCACAGGCCAGAACCCAGAGGAGCTTCTAGGAGGAACTGGGCGTGGGGAGGCCTGGAAGGCCGGAAGCTGGGGAGGAAGGGCCTGCGTGTCTGTGTCCTGTTAGACAGTGTCTGCAGACCTGGGAGTGTTTTATTGTCACCTGTCAAGGCGACTGTCAGCAGCCCTCCCCACTCGTGGAAACACGAGTGTGTGTGGTTTTGAATAAGAGCAGAGATTAGGTGTCAGTGGACTGTCTCTGTGTGGCAGGACTTAGTGAGTCTTCCCTGCCTCTTGTCCACCATCTGTAATAAGCTGCATGTGTTTGGAGTTGGGGAGTCCAGCCCCACACAGAGCCATGCAGTCTGCCCCCTCATCCCAAAGCCCACAGGGTCCCCACCAGGGGGCTGCCCACCTGCCCATCGTTCCCCAGTTTTCTGCTGTTAAAGATTGTGCCTCTTGCTCCTGTTGATGGAAATAATCAATAAACAATCCACAATAGGAATAGAGAGAAGCTTGTGACTTTCTGAGCCAAACTGCGGACTGTAACCCAGAAGACAGCCGCTCGGGTGACTGAGAACCTGCTCCAGGGAAGCCAGGTCTCAGTACAGTTTTCTGTTTGTCAGAACAGAGAACATTAAACACGTCAGGGACGTATTCCTTCAAGGTTGAAAAACAACAGGCCAGCGCCTGCAGAGCCAACGTGACCTTGGCCCCTGGGAGGGAGTCATCGTCTGAGGACTAGCACTGGCGTCCTGGAAGGGCAGCATTTAACCTTTACTTTAACAAGGACGTTCTTCGCTTCTGGTCAGTGTGTCCTTTTCTCTAATAATTAAAGCAGGTGTATGATATATGCTTGATAGGCCGCTGCTGCTGCTGCTGCTAAGTCATTTCAGTCGTGTCCCACTCTGTGCGACCCCATAGAAGACTCCCCTGTCCCTGGGATTCTCCAGGCAAGAACACTGGAGTGGGTTGCCATTTCCTTCTCCAGTGCATAAAAGTGAAAAGTGAAAGGGAAGTTGCTCAGTCGTGTCCGACTCTTCGCGACCCCATGGACTGCAGCCTACCAGGCTCCTCCGTCCGTGGGATTTTCCAGACAAGAGTACTGGAGTGGGGTGCCATTGCCTTCTCCGTGATAGGCCACAAACACGTATAAACTTGGAAGTAGGTCTTGTTTGCGCCAGAGTGGCATCCCCAGGCCCACGTGTGAGGACCCCCGTCGTGCCTGCCTCCCCGCCTCCCCGCCCCCGGGCTGGGCCTGCACAGCAGGTGACAGGGTGCAGCCCCCCTCCCACCTGGTGGAGGACGAGAGCACCTGAGCTCTTCGCTCTGGCCCGTCCTGCTGCGTGGCGTGCTTCTGCTCTGCAGCCGCGAGCCCTCCGACCAAGGGGCAGAATATCAGGGAGCAGCAGCACCTGTGCTCCGGCCACTCTCACCTCTGTCCTCCCGTGGAGGAAATGGGCGTTTATGCCAGAAACGGGGGCATGAGAAGGAACCTGCCACACCAGTGTCTTTACTTCATGTCACAGTTGTTTTGTTTTAGTAGAAAATGAAAATCAGAGTGAATTTCCCATTTGAGTGAAATAGAGAGACAGTGAGGGCTTCCCAAGTGACACTAGTGTTAAAAAAAAAAAAAACAAACAAAACCCGCCTGCCAATGCAGGAGATGCCAGAGACCGGGTTCAGTCCCTGGGTCAGGAAGATCCCCTGAGGAGAGCACGGCAGCCCACTCCAGTATTCTTGCCTGGGAAGCCCCATGGACAGAGAAGCCGGCAGGCTACAGTCCATGGGGTCGCAAAGAGTTTAACACAACTGAGCACACATGCACACACACCCAGAGAAATAGTGAACACAGTCAGCCTGCCATGTGATAATTTAATCAGGATGTCCCCACATGCTGGATACACGGAGCTCTTGGAGGCAGAGGTCTTGGAAGCTCCTGCCAGGCGCTGGGGTGACATCAGCACGGGACTGCACCCACAGAAGGGGGAACATTGGCGGGCACGTTTTGTGTCGGAGTCCGTTTCCCAGGCAGTCAGTCAGCACGTCCCACTTGGTGTTTACCAACCATGTAGATGAGGACCTGCCATGTAGCACCAGGAGCTCTGCTCAGTGCTCTGTAATTACCTTGTGGGAGAAGAATCTGGAAAATAGGGAAAGTCTCTATATGTATAACTGACTCACTTCGCTATCTGGCAGAAAATAACAACATTGTAAATCAACTATACTCAAAAAGTTAAAAACCCACATAGATGAAATGTTTGGTAATGATGCATGTAATTCAGTTGAATTCAATGTAATTCAATTCAAATAATTACAAAATTATTTGAGAGGATTTGAATTTTAAAAGTACCACTTGTTAAAAGTTGTTTTTTTAACTTTGCCAAATGTGCTCAGGCTTCTGTCCAGACCCTTGGTGTTTGAGCTCTTAGAAACAGCTGCCATTCTTGGTCTGTTACCTTTGGGCAGGTTATTCATCTTGGGTAGGGTGTTAGGTCAGGGGCAGAATTTGTTCTGGCTGAAATCATGGCCTCAACTGGGCTGGTGGACTGGCAGCCTTTCATGCAGCATGTGGGAGGGCTGAACGCCGGATTGCAGGATGCGGGCATGGTCAGCTCAGCAGCAGACAAGCTGCGTGTGGTTCCGCATCCAACAGGCTGTTGGGTGCACTCAGCCTAGGTCCTGAACCCTCGCTGCTCTGGTCTGAATGTTTGTGCACCCAAAAATTAGTATGTTGAGATCCTGACCCCTGAGGCTTGTGAGGCCATGAGGTCAGGTGTGAAGGTCTCTTGAATGGGACCCGTGGAGCCTCTGCCCCTCCACCATGGGAGGGCTCAGTGAGGAGGCGCCAGCCAGAACCCAGGGGGCAGGGGCAGAGTCCTCACCCTGCCTGGCCACACTGGCCACCCTGGCGCCTTGGTCCTGGGCTTGCTGCCTCCAGGACCGTGACACGTGAATTTCCGTTGTTTATAAGCCAGTGGTGTTTTGTTACAGTGACTCTAAGGGACTGAGACTTGGCCCGGTAGATGAGAAAATGGTCAGAGCTCGTGAAATACAAGGCTCTCCAGTCTGGATGGATGTCAGGGATGTCTGGGGTACAGACCTGTCCTGTGGCATCTGCCAGAGAGACCCCATGTCAGCCACGATGAGAAGAGAGGTTGATCGGACAGTAGAAGCCCTTGGGAGAACCTCTGGGAATCCCAGAACCCAAGAAACTACCTCACAGGCCCACTGCTCAAAGCTGGCCTTGAGGTGTTTTATATTAAAACAGCTTCCCACTTGCTTCAAGGCTGTCTTGCTGTGCTGTGCAGGCTGTAGTGATCTCGGTCAAGGGAGTTCAGATAAATGTTTTCTTATGGTTACAATCACAGTCTAAAAGAATTGTTTGCATTTCTTAGAGTGACATTATTAAGTGCCAGAAATTGTTTAAAAGTAACAAAAGGCCTGGATATAAAAATTGAGCAATGGTGTTGATTTGGCCTCAGATTACCCCTCGTCCTGTTGGAGGAATAACTCATGTCCACTCTCTGTGGCTGGGTGGGGATGTGAGGGACCAGCCGGCCGGCCCGTGCAGCCCCTACTGGTTGGTGCCACGTGGTTGCCCATCCACCCTCAACTCCCGGACCCTAGGGAGCAACGCACTATTACCTGCATGAATCTTGTAGGGAACACGCGTGGCTCCTGGCCACACACAGGTTCCCTGTGCTGAGTGGGTCGGGCACCTCTTACATACCCGCTGGGTCTGCAGAACACACTGCGAACACACAGTAGGAATTCTGAATGTTCTGGATATGACAGCACATAGCGTTAGGAAGTAACATAGGCAGTTACTTTGTAAGAAGCTGAGACCCCAAAAGAACTCCTGCCCCCTGCTGCCCAGAAGGTGCCCTCAGGCTGTGTTGGAGGCTCCAGGGGCTGAGAGGTGGGACTGGAGAGGCTGTCCCCTCCCCCATCTACTCCCCAGGCCCCAGATCCCCACCACTGCAGGGCTAACGGTGAGCGCTGCGGGCAACCCTGTGGAAGGAGCACAGCCAGGTGCAGAGCATCCCTTGTCCTTTACCGGAGATGCAGACCCAGGAGTACTGGCCACCGGGTTACATGCTTTTACAGGCTCGATTGGGGCCAAACAGGATGAGTTGTAACTGGACACGGGCTCTCTCCCTGGCACCCCTTTGGGAACCTGGGACTGAGCTGTCACTGCCCAGAGCCGCGGAGGGAGCGGGTTCCTGCCAATGCCCCCGCCGGCTGTTACTTCCCCTGGAGGGCGGCCACACAGCCGATCCTTTGTCAGGGGAGGGCCCTGCAGCTTCCAGACCCACCGCGAGCTCTGGACCGGAAGGGCTGCATGACCCTGGAGCAGCTGACGTGTGGGAACCGGGAGGGGAGTGCGGGGGAGTGACCAGGGAAGCCGCCTGGGTGTCGTGCGTCCCTCCATCCCCTGTCCCTCAGTCCTGCCGCTCCCACCATGGCACTCCGGGGCCCGCGCCCAGCCGTCATCCCAGAGGACCAGGAGGTCCCCCCGGCGGCCCGTAACGGGGAGCGCCGGGGTCTCGGCAGCCAGGATGAGAGGGCCGAGTCCAGGCTGCAGCGCCGGCACAGCGATGTCAGGGTCTACAAGGAGTTCTGTGACTTTTACGCCAGATTGTGAGTGGCCCCCTCCCAGGCCCCCTCCTGGGGCTGGAGTTCACTGCCTTGGGCTTTGACCTGCACCTTCAGCGGGTCTCCTGCCAGGACTGGAGGTGGGGGGCGAGGATGCCCAGGACAAGTGCAGAAAAGAAGGGAGGAGAGAAGGAAGCTGCTGCCTACAGGCAGGAGGCAGCCCTGCTGACTCCTCCTGGGGGCTGTAATGGAATCACCGCATCTCCATCTCCGGGTGTGCTTAGCAGGGAGGGGAGTTTACCTGGCCTGAGTCTCTACTTTCTCCGTCCACTCCCCATGCTTTGCAATAGATGTCCCGCTTCTCTTTACCTGAGACAGCAGGCTCCTGATGAGCTCTAAGACCAATCTGACCGATACAGTTACACTGTAACCAGAATGCCGGGTGAACTCAAGGTGCTTTGGGGGCTCGCATTCCTGCCCTTTAATGCTAGAGTATATGTTTCACACGCTTTGATCAACAAGGCACTTGAGTAACAGAAGGCTCGGTGATGTCAGGTTTTCTGTGTGCGGCAACTTTGTGGAGGGGGATCGATTGGCTGAGACAGTTGTGACCAGAGCACCACCAAGGCTTTCAGGCTCCCCAGGCGTACATTTCCCACCATGGAAATCCTCTCTGAAACATTAGCCTGTTAATTATAACTAATCCACCGACAGCTCACCCTGACTTTTAAAGTAGCTTCTATCATCTGCAGTAACCGTGTCAGTCACTGTGAGAAGACTGAATAGGTCAGTGTTCAGTGTGGGCGTCACTTTACTGTCTGGGGGTATTGGCCGTGGGGGACTGTGCCCTGAGGGTCAGGGCTGTAGAGGAACTTGGCATCTTCCACTGAATTTTGCTGTAAACCTAAAACTGCTCAAAAACAGCCCATTTAAATATATATATATATATATATATACACATACACACACACAGTGCCAGAGGGTCAGAGAGGATGGGCAATGTAAGCAGTTGAGTAGGTTGGTGAGATTATTGGTTTGTTTGGGCTTCTTTCCTCAAAGTTTCCGCGTATGTTCTTTCCTTTGTTTTCTTGCTAGTTGTTAAAATGAACACTTCTTCAAAAACACAGAACTTTATCCCTAAGACTAATTTATTTTTACTGTGTGTGTGGGAAAACTTGCTTTTATAATGTCTCTGCCTGTTTTCTAACTACATTCTAATCTGTGAGTATTTTAACTCGAGTATAAATGGTCTGTAGTGTAATGAGCATAAATGGGTCAGTGATAAACAATTTGATATGGGGACCCATTCATAGTCTTAAAAAATACTGAGGTCTCCAAATACTTCTTGTTTTATTGGTATTTACTGTATTAGAAAATAAAACTGAGAAAAAGTTTAAGTGCTTGTAATTAGTTCATTTAAAATAACAATGTGCTCATTACACATTAATAATATTAATTTTATATGAAATATGTTTCCAAAATGACAAAATCCTGGTAGAAAGAGTGGCACTGTGTTAACATTTTTGCAAGTTGTGTGTCTCAATAAAGCCATGCCACCTGCCTTCATCCTTCTGGAAGATGTTGTTTTGAATGAAGTTTATAAAGAAATCGTGGCCCCTGTAGAGACGTGGGGAAGGGGGGGCCTTTTCTCCTGGAGAATGTCACTGATCTGGGAAATCGGTATTCGGGGCACTCCGGGGTTTCTTCTGTAGCTCTCTTGGGATTCTGCTAAAATCACTGAGAATTCAGTGACTCTTTTGAGAGAATTTTAAATTAGTAACAATGTTTGATGTTTGAGTAGCTCTTTTTGGTTTCCAAAGTGGTTTTATAGGCTTTTTCTTATTCAACTCTCGGAGCAGTACTGGGCCTGTGGGGGTGGCTGTGGGCCACCGCGCGTTGCTGAGGAGCACCTGTGGATTTTGGTCCCTGTTAGGAGAAGAGAACCAGAACCAGACTGCCCTCGTTCATCTGGCTCGCAGCAAAGTCAGGTGATGAGGGAGCTGACGGCTTCTCTCCTTGATCCCCAGCGCTTTTTCAACAACAAGTAGAAAGTTCGATTCAGTAGGAGACTTAGGTCAAGTTTGCCAAGTATCAAGGCCACATCCCTCCCTTCCTTTCCTGGCAATGCTTTAATAGAGTTTTTTGGTGTGGGGTCGTGGACGTGGACTTCTGCATGGACTGTGAAGTCGACAAAGCAGGATGTTTCTCTGTGAGACCGTTGCCAGGAGAGGGTGGGGTCATCTTCCATGGGAGTGGGGGTGAGGTGTGCTCTGTGCAGACCTTGCTAAGGAAGCAGTGAGATGTGGGCTGTGATGGGGACAAGGCAGTGGTCCTCCAAGGGGTGGGGGGATCTCTACCTCCCCCTTAGGGGCTGGGCAGGCTCCGGAGGTTGGCAGTGACTGCCCAAGGAGGGCTGAATGGGTGTCTGGGGGCGCAGACGCTGCCCCTGGGACCCGACACACAGTGGAGCACGTGCTCTGAGTGGGTGTCTGGGTATCTGAAAATAAACTTGCAAATCATGAAGCCGCTGGGCCAGTACCAGCTCTGCCAGGGCCTTCCGCCTGGGGCCCATCCAGGGACCCAAAGTCCTTCACTGGAGCCCACAGTCTGGAAAGACCTGGTCGGGGGCTCGGTCAGGTGCTTTCCCATTACTGAATGCACCCGAGTGTTCGGGGTCCAGGGGAACCTGGCTGGTAGCTCCTCAGCCAGGGTCTTGTCGCGGTTCCTCTTTCCTGACAGGTCTCTCAGGTCCTGTCGAGCATGATACCATCATCCCGTTGTGGCTCCTGGGCGGGGGAGCCTGGATTCTGGGCCTGTGTCTCCCCTGAACCAGACAGCTATGTGAGGCTGGGCTTGTCAGTCTCTGGACCTGACATCACCGGCTGTAGAATGTTCTCAGGATGGGAAACTCTGTGGCATTCAGATCCATCTCCCAGTGACTGTATTCAGATCCGTCTCCCAGTGTCCATGTTTGGCATTTGCCCCCCCATGGGACTGTAGGACTGAAGCTGCTTTGGCAGGCCTCACCAGCCGGGTCCTGTATCTTGGCTGTGCCTTCAGCGTGTCCAGACCGTGTTGGGGGGGAGTTCAGTGAAGCCAGTGTCAGGCCCTCAGTTCAGCCCTTTGAGGTGGCTCATGAGGCTCCCCTGCAGCCCTGGCTCCTCACGGGCTGAGCAGGGGGTAGGGTGCTCTCTGGGCTGTTGGCAGGAGGATGCAGGATGTTAGCGAACCAGAGGGTCTGCACCCAGATGCCACTTGAGAAAGTGGGCTTGAGACCTTGGGTCGCAGGCGGGAAGCTGGCTTTATGGACAAGACACAGTTGTTGTGACCCCAGACCAAGCTCTCAGGGAGGGCTGCCGTCTGTGACCCATGTCCCCTGTCTGTCTGTTGCAGCAACATGGCCAACGCCCTGGCCAACGCCAGCTGCGAGCGCTGCCGGGGCGGCTTTGCGCCCGCTGAGAAGATTGTCAACAGCAATGGCGAGCTCTACCACGAGCAGTGCTTCGTGTGCGCCCAGTGCTTCCAGCAGTTCCCAGAGGGCCTCTTCTATGAGGTGGGTGTGGGTGAGCTGTGGGGGCGGGGCTGTGATGCTGGGTGGGGGTTGTAGGGGTTGGGCAGTGATACTGGGTAGAGGGGACGGGGAGAGAGGGCCTGGGCAGTGATGCTGGGGCTGGGGAGCTGGGCAGTGATGCTGTGTTGGTGGGGGCTGGGCAGTGATGGTGGGTAGAGGGGACAGGGAGGGAGGCCTGGCCAGTGATGGGGGGGTGGCGGGGGGGCTGGGCAGTGATGCTGGGTGGTGGTCAGCCCTGTGGATGCCCCCAGCACCTGTGTCCTAAAGGGGCTCTTATTTGTGGGGTGGGGGCACCCCATCTTATCCTGTTCTCAGTGTCTCCTCTTCTTTCCCAAACACCTATTCTTCCTGGTCCTATGGTTGTTACTGTGGGCCCTGGGCGCAAGTGTGTTCATGCTGACTGTCCTGAAATGCCCCTTCACGTCTGCTTCGGGGCTGGTCTAGGGACAGCCTCAACCTGGGAGTGAGGACAACAGTGTGTATGTGTATGTGTGTCTGTGTATATATCTGTGTCTGTATGTTTCTGTGTATATCTGTGTGTGGTGTGTGGCTGTGTGGTATGTGTGTGGCTATGCTTGTGTCTGTGTGTGAGTGCATGCCTGTGTGATCACACCTATCACGCATGTCTCTATATGGTGATATGTGTACACAGTTATGTGACACCTAGAGGCGGCTGCTGTTTGGTTCCCCTCCTGCAGATTTTAAACTTTTCCTGTTTTACAAGCCACTCCTGAGGAAGGAAAGGTGGCTTTTAGAGGTCATTAGTAAGTCAGCTGTTGGTCAGTCCGACAGTGTTTTCCCATAGGAATGGGGCCTGGGAGGGGGGCTCGCAGCCAGCCTGCAGAAATCATGGGGCCGCAGAGCAGAACAGTATGTGTGTCGGGACAAACTCCAGAACACCGTGTTGCTCAGACACATCTTTTCAGCTCCTGCTGTGTTACCACAGCATGCGTTCCCTATGACAGAAACCCTCTCCGTCAGAACAGGAATCTCTCTTCCTGTCAAGGGTGATGGCCTTCAGGGTGGTTCTGGGGACCAAGCAGGGCTCTCCAGTCCCTAAGCTGGTGCAGGGGAGGCTGTGGCCCCTGGTGGCCAGGCGTTCAGCACAGTCTCAGGGGTCCAGGGAGCCTGCCCCAAGGAGACGTTGGTCTCCACACTTGTAAAGCCCTCTACCTGCCTGATCCTTCTCGAGGCCCAGAGAGGCTGCATGCCCTTGACAAGAGCAGACCAGTGACATAATAGGGTTAGAACTCAGTTTGGTCTCTGATATCTGATGTGGTTTTCTTTCCCTGACCTACTATTTTCAGAGCTAAGATTTTTACTGCAATGGGTAATTATGGCAACGGCCTTAGGAGAGATTCTAAGGAGGAAAAGAGAAGAGGCAGGCTCCTACCTGCGTGGCTTGCTGTTGCCTCTCCATCACTTTCTTTTCCCCATACTGTGAGAAGGATGCAAGCAGTCCCCCAGACAGAAAACATTAATAAGCTAGATAACATTGAACTCCAAGTCTGCTAGGTGTCAGGCATCCTTATCAGTGGAGTACTGAAATCACTGTGAGGGAAAGAGGGGTCGTGCTTACCTCAGTAGGATATGCTGCTTGTGCAAATAATCAAACAGCAAATGCAATTTAACACTTGTAACATGCTTTCCTAAAAACTATTGATCAAATTGATAGATTGACTTGGCTGCATCAGAATCTTCACTGCATTATGTGAGACCTTTGATTCTGGTGCAAAGGCTCTCTAGTCGAGGCATGCAGGCTTCGTAGTTGAGGCACATGGGCTTGGTAGTTACGGCACGTGGGCTTAACTGCTCCTCCACTTGTGGAATCTTCTGGGACCAGGGATCAAACCCAAGTCCCCTGCATAACCACTGGATGGCCAGGGAAGTCCCCATATTTACATTTTGATCATTTGTATAGTAATAATCTTTGTAATGGGCTTCCTTGGAGGCTCAGATGGTAAAGAATCCATGTGCAATGCAGGAGACCTGGGTTTGATCCCTGGGTCAGGAAGATCCCCTGGAGGATGGCATGGCAACCCACTCCAATATTCTTGCCTGGAGAATTCCATGGACAGAGGAGCCTGACGGGCTACAGTCCATGGGGTCACAAAGAGTCGGACACAACTGACTAAGCACTGCACATCACACAAAAGGGAAGACAGTTAAAATATGCTAGAATATTTACTGTCTGTAAATTTTTTTTTTCAACATGGGGAGAGGGGTCTGTGGTTCTCCTCCACCCTGCAGGTGGGGTTTGAGCAAAGACCTGGTGAAGCCTGGTGAGCAGGGGGGCTCATTGCTCTCTGGAGGCGGAGGGTCACTTCTAATCTCAGCTGGTCGGGGAGCCTGTCCTATATCCACACGCAGGCATGTGGAAGGTGCCAGAGGGTGCCCCTCTGCTTCACAGGCCTCAGGAGGATGATGGATCCTGGGGCTGTCTCCTACTCAGGGGGGCGGTACTTTCTGTTTCAGTTTGAAGGAAGGAAGTACTGTGAACATGACTTCCAGATGCTCTTTGCTCCTTGCTGTCATCAGTGTGGTAAGTGTTGGTGCCCAATCTGCCGTGAAAAGTAAGTTTCCTTCTGCAGGACTTCCTCCCACGAGCTGCGTAGGAAGGAGAGTTGTCAGGTGCTTGTCAGCCTCACGCCCTGTCATCGAGGTTAACCATCTGGGAGAGTCCCAAACCGAGAGCACCGGTTCTCATGGCCCGAGGGGTGACTGACCCCAGAACCTGCCGGGCTTCCGTGCAGTTCCCTTTTGTCAATGCAGTCGGTGGGGGGCAGTGGGGACCTTGAGAGGCACAGGGGTGGTCTGCCAGTCACACAGCCAAAGAACGTGGGATTAGTGAGTAGATGCTGAGAAGCCTGGATGCAGGAAGAAGTTAAGTCTGCATCACAAGAAAGCGGGCTGTGGACTTCTGCTTTCTGTGCCCATGACCTGATATAACCACAGGCCTTGGAGAGGGAGAGCCCACACCTTGTTTAGAAAAGGAGAGCAGACCCAGAGATGAGAGGAGATGGCCCGAGAATGTGGCTGTGGGGCCAAACACAGGGGCTCAGGGGACATGGAGGCGTTTTCCTAACGCAGCACCTCCTGCGGGGTCCTAGCACAGGAAGAGTGGTTTCCCAGGGCTGTGGGCAGGGAGGCTGAGCTGCGGCCTGAGCGTCCCTCCTGCAGGCGAATTCATCATCGGCCGGGTGATCAAAGCCATGAACAACAGCTGGCACCCCGAGTGCTTCCGCTGCGACCTGTGCCAGGAGGTCCTGGCCGACATCGGTTTCGTCAAGAACGCCGGGAGGTACGAGCAGGGCACCGGTCCCCTCAAGGCAGGTGGGTGGGGGGGGGCAGGGTGGCGCCGCAGGGTGGCCTGTGCTCCCAGGTCATGCACGTGCAGTGTGGCATGGCCAGGCCTGTGGGGGACGGCCTGGCATTGTCCTACATCTGGCACAGCTGCCAGGGGGTCTTTTAAGCGCTACCTGATCATCCAGGTGGGAGTAATTAGCTTCCTGTGGAAAGTGGGGCTTGGTTCTGCTCTTGAAACACAGCAGTGATTTTTAAGAAATGGTCTCTTGAATTTCTTTGCATAGATATGGGAAGCTTTTTTTTTTTTTCAGTTATCAGAACGTTGGATTTTAAATGTCAGCTTCTGTGGCTCTGTTTAGGCACCTGTGTCGCCCCTGTCATAACCGGGAGAAAGCCCGGGGCCTCGGCAAATACATCTGCCAGAAGTGCCACGCCATCATTGACGAGCAGCCCCTGATATTCAAGAACGACCCCTACCATCCAGACCACTTCAACTGCGCCAACTGCGGGTAGGCCCATGTTCTCTTGCTTACACTGTACAGACAGTGGAAATAAGTGAACGCACTGACTTGGGTATTACTGTTACTCCAGCATCCAAACTGGTTTTCTTCAGCTTTCAATCTGGAAAATGTTAAACCTATAGGAGAGTCAAGAGACTCAACACAGAGAACCCCTGACCCTTCATGAGGTCTCACTGGGTAACATGTTGCCGTGTGTGTGTGTGTGTGTGTGTACAAGTGTGCATAAACATGTACCTTTAAATGTGTGTGCTCAGTCACTCAGTCGTGTCTGACTCTTGCAACACCACAGACTGTAGCCCACCAGGATCCTCTGTCCATGAGATTTCCCAGGCAAGAATCCTGGAGTGGGTTGCCGTGCCCTCCTCCAGGGGATCTTCCCGACCCAGGGATCAAACCTGTGTCTCCTGCATTGGCAGGTGGATTCTTTACCACTGTGTCACCTGGAAAGCCCTAATACCTTTAAATAATCAGCTCACATTAAAATATCCCCAGTGATCCCCACAGCTGTTTTTCATCACATTGTTTTTAATACAGGGTCCCCCTCCCATGCAAAGAAAAAAACTTTAAATGGTCTTATCTTTGTATCAAAATGGATATAACTTTCACAGTTGTAACCATTAGCGTTTAAACTACATCTGTTTACTTTCACTCTCTATTTACATCTAAAGGCAATTTTGTTTTTTCTTCAGAAGCTCAGGATAAGGTGTTAGGCTATGCGTTTCACAATCTGCTGGGTAGTATAAGAATTTAATGGAAAAGGTACTTGACCATAGTCGGTATGACTGTCCTGGCTGTTACCACGGGGAGTAGAGAGCTGCAGTGAAAGCTGACAGACAGCTTGTTTTGGGGATTCAGTTCCGGCTTGGTCAGATTTTCTTGCCTGTCCTCCCTCTGTTCATTCTCCATGAGCACTTCTCCTAAAGAACCTTTTAAAAACAGATGAAACTCATCTTGGCTTGGGGGCCACCTTGGTTTATTGACTCAGGAGACTGAAGACGGCAGTGAACTCAAGCATCCGTCGGGGGAGCGGTCTGGGCATTTGGTCTGTATGTTTTCTGTGAACCCACTGCTGTTCTTAGCAGCTTGTTAGTGAGTGTCAGGAAGTGGAACTGGTCTCCACACTCTTGTTATTTTAAGAAGGTAGCATTAGCAGGTCTGTCCCCGGGCCTGCATCCCTCTCCCCCAGCTTCTTAAGGAAAACAAGGAGAGCAGCGACAAGGGCCTGCGTGGGGGTACATCTGACTGGTCATCGCTGAGTGGTGTTTATGTTGACACGAATATGAAGCCTGCTGAAGCTGGTCGATCGCTGTGACCACCTCTGGGGGGAGCAAGCAGTTATGGGGTTGTTGCGGTGGTCTATTCAGATGCCTTATCTGAGGGCATCAGCCGCACCAGCCGCCGGCTCTCGCCTTGCTGGTGGTACTCAGTGGTTCCCCTCTCGGGCAGGAAGGAGCTGACTGCCGACGCCCGGGAGCTCAAGGGGGAGCTGTACTGCCTGCCATGCCACGACAAGATGGGGGTGCCCATCTGCGGTGCCTGCCGCCGGCCCATCGAGGGGCGTGTGGTGAACGCCATGGGCAAGCAGTGGCACGTGGAGGTGAGTGCCTGTGGCGGGGTAATGGGGCCCTCACACACCCAAGGCTCAGGGGTGCCAGCAAGGCTGGGGGATGCTGAGGGGCGAGTGAGGCCACTTGGTGACAGTCAACTTTGTGGAAAACTAAGAACGTAGATGGCACGGTGCTGTGATCAGCCGTGACGGTGCAGGGAGACCTCTTAGTTCCTGGTCCAACCCAGAGAAGCGTCCACGTATCCTCTCTGTTCTCATTCTGCTGTTGAGTCAGGGCCTCCAGATGCTGGGTGAAGGGTGGGAGCACTGCAGGGTCGCTTGTGACCCAGGTGACACCAGCGCCTAGGCTTTCATGGATCTTCTCTTTAGCTCTAGGGCTTTGCTTCACTACATAAATAAAACATGGTGTTGCAAGTATGACCTAATGCCGTTTCTTCCAGCATTTTGTCTGTGCTAAGTGTGAGAAGCCATTCCTTGGACATCGCCATTACGAGAGGAAGGGCCTGGCATACTGTGAAACCCACTACAACCAGGTAGAGATGGGCTCTTTGAATGTGACACACACTTATGTGAACTTGAGCTTCTCCACAGTTACGTGCAAAGAGAGCTCTGGGGAAACGTGCACTGGGCTATACACATGGCTTTTTAACTTTTTATTTGTAAAATCACTGCATACTCAGAGAAAAGTGGTAAAATAATAAATACAAAGAAAATGCCTACACGTTGTACTCAGATTCAGTACCTGCTTCATCACGTGTGTGTCCTTCCTGCCTTCTCTGACGCGCACATAAATGCTCGTCTCATTATATGCGAGTCAATGTACACGTACAAAAGTGTGCTGATTCTTTTCTAAAGCATTTGATGATAAATTCCCTGTGGTCCTTTACCCCAAACGCTTCAGTGTGTGCTTCCCAAGAATATGGGGCTCACTGGTCTAACCGCTGTTATCAGTATTGATTACTCTGTCCATTCCAGTTCTGTCACTTTACCGAGTAATGTCCTTCCGGCCTATTTTCCACTCCAGTGCTGGGCCTAGTCTGGGGTTCTCATGTTTTTCATCAACATGAATAGTAAAATGTTTTCATTGTAGGAAGTAAAAACTAGTCAGTGAGCATTTACTGATCATCTCTAGTAGCAGCAAATTGAGTTTAGGTAGCCAGGCTATTTTTTTTTAATTGAAGGATAATTGTTGTTGGCATCTGCCACACATCACTGTAAATCAGCCACAGGTATACATATATCCCCTCCTTCCTGAAACTCCTTCCCATCTCCCATGCTTCCCACTCCTCTAGGTGGTCACAGAGCACTCCCTGTGTCACACAGAAAATTCCCTCTTGCTATCTTTTTTACATATGGTAATGTAAATGTTTCCACACTATTCTGTCAATTCAATGGAATATTACTCAGCTATGAAAAAAGAACTCATTTGCGTCAGTCCTACTGAGGTGGATAAAGCTAGAGCCTATTATACGGGAGTGAAGTAAGTCAGAAAGAAAAATATTGTATGTTAATGCATGTATATGGAAGCTAGAAACATGCTGTAGGGTATTTGTTTTCAAGTTGTACAAAGAACTGAAATTATATTAAATGTTTGGTGTTCTGATACTTAGTTGTAACATATCTTTAATTTTACCACTTTTTTTTTGTCCTTTCCTGTTTCCAGCTATTTGGTGATGTTTGTTTCCACTGCAACCGTGTTATAGAAGGCGATGGTGAGCACCTGTAGGGCACCTTTGGACATAAAACCCCTGGGTCATGTGAAAATTGGAAAATGTTGCGATGGTCATCGGTTACTTTTCCTCTTTCTTTGGTGTATTTCCCAAGTGATTTCTAGTCGTGAAATGCTAACTCCTGAGAATTAAACTTGTTGCTCACTTGTGATGACACTTTAGGCCAGTGCTGCAAGGTCATTACCATAGAAACGACTGATCCCGAGTCTTGCTTCTCCCTCCCATTCCTGGAATTACTTTCCGTGGAAGCTGCGAGGTGTGTTCATTAGGAGCACTTGGGGAGGGCCCCCTGAACCCTGCAGACGTGAACACCTGGTGGTTGTCTCTAGACCTTTCCAGAACCTGCCCCTGGTCCCGTATGAGGATGCCTGATTGACTAGCATGGAAAGGAAGCAGCTGTTTGCCAGCAGTCATTAGCAGATTCTGCCAGAAGCTTCCTGGTGAAGTTGTAAACACTGCTGTTTCCAGCCTGCTTCATGCCTCTGGGCAGAGAGCCGAATTTGGGAAATACTTTCTGAAACACTGCCCAAGTGCCCTTTGTGAAGGGGTGGCTTCAGGAAAGTGATCTTTAGTGCCGGTGGAAATAAATCTCACCTCCACCTGCGGGAGGCAGTTACCAGGAGAGAGAAGCGGGCAGAGGAGCTTAGTGTCAGCTTGGGAGGCAGACTCACCCCGGCTAGTCGGTTAGTACCTGGCTCCTGTTTTAATTACCTACCTAGTTCAGACTTCCTTGTGGGGCCGGTGGCAGGAGGCAGGTAGCGGTGCCAGGAGAGTTGGGCTGCACCTTCGACGCTGGGGAGTGGGGGCTCTGATGGGAAGACTTGGCATCTACTGTTTAGATGCCTTGAAACATTAACCATCAATACAGGTTGAAAGGCAGTGATGGCCTTCCCTGAGATGAGGCCTGCAGTTGTGGGAGACAGATGCAGAGCTGGGACTGTGTGTTCTAACAGTGTGATAGATAAATTAGTGAGTAACTTCAACTGATTCCGTGAGCATCAGTTAACGGCACTGAGATGCTTAATGCCGTGTGTGATTCTTTTGTGAGGAAAGCCCTAGAGAAGTGGCCTGGGGAAGGGGTTGGTGGTGAGCCGAGCTGCACGTGAGTGACCATCCCCTCTCCCCCCCAGTGGTCTCCGCCCTCAACAAGGCCTGGTGTGTGCACTGCTTTGCCTGTTCCACCTGCAGCGCCAAGCTGACACTCAAGTAAGTGTGCACTGGGCCTGCGAGCCCAGTGGGACCCGCGGGGGACATTGTGGAGAGCATTCAGTGTTGGAAAGGAAAGACCTGGTGCTTCTTGCTTCTTTCTGTCCAGGCCTTCTCAAAGCAAAGGTTCCTCCTTTAATCGTTCCCTCTTTTCTTTTGTTCCTTCTCTGTCCTACACAAAGGGATAAGTTTGTTGAGATTGATCTAAAGCCAGTCTGCAAACATTGTTATGAGAAAATGCCAGAAGAATTTAAGAGGAGACTTGCCAAGCGGGAGAGAGAAGCCAAGGATAAGGACAAGCAGAAAAAGAAAAAGCCAGTCTGTCTGTGAGCTTTTCTGTCCCTCTGCCACCATTTCTACTGCTTTCTCCTGTGGTTAGTCCTCTAGAATACATGTTGATCCTGGTTTCGTCTCTTGCTTTTCTTGTTTCTTTTTGGCATGTATTTGTAGCTGCCAGAGGCTGACATAGGTGGGCTTGTCCTGTGTAGAGCTGATCTTTTTGCCTAATTATTAAATTACACACTTTAATAGGGTCCACCCTTCACATAACCTGTACTGTACTTGCTTACTTGAATCTGTAGACTCTCTCAGCTCGTTTTTTAATCACAATATGGTATAGTTTTCTTTTTTTTTCCAGTGGATTCAAAGGGAAGAATTCTAATCTCTTAATAGATATTGTAAAAGTTTCAAAGTATTTCTATCTGATCATTACAGCTTTTAAAATCCTAGTTTTTCGCTTCTATGCCTAAAATAATATAATTGGTCAGTTCCAGTGCTACATGTTCTAAGTTCTATGTTAAACTAAACCCTCTCAGCATGTTTCCTATCTAAGCAGAGACCATCTAGAGTAGAGAATAAGATACGGCATCTCTGGATATGTGTATGTGTTTTTGTACAATTCCTGGTTTTCACAGGACATATTTCAGTCTTTGAAATTCTCTTGCATTGTTAGAAAGACTGTCTCAGTTCTTCATAGGGACCATTGTGTTCTGAGTTCCAAAAGTTTTTTATTGTTTCAGTTTTCAAGTTTTCTTCTACAAAGAAAAATTAAAATTCAGATAGAAAATAAACACAACGTAAGGTTTGCTTAGCAGGCTTCCCTGGTGGCTCAGTGGTAAAGAATCCACCTGCTAAAGCAGATGTGGGTTCAACCCGAGTTGGGAGGATCCCCTAGAGAAGGATATGGTAACCCACTCCAGTATTTTTGCCTGGAAAATCCCATGAACAGAGGAGCCTGGCAAGCTATAGTTCATGGGGTCTGTGAACTTTTTAACTCAATAGCACTATTTAAATCAAATTGCCAATTGAAACATAACATTTGAATTACTGTCATCATTAGGATCTCTGGAAAAAAAATCAGAAAATAATTCTCACATGGTGTTTAAAAAAAAAAGGGTTTTCAGTTTAAATATGTGGTCAGGATTTTGTTATTTTTGTTCTTTAAAATTGTATCAACAGATGTAATAATTTGTAACAGATAACAGTGTGTCACTGAACGTGTCCCACACATTTCCTAGATGTAATTTCACAGAAATTGAACTAGTTAGAAAGTTCTGCATTTGTTCCATTCACAATTAGGGACTCATGACCTCAACGGCTATGAGCGCTGATAGCTGTCAACTGGAAGTGCATCACCTGTAGCTAGGAGGCCTTCTCAACATGTGTCCGGAATTGCACAAGTGAATTGAGGGTGTGTGCTGTCCTGGCTTTTAAAGAACTGAGTTCTCCATATACACACTGATCACAGATGTGACCACAGGCCAAATGGTCCACTGGTGCTCTTGAATTTTCTGTGAGACAGCCAACCAAAGTAACCTAGATGTTAGTTTAGGTTTTTCTTTTTGAAGATGATCATTGTTGTTGGGACAGGAGGCCAGGCAAGATGAAGCCTCATAGCTCCACCATATAAAATACTACATGAGATGATTACACCTTCAATAAAGAGTATCAGTCTTATCAGAGAGATAGAGTTCTTTGCTCTGAATAACTATTTTTAAAAAGTGTTCTCACAGTATTTTAAAATGATTGACTTTATCTGAGTTTTATTCACGTTAGATTCCCTGCATACTTAGCACAGACTAAAATGTAATCAGCATTCTGTATCACATAGATCATTGTACAAGAGCAGTTTATAAGGGCAACTTTCTTCAAATAGTATTGCAGTTTATGTTTACCATAATGATTAGAATTGAGAGTAGAATTACAGTTTTTTGCTAATATGAATATAGTTGTAATATGCATAGTGTCTTCATTTACTTCAATAAAATTACTGCACATTATCTGTATGTCTGTATACAAATGTGAATACATTTCCACTAATACTTTATTATTATTAACTTTAGGAATAAATTTGTGGAGTTTGACATGAAGCCAGTCTGTAAGAAGTGCTATGAGAAATTTCCGTTGGAGCTGAAGAAAAGACTTAAGAAGCTAGCTGAGACCTTAGGAAGGAAATAACTTCCTTTATTTTTTCTCTTCTATGCAAAGATAAGAGACCACAACATTGCCTGACCTGATGCACCCTGTCTTAAAGTTGTGTCTCAAAATCGTTGAGAGCAAAGAGGACCTATTGAACACCTGCTGGTGTTCTTCATCTCCTTTTTCTCATTAAAGAGAAAAAAAGTTTGTCATCATATTTAAAACATGGATGAGATCAAGATTTGCCTTTGTTAATAACCCTTATCAGTTTGTTGAAATGTAGATGATACATAATAGAAAAAGAAACATGGTTAAATGTTAAATTTTAATTAGGGTCCAAAATATTAAATATAACTTTTAAAAATGAAAGGAGTCAGTTTTTACATGACTCAGATAAAAAAATATAAACATTATTTACTTTGTATTTGAAAGAAAATTAATTACAACTGCAGTTGGGGAGGATATAAAAAAGAAAACCATATCTCACAGAATCTTAGTGTGTTTATCAAACTAGTGACTGTAAAATGAATATACACATTACTCATATATGAAACAAGTGTATTCAGAACTACTTGATTTGGGGACTTTTTTTGTTATGGTTAAATGCAATAAGTATTAAGCTTAGTTTTAGTTTTTGTTCTCCTTTGTGAACTTCTTTATACAGTTACTTAACATAGTAGTTATAGCTAGCTAATAGTATTCTTTTTAAAATTTTGAGCAAAAAAAATTTATACTAGGTATTTGAAAATACAGTATACTTTACAATATTGGAAAAATGAAGTATTTTTTCATGTATTACAGCAATTATACTTTGAAGCTTAAGGTCACAGATGCAGTCTTAGAGTAGGACATGAAATTAAATGTTAAGTAGTTTGGAATGTATCACTTAAAAAACGTGAATGTTTATGTATTGATCATATTGCCTTTATAACCATGCTAATATCTATGCTTTATATATAAATAAACTTGCCTTGCCTTAGAAAAATACATACATTAATCAGGAATTCTAGCTGTTTCATACCTTACAAACTAAAAACAAGTGCATTGAATGAGATTTGTAAACTCAAATGCATTTACCACAGCTATGATTATATTAAAATTTTTTTTCTTCTTTTTAGGGAAACACATTGAAATTAATTTGTGATCTTAATTAGAAGAGAATTATGTTGATATGTGTTTCAAGTTTTTATTACAAATCTTATAATTAGATTTTATTTACTGTATGTATAAGTAACACTTTTAAATTGGAAAAGTGGTGTTTAAGTGTCAACTTTAGGCCAAAAGTAGTGAATTATTTTATTTTGCAAAGTTTTATCTTAAAGTTTCTGGATGTCTTTCTCCATAAACCTATATGCAAAGTGAAGTTTGTGAACATTTTTTAAATGTTGCTGCTACTTAACTATGTTATCATATAAAAGAAAGTTGCAAAGATGGGCTTCTAAGGGGAAAATTATTGGTATTTTCAAAAAATTGCTGAAATGTTATTTTGCCATAAAAAAAAAAATCTCAGGATGCTACCAGTCTGCCATTAAGATATTTGTATGCATGTATTTTTAAATACTTGTGCATGCACTTTAGAGTAAATTGTATTTCAGTTTTCAGTTAATTTATAACCAATAACTTAATTTTTTTTAGTGCTCTTTTAGAGTTCCAAATACAATCAGTGATAGAAAATAATATATACTTTAGACTGTGTTCAGAAGTCTGAACAGTCTTTGCATCTGACAGCAAGAATCAAATTCCCTTCATCGTGCCTTTGTCAGCTAATACATGACCAGCAACAAAAATCTTTAAAATATTTATTAAATACTGTACTGTGGATACAGTGCAGGATCTGCAGTCTGGGGTCTTGATGCTAAATTCCTAAATGCTCCCACACAGGAAATCCAGAGCAGAAAGCGCCCACTTACCTGTTTCTAATCACTGGGAAGAGGCATGGGCTGAATCACTACAGGCTTCATGTCTCTTCTGTGCCCAGAGGTCCTGCTGCTCACCTCTCTCATAAAATATGAGTTTGTAATTCCTGCAAGTTTGCCCCTTGAAGCCTCCAAGGCCATGGGGTGTTTTATCCAGACACATACTCCCTGCCCCCTGCAAGGGATCAATGAGCTCTCACCAGGAGTAAGGAGTAAATGGTTGTCAGTGCATGAGAGGATGGACTTACTTAGTTTCACATGGCTTCCTCCCAGAAGGGAGAAGCTCAGGCTAGTGAACAAATCTTTGCTTAAAATCCTATAAGGATTTGAAATAATTCATTGTTTACTACATTTCTAAGCGCTCTTTTCCTTATCAAGCCTAATATAATTGGGAAAATGTCTGGGTACGAGTCAAACATTCTTTACATCTTACTAACATTGTAACTGATGGTAGGTCATTTTTGCCTTATTTGTTTGCCAAAATAGCAATTTCTAAATTAAGGAAATTTTGAAGTTGGCTTACAGCATTGTTGTATTTCATTTTCGATTGTAAACTCAGTGGCAGGGACACTATGTCAATAATTATGTTTTTACATAGCAACCAGTGCAGTATACTCTTGGTGCTTAATAAATGTTCATAATTGTTAAGAATAACTGTTATGTTTTGCTTAACTTGAACGGCTTTGAGACATGGAACCATAAGGATATAGGACTAGTGCTTAAGAAAGCCATTTTGGAAACAACCCAAGTGTCCACTAATGAAAGATTTAATGAGAAAATGTGGTCTGTGTAACAATGAAATATTATTCAGCCACAGATAAGTAATCTTGCTATTTACAACAGCATGGATAGGACACTACTAAAAAGTCAGAGAAAGACAAATATTGTATGATCTCACTTACATGTGGAATGATTAAAAAAACCAAGCTCATTGATACAGGGAACAGATTGGTGGCTGTCAGTGGCAGGGGGCAGGGGGTGTGGGGTGGGGGGTGAGGGTGGGCAAAATGGGTGGAGAGGGTCAAGAGACACAAACTTCCAGTTATAA
Organism: Ovis canadensis; assembly: GCF_042477335.2. Lineage (NCBI taxonomy): Eukaryota > Metazoa > Chordata > Mammalia > Artiodactyla > Bovidae > Ovis > Ovis canadensis. The sequence goes on from NC_091247.1 coordinate 62,163,700, forward strand.
AATAAATAATTCATAGAGACATCATATACAGCTTGGTGACTATAGTTATTAATATGTATTACATCTTTGAAAATTGCTAAGAGAATAGATCTTAAAAGTTATAAGAAAAAATTTTGTAACTGCATGATGACCAATGTTAACTAGACATTGTGATCATTTTGCAATGTGTACAAACATGGAATCATTATGTTGTACACCTGAGACTAACAAATTACATGTCAGTTATGCCTCAATTTAAAAGAGTGCCACATTTCTTCTTTCTAAAAAAAGCCATTTTAAACTATTATGTATGTAGTTTTTTCTGTAACAAAGTTTAAGTAGTGCTGTGTCTAAGTCCATGTTAAAAAAAAAAATCGAACAGCCTCTGTGTTCACAGGGTATCTTCATTGCTGCTACTGCTAAGTCGCTTCAGTCGTGTCCGATTCTGTGCAACCCCAGACGGCAGCCCACCAGGCTCCCCCGTCGCCATTTCCTTCTCCAGTGCATGACAGTGAAGAGTGAAAGTGAAGCCGCTCAGTCATGTCTGACTCTCAGCAACCCCATGGACTGCAGCCTACCAGGCTCCTCCATCCATGGGATTTTCCAGGCAAGAGTACTGGAGTGGGGTGCCACTGCCTTCTCCGTGAGGTGACACCATGTTACTTAATCCTGACACCTGCCCAGGGGGCTGTGATGTCAAGGAGGCCCTTTAAGGTTCCATGGCAATTTAACGGAGAAGGGGTAGCGCTGGAGCAATCAGACATCCAGATGCACAAAAATGGCTCCTGACATAAGCCTTCCACTTACTGAAAAGATGAACTCAAAGTCATATATCTAAATATAAAGTGTGAGACAAAAGAAAACCTTTGTGACTAGGGGTCATGAGTTCTTAAACACCACAGCAAAAGCATGATTCAGAAAACAAAAGAAATGACAAGTTGCAATTTATCAAAATCAAAAACTGTCTCCTTAGTGGAAGATGCTGGTGAGTTATAATGAAATAACAAACTACAGACTGGGAGGAAATGTTCCCCAATCACATGTTTGAAAGAACTTGCAGTCAGAATACCTAAAGTCCTCTCAAAACTCAGCAGTCGATGAAACAGTGAGACAACAGTCAATGAAAATTCAATAATCAATGTAAGAAGAACAAAAGAAATTTTATTCGAGCCAAACTGAGGATTGTAATCTGGGAAGCTGATTCTCAGAAGCCCTGAGAACTGTCCCACCCGTTAGATGTCGATTCAGTTCAGTTCAGTCACTCAGTCGTGTCCGACTCTGCGACCCCACGGACACCAGGCCTCCCTGTCCATCACCAACTCCCAGAATTTACTCAAACTCATATCCATTCAGTCGGTGATGCCATCCAACCATCTCATTCTCTGTTGTCCCCTTCTCCTCCCTCCTTCAATCTTTTCCCAGCATCAGGATCTTTTCAAATGAGTCAGCTCTTGGCATCAGGTGGCCAAAGTATTGGAGTTTCAACATCAGTCCTTCCAATGAATATTCAGGACTGATTTCCTTTAGGATAGACTGGCTGGAACTCTTTGCAAGCCAACGGACTCTCAAGAGTCTTCAACACCACAGTTCAAAAGCATTGATTCTTCGGCACTCAGCTCTCCTTATAGTCCAACTCACACCCATACATGACTACTGGAAAAACCATAGCCTAGACTAGACGGACCTTTGTTGGCAAAGTAACATCTCTGCTTTTGAATATGCTGTCTACGTTAGTCATAACTTTTCTTCCAAGTAGTAATGGTCTTGATTTCATGGCTGCAGTCATCTGCAGTGATTTTGTAGCCCAAGAAAATAAAGTCTGTCACTGTTTCCCTATCTATTTGCCATGAAGTGATGGAACCAGATGCCATGATCTTAGTTTTCTGAATGTTGAGCTTTAAGCCAAATTTTCACTCTCCTCTTTGACTTCCACCAAGGGCTCCTTAGTTCTTCACTTTCTGCCATAAGGGTGGTGTCATCTGCATATCTGAGGTTATTGATATTTCTCCCAGCAATCTTGATTCCAGCTTGTGCTTTATCCAGCCCAGGGTTTCTCATGATGTACTCTGCATATAAGTTAAATAAGCAGGGTGACAATATACAGCCTTGATGTACTCCTTTTCCTATTTGGAACCAGTCTGTTGTTCCATGTCCAGTTCTAACTGTTGCTTCCTGACCTGCATACAGATTTCTCAAGAGGCAGGTCAGATAGTCTGGTATTCCCATCTCTTGAAGAATTATCCAGTTTTTTGTGATCTGCATAGTCAATAAAGCAGAAATAAATGTTTTTCTGGAACTCTCTTGCTTTTTCGATGATCCAGCAGATGTTGGCAATTTGACCTCTGGTTCCTCTGCCTTTTCTAAAACCAGCTTGAACATCTGGTAGTTCACGGTTCATGTACTGTTGAAGCCTGGCTCGGAGAATTTTGAGCATTACTTTACTAGCGTGTGAGATGAGTGCAATTGTACGGTAGTTTGAGCATTCTTTGGCGTTGCTGTTCTTTGGGATTGGAATGAAAACACCTTTTCCAGTCCTGTGGCCACTGCTGAGTTTTCCAAATTTGCCGGCATATTGAGTGCAGCACTTTCACAGCATCATCTTTCAGGATTTGAAATAGCTCAATTGGAATTCCATCACCTCCACTAGCTTTGTTCATAGTGATGCTTTCTAAGGCCCACTTGACTTCACATTTCAGGATGTCTGGCTCTAGGTGGGTGGTCACCCCATTGTGATTATCTGGGTCGTGAAGATCTTTTTTGTACAGTTCTGTATATTCTTGCCACCTCTTCTTAATATCTTCTGCTTCTGTTAGGTCCATACCATTTCTGTCCTTTATTGAACCCATCTCTGCATGAAATATTCCCTTGGTATCTCTAATTTTCTTCAAGAGATCTCTAGTCTTTCCCATTCTATTGTTTTCCTCTATTTCTTTGCACTGATCACTGAGGAAGGCTTTGGAACTCTGCATTCAAATGGGTATATCTTTCCTTTTCTCCTTTGCTTTTTGGCTTCTCTTCTTTTCACAGGTATTTGTAAGGCCTCCTCAGACAGCCATTTTGCTTTTTTGCATTTCTTTTTCTTGGGGATGGTCTTGATCCCTGTCTCCTGTACAATGTCACAAACCTCCGTCCATAGTTCACCAGGCACTCGGTCTATCAGATCTAGTCCCTTAAATCTATTTCTCACTTCCACTGTATAATCATAAGGGATTTGATTTAGGTCATACCTGAATGGTCTAGTGGTTTTCCCCACTTTCTTCAATTTAAGTCTGAATTTGGCAATAAGGAGTTCATGATCTGAGCCACAGTCAGCTCCCAGTCTTGTTTTTGCTGACTGTATAGAGCTGCTCCCAATCTTGTTTCTGCTGACTGTTTAAAGCTTCTCCATCTTTGGCTGCAAAGTTTATAATCAGTCTGATTTCAGTGTTGACCATCTGTTGATGTCCATCTGTAATCTTCTCTTGTGTTGTTGAAAAAGTGTGTTTGCTATGACTAGTGCATTCTCTTGGCAAAACTATTAGCCTTTGCCCTGCTTCATTTTGTACTCCAAGGTCAAATTTGCCTGTTACTCCAATTATCTCGACTTTCTACTTTTGCGTTCCACATTTTCAAGACAAAGGATCATCAATCAAAATAACTTACTGACATTTTGCATAAAGTTAATAGAGGAAACTCAACCCAGGTGAGCAGGTCACCACAACCCCCTGCAGAGGTGGGAAGGAGCACTATTCTTTTAAGAAGTTATGTTGCTAGCGCACAAGAAAGTTAAAAGAAAAGCCCTCTACTTTGGAGCAGGCACTCCCATCTTTGAGGGGGTCCAGTTAATGTGTAATGCAAACTGCTCATTAGGGAGGGAGAGAGAAAGCCAAGAGTGACACATAGAACTCTATGTTTAAAGTTTCTCATCCTGGCTTATGACTTTTTTTATCAGCCAGTTTTACCTGATTAATCTTGAGTCCTCAACTTCTGAATTAATTGAACTGACAGGCACCTAGCATAGAGCAAAGGTATCCATTGCTGATCAAAATCAAGGGTTTCTTCATCTCAAGTTCCTCTGTGCTCTTCCTCTTTCACTTACTCCTTTTCAGTATATTCAACTAAAACAAATTAAGGCAGTAATTTTATGTGCTTGCCAAGGTATGCTTGGCAAGGTTGCTTTACTGTTCACACCCTCCGTTTCCTATCTGTCCACCTGGGCATAAGAACAAATAACAGTACTTTCATTAAGTTGTTGGGAGAATAAGTCAGTACATGTGATGTTGAGCTGCAGGCCACAGGCCTTGCCCAGGTTCAAGACTAAAAGCCCAGAGTAAGCAACAGGAAGAAGCACAAGCTGGAATCAACATTACTGGGAGAAATGTCAACCTCAGATATGCAGATGACACCACCCTTATGGCAGAGAGTGAAGAGGAACTAAAAAGCCTCTTGATGAAAGTGAAAGAGGAGAGTGAAAAAGTTGGCTTAAAGCTCAACATTCAGAAATCGAAGATCATGGCATCCAGTCCCATCACTTCACGGCAAATAGATGGGGAAACAGTGGAAACAATGTCAGACTTGATTTTTTTGGGCTCCAAAATCACTGCAGATGGTGATTGCAGCCATGAAATTAAGACACTTCTTGGAAGGAAAGTTAAGACCAACCTGGATAGCATATTCAAAAGCAGAGACATTACTTTGCCAACAAAGGTCCATCTAGTCAAGGCTATGGTTTTTCCAGTGGTCACGTATGGATGTGAGAGTTGGACTGTGAAGAAAGTTGAGCACCGAAGAATTGATGCTTTTGAACTGTGGTGTTGGAGAAGACTCTTGAGAGTCCCTTGGACTGCAAGATCAGCCCTGGGTGTTCTTTGGAAGGAATGATGCTAAAGCTGAAACTCCAGTACTTTGGCCACCTCATGCGAAGAGTTGACTCATTGGAAAAAAACTCTGATGCTGGGAGGGGTTGGGGGCAGGAGGAAAAGGGGATGACAGAGGATGAGATGGCGGGATGGCATCACCGACTGGATGGACTTGAGTTTTAGTGAACTGCGGTAGATGGTGATGGACAGGGAGGCCTGGTGTGCTGCGATTCATGGGGTCACAAAGAGTCGGACATGACTGAGTGACTGAACTGAACTGAAGCGAGGGGAACTTACCCACCTGAAGCGAGGTCTTGGAGCAACATCCCCAGGTGTGTAGCAGGACATAGGGGCAGGCTCACTCCCTTGGGGAAAGGGATACTACCAATTAGAGAGGACTTGACCTCGTGTTAGAGAAGGCAATGGCACCCCACTCCAGTACTCTTGCCTGGAAAATCCCATGGCTGGAGGAGCCTGGTGGGCCACAGTCCATGGGGTCGCTAAGAGTCGGACATGACAGAGCGACTTCACTTTCACGCATTTGATAAGGAAATGGCAACCCACTCCAGTGTTCTTGCCTGGAGAATCCCAGGGACGGGGGAGCCTGGTGAGCTGCTGTCTATGGGGTCGCACAGAGTCGGAAAGGACTGAAGCGACTTAGCAGCTGCAGCAGACCTCCTGTTGACTCATTATTTACCAAGGAAACCAGCAGAGGGACTCGCTCCTCACCATCCCTTAGATAAGTTAACATTAGCTGGGGTCTGGACCAAGTACCCTCCCAGACCAGCCACCCTTATTCACATCCAACAAACCTGAAACAAAACACACCATGATGGTTTCCCTCTTTATAAAGAAAATAATTGCTCACTGTAGAAAATTTGGAAAAATGGAAAAATCAAAAAGGATAGCCTGTAAGAGGCCAGATTAGCTCTAAGTGTTGAATAAAACTATTTTAAAAGGATAAAAAGTATCCATAACCATAAATCCTGAACTCCCTGTATACACAGGATGTGATCCTTTCACTACTGAAAACATTTTCTACAACTTGTCTTAAAACTACGTCCGAAAAATTCAAATTCCAAAAGAGCGCTTAGATATAGCCGACTGGCGCCGCGGCGTGACGTCAGCACCGGGAACAGCGCGTCCGGCTCGAGAGCCTGAGGGAGAGATATTTCCGGACGAAGCTGCTACCGGCAGGTGTCATCTTTAAGCACTTTCAACCGCGTCACACACCCCACGAGCTTCGCGTTCCCGCGCTGCGCAAGCGCGTTCACCTCTGCGCGCCGGCGTCCGCGGGTCTGCGCGGCGCACAGGATTGACGCAGCTCTCACGCATGCACGCACCCACGCAGGCGCGTCGCCCTCTCTCCGGCGACGGCGCTGCGTCACGGACCTTCGGGCGGCGCGCTCCCGAGACGACGGCGGCCGCTGCGGCCTCGGCGCTGGCGTTCGTTATCCAGAGCCCAGTCGGCGGCAAGATGAGGCGCAGCAAGGCCGACGTGGAGCGATACATCGCTTCGGTGCAGGGCTCTGCCCCGTCACCCCGGGAGGTGAGCAGGCCGGGGCCATGGCCTCCGGGCGGGCCCACGGCGGCGGCGCCATGTCCCCCGCTGAGGCGCGGCCGGGCGGCCGGCGGCGGGCGGCGGGCGGCGGGCGGGAGACGGGGAGGCGGCGGGCGGGCGTTGGCGCTCTCTGTTTCTCTTCTTCCTCTTTCGTTTCCTGCTCTTCGTTCCCGGCGCTCTGGCGTCCTGGGCTCCACGCCGAGGCGCAGCCGCCCCGCCGCCTCTCACTCACCGCTTTGGAAGCTGCTTTCCGGGCATTTTGTTTTTCAACGGAGTTCCGGGGGTTCTGAGTTTCCGTCCGGGCCTTGTTTTTGGAGTAGACTCTGTGGCTTTCCGGCGACGTCTCTCGGGGTACTCTGCCATCTCCGGCGTAGTTTGGGAGCTGGGTGCCCAGGGGATCCCGCGGACCTTGATGCCAGAGGGTGGGCGGAGGGGGCGCCGGACCCGGATTAGCTGCCCAGGGCCGAGTCGCAGCTCCGCCAAGCACGCGCTGTGGGATTCGAGACAACTGCCGCTTATTTCATTAATAGGTTGGGAGTTAGGGTATCGATAGGAGTTTTTAGGATGGGCTATGATAAACATTTAGGGCAGTGCTTGGCACGTGGTAAGCTCTCAGTAGATGTGGCTGTTACAGGGACAGTCATTCCAGGTGTTCTGGGCCGGAGCCTATGCGAATAAAGATGTATGAGGAAATTAAAACCAGCGAACAGTCAGGATTGTAACGGCACCGTAATAGTGTCTTGGTTACCACATACTAGGCATATATTATTTTACTTTGTGCTCCCGACATCCGTATCCCTGGGGAATTCAAGATACTTTTCCGGGGGCACATGGTAACCCAGCAGGATTTTGGCAGTGGGTGTGATTTCTTTTTTTCAGGAGTATGGAGTGGGTTACAGCCTATGGCTCTGGAGGAGGGGAATAGGTGCCAACCTTCAGGTTGTAACTTCCAGCTGCTGGCATAGCTGTGAATACGAATGTACCTACCAGAGTCAAAAACAGGAGCTCATTAAACATTCTCTCTGTCCCTGAAACTGATGTGGCCGTTTTTTTTTTTTTTTTCTTCTAAAGCAAGTTAAGCGCTTTTAAGAAATTTTTAGTGGGCACCCTGGCTCTCCAAAGCCTTAAAAACCACTGTCTAGACAGGAATTAGAATGTTCTTTGAACTAGGGAACTTTTCCATCAATAAAGAAGAGTGGGCACAAAACTTTAAGGATTGGTTATTATTGTCACCTCTTTTACATTTATAAAGAGTTATTATAATCAGATGTTTTTCTTCAGACAAGGAGAAATCATTGACTTTTGAACCTGGGGACTTCAGTGGGATATTGATTAGCAAGTGCAGTAGATAACTTTGGGTCCCAGATAAAGACCTAAAAGAGGTGCTTTAATCATAATAGAAATGTTTAAAATAATAATTCAAGGAGTTAACATCCTTTAACTAGCTATAGTTGGACTTTACCTGATATTTAGCAGCCTGATACCTGGATCTCAAGGACATAGACCAGGAAGAAAGGCTTCAGGTGGCAGGAGGAGAGGGTTAGGGGACAGCCAATGGGGGACCGATTCCACTTCCTGCAGGAGAAGCGCTTCTGCTATGATTGGAGTCACAGTTGTTGCATAAGCTAAAGGATTGCTAATGAACATCAGGAGAAAACTTTGATAGTCAGTGTCCTGGAGAGACACTGCAGGACAAGGTCCTAGGTGGACCTCTAGAGAAGCAGAGAGTAAAGAGAATCCCCAGATTCAGCTGTTTAAAATCTGGTGCTAAAATAGCAAAGTTTTTATTTGGTTTCAGTTGATTCATGGGGCTTCCCTTGTAACTTGGTAGAATCTGCCTGCAGTGCGGGAGACTGGGGTTTGATTCCTTTGTCGAGAGGATCCCCTGGAGAAGGAAATGGCAACCCACTCGGGTATTCTTGCCTGGAGAATCCCATGGACAGAGGAGCCTGGCAGGCTACAGTCTCTGGGCTCACAAGTGTTGGACACGACTGAAAGATTAAGCACACAGACTAAAATAGGACACTGAGGGAGGCCTCAGGTGCAGAGTTGATAAAGGCTTGCTTCTCAGGAGGTCCTGGGGTGGATCTCCAGGAATCGGGGATGGGTGTTCAGAGTAGGAAGGTCCCTTGCCCTCAGGATCCTGATTAACCTCAAGAAATGAACTGTGAAACTTTTAAATTAGACTTTGGTAAGAGTATATTAGGTCTTCCTGGCTTCCCAGGTAGGTCAGTGGTAAAGAATCCACCTGCCAATACAGGAGACTTGGGCTTGATCCCTGTGTTGGGAAGATCCCATGAAGAAGGAAATGACTACCCATTCCAGTATTTCCTGGGAAACCCCATGGACAGAGAAGCCTGGTGGGCTAGAGCCCATGGGGTCCAAAGAGTCGGACATAACTTAGCAACTGAAACAAAATAAACAAAAACTTCGGAACACATGACAATACTATAATCGTGGGTGTAAGTGAACATGGTGCTTTGGCCAGGTTGGGAGGGAGATGGTAGAGGGAGCAGAGACAGTGGCTGTGAAGAGTATAAAAAGATTAGGGTGTCTGTACTTGGTACCCAGTTGGGCAGACACTGGCAATGTTGGACTAAGTGCTGTGATGGGTCCATAGTCATATATCTTCCCAGGCTTCCACTCATCTCTTGACTTCTTTTGTTTTGCCATTTTCTAGTCCTTTACACCTGCTTTTGATTTTGTTAGGACTTTGCAAGTGGTGCAGTTGGTAAAGAATCTGCCTGCCAATGCAGGAGGTGCAGGTTCCATCCCTGAGTCTGGAAGATCCTCTGGAAGAGTAGATGGCAGCCCACTCCAGTATTACTGCCTGGAAAGTTCCATGGACAGAGGAACCTGGCGGGCTACGGTCCATGGGGTCTCAGAGTTGAACGAGACTGAGCACACAAAACCAACACCTGCTTTTGCTTTTACTGAAAATATGATTTCCTTTTTTTTTCCCCCTGATGGCTTCTGTTTAGTTTTTCTTAGTTTTATATCTAGTTTTATATCTTAGTTTCTTAGTTTTATATCTAGGTTTTTACTCCACGCCCCTGATTTCCTGCTTCTCAGAGGCAGCTTCACAGCTCTTAGTTATTTGTTCTACCTTAAACATCTGTATGTCATACTTCTGAGTAATGTACATATTACAGTTGCTCGTCGAACAGCACAGATCCACTTACATGAAGGGTTTTTTTGTGTTTTTTTCAGTGAATACATAGAGCAGTGCTATGGGATCCACAGTTGGCTGAATATGAAGATGTGGAAGCTTGGATATATATGGAGGACCCAGGGTTCTGGAGGGAGAGTGTGTGTGTGTACAGGGGGACGACTGTTAAGTATCCATAGATTTTCAACTGTGCAGAGGGTCAATGCCCCTAATCCTTGCTTTGTTGATCTACTTTTCTCCATTTTAAACCCTTTCTACTGACAAAAAATGTCTTTACCTAATGTTTCATTGGGTTGTCAAATCTAGGTTTGAAATCATTTTTTTCTTCATTTTGAGAGCATTGCTGCATATTTGCAGTGTGCTGTTGGAGGTTATATGTGGTTCTTATTCTTGATAGCCTATAGGTTTTCTGGAAGTTTTCTTTCAGTTGACAAACTTACTTCCTTCGCTTCTGGAACATCTTGTATTTCATTGAGCATTTTTTTCTTTCCTCTCTCCCTCTTTTTTTCCTGTTATCTTTCTGGTGTTCTTATTGACTGAAAAGTTGGTTCGGGTTTGGCCATCCACATTTTTCTGTCTTCTTTGTTTCTTCTGTTGTATTTTTTGATAGATTTCCTTTAACCTAACCTTCCAAGAGAACAGGATTAGGAACTCACTGTTGGGTACCTCAACTTTACTTGTCCTCTCTATAACCCTTACCCCTCACCCTTGTCAGGAATCCACAGATTTGGAGCCCATCAGTTTATAACCCATTCGTTTCACCTTTTGCAGAGAGTGTATACGAGAGGGGCAGTCTGTTGGCTGTGTAAGGTGAAGGGCAGTATGGTGTCTCTCAAGTCTGAATGTTCCTGTTTTCAGCCCCACATCAGTTGATGCTTAGCAGCTTAAGTGAATTCAGGCATTTGCTTCTAGTGGTGTGAAGTGTCATGGAAAGCAGCACTGAGGGAACCAGATTGTCCTGCTGTGTAGCCTTGGCTGTGCTCCTTCCTGGCTGTGTATACTTCAACAAGACACTTAACCTACTGGACTTCAATTTCCTGTAAAATGAGACTGGAGGCAGAAATGATCAGGTTTCCTCCAAATTTCATGATTCTGTGTGTTAGTCTTTAATAATTGTTGCTTAATTATCTAAAGATAATCCTCTTTTAGTGAGATGTGCTGTGCTTAGTCACTCAGTCATGTCCGATTCTTTGCAACCCCATGGACTGCACCTCTTCAGGCTCCTCTGTCCATGGGGTTTCTCCAGGGAAGAATACTGGAGGAGGTTGCCATGCCTCCTCCAGGGAATTTTCCCACCCCAGGGATTGAACTCAGGTCTCCCGCACTGTAGGCAGATTCTTTACCGTATGAGCCTCCACCAAGTCATCTTATGTCACCCCTTCTCCTGCCCTCAATCTTTCCCAGTATCAGGGTCTTTTCCAGTGAGTTGGCTCTTCACACCCAGTAGTCAAAGTATTGGAGCTTCAGCTTCAACATCAGTACTTCCAATGAATATTCAGGGTTGATTTCCTTCAGGATTGACTTGTTTGAGCTCCTTGCTGTCCAAGGGACTCTCAAGAGTCTTCTCTAAAGTGACAGCTCAAAAGCATCAGTTCTTTGGCCCTCAGCCTTCTTTATGGTCCAGTTTCCCTGATAGTTCAGTTGGTAAAGAATCCAGCCGCAATTCAGGAGACCCTGGTTCAATTCCTGCGTGGGGAAGATCCGCTGGAGAAGGGATGAGCTACCCACTCCCAGTATTCTTGGGCTTCCCTTGTGGCTTAGCTGGTAAAGAATCTGCCTGCAACGAGGGAGACCTGGGTTCGATCCCTGGGTTGGGAAGATCCCCTGGAGAAGGGAAAGGCTGCCTATTCCAGTATTCTGGCCTGGATAATTCCACGGACTGTATAGTTCATGGGGTTGCAAAGAGTCGGACATGACTGAGTGATTTTCACTTTCACTTTTCTCACATATGTACATGACTACTGTAAAAAAGCCATAGCTTTGACTATACTGACCTTTGTCAGCAAAGTGATGGCCCTGCTTTCTAATATGATGTCTAGATTTGTCATAATTTTTCTTCCAAGGAGTAAGTGTCTTAATTTCATGGCTACAGTAACCATCTGTAGTAATTTTGGAGCCCGAGAAGATAAAGTCTGTCACTGTTTCCATTTTTTCCCCCATCTATTTGCCATGAAGTGATGGAACCAGATGCCATGATCTTAGTTTTCTGAATGTTGAGCTTTAAGCCAACTTTTTCACTCTCCTCTTTCACTGTCATCAAGAGGCTCTTTAGTTCCTTTTCTATTTCTGCCTTAAGGGTGGTGTCATCTGTATATCTGAGGTTGTTGATATTTCTCCCAGCAGTCTTGATCCCAGCTTGTGATTCATCCAACCAAGCATTTCACTTGATGTCCTCTGCGTAAAAGTTAAATAAGCAGGGTGACAGTGTACAACCTTGATGTACTTTCTCAATTTTGAACCGCTGTTTGATGTCCGATTCTAAGTGTTGTTTCTTGATCTGCATACAGGTTTCTCAGGAGGCAGGTAAGGTGGTCTGGTATTCCCACTCTTTAAGAATTTTTCACAGTTTGTTGTGATCAACACAGTCAAAAATTTAAGCATAGTCAATGAAGCAGATGTTTTTCTGGAATTCTCTTACTTTTTCTGTGATCCATTGGACTTTGGCAATTTGACCTCTGGTTCCTCTGCCTTTTCTAAATCCAGCTTGTACATCTGGAAGTTCTCAATTCACATACTGGTGGAGCCTAGCTTGAAGGATTTTGAGCACCACCTTGCTAGCATGTGAGAAGAGCGCAATTGTGCGGTAGTTTGAGCATTCTTTGGCATTGCCTTTCTTTGGGATTGGAATGCAAACTGATCTTTTCCAGTCCTGTGGCCACTGCTCTGAGTTTTGCAAATTTGCTGGCATATTGAGTGCAGCACTTTAACAGCATCATCTTTTAGGATTTGAAATAGCTCAGCTGTATTTCCGTCACCTGCAGTAGCTTTGTTCATTGTAATACTTCTTAAGGCCCACTTGACTTCACATTCCAGGATGTCTGACTCTAGGTTAGTGATCACACCATTGTGGTTATCTAGGTCATTAAGATCTTTTTTTTCTATCATTTCAGTTCAGTTGCTCAGTCATGTCCTTTCTTTGCGATCCCATAAACCGCAGCGTGCCAAGTCTCCCTGTCCATCACCAACTGCTGGAGTCTGCCCAAACCCATGTCCGTTGAGTTGGTGATGCCATCCAGCCATCTCATACTCTGTTGTCCCCTTCTCCTCCTGCCCTCAATCTTTCCCAGCATCAGAGAAAGGTTTTTTTGTATAGTTCTGTGTATTCTTGCCAGCTCTTCTTAATATCTTCTGCTTCTGTTAGATCCATACCGTGTCTGTCCTTTATTGTGCTCTACTTTGCATGAAATGTTCCCTTGGTATCTCTAATTTTCTTGAAGAGATCTCTAGTCTTTCCCATTCTGTTGTTTTCCTCTGTTTCTTTGCATTGATCCCTGAGGGAGGCTTTCTTATCTCTCCTTGCTTTTCTTTGGAACTCTGCATTCAGATGGGTATATCTTTCCTTTTCTCCTTTGCTTTTCACTTCTCTTCTCAGCTATTTGTAAGGCCTCCTCAAAACAGCGATTTTGCCTTGTTGCATTCTTTTTATTGGGGATGGTTTTGATCACTGTCTTGTTCAGTGGTACAAACCTCCATCCATAGTTCTTCAGACATACTATCAGAACTAATCCCTTGAATCTGTCACTTTTTTTTTTTTTAACTCTGTCGCTTCTACTGTATAATCGTAAGGGATTTGATTTTGGTCCTACCTGAAAGGCCTAGTGGTTTTTTCCTACACTCTTCAATTTAAGTCTGAATTTTACAAGTACAAGCGCATGATCTGAGCCACTTACATTAATCTACTGTCTTAGATTAATGTGTCTAGACCACATTTTGTTTATCCCTTTATCTGTTGAAGGACACTTGTTTCTGCCTTTTGGCTCTTGTGGGTAATGCTGCTGTGAACATGGGTGTGCAGATATCTATTTGAGATTTTGTTTCTAACTCTTGAATTTGTATCCATGAGTAGAATTGCTGGGTTGTAATCTGCATTTAGCTTTAGATAAATTGCAAACTGTTTTCCATAGTGGCTGCACCATTTTATATCTCCATCAGCAGTGCAAGAGGATTTCAGTTTCTCTACATTCTTTTTTCTTCTTCTTCTTCTTTTTAAAATTATAGCCATCCTGGTAGGGGTTTTTTATTGTGGCTTTGATGTGCATTTTCCTGATTACCAATAATGTTGAGCATCTTTTCATGGCTTATTGGTTATTTGCATATCTTCTTTAGTGCAGTAGCTACCTAAGCCCTTTGCTTTGGGCTTAATTGAATATTTGTCCGTTATTGAGTTGTAGAAATACTTTATATCTTTTGGATATAATTTCCAAATGTTTTTTCTCATTCTGTAAGTTGTCCTTTCACTTTTTTTTGGATTGTCAGTTGATGCAAAACGTTTTTAATTTCAGTGAATCTCATTTTATCTGTTGTATCTTATGTTTTTTGGTGTTATATCTAAGAGTACATTGCCAAATTTGAGCTAACGGAGATTTAACCCTATGTTTTCTTCTGAGAGTTTATGGATTTTAGTTCTTAATGTTGGCCCATTTTAAGTTAGTTTGTATACATGGTGTGAGGAAGAGGGTGCCATTTCATTCTTTTGCATGTGGAAAATCAATTGTATCATCACCGTCTGTTGAAGAGACTGTTTTCTTTCCGTTGAATAGACGTGGCATGCATGTCAGACATTAGTTGTCCATAGCTTTATGGGCTTGTTTCTGAACTGTCAGTTTTGTTTAGTTGGTCTGTATGTCTCTCCTTAAATCAGTGGCATGTTGTTTTGATTGCTGTAGTCTTGTAGTAAGTTTTGCGTTGGGGAAGTGGTATGTCTTTCAACTTTGTTCTATTTCAAGAGTGTGTTTGGGGCCTCTTATAATACCATATGAATTTGAGAATTGACCTTTCTATTTCTTCAGAAAAGGCTGTTGGAATTCTCATGAGATTGCGTTGAATCTGTAGATTCCTTTGGGTGGTATTCACCCATTGGTAATATTAGGTCATCCTGTTCATGAACACACCTTTCCATTTATTTAGGTCTTTTGATTCCTTTCAGCAGTGTTTTAAATTTATCAGCATACAGGTTTTTTGCCTCTTTGGGTAACTTTACTCCCAGGTATTTGATTCTTTCATAAGCTTTTGTGACTGGAATTGCTTAATCAGTTCACTCTTCTGCGTGTTCAGCACAGCTGACTGTTGTGTGCTAATCTTGTGTCCTGCAGTGTTGCTGGATTAGCTTTTTAGCTAATAGTTTTCTTGTGAATTTTGGGGGACTTTATGTAGGATTGCATCATCTATGGATATTGATAGTTTTGCTACTTCCTTTCAATTCAGTTTTATTTTGTTTTTGTAATTTCTTTCCTGTCTGAAATTGTTCTGATTAAAACTTCCAACTCAGTGTTGAATAGAAGCACTGAAAGCCATTCCTGATCTTAAAGGGAAAGCCTTTAATCTTTCATCCTTGAGTGTGGTGTTGCTATTGGTGGTGTTTAGTCACTAAGCCTTGTCTGACTCTTTTGTGACCCTATGGACTGTAGCCTGCCAGAAATCCCCTACAGAAATCCCTCTGTGCATGGTATTTCCCAGGCAAGGATATTGTAGTGGGTTGCCATTTCTTTCTTCAGTGGATCTTCCCAACCCAGATATTGAACCTGCATCTCCTGCTTGGCAGGCAGATTCTTTACCACTGGCACCACCTGGAAAGCCCTGAGCATGATGTTAGCTGTGAGCTTTTCATTAATGACCTTTATCATGTTGAGGATATTCTTTGCTTTCTGAGAGAATCAGTTTTCTGAGAATTTTTATCATGAATGAATGTTGAATTTTGTCACATACTGTTTTTCCTTTGATGGCACTTGACATGGTCTTGCAGTTTATTTCCTTTTTTTTTAATGTGATGTATTAGTTAACTCATTGTCTTGTATGAAATCAACCTTGCATTCCTGGGACAAAAATCCCTGTTGATTATGGTGTATAATAGTTTTGATGTGTTCTTGGTTCATTTTGCTGAGGAAAATTTGTGGAAAATTAGAGTTAAATTTTTTTTTAGTAGACTTAGAACAGTTTTAGGTTCAGAGCAAAATTGTAACAAAGGTAGTTTTCCCACATTCGTCCTGCTTGCCCCAGTGTCAGCATTTCCCACGAAATAGAACACTTGTTACAGTTGATGAACTTAAAATATTTTTATCCGAAGTCCACGGTTTACCTTAGGGTTCACTCTTGGTGGTGTACAGTCCTGGGTTTTGACAAATGTATAAGGACATGTATTAATTGTTATTGTGTCATACATAGTAGCTTCGCTGCCCTAAAGATCCTCTGTGTTTTGCTGTTCATACCTTCTTCCCTGCAGGCCCAGGCTACCGCTAATGTTTTTACTGTCTATGTAGTCTTGCCTTTTCCAAAACGTAATATAGTTGGAATCCTAAGAATGTAGCCTTTTCAGATTGGTTTAAGTTTCCTTGGTGGTTTAAGTTTCCTTCGTGTCTCTTTATAGCTTCATTGCCATCTGAAACACCACCTGTTGTGGCTCTGTTGTCCTGCCTAGGTGAGATTCTTAGAAGCGTTCAGTCAGAACCTAACTGATGTTCTGTTTGACTAGGTTGCTCTTCAGGCAAACTCATGCCCCCGTTGTGTGAACCATGGTTCCTCTTGTTCTGAGGAGGCTTGTTAAGGAAACAACCATTATCATTAGAGTAAAACCAACCTGTCTCATGAACCCAGTTTACATTGAGTGCATATGTAAACGCAGTTGTGTTACTGAGTGAATGATTCAATGGTAGGTGAGTTCTCTACAAGGATATCAAGACATGACATCAGCAAGACATGACCAAAGGTGAGTTCTTTCAATGTTTGACTGCGAAAAGGCAGTATGGTAACTTTTCTGATAACCTTAAAAGTAAAAAGATCAAAAGGGTTGGGAGAACCCTCTTTCAGAGTCTTTAATCCTAGTAAAAATCTAGATAAAATGAGTTTTTCCTGTTTGCTTCACTGGAATTTCACTCTCTGCTCAGCTTGGTTTAATATATACTTGTGTGAAGCTCTGATAGGTGTACTGGACCTAACTGCCCATGGTGAGAGGCCCCAGGGGCCCTCCACTCGCTCTGCTCTTCATATCTGTTCCTGTACCAGACATGAGTCACACACGCCCTACTGGGTGCTCTTCCTCAGTTGATCTCAGACTCACTTCCCCTGGTTCTCCTTTGACTAGGTTAGTGAGAATCTTGGTCATGAATTCATACATGTCTCTGATTAGATGACGAAGCGTTGGCTACCTTAAGAGATTCATAGTTACTGTGCCATTTATTTAACTTCATTGAATTTCTTCACTCTGACATTGAATGTACTGGGCAAAAACCATATCATATCAGTACCTACTGTTGTCTTTGTTTAAATTAAATAGACTCCTCAGGGCTGCCTCAGTTGGAGAGTTGCATTCTGGTTTTAGTCACTGGTTTTAGACCATAGCGTGCATGGGGCAGACAAGGTAAAGTTGGAGAGCTAGGCAGATGCTGTGTCATGCTAGTCTTTGGTGAGAAATAGGGATATTTTCAAAGTGTAATGGAAGATGAAAAAGGAGTTACAGTTTTAAATACACAGTGTCGTTTGTATTATGTTTTGACAAATTAACTTTGAGAGGGAGACAGGAATAGCCACGTCAGTCATCCCAGAGAGGTGACAGCAGGCTTGGACTTTGACAGTAGCAGTAGAGATGAGAAAAACGTGGATTGAGATAACCCGGAAGGTAGAGCTGGCACATCCTGATCATTTGCACATAAATTCAGAGCTCCGGAGAATCACAGACATATCTGAGAGTCAGGGTAGTCCTCGGTGAGATGGATCATATGTCCCAGATGAGACACTCTTGAGAGAGAAGAGGAGTTGGAGAGGGAATGACCGCCATGGTAGAAGTGAAGTGAGGAGAACCTGTGTTCCTTGAAGACATGAGAAGAGTGTTTCAGGAAGATGGGTGCCATTCAGGAGTGTCTTGTGTCGAGTTCATAAAAAGGAGAAAATGGAAATACTTCATAGTAAACAGTGGAGCGGTGGTAAATTTTTGCAGTTCACCTGCCCCAGGTAACCACCTCTGCACGTTAATCAGGTTTCTAGTCAAATATTCCCCTTCCTGAGACCTTCCCTGACAAGTTTGTCTCTTTCCCATTGTATAAATTATGTGATGCCTTGTCTGAGCACCTCCACCCTCACCAGTTAAGGGAGGAGAAACTCCCAGCTAGATAGGCACTATTAGGGTGCCTGTGCTTTGTGGGATAAGTACTGATTGTAGATTTGTCAAAATGAGGTGTTCTGTAGAGAACTGATGAGGTGCTGTGAGAGCATTCTGTCCTGCCTCCATGGAGATTACTGTCTGCTTGTCATCCTTCTTGAAGTGCAAGCTTCCTGCTTGAAGACAGACTTTGTTTACTGCCAATTCCCCAGCATTCAGAATGGTGCCTAGAGACTAGTAGGCACAGCAACATCTAACATCCATATTTTTTAGAAATAAAATCAGTAAATGAAAACTTTGCTTTTTTTACATAATACATTTATTTTTATTTTTCTGTGTCCTTCTATCATTTTCAAAATAAGGTGTTTGATGCTCTATACTTTTATCATGTATATATGACATCATCTGGTGTGCTCCAGCATTATAGACTTTGGAGCCTGTAGACATAAAAGAACCAGGGTGTGGACTTGGATTATTATCAGGAAAATTAATACCAGGAAAGGCAGGTTTTATTTCTGCCTCTCCAGCTCCTTGAGTATAAGATAATGGTCTGTGGAGAGGTCAGTAACAAGACCCAGAAGCCCCAGTGCCTCAGTGGCTCTGCAGTACTTTGTTACTCTTCCTCCATAACTCTTCCTCCATAAAGGTGTGCGCATGGCAGGAGCAGTGAGGTCTCTCTGGTGTACTTCTCTGCCAGGAAAGTGGGCTCTGTCTGTTTACTTGTCTGTAAAGTGAGAGGAACACCACACAGTTCCTGAGGTTTCTTGCTGATATATAAATTCTTAATTTCTGATGTCATCTTGTCTTGTTTTTCTTAAATTTGTTTGTTGTTTCATGAGAATTAGACATAGTTTCGTGATTTTAGAACATGTATGCATTTCTACAGGCAGTTTTTACCTTTTAAGTGCTAGGTTGCTTGTGTGCTCAATCTTGTCCAACTCTTTGTGACCCCCTGAACTGTAGCCCACCAGGCTCTTCTTTTTCAGTCAAGAATACTGAGTGGGTGTTAACATTGTTAGAACAGATTTTAGTTCTTGTGAAAAACATGCAAAATTTGAAATATGAAGAATGAAATAATTCTTAATTTTTTTTTTAGAAGTCAATGAAAGGATTCTATTTTGCAAAGCTGTATTATGAAGCTAAAGAATATGATCTTGCTAAAAAGTAAGTACCAAACTGTCAACTTGGCTTAAGTCTAAAACCAAGGCATTTTCTTATGTTCTTCTTTGAAATGGATAAAAATGGGTGTTTTAGCAGTTCTTCCTAAGTATGTCCTGGAAATGAGGGATTCGTCCCTCAAATTGATGGTGAGGACAAGATTGGATTATGTGAAGATTGAGTCTAGAATGATGCTTTCTACATGCTTGCTGCTTGTCCCTACCTCGGGCGAGAAATCGTCTGGCATTAAACTTTCTCTAGAGATTGTTCTGGGTTAGAATAAAAGAGAACCATGCTTATATCTTGATTTCTTTCTTGTTAGCTATCTGCTACTTTTCATCAATTCCTGGGTGGGAGAATAGCTTGTGTCAGAAATAACTTTAGTTGACTACTAGTGAGTGATCCTCCAAGGCCAAGAAGGTTGGTGATCTGATCTACTGACTTTCAGTAGCTTAAAGCTGGAAATTAAGAGGGAGGTAGGCTATTGAAGGCATTGCTGGGAAGATGAAAATTTTGTTAAAATGTTAGCACCTTTATTGACCTAGCAGCTGTAGTTCCTTACTTTATAAAATGAAACTTTTTTCCTTCAGTGTTGATCTTTGGTCTGATTCTTCCTGTGATAACATTCACTGGGCCTAGAAGACGCGTATCAATCATCTGCATTTGGTGGTGTACTGAGTGACTCCTGTGCAGTCCCCTTAGATGTTACTGTTGAAAAGATAAACAGATTATCTTAGTGGTTGTTTGGGAATTAGTGTTCTTTAGTATTTTGCATTATGATAACTTAAAGGTTTATTGTAGTCACTTTGTAGTTTCTCTGCAAAACTTTTTAGTGCTTTACCAAAGTGTAACAGAAAAAAAGGTAACTTAGTGTTCGTTTCTTATGAGTGGGTAGAGCTAAGGAAAACTTTTGGTGGATGTAGCATTTAATGACGAAGTGAGTGTGTCCTTGATTTTGTATGTGTGTCTGTCTAGATGCTGTTTATGAGTGTGTATAGGTGCTCTTTACTGTGTGTGTGTGTGTCTAGGTGCTTTCAACTCTGTATGTGTGTGTCTAGGTACTGTCAACGGTGTGTAGGGCTGGTGCTGTTGACTTTGTGTGTGTGTCTAGATGCTGTCAACTTTGTGTGTGTGTGTGTGTGTAGGTGCTATTGACTTTGTGTCTAGGTGCTGTCGAGTGTGTGTGTGGGTGGGTGGGTGGGTGGGGGTGTGTGGGTGCTGTCTGTTTCTCCCTGTGGATGCTTCTGAATTGTCTGCATACTCTAAATAAATCGTGATGTTCAGCAGAAAACAGTAGAAATTAGTTCAGTGGTTGCTTAGTGTAAGATATTCTCTATGCATTTAAACACAGTTCTAAATGTGGTATTTTAAAGATTGTTTTTATATTATTATTTCTGAACAGATATATATCTACATATATTAATGTGCAAGAAAGGGATCCCAAAGCTCACAGATTTCTCGGTCTTCTTTACGAAGTAGAGGAAAACATTGAGAAAGCTGTTGAATGTTACAAGGTAAACTGTGTAAGGTTAGAACATAACCACACTCATAATGTCCAGGTTAATTTATGTAGTAAATAATTCAAGTATGTTTTGTGGATGTCTTAAAAACAAGCACTCATATCATCATACTATTAAGCAAAACAGCTTGAAACAGATTTTAAAATATTTGGCCCAAATAGTGCTGTATTTTGTCATGGAGAGGTTAGCACTTGGAAAAGAATATTAACACTTATAAATTTTAAGTTTACCATGGTGAGAAATGCATGGTTCCTTTCCTCCCCTCCTTCCTTTTCTTTTTTGCATTTACCAGATAAAAAAATTTTTATTCATTTTCAAAAAACTTGCAGACAGTTTAATTTTAACAACTTTGAAATAACATGTTGTCATTTAGAAATAGAGTTTGTAATGGAGTACTTGTTAAGTTTTCAAATTTTGTGTATGAGTGTATAGACTTTAGGAATCCTACTAATTTCTTAATTGTTTTTGGTAACAGCGTTCAGTGGAATTAAACCCAACACAGAAAGATCTTGTGTTGAAGATTGCAGAATTGCTCTGTAAAAATGATGTTACTGATGGAAGAGCTAAATACTGGGTTGAACGAGCAGCTAAACTTTTTCCAGGAAGTCCTGCAATTTATAAACTAAAGGTAAAAAACTAAAGAAAACAAAGCATATAATAAAAGCAGTCGGAGAAAACTTACAGACACAGCTATTGCTAGTACTTGGAATTTCAATGACTTAAGTAGTAATATGTAAACTGGTGTGTGGGGCGGGGCGGGGGGATCCTAGGGGTATAGACCTTTAGTTGTATATAAGTCTGGGGGTGTGACATAAGAGCTGTGACCATCGGCAATAGTACTGCAGTGTACATGAGGCAGAGTAATTGTTGCTGTGGAGGTGATGGCCATTCCACAGTGTATGAGGTGTCACAGTGTGTTGTTTTACTAGGAACCAGTTTGCTTTCCAAGTGGCATCTCATTTACCTTTGCGGTGATTACTGTTTTAGGGATTTTACTGTTCCTTATCTATTAGTAGATGGTGGAGCTGAGAATTATTATAAATTGATCTCTGTTTGGTATAAAAGTTTCACTTCATTGGGTGAACATTACCCAGAAGGTGACAGTTTCAAAGAACCATTATATAAATGTGGGAAGGACTGTGTTATAGGATAGTGAGGTTTTCAAGCAGAAGTTAAAAGTTTCTCTAGTGTGTTATAGATGACTACTAAAAGTGATAGAAATTTGTTGCTAATGTATTAACTGGCTCTGCATGTTATTCTTTACTGAGTGAAATATAGTTTACTAGGAGACTTTTTGGAGAAAGACTTTCCAAAATGTGCTAGACAAACAGAATTTTAACTGTAATTTTAATTGTCTGTTGGTTCCCCCTGCTGTGCAGCTTGTTCGATCTTGGTTCCCCAACCAGAGATTGAAACCAGGGCCCCTGCAGGAAGAGCGCTGAGTCCTAACCACTGGACTTTCGGGGAATTCTCATATATATTGTTTTTAAAAGTACCCCCACCCCTCATTTATACGTATTTCCAATAGAATTTTTAAGTGTTTTTTATTGAAATAATTATAGATTTTTCTCAGGAAGTTGCAGAGGTTGTACAGAAAGGTCCTGAGTGTGTTCCATCCAGTCAGAAACACGAATGGCTCAATGGTGGTTCCATCTTGGTGTCATTGTTGAACAGTCACCACAGGGTTTGGCATGGGTGCAGTATACATGTAGTCCTTGTTCCACCCGTCACGTGTAGACAGACGTGCATATCCAGCACTGCATCACCATGGGGGTGTCTTTCATGCCTCCGTTTCTGTGGTCACATCCACCTCTCCTTCCCATCATCCTTAGCTTCTGCCAACTGGTAATTTGTTCTCTGTCTTTATAATTTGTAACTAAAAAATGTCATGAGAATAGAAGCAGGCATCATGTGACCTTTTGCAGTTGGCTCTTCATTCTGCATGGTACCCTTGAGACCTTTCAAGTTGTGTGTGTCAGGATAGATTCCTTCCTTTTTGCTGAGTAGTATGTACTCATACAGTGTGTTCCACCATTGAACCATTTGCTTTGGGGGGAAATTCTGTGTTTCCAATTTTTAGCTATTACACATCAGGTATACACAATTGTGTACACATTTTTAAATCAAAAGTGTCTTTAAAAGCCATGGAGAGGGACTTCCCTCATGGTCCAGTAGTTAAGACTTCACCTTCCAAAGCAAGAGGTGCAGGTTCTAACCCTGGTTGAGAAGGTAAGATCCCACATGCCTCATGGCCAAAAAGTAAAGTATAAAACAGAAGCAATATTGTAACAAATTTAATAAAGACTTTGAAAATGGTCCACATTTGAAAAAAAAAAAAAAAGCCATGGAGATAAAAATACTAGTATCATTATCTTTTTTCTCTCCTTGTGGTAAGCGCCTGGGTTTTAAATATTAATCAAAAATGTTTCATAGTGCAGATTTCTTTCCCTTTTTAGTATCTTTGTTTTATGCCTCAAACATAATTTTTCATTGGTCATGACTTTCTTTATTGGCTATTTAGAGTCCATTTCGTCTGGTGACAGTAATGTTATGGACTGTGTGTATAATGGGGAGGGTATTGTTTTCTTGCAGTGTGACAAAAGTTTAATTGTGAAGCATCCTGATTTTCTTTAATGACTTTAAAAATACTGTTGTCTAAAACTAGTAAATCTTATGTCAGATTTTTTTCCTGAAAATTTTGGACTAGAAATCCATGAAATTTGTAACTATTAAGCAGAGTAATTCTGTTTCTCCTAGAAGTTGAGGCTTCCTTAAAATAGTTTTTTGGCACTTCTTTAATGAACAAAAATATCATTGATAGGAAGGCTTTCTTTGGGGTTTGAGAGTAGAGTTTTTGAAAAACATCTGTGATGGTGCTGATCTTTTACCTAATTTTAAACATGTAATTGATGTCTAGGGCTTCTTTGCAGTTATAGACCAGGTGTAAGTTTATGGAACTGGTCCAGGAGGAGACTGATGATGAGTGAGGTCCACTGGGCGGTGGGTGGGAGGTAAATGCAGGAAGGGGAAGTGGAGCTTACAGGCCATGGCTTCCATTTTCTCCGTGGAGGATGAGTGGAGATCCTAAAGAGAGGGTCAGAGAAAAGAGTACGAAGTGAACTCTTCAGGGAGTGGAAACAATGAGTTTTTAGAAGTAAACTAGGACTTTTTTCTAGGCATTGCCAGTCTGATGGTTTGAGATTATGAAGGTGAATCAATTGCCCTGGTTGTAATTCCCCATGCTCCCAGATGCCCTACACATGCTCATCTGTTAGTGCACTGGGGTGAAGACTGCAGGGATTGGGGCTTCCAGGAGGGGCAGAGAGAGCTAGCTGAGGGCTCTATCTGTAAGTTGGGAGTGATTGGATGTGAGACTCTGGTGTTTTAGCTTGACAGGGAAGGAAAGTGTATGTGTGTGTTTTATGGAAAATTAAAAGGACCTTTTCATGTGGTAGAGGCAGGAGATGTGGCAGTGAGGCTGTGCTAGCCTCGGGGAGGTGAGAAAATGAGAGTGTGTTGTGGTCTGAGTGATTTGTTCAGAGTATGTATTTTGCCACATGGATGGCTGAGGCTGGTGTGGAGTGGTGAAGGTGAAGCTGTTAAACAGCAGGGTGGCCAGGCTGTCCTGTGTCTTGTGCTGCTGGTAGTGATACATCTTAGGGATGAACGAAGGTAGTTCTGTTCCAGGTGCTGATAAGGAGGAGTGGGAGGTGTGGCCAGATAGCACATCCTTTAGTAAAATGTTATAAACATGTTTGGGGGAGGAGGGGCATGATCAGGTGATGACACTGGGAGTGAGTCGGTCACCACCTCCTCCACCTGTGCATAGACTAGCGGATAAGTGATGGCAGCCATCTTGGAAGCGGACTCTCGTTCAGTAAGGGGGAAGGTGAAGACCAAGAAGATGGTGGCACAGTAGGAGCCCCACAGTGGGAGAAGTGGGAGCGGGGACTAAGCAGCCTTAGGGAGATCCAGAGCACGTGGAGGGTGAGGACCCGTGGGGGCAAGGGCCCATTCTGGTCGTTGACGGGTATGCAGGGATGTTCTGAGCTGAGTCCAGGCCCTCCTGCAGCTGTGTAATCCCAGATGTTTCTCTCCATGTATTTTCTGGAGGTTGAGCTTCTGGAAGTGACTAAGGGTGCTAATGAGGTATGTAGGGTGGGAATTGACTAAAGCCAAACACTGTGGGATGGTGCTCATAGGAGCCATGATGTTTCTAAAATTGCACAGATGTTTCTCTAATTAATGGTTCTTTATAAATAGGAACAGCTTTTAGATTGTAAAGGTGAAGATGGATGGAATAAACTTTTCGACTTGATTCAATCAGAACTTTATGCAAGGCCTGATGATGTACACGTGAACATCCGACTGGTGGAGCTATATCGCTCCAACAGCAGGCTGAGGGATGCTGTGGCCCACTGCCACCAGGCAGAGAGGAACACAGCTCTGCGCTCAAGTTTAGAGTGGAATTCCTGTGTAGTACAGACCCTTAAGGTAGGTAAGAGCTGTTGGGTCTCAAAATTACCATATTTCCCTTTGTATTTAACCACTGCCCTCCATGACCTAAGTCTCTTTCGTTTATGTGTAGCAGCTGTGAAATGAGCTGATTTTACCAGGATGATTTCAATTTATAATGAGTGGATTCAAAAGATAGATATGAGAAATATGTTTGTGTGTTTTTTGGTGTTTTTGTAGGCTAATCTAAAACCAACATGGTTTTTCAGCCTGTGAATGGGCAAAGGGGTTTGTAGTGGTAAAACACTCAGTTTTGTAACACATGATACAGTTTTGTAACTTAGAGTTCTTTTTGCACAACAGGAATACCTGGAATCTTCACAGTGTTTGGAGTCTGATAAAAGTAACTGGAGAGCAACCAGTCAGGACTTACTTATAGCCTATGCTAACCTGATGCTTCTCACGCTGTCCATAAGAGATGCTCAGGAGAGCAGAGAATTACTGGAGAGGTAGGCCGACCTAGAGAGAGCACTTCAGTGTAAATTACAGATGTCTGTTTGTGTTCTTTCATCTAAACAACTTAATGTCATTATTTTTTCTGTAATGTCCAGAGGTAATACTTAATAACATGGTGAACTGCTTAGAAGGAATCTTCTTTTGGGGCAGTATTCTATTATAATTGGTTTTGTGAGACTCTGATTCTTAGAGAACTCTATTACTGTTCTTGGTTAAGTAATTATTCTTTTAATTAAACGTCTAGTTTTGGCATGCTTAGTAGAGTTGAGCCTGAAAATGCATGTCCTCATTGCTCTTCCATAATTCTAAGGACCAATGTCTCCATTTGATTAAAATAAATTCCACTGAACAGACACATCACTTGGATTTGTATGTCAATATAGAGCTTGTGGGCTAAACCAGGCTCACAGCCTGCTTGTGAGTGGGCCTCCCCTGACACAGCCGTCCTCCTGCTGTGTCAGCTGTGTGCTCGCTCACTGCAGCGAGCCTTGTGGCAGAGCTGCTGTGCCCGCAGAGCCACATCAGCATGGGGTCCTTAATGGACAAGGTTGCTGCTCCTTGGTGTACACTCTTATTCTGAAAAGTAATTCATCCCCCATCTCACATGGCAGGGAGTTCTTTTCACTGCGGTGTAGGAGAGTAAGTCGTTTTCTTGAGGAAGTACTTGGTGTCTTCATATGGGTAGTATGAGGGAGTAGCCAAAAAGACTCAGTCAAACTTTCTGATGATTTTAGAAAATATTTATGATTGAGGGGAAGTGGGCATGGTTATATACTTAAAAATTTTGGTCCCATGAGAAAATGGTGAGAAAGATGATTTCTTAGTGCTATGATACTACTACTACACATACCCCTTGGAGGAGTCTTGACACCCTCTGCAAGTTCCAAAAATTCACAGGCTAGAAGAAATAATCTATTGCTCAGATTTTCTTATTATAATCTACTTCAAAATCATTCTTCACATTTCTATTGTTTGCTTTTGATTTTCTTAGAAAATGAAGATTCTGAGGACCATTATGATTAAAAAGTACTGATTAGTACATAGATTACAAATAGTAGAATTATAATTAACTCTAGTTAAATGTATAGTAAAAGCAGCTTTCATATTGATAATGCATGTGTCTTAGTTGTTTACTTATAATGTGTAATGGCATGTTTATTTTGAGAAATTTCAACTTTGAATTGAATAATGAAACCATATGATCAAGAAGATGTTTTGGAATAAGACATTCTGGAGGTTAAGCTTGAAATATAGGAAGTATGTCAAATAACACGAAGCACTTGATGATTCATAATTCATAAAACAGTTATGGATTGTTGGGAGTTAGATGTGGAAGGTGATGCTTGAAGTAAATTCCTTTTTCAGTTTTATTTAGGATTAAATAATGACATGGATTATTCATAGTGTAGTAGTTTTACACCTGTGTAATACTTTAATATTCCAGTTTTGATAGCACTCTTCAGTCTGTGAAGTCTTGTGCAGGTGGAAATGAGGAGCTCTCAGCCACGTTCCTGGAAGTGAGAGGACATTTCTACATGCACGCCGGTTCGCTGCTGCTAAAGATGGGCCAGCACAGTGACGTGCAGTGGCGCGCGCTCTCGGAGCTGGCTGCGCTCTGCTATCTCATAGCCTTCCAGGTAAGCGCTCCCTGTCTGGTGTGCCATTAACCTTTCAGTGAGACTTGATTGTACTTCACATGGGGTGTGTCCTGGTATGTGATGAAAATGGGAAAAAACATGTACAAAGTTAAAATGAAACACTTTGATGGGGGAAAGACTAACGAGATTTATTAATATTCAGTACTAGTGAGGCGGGTGAAGCAGGTGCGCTGATGCATTGCCAGTGGCAGTTGGCATTGCTTTGACTGTTTGGAAGATAGTTTTGAAGAATTTGATCTTTTACTGTACCATTTCTGGGAATCTGTAAGGAAATAGTCTCAAGTATGGATAAAACATGATTCAAAAAGATACATATAACTTGGATGAAAATTTAATCAGTAAGTCAATTTGGGGGCATGGTTGCATAAGCTATGATAGAAAACTGTTTACCATAACTTTTAACATGTTAATTTTTAATATATATACAACCTTAACAGTATATTTACTACACAGCAGTATACTTACTCATCCTCAGAAACATGAAACAACTTTATGCATAGAAAGTGACATGAAGAGAATATGCCAGAATGTGAGCCTTTGTTTTTAGATGATGAGATGTTGACTCTTGCCCTCCCCTAATCCATTTTTGCAGTTTTAATGTTTTCTTCAGTGAGCTGCATCATTTCTGAACTGAAAAGAAATGAGCAGTCTTCCACAAAGTGAATTATTCCTAGCTTGTAGACATTGTTACCTTTAGAGAATAATTGTTTGCTTGAGAGAAAGAAAAAGGGTTTCACTGTAAAATGACTGTTGGAGGATGTTGCTTTTTCTAGTTCACATACTTGGGCCTTTTAAAACCTGTTGAGGTGCAGTCCACAGTGCTGCTGTTAGCTCAGCAGAGCCATTTTGTTCATAAGGAATTTATTAGTGAAAACCCACTCCAGTATTCTCGCCTGGCAAATCCCATGGACGGAGGAGCCGGGTGGGCTGCAGTCCATGGGGTCACTAGGAGTTGGACACGACTGAGCGACTTCCCTTTCACTTTTCACTTTCATGCATTGGAGAAGGAAATGGCAACCCACTCCAGTTCTTGCCTGGAGAATCCCAGGGACGGGGGAGCCTGGTGGGCTGCCATCTCTGGGGTCACACAGAGTCGGACACGACTGAAGTGACTTAGCGGCAGCAGCAGTGAAGTTAATGAAGTTTGCTAATCTGTATAAGCACTAAACTGTTATGATTAATATTTTTATAGAATTATCAAGTAGCTAACAGCTCTCTTTAATGGACATTGAAATGTATTAAATTTTTTAAATGGGTATTTTTATGTTGACACAGTCAACTGCTCTAAACATTGGCCTTTTTAAAATTGAATTGTTGTTGATATACAGTGTTGTATAGGTTACAGGTATATAGTACAGTGATTCGTGATTTTTAAAGATTATACTGTTCATAGTTATAAAATATTGGCTGCATTCCCTGTGTTGTATATTAGACCCTTGTAGCTTATTTTATACACAGTAGTTTTCACCTCTTCACTCTGATACCTTCCCCCTCCTCCCATCAGTAACCGCTAGTCTCTGTTCTCTATATCTGTGAGTCAGTTTCTTTTTTGTTGTATTTATTAGTTTGTTGTATTGAACTTTGACCTTTTTATATAGTAAAAACTACATCTCCCTCCTGATTGATTCTGCAGGCTGTTTGAATGGTAGGGTCTTCAGCCCCTTGATCAGGGACTGCGG
Source organism: Ovis canadensis (assembly GCF_042477335.2). Lineage (NCBI taxonomy): Eukaryota > Metazoa > Chordata > Mammalia > Artiodactyla > Bovidae > Ovis > Ovis canadensis. The sequence continues at coordinate 62,192,544 of NC_091247.1, forward strand.
TAGTTCTAGCGAGTTCAGTTGGTCTCTGACTTATTACTGTCTGACTTACAACAGTGGCTTGACAGTGGTGTGACAGTGATACCCATTCAGTAAAAACTCCACTTTGAGTTTTGAATTCCAATATTTCTGTATCAGCACAGAAAACATAGACTGAGTACAGCACTGTTATTTATTCTGATGCTTGGATGTTACTTCATTCTATAGATATACCATGGTTTGGGTTTCATTAAACCGATTCCCTAAAACTGAGATATTGCTGTGCTACTGCAAAATAATTCTGCAGTGACTAGCTTGTGCCATTTCCTATGTGAAAATTTGGGGGTGGAATGAGTTTGAGTGATGGATGGCAGGATCAATGTGTATCTGTGCATTTATAATATTTTGAGCTGTTGCCAAATTTCCAGTCTCACAGAGGTTGTACCAAATTATACTGCCATTCCCAGTGTAAGAAAATTACTAGAGGTTTAACGGCACTGCACCCACCGTCTGTGTGGTTACTTTCAGGATGATAAGTGTTCATTGGCTGGGACTCAGCATGTTCAGTGATGGACACTTGCAGCTTTTCAAGGTAGCCTGTTTTATTTTTAGATAATCTGGTTCTTTGTGCTTCCTTATATGGAGTAAAAATATTTCTCAAGCCGCTACCCATTGATGGTGTTTTGTTTCTTTTGGTGTTCCTTTCTTTTACAAGATAATTTTCTTAATACTCGAAGGCAGCTGTCATCTTCTCACCATTCTGTTTACTTGCAGTTCTTCTGCCTCTTCTTCATAGGACAGGACTTGGAGCCCTTTTCTTATCTAGGTTGTTCCCGTTACCCTGCTGGTCTCAGGTGGTCTGTGCTCTGGAAGGGTGTGGTGTTTCCATGTGGGGGTGTCCAGTACCAGGTGGTGTAGAGCTGTTGTCTCCTGGTCTGTCTGTGCAGGGCAGAAAAGGTCTCCAGCCAGATGCTCTTATTTCCCCAGCTGTAACTCCAACATGTACTTAATAGAAAGTGATTTCTCAGACATGCTCTTTGTAGGCATCTTTTCTAGATTATCTAAATTCCCCAGTTCCCAATGTTTCGCAGTTGGATTCCCAACTCTCTTTAACCATTGGCTGTTTATTCGTTATTGAAGAAAAGTACAGTGTAATAGAAAGGAACATTTTACTATTAGAAATGTATCACTAAATTAAGATTTTTGATTCTAAAATGATTAGGTTCCAAGACCAAAGACTAAATTAATAAAAGGAGAAGCTGGACAAAGTCTACTGGAAATGATGGCCTATGATCGTCTGAGCCAATCAGGTACTGGTAACATTTAACTGATTTTATTTTAAAAAGAAAAAAGAATTTTTTCCTTTTTGAACACATCTTAGATAGTGTCTTCTCTCTGCCCAGGAGATAATTTGTTAGATATTTTTCTCCTTGCTATATTGAATTAGGGAGAGAGAAGAGAGAACAAATGATAAAAAATGGTATATTCTTTAAAAGGAACAAACATTGTTTGCTCTTGGGTGGAGAAACTCCTTAACCCATCCTTAATCTAGCTGCTAGAATCTCCATCCAGAACATTTTATAGCATTTCTTGAACTAAGAATAAGTTACTGGTTTGCTAGCCATTGGGGATAAAAGGTGAAAAAGTTAGGGATCTCTCTCTTCAGGAGCTGACAACTTAGAAGCAAAGACAGAAGGTGTAGGTGTATATTCACATTCTGTTAGGCTGTTGGAATTTGTAGATTTATTCCCAGTTCTTACTATTTGGGTTGGATCCTAAAGGTCTGTTACACTGTCTGGCTTTCCTAAGGCACAGACTTGAAAGTGTTCACGTAGCCAGTGAGTCAAACAGTGAACTGAAGGCTCTGTAGGGAAATGTTTCTGTAAGAGGCAGTTTTGATGTAAAGTTGAAGGCCCTTCATTAAGAGTTAGGAAATGATCTTAAATCCAAGTACCTGTAAGCTGGGGTCTGTAGGTAAACTGTTGGTCAAGGCTCCTCTGTCCCACAGCTTACTTCTTTGTAGGAGATAAAACTTTGAGTCCTTAAAGCGATCTTTTAGTTTTTTTTTTTCTCAGATCTCCCTTCTACCTTTGCAGAGGGTCACAGTTTGTAAAATGAGCTGTGTTGTACTGTCTTTGATGGACCTGCTGAGCTTGTCTCTGCAAATTTTTAAAGAGATAATTGTCTGGTAGTAACGAAACCTGACTGAACAACAGAATTACAGGAAAAAAGTTGTTTTGTTTTGTTTCAAACAGCCTGATTGTATAAAATTCACTTAATGATATTATTCACTTATTTTAAGTGTGCAGTTTAGTGGTATTTATTTAGTATGTTCACAGAATTGTATGATCATCACCATGATTTTAGGATATTTTCATTACCTCATGAAGAAACCTGGTACCCATTGGCAGTCACTCCCCATTTCCCTGCAAACCACTAGTCCTGGGCAGCCACGAGTGTTCTCTTTATCTCTTTCTGTTCTGGACGTTTCATATATTGAATCATGCATGCTGTGGTCTTTGGATCACTGTCTTCATTTACTTAGCATAGTGCTTTCAAGGCGCATCCATGTGTACTAGAACTAGAATGTGAACTAGAACCTCATCCAAGGAGTGTTTTTAAAATAGGTTCAAATCTGTGGAATCATAGTCTCTGGGAGTGGAAGTCTAGAACTGAAACAGAAAAATTTTACACTCTTTAAAGGATGATTTTGACCAGCCAGATTTAGCAATTTGGTGTATCAAGGACAGAAAATTGAGCTTGATCCTGTTCTCCTTTGGCCACTTGAATCCCACGCTTTTCCAAAAGGAAATCCTTCTGGGATTTTTCACACACATTTTTTTCCTTTCCTTTTACCCTAGCACATAGACACAGATGCTTTGACACCTGTAGTCTATTCATTTTTCACATCAGCACCCTTTTGGGTCCAGCTGTGGTTTTTGGGCTGGAGGGTTCATTCTTAGAATGTCATGTTATTTCCCCTTAGGGTAAGTGAATGAAACTGTTGAGAGATGTAACTTTAATCTTTGTATTTTAAATGATGGAAATAATTTGTTTTTCAGGGCATATGCTGGTAAACTTAAGTCGTGACAAGCAAGACTTTTTAAAAGAGGTTGTAGAATCCTTTGCCAACAGGAGTGGGCAGTCAGCTTTGTACGATGCTTTGTTTTCTCGTCAGTTACCTAAGGACAGCTCTTTCCTTGGTAGTGATGATATTGGAAGCATTGATGTACAAGAACCAGATCTGGATGAATTGGCTAGATATGATGTTGGTAAGTGGTATCTTTCTAAGGAAACACTTGACATTTTAATCCCTTTACACCAGGAGATATATAATAGCAACAGGGGGATTATCCAGAAATAATGACTTAATATTTTTCTGAATTACTTTCAAGGTTTATTGGGGGAAGGTAATATGAGGTATTGGTAGTGGTTATGGTAGCATGTGCTTTTCTTCTGAATAGTTCTATACACATGATTGGTGTCATGAATTCTCTCCTAAGTATCATTTTGATGCTAATACAATCTTTTTAATGAAATAGCTATAATGTACTTGCCAGTTTCCATCTGGAAGCTGTTTCCAGTTTTTTCACTTACATTAAAAATACTGATGACAATTTTTAGGTGTCTCCATTTCTTTTTTTTTTTCTATACAGAGTCCTAAAAATATAATTACTGGGATGAAGTTGATGGACATGTTTGTCTCACAGATTGCTGTATTACCAGAAAGCTTGTTCCTCTTTTATGCTTTCAGAAGCCAATAAACTTTTTAGTATTGAGTTTCTTAATCTATTAATGTAGTGGTATCCCACTGTTTTCACATTTATTTACCAAAAGGAAGATCTGTTGTTTCAAGCTTTATTACCGGATGGCTGTTCTTTATTTCACCTCTGTCAGATTTTGTTTTATTGAGTTCTAGTGAGGCTCTTTTTTTCCTTCAAAAGAACTTTTTCCATCAAAACTCTTTTTATGAAGAACACTAGACTTTGCTTATATGTTTTCCCTATACTCTGATACTGAAAAGCAGTTATAACATTAAGTTACATTTAGTATTACTATGAGTGAGTTTATGTTGGCAAAACTGATGGCACACAAAAATTTCCAAAACCTCAAGCTGTTTTTTTTGTTTTTCGCTTTATTTCAGGTGCCATTCGGGCACATAATGGCAGTCTTCAACACCTTACCTGGCTTGGCTTACAGTGGGATTCATTACCTACCTTACCTGCAATTCGAAAATGGCTAAAACAGCTTTTTCATCATTTGCCCCAGGAAACCTCAAGACTTGAAACAAATGCACCTGAATCAATATGTATTTTAGATCTTGAAGTAAGCATAGATTTTAATAACTTAAATACCATGAATACTCTTTTGTGTTTTTTTTTCCCTAAATTGATTTTTTTTTTTTAATCAGGTATTTCTTCTTGGAGTAATATATACCAGCCACTTACAGTTAAAGGAAAAGTCTAATTCTCACTGCAGCTTCTATCAGCCTCTGTGTTTGCCACTGCCTGTGTGTAAACAGCTTTGCACAGAAAGGCAGAAAGCATGGTGGGATGCAGTTTGTAATCTGATTCATAGAAAAGCAGTGTAAGTAGCAAAAACAAAGAAAAATTCCTTTAACTTAACCACAGGGACTTAATTTAATTCTCATGTAAAGTTTTAATTATCAAGTGATGATTAATAAACATGTAAGTGGTGAACTACATGTTTATAAATCAATTTCATTAAATAAAACGTTTTTTTTTTAGACCTGGGACTTCAGCAAAATTGCGACTTCTAGTTCAGCGTGACATAAACACTCTACGAGGCCAGGAAAAAACTGGCCTTCAGCCTGCTCTGCTCGTGCACTGGGCAAAGTGCCTTCAGAAAACGGTGAGTTCACTGAAGTGTAGCAGTTGGTAAGAACATTACCTTAATTTTTTTTAATGACATACTTGACCTTGAAAGTTTTTTGGTTTAAAAACAGTAGCAGCGTGTTCATATTGTGTCAGGTGAAATGTATTTTCACAATCTTGCCACAAAGTAGATAGTATAGTTTGTATGTAAGTGCTTAGAACAATGCCTAGCACAGTAAATATTACCAGGGTATTAGCTGTTACTATTCAGAGAAGGCAATGGCACCCCACTCCAGTACTCTTGCATGGAAAATCCCATGGATGGAGGAGCCTGGTAGGCTGCAGTCCGTGGGGTCACTTAAGAGTTGGACACAACTGAGCAACTTCACTTCACTTTCACTTTTCACTTTCATGCATTGGAGAAGAAATGGCAACCCACTCCAGTATTCTTGCCTGGAGAATCCCAGGGACGGGGGACCCTGGTGGGCTGCCGTCTATGGGGTCGCACAGAGTCGGGTGCGACTGAAGTGACTTAGCAGCAGCAGTTGTTACTATTACAGTTAACAGCCTGAAGGTTTTTTTACCTGTTTGGCGGCACAAGGCTCTATAGGTAAGGGTATTATAGACCTTGCTTAATATTTGAGGTCTGTTCTGTGGGCACCTATAGCAACTTCAGGAAAAAAGAGTAGGCGCCCGATTGGGTAGTATCGTTGGAGGTGTGTCAAAGTTGGGTGTAAAATGAGTGCTGGTGGTAAAGTGCTTAGTTATTCTAGAATTTGGAAAGGTGAGCATATGACTTTTGAGATTCTATTTTGCCTAGGATTTGAAATTTTAGCCAGTTGGTCAGAGCATCTGCAAGTGAGTTTTTTAATCTGTTCGTTTGTGTCTCTCTGTGTGCTTCTAACTTTGTATTTTAGGGCAGTGGTCTTAATTCTTTTTATGATCAACGAGAATACATAGGCAGAAGTGTTCACTACTGGAAAAAGGTTTTGCCATTGTTGAAGATGATCAAGAAGAAGAGCAGCATCCCTGAACCTGCTGATCCTCTGTTCAGGCATTTCCATAGTGCAGACATTCAGGTAACGCAGAGTCCCATCGTGAACTAGCTGGAGGTCTGGGCTTCTAGTTTATATATAAGAAAATAGAAGTAAAAACTGCTTATATTAATTGCCCAACTATTTAATGGTAGTCTTGTTTTCTAAGTCCACTGTCTGTCACAGATGCAACATGGCAGAGAAGAACACTGAGATGCTGATCTCATTAGATCGTGTAAAATCCTTGGGCATATTTGGGTTTGATATTCTGGGTAGAGGCAGCTTGACTGAAGGTTACCCAATGTATTTAGGCATGTGAAGTTGGTGAATACGAAGATGAAGCACACATCACATTTGCTATATTGGATGTAGTTAATGGAAATATAGATGATGCTATGGCTACGTTTGAATCTATTAATAACGTCACTTCTTACTGGAATCTTGCACTGGTAAGTAGTGTGGTACTTGAATTAAAGGGTTTTTCTTTTAAAACGTAATTGTTTCATAAAGCACTCTTGTGTATAGCTTTTTCACAGAAAAGCAGAAGACATTGATAATGATGTGCTTTCTTCTGAAGAACAAGAAGAATGCAAAAATTACCTGAGAAAGACCAGGGACTACCTGATAAAGATTTTAGATGACTGTGATTCAAATCTGTCGGTAGTTAAGAAAGTAAGTTGCCGATTGTACTTTCTTATTATTGATAACTAAGTAATAAGGAATTTTGCCTTGATTTTTGTATTTTGGTAATTTAAAAAATGCTTAGCGATACCACATTAATGCACAGAAGTGGGGTGTTTAAATATTTAATTAGGATTACTTTGCCTTAGGTTTTTGTGTGTGTGTTTAAATGTGGACATTTAGGTTTATACCATTATAGAAATGCTTATTGGAGAATTAGAAAAGGCTGGCATTTATTTTTGTTACCTGGTGATGAATTCAGCAAATGTTGCCACTAAGTCTAGTTCTGTGTGGACTTGGCAGTTAAACATGTTAATGAAATCAGGTGGTTGCTCATGACTTTGGGACGTTTCTCCCCCATCACTGTCTCCTGTGACCACCTTTCCCCAGCTGTCAGCAGTTTGAGGCTATTGTGATGGGATTAACCTCAGTGACATTCAACCTTCCACCTGTTTGATTGATGAGTTTGTGTTGCTGCTCTTGGATTAGAGTTATGTTTGGTGCATGCCAGCGTCTGTGTTTCTCTCCTCTCATTCAAAATCAGTGAGTGAGTGGCAGTGACTTACTGTGCTCACATGGAAAAACTCCCCAGTTAACATTTCTCTGTCCTTGCTGCTGCCGTCAGGAGGGCTAGACACAGCATGGACTTGAGGGTTAGAAGACTTTAGATTGCCCAGCATTTTCTGTGTGTTGTTACATAAAGTACAATGTGCTTGTCACACAGAAGTATGAAAATATAAATTAGTAAGATAAAAAAATCCTTATTTGAGAGTTCTTCTGTTGGTGGTTTTGCAAACTAAAGATGTTGATTCTTGCCTTTTATTTCTAGTTGCCTGTGCCCCTGGAATCTGTGAAAGAGATGCTTAATTTAGTCATGCAGGAGCTCGATGAGTTCAGTGAAGGAGCACCTCTTCATAAAAATGGGTCTTTACGAAACGCAGATTCAGAAATAAAGCACTCAACTTCATCTCCCACCAAATACTCCCCATCACCAAATAGAAGTTGTAAGGTAAGTGAAAAAGAGGAGTCACTTTACTGCAGAATGTGTGTTCTAGATGTTCTAAATACTGTTTCATCATTATTTTTTTAGTATTCTCCCAAAACACCACCTCAGTGGGCAGAAGATCAAAATTGCTTATTGAAAATGATCTGCCAACAAGTGGAGGCCATTAAGGTAAATGCCTTGATTTTTCTAAACTGTGCCTATCTTATTCCAAGACTCCTTCCTTGACCACGTTCTCACTCATTTCTAACACTGTTCCAGATGTTCCTCTGCTGCATGACTGTAGTCATACTGTGATTTACATGCTTCCGTCTTGACATTAGCTTATTTTTGAAATTGCTTATGTGTCTTTATCCTCGACAAGATGTGAATCTTTCAAAAATGGCGACTCATATCCAAACCATAGCCCTGTTCCCGGCATAGAGGAGGTCCCCAGTGATTGAGTGAACTAGCAAGCTCTAGTCTTCATACCTTGATTTATGAGATTATAGCTCAGACTGACTAGTGTATATGTCACATTTATAGCTAAGACTTCACAAGTGGTCTAAACTTTAAAAGGTCTCTTTATCTTTTTATTACTTCATGTGAATTTGACTTAATTATGTAAAGATGCAGGTGTCTGTACATGATTGTGCTTTAACTTTATGAAAGTGACCTCAACTGTAGCACTCAAAGGAACTTCTTTGGAATTGGAGGTACAAGTAAGTTGTTTCATGCTCATTGACAAGAACTAATGCTTTCTAAAATCATGCCAAGGAAAGTTGAAACCTGTATTTTTTGTACTTTTGAATTTCCATAAAGATTTTGTGTGTTAATTTTGTATAACTGTGACCTGCATGATATTACATGCTAACCATGTAGATTTCTGGCACCTACATGGTGTTCTTGTGTGCCTGGAAAGCTAGGGTCTAATACTAACTGCCACTGATGCACTTCTTTGGGTCAGGCACTTCCTTAGCTTTCTCTGTCTCTTTGTCTTCTCATCTATAAAGTGAGACTTGTCAAAACTAGTTTTATATCACGTGTTCTAGTTGTTCAAGTTTTAACATTATGTTTTCAGCTTTAATTGGATGTTTAAGTCTATGGTCCAGATACTGGTGGTGACCAGTTAAATTTTCCAGCTGATTCCATTCGTTTCTTATTTTTAGATATATACCATCTCGACTAGACATAGTATAGATGGATGAATGGGGAAAATTTTATTTAGTTTGAAAATTTAAGATATATTTTTGACCTTAATAGTTATGGGGTTTGTTTTTTTTTTTTCCTCCAGGAAATTTTTATTCCTAAAATGCTTCTTTTTTTGTTCTCCACACCACCTGGCTTGCAGGCATCTTGGTTGCCATCCCCTTCCACCCACCCACCCAGGAATTAGACCCAGGGCTGCTGCAGTGAAAGCACTGAGCCTAAACCACTAGACTGCCAAGGAATTTCATCTGAAACACTTGTAGAAGAAAAGGGTAGCCATGCTGGATCTGTCTCTGACCTCACTTATTATAACTTATTCCTGAAAAATACCTGCCTTATAGGTTCTGGGGTTGAGAAGGTGTTGCCTTTTTCTTGTCTGATCCCTAACCACTGGCTGTAGTAGTTGGTGCTCGAGGGCTTACTTGCTTTGAAGCATGTAGAATCTTCCTGGAGCAAAAGGATATAAACCGTGTCCCCTGCATTGGCAGGCAAATTCCTATCCATTGCATCATTAGGGAAGTCCTGAACAGAACTTTAGAAAGATGAAGTAAATGTAGAATGGAAAGGGAGATGAAGCCGTTTTTTAGGTTAGAGCTGACTCTAGATTTGAGTGGATTTGGTAATGATACTAAGGAGGGAAAAGAATGGGAGCAGAAAACAAGCTTTAAGAAATTAAGAATCATGTTTTACATTAGCACTTGGTGCTCAGATCTGACTGGAGTATGGACTCTCTAAAACGCATCATCAGATATTAAATTTGCTTTAGCACTGTTTACACCGTGATATAATTGTTTAAAATTGTTTTTTTTCTTCCAACAGAAAGAAATGCAGGAGTTGAAACTAAATAGCAGTAGCTCAGGGTCCCCTCACCGTTGGCCTCCAGAGAATTATGGACCAGACCCAGTGCCTGATAGTTATCAGGGGTCACAGAATTTTCACGGGGCCCCACTGACAGGTAAGTTGGCAACTGAATAATCCCAGGTGTTAGTGACGACACTGTACTGCTGCCTCCTTCAGTTAGGTAATTTGTGAAACCACCTTGTCTATATGCCTCAATTTATTACATGTTTGTGTCTACCTATACTCCAGAAACAAAACAAGCTTTATCTGATCCTATTTATGTAAAGGCTTAAAGAACCCTTTACTGCACATCTCAGAGGAGCTGAGACTGAGCTGGAACTATGCCTTATATTGGAAAAATGTTAACTAATGGTATAATTCATTAAGAGCTGCCTAATTATGAAATTAAACTTTGGGGAATTATTTTGATGACATTCTGAGAGGTCTGACAGTCTTGGGAAATCTTTTGTATATGGAAGGAGAGAGTTTAAGCTAGGGTAGAGTGGATTTTTAGGTTGTACTTTTACTTAGCTCTCGAGCCAGTTTGTCTGTTTGAAACAGAAATAACACTTGCATCGCATGGTTATGTATTTATGTGTATGGGAGGTGTGTGTGTGCGTATTAGGCATTTACTTAGAGTATGCAGTAAACATTCAGTGAACCACAGGGCACAGGCAGTTGCCCTCTGGGTTGTCCATGTGCCAGGGCGCGTTGTGTATGTGATTTCATTCAATTACAGTAACCCAGAGCGGGAGATATTATTATGAATTCCCATGTTTAGATGAAATGGGCTTAGAAGATTAGGTGACACCCATTATTGTACATGTCACTGTTGGTAGAGGCTTCAGACTCTGGTGCTTTGACGTCAGGCCACCTGCCCCCATGCAGCCAGAGTGATGATGAAGGCAGGTGTTTTTCACGTGAGACAGATTCCTGAAATGGAGGTAATTAGATTAATTGGTTTTAGTTCAAAAGAAAGATTGGAAATGGTGTGGCCTAGTTTAGTACCTTAGTGATGGTCCCTAGGGTCCTCCTTAGAGCAGCTTTCTGTCTTCTCATGACAGTGTCCTTCAAGTGCAACAGGTGACAGAGAAGATCTTTGTGAAGTCAGACTCACTAATGCTGTCAATTATAGGTGTGGATGTGAGGGGCCTGCCAGATTTAAACATTGCTTGCCTAAGGTGCCATACACCATGTGGAACCTGACTGGCGCTGACAGGCTCATGGCTGGCTTCCTCTGGGGCTTTCTGGATGCTGTGTGGTTATCATCGGGCACCTTGTGGGTCACAAGTTCTGTTTCTTCTTTGTATGTGCATAGCAGGTCTTCTGGTTGTTAAACACACATCTGAACATAACATTCACATTGTCTTATTTTATTCTTACAAGTACCCTGTGGACTGTGTAGACGCAGCACACCCTCACTTGACAGGTGAGAGGAATGGAGACCCCAGTGGGCTGCTTGACAGTCGCAGTTGCAGGCAGCTCTGGCTCTAGCCAAGAGTCCCAGCTCCTGACCACCCTCCTGAACTCACAGATGGTTTCCTTAGTGAAGGTCCAGATGTGCCAGGGTGACCCTTGTCTACTGATAGTAGATGACTAAAAACCATCAGTAAGCTCGAATAAGGAAATGCTCAAAAGTACTGACGAGTGTAAAGAAAACTGGAAACTAATCATGTCACAGAGAGTTCTGCTACCAATTTAGAGCATTTTTTTCTGGTCCTTTCTCTTTGTATTCATAAGGAATTTTTAATGAGATTTTCACATTAGCATTTTGTTCGGAGATGAGTAAGCATGTGTTTTAAATACAACTGTTAAGTTCTGAGCATTTTTCTACTCAGTATTCTTTGATGGTACCATTAATGAACATGAGGACCCTATCACATGGAAGCTCTGCAAGTTTTACTCCCTGGTTATTATTTCCCATTGTAATTATTATAATGAACGCAATCCTAGGATTTGTGTAATGGTGTTGTAATTATTGCCATGAACACAATCCTAGGATTTCAGGGTTTTACAAGATTTCTTGCGTTGGGGAATTGCTTTCCTGAAAAACTGTGCTAATTTTACACTTTTACCTCCAAGATCTGGTAGTGCCTGTCTGTTTGCACTCTTGCCAGTTGTTAACTATTACCTGACCTCCCTCCTGAACTCACAGATGGTTTCCTTAGTGAAGGTCCAGATGTGCCAGGGTAGCCCTTGTCCACTGATAGTAGATGACTAAAAACCATCAGTAAGCTCGAATAAGGAAATGCTCAAAAGTACTGACGAGTGTAAAGAAAACTGGAAACTAATCATGTCAGTTTATTAAAACCTTGCCAGGTTTTAAAAGCAAAAATAATATCAGCTTTTAAATTTTTTTTTTTTTTTTATACTAGGAATGTTCAGCACACTTTGATTTCATGAGTTACCTATTTATTTGGTGCTTTTTTTCTATAGGATTTTTTTGGGTAGGTTTATAAGACATCTGAGGAGAAGGCAATGGCACCCCACTCCAGTACTCTTCCCTAGAAAATGCCATGGACGGAGGAGCCTGGTAGGCTATAGTCCATGGGGTCGCTAAGAGTCGGACACGACTGAGCGACTTCCCTTTCACTTTTCACTTTCATGCATTGGAGAAGGAAATGGCAACCCACTCCAGTGTTCTCGCCTAGAGAATCCCAGGGACGGGGGTAACCCCAGTGGGCTGCCGTCTATGGGGTCGCACAGAGTCGGACATGACTGAAGTGACTTAGCAGCATAAGACATCTGAACTGTTTCTTTCACTCTCAGTGACTTCATCACTGAGAGTGAAAATTTAAATTTCAGATGTTACAATTCTTGGCCCATATATATCCATCCACTTGTTCTGTGTTCTTTGCCTATTTTCTCCCAGGAATGTTTCAGAGGAGCCCCTGCAGGCAGCATACTAGTTTCCTTGCTCAGCTGTGGGCTTCTCCAGTGGCGCTGCCTCTGTGTTACTGTGCAGGGAGCACAGTACCCTGTGGTACCCTGTGGTACCCTGTGGACTGTGTAGACGCAGTTCACCCTCACTGGGCCTGGTTTACCCTCACTGGGCCTTTGCAGGACTTTCCAGAGTCAGCTGCTCAGCACCACTTGGGTCACAGTTTCCACTTCCTTCTTGTGTAAAGATATAAATGATCTTTAAGTTGTGTTGTTTTCTGGTAAAACTTTCATAGAACAGATCGAGCAAATGGCTGTTGGTTGTTTTTGCCATCAACAGGACTATCTTCTAGTTGTTAGTTTCCTGGTAACATACACGCACACAAAGCAGGTGGGGCAAATAGTTTGGGCGCCAGTTCAAGTGTCAGTCATGTTGTATCCTGTTTATTAAGCCAAGAAGCACATTTTGTGTTACTTTTGAGATCCTTTATGTGAATTTGCCAGGTGATTTTTTGACCTGAATGTTGTTGCTAGCTTGAGTATAAAATGCAACCTTGTCATTCTGCAGATTTTCAAGCCTCTGCAGATTTTCAAGCTCTGAGGCCATCACATATGTTTTGGTTCCTTAAGTCCTTCCTGTGGCCAGTGTCTCCCCTGTATTCCTGATGTGGCAGGATTGTGTCTTCACATCGAGCCCCTCTTTCTCAGGAAGGGGGCCCTCTACTCCTCTTAGCTCCTTCTGGTGCTCGCTGTGGGGCCTCTCTTGGTGCCCACCCGCTGCTGCCCTCACTGCTCCTGTGTTACACTTGGCAGTTGTTCTAGTTTGTCATTTGATAATCATCTTTATGGTGTATTTTGATCTATAGAAAAATTTTTTAAGTCTGTGTAGTTAAATCTTTGATTTCTACTGTTTCTGTATTTATAGCTCTTGCCTAGATAGTACTACCTGCAGCATAGACTTTTTTTAACAGTGTTTTCTTTCTTTTCTTTTTTTTTCTTTTTTTTTTTAGTTGCAACCACTGGCCATTCAGTATGTTATAGTCAGTCACCAGCATATAATACTCAGTATCTACTCAGACCAGCAGCTAATGTTACTCCCACAAAGGTAACAAAGGACTAATTTATACATTTATAAATATCTCCATTTTAATTGTCCAGGCTTCCTACAAATTAATTCAAGAAGTAATTCAGCATTAAAACTTAAATGTCCCATGAGGTATAGATATTTTAAATTTCTCTCTGGATAGAGAAGGTATGTTTCTTAGTTATCTAATTTTAATACAATATATGTGAACATCTAGAATGTTTTTGAACAGGAGTGGTGGTGGTGGGAGCTTCATCATCCGGTTGTGACAGAGGCAGGACTGTGATGCACTCATTGGAGCACTGTGGGTGGCACTCGCAGGCCTAGGCACTGTGACTAAGCGTCCATGGAGACCAGCCCCAGCAGAGCTGGGGTTTGGGTACATCCAGGCCCTGGCTCTTAACTTCTCTGTGCCTTATGTATAGAATGATACTAGTGCCTTAGTTTGTAGGGTTTTGAGAATATTTAAATGAGATCCTATGTGTACAGAACTTGAAATTATGCCCAGGTGGCACATTAACAAATGTCAGTGCTCATCGTCATCATCATCATCAACATCATTGGACACCGTGTTTAGGAATGAGGAAGGCATAATTAGATGTATAAGATGCTGTCTTTGGTTAAGGCAATTCTGGGGACATGCTAAGAACTAGAGCTGTAAGTGTCCTTGTAGCAATGTCTTCTCTTAAGAACGCACTGTATGCTCTACTGGTATATTTATATGCATGTTTGAGGGTCATGAGAATTGGTTTGTACCGAGGTAAGCTATAGTTTTATAGACAGCCTACAAAAGCGTTCACTTTGTCTTTTTCCAGGGGCCAGTTTATGGCATGAACAGGCTTCCACCTCAGCAGCACGTCTACGGCTATCCCCAGCAGATGCACACACCGCCCGTGCAGAGCTCATCAGCGTGCATGTTCTCTCAAGACATGTATGGTCCCCCATTGCGTTTTGAGTCTCCTGCGACAGGAATTCTATCACCCAGGGGCGATGATTACTTTAATTACAATGTTCAACAGACAAGCACAAATCCACCTTTGCCAGAACCAGGTTATTTTACAAAACCTCCACTTGCAGCACATGCTTCAAGATCTGCAGAACCTAAGGTTTTAGAATTTGGAAAAACCAGTTTTGTTCAGCCAGTGCCTGGTGAAGGAATGAGGCCATCTCTGGCAGCACCTGCACATACAACACAGCCGACTCCTTTCAAATTTAATTCAAATTTCAAGTCAAATGATGGTGACTTCACGTTTTCCTCACCACAGGTTGTGGCGCAGCCCCCTGCTGCGACTTACAACAATAATGAAAGCCTCTTAGGTCTGCTGACTTCAGATAAACCTTTGCAGGGAGATGGGTACAGTGGACCAAAAGCTGTTCAAAACATGGGACCTCGAAATACGTTTAATTTTGGAAGCAAAAATGTGCCTGGAATTTCATTTACTGAGAACATGAGTACAAATCAGCCAAAGAATTCTGGTTTTCGGCGTAATGATGATATGTTTACTTTCTACAGCCCAGGGAAATCAGTGTTCGGAGTGCCTGCTACAGAGTCGGCCAGCAAGGGTCACGATGCTGATGGGGGAAGTGCACAGGGGGACGAGGAGGACGACGGCCCTCACTTTGAGCCCGTGGTGCCTCTTCCTGACAAGATCGAAGTGAGGACTGGCGAGGAGGATGAGGAGGAGTTCTTCTGCAATCGTGCCAAGTTGTATCGCTTCGATGCAGCATCCCGAGAATGGAAGGAGCGTGGAATCGGCAATGTTAAGATCCTCAGGCACAAAACCTCCGGTAAAATCCGCCTGCTCATGAGACGTGAGCAGGTGCTAAAGATCTGTGCAAATCACTACATCAGCCCAGACATGGCCCTTGCCCCTAACGCCGGTTCAGACAGATCCTTCGTGTGGTATGCTGTGGACTACGCCGACGAGTCGCCCAAACCAGAGCAGCTGGCCATTAGGTTCAAGACGCCTGAGGAGGCAGCCCTTTTCAAGTGCAAGTTTGAAGAGGCCCAGAGCCTGTTGAAAGCCTCAGGAGGAAATATAGCCACAACCACCCATCAGGCCACAAAAACTGTAAAAGAACCCACAGGTCATGACAGTAAGGATATTGACAAATCTGATGGTGTAACTATGAATTTTGAATTTCAGGTTGCAAAGAAAGAAGGGTCTTGGTGGCATTGTAACATCTGCTCACTGAAGAACATGGCAACTGCCAAGAAGTGTGTATCCTGCCAGAATCTAAACCCAGGCAGTAAGGAGCTCCTCGGCCCACCATTAGTTGATACTATCTCCGCTCCTAAACCTGGCTCGGAACATACTCCCAGTAGATCTGCACTGGTGACTCTAAAGAAGGAAGGTCACTGGAACTGTGGTGTTTGTTTAGTAAGAAATGAACCCACTGTGTCTCGATGCATTGCATGTCAGAATAAAAAGCCTGCTAGCAAAAGTGAATCTCCACTTATTAAGCAACCTTCCTTTAAATTTGGCCAGGGAGATCTTCCTAAGGCTGCCAGCAGTGATTTCAAATCTGTTTTTTCAGTAAAGGAGGGACAGTGGGATTGCAGTGTTTGCTTGATAGGAAATGAAGGAAGTTCTGTGAAATGTGAGGCTTGTCAGACTCCACGGAAACAGAGTTCACCTGCCTTTGCTGCCCCAGCACCTGCCTCGTTAAAATTTGGTACTTCAGAGACAAGCAAGGCTCCAAAGAGTGGATTTGAAGGTGTTTTCTCCAAGAAGGAAGGACAGTGGGATTGCTCAGTGCAAAATGAGGCCAGCATGGCCGAGTGTGTGGCCTGTCAGAACTCAGGTCAAAATCCGCCAGCTTCTGCTGCATCGGCATCTGCTTCTTCGGAGACAGGCAAGGCTCCAAAGAGTGGACTTGAGGGGCTGTTCGCCAAGAAGGAGGGACAGTGGGATTGTGATGTCTGCTTGATACGAAATGAAGGAAGTTCTCCAAAATGTGTGGCTTGTGGTGCCTCTAACCCAACCCAGAACCCTGCTGCTGAAGCTCCTCTCACTTTCCCTGTGGGCTCTGCAGCTGAGGCAGGTAACTCGTGTGCAAGTCAGACAGGAACAGGATTTAAGAGTAACTTTTCAGAAAAAGCCTTTAAGTTTGGCAATGCAGAACAGGGATTTAAATTTGGGCACGTGGATCAGGAAAATGCACCTTCGTTTAAATTTCAGAGTTCTTCTAATACAGACTCTAAATCAGCAAAGGAAGGATTTAGTTTTTCTTTCCCTGCATCTGCTGGTGGGTTTAAGTTTGGCATTCAGGAGACAGAAAATCAGGAAAAAACTGCTGAAAAGTCCTTTGGAGAGGACACTGGTGATCAGGCTCAGGACACTGGTGGTCAGGACACTGGTGGTCAGAAAGACGGGAGTACTGTGGTCTTTGGTCAGACTGGCAGCACTTTCACCTTTGCAGATCTTGCCAAGTCAAATTCAGGAGAAGGGTTTCAGTTTGGCAAAAAAGACCCCAATTTCAAGGGATTTTCAGGTGCTGGAGAGAAGTTATTTTCATCACAAAGTAGTAAACTAGTTGATAAAGCAGATGCTTGTGCTGACCTTGAGAAAGATGATGATGCCTATAAGACTGAGGACAGTGACGACATCCATTTTGAACCAGTCGTCCAGATGCCTGAGAAAGTGGAGCTGGTCACAGGAGAGGAAGATGAGAAAGTTCTTTACTCACAGCGGGTGAAATTGTTTAGGTTTGATGCTGAGATAAGTCAGTGGAAAGAAAGGGGCTTGGGGAACTTAAAAATCCTCAAAAATGAAGTCAACGGCAAACTGAGGATGCTGATGCGGAGAGAACAGGTGCTAAAGGTGTGTGCCAACCACTGGATCACCACCACCATGCACCTGAAGCCCCTCTCAGGCTCAGACAGGGCTTGGATGTGGTTAGCCAGTGACTTTTCTGATGGTGATGCCAAACTCGAGCAGCTGGCGGCAAAATTCAAGACACCTGAACTGGCTGAAGAATTCAAGCAGAAATTTGAGGAATGCCAGCGACTTCTGTTAGACATTCCCCTGCAGACTCCCCATAAGCTTGTGGATACTGGCAGGGCTGCCAAGTTAATACAGAGGGCGGAAGAAATGAAGAGTGGGCTAAAAGATTTCAAGACATTTTTGACGAATGATCAGACAAAAGTCAGTGATGAAGAGAGTAAAGATTCCAGAGCAGGAGCTGCCACTGCTGCAGATATGAGTGGCGCACCAAACACTGAGACCACTGGGCCCACCCTGGAGTGGGACAACTATGACCTCAGGGAGGATGCCCTGGATGACAGCGTAAGCAGCAGCTCTGTGCACGCCTCCCCGCTGGCCAGCAGCCCCGTAAGGAAAAACCTCTTCCGCTTCGGCGAGTCGACCACCGGCTTTAACTTCAGTTTCAAGTCTGCTCTGAGCCCGTCCAAGTCCCCTGGCAAATTGAATCAGAGTGGGGCCTCAGTGGGCACAGACGAAGACTCTGATGTCACTCAGGAAGAGGAGAGAGACGGACAGCACTTCGAGCCTGTTGTCCCTTTGCCTGATCTAGTCGAGGTGTCCAGTGGGGAGGAAAATGAACAAGTCGTTTTTAGTCACAGAGCCAAACTCTACAGGTATGATAAAGATGCTGGTCAGTGGAAAGAAAGAGGCATCGGCGATATAAAGATTTTACAGAATTATGAAAACAAGCAAGTTCGTATAGTGATGAGAAGGGACCAGGTATTAAAACTTTGTGCCAACCACAGAATAACTCCAGACATGACTTTGCAAAATATGAAAGGTACTGAAAGAGTGTGGGTGTGGACTGCATGTGATTTTGCAGATGGAGAAAGAAAAATAGAACATTTAGCTGTTCGTTTTAAACTACAGGATGTTGCAGACTCATTTAAGAAAATATTTGATGAAGCAAAAGTGGCCCAAGAAAAAGATTTTTTGATAACACCTCACGTCGCTCGTTCAACCACTCCCAGGGAGTCACCTTGTGGAAAAATGGCTGTCGCTGTGCTGGAAGAAACCACCAGAGAACGAACTGATTTGCCTCAGGGTGGTGATGCAGCAGACACAACCTCGGAAGTTGGCGGGGTGTCTGGCACCCCTGAAACAACAACAAAAGCCGTGGTTTCACCCCCAAAGTTTGTATTTGGTTCTGAGTCTGTTAAAAGCATTTTTAGCAGTGAAAAGTCAAAACCATTTGCATTTGGCAACAGTTCAGCTACTGGATCTTTGTTTGGATTTAGTTTTAACACACCTCTGAAAAATAACAGTAGTGAAGCCAGTTCAGCAGCCCAGAGTGGATCTGAGAGAAAAGTGGAACCTAGTGGTCGCCAGGAGTCACAGAACTCTGATCCCAAATCAGCTTCTGATGGCAAAGTCAAAAACACCTCTTCTGCTTTTCTGAAGGAGCAGTTCTCAACCAGCCAGACGTTTAAAACTCCAGAAAAGGGTAAGCACTCGGTCTTCAGATGAGGCAGACTTTGTCTTCCTCTCCCCTACTCTCTCTCCCCACTTTCCTTCCCAAAATATGTTTGTGTGGGTTGTTTTCTTCCCTAAACCAATTTAGTGGTGAGTGTTCAGCAGCAGCAGAGAGCTTGTGTGCACATTGTTGAGGAGATGCCAGCTTCAGAGAGACATGTCTGTCAGCAGGGCACAGGAACTCAGCTCAGCACTGGGTCCAGCTTAAGGCTGCTAGCACTCAGTCGTGAGGGATCACTCGAAGCTGGTGGTTTCAGTAGGTTTGTCCTGCAGTTACTGTTCTGATGTTCTTGGATGGTACTGCATGCTCACATTTCAGCTAAGGCAATCTGGCCACTGAGCAATCTGGCAATGAGCAAAGGATGAAAGCCTTGGGATAGGCTAGGTGGATGCCTGGGACAGCCACATTGGTGTAAATGGATGGAATCTGGCTTTTATATTTTAAAATTGCATTCATTTTAATTCTCAAAATGTTCAAAAATGAAATACTCTTTATTTTCTAGGATTTAATTTTAGCCTTTTTAAATCTAATCCAATGGCTTTTTGGACCAGCACCCCTTCCTCACAGCCTGAGAACGGAGGTACAGAGCTGGCACTGGCAGTATGCTAGGGTGTCCGCTTGTCAGCAGCTGCTGGTGCTCAGCAGTGTAACTGGCTGTGTGAGATCAAGTGCCTGATGCTGCAGCGTGCATGTGACAAGGCTATCATGACCCCATAATGCTGCTCTCCATACTTGGATGTCATGTTTTCTCACACGTTATACTCCGTTGTTTCGAAGTGGATCTGTGTGGTCTTTACCATGTCTGTTTTGTACATCATCATTTTCTTCCGTGATTAGTGAAGACCTGTGTGTCACCTAACCATCACTGTCTGTCTGTGTCCAGACACAGTGGCAGCAGCATGTGGACCACAGGGAACCTAGGCTCCCTGGTGCCAAAGATGCTGTGTGTGGTAGTTGGCCCTGTTGGAAGAGCTCCCCCATATCTCGCTATTCCCAGTTAGAGCAGGCCCCTTGTGGAGTTATGCTGGAGTGGAGTGGGGTAGAGGACTCAGCAGTGGGCTCTGTGAGAGACCCTCAGGAGCAGGCTGTGGAGGCCAAGACTCACCCCCAGAAGCACAGCTGTGTCTTGGGTGCCAGACAGCTACAGTGATCAAATGACCACCTGTGATTTTAGGAGCTCAGTTGTAAAGTACACAGGTTGTGCTCCTAACTGCAGCAGCTCTTATGTTTATGATTAAGGATGTAGCCTTTGAAAAGTTGTGTGGCCTTTGTGTGTGTGTTTGTGTGTGAATGGTACATATTCGTGCACAGACTCTGTGGACTCTAGGCGAAGAGCCCTGGTCTGGGAGCAAACGCACTCACGTACTGCTGCGGGACAAAGAGCCCGGTTCTCAGGTGCGAGAGCGTCCTGGTTTCAGAGGACCTTAAGAAATGGAGACTGAGGCCCAAAGAGGCCATCTCATTAACAGGAGTCTGTCTCAGTGTCCTCTCGTAGCGCCTGGCCAGGAACTGATGCTGAGTTTTTGTAACAAAGGAGGGTGAGTGAAGGGCTCATTCAGCATTGAGAAGAGCTGTTTTCTGGATCAGCATCATCCAGTAGAAATAAAGTATGACCTGTATATGTAATTTTAAAATTTCTAGTATCACTGTTTGAAAATAAAAGGAAACAGGTTAAATAAGAGAAACAGATGAAGTTAAATTTAATAATCTATTCAGCTTAGCCCATTACATCCAGAGTACCATTTCAACTTCTGATCAGTATGAAAAATGAGATTATCCCCCTTTCTTTTTTCCACATGTTCAAAACCCTGCGTATGTTTTCCCACTTGAAGTCCATCTCACTTTGGACTGGTTGCATTTGCAGTGTTTCACAGCCACACTCCATGACTTTGCTTGCTCTGTTAGAAGTCCTTTTTTATAGACCACGACCTGTTGTGTGAAGAGTTCCTTTTCTCCCCATCTTTTGCCTTTTTGGTGGTGGTGGTGGTCGTGGTTCTTCAGCAAACAGGCATTGTCTTAGATTCTTACAGTATGATTTACCCAGAGGATAACAGGTTTAATTTAATATTATCATGCTTGGGAATACAGGAAAGTGGATGTAATTCTAATCACACACCAGCCCTGGCAGTTGCTGGCTTTCTTTGTAGGGTCTCATTGTGATTGGCTTTGAGTTAGTCTTGTATTTATACTAATATTTGCTCATGATTTCTTTAATTTTTTTCAGTTGTTGCAAATGCATGGATGTTTTGCTAAACCATTTAGTATGCCAAGTTTGGTTATGGCAACACTCTTAAAATACCTTTTAAATTTATAGCCATCAGTAGTATTTTCTTCAGTGATTAGTTACTGAAACTAGGATTTCTTTCCTGGTTATTAAGGCAATTCTGTGTCCACTGAGGGTTCTGATAGAACATTTCCTCAGGCTTCTAACTCTCACGGTTGTGAGCTGTGTCCACATCAGAGTGTGTGTTTTCATCAGCATGCTGTTTTAACCTAAAAATGAAGTTCCAGGATTTTTATTTTAGTTATTGGTATTAATTACCCACTACCTTGTCTTTATCAGTCTTTCTGATTTGTCTTGTAGTGGAAGAGAGGAAAAAACCTGAGGATCTTCCCTCTGATGATGATGTTCTCATTGTGTATGAGCTAACCCCGACCCCTGAGCAAAGAGCTCTTGCAAGCAGACTTCAACTTCCCCCTACATTTTTCTGCTATAAGAACAGGCCAGACTACATCAGTGAAGAGGAGGAGGACGGTGAGTCTTTTGTTGCTTTAGAGCATTCTGTTCATGCTCGTCATAGTGGATGGGGCTCACGAAGTTACTTTAAGCCTCCTAGAGCCCCCACCGCTGCTGTTCGTGCAGGTCCATGTTGATTCTAAATGTGTGAACTGTCAGTGGATGTCATGGTTAGAAGAGCTGCCTTCCTGTGTTCGCAGTCCCCCCATGTCTGCTGTGAACAGGGCAGGTGTTCTGAGGGGACTGAAAGCAGTTCTGATTTCCCCGGAGTCTCAGAGGGTAGCTGAGCCATGTGGAGGAATGGGGTGTGAGTAGGAGAGCTCAGTGGGCCCTATCTGAGTTCTCAGACAGGGGCTTACGGGCTCAAAATAAATTCGGTAGGACATTTGGGCAGTGATTTAGAGGACTGGATTGTAGGAACTGGAGAGAGGTATGCAGAGCCCCGAAATGCCAGAGCAGCTCAGACTAGGCGTTTGGGTATAGAATCAGGAAATTGGTTGCTATTTGGATGTAGAGAGTAAGGGAGAGTGGATGGGAAGTTGCAGATGATTTTCTTAGATTCCTGGCTGGGAAATCTCCTGAAATTTACTGCAAATTCTTTTATTTAATAAAATAAATTGTACTTTAAGATGAAGATTTTGACACAGCTGTCAAGAAACTCAATGGGAAACTGTATCTGGATGACTCAGAAACATGTAGACTGTCAGAAGAAAATCTAACAGGTATGTAACATTAAAACAAGTAATTTAAAGTGTTTTTTAAAAATATTCTGTTTAAAGGAATCTCCCAGTCTGGTCATATTGGTGATTAGCAATTTTGCCATGGTGATTTAAAATATTTAAAAGTAATGTGAAGGGAAAACATCTTTCCTGGTGGTGCTAGTTCTCCATTAGCATCCAGGGTCTTTCTGTTTGGGTCTCTAATCTGTAGGTGACATTGTGGGCCAGTATTGTGGAGTTGGTTGGGCTTCATCTACTTTTATCTTACCTTTCCTTTGTTTGCGTTGCCTGGATTTTCAGATAATGAGAAAGAATGTGTTATTGTTTGGGAAAAGAAGCCAACAGTTGAAGAGAAGGCAAAAGCAGACACTCTCAAGCTTCCACCTACGTTTTTTTGTGGCGTCTGCAGTGACACTGATGAGGACAATGGAAATGCAGAAGACTTTCAGTCAGAGCTTCAGAAAGTGCAGGAGGCGCAAGTAAGACTGTCTCTGGCATTCCTTCTGACTCAGTCGCCTATGTTGATGGCAGTAAACTAGAGTGTTCTTAGTACATGGTAACAGTAGGGTGCATCCGGCAAGTGGGTGGGCGCCTCTGTCAGCTCTGGCTAGGGGATAAGAAACTGCTTTCTGGGCAGAGCACCAGAAGGCCCACCCATCACTGCTACATGTGTGCTGGGTTTGAGAAGTTGGGGTGGTAGCATGGACGATGCTGATGTCCCTGACATGGTCTTCTGCCGTACCAAGAATGGAATTAAGTGCTTCAGTTTTTGTGCCGTTACATGATTCTGGAGTGGGCAGAGTGGATAGGAAATAGCATTTGAAACCTAGTTCCCATGGTCTGTATACTTTGCTTTTGGTAAGCTCATAATTTGACTGCTTTCTTAGTTCAAGTGTAGTCATTTTAATAGTTGTCAGCACCTTGGTGTATGTATTTGTGTTCCACAGAAACTAGAAAACTAGTCATTGTTTATAATTGTTTACAATATTGACATAATCAGAATGGTTCCTTGCTTCTCAAGAAATACTTTTTAAAAAATTGTTGGAAATATGGTAAAAATAAAGTAGGTCCTAGAGTTGGGAATGCAGCGTTTTCTTTAAGGATACATGAGAAGAGAATGAGATGACCCAGCATGCGGCCTGCTCTGTGGAAGACTTGCTGCGCTTCACTGTCCGTTTGACCCTGAGGAGTAGCTGGCCTGCTTTCTCAGCTGTCAGCCGAGGCTGTGCCGGCTCTTCCATAGTTGTAAACTTGTTTGTCAGTGCACAAGAGCTAACGTAGACACAGCCCTCCCTCATTTATAACCAAATAGGTTTATTTGTGGAAGTGCTATTTGAAGTTTCTGCATTCAGCTGTGCTGAATCCGAAGTGTATTTCCATCACTTGGCCGTTTCCCTGTCTCAGTGCCAGTACACAGTGTGTGCTCTCCGTCAGTCATCTCTAATCGCTGCTGCTGGCGGCATTAGCATGCAGTCATTCACTTGGCAGATACAGTCCAGTCATACTAAGTGAACAGTGCAGTTAAATATGGTTTCACTTTTCTGTGTGCAAAACTGAAAAATAAACTTTTTTTTTTTTACATATTTCAAGCCTTAAAAATAGAACTGAGAAGTAATCTCAGTGGTGATGCACATGCTGAGATGTACAGAGTTTATTTTTTTCCTACTCGTAGTGTACACAGGACTTGGTGTCTTTTGTCAGTGTACTGTGCTGTTTATAGCTATTAAAATATCTTACTTGAGTGACTGTTGTGTTATCATTGTTATAAGTTAAAATCTTTTTGTAAAATATCCTGTAACACTTAAAATGTTCTTTAAATAAAAATCCTAGGGGCTCCTTTTGCCACAGAAATTAAATGTGGTAAGTCATTATCAGGGTGGGAAAAAAATTGTTTCAGTGAACTGCAGTTTTGGAGGAGAGTGCCCTTTGATAGACAGAGGTGAAACAGAGAACTAACAGCCATTAAACTAAAATGTTCTGTGGGTGGATGTAAACGATGTCCTCTTCAGTTCAGTTCAGTCGCTCAGTCGTGTCCGACTCTTTGCAACCCCATGAATCGCAGCACGCCAGGCCTCCCTGTCCATCAACAACTCCTGGAGTTCACTCAGACTCGCATCCATCGAGTCAGTGATGCCATCCAGCCATCTCATCCTCTGTCATCCCCTTCTTCTGCCCCCAGTCCCTCCCAGCATCAAAGTCTTTTCCAGTGAGTCAACTCTTCGCATGAGGTGGCCAAAGTACTGGAGTTCCAGCTTTAGCATCATTCCTTCCAAAGAAATCCCAGGGTTGATCTCCTTCAGAATGGACTGGTTGGATCTCCTTGCAGTCCAAGGGACTCTCAAGAGTCTTCTCCAGCACCACAGTTCAAAAGCATCAATTCTTCGGTGCTCAGCCTTCTTCACAGTCCAGCTCTCACATCCATACATGACTACTGGAAAAACTATAGCCTTGACTAAACGGACCTTAGTCGGCAAAGTAATGTCTCTGCTTTTGAATATGCTATCTAGGTTGGTCATCACTTTTCTTCCAAAGAGTAAGCATCTTTTAATTTCATGGCTGCAGTCACCATCTGCAGTGATTTTGGAGCCCCAAAAAATAAAGTCTGACACTGTTTCCACTGTTTCCCCATCTATTTCCCATGAAGTGATGGGACCGGATGCCGTCATCTTCATTTTCTGAATGTTGTTCACTCTCCTCTTTCACTTTCATCAAGAGGCTTTTTAGCTCCTCTTCACTTTCTGCCATAAGGGTGGTGTCATCTGCATATCTGAGGTGATTGATATTTCTCCCGGCAATCTTGATTCCAGCTTGTGTTTCTTCCAGTCAGCGTTTCTCATGGTGTACTCTGCATATAAGTTAAATAAGCAGGGTGACAATATACAGCCTTGACGTACTCCTTTTCCTGTTTGGAATCAGTCTGTTGTTCCATGTCCAGTTCTAACTGTTGCTTCCTGACCTGCATACAGATTTCTCAAGAGGCAGGTCAGGAGGTCTGGTATTCCCATCTCTTTCAGAATTTTCCACAGTTTATTGTGATCCACACAATCAAAGGCTTTGGCTTAGTCAATAAAGCAGGAATAGATGTTTTTCTGGAACTCTCTTGCTTTTTCCATGATCCAGCAGATGTTGGCAATTTGATCTCTGGTTCCTCTGCCTTTTCTAAAACCAGCTTGAACATCGGAAAGTTCACGGTTCACGTATTGCTGAAGCCTGGCTTGGAGAATTTTGAGCATTACTTTGCTAGCGTGTGAGATGAGTGTTAGGACACATCTTTCCTGCTTTACACTGATTCACCCCCAACTGCATGAACTCTTGGCAAACGCACTCCTGGCTTAAAGTGCTTGAGCATGCTGTGGTTAGGTGCTTACTGTGTGCTGGGACTGCCGAGGGTCAGGGTGCAGTTCTGAACGAGGGAGCACCCTTTGGATTTGTCTACAGGAATTTCTTGTTCATGGCCTCTTAAGTGGAGGATGTGTTAGGAGCTGAGTTCTGACATTCCCTTCCCAAGTAATCTAGTGTGCATTCGAGGGGTGACATTTATTGTTGTTTAATTCACCCATTTTCATCATCCCCAAAAGAAGCCCTGTTAACCTGTAACAGTCATCACCCTTCCCATTTCTGCCTGTCTCCCCTAGGCCTGGATAACCACTGATGTACCATTTCTGTCTCTGATTTGCCTTTCTGACGTTTCATATAAACATCCTAATATGTGGTCCTTTGTGTCTGGCTTCTTTTACTGAGGAAGTTTTTGTGATATATCCACATTGTAGCATTTATCTGTACTTGGTCCTTTTATGGCCGAATAACATTCCAGTGTATGAATTTACCACATTTTATTTATCCATTCATGTGTTTAATGCCCATTTGGGTGGTTTCTTCTTTTTGGCTATAATAAATAATACTACTGTGATGGCCTAAATCATTTGACACAAACAGAGTGGACTGTCGTTTCCTTGTGTTTCAGTCATTAAGAAATAATGACTTTTTTCATTTGTATTCATTTTTCAAGTTAATCATAAGTAAAATTCACTTCTTGTTGTGTGTATGTTTTCTATGAGTTCTTACACATGGCTGAATTCTTGTAATCCCCACTGAAGGCAGCGTACAGAATAGTTCCAGACCCCAAAGAATTCCTTCCTACTGTCTCTTTCAGTTTAGAACCGTCCCCACCCAGAACCTCTGTAGCCGCTGATCTGCTTATGTTTCTACCTTTTCCAGACTGGGATGAATGGAATCATACAGTATGTAAGCTCTGATGCAAACTTTTTTCACTCAGCACAGTGCCTCTGAGATGCGGCCCAGGCACTGTGTGTAGTGATAGTGCATTCCTTTCTGTCACCAGCTGGTATTCCGGACATTGTACATTCCCTGTCATTAATCCTCGAAGAATGTTGTTTTATTTTGCTCTTTCTAGTTTCAAGTCGTAGCTTAAATTAACTGATTTAAGACAGTTCATTTCTAATAAACATTTTAATTTTCAGTTCCTTCAAGAGCTGTTTAGCTCTATCTTACAAGTCTTAATATGTGATATTTTCACTTTCATTCAGTTCAAACAATTAATTTTCTTTGAGACGTTCTTTTTGACAAACGCACTGGATAGAAGTATATTTCCGAATATTCCATTTTCCAGATGTCATTGTTACTGATTTATAGTTTAATTCCATTCTTGTCTATAAACGTATTTTGAGTAATTTCAAGTCATGGAATTTGTGACAACTGTCTCAGTGGGTGCTCACTGTACACTTGAGAAGAATGTAATTTTTTTTTTTGCTTTGCATGGAAAGAGGTTTTTAAATAGATAAATCAGTTGATGCTCTATTGTCCAAGCCCAGTGTATCTTTGCTAATTTCTCATCTGCTTGTTACATTGATTTTTGACAGGAGTGTTGCCCAGCATGTCTGCTTCTCCTGTCCGTTTTTGTTGCATGTACTTTTGTTAGGGAATGTTCCATCTGCTTCTGTTTTCTGGAACACACTGTAGGAATTAGTGATATTTCTTTCTTAAATATTTGATAGAACTTAACCACTGAAACCACCAGGCCTGGTACTTTTTTATTTTTTGGCAAGGATATATTAATTGATAATACATTTTCTTTAATAAATATAGGCCAATTCATTTTATCTGTTTCTTCTATCAGTTTACTTTTTTTGAGGAATTGGTTGGTCCATTTCATCTGCATTATCACATTTGTGGGCATAATAGTGTTCCTGAAGTTGAGGTCATTAAAATGTATTGCCTGTTTACTGTCCATGGATCGGTGTTGATGGACTCTGTTAAATTTGTCCACAGACTTCAGCATGTGTATTAAAAGTGTAATGCTTAATCTCAAGATATTTGGAGATTTTTTTCCCAGCTATATTTCTGTAGTGATTGTTAGTTTAATTCCATTATGGACTGAGCGTATACTTTGTATGATTTCCGTTCTCTTGAATTTGCTGAGGTTTGTTCTCTAGCCTAGAACGTGGTCTTTCTTAAGTGTTCCATATGCACTTGAGAGGAATGTGTGCTGCTGCAGTTCAATGGAGCATTCTTTAATTTTTAAATTTCTGTTGTATTTTTCAATTCTAAATTCCTTTTTGGATTTTCTTTTATGGTTTATATTTGTTTGTCTGACAACTCTCTTTTCATTTGTCTTAAGAGTATTTGTCCTTACCTCTTGGAACACTGTTAGAATCTTTTCAGAGTTTGTCTGATCTTTCAACACACAGATCATTTCATGACATTCCCCATCCCTGGCCAAAGAAAGCCGACTCTGCTTCGATGCTTTTCCATCTGTGCTTTTGGCAGCCCCAGTTTCTTGGACAGCTCTGTACCCCTGCGGGGATGTGGGTTGATGTATGTGAAAGTGAAGTTGCTCAGTCATGTCCAACTCTTTGCGACCCCATGGACTGTAGCCTATCAGGCTCCTCCGTCCATGGGATTTTCCAGGCAAGAGTGCTGGAGTGGATTGCCATTTCCTTCTCCAGATGTATTGGGGTAGGAGAAAACCCACCAGGTTCTTACTACCAGACTGTCCCTCAGGGCTTGAGAGGCTTTATTATCCTTAGCTAAACATAGAAGTTTACCGTAAATACGTCGTCTTCAGAGGACATATTTTACGGTCTTGATTAAAAGTGGATTTGGTAAGGCCAGGATTTTTGATGTCACTTTGCCTGTCTCCAGTCGTTTTTATACCTGGGGACTACATGCCATAACGAGGGGACAGTCAGAGAAAAAAATCTCGTCTCTTGGCAGCTCTGGCTAGAAACCCTTTCACTCAGGTTCAGTGCTCTTTTGTTGGGACGACCCTGTAAGCAGTAGGAAGCAGGTCAGTGAGGGGGCCCAGTCATAACCTCCCTTTTCTTCTCTGCCTAGCCATCCTCCTGCTCAGCATTGTCCATTTCCGGAAGCCATCTTTGCCCTGGGGCGGAGTTTCAGAGGAGGTTGTGTGCTCTCGGTCCTTGCAGAGATGGCTCCTGAGGCAGGGACTGGCCATGTTGGCTGGGGGTGGGCCGCTTGAACAACGGGCCCCAGGGCCCAGGGCCTGCATCCTTGGTGGCAGTACCCCATCAGTATATGCCAGGGCTCGTGGCTCAGCACCAGCAGGAGCAACCAAGGGGGGCAGTTGGCTCAGGCCAGCGCCTTTTCATGTTCCTGCTGTGGCTTGTGGACCCGGATAGGCTGGCCCCTGGAAGCTGAAGTATTCATGGTCTCATCACCAGACCTGGTGCTCCTCACTGGTAGACTTCACATTGCTTCATGTCTCAGGATTCCTGGTCCTCCTGCTCTGATCCACTTCCCAGTGGCTTCTGCTTGCTTTGTCCTTTTCAGTCTAGTTCAGTTGCAGGTGCTGGAGAGACTGGAGGTAACATGGTGGAGAGAACAGTATGCTTACTCCATTTTGTCCAGAATTCCGTATCATCTCTTTATTGTAAAATTGAGTATATGATCCTTTTTGTCACTCAGTATTTAATGGCATAGTTATTTGTTACTTTTCTCTTTGCAGAAATCCCAGGACGAGAACATAGCTAGCTCACCTGATGGCATGTGTACAGATGACACTAAAGTGACTGTGCCATTTTTGTGTAAATCTGAAGAGCCAGAGTTTACTACCAAATCTGTTAGTTCACCATCAGTTTCTTCTGGAACTGTTGACAAACCTGTGGATTTATCTACTAGAAAGGAAAATGATGCAGATTCTACAAGCCAAGGTAAAATTTGATGTATGTTTATAGCAACCTTGTAGGCATGAATTTCTGCATAAGGTACAGTGGTTCTGAGACGATACTTTCAAATGTACATCCAGGAATTCTCTTTCTTAAACTGAGATGTACAAAGGGGCATGAGGTAATTCAATTTTCTTAGTGAACACAGAATCTTTACATAGCTATTTCCTGAAATCCTTCTTGGAATGAATGTTTGTTTAGATGATACTAGACCATGTGAAGCAGAAGCTATGTAGCTCTCTGTCTGACTTAGTATAGATCTACATCTCATTTTTTTAAATGATCTTAAGCATGCTGCTTCTGGTGTATTGTTCATTGAGAATAAATAGTACCTGTAAACTTGTAAGTTTTCTTCGGAGAAATAACTAGATTATAAATACTCCTTACCCCCACCCCACCGCATCAGTAGTATAGCAGGTCCTACCCTTCCCAGCATACACACACACATACGCCTTCCCTTTGGGTCCTGGGTAAATCTTTGATGTTCAACATATGTTAAATGAAATACTAAAATTGCTCTTTTCCTTTGCCAGTGGAAAGCAAAACAGTTACGTTTGGATTTGGAAGTGGCACAGGGCTGTCATTTGCAGACTTGGCTTCCAGTAACTCTGGGGATTTTGCTTTTGGATCCAAAGGTAAGATTAGGAGGAGAGGCTTCAGTGACTGTGTTACAGAAGTGGGCACCCCTGGAGGGTGAGTCCTTCGTTGCAGGGTTGTCGCTCACCAAGAATTTTCTCTTAATTCATTGTCACTTGTGCTAGTCTTGCCCATCCTGAAATGCAGAACCCTCCCTCCAGTTTTGGAGTAACTTTGGGATTGTTCTTCTAGTTATACTTTTGATTTGCTAATATTTCAAGATGTGCATCTGTAATTGTTTAGGAGATGACTTTGAAGTTTTCTATTTTTGCATTATCCTTGATTGTATTTTTCATATAAGGGTTGTGCTAATTTATAACTGGTGAGCTTTCCCATCTTTTCCAGTGGTTTTTCTAGTTTTGGTCTGTTTTGGTATCATTTGTAGAAAATAATCCTTTTCCTTGTTTATGGTATACTGTATTTTCCTATTCTTAGATATCTATCATATAACAGATTACAGCACCACCACCTAAACTGAATTGATGATTTGCAGAATAAATTTTATTGAAGATATATAATTACATGATTAATTCAAAATAGTGTTATTCCATCTCACATATTTTACTTGTGTCACAGTTCCATCATTTATAGAAACATATATAAAACTTTAAGAAATTACCTTCAGATGTTGTGTTACTTTGGAATTCATAGCCTCATTGATGTCACATTGCTTTATTTTTAATTTATTTAGTAGTTTGAAGTCACAGGATAATAGGTCAGCAAATACAGCAATAGAATGGGTACAATTACCCACCAATGAAAAGCCAGATACAAGCTGATGTGTTAGGTTGCTTGATACTCCGTCAGTGTTGTGCAGTAAAGTTGACATCGAACAGCTCCAGATCTGTGTGGGAGGCTTGCCCTGAGTTACCTGCTGATTCAGTGAGATTATCCACCAAGCTCTTTTTTTTTTTCCAAGCTACACCTTTTAGTTTGTGTCCTTAAATCTGACAGGAATTTGTACTTTATCTTTTCAAATAAGTAGCTTTTGGTTTTATCAGTTCTTTTGTTTTTTTATCTCCAGATTTGTCATTACTTTCCTTTAAATTATGATTAGTTTTCTTATGTATTGAATGTCTACTTTAATTAATATTGTGCTAATATTATAAGCACAGAATAGTATTTTGTAACTGTAAATCCCCTGGAATCCATTTC
This sequence comes from Ovis canadensis, assembly GCF_042477335.2. Classification (NCBI taxonomy): domain Eukaryota; kingdom Metazoa; phylum Chordata; class Mammalia; order Artiodactyla; family Bovidae; genus Ovis; species Ovis canadensis. The sequence goes on from NC_091247.1 coordinate 62,223,977, forward strand.
ATGTATTTTCATGGGGAGTTTTCACATTTGTAAATTTTTAATACTTTAGCCTTTGACTAAGAGCTTGTAGGATTTAAAATTTTTTTTTTTAATGAAGGTCAGTTTCATCAGAATGATTTTTTGCTTCTCAAACATATTTCTGGCCTTGTGTGGACCTTTTTGACCTTAAACTTTTTGTTTTGGTTGGTTTTAAGTCTGGAGGAGTCTTTTCTTTCTCCTCTTCTATTATGTGTTATTTCTGTGGTGATTGCTTTTTCTTCATCTGTTCATTTTATTTTTGTCTCACTTTCTTTTCTTTTGTTCTTTTTTCTCTGTTTCTCCTGAAAGTCGTCATCACACAGGTCGACCAGTCACTCTGTGTCTTTTGTGTAATATTTCATACGGAAACTAAGACAATAAGAAACAGCTGTTTATCTGCTGCTTCCCTGTGCCTGACATTTTATCATATTTCCTTGAGATTTTGTAATGTTTCCATTAAACCCAGAGTGGAAGCTTCCTAGGTATTGCTACCTAGAATACAGTTGTTGATATTGATTATTGCCAGACTTATCTTTATACTTTTACTGAATAAATTCTTTTTCCTGCCCCTTTAGAGCAGTGGTTTTCAGTTCTCTGCTTCATATTAGAATTCCTGGGAGCTTTTTAAAGGGATAGGTGGAACACTTGATAGTTAAGTCATGTTGGGCTCTGGGTGTGGGACCCAGGCACTGGTATTTCATAGGAGCTGTTGGTGTGATTTTAATATGCACCCAATGTTACGAACCATTGCTTTAGAGGAATTTTGAGATTTTCTGCCATATGTCTCAGGGTATTGGGGTAATTGAAAATTTTTTTCTGCTTGGGAGCTCCTAACAAGTGCTTTTTGAGCTTTACACCTATGAATCAACTAGGTCTATGCTTTATTCTCAGGAAGCCCCCACACAATCTGAGATGGTACTTTTGTTTGAGCATTCATTTGCTATTTATTCGTACGACTTTTTTTTTTCCTGTTTTTTTTCCTCCCAGTTAAACCTGTCTTAGAAGAATTTACTGTTTCATTAGACACTCATTTTGTTCTTTCTTCAAGGTGCTGAGTTTTTAACTGATCTGTGACAATTTTTGCCTTCTCCTGAGTTTTTGTATCAGATGTAGGATTAGAGAGCAGTGGTTTGTCAGTCAGCAAAGTGATGAAGAGTTGAGAGGTTTCTTTCCGCTAAGATAGTGGGGAATGTATTAATATTAGCAGGCTGGGTTGTCAGAGTTGAGATGTGGAAAAAACAGCATTTAGTGTTCACCTTCTCCAGGGTGGGAGGGAGGGAAAAGTTTTTGTTCCCCTGCGTAGGAGTGGGGAGCCTTTTCACCCATTAAGCCTGGTGTTGCTTGAGAGAGGGTGGGGTGGGGTGGGGCCAGTGAGCTGCTCCTGGGGCCACCAGTGCCACCTGGGCAAGAAGTTGAAGCTCTCATTCCATTTACCTTAGAAGAGAGCTAAGGTGGAGAAGTTACCAACTTGTAATCAGTCTGCTTTCAAAGTAGCAGATTTGGCCTCTTGGAGAACATTCTTAGGCTCTAAAGTTACTTTTTTCATGTAATAGAATGTTTTATGAAATAAACTACCCTTGGAGCTGTGTTGTGTTTTCAGGTTTCAAAGGATGCACTTTGAATGAAGAACCTGCTTCATTACTAAAAGTTCAGTGTCACTAAGACCTAAGGCTTATACAACCCTGTCTGTATACCCAGGCGTAAATGTTACTACATTCCTTTGTGCTCACCACTTGAGCTTAACTTGCCAGGAGAATGCAGTTTTAAGCATTTTTATTAGAAGTATGTCACATCATTGGAAATTAGATTCATTCATAAAGTACTGTAACAGGGATTAAAAGCTTATTAAAATAGATATCACTGTTTAAATATCCTAATTTATTCATCAGATAAAAATTTCCAGTGGGCAAATACTGGAGCAGCAGTGTTTGGAGCACAGTCAACTGGTAAAGTTGGCGAAGATGAAGATGGTAGTGATGAAGAGGTAGTTCATAATGAAGATATCCATTTTGAACCAATAGTGTCACTACCAGAGGTAAATATTAAAGTGTAAAAACCTTATACTAACTTCACATTTTAAGTTTAAAACTTGACATGGGCTTGATTTGTAGGGCTGACCTTGTTTGCATTTCTTTCAGAACATTGACCATTACAAATGGAAGCTCTTTATTACAAGTTCAATCTTAAAATGTAAATCATCCTTGTAAAAAAATTTACATACAAATGTTATTTGGAAAATTCTGTGTGAAATTGTTGGGAAGAACTTAATTTTTTCCTGTTTGTTTTCAATAACATAATTGAAGGAGCAAAATATTAAAAACCCATCTAAGCTGATATTTGCCACAGTCCTTTCAATAAAAAGTATATTGTACTTTCTCTAGACAGGAATGTTATTTTAGGCAAATTACTTTCATCAGTTTGAACCTTAGTCAGCAGATAGTATTTTTCTTGAAGAACAAGATTTTTTTTTTTTAACCTCTTCTCTCCTGTAAAAGATTGTATTTGATTTCCAAAAAGAGGAAGGATGTTAATAAGTACAAAGAAAACATTTAATGACAAATCTTTCCTGCCTCATCCGAATCTGCCGTATAGTAACCCTAGGATGTTAACTCTTTTCAAATTCTGTTCATGTCAGTGTGTTAAGGAATTTGGATCTTTGGAATTTGTTATGAGTATTTTATAAGCAGCAGCTTATAGGTAATTTCATCTCCTGTCACAGGTAGAAGTAAAATCTGGAGAAGAAGATGAAGAAATTTTATTTAAAGAGAGAGCCAAACTTTACAGGTGGGATCGAGAGGCCAGTCAGTGGAAAGAGCGTGGCGTTGGAGACATGAAGATCCTCTGGCACACGGTGAAGAATTACTTTCGGATTCTGATGAGGAGAGACCAGGTGTTCAAAGTGTGTGCGAACCATGTCATCACCAAGACGATGGAACTGAAACCCTTGAATGTTTCCAACAATGCTTTAGTTTGGACTGCCTCAGATTATGCTGGTGAGCTCTGCACTCAATGCTACTTTCCAGTTTTTTACTTTTCTAAATTGACAACAAATATATAAAACAATTTTTTTTAAGTTATTTTAACACTAAGGCCATTGTGTTGTTTAACAGATGGAGAAGCCAAAGTGGAACAGCTTGCAGTGAGATTTAAAACTAAAGAAATGGCTGATTGTTTCAAGAAAAAATTTGAAGAATGTCAACAGAATTTATTGAAACCCCAGAAATCACTGACATCAGAGTTCTCAAAGGAGACAAATCCTGTGGTGTTTTTTGACATTTGTGCAGATGATGAGCCCCTGGGACGCATAACCATGGAATTATTTTCAAACATTGTTCCTAAAACTGCTGAGAACTTCAGAGCACTGTGCACTGGAGAGAAGGGCTTTGGTTTCAAGAGCTCCATATTCCACAGAGTGATTCCAGATTTTGTTTGCCAAGTAAGTCTTAAGTGTGCATCACACCAGTGTGGGAAATCTGAGTGTTTCTCCTTACCTGTAATTGTAGACTATAGCTTTCCCACACCCCCAGCTTCTATCCCCACAAGAACTTGCAGCCTAAAAGCGTTCATATTTCTAATGCCTTGAACCTGATAGAAATTAAGGGTGGGAAAAGATCTTTTCATTTTTGTTTCCTTTCACAAATTTCTTAGTTTTTTCAAACTGCATTCTCAGAGAAGCTGGGTATTTAGGACCTACCCTTCAGTGGTTAGTTCTGTATGTGTTTTAATGTTTTATTTGTGATTCCTGTTAATTGAAATCTTTTTTTCAGGGGGGAGATATCACAAAACATGATGGAACAGGAGGACGGTCCATTTATGGAGATAAATTTGAAGATGAAAATTTTAATGTGAAACATACAGTTCCTGGTTTACTATCAATGGCCAATCGAGGCCAGGACACCAATAATTCTCAGTTTTTCATAACACTGAAAAAAGCAGACTGTTTGGACTTTAAGCATGTAGTATTTGGGTTTGTTAAAGATGGTATGGATACTGTGAAAAAGATTGAGTCATTTGGTTCTCCTAAAGGGTCTGTTAGTCGAAGAATTATTATCACAGAATGTGGACAGATATAAAATCATTGTTTTCCATAGTAAATTTTACCTGTATAAAAGTTGAATTGAGGCCTAGCTGTTTTGACAACATGGTAATTAATTATGTTCAGCTTTTGAAAATGGACTCCAATGTACAAATGTAAAATTGCAGCTTATAGCTGTTGTCACTTTCTAATGTGTTATAATTGACCTTGCATGGTGTGAAATAAAAGTTTAAACACTGGTGTATTTTCAGGTGTACTTGTGTTTATGTACTCCTGACATATTTGTATTAAAATGGAATACTAATCTTGTTAAAAGCAATAGACCTTCTCAAACTATTGAAAGAATATGATATATGCAATTTAATTTTAGTTCCTTTTAAGATATTAGACTTCCTGCATGGATATACTTACTGTTTGAATAAAGGGACCATGACTTGGATAATTTTTATTTCAGATTTGGACTATATTTGGTAATTTTAACTATTGGTGTGTTCAGTTATGAACAATTCACTTGTAAATGGGTAGAGCCACAGAGGGCAGAGACTTAACCAAAGTGCTCTTCTATAAATTCTTGCACCTCCTGTATAGTTAAATTCTCTTTTAAGCAGAGTACCTTCTTTCCTTAAAATACGTAGCTTCCTGCGCCCTTTCAAAGGTATTAAATTAATTTTTACATTTTAAGTTGAGTAATTATTTTTTAAAAAACCTTTCTGTCATCTGTTTCTACTACCTCAAACTGCATTGGTTCTGATAGAACTTGAATTTTTCCTTGCAGTTATTGTGATAAAGTATGAGTATTTTAAACAGGTCTATACCATGTTCTTTGGTTAAAGATTTGCTTTATACTAGATTGTTGCAGTACCTTTTTCTGGTGAATTTTGTAGCAAAAATAAAGTGACAATTGTTAACAGCCATGATATTTAAAAACTTCATTACTTGTGCATCTTAATTGTTTGTTCATTCTGGAACCAAAGTAAGAATAATTAAATATCTGTAAACTCAGACTGCCACCTAATTGCCAGAGCTCCCAAGGAAAGGACTGTTTTCAAGTCGGGTATATACTGAACACCTACTTGGAAATGGCTGATGGAAAAAGCTGGACAACGGGGGGCACATTTTCGTCAGCCTGCTCAGTGTAGGACCTCGGAGTCCCCCGAGCACGTTGTGCACGTCACGTCGCAGCCCCCGTAGGCGGTGTGCTCAGACTGCGGGGCTGTCGCGCTGTTCGGGGTCTGGAAACAGGCTGTCCTGGGGCAGCACCTGCTTACCGCCCGAGGTGGGGTACGAGTGCGGGGTGCAGTGGACTCCCTGACCCCCGACTGTGTGTTGGGGGGAGAGGGGGTGTGCATACGCGCCGGTCCCGAGGGCTCCGCTTCTCCGTGTAAGAAGGCGCCTGGGGGCTTGTGGGCTGCGGGGGACTCCGAGGCGCCCTGAACCATTACAGCTGTGGATCCAGGTTTGGAAACGAACGCTCCAGCCGAAACCAACTTCTCCAGCCAGGACAAGTCTGAGCTACGTACGAGAAAGATGCACCCGGATGGCGCTTCGACTCGACTCCAGCGGAACGCGCGCGACCCTCGGGAAGGAAAGGAAACGATGACCCCGCGCGCCGGCTCACATCTCGCCCCCACGGGCCGCGAACACATACAGGCCCAAAGGTGTTCGCGCCGATGGCAAGCGGGAGCCGGGGTGTACGCGCGTCGTAACACGCATCCGCAAGGCCCGCCCCTCCACGAGTCCGAGGGCTGTTCCCTAAGAAACAGGAGTCAGCGTCCCTGCCGGGGGCGGGGCGTGTCCTGCGTCACGGCGTATATTCTCCTCGCAGCCCCGCCCCCCGCGCGCTGTTGCCAGGGAGACGACGTCGGTCGCGGCCATGGAGCCGAGAGTCGTGAAGCCGCCGGGGCAAGATCTGGTAGTGGAGCGCCTCAAAAGCCGCTACGGCCTGGTGGGCGGCTGCCTTAGCGAGGTGAAGCCCGGCCCTGCCAGGTTCGCGGGTAGCCGGATCTGCAGGTTGGAGAGGGCGCGAGGCGGAACCTCTGGCGGCGGCGTGCGGGGAGCGGGCTCCCGGCGGGCACGCGCTTCGGAGGATCGATGCGCGTCACCGCGGGAACGCGCGCAGGCATACCCCGCGAAGACTTGGGTGAGGGTCGGAGCTGCGTCAGTCCGGGCGTTGGGCGGTGAGTCCGAGCCGGTTTCACGGCGCAAGGTGCGCCCCAAGGTGCCCGGTGGGTCCGCGGGGGCCGCCTGTGTGCGGGGGCCCGGCGTGCGTGTCGGGCGGCGGGAGGGGGCGCCGCGCGGGGCCAGGGTTCCAGGAGTCGAAGGAGACAGGGGCCGGGGGACGGATCCGCCCCGGTCACCTCTCCATCCTCTCTTCCAGCCTGGGCGCCGGCGACAGGACGTGGCGGAGCGGCGGCGGCGGCCTCCCCGCACCCCAGGTAGGGCGGCGGCTGGGTTGTTCCCCGCAGGCCGCAGATGTAGGTAGTTTACCGTGTGAGTTCAGTGCTTAGAGCGCATCAGAGGAAACAGCACTGTGTTGAGCCATCGGGGACTTGGCCTGGCCCCTGGGTCCTTCTGTTCCGACGCGGAACAGGGTCATCGGTACCGGGTCCCTGCCGCGAACGCGTGCGGGGTGGGGGCGGGGGAGGCGATGAACTACGCGCTGTTTGACCATCCGCCTGGAGGCCAGTCTGCTGGAAGCCGGTGTGGCGGAGACGCAGACGGGAGACCTGCGGAGCCGAGAACTAGGTGGTCGGTGCCGGACCTTACTGAGCCGCCTCGGCTGCCTTCCCTCCTGTTCACAGAGGATTTGGACATCTTCTCCTGCGGAGATAAAGTCGGTCCGTCTTTGAGATGTTTCTCTGACGAGAGGAGGCGGCACCCCGCGTCCCTCCGCGGTGTTCTCACGGTGAACTGGCAAGGTACCCCGAGTTCTGCTGGGGGTCCCCCCTCCGTCCCTGGGTATCGCGAAAGCAAGGTGGGGTGCGGAGGCTGCCTGGTATGCGCCTTTCTGTGGAAGAAGGCATCGGCGGTAGGGAGCCCGCTGGGCGGTGGAGGAGACTGGGCGCTGCTAGTTCCTGAGCATTTGATGGAACCACACGCCTAGCGTCCTGTTTGCAGACATAATGCAGGGTTACTCACACTGCAGGACAGATGGCTCTTCATCCAGGACCCAAAAGAAGGCCTTGCTCTCTTATTTATTTTTTAATAAGGAACTACGATAAAAATGACTACAAGTTTGTTCAGAAGCAGTCGGTATGGTGTATCTCCTGCTGTGGTAAGCACTGTGCTATACTTAGGTAGCAGAGAGAGATGGGAGAGGTCAGCCCTGGGATTGGGGCCTACAGAATATTACACCATGTGCTGCTAGGCTGTGAGGGGTCAGCAGTTTTGTAGAGTTTACTCTGGGTAAAACCAGTGGAAGGTAAGGTGAAATAATGTTCTAAGCTGAATATTATTAATGCCAAAAATATGTGGCAGAAAGAAGTGCTAAGGTATCGAAAGCGAACAAGCATTTTGAGATGATGTTAAACTGTAAAGTTGTGGACATATACAAAGACAAGCATTGAGGTAATTGTGGAGAGGGAAAAAAACATTGTGCCTGAAATATCTATTGTTACTGTGATTGATATCTTGGAGCTTGCATTGTTTCATTTTCTGATCATTAGTCCATGTGAAGCACTTGGAATGCTGTTCAGTACATAGAAGGGCACTCAGGTGCACCACTGTCATCACCGTCGCTGTGGTCTCCTTTGGCACTCACAGAGTCATCTAGTTGATCTGGAGTCAAGGTGTGGACATGAACGTGAGGGGACTTCCCTGGTGGTCCAGTGATTAAGCATCCACCTTGCAATGCAGGGAATGTGGGTTGGATCTCTGGTTGGGGAACTGAGCAACTGATTTCATATGCCACAACTAAGATCCAACACAGCCAAATAAAATATTTTTTAAAGAAAGATGTAAACATGGGTAGTTTGATTATTGTTGTGCTTGTTGTTCAGTGGCTAAGTCATGTTCGACTCTTTGCGACCCCATGGACCGCGGCACACCAGGCTTCTCCGTCCATCATCTCCCTGAGTTTGCTCAAACTTAGTGCGTTGAGTCAGTGATACCATCCAACCATCTCATGCTCTGTTGCCCCGTTCTCCTCTTGCCCTCAGTTTTTCCTAGCATCAGGGTCTTTTCCAATGAATCAGCTTTTCACATCAGGTGGCCAGAGTATTGGAGCTTCAGCATCAGTGCTTCCAATGAATATTCAGGATAATTTCCTTTAGAATTGACTGGTTTGATCTCCCTGCTGTCCCAAGTTTGATTATAGAGAAAGAAAACTGCTGAAAATTATAAGTTCATGGAAGTTATTTTCTTTTTTGAACTGATAGTTTTATCTTCCTTAAATGGTCTGGGTATGGTGTCAAGTTGAAGCTTTAGGACTGTGAAAGGTTTTAACTTTGGACAGTTTTCCCACCAGTCCCTGTGGAATTACAGGGCTGCCCAGCACCTTTGTCTATCGAGTGCTTGAAAAGGGGCTGGTCTGAACTAAGTTGTGCTGTAAGTAAAAAACACTGCATTTTCAAGATAGATAAAAGAATGTAAAGTATCTTATTTTTAATATTGATTGTATGCTAAAATGATTATCTTTTAGATATATTGGATTAAATATAATACACTGTTAAAATTTCATGTCTTTTTATGTTTTTAAAGTAGCTGCGAGAATTTATTTTTTCTTTCTTTATGGCAGTGCTGCAAAGCTTCTGAGATCTTAGTCCTCAGACCAGGGATTAAATTTGGGCCCTGGGCCATGAAAGCACAGAGTCCTAACCACTGAACTGCCAAAGAATTCCTGAAAAATTTAAGTTATCTTTTGTCACTTACAGCGTATTCCCTTTGAATAGCTGGCTCTGGAAATGCCGACGTTCAGATGATCTTTTTGGAGAGAACATCTGGGATTCTAGTTCTGCTTCACCTTTTGCTAGTTATGTCACCTGTCAGTTACCCTGTCGGTTATTTAACTTAAGATTCAGTTTCCCCACCTTCAACACTCGTTCTCGTAGTTGTTAATGGAATTAAAGACACAGAGCCTGTTCTATCCACCTCACAGCAATACGGGGTCAGGAGGAAGGGTGTACTTTGCAGTTGCGCGTGTCTGAATGTGACGAAAGTTCACACGTGAGTTTTTAGCATCATGACTGGTAGTTTATAGTTTTTCCTTTTGCATTTTAAAAAATGTTTACTTGTTACTTTTTTTCAATTGTTATGCTGCTAATATTTGAAGCAGTCTCTCCTCCTTTAAATGGCTGTAGAAATCTTCCAGAATGCTGTGATTGATTTTTTCTTTAAAGCCTAGATGATGAACTGGATTCTTTTCAAGATTTGAAAGAACCAGAAACAGAAGAAGAGTTCACTGGCAGTGACTCTCGAGTTAGTACCTCCAAAATAAACAGGCAGTCCTTTAAAGAGACAGGCAAAGGTAAGAGAAATGCTCATTTCAGAACAGTCATTTAAACAGCAGCTCTGTCAAGTAGGGCACTAAAGCTTACCCTGCAGTGGTAACCCTAGTTCTCAAGGTGTGCATTTCTTTGTCCTGAGTCTTTGTGAGCCATGAACTGGTTGCTGTGCTTGTCATTAAGTTAAAGGAGAAGAGAAAAATAAACTTAATGATTTTCCAGTAGAATTTCCACACCATCGAAGTTTATCAAAAATCACTTAATAATCCATGAATATTATAATCTTTTCAGTTCTTTTTCTTGTCGGTATTTCTTAGGAAGTAGGATTGTGGTTGTTGTTTAGTTGCTAAGTCATGTTTGACTCTTTTGCGATCCCACAGACTGCAGGCTCCTCTGTCCAAGAAATTTCCCAGGCAAGAATACTGAAGTGGGTTGCTATTTCCTCCCCCAGAGGATCCCAACCCAGGGACTGAACCCATGTCTCCTGCACTGGGAGGTGGATTCTTTACCACTGAGCCACCTGGCATGCCCTAAGATTGTGCTAGTAGGTGACTAACCCTTATACCTTTTAGGAAAATAGGCCAGGTCACTTGAGGCCTGGCCTCCTTCACCCTGAGTCAGCAGTTTCTCTCTATGTACCTGACTGCATGTGTGTGGTGGATTTTCCCACTGGAAACAACTGAAAATACAAGATAAAATATACAAAATGTTAAGTGTGTTTAAAAGTTAATAGAACTAAGGAATATTCCGGCCCGGGGCTGGTGGGCTGGGAGCCTGGGGAAACAGTCAGAGCACGGAGTGTTTCCCTTGAAGGGTGCTTGTGGAGCTGGGGAACAGGAAACACTTTCCTTTTAAAAAATTTCTATTTTTTATCTTGGCTCCCCCAGTCTGTCCAAGATGGGGGGTACCATGGAAACCCCCTCCTTAAAGCTGGGGGCTCCTCCTCAGCTGCGGGCCAGTGCAGGTGAAAGTCCCTGCTCATTGTGAGCAGAGCATGAGTGCGACAGCCCAGTGCCGGGGAGGAGCAGTGCGGGAGGGGCTCACCTCCACTGCTAGGGTTGCGGGGGCAGGGGGTACTTGGGTAACTGATTTGACATCACAGGTGGTGCTAGAGGTAAAGAACCCACCTGCCAATGCAGGAGACTTAAGAGACAAGGGTTTGATGCCTGGGTTGGGAAGATGCCCTAGAGGAGGGCATGGCAACCCACTCCATTATTCTTGCCTGAGAATCCCATGGACAGAGGAGCCTGGTGGGCTACAGTCCATGGGGTCTCAGAGTCAGACACACAGTTGAATGTGCACAGTAACGGCAGGAGCTCTCACCATGGCTGCCAGGAGCAAGGCTCCCCAGCCTCTGTGTAAACAGTGCAGCTTGGCGGTCACAAGGTATCGTCAAAGGCTAAAGCCGTGGAGGGTCGTGAACCTGCTGCCATCATTAACACAGGAGTACGGTGTTTAACAGAGGAGGTTATAGAGATTATGTAATTATATGATTAATTACAGATATCACATAAAGTTTTAAAACAAGCAAAACGAATAATTTTTTAAATGTCAAAGAAGTGGAGCAGTGATGAACACTGGATTGGTGGTTAGTTTGGTGTAAGGAAGCAAAGGGCACGTGTCAGGGCTCCTGAGGTAACTCTCCATCTCTTTGTCAAGGCAATTAACCCACTCATTTTTTAAATAGTCTTAGATTTACAGAGAAGTTGCACAAAGGCCACAGAGAATTTCTGGATGGCTTTCACCCAAATTTTCTAAATGTAAACCGTTGGCTGAGTCCTCCTTTTTTTCATCATATAGTACTTGAAACATTTTAACAATACAGTGAGGATATTTAAAACTGTAAACTAAGTTTTTAATTTAAATTTTGTTCTCTTAGCCAATGCCTGGCAAGCTAATGTGGCCTCACGTTCAAGGAGCTGGGCTGACTATTGTAGTGATGGCAGCAACTCCCCTTCCAAGCATGTTAGCTCCCCTGCGTCCAGGGCCCCACGGAAGCCAGGCCTGCTGCCCCGTCAGGTCAGCCAGATCTACGACGAGCTGCTCCAGATTCACCAGAAGCTGCAGGTGTGGACTCAGTGCTGCCCGGATGGCAGCCAGGGAGGAGGGGACTGAAGGGAGGGACGGGTGCAGCCAGGGCTGAAGCGGACCTGAGGGTCAGTGATGTGGAAGCTGGTTCAGGGGGGATGGGAGTTGAGGCCAGACTGAAGTGCACTGAGGAGGGTGCAGCCAACCAGGACAATGTTTTAGAGAAGTTTGTCCAGATGGGAGGTCAGAAGGCCAAGGCATTGGAAGCCCAGCCTCCCTTTGTAAGGCCATGGCCTCACCCTCTGTTTTGCTCAGAGGCTGTGGGAGCTGATGGGCTCTGGGGGAGGCTTGCATGGCTGTGGGAATGTAGGGGACGTGAGAGGATTTCTGGGCTCCACTGGAGCCTTTTCTGCTGATTGGAGGGAGAATGTTGGAGGGGCTCTTCCAAGGGGCAATGGGGAGCCGGGAGGGAAAGTGGGGAGTCTCCCCATGGTGCTCCCCTTGTCTGCACCCTGGATTCTCTCAGGTCCTCGTGCTGGAGTCTCCTGGCCGATCTCGGCATTGGTGGCCTGCAGGGTTCCCGCGTGCTGTGTGGTCGTTGCTCTGCGCTCCCCTGGCTCATGCTCAGTGGAGTGAGCTTCCCGGAGTGCTAATTCTATCCTTCCCCACAGTGTGAGACCACAGCCCAGCAGGAATTCGCTGAGGAGCTTCAGAAGCGAGAACGTTTTCTGGTCGAGAGGGAAGAGCTGCTCTTCAGACATGAAGGTGCCTTGAGTGAAGTGAAAGACGTCAGAGAAGAGGTCCTCATGCGGTTCCAGATCATGAAGGAGGTGAGCATGGCACTGACTGCAGAGGCCGGTTGCAACATTCCTCTGGACGTGGCTCATCTTCTGTAGACCTGGGATCCTAGCGTAGCCTCTGGAAGCCTGATAGTGAAGCCTGATAGTACTGTGCCCAGCTGGGCTCAGGCTGTGTCTTGTCATGTTCACTCATTTCCCAGAGCCTTTGTTGTTCTGGAGCTTGTGTGGTGCAGGCACCGCTGGGAGCCTGAGGCTGGGCTTCTCAGCCTTTGCTGTGATGCTCTGGGTCCCTAACATGCCTGTGGGGTGTTGGGCGGGGGTCGGGGTGGGCTTGTTGTCAACTGAGCTCGTGTCTCTGCCCCTTGGTTTCACCAGCTCAGGGCTGAGCTGGATTTGAGCACGTCCATGGATCATGGGTCCCCTCTTCTGTTTCCAGCCCTAGAAACCGAAGCCATTTCTCTGCAATTAGCAGGGCCAGAGCCTGCCGTGGGGCAAGGCCGTTGGAGAAATGGGGAAACAGAGCCCCTCGAGGGTTGTTTGCCCAGGTTTTTCCTCCTTTCTGCAACTCCCTGCTTGTTTTCCTTTGACTCCTTAGTAGTTGCTTTCTGTGTTTTTTTGTGTGGCTTTAATTGTGATCAGTAAGAGAAGCGGAGCGCAATGGGCTTATCCTTCTGGAAAAGGAACCCATGTCAAATGGTCTTAATATCTTCTGGAGGTGGAAAATGTATGCAGCTGAGAATGTTAATATTACCTTTAAAATAAGTGTTGTCTTTATGGCCATGTCTGAGTTATTTAAGGAGTCATTTAATGTAATCATAAAATTTCACACAGCTGATTTTTTTTTTAACGAGCTTGGATTTTCCGTGCATTCCATCTTCATTTCAGCCTTGGTTCTTTCTCTCTGGATTTGTCTCTTTGCTGCTCATAGGAAGTATAAAGCTAACTGCTTTATTTTAGTGGGACCTGGATGATTACTTGGAAGAAGGAAATCAGTTTCTTGATTTCTTGGGAAATTTACTTGTTTTAATAGATTATGAATAAATCTGAGAGTAAAAAGTGAAAGAAACTATGCAAGTATTTGCAAATCTAAACGTGCTCTTATTTGAATATAATTATAGGGGAAATTTATTTTAGTATTTATGAAACTGGTTAAGGAAAGTCAAATCGTTTGGGGCTCAGGAAATTTTATTATGTATTTAAGTTTTCTGAGATGTACAACAATTTTACCTAATTTATGAGAACAGTTCTATGTGTGGAATATTTCTTCTCCAGAGGGCTAATTTAAATCTTAAGTTTTAATTCACAAAGCTATGAATAATTAACTAGTCTCCTAAAAGTATCAGAACTCCTTTGTCATTCCATGATGTCAGAAATTATTTCAGTGAGTTTCTGTTGGAGATTTTTCTGAGCAGGACCAGAAAATAGCCTTAATGCTACTTAATTTGTATAATATGTTTTAACAGGTATTTAACATATTTTTAATGCTTTGTTATTAAGTTGGTTGATTATCCAATTTTTATAAATTACTTGCAGTGTCAGCCATTATGCTTAAATATACTGATTAAAATCCTTGTGATTCAAGGAGTTGTAATTTTTTTTTAAAGCCTAGTTTTTATTTTTTATTTATTTCTTGTAATTTTATATATTTGTTTTTGGCTGCACTGGGTCTTGGTTGCTGCACCAGCTTTTCTCTAGTTGTGGTGAGCGGGGCTACTGTCTAGTTGCAGTGTGCAGGCGGCTTCTCATTGCAGTGACTTCTCGCTGTGGAGCACAGACTTAGAGCACAGGCTCAGTAGTTGTGGTGAAAGGGCTTCAGTTGCTCTGAGGCATGTAGGATCTTCCCAGATCTGAGACTGAACCCTTGTCTCCTGCATTGGCAGACGGATTCTTTACTGAGCCACCAGGGAAGCCGCAGGGAGTTATAATTTATATGTAACTTGTGTTCAGTAGCATTAGTGATGTTGAATCTCTATTTTTCCCTCCTAGCAACATGATGCGGAAGTTGAGCACTTAACTGAAGTTCTTAAAGAGAGAAATAAGGAAAGCAAAAGGCTGAGGTCTTCCTTTGATGCATTGAAAGGATTGAATGATAGCTTAAAGAAACAGGTAAGACCTAGTTTATCTGTGTTAGATTATGAGACATTCTCAGAACTGTATAGATTAACCAGTTCAAGTCAGAATCTTAGAGCATATTCTGTGTAGAGAAAACCTTGATTATCATCTTTATTTGTTAGCTTTGTTATAAAATACTTCTGACTATAAAATAGTTAAGCTAGCTCTTGGTTTCTCATCATCTGTTCTGACAACTAGCTGAGCTATTTGACAACTTGGAATTTTTCAAACTGTTAAGAGCAGTGGCTAGATTAAAAACAAGCAAAAGGAAACCTGCTAACCTGGGGACTTCAGGTGCTGAGTTGTAGCTGTGTGTTGTTCTTGACCTGGCTGTTACACACCACCATGTACTTTTGGAGGGTCTGTTGTGTGTGGATCCTGTGCCGGGAGCACAAGCTCCCGCCCACCGCGCCACACTGCACTGCACTCTGTGTAGAGAGCTGTGGTGAGCTCACACCCACTGTGTCACTGTATATGTATGCAGAGCTGTGGGTCAGCTCAGTGCTCCGTCAGACTCAAGTTGCACTAGGTTCTTGCTAATTTTTTTTTTTTTTTTTTTGCTCCCTTTTGCCAGTTTTGAAGTGCAGGGCTTTGTGAAGAGGGAGAGGAGAGTGCTGGTGTGTTTGTGGGGCAGGAAGCATGCAAGAAAGTGAAAGTGAATTTGCTCAGTCACATCCGACTCTTTTGCAACCCCGTGGACTGTAGCCTACCAGGCTCCTCCCTCCATGGGATTCTCCCGGCAAGAGTACTGGAGTGGGTTGCCATTTCCTTCTCCAGGGGATCTTCCCAACCCAGGGATCGAACCCGGGTCGCCCTCATTCCAGGCAGACGCTTTCACCTCTGAGCCACCAGGGAAGCGCCAGGGAGGCATGGATGAGCACAAACGGGTGAACCTCGGCATTTTAGCAGCTGAGTCCCTGGGTGGGAAACTTTATGGATTCCAGCAGGGGGCTGAATGTGGACTCTGGAGCGTTTGCACCTCGAACTCCTTGGCAAGCTGTGTGTTCTTTTCTGTCTCCCTGATTTCTGTAGTCCCCGCTTGTTGTAACCTGTCTCCATGGCGGTGATAACCAGGTCCCCAGTTCTCACTGGATCTGATTCTTTGTCTTTTCCGAACTGTCTGCCCTCCTGCAGTGAGTGTGCCCTTGACCCACTTTGTCTGGAGCCCTCTTATCCTTGGAGAGACTGTGTTCTCCCACTGCAGTCTTATCTCGCTCTCTTGAGAAGAGTTTCTGATTGCTAGCATAGGTGCATTGTCACCCGCACCTGGCTCTCAGGTGACTGTGATCCTGATCGTCTGGCATGCGTTTGGTGAGTGTGTAGTGACTGGGGTGGATGTGTGCGTTGCTAAGGGGTGGAGCCTGTTGATAGGCATAGTGAAAGGTTGGACACTTCACCTGAGAGGCGCAGGGAGCATAGTGAAGAAGTTAACATGGGAGTTCCCAAAGTACTTGGTGAGATAGAGAGGCAGAATGTGAAAGGATAATATCCGCAAGTTGGTGAAACCTACCAGCCCACAGATTTAAGAAATTCTGTTAACCCTCAGGAGGATAAATGTTGAGGAACACCATACTGGTATGCTGTTTTAAGATGTGAAAACTTTAGGTAAAGATAAAATCAGAGACAAATAAGGCACCTTACCTTCAAAGAAGGAGCAGTATTCCTGGAGGAAATATCACAGACGTGATTAACATAAAAGAGAAAGGCTCTCTTTCCTGTCATAGGAGGCCTGGCAGAACCTTGAGTCTAAACCTGTCAGCGCAACAAGAAAAATGCAGCCAGTCTCCAGTGAGTATAGATGCACAAATTTTAATATCAGCAAGTTGAATCTAAAGCTACCTAAAAAGTATAATGTCATTCAGTGGATTTATCTGAGGAATACAGGGGTCATTTATCATTTGAAAATTAACACATCATCTGATAAAAAGAGAAGAATCATAATTCTTTGATTTAAAATTCAGCACCAACTCAAGATAATAACTAGGAGTAGAAGAGAACTTAATTCTCATAGAGTATCTACAAAAACAATCCTGACAACACTCACGCTTAACATAAGTTACTGAAATCTTTTCCCTCTGAGATCACAACAAGGAAGGTGTTCACTGTTCCTGATTCTGGGGATCTTTGTACTAACGTCCTGGTCCGTGTAGCAAGGAGAGGTCAGGATTGGGAAGGAGGAAATAAGAATTATCCTCTGATGACGTGATTATGCACAGATGTAGTCAGTGTCCAGATGAGCATACAGATAAGTTACTAGAATTAAACAAATTCAGGAGACTTTCCAGATATGGGTTCAGTAAAAGTTGGGACGTATGTATACGTATGGCTGATTCATGTTGATGTTTGGCAGAAGCCAACACAATTCTGTAAAAGCATTTATCCTTCAATTAAAAAGATAAATTTTTTTAAAAAGCAAGTGTATTTCTGCATATCAATAATAACCAGATACTGTTTATTGAAAGATGCTATAGGTAGCAGCATCAAGAAGCATTGGCTGTGCAGGAATAAACCTAAGAGATTATACATACACAGAACACACAAAGCATGCAAAACGCTATTTAAAAAGCAATTAAAGAGGATGGAAAGAAGTTGAAGGCTGTGTTGCGTGTGGGGTGGGAAAACCCCCTACAGTGAAGAAGGCACTTTTCCTGAGTTATGCAGACATTAACTCCAGTCCCAGTAATTGACTACATTGTTACATGGTTTGTGCATTTTCTCGTATGTATATTATGGTTCAGTAGAAAATTCAGAAAAAGGACGTTCCCTGTTAAAATGTCTTTTCATTTAAGATGTTAGGAGACTTGTATGTTTTTCGTAGAATGAAGTAAACTTTCTAGACACTCTACATGTTTTAGGCCCAGTGGTGGTTTTTGCTGTGATCTTGAATCGCGGGTGCTGCCTCTGTGTTTGTATTGCCTGGTGATAGACCAGATAAGATAGTATCCTGGGAAAACTTGACTAGGAAATCAGCTTGACGTTTCTATTGAAATGTCTGTTGTTTTCCTGCTTTAGTTGAATGAAGTGAGTGAAGAAAACAGGAAGTTGGAAGTTCAGGCCAAAAGAGTTCAAGCCCGCTTAGACAATCTACAGGTAAGGAATCAGCTCTGCTCTTGGGACACAAGTGAAATCTGAAATGGCTGCCTTGGTCTCACTTCTGATACCATTTTTCTTTAATTCGTGGATACGTACTGTCGCAGAGGAAGTATGAGTTCATGACAATACAGAGACTGAAGGGCAATCCCCAGGCCACTCATGAAGCAAAAAGTTTAAAGCAGGAAAAAGTACCAGCTTCAAAACCTTGTAAGGTATGGTTGAAATTTTCTCTACTGCAAAGCCAGGACATTTTTCTCTTTGTTCTTTCCTTTTTTTTCCAATTTATCATACATTCTTTTTGTTACGGAAGTATTCACCGTAATAATTTCTTTGTAGAAAAGTATCATAATATTTCAAATATGCTTTTGTTTTAAAAACAGAGCAAAATATTCAGCTGCTAAGAATATCAGTGTACAGGGTTCTTTGTGGACATATGTTTCCATCCCTCTTGGAAATAAAGACAAGACTGAAATTTCACATAGGTACACGTAGGTTTAACTTCTGGGGCGGCAGCCAGTTTTCCAAAGTGGTCATGTTATTTGTACCATTGCTGGCAGTCTGTTCTGTTGTGCCATAGCTTCGCCCATATTTGATGTTTCCAATCCTTCTTGTTTTCATCTTTCCAGTGGGTGGTAGTAATATCTCACTGCAGACTTGCCTGGACCCCACATTCCACTCCCAAAAGGGCTGCTCCAGCCTGTTGCTGCCTCCCCGCACCCAAACCCTCTGTCTGCCACACACAGGCTGTGTGCAGAGGGCTTAGTGATTGGAAGAGGTCCTATTTAACTCTCCCACCCTTTTCCCTACTACATAATTTCCATGTTTTATTAAAGAGGATGCTAGTTGTGGAAAAAATTTTTAATTAAAAAAAATTCAAAGTAGAGAAAGTGGAGATTTGCCGGGGTCCAGACCGGGTGGATCCAGGGTGATTCGAAGGTGGGGACGGTGTCGGCGTCCTTGGAAAAATACATATTTAATCACAGATATATAGAGAGATTAGAAACGGATAGTGTAGTAGGAAAATTAGTGGAGAAAAAGAGGCTGAATAACTTGGAATTCAGCCAGAGAAACGGGGAGCAAGAAAGAAGCAACATGGGGGTATCAGTCTTTCCGGAAACTGATCCGATATCTTTATTTTGGGGTTTGCTTATATACCTTTTGTTACACATAGGGATGAATACAGAGTCACGTGGGGGTCAGCAGTCCTGACCTTTATCAAAATCAGGTGCTTCACATGTATAAAAAAAGGTCTTAGGGATATTACATCATCTTCTGGCCATGAGACCTGCTGACATTTTATGATCCTTTCTTTCTGATAACCAAAAAACTTATTTCTTCCAAGGGTGTTTTTTCTTAAACCAGGCACCACCCTCCAAATAAAGTTACATTCCTATAGGGTGAGGGTGTAGTGAGTTACAATCAAGAAAGGAATTTATTTAACCCAAGGTTAACATGATTAATCTTAAAGGTTAATGCTTATTTCTCCTATATGCTAGTTATATTCATTATAAGGGCAGGGAACATGGAGATTTAGCAGCAAACATCAACCCAACAAATGAAAATCCTTTCACCAATGTTCCCCTTAAGATCTATTTAGTCTTAAGATAGTGATAAAGTTACATTTTTACATAGCAAGGACACAGTGATTTATAACAAAGTACAGTGATCTATTACAAAAGAGAAAATTCATTAACTCAAAAAGTCTAGTATTGCTAACCTTAAAAACTACTGTATTTCCTTTTCTGTATTCCAAATACATTGATTAATATGTTCCCAGGTGCCTAAGGATATGGAGGCCTGGCGGCAATCATTGACTCAACAATGAGAAAAGCCCTATGCTAATTAAGACTCTCAAAATACTCCAAAACTCTTTGTGCTGTTTATGGTTAAGAGGTAGAAAACAATCATGTGAGTAGTGGCAGGAGTATGGATAATCTTGTCACACAAGCTAGTCTGTCAGCAGAGAGGTTCTGACTTGAGACATCCTTGTCCCACCCAGAGCAGGGAATTAGCAGCAATTATGACAAAACAAATGAAAAACCCTTCACCAATATAATTTCTAACCAACGCACTATACTAATAATTTCCAACTCCCCAAAAGAATTTGCCTTTGGTAAGTCTAAAACATCTCATGCCTCTCAGATTGGGAGGCTGTAAACAATCACATGTGGCCAGACGAACCTATACAGGTGGGCTAGATAACCTTAAGAGGAGTCCGTAAGCTGAAACACTCTTGTCACGCCCAGGAATTTTTATTGCCTTGGAGCTGCACGTTTACTCCTCCGAGAAAAACCGTTATGGGGGAGAGCCCCCCATCAAGTCAGAGGTGTAGGTGAGAGCATAAAACAGAATCTGGTTTTGGGGTAGATGCTCAGTAACAGGGGGTTTCCTGCGGCTTGATCACAGCTTTGCGTATGCCAAGCCTCCTTCCTCATGACCTTTGCCATGGGTGGAGTTCTTCACGCTAGCCCCCGTCAGAGATTCATACTCAGGTACTCAAGATGATGGTAGTTTTCATCAAAAGTTCCTATTTGAAGAAAATTGAAAAAGTTAAAGATTACTCTTGTTCAGAATAATGTAACTTTGTTTTCCTTCATCCGTTTTTGTTTTTGTGGATTGCTGTCTGCTGAACTATGTCTTTTTTATTACTTGGCTCTTGTACTTCTCTGTCTAAAGTTAAATCTGGCATAGTTCCCTAAGGCACATGTGTGATAAACATCGACTTAAAATGATTAAAAGTGGTTTGAAGGAACACGGAAGTCAGTTGAGTTGAATTTATACTGGTTTTTTATGGCATTTGGTTCTTGTTTTCTTCCCATTTGTGTAGACTCTCAAAGAACAGTGTTTCCAGGAAAAAATTTCATATCCGTTTTATAGAATGGTACAATGTAAAGAAAAACAGCTTTTGGGGGAGGAAGATAAGTTCCATGGTGGAAATTATTTAGCTTTTAAAACCTTTAAATTTGTTAAAACCTTAGTTATGGTGGTTCATGCCCTTGAATTAACGCCAATTTTGCTTTTCTTCATTATCAAACTTGGATAAAGAATTTTAATGAAAATTCTCTCTTGGTAATAAGGTACAGTTCTTTCAGTGTCCTTATTGTGGTGGGTTTCCCCTCTTCTGTCAGCCAGCATTTAACATGTGTCTGATGTTAACTAGAGAGATTTGATTTGGAATTTCTTCCATTTGGAGAAGCTTTGCAATCCAGTGCATGTTTTACAGGAGGAGTTTAGATAAATTATTTCATAATCACATAACAAATGTATAACTTGCCTTTGAAGTTTTAGCAAGCTGTGAATTGAAATAAATGCTTGCTTTAATTTTTTGCTTATAGGTATCACTTAATGGACAAGTTTATGAACTTTTAACTGTCTTCATGGACTGGATTTCAGATCATCACCTTAGCAAATTGAAAAATGAGGAATCTGGAATGGATGGTGAAAAGCCACTACCCACATTTGCTTCTCAGAGAAGTGATATTCAGGAGAAGTGTGTGAAGGTTTGTTTTTAAAATAATATAAGGTTTGTTTGAAATAATGTAACTCAGTAGAGACGTGAAGAGTGAAAAAAAGAAGCTTGTGGTATATTTTGCAGAAGAAAAAGTATTGAAAGTATTTTTGATAGAAAGTTGATCATACCAATAGTCTGCTGTAAAAAGACTCATTTTAGATTTAATCCACATGAATTCCTGTGTGTATTTTTATAACATGATGGGAATTTCCTTTTAAAGGAAGACCAGAAATTAAAAACCTACTCCAAAAAATGGCAAAATAATTATATTTTAGAGTTAGGCAGGTAATCAGTGATATGGACAATTCCTGATAATGCATCTTTTTAGGATTCACATCTCACTAAAATAATTTTGTTTTGCCTTTTGTGATGAAAGAACAAACATTATTTTCAAAATTGTCAAAAGGCTTCTCATTATCAAAGACAAATGACCATTTTCTTAAATTACAAACATGAATTTGGATGTTGATATTCATGATTTACAGTCAGTTTAAATTGTCACTAGAGGTTGACTGTTGCATTCTACAAGAAATACATTAAAAACTCCGAAGAGTGGATATCTGAGGTTGTTTGTTTGACTTAAAGAATTATTATATACAGGACATGGTTTCATTTTAGGAAATTATTTCCAGTTTTCATCCTTACCTAAAAAGTTTCTTCTGAATACCTTTTGTGCTGGGCAGGATAATGGCCCTGGAGATACTCGTAACCTAAGCCCTAGAGCCTGTGGGTGTTACATCACTTTGCCAAAGTGAATTAAAGTTACTCATCCACTGAACCCCCAAGTGGAGATTGTTGTTCAGTCACTCAGTTGTGTCCACCTCTTTGCAACCCCATGGACTGCAGCACACCAGGCTTCCCTGTTCATCACCATCTCCCAGCGCTTGCTTAAACTCATGTCCATTGAGTTGATGGTGTCATCCAACCATCTCGTTTTCTGTTGTCCCCTTCTCCTTCTGCCTTCCATCTTTCCCAGCATCATGGTCTTTTCTAATGAGTCGGCTCTTTGCATCAGGTGGCCTAAGTGTTGGAGCCTTGGTTAAAGTGGTGATTAACGCAGGGTGATCCAAGTGGGTCCAGTAACCACAGAGCACTTCAGACCAGACACAAGAGGCTACTGTAGAGTCGATCAGAGGCTCACTCACCCTCACCAGCCGTGAAGGCAGAGGAGGAGGGAGGAGGGTCATAACCAGGCTGGGGTGACCTTCTGCTAACAGCCAGCTGACCAGGGAACTACACCTCCAGCCATAGCCCGCGGGAGCACCAGGTTCTTGTCGTCATCCTCGAATAAGGATTATTATTTATTAACTTGTTCTGGATGTACACCTTTGAACTGAAACATTAATCATTCAGTCGTGTCAGACTCTTTGCGACCCTTTGGACTGTAGCCCACTAGGCTCCTCCATCCAAGGGATTTTCCAGGCAGGAATCCTGGAGTGGGTTGCCATTTCCTCCTCCAGAGGACCTTCCCAACCCAGGAATTGAACCCTGGTCTCCTGTGTCTCCTGCATTGCAGGCAGATTCTTTACTCAGTAAGCCACTGGGGAAGCCAGTACGAAAGTATGCTGCTTTGCGTACTTGGGACTTGGTGGGACTTGGTGCTGGACCCTGTACTTCTGAGGGGCCTCAAGGTGGGCTCCTAGCTGTTGATTTTGCACTGGAATACATGTTGGCAGCATTCATTCCAGGTAGGAAACCACAAGATCTGGGTTTGTACCTCTGGCTGGATAGTTTTAGGCAACTGAGCTGGAGACTAGCATGCTTGTGTCTGGTGGGCGTTGCCTCGGGGATGGAGCTCTGCAGAGATGCCTGAACTGCGTGTGGATGTGCGAGGCGTGAGTCCTAATTGGCTGATCCTAGTTGAGGAGCTCCAGTGACCAGGTGACTGAGAACCAGCCAGTAGGAGGCCCTGAAAGTAAGCAGAGAGGTGGGGGGAGCTAGGTCTCAGAAGTCAGAGAGAGTGTATCAGGGGTTGGGGTCGCAGAATAGAGGCGGGTGGTGCGTGGAGAGGGTGTCCCAGAGCTGCTGTCAGAGGTCTGGTGTGTCTTTATTATCATGTCTGTGGTCCAATTACATAAGATTTTACATCCTTGCTTTTATTACTTTTACTTAATTTTTATCATTAATATTTTCTGTTCATCATCTCTAGTCCACTGAGTAGAGCTATTCACTTGACCTAGCTATTTCCCTTTGTTAGGCCGTTAAGTCACTTCCATTTTTTTCGAATCAGTGTAACACTATTTTTGTATGCGAGCTTTTAGAAGGTTTTATTGTAGGTAATTTTCTTAGGCTGTTATAGCAGAAGTGGGATTATTTCCTCAAAGCCTTAGACTGTATCTCTGTGGTCTTAAACTTGCAACAAAATAACATACTGTTGAGTCAGTGTTCATATTTAAATTTTTTTAATGTGTATTATTTTTACAAACTAACATTAAAATGTTTATGAAAGACATGTAAAGAGGAAAGTGAACATCTTTCCAGTTATTGAAATCTCACTGTTAATACTTTTTAAAAACATCTTTTCTTCTCTCTCTCAATATAAATTCAATAGACATATTTTATATAAAGGGGATCTTATTACACTTTTGAAACCTGCTTTTATCACCTTAGACTATGCCATGGCAATAAAGATGGCATTATCAGCTAATGGTTATAGATGTACCAGAAGTTTATGCTGTAATCCATGGGATCGCAAAGAGTCAGACACAGCTTAGCACCTGAACAACAACAAAAGATTCAGATATGTGTTTATATAGGTTAATCTTAAAATCCTAGGTGTGCTATCGGTGGGTCAAGGAAATATATATGTAATGTCTCAAATGTGTGTTTCCTTATTGTATTGCATTTAATTTTAAAGTAGAGATTCTTTTGTTAGAGAACCCTTATTTTCTTTTGGAAAAATAATTTTTGGAAAACTGATAATTTCATATGTCTGAAAACTGTGTGTTTATGTTTTCCATCGTTTCATGTTTAGCTTTTGCCTCTGATGACAGAGCAGCTGCAGTGGTTGCCCTTTGTGAATGCCAGGCTTCACGAGCCTTTCGTGAAGTTTATCTACTGGTCTCTAAGGCAGCTCGATGCCGGGACTCAGGTAACTGAATCAGAGTCGATCTGCAGGGAAAGCTGTGTTCAGTACTGCGTGGCTCCTGATCTTGCTCTGTGTCAGGCTTCCCTGTGCATTCTCTTCACGTCGCAGGACTTTTCCTGCCTCCCTTGCTTCGTTCACCACTTGCTCTTCTTTCTCCCTCTCTGTCCTCTTTCTCAGTGCAGTGGGTCATTGTGAGCTTCAGAATTGTGTAATAAGGAGTTTTACTGTGTTAGGTTATTGTTGAAACTTAACTGCTTCCCCCTGCCCCGTTATTTAATTTATGGTTTCTTATATTCTTGAAGGTAATAGAAATTGATTTTTTGTGCTTATGTCAATAAACACACACTAGCTAAATGGGACTGTGATTGTTAGGATAAGCTAATCAAAGAGGGAGAATTACTCCAGCGTCATGAAAATGAAGGGTGTGTGTTACCAGCTCACCTAGGGTTGTTTAATCCAAATGTGAGGTGCGTGTGTACCATGTGCTGTGAATTATAGTAGGTTTGTAAAATTTTATTTCCCCAGTTAGTATCCTGATACAGGTTTCATTCAGTTAAAGATGGGGAAGAAACAAAGGATTGCTGGGGTAGTTTCCTCTTGGCCCCATGGCCCTTAGGATGAGGGGGCTAAGCTGCTCCATGCACGACTGATGGTTATGTAGCCAGATGGCTGAGGTTTAGGGAAATACCTTTCCTGAGGAAATCCTAAATATTTTGCCATCATGGTAAACAAGTGAGTGCAGGAGCACGTGTGTGGGGGAGCATATGCCCGTGTGCATCCACACACATAACATCATCTGAGTGTATTGGCTGTAAGTTTGTCTCATGAAAGAAAGTTACATAAAATGATCAAGTCTGTTCAAAGTCACTGTGACTTTGCTGTTTGTGTGATGGGTTCTGAGAAAGGTTGGCTGAATTCTTGCTTTCAGCCATCAAAGGCTAGACTCAGCATTGAGTGAGACTTTGTCTTCCTTCCGGAATAGTCTTCTCATTCTTGCTGAGACAGTTTGTGCTGCCCTGCCTCCAGTGTGGACTCGGCAGCTCCGTGTGCTCCGGCAGGGCTGCCAGCTGCACGGCTTTCTGCTGAGAAGTGTGGTTCTCACCTGCGCGTTGCTAAACACGTACTGATGGGTTTTTAGTAATTTAGTTTCAACGGTTGTCAAAGTGCAGGTACATAAGTTAAGCTTTTTATTTTGAGGTGATTAGAGATTCTCTGTGGTCATAAGAAATAATAGACACATCATGTCCGTCTCCCGAAGGCGGCGCAGTGGCACCGCCAGGGCCGCGGTCAGGGGACAGTCCCGCCTCCCTCCAGAGTCTCACGTTGCTCTTCTCGTATGTAGACGTCACGTTTTAGAGCAGCACTGAGCAGGGAGATTTCCCAGGTACCCTGCCCTGCACCTGCACCGCCCCCCACCCACCCAGCCACCCACCCATCAGCATCCCTGCCGGACGGAATCTTCTTCACAGTCCTGCGTTTCATCCCCCAACATCTTGGTGGTGTGCGTTCTGTGGGTTTTGACAAATGTATTGGAGCCTGTAACCATTGTTACACTATCACACGGTATAGTTTAATAGAAAATCAATGCAAAAAATTAAAATTTGATACCAAAAAAATTTTTTCCTAAAAATCCTCTGTCCTGTGCCTGTTCTGCCCCACCGCACCTGGTCCATTTACTACCCAGGTGGTCCTGCCTTTTCTAGAATATCATGGAGCTGGGTGACACAGTGCATGTCCTTTTAACACGGGCTTCTTCCACGTAGTCATATGTATTAAGGCTCCTCCGTGCCTTTCCATGGCCTAATAGCTCTTTTCAGCTGTGACTACTATTCCACTGTCTGGATGGACCACTGTTTATCCATCACCTACTGACAGACATGTTGGTTGCTACCAAGATTTGGCAACTCTGAGCAGAGTTGTTGTCACATCCACAGGCAGGTTTTTGTGTGGAAGTTTTCAGCTCCTTCAGGAGCTGAAATATCAGGGAGCATGGTTATTGGCTAAGAGGATGCTTTGTTGTTTAAGAAGCTGAAGCCTGTTTTTCGAGCAGCAGCACCCTCTGGTGCCCCAGCAGTGCTGAGGGTACCTGTTGCCCCACAGGCTGACCAGCATCTGGTGTTATCGGGGTTTGGGGCTTCAGCCCTCCCCGTAGTGTGGGGTGTTACCCACAGGGGTTTCACCCTGATGACGTGTGCGGTGCTGCTGCTTGTGTCTGCCTGGCGTCTGTGTGTCGTCTTGGCTGCGGTGTCCGGGTCGTCTGTGCGTTTTTAATCGGGCTGTGTTCTCTTACTGCTGAGTCTCTAGGACTCTATCAGTATTTGGATAACAGTCTCTGAAGTGTGTCTTTTACACATGTTTTCTCCCCCGTCTCTGGCTTGTCCTCTTACTCTCTTGACAGTGCTTTCACAGAGCAGGAGGTTTTCCTTTTAATGAAGTCCAGCTTATCGGTTATTCTTGACAGACCGTGGGGTGGGTGTTGTGTCTGCAGGTGAGCACACATCCGAGGTGTCGTCGTGTCTTCCTGGAGCCCTCGCCCTCCGTCACTGCGTGCTGCCCCTCCTTCCCCGGTAACTGCCTGCTCTGAAGCCTGTTTGAGGTTGAGAGCTGCCCCAGCCTCTCGGTCGCTGTCAGCGTGCCGTGTGTTCTTTGTGCATGCCCTTTTCATCTGTGTGCGTCTGCAGAGTGGGTTTCCTGTATTCCGCTTTTCAATCCTGTGTATTTTCAGCTCCATTGAATTTTTTTTAGTTGGCTTATTTTTAGTTCATATATTTGATTGTAGTATTTAAAATATCTATTTCCTGACCATGGATAAGTGTACCGAGAGAGTTCGTATTTTTAACAGCACTCTACCATGACAACCACACTGAGGAGGTTGGGTGAAGACATATTCAGAGGAGTGGTGACGAAGGGTGTTCAGGACATGCTCTTAGAGCACTCAGTGGAGAGTCGACCGAGGACAGCTGCCTTCTTCAAGAGCACCAGCTTGCCCCTGAGATTCGTGTCCACTTTAATCGTCCTCAAAACAGTCACTCAAGGTAAGCCTTCAGATTGTGCACACTGAAGCAGTTTTTACATAGTTACACATTTTACTTTTTAAGAATGGACTAGTGTGCTCTTTCATGCTAGGGGCCCAATATCTCCTAGAACGACTGTAGTTGCTGAAGTTGAGAAGGTCAGTGGTGGGCTGGCTTGTTGACCTCCAGGGCCTTTACTGATGCGCCTGGATCCTGTGTCCATGGCAGCCTTTGCCGCTACCCACCTCACAGAGCCCACACACCACGGAGAGTGCACCTTTACGGATCCACTGGGACAATGCTTGGTGGGCCGGAGCCCGGGAGGCCCAGCACTTATTTCTGTGAATAAAGTTTAGTTGAACACGTGTATGTTAATCTGCCTCCTGTAGCCTCTGACTGCTTTTCCTCATAACAGCAGAGCTCAGTAGCTAGTGACAGAGAGAGCTTGCCTACCAGATAGTGCGTCTGTCTTTGTTCTCTTCTTCCTTGTGGTTATGGTCCCCAGAGTTGTATCAGAAGGGGTAGTGGCTGTCTGAGATGTGTGTGAGAAGCGCAGACCAGAGTCCACCATGTATCAACATACTTGGTCCCGTCATCAGAGACACAGTGATGTTCATTGCTGGTAACACGAGTGGGAAGAAGAGATAAGCAGGAAGGATTCAGTGCACCCTCCCCAACTCTGAGCAGTCCAGTATTGGACACGCCGTCCGCAGCACTGGCCTTAAACACGTGGGGATGGACACAGAAGCAGATAGTGAAAACTGGTGACTTGGGGATGGTCCATGCAGGTCAGACAGGGACACTGGCAGAGAGGTGCTGGCTGCCATGTGCTGTGGGCTGAATGTTTGTCCCTCTCACAGTTCACATGGGGACCCTACTCCCAGGGAGATGGTGTCAGGAAACTGGCCTTTGGGGGTGCTCGGGTCATGGGGGTGGTGCCCTGATGAACGAGACCCCACAGAGCTCATGATTAGAGTGTTAACTATTCTGATCATCAGTAATAAGGAACAATAATGAATGAAGAAAGAAATATTTTTCACGTAAGCAAAGCACATTCTGTGAAATGTGGACCTTGCTCTAACACGGTGTTGGTAAAACCTTATCCACTGTGAAATAACAGGACGTAAGTACAGAGTTCATGAGTAACGGTTGAGTGCCCAGGTCAGGGAAGGGTTATTGCTGGAGTGTCAGGGCAGAAATCAAGGACTTCTGTTCTTCACGAGCGTCTGCATAGACATGATCCTGTTGTGGGTTTGACACTTTGTGTCAACTCTTCATGCACTACCTGCACATTATCTGACCTCAGGTCCATCCTGCAGTCAGGATGGTCTGGCCTCCTGGCAGAGACGTCACAGGCAACCCAAGAAGGTCGGTCTCCTGAGCTCTGGGAGCGGCTCCCATTTGGTCTTGATTTGGAGGCAGAAACCTTCATTTTTATAAAGTTCCATTTTGAAGTAGGTCGATGGGAGCAGCAGTAGCAAGAAAGCTTGTCTCAGAAGCAGCTGTCGAGGTGGCGGTGGTGACGCTGCTCACAGGTGTCGGCAGGCAGCAGTCATGATCAGACTGCTGAATAGTGACTGTTTGCCTTGATATAAAGAAGAAGGAGTGGTGCTCACTGTAAATTCAGTGTTGAACAGGGGATTTCTGAGTGAAGTTCACCCTGTCATACCGTCTTCTCCATTTCAGTCCTGACAGCTGAGTGAGGGGCGGTGTCTGATTCAGCCCATCTTGTCTGGTCCTTCAGTTTCTTCTTTTCTCTCATGTTTGCGGCCGCATTGGGGTCCCCTTCCTACCATGTCTGTGACCTGCTGGACTAACGATGCGGTCATTGTCTGGTGCCCTGTCTTCCAGCTGACTTCCTGGCACAGGCATTCGACTCGCTGTGTCTGGACCTGCAGGCGGACGAGGGGAAGAGCCTGTTCCTGCAGCTGCAGGCGGTGCCAGTGGTGCTGAGCCACCTGAAGCTCTCCAGCAGGGGGCTGCTGCCCAGCGTCATGGACAGCCTGCTGCAGATGACCGTGGAATCCAGTGAGTGTCATGTCTGATGGGGAGGGAGAGGGGAAGTCCAAAGAGTGTCATGCCCAGTGAGGGCGGTGGTTTGAGTCTATTCTCAACGTGCGACTGTGTTGTGTACGGCACAGCTGGGTCACAGGGTCAGCAGTGCCGTTCAGAGTCCTAGAGCCTCACCCTTTGTCCACATGTCCACCAGCTTTCCCAGGGGCCTCAGTGTGAAGACTTGCTCATCTTCCAGCCCCTTCTCTGTTGCTCATGTCTGTTGTGCAACAGAGCAGCCATGTCCTGGTGGCTGGGAGGGAGCGACCCCACCTGCAGGGCACATGGGGACCCAGCTTCCTCTCCTCCCGGAGACTCCCGCAGCCTCCCTGCATCTCTGATGCACGAGTGCATGAAGCAGTGTGGTCAGTGGGGTTTTCCTCTCGGCGATGGCCCTGGTGAGTGAGACAGGCTCTTACTCACTGGGGGGAGCTCCTCCCCAGCCCAGCCAGGACTCTGATGGGCTTTGCCTGCCTTGTTCTTCAGACCCCAGGGAAACCCCTCAACTTGTGGGAAGCTGCCATTTTGCGTCAGTGATTCTTTCCACTCTTGAGTTTCTCATCTTCCGTGCACGGCACTTCTCATTATGCCTTGAGCACGTGGAACCACAGCCAGGAAGCCCACGCTCTGTGGGAGCCAGCAAGCAAGGGAAGGTCCCTGGTGGCCAGTTGTCCCTCCAACCTCCCTGGATGTGGTCTGTGTGCCTCTTTCCCCACACAGTCCTGCGAGGAGGCCGTCGGAAGAGCCAGGGCCTGGAGGGTCAGCTGGCTTGTCCTGGACCCACGGCTGGGTCGAGGCGGAGCTCGGACTTGAACCCAGGGCTGTGGGTTGGGGAGGGGCTCTGCCACACACTCCCCCACCCTGGACTGCTTCCTCCTGCCCCAGGGGGACAGCCTCCGCTGCCCGAGTTTATTCCTGTTCATCTCTTGACTGTCACTGTCAAACGATCAGACTGCCCGCTGGAGTCTCACTCCTCCCTGAGGGGTGACGGTGACGTGGCAGCTCTTGATTGACTGATGTCAGGTCTCCAGCAGCAGTGCAAAATTAGTAACTGAGACACAGAGACTCAAGGTTACTTTTTGAAGTAGGTAAATTTCCAACGAGTTTCACAGAATTTTTTTCAATAAGGAAAACAAAACTCCTATCAGGTGTAAATGTTTGTTCATCAGAGACAAAGCCATCTGAGTGTCTGACAGACGAAGCCACCATGTAGCCAGAGGACAATGTGATACAACCTCAGAAGCATTGGGGCGCCCACAGCACCCATGCGGGAGACCATATCCGGTTCCTTATGCATGGCCCAGTGCCTCTGTCCCAGCCGCCCTCACCCTGTCTCGCTCTTCCCGTCCCGTGGGGTAAACAACTGCTCCTGAGGCTGCTCTTTGGGAGCTGTGCTGGCAGAGAGATGGGACCCAGGAGGCCGGAAGTGATGTAACTTTGAGGGTTGCTGACCGAGGTATGTGTGTTTGTTGGATGCATTTTCCATTTTTAGCATAAACCCAATGCCTGGTATTAGCCAACAAAGTTTGTTGAAGGGATAAATGAATCATAGATCAAAACACAACAAAAACTTTTCTACTATTGGTTTTGTTTTGTTCTTTTTAGGTTTGAGGTGGGAAACTCATTTCACCATATTGTTGTTGAGTTGCTCAGTCATGTCTGACTCTTTGTAACCCTATGGATTGTATCCTGCCAGACTCCTCTGTCCATGGGATTCTCCAGGCAAGAATACTGGAGTGGGTTGCCATTCCCTTCTCCAGGGGATCTTCTCAACCCAGAGATTGAACCCACATCTCCTGCATTGCAGGCAGATTGTTTACTTCTGAGCCGCTGGGGACACCCTCTTTTACCATGTAACTGTTTCGGAAGAATTGTTGGAAAAGAAATCCTGATAGCGCTGGTCTGCAGCTCCTGGGCCTTGGTGGCCCGTGTATGCAGTGCCATGGTTTGGGCCTCGGGTCTGCCACTTTGTTGAGCGGGGCCTCCTCAGTGCCCGTGTGGGGCTCTGGACCCAAGGGCCCGAGAGGAGCTGCCAGTGGCTAAGCTGTGCCTGGTGGTGTCCACCTGGGGCTCAGTGTAGAAACGGTCTGAGACTGGGAGGTGACTCCACAGTCGTTTCACGTCTGTTAAATCCCAGAGTAATTTAAAACATGGGACATGTATTCTGTATGTTTGTTTTACTTCATCTTCTAGTGCTTTAGCAGCATTGTGAACTGGTAAACTGAGACACACTGTAACTTGAAAAGTTTATTTGCGCAAACAGCATTCCCAGTGGGGCTTGGTGGGGCCTCGGGCAGAGGTTTTTGTGGACCAGACTCAGAAGTAGAGAAGCTTTGTGATTGTCTGTCTACACTGCAGTGCTCGCCTTAGCTGGCTGTTAGGTTCGTCATTCTGGAGTCTCGTGTCTCAGATTCAAGTGGAGTTCTAGTTTGTCTAGTGGGCTGTGACTGGGGGACCTGAGCCACCCAATCTGGTGGCCACCTTGTTTCATGACTGTTGTCATGTATTGGTGGGTTCCTGGTGCCGTGTTGGAAGTTTAAGAAGACCAGTCTTTGGCACAGACGTGGCAAAGTGGTAGGAGCTCTGTGTGTCTGTCCAGGGCCCCCTGTCCATCCACTGCAGGTCACCTTTGCCATCCCCACCCGACCTCCCCCAAGCATGAGAAGTAGCAGGAACTGTGTGGGCAGAGTTCTCTGAAAGCTGCTGGGCTACACTTCATGAGTTTGAACGGAGGTCTGTGTGTTGCTCTACCTGAGTGTGTGTTGTGAGCACAGTGTTATTTTTGGATTGAGGGCTTCTGATTATACGTTTTGCACATGAATATAAATCAGATGATAACTGAGCAGTGTGCTTTTAGGAAATTACTCTGTAGTTTCTTTCTCTTCCTGTCAGTGGTGAAAGCTGTCACTCACCTACCTGGGCTTAGCTGTGTAAGAACATGAGTTTCACTTTCCTGAAGAGCTTTCCTTTCCTTGTCAGACATAGTTTAAATAAAGTTATTTAAGTTTGTATTTGTATTATTAGTTCATTCTCTTTTGTGCTCTAGAAACCATCTTGTGTTACCGTTTAACACCTGAATGGGACAATGTATTTGAGTATGTTTCTCAGACCTTGTTTTTCAAGTAAAGTTTGTTTTTATTATAAAAGTAATAGAAGTTGGGAAACTGGCCAAAAACCCCAAAGTCCTACTATCCAAAAATATGTACATTCACGAGCCTATTGTGAATTGTGCTTTTGCAAGTACTTCTTTTTTTTAAACATACTGAAGGTGTGTGGAGACCTTGCCTTGAATAGATCTTCTGGCACCATTTTTCCAGCAGCATTTGCTCCCTTCACATCTCTCTGTCACATTTTTGTCATTCTCATGGTGTTTCAAACCTTTTCATTATTACTGTGTTTCTTACCAGTGTGACCAGTGGTCTTGATGTTGTCGTGGTTTGGGGCAGGAGGTGGGGGGAGCGGGCCGTGAACTTAATAATGTTGTGTGTGTTCTGCCTGCATCACTGACTGCAGTTCCCCCATCTCTTTCCTCAAGCCTCGCTGCTCCCTGACACACAATATGAAATTAGGCTAATGAATATACTCTCGCCTGGAAAATCCCATGGATGGAGGAGCCAGGTGGGCTGCAGTCCATGGGGTCGCTAAGAGTCAGACACGACTGAGCAACTTCACTTTCCCTTTTCACTTTCATGCATTGGAGAAAGAAATGGCAACCCACTCCAGTGTTCTTGCCTGGAGAATCCCAGGGATGGGGGAGCCTGATGAGCTGCCATCTATGGGGTCACACAGGGTCGGATATGACTGAAGCGACTTAGCAGCAGCAGCAGCGTACCCCTCCAGTGGCCTCAGAGAGTTCATGGGAGAGAAAGAGTACTCCTCTGTCACTTAAAATGGAAAGACATGATTGAAGTCAATGAGAAAGGTGGGTCAAAAGCGAAGACAGGCCTACAGCTGGGATTCTTCCGCTAAGCTGTTAGCCAAGCTGTGAATGCGAAGGAAAAGTTCTTGAAGGAAATTAAAAGTGCTGCTTAGTGAACACACGGAAGATGAGAGAGCGCCGTGCTTCACTGTTGACGTGAAGGAAGTCTTAGCGTCTGGACAGAAGGTCAGCCTAGCCTCAGCACTCCCTGAAGACAACACCTAATCCAGGGCAGCGCTAGATTCACCGTGCTCCATGAAGCTGCAGGTGCTTGTCCGGAGATGTGGCTGAATTCATGAAGATGATTTAAAGAAATATGGCTGAAAACTTAAACCACGTTTGAGGAAAGACATGTTTTTGCAAATCTAAGAATTTCACCAAATTCCACAGCTCAGTGAAGTTCAGGATAAACCCAGAGAGACCCCACCTTGGAGACACATGATATTAAAGTGTCAGACTGTCAAAAAGAAAGCAGCAAGAGAAAGTGTGGTCTGTGCACTGTGGAATATCATTCAGCCTTTAAAAAGGTGGAAGCTGACACCTGCTACACCACAGGCAGGCTTCAAGGATGCTATGCTGAGTGTAATAAGACAGACACAGAAGGGCAGACCCTCTGTGACTTCACACATGTGAGGGCCCTCGTGTTGCCACATGTAGAGACAGGAGGCCGGAACAGGGCACAGAAGCTGGGGGTTAGTGACTCACGGGACAGAGCCAGCTGGGGAAGATGAGCAGCTCTGGGGTGCATGGGGTGGTGTTTACACAATGGCACGTGTGCACATAACACTAGCAAACACTACACTTTTCCAAGTGGTTACAGTGGTACATGTTACTTTATGCATATTTAACCACAGTTTGAAAAGTAAATATGAATGAACTTTTATTGCTCAAAAAAATTCAAGCAAGGAATACTTGCATGAATAAGTCTTTTCAAAAAAAGCATAAGTCTTTTCAAAAAAATTTTTATTAAAATCTTCAATCTTTTCTTTTATGAATCTTTCCCACTTTTGCTTTTATGCTAAAAAGTTCTTCCTTATTCAGTTGTCATTATGCACGTTGTCATTAAATGTAAATGAAATTCATAAATTTAAGATGCTTTAGAAAATTGCCCCCCCAACAGAATTTCTTCTTATTATTAAATACTGCTAAAGCACTATTTAAACAGCCTACTCTTACGGACTTTATTCTCAATTCTGCTTAATGGAAGAATCTGAAGAATGGAACTCTGACCTCATTACCTTCAGTTTGCTTGTTCAACAAGAGCCAGTAGATATTTTAATTCTTCCAATGATGGTATTTTCCCCACAGTGTAAGAGTGGAAAGAATGGAAACCCTACCCAGCAGGGTTGGTACCTGCGCCCCCCAGGTACTGGTCCCCCGCCCCCTGCCCCTGCCCCCTGCTGTCTTGCAGGTGCCCTGCAGCCCTTCCTGGAGGCCTGCAGCTGCTCGCTCTTCTTCCGGACCTGCTCCGTGCTGCTCCGGGCGCCAAAGCTCGACCTCCATGTCCTAGAGAAGCTCAGTATCATCCTGCAGAAGCTTTCCAAAATCAAGTAAGGATTTCTGATTTCTGACCTTTCTCGTCAGAAACTAGCTCACTGTGATCATTTACATTTCTGCTCCTGCACTGGCTCCGCTAGGATTATTAAATCAGAGTTTCCAGCGAGCGTGTGTGGTGTTAATGCTGGTCTCAGGCCACACACTTAGTGACAGAGTGAACCCTGGACCAGCTTCCTGCAGGCTGGCGCACTGTGATCACAGGTGAAGACAAGGGGCAGATGAACGTGTATCCTGCTGGTGCTTACTGCAGATGCACTGGGTCGGGGATGAGAAGGAAGCAGGCAGAAAAGACTGACCGGTGCTGGCCACAGCAGGCATGGACACACTGCTGCACTGGATTGATTTCATTGCTATAAGTGAGGGCTTTCTTTTTGTATTTCTTCTTTCCCTGATGCAAGCATTGGTATTTAAATTATTTTTTTTTTTAAAAAGGACATAGACTTTAAGCTATATCTTCCCTGAATCTTGTATCCTCTAGTGTTTCTTTTGAGGGAAATCTGGACGTCTCCTGTTTTTATGCCGTGACCTCTTGGTTTGGTTCAGCAAACCCAGTGCACCCTGAAGTTACTTGTGGTTGTGTGACTGCAGGTCAGCCTGTCCTGCCTGGTGTCACACACGATGCCACACTGTAGTAAATTATTTGTTGTCACGTTGTGACCTCATCCTTAGTCCAGCAAGTTACTAGTTTAGCTCTGGTGTCATTCAGGCTTGTCAGTTCATTGTCTTCCTTTTCTCTCAGGCTGACTGGCTGTGACTGTCTTGATTTGTAATCAGTGAATTCTCCAGGGGGCCTGTGGTCCTTCACCCTCTGTGGTGCCCTGAGGCTGCAGGCGTGTTTCATTCCTCTGAGTTCCTGCTCCTGGAATTGGTGGAGGTGTAGTTCCTGTGTGGCTGTGTCCTGGGCCAGAGCTTTGTAGTTTGTATTCATTTCAGGCGTAGATATAGAATTGGAACAAAGCTTGAATGAGGGGCTGGGAATATTGATGCCCAAGCCAGCCTTAGAATAAAACTGTAAATCCACAGAGATGGAGACCCTGGATGAGATGGATGGTTATAAAGGTTACCATAGAAGGAAATAGATGTGGACAAGGAAGTAAGAAATACGTTACCAGATACGAGTCTAACTTACTGAAAGTGAGGTTGCTGACTGGTTGCTCTCCAGAGGACAGTGGCCAGGAGCTAGGTCAAGAGGTCAGCTAATGGTCTGCTCCATGAAAAAGCTGACATACCTGAGACATGGTGGTCGGGTACTTGACTCTGGCTGGCTGAGGGCAAGCCCGCTCTGGTGGTGACTGTGGTGCAGGCTCCAGGGTGATGAATTGTCCTCTTTTCTCCTTGAATACTTTTCCACGTTAGACCTGTTTCACAGATCGTGTCTTGTCTGTCTCGGCATGTGAATCCTCTAGTTACCTATTTCCTCTGCTATTACGAAACAGGATGCCATTCACACGTAAGGCTGTCTCACTGTTCTTGAGTGTGAGATGACGTTAAGGTGCTCCCTCTCTTGCAGGAGTAATAAGAAACTCTTTGAACTCTTCACAATCCACCTGATGCTTCAGGAGATACAGAGGACGACACACCCAGAGCACGCCTTTCTCTGCATCAACCTCAACTCTACTCTGTTCAATTTGGGTCTAACGAAATGCAACTCCCTGGCCGCCAGCACAAACCCTTAGACTGGTCGTTACTATTTACAGATACTGCCTGCGTGCTGCTGCTTGTCAGACTGTAAAAATCAGCAAAGTAACTAAAAGTCTACTGAGTAAAGTTACATATGAGTAGCATCATTTATCATGAAAAATAGGAAAAAAAAATTTAAAAAAAATTTTTTAAGTTTTTTAAAACTTTTAAAATGAAACCCATGGAAGCTGCAGCAAGTTTGGACTTTTTCCATTTGGCTCAGGTGGTACTCATGTACACAGTGGAGTCTTCAGGGCAAATGACACTGGGGCTACTCTTTGTAAAAATGTTTTGGGAAAATTCTTAAAATTATGTGATTATTTGGAATAAAATTGGTGTTTGTGTGGGAACACAGATCATATTGTTCCGTTTTCTTAACACATGAAGAGCCTTGCCTTCCATGAACAGAAGCACGTACATCTGAGCTGCCATGGGCCCAGCACCAGGGACCTCGGGGTGGGTGTGGCCGGGGTCCAGGTGAGCTGGTGCTCAGGCCACGGGACAAAGGGTGGACGCACAGAGGAAATCAGAAATTATACTCCTCAGCATACATCTCATCCTGGGATCTGGAGACTGGGGCCTTTTCAAGAGAATATAAGCTGTGCTGTTTGTGAAGCAGAAATCCATATAGAGAGCAGGCTAAGGTGATGTGGAGGCTTTATAGGAACTTGAAAATGCAGAAGCAAAAGTGAGCATTCTTTGTCAATGCTACAGGAGGTGGAGTCGGTGTTGGGGGCAGGCAGACAGCGTGGGGCTGACGCTTCTGAAGGGGCCAAGTTCTGGGCCTCGGCTGAGTGGAGATGGAAGGCGTCTGTCCCCACCAGGGGGACCATGAGGAGGGGCTATGTGCATACAGTGTTGATGGAGTGAGGAAGGCAGGCAGAAACCCCTGCCTGCAGGAGAGGAGAATTGCCAGAGGTTGATAGGGAGCCACCCCTCTGGCTCGGGGGGGCAGGATCTCTGATCTGAGGATTTATGCCTGGTGGACATGCCTGTTATCAGTGAAGACAGTGGAAAAATGTTTTCAGATTTGTAGGTGTTCAGAAGTTATACCGCTTACCCTCTGTTCCTGAGAAGAGAAACTGCACAGATTATTCGAACCAATTTAGAGTTGAGTTTACTGAGTCAACAAACATCATACCAAAAGACTGCAGTGAACACTGAAACCACTTAAACATAGGTTTAAATCATTGTAGTTCGTGTATAAAATGGAGTGAAATGTTAAATTTCTTGGAAGGGTAGACAATAGGGAGAGCAGTGGTTGAGAGTGTGTGCGTGAGATGTGACTAGCCAGCATCGGGAGCAGCAGCTGTGGGGCCTGGGGTCAAGGTGAGGAGGGCGAGGTGAGGGAGGGGCCCTTCACTGAGTGTTCATCCGAGATGGAGTTGAACATTCAATTTCAGTGGTAACTGTGACAAAAGAGGGCTTCCTTGGTAGCTCAGTTGGTAAAGAATCCGCCTGCAATGCAGGAGACCCTGGTTTGATTCCTGGGTCGGGAAGACCCACTCGAGAAGGGTTAGGCTACCCACTCCAGTATTCTTGAGCTTCCCTTGTAGCTCAGCTGGTAAAGAATCTGCCTGCAATGCCGGAGACCTAGGTTCAGTCCTTGGGTTGGGAAGATATCCTGGAGGAGGGAAAGGCTACCCTCTCCAGAATTCTAGCCTGGAGAATTCCATGGACTGTATAGTCGACAGGGTCGCAGAGTTGGACATGACTGAGTGCAACTTTCACCTTGACAAGAATGAAGAAGGCTACAAGAATGCTTTTGGAAAATGTCAGAGTAAGTGTTAAAAGCAGAAGAGATTGCTTTTAACTGAAAACTAAAATGCATATATAGACATGATAAAACAGAAAGCCAGGAACATGAAAACAACAAAAATATTTAGGATAAAAAAGGTTTTTAAAATTATAAATTCTCTATTGCTCTATGCTGATAAATTTGAAAATCTGGATGAAATGGACTATTTTCTAGAAAAAGGCAAACTCTCAGAATTGTCTCAGGAAATCTTCAATAGAAAATCATTTACGTCTTTTGTAAGTGTGAGAATTATTTTTTTTAATAACATTAATTTCAGGTGTTTTGCAGGCGAATTGTTTAACCATTTCAAAGAGGAAGTATTTAAAACTAATTAAGCTGGCCAGAAGGTAGAAAAAAACATTCTAATTCATTTCATACAGCATGAGCCCAGCACCAAAAATTGTTCAAAAGAGTATGTTTCAAAAATTTCAAAGAAATAGGAAGAAACCAACACCAACTGTATATTACAGGAACATTAACCTATCACCAGCTGGGGAAACATGCATTCTAGAAATATCAGATTGGCTTTGTGGTAAAAAAACACATATTTGCCAAGCAAAGATAGAAAACCATACACTCAATAAATGCCTAAAATATAATTCAACTTACATTCCTGATAAAGCTATAATATGCTTAAAGGGCTATGAAATTAGTGAGTACTATGAGACACTGGATACATGCCTATTAAAGTTGGGACTGAAACAGCCCACCCACCCATCCTGTGATACACGGCTGGTGTTCCAGGAAGCATGACTTTGGGGAGGGAGGTGCAGGTGATGGGCCTGCCTGGGGGCTGGGGGCTGGGGGCTGCTTTTAGAAGCTCAGCAGGGTGCCCAGTTGTGAGATAATCATTCACATTCGGAGCTTCTACATAATCCCACAGTCACTAACTAGAAATTAATGTTTCACTTAAGTGTTAGTAATAAGTTAACGGTTTACCTGGCAAACTTTTATGGAACAGGAGTCATATACCAAGGAATGTTGAGATCCTGATGAGCAACCATCCAGGCTGGGCCGGGGAGACATGGAGGAAGACCTGATGAAACAGACACTGAGTTCCTGGTGGGGCTCCCCTGTGTCGGGGCCTCGTCTCCCCAAGTACTTCACATGCTTCAGCCAAGACTAATCCCAATCTGAATTCCCTTTAGAACGTGGGAAAGTCATCTTAACTCATCTGGACTAATAAACAGGCAGGATCAGAGAAGGAAGTTTCTGCTGTTTGTCAGCACTGAGCCGAGTTCTTATCTGTTGTTTGATCCTCATCAGACCCTCGTGCTGGGTCTTGTCCTTGTTGAAAGAGACACGGCCCAGCTGAAAGACACACGGCCCAGCACCCGGCCACAGCTGCTCACACAGTGACCCTCCAAGAGGGGAGGGCGAGCTTGCAATGCTGGAGGTCAACCCAGATCTGGCTGGGTCTCACATCTGCTCCTCCAGCCTCTTCACACTTGCTGGAATAAGGGGTAAGTAGAGAGCTTGATTCCAGTGGGAGGGACTGACTCCATCCTGCAGATTGCCATGCAGCTAGGAATGTCAGGACACCCCCAGCTGGTGGCCGTGTGCAAGACCCCCTGGAGCCAGAACTGACAGGTGGGTCACGAAGGCCTGGGGCCCAGGGCCCTGAACTGGAGGGCAGAGAAGAGGGGCCGTCAGGGTGGTGGGTTAACCATGATCTTTGCAGAGCTGCGACCTCTGAAGGCAACACAGGTAGTGAGACCCTGTCTGCAGGGTGCTTCCCAGGTGGCTCCGTGGTATAGAATCAACCGCCAATGCGAGAACACAGTTTGATCCCTGGCTAGGGAAGATCCCCTGGAGGAGGAAAAGCAACCTACTCCAGTATTCTTGCCTCCTCTATCCTCCCATGGACAGAGGAGCCTGCCAGGCCACAGTCCGTGGGGTCGCAAAGAGTCGGACATGACTTAGTGACTAAACAAGTTTTCAGAGGCCTTATGGGACCCTGCCTCAGTGACACTGGACAGGGTCCACTGTTGAAGAGAACAGCTGAGATACCAAAGTGGAATATAAGCCGTGTTAGCTAGGGTCAAAGAAACAAGACGGCTAGAGGCGCTAGGAAGAGACAAGAGACTAACAAAATGGACTGTAAAGTTTTCAAAAAAGTAGCTTACAGAAATGAAAATGTGACTGTCAAAATCAGACTGTAGATGAGATTGAAAGGAGAATTGGTCATATAATTACGCAGAATGAAAACCTGGAAGACTCTCTTCCGTGGAGGATGAAGCATGAAAGGACCTAACACGTGTAAACGTGCTCCAGCAGGAGAAAACGCAGCAGAGAGATCCGAGAAAGCTGTGGCTGGGGATAAAACGAGAAGGATGGAAAACACAACTCTCCGTTCAAGAAGCCAAATGAACTAGAAGCAAGACAGGTGCAAAGAGATCGCTCCTTAGAAACATCAAACTGGAAGAAACGGAAGGACACCAAAGACCAGCAGATGCTTACATGCAGCCAAGAGAGAGGACAGGTCAGCTGAAAGGGCAGCACAGGTGGGTGACTCCCCACAGCCGTCTGCCCAGGCGTCCTTATCATCACCCTTCCCAGGACCTTTCAGACAAACCAAACACTTACCAACACCAAGCTCCACCTAAACCTCTAAAGGAGGAACCCCAGGAGGAAGCAGAACGGTTTCAGAAAGTCTAAAAGGCAAGATGAAATAACAAAGAAAATGATAAACGAGTGAGACTCAACTCTGAAGAGTCGTATTCAGTGTGCTGAGGGTGCACGTCTAAGGGTGTCGGAGTGTGGGGAACACAAGGTGATACAGAAAGAAAGCAGAATCCCTGTTTCTATTTTGAATGTTCTGCTGCTGTTTGAAAGTATTTTTGTTCACGTTTAAAATTTTACACGTATGTAAATGCACAGGGAGCGTGTGTTGGAAGACAGGTGCACCCCCACCACGGTCTCACCTTCAGTGACTCCACAACTGAGCCAAGGGTGGGTGACCCTTTGTGTCCCATTTCCCAGTCCCTCTTCTAAAGCCGTGAGCTTTCGGTCTGGGCTGCACATCGCAGTCACCAGGGTGGGCTTTAAAGAGTCCTTTCCCTCCCCCTGACCACTGAGTCTGAATTAACTGCCCTGGGGTGCCCTGGAAGGTGTGGAAGTGCCTCTAGTCCTTCTAAGTGTGACTGCTTCCCCGCCAGGATGCTGGTGAGGCTGCTGTGTGTGGGCAACCCACCAGGATGCTGGTGAGGCTGCTGTGTGTGGGCAACCCACCAGGATGCTGGTGAGGCTGCTGTGTGTGGGCAACCCACCAGGATGCTGGTGAGGCTGCTGTGTGTGGGCAACCCACCAGGATGCTGGTGAAGCTGGTGTGTCTGGACGGCCCCGCCAGCCTCTTGGCTGTGGAAGCAGCAGGTGGGCTAGAAATTGCTATGACCCTGAACACAGCCCTTCTGAGTCACAGTTTATTCATCTAGAAGATGAGCCTGTGCTGACAGCTTCTGGGTTGCCATGTTCAGGTTCAGGACACAGGGTGTGTGTGTGTTGTGATCACACAAAAGGTTGTGTTTGAATATGGGGGCGAGCGTCATGGTGACCCTGCACAGGACTCTTGAGGGGATTCCAGGTGGGAGGACCCTAGGCAGCAGAAAGGACAGCAGGCATGTGCCCCCCCCCCCCACCCCAGCATCTGCTGGCCATGCTCAGGCCCTGCGATCTCAGGACACCTGGGAGCCTTTCAGGGCGGGCTGTCTTCTTGCTGGTGGCATCGAGGCACAGGTCCTGTCTTGTAGGAATTCTCACAGCTCTGTTTGTCCCTTTGGTCCTTACCTGTTGTCACTGCCGCCCCGCTGTGGGCCCTCTGCTGTGTCATCACAAAACTCCCTGAGCCCCTTCAGTCCTCGTGTGGTCCCCTGCCCTTGTGGTGTCCACAGGTGCCTCCTCTGTCCTCTTCTCAGGCCCCGTCCTCCTGTCCCACTGTCTCTTTAGAGCTGGTCTTCCCTGAGTTAGGCCTTCCCTGATGGCTCAGACAGTAAAGAATTCAATCCCTGGGTCATGAAGAACCCCTAGAGAAGGGAACTAGAGAATACTCCAGTATTCTTGCCTGGAGAATTCATGGACAGAGAAGCCTGGCAGGCTACAGTCCATGGGGTTGCAAACAGTCAGACATGATTGAGCGACTTTCACGTCCCCAAGTTAGGGAAGCGCTGGGTAGCCTGGCTGGACGGTGATCCCTGGAGCAGCAGTGCCCATCTGGGCTCCTGCTCCAACCCCTTGGCTCCCGCTGACGGGGAGGCAGCCCTTGTTGGGGAGACAAAGCCAGCTGGGACCCCCGCTGGCCTCAGCTGGGACTCCCATAGCACATCACACACAGGAGACAGCCAGGAGCAGAGCCACAGACCTGCCTACCCACACCGCCCCAACCCCCGCCCCGCCACCTCCCCGAGCCAATCCCTGGAAGCCAGGGGTCTTCTTGTTATTAGTTTATTGAAACTGTAAAACATAATAAGTTATATCAACAGATCTAGACACAAACATTGACAGTGAAGATTCCACTGGCCAGGGCCCACAGCTCTGGCCGGGGTGTTTTCTGAGTGTGTTTATTTCAGCAGGAGCAGTGGCTGTGGCCATACCGGACAGCAGGGGGAGCCCAGCTTTGTTCGCTGAGAGTCCTTGTAGACTCAGTGATCTGAACCCATCATGCAGGCTCAAGCCCTCCAGAGTGACCCCTGCCTGGGTTTGTCTCCAGGTGAGCAGATGACGAAGGATTGAGTCACTGTCAGGACACACTCCCTGCACATGGCGGGCTGAGCCCCCAAGACAGGCCTGGCACCGCCGGCCCTGTGGCCGCCCACTCCGCCTCCTCTGACGTCAGCAGCCTCAGAGAAGGTGGCTTCAGCAGCAGCCGCGTCACAGAGCCGGGATTGTGCCAGGGGCCACGGGGACTGAGGGTAACCAGGCTGTGTGTGTGTGCCCTCCAGGGCCCAGCAGGCCGACGCCACAAGCAACAACGGTGTTAAATGGCCACATGTTCTGCGTTCAGGGCCGGGAGGTTGCGCGTTGCCCTTCCGCAAACACCTGGTTTCCTCCCCAGAAGCATTTGTCAGTCATGGGACTTGTCATTTCACAAAAGTACAAGCCAGAGACTGGTTTCAGTTTAGGAACAACAGGGTCGGGTCTGTCCCTGGGGGCTGAGCAGAGAATTAAACACCCTCAACCTGCCTGATCACTCCTGGTTCCTGGCTCTGGCCACAGCAGATGTCCTCAGAGAATTTGCCAGAACAAGGCTGTTAAGCCCCTCTCTCAGTGTCTGCTGGACACTTAAAGTTACTGTGAGAACTCAGTTCTGTTTTCATTCCCGTTCCC
This sequence comes from Ovis canadensis, assembly GCF_042477335.2. Classification (NCBI taxonomy): domain Eukaryota; kingdom Metazoa; phylum Chordata; class Mammalia; order Artiodactyla; family Bovidae; genus Ovis; species Ovis canadensis. The sequence continues at coordinate 62,267,446 of NC_091247.1, forward strand.
CGGACGGCTCACAGTGCACTCACACCTGTAGAAGGCCTGGCATGGTCTCCAGACCCCCTTCGAGTCTGCTCGCCCCAACTTTACTTTCTCTGACTTAGAATCACAGAATAACCTATTTGCAGAAGAGAAACAAACTGAGCCCTGGGAGGGGAAGAAATCGGGCCCTTTTGGCACGAGCAGACCAGGTCCCCATGGCTATAGACCCCACGTTCCCTGAGGGGCTCAGAAGGCCCACAAGGTATATCCCTGTCTAAGACCCTCTGGAGCCTGAGGGTTCCGTGGCTGTTTCCCTTTCCAAGCAGAGCCAACCCCTCATTTCTGCTTGAAGCAAACAACTTGTGTCCCTGAGCACTACTGCCCCAGAGGGTCCAGTCTGCTTGAGAAAGAAAGCAGAGGCAGTTCAGGGGCCCTGGGTCCTGAGACTGGACTTGTGCAGCACTGAGTGAAGCCAGGAGGCTGCCCTTGATCGGACATCCGTTGGGGGCAGGCATCCTGCAGGGAGAAGGGCCTCAGGGACAGTGAGCCCAGGGTCCCGCAGGCGGTGCAGACCCTCACTGAGCCTGGAGTGGGAGGACGTGGTGCCTCTGCAGCCTTTTCCCAACCTCAGAGCTGCGTTCTTCATGGGGCGCCCCCACCCACCCCCCAGGAAAGCGGCTCCCCCAAGCTGTGCCCCGATTCCCACACCCCCTTGGGCTGTGGGCCGTCTTCCAGAAAAGTATGTCTCCTGGGGCGGTGAACTCCCCACAGGACAGACAGGCTTCACTGTGTCCTCCAGGCACCACTGGTGTTTGCTGGGTGGTGCCAACCACATCCGTGGAGGAACAAGTAGGGGCGGGCCAGATAGATGCGCACAGACCCACTGTGCCTGGTGAGGCCAGTGCAACCTCACGTCCACACAGATCTTCTATCTGGTTAGACTGGGAGACAGGCCTGTGTCCTCCTGTTCCTTGGACCAGCAAGGTGCCCCTGGTGTGCAGAGGAGACAGCCTGGCCTTGGGGACTGCGGCCCTGCTCAGGATGCGGGGGGTGGCGGGGCAGCGGGCGGCGGGACCCCCGCCCACTCCAGGATGTCCGCACATAGGGACTCTACGGCGTCCAGCCGCTCAATCTGCACCAGCTTGGTGAGAAGCTCGGGGATGCTGTAGCCGGCTGTACTGATGCGGTCGAACAGTTGCAGCCCATCTGTCATGCCACCGATCTCGTCCCGCTTAAGCCCAAAGCTCTCAGCCAGGTGGCGCCACGTCTTCACCACCGCCTTCTCCGAGTTGTACGTGGCACTGAGCATCCGGCTGGTCTTCTCCAAGCAGTCGAAGGGCAGCTCCGTGGGGCTGAGGCCTGAGGGACAATGGGCCACGTCAGACATCAGCAGAAGTGTGACACCCTCGAACAGGATTTCTAGAACCTTTTTTAAAATCGTGAAATATAACACAAAAAAACCAGAAAACCACACAGGATGCATGCTTCAGGCGAACAACTCCTGGGACACTGCCAGCCACACTCGAAGCCTGTCCATTCCCCTGACCCCAGCAGCTCCATCAGATGAGCCAGCTTAGTCAGGTGATCCTCCCAGTATCAGGTCCCTTTAGGGGACCACAGTCATTCTTAAAAGGTGCTCCGAGGACAGTCCTGCATGGGTCTCCTGAGCCACCTCAGTGCCCTAGTGGTCCTTGGCCCCCGATATATGTTAGACTCAACCAGGAAGTGTTCCTCCACGCTCTCCCCTCTTCCTCCTGGAAAGTACAGCTGACAACCCACCAACCAGCACAGGTGGAATGCTCTCTTCACAAGAAGAAAACAGACAGTATCTGCCTTCGTACAGCGAAAAGCCATAGGACAACCCTGGTGCCGCTCCCTCCAATGCCAGCAAAGTGGGACAGGAGCCTAGGCGTCCACCCCGGAGGCCAGGCAGGGACCCTGGCTTCCTCCTCATCCGGCAGCTGGTCACATGCCTCCCCGCCACCACACCACTGGTAGAGACCACCTGGAGCAGCAGCTGTCCACCCACATCCCTGCACAGGTTGGGCTCAAAGATCCACAGCCACCTAGGGGTGATGGGAGCACCCCTCCTCAGGCCAGGTATGTCAGAGGAAACCAGCCTCACAGAGGGTTCGGATGAGACCCCGAGACTCAGAGTGTCATGTGAAACTGTTCCGATTTCAACAGAGAGTCGCTCATCACACCAAGAACCAGGAAGACCTCAAATGCATGAAAAAAGACCACTGGTAAATGCCGACAAGGATAACAGAGATATTAGGTTATCTGGCGAGGACTGTAAAGAAGTCGTGATCAAAGTGCTTCAATGTATAATTACAAACATACTTGAAACAAATGAAAAAAAAATAGAAAACCTTAACAAAAGATAGAAAATGTAAAGGAGAACCAAATGGAAATGTTGGAATTGAAAAAGGTAACAATCAAGATTAAAGCTCAGTGGTTGAGCTCCATGGCAGAGTGAAGAGGGACGAGTTACTGAGCTGGATGGCAGAACAGACATCACCCACCTGGACAGCAGAGAGGAAAGAAACTGAAACACACGTCCCTCCACACCTCCTCTGGCCTGCCCCCGCCCCGCCCCCGTCACCGCCCAAGCTGATGAGCAACTTGGGAGGGGGGTCTTCTCAGCCTCTCCTGGGGCACCCAGAGTGCTGGAGGGTCCCTGGGGAGTCAGGGCCCCAGGCCTCCCCTTACCTTCCACAACACCACACACACTGGCATACACGTCCAGTATCTTCTTCCTTCGACTCTGAATCTGTGAAAAAAGTTAGTGAAAGTCACTCAGTCATGTTCAACTCTTTGCAGCCCCATGGACTGTAGCCTGCCAGGCTCTTCTGTCCATGGGATTCTCCAAGCTGGAATACTGGAGTGGGTTGCCATGCCTTCCTCTAGGGGATCTTCCCCACCCAGGAATCAAACCCAGGTCTCCTGCTGTGCAGGTGGATTCTTTACCCTCTGAGCCACCAGGGAAGCCCAAGAATACTGGAGTGGGTAGCCTATCCCTTCTCCAGCGGATCTTTCCAGCCCAGGAATTGAACCGGGGTCTCCTGTTGCAGGCAGATTCTTTACTAACTGAGCTACTAGGGAATCCAGAAAAGTTAAGAGAGGATGAATTTTCAGAAAGGAGATGTCAGCAGCACAGGCCCACGCCTTCCATCTCCATGCCAGCGGGGCCCCCTCCTGATTCCGTGTCAGGAATGCTGAGCCACAGCCTCGCCAGAACGTCTGTCACATTCACAGAAGGAAGCCCTCCCTGGGGTCACCCGGCTCAGCGCCCTCAGTGTCCACGGGGCTTCTCTGCTCCACTGGACATTCAGACTCACAGACAACCAGAGGCCACATCCGGCTTCACTGGCTTCAGTCTCTCCAGAAGGATGGACCCTCCAGCCCAGCACACTAGTGGGTAGGGGTGGAGATTCCACAGCCACAGAGCTATGCAGCCCTCTCCCTGCAGGCGGGCAGCTGCGGGCCTGGCAGGGGGGTGGCGGGGTAGGGTGCACAAGGCCGCTTGGAGCCAATCTCTTTGGACAACTCCACAGCCCCCACCCCCAGAGGTCAGTGAGCTGGGCCCCAGGGCACATTCCTGTCAAGACCCAACCACAGCAACTCTAACTGGGCACCTTCACCATGAGCATGATGCCAGGAGCAGAGCGGACAGGCCCAGGTGGGGACAGTGACCCTCCCCGGGTGCACCTTGACCCCCACGCAGGGCACGCCCAGCCTCTGGGCAGCAGGCTTGTGTGTGTGTGTGTGCCCACATGTGCATCTTGTCTGGTTGGACCTGTTCCAGTACATTTACAAGGGACTCTGCTGTCCTGTGCTGTTCCCAGCAATGTAACGTTTTTTCTCTTGGCTCACTATGTCTTCATTTCTTCTCTCAAGCTGTATGACAAGAGAACTGACTTCCCTGTCTTCAGTCTCAGATTCTGATCCTGTCTTCTGCTGGGGCCCAAGGGAGAAACCCCCAGAGCTGGCGGAGCACGTTCAGCAGAAGGCGGCGTTTGTGGGGGAGTCAGGAGCAGGCCTTACCCCGGCCGCCCGGGTGGCAGTGGCTGACTTGTCCCTGGCCAGGTGGACCAGCGACAGCAGGCATAGCTCCGGGGGGCCCTGCCCATCTGGGGCCGGCTCCTCGTCACTGTCCAGGCTCCGGTTCAGCAGCTGCTCCTTCTCTGATGAGGCGTCGTTCTCACTGTGGAGACAGGACCATGGTTAAGGGTGCTGTGCCAGCCGGCCTGGCCCGCTGTCCAAGGGTGGGGACCGTGGGTGCCGAGACCTGTCCCTGCTTTCCCTAGAGGCTCAGGCACAGACTGCGAGGTGGAGAGACACCGCTCTGCGGGCCCAAGTCTGCACCAAGCAGATGGGCTTCCAGCAGCACCAGGTCTGGCAGACGCCCAGGGTGAGGGGGAGCCCCTTTGAGGAGGAGAGGGGCTCGGGATACCCCACGGGAGGTGGGCTCCAGTCACACCCTGTCCCTCGCCCAGGGCCATGGCCCTAGTCATGCCCCCAGAATCATCCCACACGGATGGAAAACAACCTTATAGGCATTCTGCTTGTGTCCTGTGGTTTGGCTGAAGACTTATTTAAGAACAAAGGACCGTATGTGCTGGTGACTGGGTGACAGAGACCAAGCCCCACCCTGTGCCCGCTGGAGATCGAGACATGGAGCCAACAGCCAGCGGTTCCCGGCCCCAGGGGAGAGCAGGCAGGGGCGCAGGCACTGAGGACCCTGGGCCACCACCCCACCCTGTGGCCCCCACAGGCCCAGCTGCTCTTCCTGCTCGCACCCCAAAGACCCCCCGCCCCCAGTTAAGCCGGGCTGCCTCCCTGACTCACCTCTTAGCCGATTTGGCTGGAGCCGCCGTCAGCTTCTCGAATTCGTCCTTCTCAGAGAAGATCACCACGTTGTCTGTGGGGGTGGGGGTGGGAGGGGGCATCAGGGGCCGGCCTCCTTAGGGGCTGGGGGGGCCGTGCTCCAGCCCCCCACCTCCTACTGCGGGCTTCAGAGGCTGCTGCCTACCTTGGGCCTCTTTCTTCTCCTCTTCCTCGCTCACGGGGGCTTCTGGGCTCTTCACGGGGGCGCTGGGGCAGCAGGCTGAGGGGACAGGGGGCATGAGTGGCCAGCCGGCATCAGGGAGAGGGGGCTGGTGAGGGGTGTGGGGGGCGGGGCGGTACCGGGGGCAGACGGCCTGGCCTTCAGGATGTAGAACATGATGATGAGGACGATGGCAACGGCCAGGGTGAAGATGGTGGACATGGCAATGACCAGGGCGGTGGCCAGGTGTCCTTGGCCTGAGAGCTCTGCTGCAGTCGGGAGAGAAGGCCAGGACTCAGGGATCAGGCCCCTGCCCTGCAAGGCTGTGGCCCGGTGAGCAGCGGCCCTGCCACCAAGCCCTCCAGCAGACCACTGGAATTTCAAACGCTGGCTTCACCCGAGCACCGAGCCCTATACACCTGCTCTGGCCATCACATCGGGACCACCAGTCCGGCCCCAGGCTGGTCAGCAGCGGCAGACCCCGCGGTTGCTCCCGGGGTGTCTGCCATCAGTTCTGTTTCTTTGGGGACCCAGCAAGTGGACTGGAGGGAGGGGGCCCATGAGCTAAACTGTCCTGAAGACAGTTTAGCCCAAGACTTTTCCCCACAAAGGCTGGGTAGAAGCATCGCCTCCAAGGGCAGGCTCTCGGGCTGGTCCCAACACCTCATGCAGCCTTGGGCTCTGTGCGGCCAGGGCCCACCAGCTGAGGCAGCACAGGGCCCACCCCTTGCTTCCCCTGCTCAGCGCCCTGCCCACATCTCCCCAGGAAGGGAGACCTGTCCTGATTCTCTGAGAGAACCGAGCAGGATCCAGCCCCCTACCTGGATGGAAGGGACCCCGTCCAGGTGTCTGGACCTCAAGGAAGTCTCCCCGCTTCGAGTGGGCAGTGGGCACGCATCCCCCCTACCCAGGTGGGGTGTGTCTGGAAGCAGGTCTGAGTGGGCCTGGTGCCCGTCTGTGGGGTGCCACCTCTGTCCTGGAGGAAGTGAGTCTAGGACCTCAGTGGAGGCCCTGCCCTGATGCTCCCCATGGGTGCGGGCAGGGGTCCAGCTGGCAGGCTGTGCCCTGGGACTCTGAAGGTGCCTGAGCCTGAGATCTCGGCCCGAAGGTGCTTTCAAGCCAGGCAGAGTGGGAGCACTGTGAGGGAGGGCCCAGCACCCAGTTTTGCTCCAAGAGAAAGTGAGGCCAGGGCCCTGCAGCCCCACCCCTGAGGACTTAGGGGTGAGTAAAATGTGAGGTCAGCAGGTTTACTTAAAGCCACCAAGGCTCATCTGAGTCAGGCCCAAAGCCCAGGGGGCTGACCTCCCTCCGGCCCCTACCTCATGTGCCCGGATCACCAATGTGCCCCCCATGACCCCAACATCCGTGGAGGGACTGGTTCCCTCTTACAGAGAAATCACTAACTCCCAGTGTGGTTGTCACGTGAGGGAAGTGAGGGAGGTGGGAGGTCCCGTCCTGCTAGTTGCCTGTCTCCCCTCACCCTCATCTCCCGCTGGGGCTGGCACCTGTGCCCCCCTTACCTTTGTGAGCGAGCTGCGGCGGGGACAGGGTGCTGCTGCCGGGTGTGCGGGGGAAGTTGGCAGAAACTCCCGAGGCGGCTCCCACACCTGCAGGGACAGCAGTGACCGATCGTGGGTCCCTCAAGAGACCCCCATTGCCCCAGCCTTGGAGATGGAGCACAGCCTGCAGGGGGAGCCCGGCCCCAGGGGTCCAGAGTCCTCGTGAGGAAGATCCTCATGAGGAAAGGGCTGGGCCGGCGGTACCTTCATCCCCGAGAGCCTCTGACCTCACCAGGCCCTTGCTCCTTACACTGGACACGCGGAGTCACACCTGCTCCGTCCAAGATTCAGACTTGGTCCCCATGAGCAGGTGAGGGGCAGGTGTGCATGTGAGTTTGGGGGAACACCAGAACAGTTCCTTCCATTAATTAAACAGGGATGGACTGTTAATACTTTTAATACACACTCATGACTGAGCGACTGAACTGAACTGAAGATGATCAAACATTGAGAAAACATCAGAACATGAGAGAAGCAAAAGGTTCACCCACAGTCTTGAGGTCTAGAGTTGACATTTTGATGGATTTTTCTCCAGGATTTTCCTTTGACAAGTTTCCAAAATAGCTGTGACCAAATGGTGTTAGAACAGAAATGAGGTTTTAACCTTCCCTTAACTGTGATTCATAAACTCCGCTCCAACGTAAGAGGCGTCTCCCAGCAAGGGTGATTCGGAATCTGGTTCTGTGGTCAGCTGAGCCACAGGCAGGCTGTCCTATCAAGTTGCCCGATGGTGGGCCTTTCTTAGGCAGGACTTGAGGTTTGGGGTTAGTAGGGAGGATCTCGTTTTGTTTACCATCCATGGGGTTGTGAAGAGTCCGGCATGACCGAAGCAACCTGGCACATGAGGTCTTGTTCTCATGTTTCCTCCTGTCTTGCTTTTCTCTCTGGGTCTGGGGACATTGGTGCCACAGGTTTGCCTGAGTGGGGACAGTGAGCCCCACGTCCAAGGCCAGCCCTCCCTGCCTTGTGGGACCTGGACCTGGGCAGTGCCCCGTGGGGCCTCTGGGGAGAGCAAATTTCCACATCACAGCTCCAGGGGTGGTGGTGGGGAGACTCCAGGCTGAATCTTCCACACGTCTGTCTATGTCCAGGCAGGAACTGATCTTCTCTCCTTTTAAAGCCAGCAGGAAACTACATATACCAGAGGGTGGAGGCCAGGAAGGATGGCAGGCTGGGGACTGCCCCCAAGTGACCATGCTTCTGTTAGTTAGAAAATGAACTGTGCCTGGAGAGCATTGAGGCGGCAGGACAGGGCACGGGCCAGCAGATGCTCCCCCACACCAGGATGGCCTTACTGGGGTGGAGACACACAGTCCCCCCAGCCATGCTCCCCAACCAGGTTGGCCTTGCTCATCCTTGGAATGCTGCCAGCTGGTCTGATGTCCGGACCAGAGGCATCTTGGCTGGAGATTTTGGCTCCTGTAGCCCAGCTCCTTCACCCTCTGAGCTCCTGGCATTTGCCCTTTGCCCTTTGCCCTCCGTCACTGTCCACTGTTGGGGCTGCCCCCAGCTCTCCACAAACAGCAGGGAGGCCCATTCCTCACGCTGCCTGCGGAGGGCAGGCCTTTGGGTGAGTCTTAGCACTCCTGACAAGAGGGCGGGGCTGAGGGCGTGGGGGCCATGGTGGGCCCTTCACATCCCCGGAGCCTGGGGTGCTGAGCTGCCAGGACCGCCCGGAGCCCGTGTAGGGTCTGCAGTGAGGGGACAGCAGGTGGCGGGGCAGTGTGGGGAGGGACCCCGGGCAGGTCTCTCCTCCTCTCCTGGGCTCCCGCGTGTGTCCAGAGCCTTTCCCCCGCCCCACTCCCCAGTTCACGACGCATCTCATAACTGAAATGAGATTTAAGCGGGACCGAATTGATTCTGCCTTCTCTCGCAGGGCTGCCTCAAGCACCAGCCAGTTTCCTCTCCAAAGCAGACTGCCTCAAGCACCAGCCAGTTTCCTCTCCAAAGCAGACTGCTCCCTGGGAACCAGGCCGACCTGTGTGCTCGAGGGACTTGAGGCAGCTGAAGCCGCATCTCAGGAAGACAAACGCCCGTGGGCTCTGTGTGTGGGTGTCTCTCGTCTCTGTCTGTTCCTGTCCCTCTCGGCTGGGCTTGCCCATTGGGCGGTGACAGGCTTGGGGACACAGACGCGCCCAGGCCTGTGGTCTAGAGACAGCCAGAGCTGCCAGCGGCCAGGCTTACGAAATGCCTTTGCCCACGACGGGCAGGGCTGGCACACAGTGACACATCCCTGCACCCTCCGGCGCCTGCGCCCCATCAGGTGGCAGCTGGGCCTCTGCCCCGATTTGTGGTTCCCCAGGGGCCTCCAGCTGGCTTTGCCTGCACAGCCCTGAGCTCCTCATGGACCCAGGGGATCAGACACAAGGCCCGCGCTGAGCACATCTGACAGTGGAGGGTGCTGTGTGGTCAGGGGGCGGGGGGTCGCCTCTGTGGGCTGAGCCCCAGGACAGCCCCGCTGGACCCTGCGCGGCCCTGTGAGGGCTCACTGGGCACCAGCATGGGTCTTCGGTGTCAGGGGGTTTCGGTCCATCCAGCACATGTCTCCTGGGCTGGATGCTGAGGTGAGAATGTCCCTAGGTGTTGAGTGGTCGCCAGGTCTGTCGCCGTCCACAAGGCTTCCTCTTGGAGCCCAGCTCTGAAGGAGCAAAGAGAGGCGTATTGTAACAGGGGTGGGCGAGGCCAGAGAGCCCAGACAAGGTCTGTCTGCAAACAGAGCAAGTTCTACTAGGCAGTGATGAGTCAGGAGCTGGCTGGGGGATGGGGGTGGGGGTGGGGGTGGGGATAGGGTGGGGTGGGGGGCAGTGAGTTGTCATCCGCTGTCCTCTGGGGTCTTTGAGCACCAGGCACAGGGCTGGATGCAGGAGTCACTAGGGCCCCTGGTCTGTTAACCCTCACGAGCTGTGGGCAATGGTTTGTATTAGAGTCCAGCCTGGGATCCTCCATGCAGGTAACAGTTTGGACTTTTAAGGACAATTTATGGATTCGTACAGGGTAGCCTGCAGAGGCTGAGGCAATAGCAGAGCCATCAGGGCCTGGCTGCTCACAGGGGATGCGTCTCGGGCCCCGGGATCTGCTGCTATGCCCGTGACAGGAGCAAGTGGTAGATGTGCACAACTGGCAGAGAAACTCAGGCTCAGAAACAGCTGGAATTCAGCCGGCCGTGGGGACCCAGGCGTCATCTCCTCATGATACCACTAGGGGGCGTAAGGACGGGCTGGCTGGTGCTCCTGGACTTGGCTCCAGGCCTCCTTCCCTGGAACGGCCCCTCCTTGACCCCGACCAGAGAGGAAGGTGCCTGCTGCCCTGTCCATGCCGCCCACAGGCCGTCAGGCGGTGAACTTGCCCTGAACCGGGCTCCTCGGGCACCTTCTTGCCCACAGCACTGGACGGGCAGGTGGATGAGGAAGCTGTGTCCAGTCAAGGATCTCACGAGGCCCCACCCTGCACTTCTCCGGGAAGGGGGAGCAGCCCAGGGCTCCGGCCTCAGGACGCCTTCTCGGGGCCTGTCTGCTCCGGCCCTGAGATGTGGGGTCCATGCCATGCTCTCTCGTGTGATCTGTAGGGTCCACTGTCAGCAACCTGGGGTGTTGCGGGGCTGAATTCTCAGGGGGCCAGCCTACGTGATCACATCCAACCAGAGGCAGCATCCAGGCGGGAGGCAGAGGGGCTCGGGACCCCTGACATTGGGCCCAGGAGGGCAGCCCCGGGGCCCAGAGAACTGACTGACCCTTGGTTTTCCTAGAGTGGCCTCCTGGCAGCTGGTCAGTTGGTCACAGTCAGCCTTTCAGGCCTGTCTGATGACCCTTGAGCAGGAGCCCAGGATGGAAGGTGAGTGCAGAGGGAGGGGCAGAGCCCATCCTGAAGACCACGACCCAAGCAGGCTCCACTCCCCACATCAGCCTGTGAAGCTTTGCTGAATGCATCGCCCCATTTCCCAGATGGACAAACAGAGGTCAGGTGACTTCCAAGGTTGCCCAGTGGGACTCCAGGTTCCTGGAATCGGCCTCACTTCCTTGCTGACCTCCTTCAGGACTGGATCCTGTGAGCTCACTCCCGGGGGCCTGGCTGGGGCTGTTCTTTAGATAAGCCTTAAATTATGGGCTGGGGGCCAGGGACTCCAACAATGGGCCTCATGTTGGAGGAGAGAAGGGGGCTTCTCCCAGGCTGAGAGCTCTCTGGCTGCGGGTGTCTAGCACGGTCTGGCCTGAATAAGGACACAGGCCCTGTGATCTTTTAGATGAAGGCCCGTGGGGAGGAGCTGCATGAACCCCACATTCCATCCTTAGTGGGTAGGGGTGTTCAGTGTCTTTCAGGACAGGATTGCATCCCAGAGCTCTCTGTGACAGGATCGAAGCCGGCCGCATCACGTCCTGTGGGCAGCCCCGGACCTCTGTGTGTTCAGTTGCTTAGCCTATCTGACTCTTTGTGACCCCATGGATGGCAGCCCGCCAGGCTCCTCTATCCGTGGGATTTCCCAGGCAAGAATACTATAGTGGGTTGCCATACCCTCCTCCAGGGGATCTTCCTGACCCAGGGATCGAACCCGCATCTTTTGTGTCTCCTGCATTGGCAGGTGGGTTCTACACCACTAGCCACCAGGGAAGCCTGCTGCTGCTGCTGCTGCTAAGTCGCTTCAGTCGTGTACGACTCTGTGCGACCCCATAGACGGCAGCCCATCAGGCTCCCCTGTCCCTGGGATTCTCCAGGCAAGAACACTGGAGTGGGTTGCCACTTCCTTCTCCAATGCATGAAACTGAAAAGTGAAAGTGAAGTCGCTCAGTCATGTCCGACTCTTAGCGACCCCATGGACTGCAGCCTACCAGGCTCCTCCATCCATGGGGTTTTCCAGGCAAGAGTACTGGAATGGGGTGCCATTGCCTTCTCCAGGGAAGCCTGGGCCTCCTCTAATTTATGAATTAATTAGCATCTGGCTGGGTGGGAATGTTCAGCTTTAAAGACGCACAAACTGTTCTTGTCAGGTTCATCTGCTTAAGGACTTTGGGAGGAAGAGAATGCCTTCCATGCAGGCGTCAGTCCTGCCCCACAGCCCCTGCTGCCCATGGCCCTGCCATGCGGAGTATCTCTCCCAGAGGATCTCAAAGCAGGAAAGGCACCACTGTCTCCTCTCACCCTCCTCCCTTCCTCCTGGTGCTTCTAGGAAGCAGGCCCTCCTAAGAATCTTGTCTCCTTGACAAGATATCATGAGACGATGGGGAGGGCAGGGTCTCATGGAGAACCAGGAGGGCAGGGCCGCAGTGTGGACCCTGGAACTCCCGCGAGTTGGAGGGGGGCCCCAGTGCTGGACCGGACTCCCCCTTCCCTCCCAGTTGTCTTGTCTTCCATCTGTCCACCTGTCCCACCTCGTCCGTGTCTCCCGACCACAGACACAGGAGGCCATCCGTCACCTTCTCTGAAGCAGGGGGCCCCAGCCCTTCCTCCTAAATAGGCACCCACGAGCATCAAACCAGAGTTAGGGTAGGAAGGAGGCAGCCAGAGGTGAGGCCAAACTGAGGGCCTCAGTGTTTACGTCACGTGCCCTGTGGTCACTCCGCAGGCTTCCCTTCAACACGCGTTGAAACATTGCGTGTTACCAAGCAGAACTTACCACTGCTGAGCGCTTTGCAGTTCTCAGCAAAACACCTTGGCGCTGTGGGTGTTTGCCAGGATCGTGAGAGATGGATGGTCCAATTTTAGCGCCCCCAGAAAACTCAGGCTCACAGAGGTCCCTCAACTGGTGTCAGTCCCCGTCTGATGTGTGGTTTTACCACCCAACCCTCTCTCGCTCCCAGGGACCTGTTGCCCGCCCGCCTGGCCTCAGGAGCATCTCTGTGTCCCCACCATCCGGAGCTGGCTCGCGGCTCCCAAGTCAGGAGAGCTGTCAGGGTTGAGTCAGGACCTTGGACGGGGCAGACACTCACATTCCTTGGTGTTGGGGGGTGCCAGCAGGCAGGAGTAGCATACCAGGCCGTAGATGTTCCTCGGTCTGTTTTCCAGCATGTAGTAGCTGTGCAGGCGGGGTGGGGGGATGGCGGGGGGAGACAGAGCAGACAGGTGAGCGGGGATGACCACGGCTTATTCTCTAACCATCATAGCCAGGCACGGGGTGGGGGGCATGCCCCAAGGAGGAGGTGTGACCCCCACAAGGGCATAGCCTGCAGCCGGGCGGAGTTATGGGCAGGGGTGTCTAGGAGCCCCGGGACCTCCTGGAAGAGCTGGACGCTTGCTGACTGGGATGGAGTGGGGCTGGCTGGAGGGCGTGGCTGCAGCAGAGACCTTGGCCCTGTCTAGGGTGGTCAGAGCAGAGGGCCTGAGACGCAGCCAGGTCACAACCAGAGTCACCTGCCTCCTCCTCAGGTGAGGGCACCTGGTGAGCTCACGATGGGGCTGTTTCTCTCTACCGGAAGGTCAAAGCCTTCAGGTACGGCTGTCCCCAAGACTTCACACCCAGGAAGCTCCCTCCTACCATGCCAGCCTGCCAGCCGTGACCCTGCCACCCCCGGGGCCCTCCCAGAGGTCTGTGCCTGCTTGCACTCAGGTCCCCCAGTCCCCAGACGGCTCCGCCTCTCTGGGCCCGCCTCCTATAAACACCCGAGGTGTTCACATCAGGAGACGTCGGTGAGTAAAGAGCTGCTGGCAGTGCTGTCCCTTCATACGACTCAAGATGAAAACTCCCGGCCCTCTACTGGGTCTCTCTGTGGTTGTTTTCTAATCTCTTGTTTATTAGCCATGTGCGCCTGGCCCCGTGACAGGGGGGTGAGGCTGGGGGGACTCTAGCCTCGAGGGCTGGACCGTCAGCAACCCGGCCCTTCCTCAAGAGCCTTTTATCCTCAGACCCTGTGTATCTTGTAAACAGGAATTAGCCGATCTCAGAACACCCCCCAGAGGAGCCACACCAGGCAGGTTTATACACAGGCGCTCACATGCACGCTCTGCTGCTCTGGGAGCCACCTGCAGGAACACCTGCTCAGGGTGCCAGGCCAGCCCCTCACAGCTTCCAAGCGATGGTGGTCGCTCCTGACCCCTCCCCCCAGCCTGTGCTGGGCACCTCAGGGAGGTGGGGGAGGGGCCCACGGGGCCAAGGCTCCCGCACAGAAGCTCCCGGGTGAGGCTGCTCCCCACCCTGCAGCTCCCTTCTATCTTTCTGGTACGGCAGTGCCCAGCTCCAGCGGTATGATGAGCTGAACGACCCCAAGACCAGGTTTGCAAGGTTCCAGCATGTTCCTCCGGGAGCACTCTGGGCGTCCTCTAACCGGGCCTGAATTCGACCCTTCACTGGTTTCTGGGGCCTGTGGTGCACAGAACCGCCCAATTGTTGGGTTTTTCTTTTCAAGGCTCACTTGGCCTGTCCTCGGCGGACAGCGGTGTGAATGCTTGTTCAGCAACTTCAGCAGGTTTCCCTCGATCCAATGGGGGGGGCTCACATAGAGCTCTGGGGCCGTCTGTCTTTCTGTAAAGCCCAGATTTCTCACACTCTGGTCTATACTGTGACTTTCCCTAGTTCTTTCTTCCTTCTTCTCCTGTTCCTCAAAGGTTGATTAAGATGAGGAGCCCAAGACAAGACTAAAGCTCAGATGGGGCCTCTAGAATCTTCCTCCACATCCACAGGGACATAGCTTCTCCCCAAAGACCTGCTTCCCTGGGGGGCTCCTAGGCTCACTTTCCCCTCCCTTGAGCAGGCGGATAGAAGCTACCGTGAACCTCACCCCATCCTAGGGGTCCAGCAGGGAGTGGCCGCAGTCAGTGAGAGCTTGTCATGGGGGAGGCGATACCCGAGGAGGCCTCCTAGAGCTCTGTCCCTGGGCCTCCTCTATGGCCTTTCTCCACACAAAAGCACGTGGACAGCTCACTGTTAAGAAGGGAATTTTTCCTTTTCTTTTTTCCACCCATTTGACAAATATGGGTCCTCTGTGTCAGAGCTTGTCAGACAGATACCTGGACACAGAAGTCAGCAGCTCAAGAAGTGGATCTGAACGAAAGACCAGAACCTGGAGAGACTGGGGGTGGGGTCAGTCAACAGCAGAGATGGTGGTGGAATTGGAGGCTCCCTAGCGACATATCTGAACTGAGGTTATTTTCTGCAAGCTTGAGATAGCTCCTCGTGTTAAAGGGTCTTTCACTTTAAGTTTGTTTCTCCCTTGGAGGGTCTTTCTGCATTTCCTTTTTCTAATAGACTAATGCCCAGTGCTCTTGTTTGGATATATTCTTATTTTCTATCTCCTCTTAATACAGTGGTTCGGAGGGGGTGAATAACAGGTGACAAGCCGGCTACAAGATATGGTACAGTGCTCAAAATGCTGCTGCTGCCATGACCACCACCATCATCACCTCCACCACCAGCTCTGTCATCACCATGACCACCTTCATCATCACCATGACCACCTCCATCATCACCATGACCACCTCCATCATCACTTCCACCACCACCTCCATCATCACCATGACCACCTCCATCATCACCTCCATCATCACCATGACCACCTCCATCATCACCATGACCACCTCCATCATCACCTCCATCATCACCTCCACCACCACCTCCATAACCACCATGACCACCTCCATCATCACCTCCACCACCACCTCCATCATCACCATGACCACTGCCATGACCACCTCCATCATCACCATGACCACCTCCATCATCACCTCCATCATCACCATGACCACCTCCATCATCACCATGACCACTGCCATCACCACCTCCATCATCACCATGACCACCTCCATCATCACCATGACCACCTCCATCATCACCTCCATCATCACCTCCACCACCACCTCCATAACCACCATGACCACCTCCATCATCACCTCCACCACCACCTCCATCATCACCATGACCACTGCCATGACCACCTCCATCATCACCTCCATCATCACCATGACCACCTCCATCATCACCATGACCACCTCCATCATCACCATGACCACTGCCATCACCACCTCCATCATCACCATGACCACCTCCATCATCACCTCCATCATCACCATGACCACCTCCATCATCACCATGACCACCTCCATCATCACCATGACCACTGCCATGACCACCTCCATCATCACCATGACCACCTCCATCATCACCATGACCACTGCCATGACCACCTCCATCATCACCATGACCACCTCCATCATCACCATGACCACCTCCATCATCACCATGACCACTGCCATCACCACCTCCATCATCACCATGACCACCTCCATCATCACCATGACCACCTCCATCATCACCATGACCACCTCCATCACCATGACCACTGTCATCATCACCTTCATCATCACCACTTCCATCACCTCTACCATTATCACCACCAGGAAGCCTACACCACCGCTCTGGGCAGCCCTTGGTAGCATAGGTTGTGTGGCCACCAGAGGGAGGCAGTCACCAGGTTGCAGGGCTATACTTTCCACCTCCCAAGGGGAATCTGCTGTCTTGAAGGAAGAGTCTGTCTTTCAGGCTACTTTTACTTTGGTTTTTATGGGAAGACTGACACATAACAGAATTGTGGCAGAATTATAGGAACCATATGGCTCAAATATTTCTATTGTTGTTCAGTGGTCACTAAGTTATGTCTGACTCTGCAACTCACGCGATGCCCTGGACTGCAGCACACCATGCTTCCCTGTCCATCATCATCTCCCTGAGTTTGCTCAAACTCATGTCCATTGAGTCAGTGACACCATCCAACCATCTCATCCTCTGTCACGCCCTTCTCCTCCTGCCTTCAATCTTTCCCAGCATCAGGGTCTTTTCCAATGAGTCAGTTCTTCCTATTAGGTGGCCAAAATATTGGAGCTTCAGCATCAGTCCTTCCAGTGAATATTCAGGGCTGATTTCCTTTAGGATGGACTGGTTTGATCCTCCTTGAAGACCAAAGGACTCTCAAGGACTTCTCCAACACCACAGTTCAAAAGCATCAGTTCTTTGCTGCTCAGCCTTCTTTATGGTCCACCTCTCATATCCATACATGACTACTGGAAACACCATAGCTTTGATTACAAATATTTCTATTAGTAGCTTTTCACCCTCAGTTTTTTTCCAGAATACTAAAAATACAAAAAATACCTTGTTTTTTCTTTCCTCACTCCACATGTGTTGTCTCCTTTTAAGTATTCAACACATCTGCTTGATTTGGGTGGTCAGAGATGCTATTATGATGAGGTCCACTTAGGGACACAGACATGGAGCCCAGGTGGGCTGCCCTGCGGGTGGAAGGTGGGACCCCCACCAGGAGACCTGTGCCCCACTTCCCTCCTCTCCCAGAGCTGGAGATGTGTGACTCTCCTCCCTGCAGGACCCATGCCCGGGAGGGGGACGTGGGCAGGGCGGCACGGAGCTCACCCAGGCAAGCAGGGCCCACACTCAGCGTCGCGCTCTGTGTCCCCCGGGGTCAGCACCGTGGCGCGGAAGAAGCCCTCGCAGTCCTTGTGGCGCCGGCAGATCTGGTAGCCGCCCTTGGAGAACTTCTCCGCAGGGCAGGGAACGCAGCCGTAGTCCTCGTCCCTGGTGCCATAACCGCAGGACTGGCCAGGGAAGGATGGGACACAGGTGGGTCAGCGGCTGCATCACCACGACGACCACCACGCGACCCTGAGGTTCCTAAGCGCTGGGCGCACGGGCTGCTCCCAGGATCTCCTCTCTCGGGGTGTGGACTGTCCTAGCCGCAGCCCTCCCCCGTCTGCTCTGAGCCCGGGGTCCCCACTGCCCCCACCGTCCTATGCTGCCCCTCCTGCTGGCTCCAGGATAAACTCATCCGGCCGGGCTGACTGCCCTGGGAGTGCACACTCGGCGCCAGGACCCCAAACACCACAGCCACATTCAGGTTCCCGGCACTTAGCAGGTGGTCTGCGCAGAGATCCCAGAGGAGGACGGTCCATTCCAGCCAGCCATGCGGGCGGGACATCCGTCCTCCGCGGCTCCCTACTCCCCGGGGCCGGGGGCGGGGTGGGGGGGAGTGGGGCCGCCTCCGGGGCGGGGCTTACCAGGTAGGGCTCCTCCCCTGGCGCGCACTGCGGGCACTCGCGGCACAGCCCCGTGGTCTGGTTGTAGAACTCGTTCTCGCCACAGCTGGCCTCCTCCGCACTGGCCCGGCACACCAGGGACGCCTGCCTCGAGGAAGGGGCTCCTTTGGCCTCCACTCGCCCTTGGAGACCCCCACTGACTCTGGTCAGCATCTGGAGGTTGTGGTGGAGGAGCCCTGGGGGGGACCCCTTCAGCTAATGCCCTGGCGGTCCTCGCCTGACAGTCAGAGCCTCCATCCCAAACACTTGGCACCGGCAGCTCCCCCGACTCCCCTCAAAGCCGGGGAGGCCCCTTTCCGCAGCCCCCTGTCACAGGTGCCTCAGCTCACCGGGAGCTCGGGCTTGACTTAGGGTGTGGAGCTTGGCACAGGTGCGCTGGGCTGGGCACCACCACACAGACCAGAGCCGGCTGAGGGGAGCTCTGAGTACAGTGACTGCCTCTGGCTGGGGGCTGATCAGGGCGTTGCCCTGGAGAGCCTGGTGAAGGTGGGGGCGGCAGCGTGTGATCACCACACGGTGCTGCACAGACAGGATGAGAGGGACATGGCTAGTGAAGGACATGGCCAAATGGCAGCTCCCACTAGGAATACCCTGGGGCACGGGCATCCCGGCCACTTACCAGCAGGACAGGCAGCCAGGCCATCCCTGTGCAGCTTCCCCTGTGGGCCATCCTGTCCCGAGGGGTCACCTGAAAGACACACTTCGTCAGCAGGGGGCTGCTCGGGACCTCAGGCCCTGCCCGGCCTCATGTTCAGTCTGAGGGGCCTCCCGGAAGGTTTTAAGTTGAGCCCAGGCCCCTTGCTCCCTGGTGGCCACACTTGGGCCACTGCTGCCCGCCTGGACTCGGGGTTTGAATTCCTGACAAAAGCACACCCTGCTCTGATGCTGGGGTAGAGGAGAAGCTTCCAGAATCAACCAATGACTCAGACTCAAGGTCAGCTGGCCTAGCTAAGTCCCAAGGTCGCCCCCACCCGAATCCCCCATAACCATTGTTGGTCACGGAAACCCACAATCCCCACCTGCACAGGGCAGATGGCTTGAGCCGCAGCCCTGATGCTCTGGGCCTGCTCCCGTTCTGGGGACCTCATGTCTACAGTGCAGGGTCCCCACGGCCCCAGGAGAAAAGCGGCCACAAGTCACTGAAGGGGAAGCTGGGGGTCAGGGCAGGGTGGGGCAGCCGGACCTTCTGTCTAAACCTGCAGGACTATGCTCAGGAAGGCATTTGGGAGAAGGACCTAGTGGGATGCTGGTCCCCGGGGGAGGGGTCTGAATCCACCAGCCTCTCAGCCTGGGGCCTCCCCTTTCTAATGGGCTCCACAAGGTGCAGGTGGGACCGTGAGACTTGGTGCTTGTTCGTTATTCTGACATTCGCGATCCCAGGCCCTCAGCCCAGCAGGTCCCGCTTTGTCTGTAAAATTCCTGACACACACAGCAGGTCTGTAGGGACAGCCACTGGCTTTTCAACAATAACTTTTTGTTGCGGCGGGGGGAAGCAGGAGTGACCCCAGATTGAGGGAGGCGGTGGGAAGCTATCCCTTCCAGGAAGTAGGGGTGTACATGTGAACACTGACCAGCAGGGAAGGCTGCAGGTTTGGGGAGGATCCCCGCCATGGCCTAGAATGCCAGGGAAAGAGGGGGGATGGAGACAGGGCCCTGCAGCCCAAGATCTTTCCGGATGGCACCCCTATTGGCCTGTTTCTCACCCCAGTAGCATCTGGTGGCTTTGGGGAGGGGCTAGTTTTCCGGAATCTCTTGACACAAATCCTGCCTTCTTCACTCCCCCGCACACACAGTCCTGCATTCAGAACTGTGTTTACGGTTGAAAACCCCAAGTGGACGGGGCCAGATGAAAGTGCCAGCCACCCGGCGGTGAACTCCTGGGTGTTTTCCTTCTAGCAAGGAGCAAGCTGGGGCAGGCGGGGAGTGGGGAGGCGGGCCTGCGCCTGCCAGGTGGGCAGGGAAGGTGTACACAAAGGCCAGAACTTAGGATCAGCCCCGGGGCAGCCGGCCAGGTCAGGAGAGTGGATTTCCTAAATTAACAGACCTGGAACCCCGCCAAGGCCCAGGCTGGGGTTTCTGCCTCAGTTGATTTCCAATTATAGCTGCACCTGGGAGGGCTTCCCTATAAACCCAGAGGGCCGGTGTAGCTCAGGGCTGTCCAGGCTCCTGGAAGAGCAACACGTCGATGAGAAACAAAATCGAGCCTGTGGTTTTGCTGCATTTCTGTTATCCACAGTGACTCCCCAGGAAGGAGGGCATGCGCGGGGCCAGGATTGCAGCCATGTGGCCTGAGTATCCCCGGGTGCCCTGGAGGGGCTGTGGGTACCCTGGTGACCGGCCTGAGCCCTGACCTCTCCTCCCAGGTTCGGAAGGGCTTTCTCGGGAGCAGCACCATCTTCCCAGGTCCAGGATCTGCTGATGCAGGAGGCTCACACTCCAGTTGTGGATGTGGAGGCCAACCAGGACCAAGGCTCGAGCCACACTTGGGCCCTGCGGGTGAAGCTGGGCCTCCTGGGAACCTCCTGGGCCTCACATGGAGGTCAAGGGTGTTGGGGGCAGCTCGGGCAAGGGGGTGCTGGGCGCGAAGCAAGCAAGCTCTCCTCTTCAGAGCAGTGCTGGGCTCCGAGGGTGCAGCAGACCAGGAGCAGGGCCCCGGGTGGAGGTGTTCCTGGAGGCCAGAGATAGCATGCTTCCTCTCACCCTGGTCCAGGGGCTGAGTCGGGGTCAGGGGGCAGCACTGGCAGGGGGCAGCCGCTCAGGAAGTGTCCTGGCTCTTCAGCTACCAGGGCTGGCTGCTGCTTGGGCTGTGAATCCTGTTGGCAGGAGCCACCTCCAGGGGCATCCCAGGGGTCCCGTCCCGCCTGGTGGAGGGCTCTCCGGAAACTCCAAGAGGTTTCTGGCTCACTGATACTGCCAGGTGGGCAGTGCCAAGATGTGAGCATCACAGGCACCTGCCAGCCTCAGGGGTTGGACAGCTGGGGACATGAGTGAGATCGTCGGAGCCACTTTCCTGTGACCCCCACGACAAGACTGGGAGGAACTGGTGGTCAGGGAGAGGCCGAGGCTGGAGACTCTTGAGAGGGACCCCAGAGAAATGAGGGTGAGGGGCTGAATGGGATGCAGGCAGGAGGGGACCACTGGGGGCATTCACATCACATCTTGGTGAGACCTGAGGACTCTGACAGGTAAGCAGCCTCCAGTAAGTCGCCAGGTGGCAGGCAGTGTCCACATTGTCTCATGACGTAGGAATCACATTTGTGGAAACACCTGTGTGTAATTGTCTTGAGGTCCAAGGCCTCCCCTTCTCTGCTGGAGGCTGTTCCCTCAGGGGCCTCCTGACTGCACCTCCAGACTTGCCTCTCAGGACAGACACAGGGCCCCAGCTTCTGCTTCTCATTCAGCCTGTGGGCCATGGATGCATCAGGTGGCCACTGGGTGCTCGTCAGAGGATGTGGGTGCAACACCTGCCATCGTCTCTTCCGAGGCTAACAGAGGTCAAGGTTGATGGGCTCTCACAGGCAAGCAGGAGTTTCAGGGGCAGGTCAGGGTTGAGTGGACAACACAGGAGGCAGCAGGGGAGGGCCACCGAGTGGGCAGGGGCTGGAGAAACCCACATGGAGGACCAAGAGACCACAGAAGGTCCAGCCCATCATGCCTCCCCAGGGGAAGTTGACAAAGAAGCTAGTTATTAAAGATTAAAATAAGTACCCTAGCTTCATTTGTCCATTTTAATTGAAATAATACTCAGAAAATAGATATTCTTGCACACATGGAATAAATGTAATGCCTGAAGTGTGCATTAACTTTTGGCCCCTTGTGGCTTTGGTACCAAAGGACCCTTGCTAACACAGACAAGCACATCACACAGTCTCAATTCCTGCTGGGCCTTAGCTCTTCAGCACTCAGGGAGTCAGGAAGAGCAATGAAACCGTATTCTGGTTCTGTTCACGTTTCTCTCTTTCTATGTTGCTCAGCTTTTCCTGTTTGCTTTTATTTTCCTACGTATAGACGAGCGACCATGGTAATTGTCTCCGAGGTGCTGTGCACAGCCATAGCCTCAGAAGGTCCCTAAGTTCACACCAGCATTGCCACTGATTGTCAACCCCAGTTTGGGCTTCTTAGAAGGAGCCTGTGTGTGCACAGTGATGGAAGTGGGGCTGGACCTGGAGCAGGAAGCTCATGAATTGAATGTGGCCAGAATTTATCCAGCCAGAAAGTTCAGCAGGAGGGCAGTTATGCTGTGCAAGCCTCCTGCTGTAAGACCTGTGCTCACAGAGTTCTATTCATTTGTTTCACTTAATACCTCACAGCTGAAAGGCTCTTATAACAACTGATGAGCCTGGTGGAGCTTTTAAAAAAGTCTCTACTTTATTGCCTTACCACAATCAAGGGAAAGCATTTCCAGGGTAAAATCAGGAAGGTTGCTTTAACTAAAATACATTGCTTTAGACTACAAAGAGAAGGAAATGGCAACCCACTCCAGTGTTCTTGCCTGGAGAATCCCCGGGATGGGGGAGCCTGGTGGGCTGCCGTCTATGGGGTCACACAGAGTTGGACACGACTGAAGTGACTTAGCAGCAGCAGCAGACTACAAAAGGCAAGTTTTTCTAGGATGCTTGGGCGTACATGTGTGCTAAGTCGTGTCAGTCATGTCCGATTCTTTGTGATCCCATGGACTATAGTCAACCAAGTTTCTCTGTCCATGGGATTCTTCAGACAAGAGTACTGGAGTCGGTTGCTGTTTCCTTCCCCAAGAGTGCTCATATAAACACGAAATTTTGTTGAAACATAATAGCAACTGCTCTCTAGCACTTAAACATGCAGGTCGTCTATCCACATTCATCTGCCTATCCATCCATCCACCCATGCAGGGCTTATTGAGCATCTCCTCTAGGCTGAACCACAAACTGCCGCGATGCAGACAGGGGTACATGTGTGCTCAGTCGCTCGGTCATGCCCACGCTCTGCAGCCCCGAGGGCTATAGCCCCCCAAGCTCCTCTGTCCATCGGATTCTCCAGGCAAGAATATTGGAGTGGCTTGCCATGTCCTCCTCCAGGGCACCTTCCTGATGCTAGGACTGAACCCACATCTCTTGTGTCTCCTGCATCTGGCAGATGGGTTCTTTACCTGGGAAGACCCTCCCCGCCAGATGATGCTCCACAATTTGGTTGACCATGAGATAAACACTGAGGTAGGGGATAAGCAACAAACAAACAACAACAAACTGTGGGAAATTCTTCGAGAGATGGGAATTCCAGACCACCTGACCTGCCTCCTGAAAACCTGTATGCAGGTCAAGAAGCAACAGTTAGAACCGGATATGGAACAACAGACTGGTTCCAAATTGGGAAACGAGTACGTCAAGCTTGTATATTGTCACCCTGCTTATTTAACTTATATGCAGAATACATCATGGGAAATGCCAGGCTGGATGAAGCACAAACTGGAATCAAGATTGCCCAGAGAAATACCAACAACCTCAGATATGCAAATGACACCCTTATGGTAGAGAGCAAAGAGGAACTAAAGAGCCTCTTGATGAAGGTGAAAAAGGAGAGAGAAAAAACTGGCTTAGAACTCAACACTGAAAAAACTAAGATCATAGCATCCGGATCCATCACTTCATGGCAACTAAATGGGGAAAAAATGGAAACAGTGGCAGACTTTATTTTCTTGGGCTCCAAAATCACTGTGGACAGTGACTGGAGCCATGAAATTAAAAGACACTTGTTCCTTGGAAGGAAAGCTATGACAAACCTAGGCAGCGTATTCAAAAGCAGAGACATCACTTTGCTGACAAAGGTCCATATAGTCAAAGCTGTGGTTTTTCCAATAGTCATGTACAGATGTGAGAGTTGGATCATAAAGAAGGCTGAACAGCAAAGAACTGATGTTTTCGAACTGTGGTGCTGGAGAAGACTTTTAAGAGTCCCTTAGACCGCAAGGAAATCAAACCAGTCAATCCTAAAGGAAATCAACCCTGAATATTCATTGGAAGGACTGAGGCTGAAGCTCCAATACTTCAGCCACCTAATGGGAAGAGCCAACTCACTGGAAAAGACCCTGATGCTGGGAAAGATTGAAGGCAGGAGGAGAAGGGGGTGACAGAAGATGAGATGGTTTGATGGACATGAGTTTGAGCAAGCTCTGGGAGATGGTGAAGGACAGGGAAGCCTGGCGTGCTGCAGTCCATGGGGTTGCAGAGAGTCAGACAGGACTTAGCAACTGAACAACAGCAACGGGAGTAAGCTGTGGGTGCTGTTGGGTATCGTGTGTGGGGAGATCAGAAAGGCTGCCCTGGACCCAGAGAAGGGAGGACGCCCTGCAAAGGCAGAGAGCAAGGAGGAGGGCCTGCAGCTCTGGGTCGGTACTCTAGCCTCGTGTCTTAGCAGTGGACTGTGAGCCATCTCCTGCACTGTGTTTCAGGAAGTGGTAGTGCTCTCGCTCTATGCCCAGGGACCCCTGTGCAGGTCTCCCCCCAGCTCACTGTCCTCTGTCCTTTGCTTAGCAATGTTGGGAAGATGACCCTCCCAGCCCACCCTTCCCCCACCCCCAACAAGCCGCCCCATGCCCGCCCCTGCCAGTCCAGCTTCTGCTGTGCCTGGACCCCTGGAAGGTGGTCCTTGGCCACAGCAGTTCAGTTCAACAGCACAACCAAATCAGGGATCCAGTAGACCATTTGTGGACACAGACCCTGGAATCCCAACCACACCAGCCAAATGAGAGACACTGATTTGATGTAAGAGACCTGTTAAGTAGAGGAAATTGAAGGAAAGAATCCATTGGCACCAGAATCATTAGCTTCTAAATCAGCACCAGCAGGAGTCAGCAAGAGGGAGCTGAGGCACTGCTGTTACTATTCACCCCGAGGGAGCCTCAGCTGGCTTCCAGTCCAGGATGTTATCCTGGTAAATTAGGCAGCTCCCACCTGGGTGGCAGAAGCCTCCGGGGTCTCCTGACAGTGGCCTGAAGGGGAGGGGGCAGCGAAGGCAGGGCCCAGACACCCGTATGTCCAGCCTGCTGCCCTGGTGCCTCCCTTTGAGGCCTGGAGCCCAGACAACGAAGAGGGGTTCCTAGGGCAGGGAGAGGTAGAGGTGTGCACTCGGGCTCTCAAGATCCCCGGGCTTCACCAAGTTGAGGGGAGGGAGTCAGGGCCCCCAGTCACCAAGTGTGGACCCGCGTGCACAGGAACAGCGGAGGCGGGGTTAGAAATGATCAGACTCTCGTGTGTGGTCAGAACAGTGGCTGATAGTTCTGGTTCACCGCACTGACTCTTATGTTCTTATTGTTGAGACTGCACTTAAAAAAGCAAGCATCTTTATAGGGTGCAATTAATTCACGGCAAATCCCACTCGTTTCCAGCGTGTAGGTGGCGAGTTGGATGGTCTGCACCACACAGCATCTACCCAAGCACACAGAACCTCCACCTTCAAGAGGCCTTCCCGCACCCCTTCCTTACCGTGCCTCATCACAGTGCCCCTTCATCACAGCACCCCTTCATCATCTAGCCCCTCCTCACTGTGTCCATGGCCTGTTGGTCACTGCAGATATGCAATTGTGGGTTCTGGCTCCCCAAGCAACCCCACAGCCATCCCCACACCAGCCATGAGCCCAGAGAAAGGAAGGCTCAGTTCAGTTCAGTTCAGTCGCTCAGTCGTGTCCGACTCTCTGCGACCCCATGAATTGCAGCACGCCAGGCCTCCCTGTCCATCACCAACTCCCGGAGTTCACTCAGACTCATGTCCATTGAGTCCATGATGCCATCCAGCCATCTCATCCTCGGTTGTCCCCTTCTCCTCCTGCCCCCAATCCCTCCCAGCATCAAAGTTTTTTCCAATGAGTCAACTCTTCGCATGAGGTGGCCAAAGTACTGGAGCTTCAGCTTTAGCATCAGTCCTTCCAAAGAAATCCCAGGATTGATCTCCTTCAGAATGGACTGGTTGGATCTCCTTGCAGTCCAAGGCACTCTCAAGAGCCTTCTCCAACACCACAGTTCAAAAGCATCAATTCTTTGGCGCTCAGCCTCCTTCACAGTCCAACTCTCACATCCATACATGACCACTGGAAAAACCATAGCCTTGACTAGACGGACCTTAGTCAGCAAAGTAATGTCTCTGCTTTTGAATATACTATCTAGGTTGGTCATAACTTTTCTTCCAAGGAGTAAGCGTCTTTTAATTTCATGGCTGCAGTCACCATCTGCAGTGATTTTGGAGCCCCAAAAAATAAAGTCTGACACTGTTTCTACTGTTTCCCCATCTATTTCCCATGAAGTGATGGGACCAGATGCCATGATCTTCATTTTCTGAATGTCGAGCTTTAAACCAACTTTTTCACTCTCCTCTTTCACTTTCATCAAGAGGCTTTTTAGTTCCTCTTCACTTTCTGCCATAAGGGTGGTGTCATCTGCATATCTGAGGTCATTGATATTTCTCCCGGCAATCTTGATTCCAGCTTGTGTTTCTTCCAGTCCAGTGTTTCTCATGATATACTCTGCATAGAAGTTAAATAAGCAGGGTGACAACACACAGCCTTGACGTACTCCTTTTCCTATTTGGAACCAGCCTGTTGTTCCATGTCCAGTTCTAACTGTTGCTTCCTGACCTGCATACAGATTTCTCAAGAGGCGGGTCAGGTGGTCTGGTATTCCCATCTCTTTCAGAATTTTCCACAGTTTGTTGTGATCCACACAGTCAAAGGCTTTGGCATAGTCAATAAAGCAGAAATAGATGTTTTTCTGGAACTCTCTTGCTTTTTCCATGATCCAGCGATGTTGGCAATTTGATCTCTGTTTCCTCTGCCTTTTCTAAAACCAGCTTGAACATCTGGAAGTTCACGGTTCACGTATTGCTGAAGCCTGGCTTGGAGAATTTTGAGCATTACTTTACTAGTGTGTGAGATGAGTACAATTGTGCAGTGGTTTGAGCATTCTTTGGCATTGCCTTTCTTTGGGATCGGAATGAAAACTGACCTTTTCCAATCCTGTGGCCACTGCTGAATTTTCCAAATTTGCTGGCATATTGAGTGCTGCACTTTCACAGCATCATCTTTCAGGATTTGAAATAGCTCCACTGGAATTTCATCACCTCCACTAGCTTTCTTTGTAGTGATGCTTTCTAAGGTCCACTTAACTTCACATTCCAGGATGTCTGGCTCTAGATGAGTGATCACACCATCCTGATTATCTTGGTCGTGAAGATCTTTTTTGTACTGTTCTTCTGTGTATTCTTGCCACCTCTTCTTAATATCTTCTGCTTCTGTTAGGTCCATTCCATTTCTGTCCTTTATCGGCAGGAGGGAAATGTCAAGGAAGCCTGAGGACATTTCCCAGGCTCCCTGGACAGACGGTGACTGCAGAGAGCCCGGCTCCGGCATAATCCCCTCCTCAACAGAGCGCCGCGTCCTGAGCCATGTGGAACCCTCACCCAGAAGGGGGATGAATGGGTGTCCGGCAGGGAAGCAAGCCCAGCCTGCGGGGTGGGCAGTCTGGTCCCAGCAGGCGAGGACACTGTGGGGATGTCTCTCTCCTTGGAGAATGGAGGTTCTGGTGATGAGAAGCCTCAGCCCTGTAAGCCGGCAGCTGGCGGAAACCACAAGGGCAAAGAGAAACCTCTGCGGGTTTCCTCAGGCACCTGTGTTTGGGGACTGGAGCCTTTGTGCAGGGTGAGTGGAGGGCCAAGTGGCCCGGACTCAGCCTCACTCGTGCACTCGCTTCATTTCACCCCCCCGAGTCGGAATTTGGCACTTAAGGGACCCCACTTGACTCACTGAGCCAGTGGAGGCTCAGAGAGGTTGAGCAGCTTGCCTGAGGTCACACAGACAGAGGTGGCAGAGCCTCAGCCCACCAAACCAGGTCTGTTTCTCTTTCTGCCAGGGGTCCTGGGGGCACAGGAAGGGGCTGGGGTGGCTGGGGCAGGGTAGGTCCGAGGGCCAAGTCAGTTCAACGTAGACTTGGTTTCACCTAACTTCTGGGGTCCCATGAGAGCCAGATAGCTGTTCCCGGGGCCAGATGAGGCTTAGGAGTTGGGGTGATGGAGTCGGCCTCCCCCGGCCTCCCTTGGTGGGTCTTTGCCGTGACCCTCCCCACCCCCAGCCCTTTGAAGATTTGGGAGTGTTTGGTCCCAGTGTATCCTAGTCCCTCTTGTTCAGATGAGGCACCACCTCCCCTGATGCCTGACACCCGGGACTCCCAAGACCCCTGAGGATGAAGGGGCGAGAGGACCCCCAGCAGGTGGGTGGTGTTTGCTTGTTTGCTGTGAGCATCCTTGTCTCAGTCCAGCCACTGTGAACACGTGGGTGCAGCCGGGCTAGGGCCAGAGGTGGATGGTGCCAGGGCGGGTGGGGGCAGTGCTGGAGGGGAGGTGCCCCCACATCCAGTCTGGCTGCCCCCGCGTCGAGTCCCAGCATGAAGCCAGGAGCTTGTAAACTTGTTTCCTTCCTGTCGGACTCAGGGGCTTGTTCTGCCAGTTTGAGAACAGTCATTTTTCATACTCTTCCCGTTGTTCAGGGATGGGCGCTGGAGAAGGTGACCCGGTGAAGGTTCCCCTGGGTCAGCCAGGAGTCCCCTGAGGCCACGGGGACGGAGGGAGGTCACAGCCTCATGGGCCAAGCCAGAGCCCCTGTCCCCGTCTGGCTCATCCCTGTGGGGTTAAGCTACACGTCATGTGAAACAGAGTCGCTTGGAATTTCCCCATGTGTATGCGTGTCCCAGCCTGTCCTTGCTCCAAAGAGAGGAGCTGGGTCAGTGTCCTAGTCTTGACGGTCCTTTTAGAGACTCTGGAGGTGGTGGCATCGCCAACTGAGACAGGCAGCCGCTCGCGGGGATGTGCGGAGCTGCCCCAGGCGTGGGGGGACTGCCGCCGTGCACCCCGATTCTGAGCACAGCCTTGGCTTCCTTGGCTGATGCTGCAGGAGCCCGAGTCCTGCCGGGGTGTCTGTCCAGTCTGTCCATCTGTCTGGTGCTGCTGTCTCATCGCCACCCAGCACCTCCTTCCTCCAAGACCACAGTCATGGTCTCAGCTCATCCAGGCCGAGTGGGACCAGCAGGCACTCTGTCCCCTGCAGGCGGCTGTACTCAGAGCAGCCCGGCCGAGACCTGTGGCCTGGCGCGAACGTCTTCCCCTCAGGTCTGAGCCGGGGGCACAGGGGTCCCCACCTGCCTCTCCTCAGGGCCTTGCATGGGGTGGATGTACGTGGGAGGGTTTTAAACTTGGAACCCATAGGGACTGAGGTTACTGGGGACACCCGGGCAGTTACTATCCAGCCACAGGGAGCAAACCCGCCTCTGCTCCGAAGGAGTGTGTTTGCTTTGAGGAAACTTAAAGCAGTCTGTGACCATGAGGATCTCGGTTACAGGGCCCACTCTACTGCCCCTTGATTGGCTTGTTTGGCTGCACCACGTGGCATGGGCGATCCTAGTTCCCCCGAGCAGAAATGGAATGGAATCCATCGCCCCTCTGGTGGAGCTCAGAGTCTTACCCACAGAACCACCAGGGACGCCCACACACTTCTCTCTCTACCCTAATGTGGCTATTACTCCCTCTGTGGGTGAGGTGGGGGTCCTTCAAAGCAAACTGTCCCTGTGAGGGAAGGATCTGGGTCCCAGGTGCGGTTCCATCATTTACAAGCTGTGGGACTCTGGGCAGATAATTTAATCATTTCTGCACCATGGCTGGCTCATTAGTAAAACTACGATATGAATAGGACGCACTCAGAATGCAAGGATTAAAGTGCTTACAACAGTGCTTGGCGCCCAGTAAATGCTAATGAATGCAGGCTATTTGCAATTTGGGGAATTGTTTCCAATTATGAAAAAATTAGAAAATAAAAGAAACATACAAAGAGGAAATAAAAATCATAAATCACCCATTTTGGTGCATTCTCTTTGTGCTCTACTTGTACAGACATAGATATCTTTGAATTGCAGTTAGGATAGCAGCGTTTACATGCTGCTCATGGTTTATCTTCTTCCTTCCCTGTGGCCTTAATTAGTCTCAGATCACATTCTTTTTAATGGATCTGAACTATTTCACAGTACGGATATGCCATAATTAAATCAGCCAGTGCCCTAGTATCTGACCTTCAGGTCGGCTCCCAATTGTCACTATTATAAGTACTGTGCAGTGATCATTGTTATGCCTGTTTGATGATGTCTTTGTAAAGTCCAGAAAGTGAAGTTATGAGCGTTGAAGGGCGGGAGAAAGTGTGTGAGGAACACCTGCACTGGCACTGGTCCTTTACACCCAGACGTGACTTTTGATTTAGTTTCAGGTGAGAACGAAGCCTGGTTGTGAATACTGGGTGTTCCCGCTGCACTGAGATCACCCTGTCCTCAGCCAGTCCTCTGCCTACTGCCTGCCGGCCGTGCATGCAGCCATTCAGATGTGATGGCTAGAACACACCTGCCAGCCCTCCTGGGCAGCTGAGACACAGCCTGGGGCCGGTGAGGGCTGGATGTTCATACTCCCTCGTAGACCCATGAGGAGGGCACCTGCCTGACTCCTTCCTGTCTTGTATCACCAGAATTTGCTGAAAATCTTTGGTTTGTGGGGTTTCCCAGATGGTGCTAGTGGTGAAGAATCCACCTGCCAATGCAGGAGGCATAAGAGACTTGGGTTTGATGCCTGGGTCGGGAAGATCCCCTGGAGGGCAGGACAACCCACTCCAGTATTCTTGCCTGGAGAATCCCATGGACAAAGGAACCTGGCAGGCTACTGTCCATGGTGTCACAGAGCTGGACACGACTGAAGCGGCTGATGCTCTTTGTTTACGATTTGTTTTGGGTTTTCCTTCTCGTCTGGACTTCTGCAGTTGGCACCTGAAGAAATGGGTCACTTCTGAACTGTGTGACTCAGCCCAGGTCCCCACAACCCACAGGCCCTGGTTCCTCCAGCTGTGCTGAGAGCCTGGCCTGTGGCAGGGTGCTGCTGGTGGGCTCCCAGCGGCTGCTGACCGCGGCTCCATGAGACCGGTGGAAGCCATGTTCTTTGTTTTGGGCAGAGGGGTCCCTTTCAAGCTGTCTTCTGGGAGCCAGAGGTCTGAGCCCCCAGGCTGGTATGTCGGGGTCACGGCAGGGCCTTGGTGATACCTGGAGGTCATCTCGTCTCCTAAGAACAGTCATCCAACCAGGGCTCTAAATAGACTCCCCCATCCTGCCCCCACCATGGGCTCCATGACTCCACCAGGCCCCGAGGCCACTGCCTTCCGACTGAAGTTCCCCGCCTCCAAGCCTCGGGGCCATAGCCCCACACACCTGGACGACTTGAGCTGAGTGAGGAGACACGCACCTGCCTCCAAGTGCATTTAAAGCCTAATTGTAGGGGCATTAAAAACCGTTTGACGCCCAGCTGTGTCCCTCAGCAGACCTGCCAGGGAGGCTGGGGAGGAGGGACCTGCGTTTTCTGACGCGGGATGCTGGTTTTCCACTCTCCTCTCTTGGGTGCAGCTGTGACTTGGCTGCATCTGCATTGAGCTCAATATTATGTCTTTGTAACATTTTTGATCTTCATTAATTATAGCTCAGAAAAGCTGACAAAGGCAACCTGTCTCTTTAATGTAAACAAGATTAATTGCACGGTTCCTGCAGAAAGTGAACTACCAGCAGTTTAACAAAAAATATTTGTCTTTAGAGCAGCCTTTGGATGAAAAAAGAGAAAAAAAAAGATGAGAACTGTTGCAGGAAGTGCCGAAGCTGCCAAGTGAGCGTGCCCGCAAGCCTCGCCCTCATTATGAGCCTAAAGCGCACACGCCCGCACTTTCATCCTCCTCCAGGCCCCGGACGAGGCCCTGCACACGGCCGCGGCTCTGCAGCCTGGAATGCGGCCTGGTTGTTTGAAGATGGGGTTTACACCCGACACCTTTCCTCAAGCACCTCGTCCAGACTCGCCTGCTCTCGCATCAGCCGCAGACCGACAGCCTGGGTGCTTCATCTTATAACGACCACATAATCCAAGATAAACACACATGGGATCGCTATCACTTTCATTAATAACCGTGAAATGTTCCTTCCTTCAGCAGGTACAAAACCCAAACCGGCAAATGCGCTCCGTGGGCCGAGGCTGAGGCTCATGGGGGCGAGGGTGCACCTAGGGCAGGGGGCACGGGGGCAGCCAGAGGACATCTCTCGGCTGCTCTGTGGCTCTAGGACCCTGGCTGGGAGGCAGAGGGCTGAACCGGGCACATCCCTCTCAGCTCATCACCCTCCAGCCAAGAGGCTCCTGTAGTCCACCCCCCGGGGCCCTCAGCTGCCTTCTGCTGGAAGCCCCGGGATAGAGCCCTGGATGAAGGCTGCGGACCCAGATGTTGCGAGCTTCAGGCCAATCAGAAAGACCAGTGGGGTGGGGGTGGCAGTGCAGACTCATGGCTGAGAGAAGGCGGAGGGCTGAGGGCAAGACGACGCTGATGAACTCCCCACCCCATCCCAGGGAGCGCCTCTGGCTGGACAGCGGACACCAAGCTCAGAAAGTGGGAGAAGCAGCAGAGGCTGCGCCCAGCCATGGAGTCCTGGCTGAGAACATGCTGGACTCAGGCCTAATGGAGTGTGTGTTGGGCTGGGGAGTATGGGGGGTATGCAGCCAGGCCAGCAAGGGCATCTGGAGGCTGTGTCTGGGCGGACAGGCCCTGGTCGGGCCCTGGTCTGCGGTCCCGGCCCCCACGTGGCCAGCGGGTGACGCAGCAGGCGCCCTGGGGCTGGGCTTGGGGTTGGCTCATGCTTTCCCAGGGAGGAGGGGCTGAGGGGGAAGCGGGACTTTCCAAGTTTAGACACCAGTCTGGAAAGGCGACACCAGACTTCCCATGGGCAGAGGTGAGGAGAGTCCAAGAAGGTGGCCCGGGTGAGAGTAGCTGGACAAGTGGTCACCACATGGCCATGGGGGGGGCCTTTAGATTGTCACAACCAGAGTGTTGCATTGCTCAGTTTTCTGCTTTTCTGGGATAAAATGACTCAAGCTATGAGATTTCCAGGGACCCTGGTTCCATGGAAGTCACTGGGTCGAGGGCCGTCTGGGAACTTGGCCCGGGAAGTGCAGGAGTGTGCGGGTGAGGCTGTACCCACTGTGTTCTGTGTGGTCATGAAAGCCTGGCACAGAGGGCAAGGGAGATGGGGACCACTCGGGCAGAGAGGGGACATCCAGCGGCTGAGAGTCAGGCTTTGCTGCAGGGCTCAGCCCAGGGTGCAGGCCCTCACAGCACCTGCTCACAACGTCTCCGTGAGACCAGAGACTGAGCCGTGGCCAGCAGGGCTCCTCCGCTCCACGTGGGCCCACAAGCTGTGTCTCGCTCCCAGGAAGGATGCCAGTCTGCCCCGTGAACTGATTCCACACAGCACTCACGGAGGGGCAGGCAGCCGAGGACGCTCTGTCCCAGGGAGCAGATGGGGGGTTTCACTGGTGTGTGTGTGGGGGGTGCAGGTCTCCTAATCCCTCAGAACTGAGTGTGGGCCCACTGCTTCCATGAGAGGTCCTTGTGCTGGGGATGGACCAGGGGAGGGGCCCTGTGTCAAGGGCATTGGGTCAGATCTAACATTCCAAGCTGATGTTTGGAAGAAGGACCACAGCTGTGTCTCAGGTTGGCGCTGGGGAGAAGGCAGGAGGAGGGGAGCAGCCTCGAGGTGTGCCTTCCTCCACCTGCCCTGCTCGAGTCCAGCAGTTTGTAAAACCCCGGAGAGGTTTTCCTCCCCATGCCGACTCTTCCCACAGAGCACAGAAGGGAAACCCACAGAGAGGACAGATGGAAAGGTGAACTTGCCAGGGGCCGCGTGGGTCACATCTGGACCACCCCCCACCTCTGCTCGGGGCCTTGGTGCGGCTGCCAGCACTCTGCCCACCCTGCGGGAGCTGTACTCCCATCACATTTCACCTCTTAACCCAAGTTCTTGCGAAAATCTCATGAAACAGGTGCTGTTCTGTTGTGTCCACCTTATGGATAAGCTAGTGGTAAAGGAGGTCAGGTCACTGTCTACATTCACACAACCAGTAAGTGATGAAGGAGCTTAAACCAGAGCTCCCACCCAAGGCCCACACCCTCCCTGCGGCCACCACCCCGCCTCCCCACCTGGCATAACATCACCGCACATATGCCCAGGCTAACACACTACCAACTCGTCCAAGAGACGGGGCAGACACTGACTGCAAATCAGTTCCAAGACCCTCTGTCTTTACAGTCATGATGAAGACACCCCAACATAGTTCCAGGGTAAGGAAGGTTCCACCCAGGATGCCGAGCAGAGCGGACACCTTGTCCTTGCTCCTGCAGCGGTTTCTGCAGCAGCAACCCATCAAGCAAAACCAAATGCTGCAGCTACACTGGCCAGTCCACAGGCCCACGTCCAGCCCGGAAGATCCCCAGGCCCTCAGAGCTCTAACTTAGGCCCCCAGGACTCACACACAGAGATGCTGCTGAGTTTGGGAAACTGCCCCAGGTGGCTTTAAGTTGTGTCTTTAGTTTTAATTTGGGCAAATGGGAAGTGCCCAAATCAGCAGAGAGACCTTCAGGATCTCCAAGTTCATTCAAGGGGATGTTTGTAGGTGTTATGAGAAATATTCAGTGTGCTTTTAAAGGCCACTCACAATCTGCTCCTAGGCTGCCCAGGGCAGACATGCTTAACTTTTTAAAGATTTTCATTATAGGAATTACAAGGGACATTTAAAAAGCTAAGTGTTTTGATATACGTATACCCATGGCTGACTCATGTTGATGTACGGCAGAAAGACAACATTGTAAAACAATTATCCTTCAATTAAAAAAAATAAAAAACTTCATTGTTTTGTTTTGAGATAATTGTAGATTCACCCACAGTTGTGAGAAATAACGGACAGACCCACATGCCCTCACCCCAGGGGTCTCATTGTGCAAGTTTGTAATCAAGTGTCTCCGAGGGTCGGGGTACAGAAGAGCTACGAGAGAACTTTTCTAGCGATTCTTCATAACACTCTGTGGATGGTGAGAATGAGTTGCCATTTCAGCAGGAGAATGAACCTGGGCTCTTGGGATGTTGTGACCGGTGCAGGGTGATTCCCAGGCCCAGGGTATCACAGGGGTGCCTGTTGCCAACCTGCCACCTGCAAACAGGGGGCCCTCCATTCAGTTCTGCCTGAAAAGACGTGGGCAAAAGGCAGATGGAAGGAGGCCTGCACCGGCTGGACTAGCCGCAGGCTGGGCACAGCAGAGTCCAGCTGCACTCCAGCCCCGGCTGGTCCTGCACTTGCCTCCCCACTGCTTTCTCGCCGTGCGCTGGGGTGGCTGAGCCTGGCCTTGTCCAGGACAACAGCCCCTCTCCACACAGCCACTGAGCACTTGAGCATGGCTGGTGCGATCGGGAAACTGAGCCTTTGATGTTGTTGTTCAGTCGCCAAGTCATATCCAACGATTTGCAACCCCATGGACTGCAGCACGCCGGACTTCCCTGTCCCTCACCATCTCCTGGAGCCTTGGATGTTAATTAGCTTTAGTCACTGGAAATGAACAGTCCGCTTTGGCTAGGGGCAACCCCACCAAGCGGACGAAGACAGCCCTTCGGTCTCTCTGCTTCCCAGATGTTTTGATTAAGCATCTGGGCTTGTCCAGGAGGCCATCTACCTCCCTGTCAGATGGGCCAGGAGCTTCAGTTCCCAGGAAGCCAAGGCTCCAAGTGGGCCATGACTTTTCTGTGGGCCCATTGGCGATGCTGTGCCCCAGCTGGATGCACCCCCGGGTCACATGACCAACCCACCACCGATTCACTCATCCTTCCCCTAAACGGAGTGTGAAACCCAAAGTATGGGAAATGGAAGTTCACATTCTGAACAGCAAGGCAGACACTTTTGGGGGGAAAAATCCCATGGTAACCAGAGCCTGAAACTTTGACAAGTAAGAGACTCCTATTTAAAGAACCAAGTTTCTAGGAACAAAAGGAACAGCAAATAGCAAACGAAGTCTAGGAAGAAAAAAGCGACGAGACAAATCCAGACGAAAGCTCAGAAAACTCTGCACTTGATGCCGTTTGTCAGGTGAACCCTCTGCCATGGGGCGGGGGGGTGATGTCCCTGCCCGGAGTTGGGGCTTCTCTGGGGAGACCCAGTCCTCCATCAAAGCCCCAAACTGTAGGCAACTCCATGTACCAGGGAGCATCACAAAAACACATTTAGCAGCATGTTTAGACGAAGCGATAACTCGTTCATTCTAATTAAATCCTACAAAGTTCAGCTTAGTATTTAAAATGTATTTTTTCCCCACAGTCTGAGGCTTTTTGTCCTCAATTACACGGCCTGCTTGTTTCGCACTAACTTCCTAAGAGCTTGCTGCTTATTTCATGTTCCCCTGGAGAGTTAAAATTTGTGTCTCGTGGTGGTGGTGGGGGGTTGGTTTCCCTGCGTCCCCAAGGTCATGGTTCTGTCCTTTAATAACCACAAATGTCCCAGAGGGACTGCGACCAAGGAAGACCTGGGGGCCTCACCCTGCAGCCCGGTTCTGGGCCTCACAGTCGCAGAGGGACATGGTTTCCCTCTTACCTTGGGGTGTCTGTGTTCCCCTTCATCCTCCACTGGGCACCACGGCAGAGCATGGCCTCTGCAGATCCCAGGGTTTATGGTAACAGGTTGATGTCAGAGGGGGTGGCAAGAGCAAGGCCGGGATTTTATCACATCACACGTCAAATTCAGTATCGGCCTTTTGTGTCTCTCAGCCCAGCACCAGCCCCTCTCCCAACCTGCGCCTCTGTACCCGTTCACCCCCACCCCCAGGCAAAGGTTTGTTTCCTAAAAACTGGGAAAACCTGACAGCCTGCTACTGGCAGCCTCAGACCAGTGCTAATTACATTGGGTTATAAAACCCAGGCTCAGGTCACTTATCTGTGCATAATGCTGGGACCCACCATGTACACCAGAAGTGTCACCTGAGCCGCAGATGGACGGGGTTCTGGCTATCAACACACCAAGAGTTCCCATCAGGCTGACTTGCAGGAATCCTCTCCATTTCCTCTGTTCTGCCCCCACTTCCACCTCATGCATATTTAAATTTATTTATTTGTTTTTGGCTGTGCTGGGTCATCGTTGCTATGCAGCCTTTCTCTGGTTATGCTAAACGGGTGTGGAGCACAGACTTTAGGCACATGGGCTTCAGAAGTTGCAGCAAGCCGTTGAAGGCTCATAGTTACAGCTCCTGGGCCCTAGACCACAGGCTCAGTAGTTGTGGTGCATGGGCTTAGTTGCTCTGAGGCAGAGTAGGATCTTCCTGGACCAGGGATTGAACCCGTGTCCCCTGCAGGGGCTTCTCTGGTGGTTCAGCTGGTAAAGAACATGCCAGCCAGTGCAAGAGGTGCAAGAGATGTGGGTTCAATTCCTGGGTAGGAAGATCTGCTGGAGAAGGGAATGGCAACGCACTCCAGAATTCTTGCCTGGAAGATTCCACGGACAGAGGAGCCTGGTGGGCTACAGTCCATGGGATCACAAAGAGTTGGACATGACTGAGCCGGCACACACACGCCCCTGGTTGGCAGGTGGATTCTTATCCACTGTGCCACCAAGAGAGTCCCCATCTCATGTATTAAATTTCAAGAACTCAAAGATGTATCCACATCGAAATGTCTTTGTCATCTCTGTTATTAATGTTTTTTGTTGGATGATCTTTTCAATGAGCTTCCAGACCTCAGGACAAGCTCGTCCCCGGCTGCGCCCCCTGGACGACCCTTTGTGGGTCCCAGGGAGTCCAATGTCCAGCGTCTCTCCGGGTCCCTGTGGAGCCAGAGCCTTGACCTCAGGACACCAGTTGTAGCAGAGCTCAGCACTGCCATCTCTGGTCCATTCCCGCAGAGGGACTCATTTCTCCAGGAGGCACTGGCCCGGCACTTTATGGTGAGGCGTCAGCTTGGCAGGCTCTGTCCATGGGCAGGTGCTTGGGGGTCCTTCCTATCCCTGTGCTGGAGGGGGACTGCAGAGCAGGAGTCCAGGAGCCCACATAGCACAGCTCCTTGTGCCCCTACCCCAGGGTCAGGACACAGAGAGGTGCCAGGCAGAACCATTTCATCAGTGCTGAGCAGATACCAGCCAGTCCCATAGGTCTGAGACCCAGTCCGTGCCATAGTCAGTTGTGGGTTCATATTTCACAGAGAAAACCAGGGGGTGGGGATTAAGAATATCAAAGGTAGACTTTGCTTTTGCTCAGGACTCAGTGCTGCCTGAGGCTGTGGTGAACGTGCTGGAGGCCAGCACACAAGGGTCTGCTGGCTGGGAGGGTAGGGATAGCGGGGGTTGCGGGGAGGGGCCTGCTGTTTGCTGGTCTTCAAAGTTAGTGTTTATGGGTTTCTTGCTTGTCTTTTCATCATTTTTTTTACTATCAAAGAGGCTTATTACAGTCCTGAGCGACAAGTGACTTCCTGATTTTTCCGCCAAACAAGGTGGTTATAAAAGTTGAAAAGGATTAGGCGCTGAGGGTGCAGCAAAAGTGTCTGCAGACAAAGTCGTGCTTTTGATCCTGTAATTGCCTCAATTTTACTTCAAACCAACTTCCTCCCCCCTTTTCCTCAAGGCTTCCAAGGACACAGACACTGGGGAAAACTGTGGATTTCTGTTTTTTCGAAAGTTTAATGTGCGGATTTTCTAGGAGGTAACTTAAGAACCCAAGGGATAAATTCTCTCCATGGAAGCATGTGAGCTAGCGCAGCAACTTCCCTGAGTCAAAGGATGGAGACAGAGATGAATGAGATGGAGTCCCGTCAGAGGAGCCCGCCTGGCAAGTAGGGTGTGCACAGTGGCTCCCACGTGGGGCGAATGTACGGGAGGCTGGGGGCAGCCCTGAGCCCCACACGCGGAGCATCCCAGGTTTGGGTGAAGAGGCCCCAGCCCGGCTTTCTCTCCCTGGGCATCGTACCAAGTGTCCAAGGGAACATCCCTTCTGGATCCCAGGAACCAGCATGGGGGCAAAGCTTCAGTTGGCGTCATGGAAACACGGGTGTCCCAGGTCATAGCAACTAAGTATTGGGTTGCCATTTCCTCCAGGGGACCTTCCCGACCCAGGAATTGAACCCAGGTCTCCTGCACTGCAGGAGGAAATGGCAACCCAATACTTAGTTGCTATGACCTGGGACACCCGTGTTTCCATGACGCCAACTGAAGCTTTGCCCCCATGCTGGGGACTTCACCCCATGCTGGGTGACCCTAAAGCCTGATATTGTGGGTGTTTATCGAAATACCAGCTTTTTAAAGAACACTGAACTCATGACGTGGGAGGGCCTGAAGTGCCAGAGCAACCCAGACTCCAGCTCTGGACACAGCAGTGGACTGAGAGGCTCCCGCTCAGTCTGGCATTCAGGCCACACCACCTCCAAGTGGGTCCCTGGGCCTGCAGCTTCCTACAGGTTAGGGCCTGAGCCTGTGCTCTGCTCAGCATGTGTCTGTAGACCAGCCATCCCAGCATCACCCGTTAGCAGGGTGAACACCCCCTGGCCTGATTCAGAATCTGCCTTTTGATCAAGTTCCCAGGTGACTCAGAGGCACAGGGACACCAGAGGTGGAATGGACTTGACCCCGAGCACCAACCTGTTTTCCAGGGCAGGTCCCCAGTGTTAGACTGAGAAAGCACCATGGGTGTGTATCCCAGACTCTACCTACTACGCTGTGACATACACTATACACACACACAGGAGGAAAGCAAAACGGGAAGTGAAAGACAGAAAAGCAGTATTCACCCCCTAATTGTGCAGAAAGCTCTCTGGTTGTTCAAACTCTGAAAGTGGCTTCCCTCATAGCTCAGTCGGTAAAGAATCTGCCTGCAGTGCAGGAGACCTGGGTTCAATTCCTGGGTCGGGAAGGTCCCCTGGAGGAAATGGCAACCCACTCCAGTATTCTTGCCTGGAAAATTTCATGGACAGAGGAACCCGGCAGGCTACAGTCCACGGAGTCGCAAGAGTCAGACACAACTTAGCGACCAAACCACCACCACCACAGACTCTGAAAACCAAGCTTGTAGCATCATGTGTTGTCTTCAACACATTAAAATAAGTTCAGGAAATGCACTTTGATTTGTTAATGGTTCCAGTAACAGCAGGCTTATTGAACAATAGAAATTTCGTTTTGGGAATAGACTACAAGACTGAACAAATAGGAGTAACAGGTTTGCGAATTCTTTTCTTTCTCTGTGGGAATAACTACTGTTTAGTAAAGCAGATTGACTCATCTGTCTCCTCAGACCACAGGCCATGGGCTTGGTTCAGGAACAGGGCATCTGGCCCCGCAGGCCAAGAGCTGCCAAACCAGCGTCTGAACAAAGGGGTAGGTTTTCCCCCTCTGCCATCTCATGGCTGTGGCAGGACCAGAGTGAGAACTTGATTAAACTGAAAACAAGTGAATTGATAGCACATGGCTGATCTGCCAACGAGTAGTATCTGAGCGCCCTCCAGGAGGGCGAGAAGGGTGACCAGGGGCAAGGTGGCTGGGGAGGGTGAGTGGGGCTCGGCCTCCAGGGTCCTCAGGACCTGAGCCCCAGCAGTGAGCAGGTGCTGCACCATCCACCCTGCAGGCAGCCGCTCCTTGACATACCCAGGATGCGAGGGTGTGTTTGCAGAGGGCCTGTCAGAATCCCCGGGCACACAAAGACCCCAAACACCAGGAGCTGTCCTCCTTGGAGCTGCAAACTTGGCTTCCCTTCATGCTCGTGGTCTGATAGCGTCCTGCAGGGAGGGGCCTGGGCCCTCAGTCCACCCCACCTGCTCCCATGGAGGCCAGCAGGGAGCCAGGGTGCTAGCGTGCAAAGTGACCATTCAGCCACCCTCTTCCTGGGCTGCAGGGTGACAAGCAGCCACTGGTAATCCCCAGGTAATAAGGAGGTGGGGGTCTCACAGTGACGCACATGGGTACACACCACTCCACACGCGTGTGCTGAGTCATGGGCCCCCGAGCTGGGAGCTGTGACTTCCGTTTACAGAGGAAATCAAAGCGGTGAGGAGCCTTCCCAGAATCCATGTGGGGAGCAGAGGGACACTGGGGTCTCTTCTGAGCCCCAGGCCCTCCCATCACTGCTTGTTGTCCAGGAGCCAGGGAGGCAGCTCAGCTCCCAGAGGTGGGGGAGGGGGGGTGCTCTACCAGTTCCGGGAGGTGGCTCAGGATGGAGGACAAGAACTGAGTCTAAAGAAGTGGTTTTCACTAAAACTTCTTACTGTAGAACAGACTCAGACCTCTGGGAAACCTCTGCAGCAAACACTGCAGAGTTGGAGTGTGTCTCATAGCTCGAGTCCCTTCTGTTGAGACCTTCTGTTAGTAGATGTGTTTGTCTCAGCAGATGAGCCAGTGTTGGCGCCTCGTGGTTATTACCAATGTCCATGCTTGATCACCTCTCCCTGCTTTTTCCTGTGGTCCCCTAGCTGTTCTAGGACCCCTCCTGGGAGGTCATCTCATCACATCAGCCCTGGGTGAGCTGCATCCCCGGGAGCTCCAGTTCCTTTATCGGTGGCTGGCTCAGCGAGGGGCTGGAAGGGGCCGACATGCCCATAGCTGACCCAGGGAAGGAGCTCGGTTGGGGGGCAGCTGTGTGGTGACGGGGGGAGTGGACGTTGTCTCTTGTGGGACTGTCCTCACGTTTGCAAGTGGATGAGCCGAGGTGAATGGACACGGCCCAGAGCTCTGCCCAGAGCCTCCCCAAGAGGTCTGGTGGCCTTTCACATCTGAGTCCTTGAAGAACATGCCCTTTCTGATTATTCTTTTTATTAAAAAAATTATTTTTTTTGGCTGTGCTGGGTCTTTGTTGCTGTGCACAGGCTTTCTCTGGTTGTGCCACGTGGAGGCTGTTCTCTAGTTGCAGCGTGTGGGCCTCTCACTGCGGTGGCTTCTCTTGAAGAGCATGCACTCTAGAGCACAGGCTCAGTAGCTATGGGGCACAGGCTTAGCTGGCGCCCAGCACATGGAATCTTCCTGGACCAGGGATGGAACCTATGTCCTCTGCATTGGCAGGCGGGTTCTTAATGACCGGGCCACCAGGGCAGTCCTGACGATTCTTTAAATAGGTGTTACGGTGGGCTCCGTGCTTTCTCACGGGAAGACCCTCTCACTAACACGCGATGTCTGAGCTGAGGGCGGCAGGGCCTTCGGTGTTTGTGAAAGGCCAGGAGGCCTCCCTGGGCTGAGAGGGAGGACCACCTTCTTTTGCTCAGCCTCACTCACACAAGCTAATCACGCTCTTAGCTCTCACTGGATGCAGGCTTCACACTGCACTGCAGGAGTGAATTCTGACCTAGACGGGGTTTAGGGCATCGTGGACCCACACCCTCAAGGAGCCTGTTTCATCCAGGATCTCCAGCCACTGTCGTCCTGTCACCCCAGGCTGCAGGGCACCGTCTTCCCCTCCTGGGGACAGGCGTCTCTGCAGGGCTGCCTGGGGGTCATGACCTCATGTCCAGGGGAGGCCTGCTGGCCTCTGTCTGCTCTGAGAAGAGCTGAGTATCTCCTAGATACACATTACTGGTTTTCAGGATACAGATGGATCCAGGCAGGGTTTAGGAGGTGTGTTTATGGCCTAAAACATACCCGTCCCAGGGCCAGACACCCCTTACACTTCTGCAGTTCCCAACAGTCACCATCTGACTAAGTGGCCAGGCCTCTTCTGTTGTCGTTTAGTCGCCTAGACATGTCCGGCTCTTTGTAACTCCACAGACTATGGCCCACCAGGCTCCTCTGTCCATGGGATTCTCCAAGCAAGAATACTGGAGTGGTTGCCATGCCCTCCTCCAGGGGATCTTCCTGACCTAGGAATCGAACCCACATCTCCTACATTGGCAGGCATGTTCTTTACCCCTGAGCCCCCAGAGAGGCCCAGCTCTCTCCTAAGTCTCATTAAATACAAGAAGGTCATTTTAAAAATCACCAAAAGATCAACTGGCTGGTTCTGGGGTCTTTGTAAGTCTGCACATTTGTGATATTTTCTTAAAGACTCAGTTTCACATTTTGTGCTGAGCAGGCCTCCGAGGGACCTTCATGTGTGGGAAACATGCAGATCCTCCCACGAAGGATGGAGAGCTTTAGAGAACGAGCACTGTTTGCTTTTAGCAGTGATTTTTATAAATCATTAACTTTGGCTAGTAAATATTAAATTAGCTGGTTAGAATCTGAGACGCAGTGAAGCGCGGCCACAGGAAATGGATTTTGAAGCAGTAGGAATGCCAAGCAGAAGTTCCGATGCTGGAGGCTTTCAGTGTGGCCTCTTGATGTAAAGCCAGAGAAAAGACAGAAAAAGCCGTCTGGAAGCAGGGGGCATCAGCGAATTTGTTAGCACAGCTGCAGACTGGATTAAATTAAACCCAACAGGAGAATAATCCACACACAGAGCTGAAGGAAGCAGATATTGTAAACGCAAATGAACACAATTTGAAAGTTTTCCAAAAGGAAACCATTAACCCTCGGGGGTTTTCAGCAGGGGTGGGGTACGTGCTGAGCAGACACTGAATCTCCAAGGGGGCTCAGGTGTCTGCTGCTTCCTGAAGCCGAGAAGCGCCAGCCCCAAAATGATGCCCCATGATGAGGAAACAGGTTCACCCGAAGCTCCTGGACGCTGAGCCATCCAGGCTGTGAAGACTCCCCCCGCCCCCGACTCGTGCATTTGTTCATCTTCCTCCCCGAGAACTAAACTCAACTCCTAGGACAGACACAACTCCCTGGCTGTTGGCTAAGGGGTTGTCCAGCCGGGAGGCTGAGAGCCAGGCTGGCCGCTTGTCTTTGGCTGCTGTCTGCCCCCTTCGCTGGGGCCACAGGAGGCCCTACTCCACCACCTCCCAGCCTGGTCCCTGCCTCATCGCAAGCTGCTTGGCTGTTGCATTTCCCACATGTGTATCTTACACACGGCACCCCAGGAACAGAGCGTGTAAGGCAACACCCCCTCCCTGCCCGGAATTCTGAGGCCAGAGCTGCGCTTTGTCCAAAACACCAGCAGTGAGGAGGGCACGGGGAGGGAAGGGTGGAGAGAGCCCTGGGTGGGTCGGGGTCAGGGGGAGACACGTCAGTACTGGGGGATGCCGCTCAGTGGTCATCAGCGCCTGGCCGGCTGGGGAGGAGCTGGTGCTCTCACCCTGAGGACCACTGGTCCCTCGAGCAGAGTTCGGTTTTTTTTAAAGATTTATTTGTTTACTTTTGGCTGCTCTGGGTCCTCGTTGCTGCTCGGGCGTTTCTCTAGCTTGGCCAGCGGGGCTACTCTTGGCTGTGGTGCTCGGGCTTCTCACTGCAAGGGCGTCGCTTGATCCGGAGCATAGGCTCTAGGGTGCGCAGGCGTCAGCAATCGTGGTGCACAGGCTTAGCTGCTCCTCGGCACGTGGGGTCCTACCCGACCAGGGATCGGACCCGTGTCTCCTGCACTGGAAGGCGGATTCTTTACCACAGAGTCAGCAGGGAAGTCCTGGAGTTTATTCTGACCATGTTTCCTGACAGCGGGCAGGCCATGGGATGGGATATCGCAGTCCTTGTGCGGGCCCACTATCAATGTCTGTCCCCAGCTGCCCC
Organism: Ovis canadensis; assembly: GCF_042477335.2. Taxonomy (NCBI): domain Eukaryota; kingdom Metazoa; phylum Chordata; class Mammalia; order Artiodactyla; family Bovidae; genus Ovis; species Ovis canadensis. Next base: position 62,311,510 of record NC_091247.1, read on the forward strand.
GTGCTCTCCATCTGAAGCCCAGGCTGGCTGGCTCTTGGTTGTTCTTTAACCTGAGCTCCTTCCATCTTCTCCCTCAATGTGCTTCAGTGATTCCAGACAGATCGGGGTTCTCAGGACAGTCACATCCAAAACCTCCTCCCTGAGGGCCCAGGAGGAAGCCTCCCTCCGGTAGTGGCAAAGTACCCACCCCACGCCCTGCTGTGACCCCAGTCTCCAGACAGACTCTGATCACATGATAGGGCTGGGCTCACACTCCAATGGGGACGTTTATGCAGTGCTGTGTGAGCGTGGCTTACAAAGGAGTTTACATGGACTGTGGCCGGGGAGGGCTTCTGTGATGAGGTGGTGGGTAGCAGAGACCCAAGGGGTAAAGGAGACACAGACGTCCTGGGCAAGAGCTCATTGGCAGGAGAACAGCCGATGAAGCCCCTGTGGGTCAAGGTGGGGGGTGCAGCAGGAGGCTGGAGTGTCATGGGCGGGGGCAGACAGGCACCACGCTCCGTGGGGCTCGCCCACCCTGCCCCATCCTCCTCGGGGTACTTGCCCCAAGCCACATGCTCTTGGGCTCTGGTGCCCAGCCGGCAGGGGCAGCTGCCCCAGGATCTTGTGCTCAGCCCATCCAGGGCTTTAGAAATCTCTCCAATTCGCCCCACTCCCGAAACGGTTATGATACAAACTTAAATTTCCATCTAATCTGCAGCTGCCGCCCCACTCCCTGATCTGCCGTCTGGAGGAGCCGGGGGAGGGGGGACACTGCCACTTAGCAGGATGAGCTCCTGGGCGTCCCTCACCCCTGAGCCCCTGCTGGGCATCCAGGAAGGAGTGATGGCACCCGATTTCACAGAGTGAATGAGAGGGGAACCCTGGAAGGCAATCAGTCTCCAGAAAAGGTTGCTTCATATAAACATTTTTTGGGCACCTATTGCATGCCAAATAGATGGGGAAACAATGGAAAGAGTGACAGACTTTATTTTGGGGGGCCCAAAATCACTGCAGATGGTGACTGCATCTGTGAAATTAAAAGACGCTTGCCTGCTCCTTGGAAGAAAAGCTATGACCAACCTAGACAGCATATTAAAAAGCAGAGACATTACTTTGCTGACAAAGGTCTGTCTAGTCAAAGCTATGGTTTTTCCAGTGGTCATGTATGGATGTGAGAGTTGGACTATAAAGAAAGCTGAGTGCCGAAGAATTGATGCTTTTGAACTGTGGTGTTGCAGAAGACTCTTGAGAGTCCCTTGGACTGCAAGGAGATCAAACCCATTAATCCTAAAGGAAATCAGTCCTGAATATTCACTGAAGGGGCTGATGCTGAAGTTCCAATACTTTGGTCACCTGATGCGAAGAAATGACTCATTGGAAAAAACTCTGATGCTAGGAAAGGTTGAAGGCAGGAGGAGAAGGGGACAACAGAGTATGAGATGGCTGGATGGCATCACTGACTCGATGGACATGAGTTTGAGTAAACTCCGGGAGTTGGTGATGGACAGGGAAGCCTGGCGTGCTGTTGTCCACAGGGTCGCAAAGAGTCGGACATGACTGAGCGACTGAACTGAACTGCATGCCAGGCACCTGCTCCAGACCAGAGGGAGCCCCCATGTTCAGAGAGGGCACGGCCACAGCACAGGGTGGCTGGTGGACCCCACTGTCCAGTCCCACAGGACTCTGTCCTCTTGTTTGTGCGACTGTCAGGCTGGTTTTCATTTAAGGTGTGTACGTGTGTGTTCAGTTGTATCTGACTTTGCCACGCCATGGCTTGTAACTGGCCAGGCTGCTCTGTCCGTGGGACTTCCCAGGGAAGAATGCTGGCATGGGCTACCATGTCCTTCTCCCGGGGGTGGCCCTGACGCAGGGACGGTGCGCATCTCTTGCATCTTCTGTGCTGGCAGCGGATTCTTCACCGCTGCGCCACGTGGGGAGGCGGCTATGTTTATTTTTGGCTGTGTCGGGCCCTCACTGCTGCCTGGGCTTTTCTCTAGGCATGGTGAGCAGAGGCTGCTCTTCCTTGTGGTGCTCAGGATTCTCATTGTGGTGGCCTCTCTTCTTGCAGAGCATAGGCTCTAGGCACACAGGCTTCAGTGGTTGTTGCATACGGGCCTAGCTGCTCAGTGGCACGTGGATTCTTCCCGGATCAGGGATCAAACCCACGTCTCCTGCACTGGCCGGCAGATGCTTCACCACTGAGCCACCTGGGAAGTCCCTGTGAGACTGTTTGCGCTGGTTCATTCTTTCCATCCTATGAGCCATGAGAACAGAAGTCAGGCCTTCTTTCTCTTTTGGATCCTCTTCCAAAACCTTCAGCAAGATTCAGAGCATAAGAAAGCATCCACTGAGGCCCCAAGGAGCGTTCTTCAGGTAACAGGAAGGATGGCCCCATTTGCACCATCCAGGGTCCTACTGAGAACCCGGGAGATGGGCGGAAGGATGCTCGCTGCAGGAGGCCTGCGCCTCCAGAGGCCCTTCTTTGATTAACTGATGCCTCAGGAGGTACACAGCCAGCTCCTTAAGGCACATGAATGCATGTTTGTCGGTGTCTCAATTCTGTTGATTCTGTAAACATAAGGAGAGGCCGGCATTCTGCTGTTCTGACTTTTGCAATCGTCACAAAATAAATATTTGCCTTCAAAAGCAACAACTGGGAAAGCCATCAGGGTAATAATATTCTCAAGCGCCGCCCCCACGTCCCAGCCAGTCGTGAAGTGAGAGCTGAGACCCGCGTGTGGTCTGTTTGGATGATGATTTTTGTGTGGAAACTTGAGGCTGGAGACTGACAGGCAGCAGTTTGAGAGAAAGTGTGGTTTCTGGGTTTTTAACACCTGTGTGCTTGCTCAGTCGTGTCTGACTCTTGCAACTGCATGGACTATAGCCCACCAGGTTCCTCTATCTACGGGATTTCCCAGGCAAGAATACTGGAGTGGGCTACCATTTCCTATTCTAGGGGTTCTTCTTGACCCAGGGATCGAACCCACATCTCCTGCATTGGCACGAGATTCTTTGCCAATTGCGCCACCTGGGAAGCCCCTTTAAGAGTCCACTTAAAACTGAATGTCCCCAGTCACAGGGACATTCTGCCTTGGTTTCCTCTGACTGTAAATGAGGAGCAAAATGGCTTAAATGGTTGCTAACAGGGCATGAAGTCATTTGCTCAGACCTTGGGGTCATGGGGACAGGGCTGGGCCTGCCGGAGCCACTGGGGTAAATCAGGTATCTTTTGTGTGTTTGCACATCTTAGGGACGGATCTCTCTCTCCAAATCCCCCTAAAGAATGAGCTGAAATTCAAAGAGGTTCTGCTGAAATTAAAAGACATGGGTTGGACGATTTATCTCCCTGGCCTCTTCCCACTTGGGTCTTCCCTTCATGGAGATGCCAGCTTTCTGCAGAGGACTGAGTGTCTAAACGGCCCTGGAGTATGCATTCTGAGAGATTTTCTTCATTTTATGGGCAGGAAGTCTTAGGAACAGCCACTCTGAGCCATTATTAAGAACTAAATCTTAAAGAAAATGGACCTTGAGAGTCATGATGTGCCTTTGAGAAAGTATATTTCAATATTTTTAAAAATTAGGGCTTTTCTGGGACTGATGTGATGTTCGTTAGGTAAGAACACAGGCCTCATACAAACCATTAAAACCATAAACAACATCTACAAGGTCAACAAAACCACCCCAACCAATAGACATTTGCATCCATCCCATCCCTCGCCATGGTCTGTGGTACCATCAGAGGGCTGACCGGATGCCAAGTGGACGAGCCCCCCACCCCCCACCCCCAGCTCATCCTCAGGACCTGTCTGTGAGCTCTCACTGCCCTGGGCACCCCAGAGACCCTTCCTCTAGGATGACTTCCTGCCCAATCCATTTCCGTGGTCCTGTTGCTTGGGAAAAAATTTACACCTGCCAGATGCCAGTGTCTACCTGCTGGTTGGGCCAAGCAGCCAAGTTCTCCTAACTCCTCAAGGGCCAAGTACAATGGACAGAAGCAGCTCTGACTCACCAGCTGGGCGCTAAACCCCCCTGACTCAGTTCCCCAAAAGCTCCCTGGACGGAGGAGGAAGCTTCCAAACTGACCCATCAGGGCACTGCTCTGTCCACCCAGCTCTGTCTCTCCCCCAGTGCTGGGAAATGTGTCCCCATCTCTTCAGGAGAGCATGGGAGTGGAGCCGTGAGGGGCTCTGGGCTGACTGGGAGCATCTGGTCCGGCTGTGAAGGGTGGAAGGCCATATATCTGTCTCTACAGGAATGTTAAGTGTTTCCTTCCAGTTTGAAACTTTAAAAAATAAAAGCATGTTTCAAGTTGAAATCTTTAAACATTTTCTCAAAAAGGGCCCCTTTGTCATTGTTAATTTCTAAGAGAGCCAATGTTGGGTTGAAAGCCCAACTGCCTCCAGCCCCAGCAGCCCCACCAGGGTCCTCAGAAAGAGGCTACCTGCAGACTGACTCCTGGGGGCGGGTTTCACATATACTCTCTGGCCTTGCTGTGGGCACCGAGGGCCTTAGAATGACACTGTACCATTTAGCCAGCCTTCCCACTGCCCTCAGCGAAGGCAGCCGTGGCCTCCAGCCCTGCTTCTTCCAGCCTCAGTCTCCCCTTATCTCCTGTTCCCCCTCTTCCATCAGCTGTAGCCACACTACCTTCCTGCTGGGGTGGGGCGTCTCAGGTGCACCCCCACCTGGCCACCCCTCAGACTGTACTGCTCAGGAGGGGCCCTCACTCTGATGCAGGCTCTTCTCTGCCCATCTGTGTGTTTGTTCCTGGTCCAAGGTTTACTGAAGTGCCATTTTGGTGTCTGGACTGTGGCTCTGCTCTCCTTGCTAGGAGGCCAGCACCCCAAAGCGGGGGCATTTCCACCACTACCCGTGGAGCACCATGTCTCCAGTCCCAGGGCAGTGCCTGCACCCTAGCCAGTGCTCAGAAAAGGTTTGTCAGATGAATAAACGAACATTCAACGTACTCGGAGACTGAACAACCACAACAACGAGACACACACTAAATCCGCCATGAAATCCTACCTTCTCTCTCTTGGGTGCAAAGTTTAAGAACTATGGAACTGGAAATATAGCATCATGGACATTTTAGTGGGAAAGATTTGGCCCAACAGCTGTCAAACCACGGCCTCTCGGTTTGTGTCTGTAATCTGAATTTGTGTGTCTGTCTTCACGTCCTGAGAAAGTGCTTTATGGCAGGATTAAGGCACTGTTGGCAGAATTTTCTCCCTATTGTTTTCGGGTGACTACTGTCTTATTTCAGTGTTTGGGCTCACCTTGCAATCGCTATATCCAGCCTCAGAAATGTGTCAGCCGTGAAAGATCTAGAAACAGCACAGCTGAGCAGGGTTTCCGAGCACAGTGATGGCAGCTCCGCCCATCGGGAGAGGGGCTTCCCAGCTGTGCACAGCCTCGCCAACTACAGGGCATGGCCTGTGAGTGACTGGGGACTGGACTCAGGGGAGTGGGTCACGGCTGCCCTCTCACCTGAGCGCATTTCCCCATGGAAGCCCCGGCACCACCGTCCTGCTGGACCCATCTGCTGGAGACAGAGTTCTCCGAGAACTCTGTACCCAGGACTCCAGGCATTTCTGGGGCCCCTGGTATCTGCCTTTCCCACCCTGGATGACCGGGCACCAGGCTTGAAGGAGCACCAAGTCTCCGAATCCAGAGGGGTAGCTCTGCCAATGGGATCTACCCCACAGTGGGATTAGAACTGCCAGCGACCTTTCTCTGACTCGAAATATCCCACCCACCACCCACCGTGGACACCATCACTGAGCGCCCTCCACTCTCGAGGGGCACTGAAGCCGCCTTGGGGGATAGGATCCCTCACCCACTCTCAGGCCAGGCCCACCCTGCCGCGAGATCCTGGCTGTGCTTTTCCTGAGCTCCGACCTCGGTGGGATCACCCACCCAGGGTAACAACTCTGCTCCTGGGACAGACCCTGGAGAGGAGGTCAGTGCAGAGCTGTCTCACTGTTCCTGCTGACAGAGGCCAGGCCTGAACCCCAGGGCCACGTGAATACCTTTCTTTGTTGCTAGAATCATCAGACTGAACCGCCTGAAATCCCTGTGGTCACCTGTCTGCACTGCAGAGAGACAGCCGCACTTCATTTGCATCTTGCTTTCCTGTGTCACCAAATCGTTGTGGGGGCAGCTCCCTGAGATAATGCATAGTGTCAAGGGTGACACTAGCCCTGAACTTGAGGCTGACCTTTCTTACCTGGGATGTTGGGGCTGACACGACCCTGAACCCGAGGGGTGTGCCTGGGGTGTCTGGCACCCTCTCGGCTCGTCCCCACAGAGGCAGCGGCAGCAGGTCTAATCTCTGCCGACTTTCCACCTGCAAGGTGTGCAGCAGGAGCCTGAGCGCCCGTGCTCCACCCCCAGCCACTCTGGGGTCACACCGTCACCTGCCCTGTGGCCGGGCATCCCTTCCCCTCTAGGCCTTGATTCCCTTGTTTGAAAAGCAGAGAAGACAAGCGTGAAAGTGTGAAGTGTAGAAACGCAGAGCAGAGGCTAAGTGCCCACATGTTCATTATCCCTCGCTTTATTTCAGGCAATAAAATTTGAGACTGAATAAAATTCTAGCCCACGCGTGTGAGCGCACGGCGGACAGCATCCTCACTGTGACAGAGGGCCTCCACCTTTGTTTCCTAACTGATCTAATGCACTAAGTGAGCTTAATGCAAGTTAATTAACGATGCTGTTGGCAGGCGGAATTACCTGAGCAGAGTCTCGAAGAGCATCAAAGCCAGGAGCCGGCAGGTGTCGGCCGGGACAACTGAGGAAAGCAAGCCCCAGAGGGAAGCTCGGGAGGCGTGCAGGCAGGACCCGGGGGCCAGGAGGGGACCGCCGGCTGAGCACTTCAACACTGGGCCAGCTTCCAACATGCCATCCTGTTTACAGCTTCTGTGTTTGAATTTCAGGTTTACCTGAGTCTTTGAAGCTGGGTTCCTGGGCATTTCCTTGAGAACAAACTTCATTTTTTTTGCAAACTGCAGAAGTTAGGAAGAAAACTTTGGTGACCTGTCTTCCATCTATGGTCCTTGGGGACCTCAGGAATTTTGATGGGAGGAGGATGCCCCCAGTTAAAAGAGCTGGTGGGGTTTACATCCTGGGATGTAGGGGTCAGACTAGGGCTGTGCATGGCAGAGCTGCATGAGGGGCTGGGGTTACACACTGACACCCAGGGAAGAGGGCGAGGCCCCCTTCAAGTCTGAACTTCACAAATATGAATCTTCCACAAAGCGAATACCTTGTTTACTTTCAGAAACTGGATGGTAATCAGAGAGTGAAGTTCAAACATTTCAGGGAAATTTTATTTACTTTTTCCTCCAAAGACATGTGCTTCCAGGACTGCCCTCCAAACGTGCTGTCATGGGACTGTCCTTCATCGCCTGGCTCACCTGGGGGAGGGGATAGGGGCAGAGAGACCCCAGCTGAGCAAGCCCAGGCAGGGCCTATCCTCTCCCCGGTGACAACGGACCTGGGGTGTCATCAGGATGAACACCCATTCCCCAACTTTGTAGAGTAGCCCTCTCTACGGCAGACCCTGTCAAGATGTAACTTGGAAGGTATTAAGGCTTAGAGATCTCAGAGTTGGGCAGGAAATATTTCTGTTATCTGAATTGATTCTTTTTTCTCCTTTGGTTCATCATGGTTTTTCCCTCTTTAATATCTGAATCAGCTGCAGTTTCACCCTTAGTTGCAAAGTGTCTCAGCACAACTTCAGAACCTCAGACAGGATGGGCTGAGCTTCCTCTCTCATCACGATTACCCCCACCCCCGACTCCATCAAACTCCCCTGATGGATGGAGGGACTTTCACTCCTCCTCACTCACCCCTGTGGCTTTACCGTCCCTCTCGGACCCTCCCCCTCTGTCCCGCTCCCCAACACCTCCAACCTCCTGGGAGAAGCAGGTACAGTTACGGTGGCGGAAAGATGGGGAATCAGTGGCTCTGGGGTGGGAACCCTAGTTGCCCCTGAGCTGTCAGGGTATTGAGCGGAGACTCATCTGGAGTGACAGCCGGAGCCACCAGACAAGTATCTCCCCCCAGTCACTCTCTGTCCCCACACCCACCCCAAAACATGGGGGCCACAACTTTGGCCTTGATTCAGAACCACCCAGGAAGGTGGCTCTGGGGACATTTGGGGACCCCCGCTGCTGCACACAGCTCACGGTCCTGGAACAGCACACCTCCAGGCTCCAGGAGACTCCAGGCTCTCAGCACTGAGCCCCCAAACCTGCTGAGCACACAGATGCAGCTCTTTCACCAGACACACAGCTAGTAGCAAAATGGGGTGTCTGGTGTTTCCCTGAAAACAAAGGAACACTCTCAGGTCTTAGAACCAGTAGCACAGACGCATGGTAATCGGGAAAGCTTGTTGAAACGCAACCCAAAAATGACACGCATTTCAAAAATGCACCTGGGCTGTCCCGGACGGTGACACCTCCATCTCATCCATAGCCCAATCGCTTAGGAAACCATGAGAGAAGGATAAGCCTTACCTGGACCCCACCGGGGGGTCTGTTTCCAATCCCAGCAGAAGATGGTCCTTGAAGAAAGCCAGGCTCCGTTCCGTTGTGGCCCCTGGGCTCACAGGTGGCTGCAGGCCGTGTCCAGGGAGCAGGTGCTGGCAGGGCAGGCGGCCACAGAGCTGCCTGGGCTCCGGTCGCTCACCGTCAGCCCACTTCCCTCCGCTCCCAGGACGCCGTGCTCTTCCCTGACTGCCTGTCCCCTCCCGGGCCCTCCCGCGTGCGGGCTCACCTGCGCCCTCTAGAGGCTTCTCCCTGCAGCAGCCACCAGTGTTGGGCGGGGGCGTGGAGGCGGCGCGGGATGGGGGGACAACTCTGCTCCGGCCCACTGCACCTGCTCTGACTTCCTGCCCAAAGACGCCTTTGGAACTATAAAATCATTGACTCCCTTTTCTTAGGGGGCGGGGGTCTTGCTTCACTTCAAACAAGCAAAGCCTTTGGGCACAAGAACAGCAAAAAACTAAATTGGCATCAAAATCCTGTCGTCCCTTTTTCCTGCTGCCTTCAATCTTTCCTAGCATCAGGAGGGTTTTTTCCAGTGAGTCAGTTCTTTGCATCAGGTGGCCAAAATAATGGAGCTTCAGCTTCAGCATCAGTACCTCCAATGATGATTCAGGACTGATCTCCTTTAGAATTGACTGGTTGGATCGCCTTGCAGTCCAAGGGACTCTCAAGAGCCTTCTGCAACACCACAGTTTAAAAGCATCAGTTCTTCAGCACTCAGCTTTCTTTACAGTCCAACTCTCACATCCATACATGACTACAGGAAAAACCATAGCTTCGACTAGATGGACCTTTGTTTGCAAGATAATGTCTCTGCTTTTTAATACAATACCTAGGTTTGTCATAGCTTTTCTTCCAAAGAGTAAGCATCTTTTAATTTCATGGCTGCAGTCACCATCTGTAGTGATTTTGGAGCCCAAGAAAATAAAGCCTGTAACTGTTTCCATTGTTTCCCCATCTATTTGCCATGAAATGATGGGACCGGATGCCATGATTTTTGTTTTTTGAATGTTGGGGTTTAAGCCAACTTTTTCACTCTCCTCTTTCACCTTCAAGAGGCTCTTTAGTTCCTCTTTGCTTTCTGCCATAAGGGTGGTATCATCTGAGGTTGTCAATTTTTCTTCTGGCAGATAATCACACAACCCATGTAACTCTAAAGAATCATATACCCCCTGTGACTACAGATAACCATAGACCCCCCATATAACTCTAGATAACCATATACCCTCTTCAACTGCAGATAACCATACACCCCCTATGACTGCAGATAACCATAGACACCCCATATAATTCTAGATAACCATATATACCCTGAATGAGGCGGGCATCACCAGATTTTATCCACCGATGTGAGGTTCTGTGTTTATTTAACAGAACTTGGTCAAACCCAACATGTGCGGCTAATAAAGAACTAAGTCTAGCTACTCTTCTCCGTTTGCCCAGGGTTTGTACCCTGGACACTGCTTCTCACAAAAGAACCCTCTCCAGGGAGGGGGAACAGACATGGTGCAGAGGAAACTGCAGTCAGGGATGGGTGGGGGCAAAGTGAGCATCCAACTATGCCCTTAGCTCCCCCTGCTTGCCTCCCTGTGACATCCACTCCTGCCCCCCAGTGATGTCAGCAGTAAACAGAAATATAATAAAATTGATCCTCCCATGAATGACCTTGGGGGCCTGAGCAGCACAAAGGTTCAAAATGCTAAGTCTTTTCTGTGACCCGCAATGTTGTCATTCAGTCTCATAGCACAGACCAGTGTGCTTTTCTAATAAAGGGAAACATATGAGTCTTATAAGACCTATTTGCAGCAGAAAAACTAAGAGAAGGGGGAAAACTGAATTTGGAAATACAAAATATTGACATCTTCATTTAAACATCAACAAATTCACTTTCCAGTATGCAAGCTCATATATCTCCCAGTATTCATGGCTTTGGGGAAATGGGACAGTGGCCCAAGAAATGGCCACTGTGTTATCAGTGGGAGCTCTCGACATTTGGGGAGTGTGCGCCCTCAGTATGACCAGGTCACGGCGTCAATTCAGTGCATTATACATAACAGTTTATTAATGCAATCTTTAGCATATTTATGAGAAAGTTTCAGAGTATAGCTGAAGGCAGTAAAAGCATCAGTTTACGAGGATAACGTGTTCTGGGTGGTGTTTAAGTCCACAGCCCTTCCTCCTTACCTGTCCTCAGAAACTTGGCAACAGAGGTAAGCCCGAATGGGTCCATTTTAACAGGGATCCCCCCTGGCTGGCCGAGTTGCCCCCCAGTCTCTATCTCAATGCTCCTGTGGATGGAGTACCCTTGCGGTTCCCTGCGGCTACCACTGCAGAACTGTCCCCAGAGCCAGCACGGGGCAAGGAGCAGCGGGGTTTCCAGAGAGGCTACTTCATCTGATGGGGGCTTCCAGAGGGGCTGCCTCATCTGTGGGGGTCTTCCAGAGAGACTGCCTCATCTGTGGAGGGGGGGAGGCTTCCAGAGGGGCTGCCTCATCTGTGGGGAGGCTTCCAGAGGGGCTGCCTCATCTGTGGGGGGCTTCCAGAGGGGCTGCCTCATCTGTGGGGGGGCTTCCAGAGAGACTGCCTCATCTGTTGGGGGGGAGGCTTCCAGAGGGGCTGCCTCATTTGTGGGGAGGCTTCCAGAGAGGCTGCCTCATCTGTGGGGGGGCTTCCAGAGAGACTGCCTCATCTGTGGCGGGGGGAGGCTTCCAGAGGGGCTGCCTCATCTGTGGGGGGCTTCCAGAGAGACTGCCTCATCTGTGGAGGGGGGGAGGCTTCCAGAGGGGCTGCCTCATCTGTGGGGAGGCTTCCAGAGAGTCTGCCTCATCTGTGGGGGGGAGGGGAGGCTTCCAGAGGGGCTGCCTCATCTGTGGGGGGGAGGGGAGGCTTCCAGAGAGGCTGCCTCATCTGTAGGGGGGCTTCCAGAGGGACTACCTCATCTCTGGGGGTGCTTCCAGAGAGGCTGCCTCATCTCTGGGGGTGCTTCCAGAGGGGCTGCCTCATCTGAGGGGAGCAGCTTCCAGAGAGGCTGCCTCATCTGTAGGGGGGCTTCCAGAGGGGCTGCCTCATCTGGGGGGAGCAGCTTCCAGAGGGGCTGCCTCATCGGGGGGCGCTCCCACAGGAGCTGGCTCAGGAGTGGGGGCTTCTACTGTCCTTGGTGGCTGTAGGTGGAGCCCCGACAACTGTGGCTGGAATGCCAGCACAGAGCTTCACGGGCAGCTCACAAATCTAGATTAAAAAAAAAAACAGGAAATTGTCTCAGTTTTCAGTATTGACAACTAACACAACTGTGTGGCCCAAACAAACACAAATGACCTCTCTGATCTGGGACAGCCCCGAGGCAGCATCTGGTACCCTCACAACCAGACTCAGTTCTCCACTAGGTCAGCTCGTACCACTTCTAGGAACAGAAGGTCAATGGTTTCAAGCCATTCTGCTTTTCTGAAATGATTTTTGCAAATAAACCCACCCATTCCATGTTCTTGCTGTCCTCATGACTACAGAGTTTAAATTTTCACTAGCATGAAGGTGTGGTTGTGTGGCGGGGCCTTAGTGCAGGCGCAGCATCTGAGTGAGTTGACCCCTCCCTCAGTTTGCTTACCGTCCCCCTAGGGTGAGACACACGGGGCTTGGCCTGAGCCTGGCCTAAGTGCTGAGTGACGCCAGCTACCCGCTTCCTGAATTAGAGATCACCACCTCTTTCAAACAGTCCAGTTCATTCCATATAGTCACTGTAACTAAGCCAGCTGTAACTAAGGCGGCTCATGGATTCTGCAGCTACATGGCAGCTCAAACCCTAATGCCAACCAATTTACAGAATCACCAGGATGACTTTGCCCCCAACCCTACTGAGCAGGGAGACCCCAGAGTGAGCCAAACATCAAGCACCCGTGTTATTCCGAGACTAGGCACCAAGTGTGACTTGTACTCTTTTAGCACAAAAGCTTGTCATGTGGTGTTAACACACGAAGGTTCCTGGGAAGGCCGATGGCAGAAAGCATTAGCTGTGATGTCTGTATTTCTCAGCTCTTACACTTTATAAAGACTTGTGAAGTCCATGTGATTAAGACTTTTATGTCTTCTAGAAGGCAAAGATTGAATTGTTTTGTTTTTAAATCACACAATTTCCTGCTTTATTCTTAGAGAAATGTGGCAGGAGCATGGATAGAAATGCAGCCCCTTTGGCTCTGTGACTTTCCATCTGAGGTAGAGGTCATGGGCTGGAGTTCAGGCTGTAAGAAATGGAGGGTTTCATCAGAGCCAGTTTCTCACCTGCCCACTGGATTCAGACCCACCCTGGGCTCCTGGCACCACCACCTCACCTGTGTCCCAGCAGAGACCAACCTGCCCTTCAAGGCAGCCTGCAGAGCTGAGGCCAGCCTGTGCATTCCCTTCATCATAAGGGGCAACAGGAAGGGCTTCTGTGAGCACGAAGACCCCACACAGAAGTCCAGCCACATGTCAGCAGGGCCAGGAGCTTGAATCTAGTGTGTCTGTCCTGTGGGAGGTCTGACCTTTCTAGAATCATCAGAGTCAGGGCAGAGATGGCATGCCCGGTGGGGAGGCTACAAATGAGATGCTGACAGCATCCTGTGAGGAGGACAAAGGAGGAAAGAATTCCTAGGAAAGTTCTGGCAGAATAGTCCTGCCACTACCTTGGAAACTGGGGCGGTCCTGGAGAAGGAGCACAGGACTCGGGCCTTGATGGGAGATGATGACACAGATGTTGGTGTTTCCCATGCCCCCAGCACCTGCACTTTGCATGGTTTGGAGCGAGCCTCCTCAGAGCAAGCTGTCCAACCATCATGCCCACCACCCCGTGTACAGGTGAGAAAACTGAGGATTCACCTGATGGAGCAACTTGCCCACTTGGCTCTTAGGGTACAGAGCCAGGTAACCTCCTGCTCCAGGTGATCTTCCTATTCCTGATGACCTCCTGCTCCACATGACCTTCCAATTCCAGGTGACCTTCTGCACCAGGTGACTTCCTACTCCATGTGACCTTTCAGTTCCAGGTGACCTTTCAGTTCCAGGTAACCTTCTTCTCCAGGTGACCTTCCAGTTCCAGGTAACCTGTCTGTTGAAGGTGACCTGTCTGTTCCGGGTGACCTTCCAGGTCCAGGTGACCTGCCTGTTCCAAGTGACCTCCTGTTCCAGGTGACTTCCTTATCGAGATGACTTCCTACTCCCGGTAACCTTCCTGTTCCAGGTGACCTTCCTATTCCTGGTGACCTTCCAGTTCCAGATGACCTTCCTACTCCAGGTCAGCTTCCTGTTCCAGGTGACCTCCTGCTCCAGGTGACTTCCTGTTTCAGGTGACATTACTGCTCCAGGTGACCTCTGCACTAGTCTGCTGTTTCTTTCTTTAAACACCAACTTCATAAAGAGATCATTTTTCTGAAATGGTGAATCACACAGGGAATGGGTAACGAGAGCATTTCACAGATTCCACACCCCCCACACCCCCGCCTCCTGCAGAAGCACCAGGAGTTGAGAATGAATGCTCCCGCTCCCTGCATTCTCACAGAGACCCTGCCTCATGGCCCTGCCAATGTGGGACCCTGGGTCTCTGTGCTCCGTTGTTTGTGCATCTCCTGCTGCAGAGGAAGCTCGTCGGGGTAGCATGCACCCCCGAGCCCCACACGGGGCAACCATGTGTGTGAGCTCATGGCAGAAGCCCAGCTTGTGTCTTTGGAGTGAATGAATGAATGGACGAGTGAGTGAATGAGGTGGACATGAAGAAGATGAAGGAGACCACACTTTATTCTCCTTGCTGACTGCACCTGCCAAACACTGATCTGAAAAAACAAATTCAGTTCTTAACAGAAGTATTTTGGCCCCTTGCTATAACCTGTGCTGAGCACTGGGGAGGGGTCCCTGGGTGCTCAGTTCCCCCAACCCACATCTGACTGTGGTGCCAACACATGGCTGAGCAGCTGCTGGAGATCAGAAGAGAGGAACACTCCCCATACCTGGTAGAGTGTTTCACAGGGTGGATGACCTCTCATTCATATCTGATACTACTTATACACTTAGGTAAAAGGATAGGCTGATAAATTTCAGTGGGGAATGTTTGTTACATGAGCCCTTAAAAATAATTATGCTGATCTTTTCCTGTAAGAACAGTCTGCCAAAGATTTGAGCAACACAGAATAACCTAAAATGTTCATAATCTCACCACCCAAGGTCACTGGTTAACATCTTGATGCTGATTATGTCAACCTTGTTCTCAGTGTTATTTTGTTCCATAACTGTGATCACGCTATACCTACAATTCTGTGTCCTGTCCTCTTTGTCTGTATTTTGCATATCTCACTTTACATAATCCCCTAGAAATCTGTAATAGCTCAGTTGGTAAAGAATCCACCTGCAACGCAGGAGACCCTGGTTCAATTCCTGGGTCAGGAAGATCCACTGGGGAAGGGATAAGGCTACCCACTCGAGTCTTCTTGGGCTTCCCTTGTGGCTCAGCTGGTAAAAAAAATCCACCTGCAATGAGGGAGATATAGGTTCAATCCCTGGGTTGGGAAGACCCCCTGGAGAAGGGAAAGGCTACCCACTCCAGTATTCTGGCCTAGAGAATTCCATGGGCTGTATTGTCCATGGGGTCATAAAGAGTTGGACACGACAGAGTGACTTTCATGTCACTAGAAACAGAGTTTTCAAGGCTAGTTAATGTCCCATCACCTGGATGTGGTATAATGTATTTAATAGTTCTTCTAACTTTGGACATCGTCAGTAGACACTTCCTCTCACAAATATTAGTATATATGTTTAGACTCCCTGTTTTCTGGATCACAGGCTTTCCACTTTGTTGTTTTATCCTCTTGTTCTGTTGGGCACATTCTCAGGCTCCTGATGAAGTGAAGTGAAGTCGCTCAGTCGTGTCCGACTCTTTGCGACCCCATGGACTGTAGCCTATCAGGCTCCTCCCTCCATGGGATTCTCCAGGCAAGAGTACTGGAGTGGGTTGCCATTTCCTTCTCCAGGGGATCTTCCCAACCCAGGGATAGAACCCAGGTCTCCTGTATTCCAGGCAGACGCTTTAACCTCTGAGCCACCAGGGACAGCAGGCAATCTTAGGCAGTGACTGTTCTAGGTCTTGATTGTCTGAAAATGTCCCCATTCACCCTGTTAACTTGTGGCTTGAATGGGTGTAAAATTTTAGGTTAGAAATCATGTCCTTTGAGCTGCTGGTGTTGAAGTTGAGGGGCTCACAGTCATCTGGCTCCTGGTCTCTGCAGTTCGTCTTTCTTCTGCTTTTCTCTCTGGAAGTTTGTAGGGTCTGTGGATTCCCAGACTCTGAAATGCCGTGATTTTTTTTTTTTTTTACCACCATCTGGCTCTGCTTTCACCCATTGTGGGGGGTTCAGCAGGCCCTCACTTCTGTACCATGTCCCTGCCTTTTCTCCTGACGGAACCCCTGTCATCCAGTTATCGAGCTCTGGACCTGAGTTTTCTAATTTTCCTTTTCTGGTTGATTGCTTGGATTTTGCCCCTTTCTCCTTTTGGGGGACTTTCCTCCAATTTACTTCCAAACCCATCCATCAGGTTTTTACCTTCTGCTGTCATTTCTTAATTTCCCAAAGATCTTTCTGTTCCTAGAAGTGGTATGAGTGACTCTGCTGTTTAATCTCAGACGCTGCGCCATCTCTCAGAAGGTGATGACCCTGGTGACCTCAAGTGACCGCCTTCTGCTTGAGGCTTGTCAGGTTTTATCTGTTTCACCACAGACGCTCTACCCAGAGGTCGGGTTATCTCTGACGTCTGCTTGCATGTGGGGGGATTAAAAATCTCATCCGACCCTCTAAGATTCGTCAGCCTCAGGCTCTGTTTTATGTCCAGATGGCGCGGCCTCCTAGGGCCCTCAGTCATCAGTATCTTAAGGTTTCCCTTGTGGCTGTCCCCCTCACCCCCTACGTTGCATTCCTGGGGTCCAGGTCAGGGGGATGCCAAGGCTGCTGGGTACATCATATTCCTACAGCCTGGTCTCCTCACGGGGCCTGGCCCCCTAGCCCAGAGGCCTCCACAGATGGGCCTGGAGACTTCTGTCCCCCCTGTCTACCCCCGGTGATGCAAAGCAGGAGTGAGGGAGTCTCAGAGACTCTGCAGCCCCACTCAGGATGAGAGAGTCACCCCGGGCATCTGCCACTTTCCCTGGGCTAAGCAGGAGGGTCCATACCCATGGCATCTCCTCCTCCAGGGCTGCCTCGCACCACCGTGGTTTCAGCTGTGCTGTCCCTGCTCCCACTCTCTCTCTCTCCAGAGATCATGCTGCGTTGAAAACCCTCTTCTGTCCATTTTCCTGAGGTTTGGGAGGGAGCAAAGGTGTGTATCAAGTCAGAATCTCTAACAGGCGTGACTTTTCCTGGAATTCAAGGACTCTCATCCCTGCCGAGTCACCAGCTGGACCCGTAAAACTGTCACCCCGGTTCTGAGCTGACCCCGGAGTAACCAGGAGTCTGCCCGCTTTTCTGCCCTAGTATCCAGGGAGGCAACCCTGTCTTTCTCTTTAAAGAAATGTAAACTTCTTTTAAAAGAGAGGAACATTGTGTGTCTGGGGGTTGTTCTGAACTGCCAAGGCCCTGCACACAGCCAGGGTGAGAAGCGCTGCTCGCTGTGTCCGCCCGAGAGGCCCAGAGGCCCATCGCGCATGATTCCAGCCGGGGCCCCTGTGAGGACACGTTCTCAGGATCCCCCTGCTTCTGCGTATGCGCACTCAGTCGTGTCTGACTCTTTGCGACCTCGTGGACTGTAGCCCGCCAGGCTCCTCTGTCCATGGGATTCTTTAGGCAAGAATATCAGAGTGGGTTGCCACTTCCTCCTCCAGGGGATCTTCCCGACCCAGGAATTGATCCTCTGCCTCTAAGGCCGTTCATTTCTGTCCCTTCCTTGGGGGAGTAACTCAGTCTAGACCCATGTCCTTGTGATACCAGCGGGAGATTGACCTCTGTACAGATTACTCTTCTGAGTCATACAGCTCGTGGTTGAACTGAGGCCAAATTCACAGCAGATTTGTATAAAAATACATTTTTTACCATCAGCACAAAAAGGCAGTTTTTCCCCATGTGATTTACTTTTTATTTTAGGATAATTTTTTTTCATCCAACAGCTGTCACTATGGTAGCCTGATTAGTTTTTAACTTTACAAATGATTTCTCTCGAAAAGCAAGTGGTTTAGCATTTTGTTTGCTTCCTTTTAGAAAACATTAGTGGATAAAGGGGTAATTGCAATAGCTTAAGGTAGTGTAATGTCATTCTCAGCGTAATGATTTGCCTCTCTCAAGGAAGCGTTGTTCTTACAAGTAAATGGCTGGTTCCCTTCAGAGGCGCACCTGCCCACTTTGAGCAGTCTGCGAGAGGCATCAGTGCACTTGGGTTACAGACGATTTAACGATGTACAAACACATCACCAGAGAAGCGGGGGAGTGTGCGCCCTGGGGCAGCCCTGTGACACACACGGTTGTCTATTCAAGCCTGTTTGTATTGCAAAGTGCAGGGTAATCTCTCTCCACTCACTCTTAACGGCTCTGTCTACTCCCATCCCGGATTGTTACTGGATCAAGTCTGAAGTTCAGAAGTAAGTCAAGTTACTTTGTTCCCCAATTTTAAACAACAGGGAAATATTCCAGTTCTGAGTTTTCTTGACAATAGGACAAGCCAGCTAGAATTCCAGGGTCTTGGAGACGGAATTGGATGTGCGTTGTTTACAGGCTGGTAAGCCCTTTAGTGCTACGTTTATTTTTTATGAAGTCATTGCTATCAACAGTCTCTCCGGCAGACAGGAAAGGTCTCCCATCAGTGAGAACACAGCCTTCTTTTCCATGTACCCTCAAGTGGCCGTTGCTTTAGAATTCAGGTTAAGGCATGAGGGTCTTGCTGGGAACGAGGTGAGGCCCTGAGTGTGTGAGCCTGGCCACCCTGAGCTTGGCCCCTGTTGTGCCCGGTGGTGAGCCTCACAGGATTCTTGGGGTGCATGTGGGTAGTGTGCACTGTGCAGTTGGGGGGGTCAGGAGGAGATCAGGGCTGGGAGCAAGGCCCAGAGTCCAGGGGGCGCCTGGACTCAGAGGGGCCAGTCAGGAGAGGCTGCCCTCTGGCCACACGACCCTCCCCTGCCATGCACGTCTGTCCCCCAGACCCCCACACCCCTCCCTGCTTGCCTGTCCCCCCAACAACCTGGGTCATTCTCTGTGGTCAGACCTGTGTCCTAGTGGGTATGGAGATCAGAGCAGTCTGGGCTCAAGGGCTCCCTGGAAAGAATGGAATTTTCACTGACGAGTTATTGCCCAGGCTCTGGGACAAGGGAATGTATGATGTCACTCTGAGCTCTGCAAAGAGGGCATCCATGTGCCTTCCAGGTCCCTCCCCATATTGCTTTGTCCTCCCCAGAGACTCAGCATGGCCAGCATGGTCTGTTGAAGGCAGGGAGGGTCTGAGTCAACACTGGGGCCCTTCTGAGCCCTTTCCACTTCCTCTGCTGGGTCCAGGCAACCTGATCTGGGTGTCCTTACCTCTGGGGCTCTGAAGGGGTGACAAGCTTGGTCAGCTGAGTAGCCCAACTCCTGAACACAAGTTCAGAACCTTTGACCCCAGCCTGGAGCTTTGAGACAGTCGTTGAGGTTGCCGACTCAACCTTCACTCGTGTCTCCCAGAGGGTCCAGGGCCCTTGAGACATGTATGTGGCTCCTGGGGCAGGGGGTGGTGTGGGGGACTTGTGGGGCAAATAGAACAAATAAGTGGAATCATTTGGTTATCATGACTTCAGCTGTGATGGCTTATTCATTTAGGCCTCAGGTCAGTTCAGTCGCTCAGTCATGTCTGACTCTTTATGACCCCATGGACTGCAACACACTAGGATTTCCTGTCCATCACCAACTCCCAGAGCTTACTGAAACTCATGTCCATCGAGCCAATGATACCATTAAGCCATCTCATCCCCTGTCATCCCCTTCTCCTCCCGCCTTCAATCTTTCCCAGCATTAGGGTCTTTTCCAATAAGTCAACTCTTCGCATGAGGTGGCCAAAGTATTGGAGCTTCAGCTTCAGTATCAGTCCTTCCAATGAATATTCAGGACTGATTTTCTTTAGGATGGACTGGCTGGATCTCCTTGCAATCCAAGGGACTCTCAAGAGTCTTCTCCAACACCACAGTTCAAAAGCATCAATTCTTTGGTGCTCAGCTTTCCTTATGGTCCAACTCTCACATCCATACATGACTGCTAGAAAAACTATAGCTTTGACTGGACAGACCTTTGTTGGCAAAGTAATGTCTCTGCTTTTTAATATGCTCTCTAGGTTGATCATAGCTTTCCTTCTAAGGAGCAAGCATCTTTTAATTTCATGGATGCAGTCATCATCTGCAGTGATTTTGGAGCCCCCCAAAATAAAGTCTCTCATTGTTTCCATTATTTCTTCTTTTATTTGCCATGAAGTGATGGGACCAGATGCCATGATCTTTGTTTTCTGAATGTTGAGTTTTAAGCCAACTTTTTCACTCTCCTCTTTCACGTTCATCAGGAGACTCTTTAGTTCTTCTTTGCTTTCTGCCATAAGGGTGGTGTCATCCATATCTGAGGTTATTGATATTTCTCCCTGCAATCTTGATTCCAGCTTGTGCTTTATCCAGCCTGGCATTTCACATGATGTAGTCTGCATTTAACTTAAATAACAGGGTGACAATATACATCTTTGGCATACTCCTTTCCCAATTTGGAACCACTCCATCATTCCATGTCCAGTTCTGACTGTTACTGCTTCTTGACCTGCATATAGATTTCTCAGGAGGCAGGTCAGGTGGTCTGGTATTCCCATCTCTTGAAGAATTATTCACAGTTTGCTGTGATCCACACAGTCAAAGGCTTTGGCATCATTAATAAAGTAGAAGTAGATTTTTTGGGGGGAACTTTCTTGTTTATTTGATGATCCAACAGATATTGGCAATTTGATCTCTGGTTCCTCTGCCTTTTCTAAATCCAGCTGAACATCTGGAAGTTCACAGTTCATGAACTGTTTAAGCCTGGCTTGGAGAATTTTGAGCATGACTTTACTAGAGTTTAATATGAGTGCAATGTGTAGTAGTTTGAGCATTCTTTGGCATTGCTCTTCTTTGGGATTGGAATGAAAACTGACCTTTTCCAGTCCTGTGGCCATTGCTGAGTTTTCCAAATTTGCTGGCATATTGAGTGCAGCACTTTCACAGCATCATCTTTCAGGATTTGAAATAGCTCAACTGGAATTCCATCACCTCCACTAGCTTTGTTCATAGTGATGCTTCCTAAGGCCCACTTGACTTTGCATTCCAGGATACCTGGCTCTAGGTGAGTGATCACACCATCGTGATTATCTGGGTCATGAAGATCTTTTCCATATAGTTCTTCTGTGTATTCTTGCCACTTCTTCCTAATCTCTTCTGCTTCTGTTAGGTCCAGACCATTTCTGTCCTTTATTGTGCCCATCTGTGCTTGAAATGTTCCCTTGGTATCTCTAATTTTCTTGAAGAGATCTGTAATC
Source organism: Ovis canadensis (assembly GCF_042477335.2). Lineage (NCBI taxonomy): Eukaryota > Metazoa > Chordata > Mammalia > Artiodactyla > Bovidae > Ovis > Ovis canadensis. The sequence continues at coordinate 62,332,548 of NC_091247.1, forward strand.
CCCCCCACCCCCAAAATAGAATTTTTCTCTATTTCTTTGCGTTGATCACTGAGGAAGTCTTTCTTATCTCTCCTTGCTATTCTTTGGAACTCTGCATTCAAATGGGTATATTTTTCCTTTTCTCCTTTGCCTTTCACTTCTCTTCTTTTCACAGCTATTAGTAAGGCCCCCTCAATGGCACCCCACTCCAATACTCTTGCCTGGAAAATCCCATGGACAGAGGAGCCTGGTAGGCTGCAGCCCATGGGATCGCTAAGAGTTGGACACGACTGAGCGACTTCACTTTCACTTTCATGGATTGGAGAAGGAAATGACAACCCACTCCAGTGTTCTTGCCTGGAGAATCCCAGGGAAGGGGGAGCCAGGTGGGCTGCCGTGTATGGGGTTGCAGAGTTGGACACAACTGAAGTGACTCAGCAGCAGTAGCAGCAGCAGTAAGGCCCCCTCAGGCAACCATTTTGCTTTTTCGCGTTTCTTTTTCTTGGAATGGTCTTGATCACTGCCTCCCATACAATGTCTTAAACCTCCATCCATGGTTTTTCAGGCACTCTGCCTATCAGATCTAATCCCTTGAATCTATTTGTCACTTCCACTGTATAATCATAATGGATTTGGTTTAGGTCATACCTGAATGGTCAAAGAAAGACAATGCCAAAGAATGCTCAAACTACTGAACAATTGCACTCATCTCACACGCTAGTAAAGTAATGCTCAAAATTCTCCAAGCCAGGCTTCAGCAATACATGAACCATGAACTTCCAGATGTTCAAGCTGGTTTTAGAAAACGCAGAGGAACCAGAGATCAAATTGCCAACATCCGCTGGATCATGGAAAAAGCAAGAGATTTCCAGAAAAACATCTATTTTTGCTTTATTGACTATGCCAAAGCCTTTGACTGTGTGGATCACAAGAAACTGTGGAAAACTCTTCAAGAGATGGAATACCAGACCACCTGATCTGCCTCCTGAGAAACCTATATGCAGGTCAGGAAGCAACAGTTAGAACTGGACATGGAACAACAGACTGGTTCCAAATAGGAAAAGGAGTATGTCAAGGCTGTATGTTGTCACCCTGCTTATTTAACCTATATGCAGAGTACATCATGAGAAACCCCGGGCTGGAAGAAGCACAAGCTGGAATCAAGATTGCCAGGAAAAATATCAGTAACCTCAGATATGCAGATGACACCACCCTTATGGCAGAAAGTGAAGAGGAACTCAAAAGCCTCTTGATGAAAGTGAAAGAGGAGAGTGAAAAAGTTGGCTTAAAGCTCAACATTCAGAAAACGAAGATCATGGCATCTGGTCCCATTACTTCATGGGAAATAGATGGGGAAACAGTAGAAACAGTGTCAGACTTTATTTTTTTGGGCTCCAAAATCACTGTAAATGGTGATTGTAGTCATAAAATTAAAAAACGCTTACTCCTTGGAAGAAAAGTTATGACCAACCTAGATAGCATATAAAAAAGCAGAGACATTACTTTGCCAAAAAAGGTCCATCTAATCAAGGCTATGGTTTTTCTAGTAGTCATGTGTGGATGTGAAAGTTGGACTGTGAAGAAAGCTGAGCACCAAAGAACTGATGCTTTTGAACTGTGGTGTTGGAGAAGACTCTTGAGAGTCCCTTGGACTGCAAGGAGATCCAACCAGTCCATTCTGAAGGAGATCAGTCCTGGGTGTTCATTGGAAGGAATGATGCTAAAGCTGAAACTCCAGTACTTTGGCCACCTCATGCGAAGAGTTGACTCATTGGAAAAGACTGTGATGCTGGGAGGGATTGGGGGAAGGAGGAGAAGGGGACAACAGAGGATGAGATGGCTGGATGGCATCACTGACTCAATGGACGTGAGTTTGAATAAACTCCGGGAGTTGGTGATGGACAGGGAGGCCTGGCGTGCTGTGATTCATGGGGTCACAAAGAGTTGGACACGACTGAGCAACTGAACTGAACTGAATAGTCTAGTGGTTCCCCTACTTTCTTCAATTTAAGTCTGAATTTTCAATAAGAAGGAGTTCATAATCTGAGCCACAGTCAGCTCCTGGTCTTGTTTTTGCTGACTATATAGAACTTCTCCATCTTTGGCTGCAAAGAATATAATCAGTCTGATTTCAGTATTGACCACCTGGTGATGTCCATGTGTAGAGTTTTCTCTTGTGTTGTTGCAAGAGGGTGTTTGCTATGACCAGTGTGTTCTCTTGGCAGAACTCATTAGCCTTTGCCCTGCTTCATTCTGTACTCTAAGGTCAAATTTGCCTGTTACACCAGGTGTTTCTTGACTTTCTACTTTTGCATTCCAGTCCCCTATAATGAAAAGGACATCTTTTATTGGTGTTAGTTCTGAAAGATCTTGTATGTCTTCATACAAATGTTCAGCTTCAACTTCTTCAGCATTACTGGTTGGGGCATGGACTTGGATTACTGTGATATTGAATGGTTTGCCTTGGAAATGAACAGAGATCTTTCTATTGTTTCTCTTGTTTCTCTGGTCTTTCTCTTTCTGAGATTGCATCCAACTACTGCATTTCAAACTCATTTAGGCCTCACCTCACTCCACAAGGAAGGTGGAAGTCTCTGTGGTTGTTATTACTGCTGAGAGGCACCTGGACCCCTTTTTATTGAGACGTGGTTGTTGTATGATGTTGCGTTAGTGCTATGGGCCTAAGGGCCTGGAGTACTAGCACTGAGTCCCACGAGGTCCTGCTTTCCCCTGCCACAGCCTGGGACACCCACAGGGCTGCAGGCTCAACCTCGTAGTCCAGCTCTGTCCCCTCTTGTTCTGTGACGGTAGGTAAAAGGAGAGACGCTATCAGTTGGAGGGCAATGTGGGGCTGAGCACAGCCCAGGTCAGAGCGAGGCTGGAGCAACTTTGCCAAGGAAGCTCCTATCCTGCTGTTGTAGCCACGCATTCCGGGAAACAAGCTCACTCAGAAAGACAATGCAGATAGTGAAGTGCAGTTTATTACACCGGCAAGTCCAAGGCAGAGTCTCCTCTTAGCCAAGGACCCCGATCAGCATTTGTGAAAATCTTTTATACCCCGTGTGTACATGTCCGAACCCACCACTCCAAATTCCTTGAGACTTATATAAACAAAGGAAGGGTAAATACCATCCCAATAACCCCATCATTCACGTGTTGTGTGTTCAAACTGTTAAACAATTGGCCAATAATCAATAAGCCAGAGGTTACACTCCATTAGGTACAGAAAAATTTATGGTCTGTCCGGAGGCAGGGGTGATTAGTGTATGTTTTCTCTTAGGCAATGAGTAACCTGGATACGATCTTCAAGGTTTCCCTGTCCAGAGGAGATCTTATCCTTTGTTGCGTTTCCATAGGCACTAAACACAGAGTTCAGCGTCCATTGGAGAGGTGGCTGAGCATGATCAGCATGAACAGGCCTAAGATGGAGTCCAGGCCCTATGAATTCCTTCTTCACTGCCAGCTGTTGAAGTGGGCTCTCCAGTGCTTGGGAAAAGGGCACACAGTCCTTCCAGTGGACAAGGATGGCGCTGTTCTGTGGGTTTAACTTATGGCTCCAGAAGCAGAGGAGGGGGACCTGCAGGGACAGGAAGCAGACCCCCACCCGAGACCCCCGCCTGCTTTAGACCCCGGAGTGGGCGTTCCTAACTATCCCTTTCTCCACGTGTCTCTCCTGTCCTCACCGGGGCTATGGCCCAGGAGTCCAAAGAGCGTGTCTGCCACCATCACTGATAGCCTGTGTCTGGGTGTCAGTGGGTTGAGCTGATGGTTACACTGAGGCTCTGACCACCTAGTGGGAGGTAGGACAAACTGGGGGTGACTCCAGAACTCTCAAGGGTGGCCTGGTGGCTTGCTCCCAGCTGGCTGCCCCTATGAAGGTGACACTAGCCATCTGGGGTCAAGGACCTGACTCTGTGCCAGGTCCATGGTTCATCCCTCACATCTTCAGGGAGTCTCCCTCCATCTAGCATCCACTCGAGCCTGGGCTGGGTCTCAGACTTACTGCCCGGCGTCCTTCTCCAAGGAGAACAAGCCCCCCCTAACTGCCCCTTGCTCTCAGAGTGTCCTGTCTGTATAAACCAGGTTTCCAATTGGCCCAGATTCAGGGGCTCCTGGAGAAGACCCCCAGCCTCACAGCCAGGAGACCAGGCTCCGTTCTCCACTCACCCTGTGTTTTAGAGCTTGCCCTAGAAATCCCATCTCCCTCTCTAACCAGATGGTATGTAGGTAAAATCCCTTAAATTTCTCTTGTAAGTGGATTTCACATCAATGAAGCTGGTCTTGTAATGTCCTCAGGAGGGTTAAAGTTAGGAGGTGCAATAACCCGTCACTGTGCTAATGGACATCACAGCTCCCAACAGAGCCTGGTGCAGGCGGGTGAGCAGGAAGTGTTAGCTGACTGAGAAAATGGATGAGTGAATGAGTGAGTGAATGAATAAAGAAATAGTCCTGCCTGCCAGAAGGGAGGGCCCTGGAGAGCGGTCAGCCCGCACGCTGTGGGCAGGAGGAGGACTGTCCCAAGGTCCCAGGTGCTCAAGCTCTTGGACCGTTTTGGTCGTCACATCAAGTTGTTATCCATGTTCTGCCTCAACAGTTTTTGAAACCTTCCCAGACCTGACTCTCCTTTGTGGAGTGGATGACACTGAGACATACTCCTAACTGGCACAGCTCCTAACAGCCCACTGACAGGGCATGGACAGCTCTGTGATCAGCCACCTCTGTGCTTCTTGTTGCCCTGGTTGCCATGAGGGCCCGGAGTTCATGGGGAAAGGCCTTTCCAAGATGCTGACACCTAGACTCTCCTGTGGTCACTTGGCTGCAGAGATCGGTCACCCTTGGCCCCCTGGCTGGCTGGCATGTCGGTCACTCCAGTGAACATGGAGGTGGACCTACAGCCCCAGGATGCCCTGTGCTTCTGGTGTTTTCTGCCAGAGGCTCAGCCTCACCGGCTGGGCTGAATGGACCCAGAACGAACCAGTACCAAGTGGCTGTTTTAGTGCTGCTGGCCCTGCAATGGCCCCGGACGCCCAGTCTCATGAATGAATGAGAGACAGCCCCATCTTAGCCACCAGCCAACAAAGCCCTCTTCCCTCTGAGCATTTTCTTCCACGAACAAGCTTTTACTTTAGAAAATTTCTTTCACTTGAAAGCAGTACCTGCCCCCATTTCCTTGCCCCCCACACTCGTTCACTTGCTTTGACCTTCTGCCAAAACTCTGTTTCTTGAGGCTCAGCTGCCCACCTGCCTGGATCACAGTGTGTCAGGTGTGGGGCGTCCTCAGTGTTCAAATCCCCCAAGGTCACAGGGAACAGAGGCTGGACTGTCTCCTTTCTCTCTTTAGGGCTTTGTTGCAGGTTCCTTAGGGCTTCCGCTGGCGGAATTACTGCCGTTCCCTTCCCAGAGCTGCCCACCTCCCCCTGTTTTGCTAAAAACTCCATCGATCTTCCGAGATTTCTTTCCTGGTTAAAGTTCTGGCCTGTCTGCCTGCACCTCAGTCTGGTGGATTCTGCTTCAGGGTGTTTTCCCGAGCAAGCTTGCACAGTGATTGTTCTGCTCTCCACTGTTTTTTGGGAGGGAGGTGACACAGGACAACTGAGCTAAGAGCCCCTCCCCAGGCCCGCGGGCTCGGCCATGCCTGCCACCCGCCTGCGGCTCCTCTTGTGAAACTTACCTGCGGTGATTTTGTACACATAGCTTACTTTCCTCGCCTCCCACGCACCTTGCACCCCACTAACGAGGCCCCTTCCCAGGCCCTGAGAGACCCAGGCCTTGGGGCTGCCTCACCTGGGCCCCTTCCTCACCACTGGCCCAGGCAGGTGCTTTATACCAAGTTCAGCTTGTGATCATCGAGCCCTTGATTAAAGCCAATGTTGACTGGGACTCAGATCAGGATGGAAAATCAACCCCCCTTCCCAGGTTGTGGGGGTCATAGCTGAGCTGCAGGTTCTGTGGGCTTAAAGGGAAGCCCGTCCCCCAATGGCTATGACCACCAGGCTCTTGGTCCCCCACATGTGACCAGGAACTCATTTTCCCAGGATGAGGAGGTTTCATGTTTGACCCACATCCAGGGGGTAAGAGATGGACCCCCTCTGAGCACCCCTGATACTGCCCTTGGGAAATACATTTCCTGCTGACCAGCTGTCAGGCCTGCCCTTGATCTAACCTTGAGGACAGTGCTGACTCCCACAGATGGTCACTCATCAACCATGACCTTCCTTGAGAGGCAGCAGCTTCCCTGGATGGAGTGCTGTGGCCTCAGCCGGCTGTGGACGGACACGTCCATGTCAGTTTTAAGCCATCCTCCCTCGCTTCTGTGAGCTGGAAGCCTAGACTCTCCAGGCAGAACAAAGCCTTGGAGATGACCTGGACACCGTGGCCCCCACCTCCAGTCTGGACCAGCCCTTGAAGGCTGAACCCGTGGCACTTTCTTCCTTTCCCCACTGGGGACAAGCAGACAGAAGCTGGAACCTTGGATGCTGGGGATGGGGGGCACCAAGCTGAGAGTCTGGAGGGGGAGAGGTGAGGTCAGAGAGCCAGCAGATGGGGGGTATCAGTGGAGCAAAGGTGAGTCCCCCTGCCCCCACATTCCTTCTCAGGCCACCCTCTCTATATTGCATGGATCTGGACTCAGGCCTGATGCTCCCAGACATGTCCCCAGAAGCTTGGTCCAAGCTTCAGGGTCTGGGACGAACCTGTTAGGTAGGTAGAATAGGGAAAAGGAGTCCAAAATGGTGGTGGCTAAAAGACAAGGAAGGGAAAAGCCCACGAAAATAGAACAAAAGAAGGTCCGAGGACCAGAGTGAAGACTTCAGGTAGAACAGACAGCACTCCTGGCTGAGCCCAATTTGCACAGGGCAGGCCCAGGGGGAGGAAAAAGCATATAAAAGGAGGAGCCAGAGCGCTCTCTCTCTCTTTCTCTCCCACGTTCGGGCACTCTTTCTCTCTCTCTCCCTCTCTCTCTCCCTCCCCCACGCGCTCTTCCACTCTCTTCTCTTCAAGTCTTTGGGTTGGCATGCCCTCACGCTTCGAGGATGGATTCTCCTGCTATTTTCTAAATAAAATAGAGCTGTAACACTGATTTGCCTAAGAGCTATAACGCGGTTTGTCCAAGACACAGAACTGTGATGCGCGGAAGGCTTTAATGTCCGTCGCTCCAAATCTTTGCTGTGATGAGACAAAGAACCGAGGAACACACACTCGCGTGACAAACCGGTGGCATGGTAAGCAACTGTGGAGGTGTCTGGGCTTCAGTGTGGCCTCTGCTCCAAACAGAACTTCTTGTTAACAGTCAGTAAATGGTGATGACTAATGATGACCATTATATCTACTACTGTGGGCAGGAATCCCTCAGAAGAAATGGAGTAGCTATCACGGTCAACAAAAGAGTCTGAAATGCAGTACTTGGATGCAATTTCAAAAACAAGAGAATGATCTCTGTTTGTTTCCAAGGCAAACCATTCAATATCAAGGTAATCCAAGTCTATGCCCCAACCAGTAACGCTGAAGAAGCTGAAGTTGAACGGTTCTATGAAGACCTACAAGACCTTTTAGAACTAACACCCAAAAAAGATGTCTTTTTCATTATAGGGGACTGGAATGCAAAAGTAGGAAGTCAAGAAACACCTGGAGTAACAGGCAAATTTGGCCTCGGAATGTGGAATGAAGCAGGGCAAAGACTAATAGAGTTTTGCCAAGAAAATGCACTGGTCATAGCAAACACCCTCTTCCAACAACACAAGAGAAGACTCTACACATGGACATCACCAGATGGTCAACACCAAAATCAGATTGATTATATTCTTTGCAGCCAAAGATGGAGAAGCTCTATACAGTCAACAAAAACAAGACCAGGAGCTGACTGTGGCTCAGATCATGAACTCCTTATTACCAAATTCAGACTTAAATTGAAGAAAGTAGGGGAAACCACTAGACCATTCAGGTATGACCTAAATCAAATCCCTTATGATTATACAGTGGAAGTGAGAAATAGATTTAAGGGCCTAGATCTGATAGATAGAGTGCCTGATGAACTATGGAACGAGGTTCGTGACATTGTACAGGAGACAGGGATCAAGACCATCCCCATGGAAAAGAAATGCAAAAAAAGCAAAATGGCTCTCTGGGGAGGCCTTACGAATAGCTGTGAAAAGAAGAGAGGCAAAAAGCAAAGGAGAAAAGCAAAGATATAAGCATCTGAATGCAGAGTTCCAAAGAATAGCAAGAAGAGATAAGAAAGCCTTCTTCAGCGATTAATGCAAAGAAATAGAGGAAAACAACAGAATGGGAAAGACTAGAGATCTCTTCAAGAAAATTAGAGATACCAAGGGAATATTTCATGCAAAGATGGGCTCGACAAAGGACAGAAATGGTATGGACCTAACAGAAGGAGAAGATATTAAGAAGCGGTGGCAAGAATACATAGAAGAACTGTACAAAAAAGATCTTCACGACCCAGATAATCACGATGGTGTGATCACTCATCTAGAGCCAGACATCCTGGAATGTGAAGTCAAGTGGGCCTTAGAAAGCATCACTACGAACAAAGTTAGTGGAGGTGATGGAATTCCAGTTGAGCTATTCCAAATTCTGAAAGATGATGCTGTGAAAGTGCAGCACTCAATATGCCAGCAAATTTGGAAAACTCAGCAGTGGCCACAGGATTGGAAAAGGTCAGTTTTCATTCCAATCCCAAAGAAAGGCAATGCCAAAGAATGTTCAAACTACCGCACAATTGCACTCATCTCACATGCTAGTAAAGTAATGCTCAAAATTCTCCAAGCCAGGCTTCACCAATACGTGAACCGTGAACTCCCTGATGTTCAAGCTGGTTTTAGAAAACGCAGAGGAACCAGAGATCAAATTGCCAACATCCGCTGGATCATGGAAAAAGCAAGAGAGTTCCAGAAAAACATCTATTTCTGCTTTATTGACTATGCCAAAGCCTTTGACTGTGTGGATCACAAGAAACTGTGGAAAATTCTGAAAGAGATGGGAATACCAGACCACCTGACCTGCCTCTTGAGAAATCTGTATGCAGGTCAGGAAGCAACAGTTAGAACTGGACATGGAACAACAGACTGGTTCCAAATAGGAAAAGGAGTACATCAAGGCTGTATATTGTCACCCTGCTTATTTAACTTCTATGCAGAGTACATCATGAGAGACGCTGGACTGGAAGAAACACAAGCTGGAATCAAGATTGCCAGGAGAAATATCAATAACCTCAGATATGCAGATGATACCACCCTTATGGCAGAAAGTGAAGAGGAGCTAAAGAACCTCTTGATAAAAGTGAAAGAGGAGAGTGAAAAAGTTGGCTTAAAGTTCATGGCATCTCATCCCATCACTTCATGGCAAATAGATGGGGAAACAGTAGAAACAGTGTCGGACTTTTATTTTGGGGGGCTCCAAAATCACTGCAGATGGTAACTGCAGCCATGAAATTAAAAGACGCTTACTCCTTGGAAGAAAAGTTATGACCAACCTAGATAGCATATTCAAAAGCAGAGACATTACTTTGCCGACTAAGGTCCATCTAGTCAAGGCTATGGTTTTCCTGTGGTCATGTATGGATGTGAGTTGGACTGTGAAGAAGGCTGAGCGCCAAAGAATTGATACTTTTGAACTGTGGTGTTGGAGAAGACTCATGAGAGTCCCTTGGACTGCAAGGAGACCCAACCAGTCCATTCTGAAGAAATCAGCCCTGGGATTTCTTTGGAAGGACTGATGCTAAAGCTGAAACTCCAGTACTTTGGCCACCTCATGTGAAGTTGACTCATTGGAAAAAACTTTGATGCTGGGAGGGATTGGGGGCAGGAGGAGAAGGGGACGACAGAAGATGAGATGGCTGGATGGCATCACTGACTCGATGGACGTGAGTCTGAGTGAACTCCGGGAGTTGTTGATGGACAGGGAGGCCTGGCATGCTGCGATTCATGGGGTCGCAAAGAGTCGGACACGACTGAGTGACTGAACTGAACTGAACTGAATGATGACCTGGAAGCCCATCCAGGAGGAGAGGGCTTGAAAAGGGCCCAGGGAAAATCACAGAAAAGAGAAGGGGTACATTTAAGCAAGGGGAAAATGGGGCTGGAACACAGGTTAGTCCTGCCCTTTGGTGGAGGCTCTGCCATACAGCCAGCAGTGGAGAGCTGTCCTGGGTTCTTGAGGAGTCACTTTGCTGAAAAACTGCCTTATATCACATTTTCCGGGGTCAGCTTGGGTCAACACACATCCAAACTGACCAATAATTTTAATGCAATTCCTGTTAAAATCCAAGCAAGTTGCTTTTAGAAACATGTTTATCCCAAAATTTATGTAGAAAGACAGGACCTAGAACAGCTTTTAAAAAAAAAAATCATGAAGCACTGAATAAAGTGGGAGAAGCCTCTATGTCTTACTGTCTAGCTCCAGGGACCAAGGGAATGTGGTCCCAGTGTTGTAGGAAGAGGGACCCCTTCCAAGGCCTCAGAGGGGGCTCTTGTCCAGCACTCAGAGATACACAAGTTGACAAAGCAAGAGATTTTATTGGGAAAGGGCACCTGGGTGGAGAGCAGCAGGATGAGGGAAACCAGGAGGACTGCTCTGCCACGTGGCTCTCAGTCTCAGGTTTTATGTGACGGGATTAGTCTCTGGATTGTCTTTGGCCAATCCCTCTGACTCAGAGCCTTTTCTGCTGGCGCACACGTTGCTCAGCCAAGATGGATGCCAGCGAGGAGGATTCTGGGAAGTGGTCGGACATGTGGTGTCTCCTTTTGACCTTTCCTGAAATCTTCCAGGTGGTGGTTTGTTAGTCCCATGTTCCTTACCTGTCGTAAAATAACTCACAAAAATGGTTACTATGGTTCCCAGCCAGGGTGGGTGTCAAGCAGTGTGCCTACCCTGACATCAGCACAGAGACAGAGGCCAACCCCAGAAAAATAGACCCTCACCAGGGTGCCCGGGCAGAAATAAACCTCGACCTAAAACAGTTTACCTCAGATTGGGACTTGATCCATGTGCTGGGTCTTGAACCCAGCCAAAACCTACAGTCTTCCAACTGGGATTACAGACCTGGCTTCAGGACCTAATGTAGCTCCGGTTCTAGATGTCTCATCACAGAGAGAATTCAGCAAGAGACAAAGTGATAGGTGAAAAGTAAGGGCAAGGTCGGACATGTGGGGACATGTCCCGGCAGAGAGCCGCAGACAAGCCCAGGAGGCAGGCCAACAACCAAGCCATCCAATCAGGAAGCCGACACGGAGCCCTTAGACACCGCTGAAACCCGAGCTTTCTTCCTTATATGGGAACCTGGCCCTAGCTATAAAACCTTTCCTCACCCCTCCTACCTCGCAGACTCCCTTTGTCTCCTTGCTCACCCGCCCCCGGGGAGTTCTGCCCGAGAGCGACCGCCCAATAAAGGCCTTCACCAACGGTCCATAGAGGTGGCTCTTTCTTCCCGTGGCGTTTCTTACAATAGGTAAGAAATGGATTTATTTAGAGAAACCCACTCCACAGTCAGACTGTGGGCCATCGCAGAGGATGAATATAGCCAATGAATATGTTATGGTGGGCTTTTATGGACTAGGTAATTTCATAGGCCATAAAACAATAGAATGGTCATAGTAAACACCCTCTTCCAACAACACAAGAGAAGACTCTACATATGGACATCACCAATTAGTCAATACTGAAATCAGATTGATTATATTCTTTGCAATCACAGATGGAGAAGCTCTATACAATCAGCAAAAACAAGACCGGGAGCTGACTGTGGCTCAGATTATGAACTCTTTATTGAAAATTCAGACTTAAATTGAAGAAAGTAGGGAAAACCACTAGACCATTCAGGTATGACCTAAATCAAATCCCTTATGATTATACAGTGGAAGTGACAAATAGATTCAAGGGATTAGATCTGGTAGGCAGAGTGCCTGAAGAACTATGGACAGAGGTTTGTGACATTGCACAGGAGGCAGTGATCAAGACCATCCCAAGAAAAGAAATGCAAACAAGCAAAATGGTTGCCTGATAAGGCCTTACAAATTGTTGAGAAAAGAAGGGAAGTGAAACACAAAAGAGAAAAGGAAAGATATGTCCATTTGAATGCACAGAGTTCCCAAGAATAGCAAGGAGAGATAAGAAAGCCTTCCTCAGTGGTCAATGCAAAGAAATAGAGGAAAATTCTATTTTTGTGTGGAAAGATTACAGATCTCATCAAGAAAATCAGAGATACCAAGGGAACATTTCAAGCACAGATGGGCACAATAAAGGACAGAAATGGTATGGCCCTAACAGAAGCAGAAGAGATTAGGAAGAAGTGACAAGAATACACAGAAGAACTATATGGAAAAGATCTTCATGACCCAGATAATCACGATGGTGTGATCAGTCACCTAGAGCCAGACATCCTGGAATGTGAAGTCAAGTGGGCCATAGGAAGCATCACTATGAACAAAGTTAGTGGAAGTGATGGAATTCCAATTGAGTTATTTCAAATCCTGGAAGATGCTGCTGCTAAAGTGCTGCACTCAATATGCCAATAGATTTGGAAAACTCAGCAATGGCCACAGGACTGGAAAAGGTCAGTTTTCATTCCAGTCCCAAAGAAGGGCAATGTCAAAGAATGTTCAAACTACTACACAATTGCACTCATTTCAGACTCTAGTAAGTTCAGTTCAGTTTACTCGCTCAATCGTGTCTGACTGTTTGCGACCCCATGAATCGCAGCATGCCAGGCCTCCCTGTCCATCAACAACTCCCGGAGTTCACTCAGACTCACGTCCATCGAGTCAGTGATGCCATCCAGCCATCTCATCTTCTGTCGTCCCCTTCTCCTCCTGCCCCCAATCCCTCCCAGCATCAAAGTTTTTTCCAATGAGTCAACTTCACATGAGGTGGCCAAAGTACTGGAGTTTCAGCTTTAGCATCAGTCCTTCCAAAGAAATCCCAGGGCTGATTTCTTCAGAATGGACTGGTTGGGTCTCCTTGCAGTCCAAGGGACTCTCATGAGTCTTCTCCAACACCACAGTTCAAAAGTATCAATTCTTTGGCGCTCAGCCTTCTTCACAGTCCAACTCACATCCATACATGACCACAGGAAAACCATAGCCTTGACTAGATGGACCTTAGTCGGCAAAGTAATGTCTCTGCTTTTGAATATGCTATCTAGGTTGGTCATAACTTTTCTTCCAAGGAGTAAGCGTCTTTTAATTTCATGGCTGCAGTTACCATCTGCAGTGATTTTGGAGCCCCCCAAAATAAAAGTCCGACACTGTTTCTACTGTTTCCCCATCTATTTGCCATGAAGTGATGGGATGAGATGCCATGAACTTTAAGCCAACTTTTTCACTCTCCTCTTTCACTTTTATCAAGAGGTTCTTTAGCTCCTCTTCACTTTCTGCCATAAGGGTGGTATCATCTGCATATCTGAGGTTATTGATATTTCTCCTGGCAATCTTGATTCCAGCTTGTGTTTCTTCCAGTCCAGCGTCTCTCATGATGTACTCTGCATAGAAGTTAAATAAGCAGGGTGACAATATACAGCCTTGATGTACTCCTTTTCCTATTTGGAACCAGTCTGTTGTTCCATGTCCAGTTCTAACTGTTGCTTCCTGACCTGCATACAGATTTCTCAAGAGGCAGGTCAGGTGGTCTGGTATTCCCATCTCTTTCAGAATTTTCCACAGTTTCTTGTGATCCACACAGTCAAAGGCTTTGGCATAGTCAATAAAGCAGAAATAGATGTTTTTCTGGAACTCTCTTGCTTTTTCCATGATCCAGCGGATGTTGGCAATTTGATCTCTGGTTCCTCTGCGTTTTCTAAAACCAGCTTGAACATCAGGGAGTTCACGGTTCACGTATTGGTGAAGCCTGGCTTGGAGAATTTTGAGCATTACTTTACTAGCATGTGAGATGAGTGCAATTGTGCGGTAGTTTGAACATTCTTTGGCATTGCCTTTCTTTGGGATTGGAATGAAAACTGACCTTTTCCAATCCTGTGGCCACTGCTGAGTTTTCCAAATTTGCTGGCATATTGAGTGCTGCACTTTCACAGCATCATCTTTCAGAATTTGGAATAGCTCAACTGGAATTCCATCACCTCCACTAACTTTGTTCGTAGTGATGCTTTCTAAGGCCCACTTGACTTCACATTCCAGGATGTCTGGCTCTAGATGAGTGATCACACCATCGTGATTATCTGGGTCGTGAAGATCTTTTTTGTACAGTTCTTCTATGTATTCTTGCCACCGCTTCTTAATATCTTCTCCTTCTGTTAGGTCCATACCATTTCTGTCCTTTGTCGAGCCCATCTTTGCATGAAATATTCCCTTGGTATCTCTAATTTTCTTGAAGAGATCTCTAGTCTTTCCCATTCTGTTGTTTTCCTCTATTTCTTTGCATTAATCGCTGAAGAAGGCTTTCTTATCTCTTCTTGCTATTCTTTGGAACTCTGCATTCAGATGCTTATATCTTTGCTTTTCTCCTTTGCTTTTTGCCTCTCTTCTTTTCACAGCTATTCGTAAGGCCTCCCCAGAGAGCCATTTTGCTTTTTTTGCATTTCTTTTCCATGGGGATGGTCTTGATCCCTGTCTCCTGTACAATGTCACGAACCTCGTTCCATAGTTCATCAGGCACTCTATCTATCAGATCTAGGCCCTTAAATCTATTTCTCACTTCCACTGTATAATCATAAGGGATTTGATTTAGGTCATACCTGAATGGTCTAGTGGTTTCCCCTACTTTCTTCAATTTAAGTCTGAATTTGGTAATAAGGAGTTCATGATCTGAGCCACAGTCAGCTCCTGGTCTTGTTTTTGTTGACTGTATAGAGCTTCTCCATCTTTGGCTGCAAAGAATATAATCAATCTGATTTTGGTGTTGACCATCTGGTGATGTCCATGTGTAGAGTCTTCTCTTGTGTTGTTGGAAGAGGGTGTTTGCTATGACCAGTGCATTTTCTTGGCAAAACTCTATTAGTCTTTGCCCTGCTTCATTCCACATTCCGAGGCCAAATTTGCCTGTTACTCCAGGTGTTTCTTGACTTCCTACTTTTGCATTCCAGTCCCCTATAATGAAAAAGACATCTTTTTTGGGTGTTAGTTCTAAAAGGTCTTGTAGGTCTTCATAGAACCGTTCAACTTCAGCTTCTTCAGCGTTACTGGTTGGGGCATAGACTTGGATTACCTTGATATTGAATGGTTTGCCTTGGAAACAAACAGAGATCATTCTCTTGTTTTTGAAATTGCATCCAAGTACTGCATTTCAGACTCTTTTGTTGACCGTGATAGCTACTCCATTTCTTCTGAGGGATTCCTGCCCACAGTAGTAGGTATAGTGGTCATCTGAGTTAAATTCACCCATTCCAGTCCATTTTAGTTCACTGATTCCTAGAATGTTGATGTTCACTCTTGCCATCTCTTGTTTGACCACTTCCAATTTGCCTTGATTCATGGACCTGACATTCCAGGTTCCTATGCAATATTGCTCTTTATAGCATCTGACCTTGCTTCTATCACCAGTCACATCCACAGCTGGGTATTGTTTTTGCTTTGGCTCCATCCATTCATTTTTTCTGGAGTTATTTCTCCACTGATCTCCAGTAGCATATTGGGCACCTAATGACCTGGGGAGTTCCTCTTTGAGTATCCTATCATTTTGCCTTTTCATACTGTTTCATGGGGTTCTCAAGGCAAGAATACTGAAGTGGTTTGCCATTCCCTTCTCCAGTGGACCACATTCTGTCAGACCTCTCCACCATGATCCGCCCACCTTGGGTTGCCCCGCAGGCATGGCTTAGTTTCACTGAGTTAGACAAGGCTGTGGTCCTAGTGTGATTAGATTGGCTAGTTTTCTGTGAGTATGGTTTCAGTGTGTCTGCCCTCTGATGCCCTCTTGCAACACCTACCGTCTTACTTGGGTTTCTCTTACCTTGGGCATGGGACTCTAGTAAAGTCATGCTCAAAATCTCCAAGCCAGGCTACAACAGTATGTAAACTGTGAACTTGAGCTTGAACATCCAGATATTCAAGCTGGATATTAAAAAGGCAGAGCAACCAAAGATCATATTGTCAACATCCATTGGATCATAGAAAAAGCAAGAGAATTCCGCAAAAACTTCTGCTTTATTGATTATGCCAAAGCCTTTTACTGTGTGGATTACAACAAACTGTGGAAAATTCAAGAGATGGGAATACCAGACCACCTGACCTGCCTCCTGAGAAATCTGTATGCAGGTCAAGAAGCAACAGTCAGAACTGGACATGGAACAACAGACAGCTTCCAAGTTGGGAAAGGAGTATGCCGAAGCTGTATATTGTCACCCTGCTTATTTAACTTATATGCAGACTATATCATGTGAAATGCCAGGGTGGATGAAGCACAAGCTGGAATCAAGATCGCTGGGAGAAATATCAATAACCTCAGATATGTAGATGACACCACCCTTATGGCAGAAAGTGAAGAACTAAAGAGCCCTTTGATGAAAGTGAAAGAGGAGAGTGAAAAAGTTGGCTTAAAGCTCAACATTCAGAAAACTAACATCATGGCATCTGGTCCTGTCACTTCATGGCAAATAGATGGGTAAACAATGGCAACAGTGACAGACTTTATTTTTTGGGGCTCCAAAATCATTGCATATGGTGACTATAGCCGTGAAATGCTCCTTGGAAGAAAATCTATGACCAACCTAGACAACATATTAAAAAGCAGAGTTGGCAAACAATAGCTTTGCTGACAAGGACTCGTCTATCCAAAGCTGTGGTTTTTCCACTATTCATGTATGGATGGTAGAGCTGTACCATAAAGAGAGCTGAGTGCCAAAGAATTGATACTTTTGAACTGTGGCGTGGCACAAGACTCTTGAGAGTCCCCTAGACTGCAAGGAGATCCAACCAGTCAATCCTAAAGGAAATTAGTCCTGAATATTCATTGGGGGGACTGATGCTGAAGTTAAAACTCGAATACTTTGGCCACCTGCTGCGAAGAAATGACTTATTGGATAAGATCCCAATGCTGGGCAAGTTGAAGACGGGAGGAGAAGGGGACAACAGAGGATGAGATGGTTGGATGGCATCACTGACTTGATGGACATGAATATGGGCAAGGTCCGAGAGCTGGTTATGGACAGGGAACTGGCATGCTGCAGTCCATGGTGTCACAAAGAGTTGGACACAACTGAGTGACTGAACTGAATTGAATTTCATAGGCTAATGAGGAGGAGGATTATTTCAGCTGTTTTTGGGAAGGGGTAGAGATTTCCAGAATTGTGCCACCACCCACTTTTTGGTCTTTTGACAGTGCCTTGGAACTGTAATGGTGCCTCTGGGTGTGTCATTTAGCTTGCTAATTGAGGATCAAGGTCTAGTAGAAGTTGATTTGTGTGCCATGGTGAACCCATTTGATTCTAATCAGTTTGTGTTGTGTCCTCGGGGCTATGTCATTCTTTCAAAAGTTGTGCCCTGCCCCTTTCCCTCCTGTTTCATACCCAAGACTCAGACACAAAAATAGCTCAAAGTGCATCACAGGCTTCGATGTAAAGGACAGATTTATGAATTGGACCTCATCACAATAAAAACCTTGAGCTCCATGAAAGACTCTGTGAGGAGGATCAAGAGGCAGGCTCCAGACAGGGGGATGTTTATAAACCACACATCTGATAAAGGACTAGCATCTGGAATAAAGAACTCTTAAAACTTGAGTCAACAAACAATCCAGCTAGAGAATAAGCAGGAAACAGGAGGGGATATTGAAAGGAAGAGGATAAACAGACGGCAAATAAACACAGGAAAAGATGTTCAACATCAGCAACTGTTAGGGAAATGCAAATCAAAACCTTCGTGAGCTAGCACTGCACACCTATCAGAACAGCTAAAAGAGAAATAGCAACCCCACCAAATGCTGAAGCTGGGTTGCTTACATCTTGCTGGTGGGGTGGAAAATGATAGACACTCTGGAAAACAGTTTAGCACTTTCTTATAAAAGTAGGTATGCATTTACCACAGGACCCAGCAACCGCACGCTTGGGCATTTATCCCAGAAAAGTGAAGATTTATATTCACATCAAAACCTATGTATGAGCTTCATAGCAGCTTTACTTGTAATAGTCAGAAACTGGAAACAACAGATACCCTCCGAAGGGTGAGTGATTAAGGGAAACCTGGAGCATCTGTATCACAGAGTACTCTTTTTCAGGACACAATAGAGTGAGCTATTGATACACAACTCCAGGGAACCATGCGAGAGTAACAGCCAAACCCAAATTTTGTGTACTGTAAACTCTATTTATATAACATTTTTCACAAGATGAAATCTCAGATCCTCTCTATTTATATTTTGCCTGCTAACTTTTATAGTACTCACATTCTTACTTTTTTTCTTTACCATCTAACCAAACATTTCTGAACATTAGAGATTTTTTAAAAGTTTATTCTGTTGGAATCATACATAGTCTATTACATCATGCTTGTCTATCACACTCAGCAACAATGTGTTTTATAAGATGTATCTAAGATGTTCCTGGACCTATGGGTCTTTCATTTTCATTTACTATGTAATACTCCACTGAATAGTGTACCACAGTTTATTATGTCTTTCTCTTTCTTCTCAACTGGGTTGTTTGGCCACTGTAAGAAATGTTTTTGTGGGTGTTTCTTTGGGGTGAATATCAAAAAGTAGAGTTACTGGCTCTCAGTAACTCTCTTTAACTGGGCTTCCCTTGTGGCTTAGTGATAAAGAATCCGCCTGCCGGTGCAGGAGTCGCGGATTCAGCCCCCAATCCGGGAAGATCCCTCAAGCCAGGGAGCAACGGAGGCCACGCACCACAGCTACTGAGCATGCGCTCTAGAGCCTGGCAGCCATAGCCACTGAAGCCACGTGCTGCGAGCACTGAAACCTGAGCACCCTAGAGCCCGTGCTCTGAAACAAGAGAAGCCAGTGCAATGCAAAGCCCGAGCACCACAGCCGGGACTAGCCCCGCTCGCCACAACTAGAGAAACGCCTGAGCAGCAGTGAAGACCCAGAGCAGCCAAACTTAAAAATAATTTATTTTTAGAAAGATCACCTTCAGTTTTCTAAAGCACTGTACTAACTCATATCCAGTAACAGCTTTAAGAGCTCCAATTTGTCCACATTTCAACAGTTGATGTGGTTTGTCTCTTTCATTTTAGCCATTCTGGTACATGTACAGTGGTATCTCTTTGCAGTTTTAATTTGCATTTTTCTGCTATGAAGGAGGTGAATGTGATGGTTAATTTTGTGTGTCAAATCAGCTCAGTTGTTCGGTCAACTGAGCCTAGATTTTGCTGTGAAGGTGTTTTTCAAACTTAATTAACATTTCAATCAGTGACTTTGAATAAAGCTGATTGCTCTTCATAATGTGGTGGGCCTCATCCAATCAGGACAAAAACCAAGGTTTCCAAAGAAAAGGGACTCTTGCCTCCAGACACCTTCAGACTCAAGACTGCAGGTTGAACTGCCCCCTGCGTTTGCCCCCTGCACCCCAACAGCTGCCAGCAACGCATCAGCTCTCACCTGCCTTCTTCATTCTAACCATGGCTCTGGTGCAAGGGCAGCTCAGCAGGCCGTGCTCGCTGACCTGGAACTCAGTATCTGCTGGACGTTAGCCTCAAAAGTCTCACCGGGGCCCTAAGAAGATTTTAAAATAGCTTGTTCAGCTTTCAGAGATGTCCCAGGAGGGAAGATTGATCCAAGCTGTCTAATCTACATAAATGGAAACCTTCATGACCATTTTCATAGTGCCTCAGGTGATAAAGAATCTGCCTCGAATGCAGGAGATGCAGGTTTGATCCCTGAATCAGGAAGATCCTCTAAAGGAGGAAATGGCAAACCATTCCAGTATTCTTGCCTGGGAAATCCCATGGGCAGAGGAGCCTGGTGGGCTACAGTCCATGTGGTTGCCAAGAGCTGGACACGACTGAGTGACTAACACTTTCACTTTCAATGACTGTTTTCATAGTCAGCAAATTTGTTTTATTTTAGAATTCATGACTATGCTACTATTGAATAGTCACATTCTGCGGTGAATTTAATGAACTTTAAAAATGCGTTTTATTTCATTGTGTGTAATAATTGCACATATATGTGAAAAATAGTTGTTCACATGTACACAAGCTCTTGAGACACACACAGAATCAGGAACTACTCACAATAATGGCCCTAAATTCTTTAGTCCACATGTTAAATACATATTACTGAGTAAAGGAATTCAAGGAAAATGACTCTATTATATAGGGCAACCAACACTTAGTAAGTGCCTCTTCTCGGTCAGGCCCAGTGAGGGAACCATGGCCCGTGTCCAGCTGTGGCTCATGTTCAACCACGTGGGCTCCTGGGTCACACTTATTGGTGGGGTTTTCTCCACCCAGAGGAGGTATCTTTGTGTGACCTGCATGAGGACTAAAAATGGCCCTAGCTAGGAGCTCCACAGATAAACAGGGTGGAGTTTGTCCTCAGAATCTGCAGGCCTGGAGACCCACTTCCCACCCAGGGGCGGGTTGGAGCAGGAGCTTTCCGAGTTAACAAATAACCAGGGATGGCTTACAATTAGTCATTTGTATGTAACTTCTGTTTTCTGAGTTACTCTATGAAATGTATTCACTTAAGAGGCTCTTTCTTTAGATTTTATTTGCCTTATTCATTTGTCTAACCGTTATTTATTTTTTTTTTTTAGAATAGTTAATACCAGAGTAAACTTCACTACAGTTTGCCTCTGAATTGCAGTGAAGTCTCGTGTTTGCGTAAGAGCACACGAGTAGAGAGAATGATTTCGTGACATGAATGGATTTCAGAAGTGCCCAGGCACCGTTACCCAGATATCGCCTGGCCAGGTGCTGGAAGACAGGCATCAAAGGATAGAATGAGTGAGCCCTTGATCCGGTTGGAAGGCCCTCGGGAGACCTAACAGCACGTTGCAGTAGCTGGATCTCTTCCCATTGTTACTGCTTCCATGGGTTTACACTGCAACTATTCTGGGATAACTGGAAGGATGCAGGCAGTCCCAAGCTGCTCCGCCGTGGAGTGGAGGCAGGAGAGTGTTCAGGTCTCCATACAGATTGTTGCCTCACCAGCGGGAGGAATCAAAAGGGGTCCTTCCCCAGGTCCAGCTCCAGTAAGGGCACTTCTGATGGAATTTTATATAATGGAAAAAATAGAATTATTTCACCCCTAAGTAAGTTAGTAAGGGGAGAGAAACCATGGGGTTATCTCTTATTATAGTTTAATTAGAATAGAATTGAAAAAATAAAATTAATGTTGCCAATTTTAAAGTAGAAAACAGTATTTATGAAGTTGTCTGTCTCTGACTCATTCTGTTAAAATAAAATTTTTACAACATCACAGAACTGTAAGGCGGTAGAACCTAAACAAATTAAGGTTTGTTGTTCAGGTCTTCCTCCTTTGAAGTCCTGCTTTGAAGTGTCTGTGGGGAGACGGGTGGGGGCAGGGGAAAGAAGGTATTTGACTCCTGTCTGTTCAGCTCAGGTTTGGACATTTTTTGTGCAACTCAGGCACCTTGTGTGTCCGGCAAGCAAACCTGTAATGTTTTGATGAAAAGCACCCCAGAGTATTTCTGTCACATAAGAGGGTGGTTTCTTTTGTACAAGCAAGTGATTCTACCAGAGTCTTCATAGGGGAAGGACTCATGTGTTAGGAATGAGTGGACGTGGGGGCAGCTCCACGTGAGTTTTACCCCATATGTCCTGCCCCGTGAGCTGTGAGGGCAGGAGAGGGAGGACCCTGCAGGAATCTGTGACGTGCACTGGGTCTAAGGGCAGGGACGGCTGAGGGGCTGGGGGCAAAGGGGGCCTATTGACAAACACATAGAAAATCTGAGGGGTTTCTGGGGTCAAGAGAGTAGGGCAGGCCCCAGGCGCAGGTGACGTTTGAAGTCTGCGATTAAGACAGAAAGGGCGCCAGCTCTATGCTTTGTATCCAGCAGGAACGACATTTTGAAAGCACTGAACCAGTTGATGCTCATTGTTCATCTTCACCATGAGGGCTAAGCCAGGAGCACGGCAACCCCAGGGAGGAAGGGCCTTCATATCGAAGCTTGGGGCCTGGTCAGAGAATTTCCCACAAGCAGAGGCAACCAGACTTGGGCTGGGATGGGAGGCATAGACATGAGGGTCAAGGTCAAGGTCAGGGTGGGGATGAGGTCCCTCTCAGGGGATGGGGCCAAAGCAGAGAGATAGAAAGGCTGTCAAGAGCCGGGAGACTCCCAGAGGGGGAGATGACTGTCCTTGACGCGTGACCCCTCATGAGGTCAGCCTGGATGCCTGAAAGCAGCACCTGTGGGTGCCAATGTGTTTCTGTTCTGTTTCCTTGGCCTGAAGACCACACAGTTACTTCCAGCTCTGACCACACAGTTACTTCCAGCGGGTCCGTTATCTGGAACCGGGAATCTGAGCGTCCTCCTCCCGCCAACCCTCCCCCGTCAGCAGGCCTGGGGTCCAGGCAGGAGGAGCACAGTTACAGGATGTGAAGGCCAGGCCTCTTCTGGCCTCAGTTTGCCAGTCTGTGCAGTCATTCGTGCCAGAAACCCACGGAGGTTTTGGTTTTGGTGGTTAGATCATGAATGATTTTTGTTTGTTTGTTTTTACTTTTTTTAATTTGTTTTGAATTAGGTGAAAATTTTACAAGCATATACAGCTTTTTGTTTTCCAAGAGAAAAGAAAGCAAAGGGATAGGCTATTTCCACTTGAACTTACGGGAGAAGACAAACATCACCCCCTTCACCCATGGCTCCGGACCTGTCTTGACCGTCACAGCCTGCTCTGAGCTGGGGTCTGGGGGCAGCAGCCAGAGTCCAGAAGGTTGATGGGGACTGGGGAACAGGAGGCACACAGCCCCTCCCACCTTCCTGCCTGCCTTGCACCTGCCAAGACCCCACCTGGACCGAGTCGGGCACCAGAGCAGGCAGGGGTCAGCTGGGTGCCCCCTCCTTGGCTCTCCCTGGTCCCACCCACCCAGAGAAGCCCTGCCCCATGATCCCCACAGCTATGCTGGTGCCTGACAGACTGAGGAGCCACTCAAGGCAGGATCCAGGCCCTCCGTGACCTCTGACCCTTCCACGGCTCTCCTTGGCGCGAGAGGGGCCTTTTCCCACTGTTGTTGGGGTTCCTGACGACCCCAGAGGGGAAGGCAACACTTGGCCCACCAGATGCTCTGCTCTGCCCCCAGTCACTGCCTGGGCCCTGCCTCAGTCACCCCCAGGACCGCTTGGTGTTCCGATTACAGCAGCCACCGAACCAACAGCTCCTTGGTCCAGATCAGAGCCCCTCCCCAACCCCGCAGTCTCACTGGCCACACACTGTCCATTCTACCCAGCAGGACCCTGGTCCTGGGTGGTGGGAGGGTGTCATTGTCACCGTCTCAGTCAGCTGATCCTACCCGCCGAAGTGAAATAGGATTTCCTAGGTCTCTGAGTGTATCCGCATAACTCAGACAAAAAGTAATTTGATAAAACACGTTCTGGATAACCGACTTTTTCCAAGTATTCAGGCTGTTTATTTTGTCTGTAAATATAATCATTGTGGTAGAATATTTTTTCTCTCTGTTGCTAGATATGATTAATTTATTTACTCTCCAGGGTTTAATTGTATCTTTGGCATTAGAATTAGGCTCAGACTTTCTCCCAGAAGAGGTGACTTGTGAAGCTGTGCAGACATTACATTTAACCATCTTGGGCAATCGTGTGATGCTGTCCTGGAGCCTGGGTTCAGAGCAGCTGTGACCGCACAGTCAGGTCTTTGTCTGCATAACTGGTGGTTAAGCTGCAGCTGAGGCCCTTCTGAGCCGCACACTGACCCACCGGCACCAGGACCACACGTGCTGCCCTTACTGGCAGCCCCCGGGGTCTGCCCTTCTGAGACCGTTCATGTTCCTTTTGCACACTGCTTTTAATCATTGTGGAAAGTGAGCCACGCTTTCGAGGACGAGGATCTGCTGCAGCCCGCCGCTACCTTGTTTGCATGCACCTGTGAAACTCCCCGCAGCTGCCTCCCTTCCGCATCCACACCTTGTCTTCTCCCGTGGGTTCCCCTCTGGGTGGATGGAGAGCAGATTAGGAGCAAGGTCTGCCTCACACACAGTGCCTTCCTGTGTCCAGACCATGAAAACAGTGAAGCGGGCTAACGGACCTGAACAACTCCCCCGTTTTCTTTAGAGGAGATTGAATTGCCAGCCGGTGTCGTGTTTCTCCTTTTTGGACCATCCACTGTTTCTTGTCTGTCTCCTTTTCAAAGAATCGTCTTGTGAAATGTGCCCTTTGTGAATAAGATGGAGAAGAAAGAAAACCGTTTTTCCTGAAGGACCCAGAAGGCAAGAATTTCAAACAAAGGTGTTTTTAAGTGAAAGTTTCCTAGGAGACTGTGAGCTCATTATGGGATGGGTGGAACCAGGGAGCTAGAGCAGCGCAGGGAGGCCAAGGGCAGAGTCCAGCCAACCTTGGCATCCTGTCCTTTCCTCGGCACCCCCACCACCATCCTCCAGGTTTGCTGAACTTGCCTCTGAGAGGGGCACTTGGCTGTATTTTTACGGTGTTTTCTCCAGAGCAGGGAGCTTGTCTGACATTGTCTGACAGCGAGCTTTTCTCTGCTTGTGCTCTTTGGAGCCGCCCTCCCCACCCCTTGGAGAAGCCCCCACCTTGGGTTAATGTGCAGAGGGACACACAGGATCTGAGAACAGAGAGGCAACCAAGGCCCTCTTCCTTTGATTTAAGAAGCTCCATGTGATCCGATTAAACTGGTTTTCATATTTATTTCCGTCAGTGTCACGGGACTCTCATTATGCAGGCTCTCAAGGGGCCCCTCGATTCTGAGAAATTGCCTCTCTTCTCTGTCGAGTGTTTATGGGACACGGAAATTTATGGAGGTTTTAAATAAAATCTATGGATCGCACTGGCCGGGAAAACCTCCTCAGAACTTCAGCTTTTCCCTCGTTAGAGCTATTCTTCATTTGCTCAGGACTAACAGCAAAATCAAGTGTGTGTGTGTGTGTGTGTGCGTGCATGTGCGTGTGCACGTGGGCCTGGGTGTCTGTGCAGCCACACGCCCCTGTGGCTCCCTGGCCCTTGAAAATGGCCAGTTGAAGCTGAAATATGATGTAGCCATTAATCACCCACTGGATTTCAAAGACTAAGTGTGAAAAAAATTGTAAAATGTCTCAGTGGTTTACAATTGCTTACATGTTGCAATAATATTTTGGATACATTGGGTTAAGTAAAATGTAGTATTAAATCATATAATTAAATCATTAAACATAGTATTAAAATCACTTTCCCCTTTTCTCTCTGCTGCATCTCTGGCTCATGTTCTTTTGCCTTTAGATAGCACTGCTGTGGGCAGTGCACCCAAGGCCTGAAACCAGGACTGTGAGTGAAGAATTGCATATTTAGAGCAGGTTCTGGGCACAGAGGAGGGATGACCAGGGACAACCCAGGGTGCAGCAGGGAAGGGTCCTCTGAGCCCTCCCCACCCTGGGTTTCTGCCGTGTGTCTGGTCCCCCATGCCTTCCCGGCTTCCCCTGAAGGAGGCTGGGCCCCTACTGCAAAGAGAGTGTCCGGCTGTGTGGCTCGGTAGGGTGCCTCACACAGAAGTCTCCAGCAGGTTGCCTGTGACCACCTCTGCTCCCCAGCTCGGTCTACCCCCACCCCGCTATCTGAGCCTGGGGGCTGTGTGCGGGCGGGGCCCCCTCTGCTCCTGACTCAGAGGATGTGGAGGAAGCCACTCCGCTCCTTGTCTGCGTCTCATCCGCCCTGAGCTGCTGTCCCACCGGCAGCCTTGCGCCCCATCCTGGCTGTTTCCCCAGAAACCCCAGGCTCTGCTTTCTGCTCTAGGTTTAAACCTCTCCCTCCCCCGTTAAGGTCCTGAACAAACCCTACATCAGACTGCTTACCCCACCCCTGTTCTCTCCCCAAGGGGGATTTCTCCACTTCCTCCCGCCGGCTCAGACCCACTCTGGTCTCCGCAGCCCACAGGAAAGTATGCGGAATGTTTGCTTTAGAATATTGTCTGAACATTTCTTGGCTCAAATCAATATTTGGTACATCAGCCTTAGAAATAATAACCCAAGAGGGAGAAGAATAAGTTATAGGAAAGAATGTGCTTTTCAAATGCAAGGAACAGGCAGCTGGTTGGGTCACCAGGGTCCCTCTGCTTTCATTACAATTGCTCAAGAAACTTCGTGTTTGTGATATTTTACATTCTTTTGGGAGGGGAGGTGGTGCAGGAGCAACTGAAGTTTCTGGATTGCTTCTGGAGGGCGCAAGAAGGTGGAGACAAACTCCAGGGGGAACTGGCCAAGGCTGGCTCCTGGTTATCGCCCATCATCGCAGGGTCCATAGGACCCCGCTGCTGGTCACCGGGTCGGGTCAGCATCCAGTCTAAACCACTTTCAGAGCCATTAGGCGGCCCCTCCATCTTTTTAAAAGGTCTGCGGTGCTTGTCAAACAATAAGTGCTTAACAAATGGTAATTGACTGTGTAAATAATTGAAGGAAGGGATGTGTTTATTCACCTCTGTTGGTTCAGCTTTGAAGTTTAATCGCTAACAGTAATCACAATATTGAATCATAATCACTAACATGGGTTTTCTGATGCTCCAGGAATCCTCCCAGTTTCCTGAGAAATGTCAGACAGTCCTTCAACCTTAAGTTTTACCAGGCTCCTCTGTCCATGGGATTTTCCAGGCAAGAGGCCTGGAGTGGGTTGATATTTCCTTCTCCATGGGATCTTCCCGACCCAGGGACGGAACCCAGGTTTCCCGCATTGCAGGTGGATGCTTTACCGTCTGAGCCACCAGGGAAGTCCTAATAAAAATAGAGATAGCATAATTTATAGGAAGAGGGGGCTGTCTTGGTGCTTTGAGCACGGCTTTGACATATTAAAATATTTATACTTTGGCGAAGTCACCATTTTTATTTTTTGGAATAAATTTTGAGCATAGTCTGATTTTCTAAAGCAGCAAATTCGTAGTTCTGAGTTTTCTCTGGGGCACAAACAGCAAAACACAAAATTCCCCAAATGTATTTGAAAGGCATGTCAACATGCTCACCCAGCTTCCTCGTGGTTTGTGCCCTGGAGCAGCCAGGCTGGGCTGAGCCCCTCCCAGGGTGACCTCTGGCTGTACTGACGGGAGGTGGGTCTGGCTGTCACCTGGTCACAGTGCCCCGCTCTCTGGGGAGCCGCCCTGAGCTGTCAGCAGTGGCCCTCCAGCCTCTGGTCTGGCTGGACTGCTCTCCCAGTGAGCAGAGGGCCCCTTGGTGCATATGGCACCTCATTTCATGCTCATCTCAAGCCCCAGAAAACGGAGGGAAACAAGCTCAGCTGGGTTTTCTCAGCCAGAACATGCTGGTGTCTGGGACCCTGCTTCCTCCTCACTGAGGCCCTGACCCCACAGGCACCCGCTCCTGGCCCCCATCCCCTAGGATGCTCTGGCCTGGGTC
The DNA here is from genome assembly GCF_042477335.2 of Ovis canadensis. Lineage (NCBI taxonomy): Eukaryota > Metazoa > Chordata > Mammalia > Artiodactyla > Bovidae > Ovis > Ovis canadensis. The sequence goes on from NC_091247.1 coordinate 62,359,965, forward strand.
CCTGGATGTTCTGCCCGAGAAGAACCCCACACAGTGCAGTCCCTGCACAAGGGCATGTCCACTCAGATGGTTGGGTAGAAGCAAACACAGCCCCTGGGAGCTGCTGTCTGTTTGGAGCCACGTATGAGCTTCCAGAGTGCTGGTGGAAATGCCTGGCAGAGCCCATCAGCGGGAGGCCAGGTCTGCGAGCCTGCCATGTGAGGAAGCCGTGAGGACCCAGCCTGGGCTCTGCTGGGGGCCGGCCCTGCACTTCTTGTCCTGGGCACATGGCATGGTTGTGCTCTGATCAGCCAATGCGCAAAGAGGAGACAGCGGTCTTCCTGGTCTCAGCTCCGGGGAGGGTTGGGCTGCCAGGCAGGCGGGCCTTACAGACCTTCCCGGCCCCAGGCAGCCCTCGGCTCAGAACCTCCATCCTCAGCCCTCCACCTCGCCCGCCACCCTCTGCAAACTCCACGGGCCAGAACCGTCCCCACCCTCGAGTAGAAGGCGCTCCCAGCCCCCGAAGTCCATCGTCTTCTCTTCTTGCTTTACGCTCTCCACCTGACATGTTAGACACTTGCTCTCTCCTGTCAAGTGCACGAGGATTTATGTATTCCAGTTACTGCTGGACCCCAGTGTCCAGCTCGGTGCCTGACATGTAACACATGCTAAATCCTTTCAGTCATGATTACATAAGTGAGTATTGCTGGGAGAATCCAGTCGGAAAGCTGGGGCATGTGCTCAGGGCTATTATTGACTCCTGGATTGCACAAACCCGCCATTCTGCTTTGGGGCATCTGGGAGTCCCTGCCTGTGGGGTCAGCCCAGCACCCCACATTTCCTCTGAGTTCCAGGACCCAACTGGCAGGGGTCTCAGTCTCCTTTATTCTCTGGCCTGTTGTCACGCATGTGGGCTGTCCCCAGTGGGTCCCTCAGCCACTGCGTCTAGGTTCCTGGCAGGACGACCAGGGCAGGCCCCCCTTCCTTTAGCTCCAGGACTCCCCAAGGTGCTTGCTGAGTCTGGAGTCCTGCTGAGACCACCGGGGCAGCCCCCCTTCTCTAACCCCCAGCCTCCCTGAGGTCTTTGCTTACTTTCCTGCCTCTGCTCTTAATTGAGCTGATCTGTTATCAAACTTCAAAAGGCAGGAGGCGCCATCCCTCCCTCCTGGGGGGCCTGGGCCTGACTCAGATTTCCCAGTCCCTGCCTTGCGTCTTTGCTTAATTGAAGTATGATTTGCATAAGGTAAAAACATACAGATCTGAAACTTTCAGCTGGATGAGTTTGGACACATCCCTACACCTGTGTAGCCTCCACTCCGGTCAAACCCCCCACCTCCAGCCCCTCCTGTTCCATATCAGCAGAGCCCAGTTAAGCTCATTCTAGAATGTCACACCCATGGGGTCTACTGGAGGTGTTTTGAGTTTCAATAGTCCCTTTTATTGCTGAGCAGTGCTCTGTTATATGTGTGTACCCCGCTTTGTCCATTCACATTGGGGTGATTTCTAGTTTTTGCTGATTATGAATACAGCTGCTATAAACTTTATTATAATTTGAGAGGTCAGAGGTCTTCATTTCTGTTGGGTAAATGGGAGAAAAATGGCTGGTTCGGAAATCAGATGACGATGCTGAGGTGTGTTCCCAGGGACTGTGTCACTTCCTGCTTCCCCTGGGAACATGTGACTCCTGGTGTGTCCATCTTCCTGACAGCAGCTACGTCAGTGAGTGTGAAGCCGAATCTCCTGGTGGTTTTAATTTCCGATTCCATGATGACTCATGGGGCTTCCTAGGTGGCACTAGTGGTAAAGAACCTGCCTGCCAGTGCAGGAAACCTAAAAGATGTGAGTTTGATCACCAGGTCAGGGAGATCCCTTGGAGGAGGGTATGGCAACCCACTCCAGTATTCTTACCTGGGAAACCCCATGGACAGAGGAGCCTGGGGGGCTAAGTCCATGGGATCGCAAAGAGTCGAACACAATTGAGTATTCACGCACCATGACCGATTGGACTGAGCATCTTCTCATGTGTGTGATTTCTTTTGTGAAGTATCTGTTAACGTCTTTCGCCCATTTATAAGCAGTGGATTGCTTATTGTGTGTTATATATATTTTTTTCAGAGGGCGAAATTTGTGTTTTGTTGGGTTACAAATGACGTGTAACATTGTATCAGGTTTGGGCACCCACAGGATGAGTCAGTGTTTGTAAACACTGGCAGGCTCACTGGTATCCAGTCACCGTCCAGATCCTCATCTTCTTATCACTGAAGTGTGGCCGGTTCCCTGGCAGATCCCTGGGTTGCTGACACTTTTCTCTGGTTGTGTCTTTTCCTAAGTGTCCCCTGTCTGCTTCTGCAGCCTTGTCTGCCATACTGCATGGCTCCAGGGTTACATGTGGTGTCCATTTGATCTTTGCTCGTGGCCAGGCTGTGGGAGGAGGGTCTCTGACCACGCAGCATCCCTGCCCTGCAGCTCCAGGAAGCACAGTCATAGCTCTAAGCCCCCAACTTGGGGAAGAAACGGGGTACTGGGTAAAGGAGCCCTGAGGATCAGGAGATGTGGTGGCCTTCCGTTGTCCCAGCAGCCCAGCAGCCCAGCCATCAGGACTGACCCGGTCCCTCACCTCATCTAATGAGAACCTGATTTTTGAGTACATGACGTCATAACTGATAAATGCAAAGTAATTTTTAAATCCCAGAATTCATAGTGACTCGGGTGATTATGAATGTTCTGCGAAAGAAGTAACTCCCATTATGTGTGGGGGATAGAGCTGGAGTTAGTGTTAGTGGTTAATTCACAGTCTCAACTTGTGGGTGTCATGCACCCCTCCCCATCCCACAGGTTAAAGTTCGGGGAGTGGTCACGTCCCAGGGACCCTGTTTCCTGAGGCCACCCCTCCGTCATCAGGGCCTGGGACACCCAGCCCGCTGTCCCCTCACAGGAGGGAGGGCCGCTGGGCCCTGGGGCCTGGTGCTGGGCCTCGTCCTGCCACCTTGGAGGACGGGGCAGAGTTCCGCACACAGGCCCTCGGGGCCAAGTGATGAGGAGAAGACTCGGGGCCAAGTGATGAGGCTTCAGCCCCTCCTCCCTGGCGCTGACCCCCTCCTCGAGGTGTGAAGCCGCCTCCAGGCCCTTTCAACCAGGTGCTGGAGGTGGCGCTCCCCCAGGGTCTCTGGCACTCTCTGCACATGGGTCAGGCACAGTCTTGGCACACTGGTGAACCTGCCCCCAGTGTCTGCACCATGTAATCACCACCCAGGGCGACACAAAGGCCCCACAACCCCACTCAGCCAGAGGCTCTGAACCAATTGGGATGGGACCACCATGGCTGGAGAAGGCAGACCCCAGCCATGAGCAGCCCTCAGGCCGTTACCCACACCGCCCTCTCTGGGGTGACTAGCTCAGGCCATCCCGGCAGCGGAAGCCTCTGATGGGCCGGGGGGCTGCGGGGGAGGGTGCTGGCAGCCTCTCCAGTTTGTGGGCCTCAGGGCGACCACCTGTGCCGACGGAGCCCCCCCCGCCCGGCTCACCACCCACGCTGTCCTGCCCCTCCTCCTCTGCAGCCGCTTCCACCTGCCGGCCCATGCTGCCCCCACCCCTGGGCCAACCGGAGAGCTGCCACCCACTCTGGGGCTGCCATCTCCCCCCTCCCGCCCCTGACACTGTGCATGTGAGACCTGGAGGTTTTCCAGGTGTACTTGTACATCCCCAGGGGCCAGGGGGGTGGGAAGTGAGCCACCCACTCCCTGGCTTTTGATCCTGCCTCCAATTACAGGTCGAGCCTCCCAGTGCTTCCTGGCCCCCTCAGCGCCTGCCCTGAACCTGGGTCTTCCTTTCCCTTCCCAGGTGCCCAGGTCTTGTGACACCAGAACGCGGGACCCCCACACACAGCCCAGTCACAGCTGCTCTTCAGGAACACCTCCTTGTGTGCAGGGAGCACTCCCGGGAGATCTTGCCCAATAAGGAGGCAGAAAGTTGGCTGGGGAACAAACGCGCAAATGTTCCTGCCAGCACCTGAGTACACACATGGGCACGTGTGCCCCACACATGCACTGTAAACCCCTGGCTTGCTGTCATAAAAGAAGATGATTTTCTTTCTTATGACAAATCACATCTAGGCAGTGACTTGACTTAGGCAGGCTGGCTGAAAGGGGTAACTGCTAGTAACTGAAAAGCTAGTTTAGTGTCTTTAACAAATAGAATTTTTTTTTTCTCACCAAATACTAAGCTGAAGCTTTGTTTCAGGCATTCAGCAGTAGCTGTTAATAGCAATTTTGTCGTTCTCATACTCATGCCCATTGCTATATGGCTACAGGTTGGCTGCCCCTTGCTCCAGCCATTACATCCATTCAAGGTGGGTAGGTTTGGTTTCTGACTGTACCCGCTGGGCTCCTAAGAAAAGAGAAACATATGTTCAAAGTGACAAGCATTTTCTCATTTAATCCTATGGCAATTCTATATGTGGGTGCTAATGTTATTACCATTTTAAGTCATGAAGAAACTGAAATTTAGAGAGACTATGGGCTGGTAAGTGGCAGAGTTGGAAATGAGTTTCAGCAAACGCAGGGAGATATTGAAGGACATGGAAGCCTGGCATGCTGCAGTCCTTGGTGTCGCAAAGAGTCGAACATGACTTAACAACTGAACAGCAGCAACAAACAGCAGAGTGTGGACCAGAGCCCACTCATCTCGATACAGCCTTTTCCTTTCACACACGGTTGAGTTAGATTTGCTCCAGTGGAAATACATAGCAAGTACTTCAGAAGCTCTTTAAAAACTAAAATCTCCTTGTGGCTGGAGGAAGGAGTGGGAAGGAGGTGAGTGAGTGTGGGGCATGACCTGAACCCTGGGGTGGAGGGATGGGACCTCTACCCATGTCTTGACTGGATAGCCCTATGTCTCCAGCTGGAAGGCATCCTGCCTCCCCACCTTCTCCCAGTGATCTCTTGTTTCTGGGAAACAGTCTGTCTACTCAGCCACATCGTCCCAGTCTATCCAGCCACAGCTGGAGGTGGGAGCTCTTTACAGCAGCAGATGAAGGGACAACTGGGGCTGGGGGGTCAGTGCTTGGTTAGTTCTCTAAACATTTGTTCAGTCTCTCAATCATGTCTGACTCTTTGCGACCCCATGGACTGCAGTGCCAGGCTTCCCTGTCCTTCACCATCTCCCAGAGCTTGCTCAAACTCAAGTCCATTGATTCGGTGATGGACCATCCTCTGTTGCCCCCTACTCCTGCTGCATTCAATCTTTCCCAACATCAGGGTCTTTTCCAGTGAGTCGACTCTTCACATCAGGTGGCCAAAGTAATGGAGCTTTAGCTTCAGCATTGGTCCCTCCAATGAATATTCAGGACTGATTTCCTTTAATATTGACTGATTTGATCTCCTTGCAGTCCAAGGGACTCTCAAGAGTCTTCTGCAGCACCACAGTTAAAAGCATCAGTTCTTTGGTGCTCAACTTTCTTTATGGTCCAACTCTCACATCCATACATGACTACTGGGAAAACCGTAGTTTTGACTACACGGATCTTTGTCGCCAAAGTAATGTCTCTACTTTTTAATATTGTGTCTAGGTTTGTTATAGCTTTTCTCCCAAGGAGTAAGCGTCTTTTAATTTCATGGCTACAGTCACCATCTGCAGTGATTTTGGAGCCCAAGAAAATAAAGTCTATCACTGTTTCCCCATCTATTTGCCATTAAGTGATGGGACTGGATGTCATGATCTTAGAGGCAGAAATTATGGAAATCTATGACCTCTGGAGTGAGTCCATTTCCAGCAAAATTCTGGCATGGATTTTTAAACAGGTTTAACTTGAGCCAAAATCAACTGGCTTTCTCAGCATAGCCATCTGGGGTGTGAGACTTCTGTAGGGGTGTATTTGATGGATAGATGTACCCAGAGAACCAGGGTTGCTCCCACGGAAGCTTTGTATAGATCCAGTTCTGCTGAACACTTTTTAATCAATAATTTCAGGGAAGACGTAGACAGGATGTCTTAGAAATTACCAAGAACACAAACCTGGGAGGGCTAGCTTATCAGCAGGATACAAAGTAAAATTTCAAAAGACTTGAAAGACAGGCGCCTTGGGGCTTAAATAAATTAAAAAGGAATCTGATAGAATTCATGTACTGTCTATAACTTAGGTTTAAAGACTGAGCAGATATGCGCGGGCCCAGGGCTCCTGGTCCCTCGTGAGGTGGAGGGCAGAGAGCGGGGTCAACCACAGACCACGGAGCAAAGGCGGTTCCCGAAGTCTGACACAGCCGCAGAGATAGGAGGCATCCCCAGCGGAGTCTGTCCTCTGTCTGTGAGCTGTGGCTAGCCTCCAGTGTTCCAGCTACTGGTCTGATGGGGTTCCGCATTCACTCATGCTAGTCACCCTTTCTGGATTGCATGTCCACTGGCTTTCTGTAGACATTTGACTATTTCCAGGGCCCCAACTAAGTCAACCCTGAGTTTTTGCTCCTGTTTTCATGCTTCTGGAATGGATGCCGTGAGCCTTCATCCCCAACCCCTGGTCTACCCATACCGGCCATGTCACTGCAGCCCCAGGTGTCAGGACCAGCTGGAAGTGACCGATCTGCTGAAGGCCAGACACCTGTGGTCCTTGGCCTGGAAAGGAGTAGGGGCTGCTGGGGGTCCAGTGGCTATTTTAAAATCATGAGGTTCTGACACTGCATGGTTACAAAGAGAAGCATAAGGAGTGGGTGGGAAGCGGTGGAGACCAAGGGCCTTGAGCAGAAGGGAAGTGCTACATGCTCTCAGTGGGGGGATGAGGGGGGGTTAGGGGGGCAAGGTTGGGTTCTGCTGTTGAGGGAGCTGCTGTCTGACATTGTGGTTTTTCCTGCCCCCAGCTGCTCTGGGGAAGGTCTGGGTCCTGGGTGTGCTACCCCTGCCCCACACACCCTCCTCTCTGCCCTGCCTTCCCCCTCGTGATGCTGTGATGGGAGCCTGGGCTGGGAACTGTGGCCAGGACACCAAGATGAACGAGGAGGTGACTCTGGGATAAGCCTTAAAGGAAGGAGGGTCAGTGGGTGATGAGGGGAGCCCTGCCCCTCTGTCTGGAGCCCAGTGTCACCCTCAGGACCTTGGCCACGTCTGGGGACGCTGGGTCATTGTAACTGGCTGCAGGTGCTGCTGGCACGTGATGGGTGGGGGGCAGGGATGCCCAGGAGGGGCCCCAGGTGTTAGCTGCAGAGGCAGGTGTACACGTGGAGAATAAGTGTGGTCACTGCTGTGTCTCCAGCGCCCAGAACAGGAGTCGGTACAAGAGATGCTCTGTGAATGTTGAACAAGCAGGTTCTGGTATATACACAGGACTTGGTAAATATTCGCATGTTATTTCTGATGGGTTCATGGAATTTCCAAGCCTAAGGCTTTCTGAATGGCCTCTGCCTGTCTCCTGGGTGATGTAGCCAAGTGGGCAGGTGCTGGACTGGTCTGGACTCAGCCTAGCTGCAGGAGCTGTGTGTCTCTGGGCCAGTCCCTTCGCCTCTCTGGGATCTTATTCCACTAGGTGGAATCAAATTGGCTTTTCTCTTTAATCTGTCAGATTATGGGATGAGCAGATACGATCCTGTGTCAGAATGCTGTCAGCAACAAATACCTTTAAATTACTGCCTTTATGAGGTGCCTTCTGCTAGGCGGAAATCTCACTAATGTCACAACAGTGGACACCCATAGTGGTCAGGGGCCTGTTCCCTATAACTCAGAAGGCCCCCTTTAGACAGGCATTTTGAGAGGAGAAGCAGAAGGCCCTTAAGACACATTGCAGGTGTCTCACTCATCAGTGTTTGCATTTAAAATTCAGGCAATATGCTCAGGATAGTGCTAATGAATTTTCTATCTTGAGTAGTTTTTCTCAGACAGACACAAAACAAAGTAATCAAAGAAAAACCCAATGGAACAGATGAAAAACATGCAAGGTGGGGACTGCCTCGAGCTGAGGACCCTGGTGTTCCATTTGGACACGTGTCACACAGAGGGATCATGTTTCTTCTGAACAAAACATCAAAGGACACGGCCAAGGTGCCAGCACACAGTGATCTGCAAACACGTGCCCAAGGGTAGGGGCCCCCTCCCTCGGGGACTGGGACCCATGGAGTGTGGTGCTTGCTGGCCGTGAACCTAGCCAATGACAGCTGTGTGAGACTGTGGTAAGACCTATGACATCAAAGTCGGGCCAGTGTGCTCATGCCAGAGCCAGGGTCTCAGCCCCACCCTCTGCTCAGTGGGGATTAAACCTGAAACAGCCTTGGAAACGTGGTGAATGTAAATATTACCCACCTAGCAACACCATTCACATCTTCACTTCTGCTTCTGGGAGTCATGTTCTTTCCTTGAGGCACTAGTTCATTCATTTGTCCAACAGTTATTTATTAGATTCTTACTACTGCTGGGCAGAGTCTGACACAACTGAAGCAACTTAGCATGTACACAAGCTGCTTGACGGTACTCTGAGTTCCCACGATCTTGTGGAAAATCAGCCAAGTAACAAGTAAGTGGTGTAACTTCAGAGGGTCATAGTGTTAATATTTTTAAATGTCCATACTGTCTAAAGCAACATACAGATTCAAGGCTGTCTCTATAAAAATTGCAATGATATATTTCATTGAAATAGAAAAACAATCCTAAAAGATCAGGAAAGAACTCAAATAGCCAAATCAGTCCTGAGAAAGAACAAATCTGGACGCATCACACACCATGATTTCAAACTATACTACAGAGCTATCGTAATAAAAAACAATACGGTGCTGGCATAAAAACAGACACATAGATGAATGGAACAGAATAGTGAGCCTGGAAATAAACCCACACAAATATGGTCACTTAATCTATGATAAAGAAGGCAAGAATATACAATGGAGAAAGAACAGTCTTGACAATAAGTGGTGTTAGAAATTTGCTACTTGCAAAGAGGTGAAACTGGACATTGTCTGACCTCACAACAAAATTAGCTCAAAATTGATCAGTCTTGAACATAAGCCATGAAGCCATAAGACACTTAGAAGGAAACACAGGCAGTAAAGTCCTTGACATCAGTCTTGCTGATGACTTTTTAAACTTAACATCAAAAGAACAGGCAACAAACAAACATAAACAAGTGGGAATACACCCAACTGAAAATCTTCTGCACAGCAGAGGAATCCACCACCAAAATGAAGAAGCAACCTACCTAATTGAAGAAAAAAATACAAATAAACAGGCAGAGTGTCGAGATACACATTTTTCCAAAGATGTATAGCCAACGGGCACACGGAAGGAGGTTCAACATCACAGGGCCTGATCACCAGGGAAATGCAAGTCCAAACCACAGTGAGGTATCACCTCACAGCTGTCAGGACAGCCATCACCAACAAGACAAGAAATAACAAATGCTGTCGAGGATGCAGAGAAAAGGGAGCCCCCTACACTTGGCGGGGATGTGACTTAGTGCAGCCACTATGAAAAAAGGTATGGAGGTCCCTCCAAAAATTAAAAACAGAACTCCCATACGATCCAGCATTTCTACTTCTAGGCATTTATCTGAAGAAAACAAAAATACTGACTTGGAAAGATACATGCATCCCCCTCCCCTGCAATGTTCATTGCAGTACTATTTATAATAGTGAGGACATGGAAGCAACCTAAGTGCCCACCAAGGGATAATGAATAAAGAAAATATGGTAGCTGTACATAAAATGCAGGGTTATTCAGCCATGAAAAGGAGGAAGTTCTGCTGTTTGTGACAACTTGGATGGCTCTAGGGATGTTACGCTAAGAGAAATGTCAGGGCCCTTGTGCAGTAGACAGTTGAGTCTCACAGCAAAGATACTGCACACTCATGATCTTGAGAAACACTGAGTTTCACCATTTTCCCACTGGTCTTATGCTCTGGGCAGCCTTAAACCATGGCATAATGGCCACAAAGCAGAGCTCTGTAGCCCTTCAGAGGTCAAGTTCCTGGTACAGCTGCCCAGAAAGTCACTTTGCTCCACAGGTGAGCTCTGATGGTGGCTTCTTCTGTCACCTCTCAAAGACCACACCCTGCCCCCCTTGTCCTTCTTCGAAGGGAAAATCTACAGTGAAAGGAACACAAAGAGAAAATGAACCAGCCAGGTGCCAGCATGTCCTTACTTCTCAGGAATTGTAGCTTCAAGTTCATGTCAACCAAATTCATATGTTAAAAAGATCCAGCAAGTCCCTATTTTGGTGAGAAGGGGAAATTTGGAGACTGCAGAATTAAGATTTTCACATGAAAAAGGCACCTGCCACTCATGCATTTTCTGAAAGCTGCCATGAATCTCTCAGGAAATCAAGAGGCTCACGTTCCCGCTGTGGGTGAGGATGCCACCGGTGTGAATGGCCAGATGGAGACAAAGTCCTCACCCCTCACCTCCCTGAAGTTCCTACAAACCTCACCCCTCACCTCCCTGAAGTTCCTATAAACCTCACCCCTCACCTCCCTGAAGTTCCTACAAACCTCACCCCTCACCTCCCTGAAGTTCCTACAAACTTCACCCCTCACCTCCCTGAAGTTCCTACAAACCTCACCCCTCACCTTCCTGAAGTTTCTACAAACTGGCCTGAGACACTGAGGTTGGCCATGGCCCCGCTGTCCCTGTCGGCCTCTAAGAGGCTGCGGCTTCTCATCTCTGTCTCCCGCAGGGGTGAGGGGTGGGGGCTGAGGGGGATGACCTAGATGTTGTCAGAATCTTGCCAGGGATGTTTAAGATCAGCATGAGCTGAGGCCTGTGAAACCATGAAGACAAACACAAGAGGGCTTTCCTAAGACTTAAGGATAGGAGAAGGGCCCACGGCTTGTCCTCAGAAGAGGACCATTTGGCACAAAAGGACCCTTCTCATGGATTTTGTCGGCTTCTCTATGTAGGATCAGGGTCTCTAAGTGATGAAGAAAGAAGGGACCCTGGTATGAGGAAGCCGGGGCCCAGGGCAGCAGAGATGACAGCTGCGAGCTGGGTACCTAGGGCTATGGCAATTCCAGCCCAGTATCATGAGGCCTGGACCAGAGCCGGCCTTCCTTGTGCCCACCTGGGGGCTTGTTAAACAGCCAGTCAGGTGAAGCCCTCGAAATAAAAAGAGAATCTGCAAAGCAGAGGCAAAGAGAATGCCCTAAATTTTAACCAGAGGAAGAGGTTAGTTTAGGGAATTTCCCCACGTTTCCTGCCAGACAGGAGCTCAGCCTTGCCCTCAGAACTGTGATAGTATCTTCCTCACTGAGAGCATCCCTCAGGGTCACCTGACCACAAGGAATTGACTGCACATGTGTTGGAGGCGGGCAGGAGGGGGGGGGGATGGGGGGGAGGGGGGAGGGGGTGAGGGGAGTGGGGGGGAAGGGGCAGCAGGGAGGCAGCTGCTCCACCCTGAGCTCTGCCAATTACCGTGCTCAACATCACTTCAATAAAGATGTGAAAGAGCGCACACTGGGCAGTTCATCTGTAGTATTTATGCGGTTGCTAAGCACGACACAACATTCAAAAGATGAAGATGAAGATATGGAAGCAGAAATGGCGTCCAGCCAAAGCATGCACCCCAGCAACCACCGCTCCCCCCCAACCCCGCAGAGAGGGCGCAGAGAGGCCATGGTGTGGGGCTCCGACTCTGGGGATCCGATTTAACTCAGGACCTTGATGGCTTCTTGAAATGGCATTTGTGTCTAACTGCAGGTCACCCAGGTAAGTGCAGGCGGGCAATGGCTCCCAGGCAGGCAGACAGGAAATCCAGGAGTGAATGGGCTTCCTGCAACCTGTTATGGTTTGTGTTGCAGATTTAATTAAATTGCTTCTTTCAAATGCAGCCCACTGCTGATTAATAAAAGTATGTTTTCTATTTACACGAATGTGGATTCTTACCTTCCCATTGTACTTTACAGGCAAATGAAGACTTCATAGATGTGGGTGCAAATTATATTTAACTTGTATCAATAGATTAGAGATTCGTTTCGGCTAATCCTGATGCAATTAGGTGAACTTAAAAGGATATTGAATCAATTTTCTTTTCCTGAAGACAGTAGTCTTGGAATGAATTAAAATTTTTTCTGTGGTCCTTCTGTTCTCATCATCATAAAAAGAACTTTTGATCTTTAATTCTGCCACCACATACTTGGAGAATTGAACAAAGAGTTCCATAGCCCCCCTTTCCTTGGCTCTGTGCTGAAAGTTCTTTACAAAAGGCCCTGAACGTAGTACTTCTCTGCTCCTGAGGATCCCAGGATGGTCCTTGCACCGTCACCCTTCTCTGTCTTGTTTGCGATAGGTGGGAAGGCAGGACTCTGATGCACAGGGCACTTCTGTACAACAGGCAGAAGGTGGATGATAAATGAAGGCTTATGGGGATGGTTGTCCTCCTAGAGTGCCTGGAAGCAGGTTCACCACTTCCTTCAGGAAGTAGCACTGGCTCTGTGTGGGTGGGCAGTGGACCAGCACGCTGGGAGTTACAACAGGGCCTGACTGACCCTGAACACCTGACCCGGGCAGCTGGCATTTGTCAGAATTCTGGGTGTCCATGTCCCAGTTCTGCGGCCCCTAGAGATGCTTGAGTGCTTGAGGGATTCTTCCCATGCCGTGTTTAGACCCCGACCCACAGAATAATTCCTGGGACTGAGACTAACTCTGCCAACCTGGCGTCAGCAGCGTGTAGAACGTGTGTTGCTAGAATCACAGGCTTGGTGCTGTGGGCACCTGCAGGATAACTGGCTAATAGTGGCCAGTACAGGGTTCCCTCCATCAGTGATCTGCTGGTCAGCGTGGGCTGGTGGTCACTGGAAGGCCGGCATGGGATGGTCTTGGGAGGCAGCTATCCACGCCTTCCTGCATCAGGTGAGATCAGGAACAGTTCATGCAGGAGGATGGGAGCAGAGGTGTGTGTGTGCTAACTTGTTGAGTCACATGTGACTCTGTGCGATCCCATGGGCTGTAGCCTACCAGGCTCCTCTGTCCATGGGATTGTCCCAGCAAGAATGCTGGATTGGGTTGCCATGCCCTCCTCTGGGGGATCTTCCCGATCCAGGGATCAAACCCGTGCCTTTTATGTCTCCTGCATTGGCAGGCTCTTTACCACCAGCGTCACCTGCAAAGCCTGGAGCAGAGGTGATGGGAGTCATTAAGGCCCAGTCCTCCAGCTGCAGGGTGCTCTGAACCCCGAGCAGGCCAGGCAGCACCATGCAGGGTGTGGGTCCCACACCATCACCCCTACCACCTGGGACGCTGCCCTCCACATGAGTCAGAAGCGGACCTGCACTGTGTCCATGCACAGAAAACGTGGTGTTTGTTTACTGCAAAAACCATCAGTACCCTAATAAAAGTGTACATGGTGACTCTGTTCCTGCTTGAATATTTTCATGCTGAGCTGAGAGACTTCCTGCTTTGCGGGCAGTCCACTGTGTTTCTGAGTTAATAGACCACCATTTCTCATCATGATCGAAATCCTGCCTCCCTCTACCTGCCACGTGGTGGCTCATTTTCTACACGTGGATCTGTACTTTCAGAGGTTTATGGTTTTTTTTTTAATTTTTAAAAGTTATTTTGATTTATTTTTGGCTGTGCCGGGTCTTTGTTGCTCTGCAGGCTTTACTCTAGTTGCAGAGAGTGGGGGCTGCTCTCTAGCTGTGGTGAACGGGCTTCTCACTGCAGTGGCTGCTCTTGTGCTGGAGCACGAGCTACAGCACAGGCTCAGTAGTTGTGGCCCACGGGCTCAGCTGCTCCTCGGCATGTAGGATCTTCCTGGATCAGGGATCGAACCTGAATCTCCTGCAGTGGCAGGCGGATTCTTTACCACGGAGCCACCAGGGAAGTCCTCAAAGGTTTATGTTTTATTGATAACTGAAATACAGCTTTATTGTGGGAATTTAACAGCTGGAAATGCTATGACACACCCATTCCACCACTGAATATTTGAATATCAGGATGCAACCAGAGCAGGCTCTGACGGACCCAGAGAGAAAGCTCACTGGCTCTGTTCACATTTTCTCCAGCAGCTCAGGGCCTGCCTCTGGAAGGAGGCTGCAAACCCACTGAGCTGGGAGATGCTGTTCTCTCAGGAAAATCGACATTTCCATCATAAGTTCTGACACCTCAGTCCTGCCCCTCATCTGGATAGGGCCTGCATGTCTACACATCTTCACACCGAAGAGCTCCTGGGCCCACCGCTGGGTGAGCAGGGGCAGAGAGGGGCCTGTGTGACTTCTGAGGGGCTACACTGTCCGTGCCCTGCTCACTCCCAGGGACTGGTCACCAAGGACCACACTGTAGGCCTGGCACGTGGGCCTCACGCCTGAGCCAGGGAGAGAAGTTGGCCCACTTGGCCCAAGGGACAGATACGTGAGCAAGATAAATGGTGTCCTGGTTTCAAGCCTCCAAGTTTGGGCTGTTTTCCACATGGCACAGACACTAGACCACACGCTGTGATGCCCCAGGACAGCCTACATAGATGCTGAAGTCCATCCCAGGCCTTCCAGGAGGCCTCTTAGCAGAAAACAAAGTCTGGGTTTCGAGTGTTCCTCGTCCGCGGTCAGCGTCCACACTCATCCCTTGCTGCCTGGGGAAGAGGATGCAGGCACCCTGCAAGGGAAGCTGGAGGTACTTCACAGTATCACTGGAGAGGATAGTGTGGACGGAGGCCCAGGCCTGGCCCCTGGGCTGCAGGAGCGGGTGTGGGGCTGGAGGGGGGACACCCTGACATGGCGTCAGTGAGTCTGTCTGAGTTCCCGCTGCTTTTGGGGAACTTCTTGGGGAAGCCTTGTCCCAAGCACACATGAGGCTGTGACCCCATTTTCACAGAAGGGCCCCCAATCCCTCCTCCCTCCATGAGTGAGCGGTGTGTCCTGTCCACAGAGGCACATACAGGCCTTCAACATGCTTTTTACCCAGAAGGTCCACGTGTTTCACCGCAGCTCAGATTAGAAAGTGTGCTTGGCAGAGCCACACAATCCTAATCTTTCCTCGGAAGGAGGCGAGCATTATCTTACCTGAGAAAAGGCTCCATTTTTCTTCTTTGTGAGATTGATTCTTCTACATTAACACTATGTCTTTCATAAGCATTTCACATTTTTCTAGAAAACACATCAGTATCATTTATAATTGACAGCCTCCCCTTGGGTGATCTAAGACATACTTCTGCCAAGACATGGATTCAGATATTAAATATTAGTCAATGTCAATTATGCTGTGATTATTCAGGAAGATTTTCTTTATATTCAATTTTCATTCATTTCACCTATGACTGTAATTTAAACATGGGAGTTTCTTTATCAGGTTAAACGTGTCCCTGTGCTTTAGCTGATGGTGCACAGCTTCAAGTATCTTCTGAGATCTGGGGCCAGACTGAAATAAAGTGTGATGTCTCCAGATTGCAGGAAAATCTATTATAATTCTTTTGAAGGCTGTGAACAAAACACAGGCAATGGCAGGATTATTTTTAATCCCCGAAAGCACTTGCAATATTTCTGTCCCAGTGCTATGGAAACTGCTGGCAGGGAGAAGCCCCGCCCGAGAGCCATGGTCCTTCCTGCTGAGCGGAGGCAATTCTGACTTGTTTATTTAACTGAATGGCCTGCTCCGTCAGTTTGAGCAAATTCACATTCAGATAATCACTCAAGGCCCTACTGGATTGAATTGAGGGAAGCCCAGAGTCTGGTTTGGACCCCTCTCTGTGTCACCCATGAATCCCCACCCCGAGGGGTAGGCTCCCTTTCCACGGCAGTCACCTGGCAGGACTCAGCCTGCCTGGGTTCTGGCGTCACCCTCTCTTACACCTGACACAGCGGGGAAGACCCTGAGATATTCTGAGGCCAGTCCCTGCCCACAGCCACCTTCAGGCAGCGAGGTTCCTGGGGGCACCTCCTGGAATCATCCAGACACTCGGGCCGTGGTCCCCAGATGTTAGGCCAGGCGGGGAGGGGCAGTCTTCTAGCCTCGGCCACGTGTTTACTGGGTTGGCTATCCACGAGCACCGAGACCTGAGCCTCAGACCAACTTTGCCGCTTCTTGCAGGGTGACCTCTCCGTCCACCAGCCTTCAGTCTGAAAGTATCCTGGCAAGAGGTTGAGAGGACTGGAAACCAACTCAGCCTTTCACTTGATGTCCCCAGAGATTTGGGGAAAGTGGCTCCTGTCCGGTCAGAGTCGCCCCAGCAGCAACAGCTCCCTCCTACCTGCCTGTAGCTCAGGTGTCTCTTCCCCGCACAGACGCCCCAGCCTCCCTCCACGGCCCTCGCGGTGGCTCCTCTGCTTTAAGCAGCTCACATTCTGCCCAGCCAGGTGTCCAGGTGTCCCAAGGTAAGGAAGCAAATGTGGGCTTCTGCAGAGCAAGGACACATCCTGACCTTGGACTAATGATATTTACGTTGAAACCACGTGGAGCCACTGCTTCAGACATAAACACCAGCACATGTTCTGTGAGCCCAAGACGGATGCTCTGTCATCCCCTCTGCATCATTTGCGAAGCACTTCTCACACCTGTAAGCATTTTGCCATCTGCAGATGCACTGTGTTGCAGTGACTGAGAGTACCCCCTGCCACAGGCTCCCTGGCCTCATCCTCGTCCTCTGAGCAGAAGGCAGGAAGATTCTTCCCTTCCAGATCCAAAGAAGCAACGCAGCTTCCTCTTCTCACCCGCGGCCTCATCCATCACCTCCAGGAAAATCTCTCCCAGACCTGCATGCCAGGCTCCGATTTCCCTCCAGAGTTCTGTTCACATCACTGTGCCTCCGGAGCTGCCAGAACTTCAGACTCACGCCCAAAATAAGACCTGCTGTCTGGCCTCTTATCTCAGCCCCTGTGCTCTGCTGGGGGTCTTGATGGTGCCTCCCACCCCTTCCCTTGTTCCTCCCTGGCCAGTGGAGGTGTCTCTTTCCTCTGGTGTGCACAGCACCTGCTTGCTTGTGGGGAGGATGTGAGCTTCAATCCAAACGTGCAAGAGCATGGATTCAGAAAAGGGAGACACAGTCTCTGTGCTGCATGGGGGAGAGGATAGGGTCAAGGGAGGAGCAGGTATCCAGGGAAATGAGGGCTGAAGGTTACAGGCTGCCCACCCTTCACTTGCTTTGGTTTCAGTTTCCCCAGAAGCAGTTCCTCAGGGCAGGTTTGGGGGCATGTGGCTTATTTGAGAGGGGAGCCCAGGAACCTATAGGAGAAGAAGGATACAGAGTACTCAGCCAATAAAGAGTTCCCTGGCCAGTAAAGCTCTATGCCTCTGGGCACTCAGGCATCACACAGTGTCATCTCTCCCAGGGCCAAGGGAACTGTCCTGCCATCCCGGATCATGCCTGGCATTTGCAGCCTCTGCCTCTGTCCAGCACAGAGAGCCCAGTGCTGGGCTTTGTTCGGGTGTTGTGGGGAGAGTGACCTCAAGACCCGACAGCCCCCACCACACCTGCACTGTGTCTCTGGGGGCCCGATTAAGGCAGGTGGTCTTGCCTCAGTAGCAGTGGACAGCCATGAAGAACCCAGGCAACCTGCATGGACTGTGATCTGGCTGTGGAGGCGGGGGCACCAGGGACAGTGTGACTGTGTGGCTCCCCAGGCTTCCTGGGGTCAGCCCGGCTCACATCTGCATCCCCTACCATGCTCACCAGCAGGGGCCCACCCTCCTCAGGCCCCTCTGCTCTTTCCCTGCCCTTCCATAGCTTTGTCTCAGGGCTCTCAGGTGCTGCTTTTCCCCGCTGCCCATGGCACGAGGTGCCCATGGCTCTGCTCTCCCTCATCATCCACTGCCTGGGGCTCCTGGCTGCCTACAACCTGATAAACCTCAGTGCTTGCCTTATTCATGAGCTTGAGAAGCTGGGCACATATGAAACTGACTCTAGATTTCCACCCTTTGGATGCAGGTTCTGACTCTTCCACTGAGCAGCTGTGTGACCTTCGGCAACTCACTTGTCCTCTCTGTGCCCAGGTTTCCTCCCCTGCAAAGTAGAGGCCTCCTGTTAACTCACCTTGTGGGTTGTGTGGAGGCGGATGCTGTATGTCCAAATGCTTCTGGCTCATCCTCCTCGTGGGCCACAGTCCTCAGCCCCGGGGCCCCTGTTGAGGCTTTTTTATTTTTACAGTGTGATGAAATATACCAGCTCACCCATTTTAGGTGTTCAGTGGCATTAAGTACATGTCTGCTGTCATCACACTATCTCTCCTGAGTCAGATTCCTCCTTGTCCCAAGAGACCACATTCAGGGCTGCCCACCCAAGCCTTCCCAAGACCCATGCATCCTCAGGCTGGCTGGTCACCAAGCCTGACTTCCTCCTGCTCCACCATCAGCCTGAGCTCTACTAGCACACCCATTGTTCCCTGTTCTCCTGCCAATCAGGTGTCTTCTCGGCTCCTCACATTGTACCTTTGACCTTGCAGATGCCCTGCTCGGGGGTCCTTTCACCTCCTTCATGAGGCTGAAGGCCTCCTCCTTGAAGCCCTCCAGGCCGCCCTTCATGGCGACATTTCAGTGCAGACAGCAAGTTCTGAAGATGTGCTGTGAACTTTCTCTCGCTGACTCTCTGGGGCCAGGGCTGTACCCTACATGATGAATGCATGCTCAGGTACATGGATAATAGACTGAGCATATGACTCAGGATTGGCTGCCCAGTTGATGCTAGTGGTAAAGAACCTACTTCACACTGTAGGATACATAAGAGATGCTGATCCGATCCTTGCGTCAAGAGGATCTCCAGAAGGGAATGGCAACCAGTATTCTTGCCTGGAGAATCCCATGGACAGAGGGGCCTGGTGGGCTACATACAGTCCATGGGGTCACACAGCGTCAGAGGTGACTGAAGCGACTTAGCATGCACGAATACGCATACGATTCTGGCTGGATACCCTGAACCAAGATGTGCATTCAAATCACCACTAGGCAATGACTTGGAGACCATTTTTCCATTAATTTCACAAATGTTTACTGAGCACCTACTATGTGCCTGGTGTTTCCCTAGGCACTGGGGATATTCCAGTGTAAAACTATGTGGCTTGTCAGGAACTTGTATCACAGTGGACTGAGATCTTTTCTATGCCTTCAGTTCTGGAGACACAAAGATTTTAAAAATCCAGCTGCAATGATTTCATAAGCATAAGCTTCATTTTCCTTGCATGCAAAAATGAGGTTAAAGTTATCTCATAGGGCCGTTTAGAGGATTAAATAAAAAGATGAACGTTTTTGGCATTGACGCCTCAACAGATATTATTTTCTCCCTGAAACGTCAAAAAAGACACACACAGCTTCACAAACCTCAAGACAGCCTGACCAGCCGTCAGGCTCTCGCGCCTCTCTTCGGTAGCCCAGTCCTGGGCTGTGCAGGGTCCGCAGGCCAGCCCTGGACCAGGCAGTGTCGGCCTCGGCGGGGCCCAGAGCGGCCACGAGGGGGCAGCGCTCGGCAGGGAATCTGCGCCACCGGCCGCGGCCCCGCGGCCCCCGGGCCTCCGTGCGCTCTTGCGTCGCTCTGACGCGCCCGAAGGCGGGCGCCGGGAAGGAGACCGCTGCTCCCCTCGTCTGCGCCTCCGGAGGAGGGATCGAGCGCGTCCCCAGGGCGGCCCGTGAGAGGCTGGGGTCCGGCAGGCAGCGGCGCAGGCTCGGACCCGCGTCGCCGGGAGGACTCCAGCGCCCTCCCCCCTCCGCCTCGCCCGGCGCCCCGCGCGCCCACCCGGCTCTGGGGCTGTCACTTCCGCGCGCCGCCAGGCAGGGGACCGGCCGTCGTCGAGGAGGATGCCCGGGTGCTGGCTGCGTCCCCAGGCTGCTGGCAGGCGCTGCCCAAGGAGGCGGTCGGGATAGCGCCGCCCAAACTTTCCTTCGCTGCAGCGTCAGGCGGAAACATCCCGCTCAGAGGCTCACGGAGAGCGCAGGAGGCTCTGTCGCCAGAGGGGACAGGCCCGGGCCTGCGCTGGGGAGCGCCCTGGAGTTCCTGGGGACGCTGAAGGCGCCTTAAGAACAGGACTGGTGTCCGGCCTGCGCCCAGGCGGGTCAGGTCCAGGGCGCGGCTGCCCCTTCCCGGCGCCCCGCAGTGACCGTGACCTCCGCGCGCTCCCCGCGCACGTGCTCGCGGCCGAGGACGAGGAGGGGTCTGGCTGCACCCGCTGGGCAGCGGCTCGCGGGGAGGCCCAGGGCGCACCGAGGCAGTGCGGGGGAGCGCGCACGCCGCGCCCCCGCCTCCCCCGGGATCGGACTGGCGGCTGAGAGCTCAGAGCCGCCGGGTGTCTTGCCCGCCCGGCGGCGCCGCTGGAACCCGTGCCGGCCGGACTCGCAAAGGAGGGACAGGTGTAGCCTGCATCTGCGGGCGCTGCGCTCAGAAGCACTGGGTGGGCTCGGCGGTCCGGAGGGGGCTTGCGGGACTCGGAGCTCCGGTCCCTGCCGCGCAGGCCAATTGGCACCCCTTGGCGCTGCCAGCCTCAGGGAAGGAAGTCGCGGTGTAGCCCGGTCCCCAAGCGGCCGTCCAGGCGCGACCCTGGCTCCCACTGCCCGCGGCGGCGCCCGCAACGGCCCCGGGACCTAAAGGTGCGCGCGGTCGCCGCCGGCGCCGCCCCCATGCTGCTCGGAGCGCCCAGGCTGTGCGCATCCCGGGCGGCCGCCGCGGCGCAGAGAGAAGACGACGGCGACAGGCTGGGCGGGGACATGGACGAGTCGTCGCTGCTGGACCTGCTGGAGTGCTCCGTGTGCCTGGAACGCCTGGACACGACGGCCAAGGTGCTGCCCTGCCAGCACACCTTCTGCCGCCGCTGCCTGGAGAGCATCGTGAGCTCGCGTCGCGAGCTGCGCTGCCCCGAGTGCCGCATCCTGGTGGGCTGCGGCGTGGACGAGCTGCCCGCCAACATTCTGCTGGTGCGCCTGCTGGACGGCATCCGCCAGCGGCCCCGCGCTGGCGCCAGCCCCGGCAGCAGTCCGCCCGCGCGTCCTGGCCCGGGCCCCAGCCCCGCTTCGGGGGCGGCCTCGGCCCTCGCGGGTGGCGGGGTCAGCTCCCCTGGATCCCCAATCCTCCTCCCCGCGGCTACCGGCGCCACCTCCAGCCTGCGCGAGCTGGCGACCAGCAGGAGCGCGCCCCCAGCAAAGGTGGGTGTGCCCTTCTCCGAGTTGTGCGTGTGTTGGGGGCAGGGGGCAGTGCGGAGGGGCAGGGGACCAGGGGTGTTCTGCGATGGCCTTCACCTTGTGCTTCTTTCTCGACTGGCTTCCCTCCATCGACTCCGTAGGTGTAACACTCCGGGTCCCACTTGCCAACTCTGGGGCATCACCGTTTTCCCATCCCACCCCCTTCCAACTTCTTGTGACTTGACGTCCATCCTCTCCCTCTGGAATCCCTGTGCCCACCTGCACTTGTTATATGGCCTATGCGTGTGTGTCAGTGCCCCCCACCACCACCACTTGGTGTGGCCAGGACTTCCTTCCCCTGTCCCCATCCAGTCCCTTGCTGGACTGGACCTGTTTCTCCCCCTGTAACTTTGCTGGGCCTTTGGTCTCTCTGAACATAGTCTTCTTCTCCTGGACCCCAGATTAACCGTCTGTACACCCTTGCCCACCTGGACTGAAGTTAGTGCCTGCTGATTTCCCAGGTCCTGGCTGCTGGGAGGGGGAGGGGAGCCTCCTGCCTGGTGTCTGGCAAGGGGGAGTCTGGCAGAGGCCAGTGCGCGCCTAGATTAGGAGAACACACACTGCAAACCCGTTTAGTAGGAGGGAAGAAGTCAACCTGGAGCCCAGGAATGTCTGCCTCAGCCCTTGGTGGACGGGGCCTGTCTGGCAGCCCTGGTCCTGTCCTGGGATCTCAGGCCTGCCGTGTTCCCACTGGGTTGTTATTTGAGGGTTTTTCTCCTTTTGCTTTTGGTGCAGCTCCGTTGTACAGTGTGGACTGCTTCTGTTTCAAAGACGGTATCTGGAGGGTTCTGGCGGTTTTGTTTCAAGAGCTACTCAGAGTGTGTCATTTCACACCTCGGCCACCTTGGGCTCTGTGGCTGGGGGAAGCCAATCCATGGGATACTGGTTTAAGTGAGAGATGAGAAAGTACTTGTGTTTCGTGTTTTGTTTAAATGTGGAAAAGCTTAAAAGGATTGTTGATCTGTTGCAAATATTCACTTTAGAAAGCACAGCCATACCCCTCTGCTTTTGACTTTTTAAAGGTGTGGTGGTGCAGAAGCCATTTAATGAATCCTTCTTATACCTGAAGTACTGCAGTGAGGGAAGGTCTCCACCGAATTGCTCAGCGCTGCAGTGTCTCTGAGGTTAGGAACTTAAGCCCTTGGGTAGTTAAGCTTTGGAGTTAAAAGTCAAACTTTGCCAAACTGGGTTTTTCCTATTAATCAGGGGGAATGACCATTCTCAAGTCAAGAATAGTCAAGGAATATTTATAATGGGATCCCTGCTGAAGGAGAATTGAGGATATTAATTGCATGCATGTGCAGTTGTTTCAGTCATGTCTGACTCTTTGCGACCCCAGGGACTGCAGCCACCAGGCTCCTCTGTCCATGGGATTCTCCAGGCAAGAATACTGGAGTGGGTTGCCATGCCCTCCTCAAGGGGATCTTCCCGACCCAGGGATGGAACCGGCATCTCCTGTGTCTCCTGCATTGCAGGCAGAGTCTTTACTGCTGAGCCACCAGGGAAGCCCGATTGTGTTAATTAATTTGGTTTTTAATTGTGATTAAATCCAGTTATAAGTATTCTTGTTACAGATTTTCAAACTTTTCTTTCCTGCCTTGCTGTTATTGTCTAAGGTATTATAACTGAAGGCCCCTTTTTTTACGAAACAAGTGGGTTACCTCCTCTGGCTCAGAGAATGAAATGATTTTTGAATGATTCTTCTAGTGAGAACGTTTTGTGAATGGAGTCTGATCAGGAGGGTGGGAGGCCTTGAGGCAGCTCCTGGAATCCATGGCACTTGCAGCAGTTAAAGACATTTGTGAAGGGGCTGAACTTATAATTTTTAGTGATGACACTTAGTTCCAGAGAATTAATTTTTTGTCGCCTGGGGTTGGGGATGGTGAACTGACTTTCTGTCTGGATACGTGCAGCAAACAGATTCTGTCCAGGTCTGTCTGAACCCAGCAGACTCTGGAACACATTTCCCTTTTTCATTTTCCTGTTTTACCTGTGTGAGCTCAGTCGTTTCTTTCAGGTCCCCCTCACCAAGACTAAGCTTGTGTCTTAGGAAGGGTCCGAATTAAATCTGATATTACATTTGATCATTTTCAGAGAGGAAAGAAAGAGTAGCGTCCATGTGGACTGTAGTATCATCTATCCTTTTAGCCACTGGTTAATCGCTGGGTGTCTTCTTGGGCAACCAGATGTCCTGCATAGAGGACTGTTAGCAGCCCTGTGAGTGTCGCAGGCAAAACCTTAAGCTGAGCATCACTTCCAAGTAGGCTCTGGTACTTGACTGTCCACTGGAATAAATCTGGACCCGGCTGTTGCCGTGTGCTGTTTCATAGATGGGCACTTGTCATCAGTGGGTACTATGTATGCCTTAGTAGTAGGTGACTAAATATAAGACAGTCCCATTTCCTAGTGAGAAGCTCCTCCAACCTTCCTTTGGGTCAGCAGGGAAGTTTTATTAGATGGGTGGATTAGCAGGTATCTGCTTAGATGTCTGTTAATTTAGTGACAGGTAGATGCTGGAGTGGACTTAACTCCATTTGGTTCTGGGAGCACTTTCCAAACCCTCACTTGCATCTTTCACTGGAGGTACTCGGACCCTCCAGCCTGGTGGGTGGGGGTCTGCATTCACCTGTGCTGCCTGGGACACGGTGTTAGAAATGAGTTAAATCTGCTGCCCTGGAGCTCTTACACTCTGGTTTTGGTGCCCACCATCCATGGCTGTCAGATGCCACCATCCTGTGTGGCTATCAGAGTCGCCTTAGCCTGTGGGATGTGCTGCCACTGCAATTGCTGAGTTTCTCAGCCTAAGGGTTTTTTTTTTTTTCTTCTGTTTTACAGTTTTGCAAGGTGACCCCTCAAACACCCTAACTGAATTGATGGAGGTTTTTAGGGCCACTGGTCTTCCTGAGAGGGTTTTGTGGTTCCCAGTTGAGTAATTCAGAAAGTACTTTTTAATGTGAATGAGTAGGGCACAGATATCAGACAATTGCAGTCTTTTTCTGAGTGATTTTTTGGAAAATCCCTTGCTTGTATTTGGCATACACCTGCACTGTGCAGGCACCATCCTGGGTGACCAGGTAGGCGTATCCCCAATGGAGCTGACATTAGGGCCCAGAGCCATTCTACTCTCAGGAGGTTCCTGGGGGCGCCAGGCAGGTTTTGGCCAGAACTTTATGGTGGTTAAAGGAAGGGTATTATCACAGTTAAAGGCCTATGGAGGGTTTGGCTAAGGCTCTTGCTGATGGAAAACATAATGCTAGAGTCTGACTAGTTTGCCCACAGGTACTTGGGGCTGTTTAAGCTGGAAACCTGTGTTATCTCTTGGCAGTATCTCTGGATGGAGTCTGGGTAATGGGAGCGACCCAGTAATGGGAGCAGCAAAATGACCCATACCAATGATGTCTATTTGCTATTTTATCTTATAAACACACACATACAATAATTCACCATATTTTGGATGCAGACTCAAAGTGTTCTCTGGGTTCTAACTTGCCTTTCTAGTTTAAGCCACAGTCACAATTTATGGTTTCCTATTTGTTTCTTTCAAATGGACTGAGGACTGCTGCTGCTGCTGCGTCGCTTTAGTCATGTCCGACTCTGTGCGACCCCATAGAGGGCAGCCCACCAGGCTCCCCCCGTCCCTGGGATTCTCCAGGCAAGAATACTAGAGTGGGTTGCCATTTCCTTCTCCAATGCATGAAAGTGAAAAGGGAAAGTGAAGTCGCTCAGTTGTGTCCGACTAGTAGCGACCCCATGGAGTGCAGCCTACCAGGCTCCTCCGTCCATGGGATTTTCCAGGCAAGAGTACTGGAGTGGGGTGCCATTGCCTTCTCCGACTGAGGACTAAGAGACTCAAAATAATCCGAGTGGAGCACCTTCCAGATTTTAAATAATTCCCCCTGAATGTGTTCTGTCTTTGTTCCTGCCAAGTGACAGTTTTAAAGCCATCTCTCTTTGATAAATCTTTCCTAAGTCATCACCTTGGTTTTCCAAGAAGTTACTTTTTCTGCACTTAGATTTCTTTGGTTTACGTATTATTTAATTAGAGTTGTATCTGTATGTAAGTATACAAGCATGCTTGCATAAACATGCTTGAGAATCCAGACAGCGGACTCCTGGTGAGCACCGGCCTCCCCAGCAGGAGTGTTGACCTGGACAGTGGCCAGTCAGGTGCAGCCCTCTGTGGGGTGGACACCTTGGCTGTCCTGTGGAAGGTTAGGGCTAGGACACGACTGTGTCCTAAGGGAGGGAGGCTGTGGCTTTCTCTAGGGTGTCACAGGGGCTCCAGAGAAGGGACCTGGAGGTTATGCAAGCCGAACTGCTCCCAGGACGGCAAGCAGTGGTGACCGTGGTCACGGTGTCTCCAGGACAGACGCCAGCCTTTGTGATGGAAGAGTCATGCCAAGTCCTTCAGGACATGTTTTTAGAAGGGCCCTGGGTGCAGAACCAGCTCCTCTGGGACATGTGGCCGTTATTGAGTGCCTGCTGTGTGCAGGTGGGCCGGGCAGTGTAAGTGTGTCTCCTTGCTTTCCAACCTCAGCTCAGTGAGGCTGCTTCTTAGCAAATGGAAACTGACCTTGGAGATGAACTCTGGACACACCAGCCTACTGGCTTCCTGATTAACTACCTCTAACTATCACAGACCTAGTCAATTAGAGACTCTGGTCCCAAACCAGGCGGTTGGGTCCTGAGGTCACTCTGCCCACACCTGCAGGTGTCTTGGGCCCTGTGGGCGGGCCTGTGCAGAGTTTGGTGCTGAGTTTGGGGTTCCCAGTGGGAGAGTTTCATGTTGGCCATGGCTCTGGGGACAGGTTGCTGGCAGCTTAAGTGTGGAGGCCCAGGCACCTGGGTCTGTCCAGGGCTCCATTCTGTCCTCAGGGATGTATCTTTGTCCATCCTGTTCTGTCACCATCCTGGGATGATACCAGGGGTCTCAAAGCAGATGCAGGGGCACCGTGACACCGTGAGAGCCAGGTGTTCATTCAGGTCAGGGAGCAGACTCAACTTGGCCACCCCCCACCACAACCCCCACACCACACACCCCCACACCCCATCCCTGAGGACTGGAGTCCTGCTCCTCAGGGTTTGGGACCCAGGCCCACCTCCCCCTGGGCTGCGCCCTGCCACCCCACCTCAGGTATTGGCGGGTCTCTGGGCTCCTGAGGGCCATGTGAGGAGGGTGGGTGGGGACTTGGTGGACAACCAGGACTGGCACTGAGGATGGGTGTGTTCATGCCTGGGCAGATGGCTTGGCTCTTCTGGGCCTTTGCACTCGTGCAGGGGAGAGCCTGTCTACATTAGTGGGTGAAGGAGGTGATGCAGGTGGGGACCAACACAACCCAGGGGCTGTCGGCTGGGTACCATCACCCGCACACATCTTGAAACCTCAAATCACCACCGAGGTGCGCTCCCCGGGTCCACCTGACTGCTAGTGGAGTCGGAATATGGTGTCCTAAGTTATGTGTTGTACCTCTAGGTTCAAAGTCGGTTCAAATCCAGTTCCCATGACTGAAATTCTGAGTGTTGAGGAGCGTCTAAGGGCTTGAACCTGTTTCACCTTTAAATTGCCTCCAACTTTTATCTGTTATTGAGGTAGCATTCTTGATCCTTACAAGCTTCATTGAACTGAAAAACAGCCCAGAAGGTCATCTGTTTTAGGGAAGGCAGCTTAATAACTCTGCTGGGTGCTGAGTTGCTGCTTGGGGCTCTGCTGAGAGGGAAGGGGCACAGCTTCCTCCTCTGCAGGATAGGGGTAGTGGGATGGGGGGAGAGGAGTCGGGGGTCTCATCTATACCTCCCACCTGTGCAGGAAGTGGTGGGGGCCTCATCTACACCTCCTGCCTCTACAGAACAGACTTACCCTCGTTGTTCCCTCGTCCAGCCCGTAAGAGCTCGCGGGCTCGCTGGAGCAGGATGAGATTGAGTCTCAATTATAGAGCTGTTTCAAGTGTGCATTTCACTTCAGTCTGTATTTAACCTTTATTTTCGCAGTTAATATGCTTTTTTTCGAGGTACATTTTTGGAATAAAACATCAGCAGGATTCAGGTGGGGAAATGCTCTAACTTTATGGTGCTCGAAGAGACCAAGGTCACTTTGGATCTGATCTGCCTTCCTTGGAAGATCTTCCAGTCCGATGTACTTGATGCATGTGTGATGTCTGTCCTGTTGGAATTCTAATTCACCTTGAAATGCGAGAGTGTCAGAGAGGTGGTGGCTGCGGTGAATGGTTTAAGAAGTGTGGTAGGGCTCCCTTCTCCCTGCACTCGAAACTGGACTAAAAAGAGCAGGGGAAGCAGCAGCATGACTCAGAGTCTCCTCATAGGCTGCTGCTCCTTCGAGCCGGATCCAGCTCCGATGGGAGGACTGGAGCCCAGCAAGCCCAGTGAGCTGCTGCATGGACAGCATGCTGCAGGCAGAACCCAGTCCACTTGCGCCGGCCAGCCCGGGACAAGCTACAGTACTTGGACAGCAAAGAAATGCTCTTTGTGTATTTGTTATTTTTCATCTGCTGCTTGGTCAACACATCTGAGTCACGTTGAGTGAAAATCTTGCTGCACTAAATGGAATTCTAAACATAGCCCCATAAAGGGGCCAGAGAAAGATGCAGCGTCAATTATTCAAGAGGGTCGAACGTACGAGGTCTCACACTGTCACAGTTCCCAGTGCTTTCAAAAGTGATTTACTTCTTAATTGTCCACTGAGTGACCTTTCCAGTTATATCTTTCTGCTTCTAGGTCTTAGGGCACTTGGTTTAGTAACTTGAGTTTCTCTTACAAGTATGACAGGTAAATCATCGGTTGTTTAGGTAAATCGTTTGGAATTAGAGCCTGACCTGTTCATTCTCACTCAGTGACAAATGTATTTCAATATATGTAAATGGATTTATGTATATAGTGAAGTCACTCAGTCGAGTCCGACTCTTTGCGACCCCATGGACTGTAGCCTACCAGGCTCCTCCCTCCATGGGATTCTCCAGGCAAGAGTACTGGAGTGGGTTGCCATTTCCTTCTCCAGGGGATCTTCCCAACCCAGGGATCAAACCCGAGTCTCTAGCATTCCAGGCAGACGCTTTAACCTCTGAGCCACCAGGGAAGCCCAGATACATGCACATAAAAGGCGCTTACTCCTTGGAAGAGAAGCTATGACAAACCTAGACAATGTACTAAAAAGCAGAGACATCATTTTGCCAACAAAGTTCTGTATAGTCAAAGCTATGATTTTTCCACTTGTCAGATATGGATGTGACTGTTGGACCATGAAGAAGCTGGGCATCGAAGAATTAATGCTTTTGAAATGTGGTGCTGGAGAAGACTCTTGAGAGTCCCTTGGACAGCAAGGAGATCAAACCAGTCCATCCTAAAGGAAATCAACCTTGAATATTCATTGGAAGGACTGATGCTGAAGCTGAAACTCCAATACTTTAGCCACCTGATGCGAAGAGTTGACTCATTAGAAAAGACCCTGATCCTGGGAAAGATTTAAGGCAGGAGGAAAAGAGGGTGACAGAGGATGAGATGGTTGGATGGTGTCACTGACTCAGTGGACATGAGTTTGAGCAAACTCAGGGAGACAGTGAAGGTCAGAGAAGCCTGGTGGGCTGCAGTCAATGGGGTTGCAAACAGTTGGACATGACTTAGTGACTGAACAACAACAAATACACATATACTAATATATAGGAAGTATAAATATATATGTATCATTTTTATATGTTACACACTTACCATTATTAATTTGGTTGGCATTTCATCCCTTTGAATGAAAGTTTGGGGACTAGCTGACTTCTGGTGACCTTTAGTTTCCTCACAGTGAGTCATGTGCTAAGAAAGCCCGTCCAGCTGGACTGAACTGTCCAGTGGTGACAGGAAAGACCTGTCTGAGCCCACACTGTGTCCAGTCCCGGCAGGCCCCTCTGGCTCTGCTACCAGCTGCCACAGGGCTTGGGCAGCGCTGGCCTTCTGGGTGCTGCCCGGGCAGAGCACATGGCATGAAGGACCTGGATGTGTGGCTGCCCGAGAGCTGCCAGCTGTCACTGGGCTTCATGGGACCAGTGGAAAGCTGGCATCGTGCGGTCTGGTCTTCTGGGCCGATTAGTGAGAGGCTGGGGCTTGAGGTGTGTGCAGGCGTCAGCAGGGGCGGGCGGGCACTTGTGAAACCTGGAGGGAGGCTTGAGTAATTGGCTCTGGGGACTGTGGTTGCTGATGGGGCCGTTTTGATGAATAATAGACCCCATTAGATCCAGCAAGGTGCTCGATGGTGTATAATTAAAGACGGCATTAGTCAGGCAGAAACCACAGCGTTTAAAAGTGTGCAAGGAATGGTGTCTCAGGCTAAAGCTTGCATCTGGGATGGGGGAGGCAGGATGCGAACCAGTCTGAAGCTGCTGCCTGTGGACAGTTGGGTGGCTGTTCACAGGACAGCTGGTGTCCTCCTGAGTCTCAGATATTTGTAGTGACGGAAGCCATGGTGGTTTAGAAGCTTATTTTAGGTGAATTTACAGCTGTGGAACAGTTCTGATTGGTGACTCTACCACAAAACAGAAGTCCTGTTTCTGTTCTCCGTGGAGCAGGCTGTGCTCAGGTGAGCGCTGGTCTGAGACCCATCTGCACGTTCCAGCTTCAGCTCCCAGTCCCTTCCTTATTCATGCAGGGGTCGGGGGGTGGGGGTGTGTGGGGTGGGGGCTTGGGTCTCTGCGGTGGGGGGAGTCGGCCCAGCAGCTGGGCTGAGCACTGCCCTGGCTGTCACCCACCTGATCGTTCAGACCTCTCCGTCCAACGCTGAGAGAACCGTGTGCCCCGCTGGGCCTTGGCTCCTGGACTCTTTTTAATCAGAGTCAAGCGTCTGGCAGACAACCTCAGTTGTTAATTATGCTGCTATTAATATTCATGTTGACAGTCATCTGCTCTTCAGCCCAGGGGTTCCTGCAGCTCCTCACAGGCCAGGAGGCAGGCCCCCTCCTGTAGCGACAGACACAAATGGGAGCCCAGGTCACTGCTCCAAATGTCTGCTCTGTGCCTCCCACCAGCATCCCTGGGGGAGGAGGGCTGCAAGGCTCCTCCAGGCATCCATGTGGCTCTGTGGCCTCGCAGAGGCCAGGGTCTGGTCTCTGACCCCCTGGAGCTCAGAGTGTGGGTGTTTCAAGAGACCAAGTGGGGTGCCAGCTGAAAAATGTCAGATGCAATGGAGATGTTTTGTGATGTGTGTGTTTTATACTCTAGATGGATTAATTTAGGTTTTTAAAAAAAGTGAGCTCTCTTTGCATTCTATAGATGATGTCTTTATTCTGTGGAAGAAACTGTCCTTGAAAGGATTGCAGCCATGGTCTTTTATGAACCTGGTGCTCCTGTGCTTGGGCCACACATTGAAGTCCTATAAACACTGCAGCGTGGCCCCAGCCCAGAGGTCTTGATGCATTCGATCTGGATGCAGCCCAGCGTTGGCTTGTCAAAGTCCCCAGGTGGTGCAGACACTGGCTCTGGGCAGTGCTAGCCTGAACCACAGAGGCTGGGGAGGTTGGAGGCGTTGGGAGGACATTTCTGGAAGCCCTACCCCCCGGAGGGCTGGCCAAGTGGAAAGGGAGTATGGGCTTGGAGGCCTGGGGCCCCAAGGTGCATGGAGCTGACTTGGTCCTGGAGGGAGGTGATCAGGGCCAGTGAGGGTCAGTGACCAGGTGGACAGGAGGCTCCAGGGGAGCTGGAGACAGAGGGTCATCCTCAGCCATTTTACTTAGGAGCCTGACACTGCTCAGCTCATTAATTCACTTAATAAATAATTCTTTGGGAAAAAGTTTCATACAAAAGCAACAAATTCGACTCAGTCCACCAGTCCTTGTGACGACTCAGCGATCTGGGTGCTGTGGTTGCCTCCACTCTTTGCAGACCCAGAGGAGTGTAGGAACTTGGGCTCTTCTGGGGCCATGCTAGGTGGAGGGCTGGGGCTATGAGCCCCTCTCCATAGGGCGGGAAGGCGAGGTATGAGCTGGGTTCAGATTCTATCCCATCGTTTCCACCTCACCAGGATGCAACTGGGGAGATGCCAGGATACTTCCTGCAGTCTTTACCACGTCGTGAAAGAGGCAGGTGGGTGGGAGAATTTCCTGGTGGAACAGAAGGGGCAGATGTGGAGGGAGGGCTGAGGGGAAAAAGTCTTCCTTTCCCACCTGAGGGGCAGGTGAGAGTGGCCTGCTGTCGCTCAGGGCTGGAGCCAGGGGCAGCCACTCACCTCAGAGGCCAGGGGAACACGAGGACCTGCCCTGTGCTGGGGAGGTGGGGCTGTGGGGTCTTCCTGCATTGGAAGGGCTCTGCATTCAACAGTGAAACCAACATTATGGAAATGTGGTTAGTGAACCTGGGTCCCCAGAAGAGTCCTTCTGTCCAGTGTTCTCACATGGCAGCCTCTGCTGTCCATCTGAGGCTGCCCGCCCCCTGGCCCGAGTGTTAAAATTGGGCCAAATGTGCTTGCTCAGGGCTCCACACTGGTGGCCATGGAAACGGACTAGATACAGCATCTTCTCCTGGACATCTGTGCCTCCACGGCTCAAACACATGCACAAAAAGCTACCGGATTTACACATGTTCAGATAAAGCCTTCGGATGGCACAAATTCTAGATTGTATCCTCCAGGCAGTGCTGTCTGCAGGTCTAGGGTGGAGACCACCTGTGAAACCTACAAGCTTCTATAGTCGCATTACAGAAGTCAAAAAGCAACAGATGAAATTGGCTTAATAACGTATCTTATTTAACCACACCACCCACATGTGTACCTGAGTGCTGCTCAGCACAATACATTCTCAGGGTGCTTTGCCTCCCTGGTCCGCGCCTGGCGCCAAGCCCACTGTGTCTGTCACCAGCCAGCGCACCTCAGCAATGGTTCAAGGCCCACACATGGCTGCAGAGCCCCTGGGGACACCGGGCTGCTGGCAGAGCTCCAGACACCATGATAGAGGGCATGTGTCTCCTGTTTTTACATTTCCAGCGACCTGTGCCCGTGTGATTTGGAGGGTCTGTGGGCCACACCAGGAGCCCCTCTGAAGTGTCAAGGTGACAGGATCTTCCAATGACACAGGCTCTGGGGATTTGGTGTGGTGACAGCGAGGGCAGCAGGAAGGCACCTCGAGGAACCCTCTGAATCCCAAGTGTGGTGGTCTCCTGCCTGGTTGATAACTTGGGTCCCTTCCTCACCAGCTTCATCGTCAGCGGGCTGTTCTTTGGGTCCTGACAGGCATGGTGTTCTACCCCCTGGACAGAGTGAAGTCCAGCTCTGGTAGAAGGAGGGCCAGCGTCCCACACATAAATGGTTATGAAACTGTCACCTGCCCGGCTGTCGGTTTCCTGAGGTGACAGGTGCACCATGGGGGAGGGGTGTTTCCCTTCTCAGTCACCTGCAGTTTCTTCAGGGTGATGGTGGCGGGGGGTACTCTAGCTCCTTTCAGTGACACCGGGCAGGGCAGGGTTGTTTGAGTCTGACTTGCCCTTGGGGCGGCATCCAGGGCAAAGCCAGTTTAATGGATTGTTTGAAAGTTCATGACCTGAAACTCAGGCTTTTGCCTTTTCTGGTTTGCACTGTGTATTATCAGATTTATATTTCAGGCTGTGAGGACTTAGTTCAGTTCAGTTGCTCAGTCATGTCTGACTCTTTGCGACCCCATGAATTACAGCACACCAGGCCTCCCTGTCCATCACCAGCTCCCAGAGTTTACCCAAATTCGTGTCCATTGAGTCGGCGATGCCATTCAACCATCTCATCCTCTGTCGTCCCCTTCTCCTCCTGTGTTCAATCTTTCCCAGCATCAGGGTCTTTTCAAATGAGTCAGCTCTTCGCATCAGGTGGCTAAAATATTGGAGTTTCAGCTTCAACATCAGTCCTTCCAATGAGCACCCAGGACTGATCTCCTTTAGGATGGACTGCTTGGATCTCCTTACAGTCCAAGGGACTCTCAAGAGTCTTCTGCAACACCACAGTTCAAAGGCATCAATTCTTCGGCACTCAGCTTTCTTTATAGGCCAACTCTCACATCCATACATGACTACTGGAAAAACCATAGCCTTGACTAGACGGACCTTTGTTGACAAAGTAATGTCTCTGCTTTTTAATATGCTGTCTAGGTTGGTCATAACTTTCCTTCCAAGGAGTAAGCGTCTTTTAATTTCATGGCTGCAGTCACCATCTGCAGTGATTTTTGAGCTCCAAAAAATAAAGTCAGTCACTGTTTTCACTATCTCCCCATCTATTTGCCATGAAGTGACGTGACCAGATGCCGTATATTAGTTTTCTGAACGTTGAGCTTTAAGCCAACTTTTTCACTCCCTCTTTCACTTTCATCAAGAGGCTCTTTAGTTCTTCTTCACTTTCTGCCATAAGGGTGGTGTCATCTGCATATCTGAAGTTATTGATATTTCTCCTGGCAATCTTGATTCCAGCTTGTGCTTCTTCCAGCCCAGTGTTTTTCATGATGTACTCTGCATAGAAGTTAAATAAGCAGGGTGACAGTATACAGCCTTGACGTACTCCTTTTCCATGATTTAATGATGAGTTAGCATTTCACTGGAAATTCAGCTCCTGGGTTCCGGCTGGAGTGGGCTTGGGCAGGGACTGGGTGTCCCGTGGTGTCCTTCCTAGTTGGTCAGCAGCCCCACACCCTGTTGACTAAGGTGAACGACTGTAGCATTTGAAGTTGTGTCTCTGCTTTGATGACACATCTTTTGCTACTTAGGATTTATTTCAAGCAGAATGTTGGGTCTGTGATTTAATTCTGAGTTATAACATTAAGCTTCAATGTGACTTCCATGTAACAGTGCACATGTAAGGGCGCACGTGTAAGAGTGCACATGTAACACACATGGTATAAGATTACACATGTAATGGCACCCGTGTAAGAGCACACATATAAGTGCATATGTAATGGTGTACATGTAAGAGTGCAAATGTAACACACATGTAAGAGTGCACATGTAACGCACATGTAAGGGTGCACATGTAACGGCGTGTGTGTGTGTGGGCGCACATGTAAAGGTGCACATGTATTGATGCGTATGTAATGCACACGTGTAAGAGTGCACATGTAATGGTGCACGTGTAAAGACACACATGGAAGGGTGCATGTGTAAGAGTGCATGTGTAATGGCTCATATGTAAGAGCACGCATGTAACGGTGCACGTATAAGACTGTACATGTAACAGCACACATGTAAGAGTGCACATGTAATGGTGCATGTGTAAGAGTGCACAGGCCCAGGTGTGTAACTGATGCAACATAGACACGCCCTCACCCCAGACTGCGAGACTATCTTAACTCTCAGGGTTTCTGTTCACTGCGTTCACTGCACCAAAGATGTTGGGTTGGTTAACTTTTCTTGGTGACTAGGGGTCACTCATGGCAGTTACTGAGCTGTCCCCTGAGTCAGGGATGCCCTGCGGGTCCCTGAGCTGCCCTGGGGGCTCCTGTGCTTCTGTATGAAATGCCCCACATTGGCAAAAGCAGGGCCTCCCCTCTTTGCTGTCACTTTAGTGATTGTTGGCTTCAAGCTGTCCTCCCTGCTCCTACAGCTAATTTGCAGTCACCCTTTGCAGATGGAACCCACTGAGGGTGTTGCTGGGCTTGGTGACACTCTGGAGCTGGGGTGGGAAGTCCGACAAGTCTCACCATGGCCAAGGGTGAGTATGTGTTTCCAACTTGTTGGTGGCTCCCAAGCCAGGTGCAGACACTGCCATGCTCCATCCAATGTGAGGATCTCACAGGGAAGCAGGCGACCCAAGGTGTTTGTTTGGGGACCTTCGGGTGATTCTGGGCAGCGTCCCTGAGTGTGAACACAAAGCTGTAATTTTTACGTTTTTAGAAAAGTGATGTAAGGGGTTGTGTGACTTTCCATGATGATGGGAAGTTACCAACCAGTTGCTCCTGATTTGATAGTATCCACAGTGTGTTCTTTTCAGTTTAAATACTCTCTTGTTTGAAGATTTCCGAGTAAAGATAACAAAGGCTGATTTCTCCCTGAAATAGCACAGGGATTATACATCCCATCAGCTTGCTCCCTGTGGAAAGGGTCTGCAGCTCTGACCTGGAGGGCTCTGGCGTCTCTTTGGTGAATGTGGGTTTCCTGTGATGTGCCTGGCATGTTCTCATCCACCAGGATGAAAGCCCAGGGGCTGTGATGGTGACCGAGGATCTTCACATAAGTCACTCTGACCTACTTCATGCTCTGGGCCCCCAGTCCCAGGTCTGGGCTAACTCCCAAGCTGGGCTTGGGCAGCTGTGGCCGTGGGAGTCTGAGCCGTTCAGGCTCTGAGCCCCACTCTTGCCCTGTCATTCAAGGCAGCTTCTCTTCCCAGCAGCTGCTGCTCCCACGGGTGTGTGGGTCCAGAGGCAGTGCCATGCACATGATGCGAAAGTGGGCAGGGAGGCTGCCACTGCAGCCACTGGGGGTGATG
Source organism: Ovis canadensis (assembly GCF_042477335.2). Taxonomy (NCBI): domain Eukaryota; kingdom Metazoa; phylum Chordata; class Mammalia; order Artiodactyla; family Bovidae; genus Ovis; species Ovis canadensis. The sequence goes on from NC_091247.1 coordinate 62,395,416, forward strand.
AGACTAAGTCTGTTGAAGTTGTGTGGGTAAGTCCAGGCCACCTGGTGGGCTTTGCATGTGAGAGTTGAGGGTGGATCCTTTTGAACATGTAGATCCCCCGGCGAGGAGGGGCGTCCATCTCTCCGGCCGTGAACCTGCCAGTCCAGGAGCAAGGGCCTGTCTTGACCCCCAGGGCCACCTGGTGAGAGGCCATCAGCATAGTCAGCCTTCCTCTTGGGAGGGAGTCTCTGCCTTCCTAGGGGAGACTGTGTGGTGTCAGGACACGGGTGAATGGTATTTGTGCCCTGATGGGCTCCCCTCCTCCAGCTTCCTCGCCTCCCAGAAGGGCCCACAGGGTCTGGGCGGCTCTTCTTCAGTCACTGAGGGCAGCTTCTCAATGCCTCTGGGCCAACCAGTCCTGGGAGGGGCTAGCTTTTTCCATGGAGCAGCCCTGCCAGATCTAATGACCTGAGCTTGACTTCACTGGGGTGAGAGTCCACCATGGGATGACTCTATGTCCATCTGAGAGTTAAGCATGGCTGGGATGTTTATGTGTGACCAGGAGGAGGGGAGCAGCTTCTGCTAAGTTCAGAGCACCTCCCCATGAATTCCAGGATTTCAGGACGGCTCCCCTGCCCTGTGATGTGAAGGCGTAAGTGATAGTGGTGTGATGGCAGTGATGGAGGTGATGGGGGTGATGGAGGTGATGAGGCTGATGGGGATGATGGAGGTAACAGTGGTGATGGAAGTGATGGAGGTGATAATGGTCATGAAGGTGATAGAGCTGATGATGGTAAGGGAGGTGATGGTGCTGGTGGCAGTGGGGTCCCTGCAGTGGAGGGAGCTTTGGAGGCCTGTCATCACCTGGGTGCCAATTTTATTCAGAGGTCCACTTGCTACTCTGCTTCTCTGGGCAGAGCAGATCCTGGCATAAATCACTTTGTGCTCGAACAAGGCGGGGGCATCACTGTTTCCTGGACTTTTAATTTTCCTGGGGTCCTTAACTTAGGGATGCTAATACATGAATTGAGGTGAAAGAAACATCAGCTCCTGTTTCCCTAATGACACAGAGCTTAGCCTTCATTTTCTACTGCCTGAAGCCCTTACAGTTCTGATGGCATTTTGGCCAAAAGATGTTATTAAAAGTACAGTTCTCATGCCTTTAAAAGCTCCCTGAGGGTGGAGGAGGTGTGGTGTGTGGTCCCGTGGCCATGGGGAAGTAGGGTCCCTGAGGAACCCTGGGACCCCAGGTGTCTCACACCTGCTGTCCCGCTCTTCCTGCCTTTCCTGTGGCCGCTGGGCCGTATTTTCTGAGGGTTGGTTCCTCCTGCAGCGGGACATTCATTCAGCAGTTATCTAGGGCGGAGATGGGGAGCCCCAGGGTCTCAGGGTCAGTCCCTGGGCAGATTTCCAAGCTGGCGGAGACATACGATCTTTTCCTCAGTTCAAGGGAAGCAATGGGCTCAGGGTTCAGTGACTCCCAGGTGAACAGGACGGCTTGCCGAGTCTAGGAGCCTGGGGAGGGGCGCGTGGCTGGACCTGGGTGCGGCTGCAGCAGAGTGGGTCCTAGCGAGGGAAGGTGGGGCTGGGGGAGGGGTAGTTCATGGATACCCTGCTTGCTTTCTGACTTTTCTTTTCCTGAATACTTTGCAGAACTTAAGCAGCTCACCAGGTTTTTGTTGGTTGCCAGCGTCTGTCTGGTTGACCGTCCTTTCATCTCCTCGCCATATCTGTGTCTTGTCTGCAGTCTGCTTAGAATTCTGGGTTTTTGTTGTCTTCAAGGAGAATGGTGAGCTCTGCTGTCAGTTCCTCTTGTGGGCCAAGGCAATGACCTCCCCTGTGCCCTGAGCCCTGCTCCTTTCTGTCCTTCTCAGAAGGACGCTGGGGGCCTGGGCACACAGCTGCGTCAGGACCCTCCTGCCTGAGGTGGGACAGTAAGTTCATCTGGACCTAGAGCAGCTGTGCTGTTCCCTCCTCATCGTCTGTTGTCCAGGAGACGCTTGCTCCGGGAGTTTGGTCCCATGATGCTGTCTGGAGGCCCCACCCCTCGGTGCCCCCCAAGCCCCTGCTCTGTGTCCCAGATGGTCCTTCGGGGCCTGTGGGGTCCTAACTCACTCCACCCTGGGAGAAGGGCTGCATCTCTTTCACAGACGGAAGACCTGTTTGTGTTTCATGTGGATTTGTTTGTGAAAAATCTCACTTCGTGTTCCATTAAGTACACGAATGTGCAGAGAACTGAACCATAGCTACCTCCTTTGTGGTTAAACTCAATCATTTTCTGAGTGGCTTTGAGCTGACTTGTCCATTTCCCAGTCAAAGGCACTTCCATTGAAATGACCCCAAGGCAGGGGTCTTGGAGAGCATTTCTTCCTCTTGGAACCCTCTGCACAGGATGGTTGATGAGGAGCTGGCCATTTGTACAACCGGTAGGTCCTCGGGGGGCGGGTCTTCAGTCACAGACGACCGAGTCCTGTTTGAGCAAACACAGTGAGCTCTTAGCCCCCTTAACAACAACTCAGAGAGCAGCAAATCTGAAATCTTAGGTCTTTGCTTTGGCGTAAAAGTGAGCTGTGTGCGTCCCTCATGGTCCAGTGGTTAAAAATCCACCTGGTGATGGGGGGGACACGTGTTCAATCCCTGGTTTGGGAAGATCCCACAACTACTGAGCTTGCTTGCCTAGAGCCTATGCTCTGCAACAAGAGAAGCCACCTCAGGGAGAAGCCTGTGAACTGCAACGAAGAGTAGCCCCTGCTCACCACCGCTGGAGAAAAGCTGTAACAAAGACCCAGCTCAGCCAAAATAAATAAAATATGCCTTCAAAAAAAAAAAAAAAAAAGGAGGCTCTGAGCAGAACCTTTATTTTTAAGGATAAAGAATCAGTAAAAGGAAAAGTTACTTTTCCTAGGGGATTTTTCTAGGTGGGTGAACTTAAAATTAAATGAGTAGTTTTTAACACTGTGACCTTAATAGAAAATAATTCATTTTTCACCAACTTTAAGCTGTCATTCCAACAGATTAGTTTTTAACATGCATTTTAGTTTTGCATTTTAATTATTTATGGGATAAGTGCTGATTTATTTTTCCTGAGAGTCCTTTGAACATTTTATGGTGATACTTCACTTATCAGGATCACTCATATTGAAGCACATCAAAGAGCCAAGCAAGCCCGTGTCCACCTGCCCCTCTGTTTATATCCATGAGACTTTCTTGGTGTCCCTCTGGGGCTTGTCTCCTCTTGGTTAACATACTGGGAGAATTCACTGAGTCAACCTGCATTCCTGGATGCCTGCCCTTTTCTTGGCACAGTGCTGGGTGCTGAGAATTCAAAGGATAATAACCAACACACAGCATAGTGGGGGAAAAACAGTCTGTACCATAATTATTTTGTGAAGTGTTAGTAGCTCAGTCATGTCCGACTCTGTGACCCCATGGACTTTAGCTCACCAGGCTCTTCTGTCCGTGGGATTCTCCAGGCAAGAATACTGGAGTAGTTAGCCATTCTTTTCTCAGGGAATCTTCTGGACCCAGAGATCAAACCCAGATCTCCTGTATTGCAGGCAGATTCTTTGCCATCTGAGCTACTAGGGAAGCCTGTTATTTTGTAAAGCTTGAGTTAAATGGTAATTATAGACATTCAAAACATGTAAAAGTGCAGAGAAGGAAGTCAGTCAGGTGAGAGGTCATTTCAGAGAGGGCTGGATGGAGGGCTTTGAAAGATGATGGATGAATAGCGATGAGAGAGATTGTCCAGTTGGAAGGACACTGCCTGTCCTGGAGACCAACAGTTGTCATGATTTCTGGGTAAATGTGTAAGGTCCATGGAGGCAGGAAAGAGGGCAGTTATGTGGGCAGAAGCCAGGCTCAGCCCTGAAATTGAGTTCACAAGAGCCGGGGCATCGCCGGATGCTTTCAGCAGAGATGACACTGTTTAGGGGGGAGGGACAGCTGTGTGTAGAGGTGGGGACATAGTCCTCAGGTGAGGCCGGCGAGCCATGAGACCACACATGGAGGAGGCTCTGGATTCTAGGTGAGCTGTGATGGCCCCCTGAGGCCGTGGAGAGTGGATGAGAAGATGACCGAGCAGCAGACCAAGGAGCTGAGGAGGGAGCCCTGTCCTGGGGCTAGGCAGTCAGGCTTCTCCCAGCTTTGTCACCCACTAGCCCTGTGACCCGAAGGCGGTTACTTTTCACTGTTCCCAAATCTAAAGCAATGCACTGTGTCACCTGTGTGGGGCCCTGTTGGCCAGTGAGATACACCCAACCCCCTTTCTTCTCATCTGTTAGAACAGGAGTGGTGGCCCCTTGGCAGGGCTGTTTGACAGGCAGGTTAAGTTGCCACCTGGGGCTGGTGCACAAAAAGGGACCAGTGGCTTTCTTTCACTTCTATAAAGGTGCTTCTGGTGGGACCCATGGATGTCACCAACCAGGCAGGAACAATTGGACATGAAGTGGTTTGGGGCAGGGGTTTCTTACCTCGAGACTGTGGCTCCCAAGAGGATCTTAGGATGGACTTTGGAGCCCTGTGACCCTGGGGAACGTAAGTGCTTTCTCGTGGAGATTCTAGTTTCCTGGGGACTGTGGCTGTCAGATTCTCATGGCTGTAGGGGTGGGGGCATGACCCTACCAGGCTAGAGCCGTGATCTGGAGCAAACAGGGGTCCTGAAGTGTGTAAGGTGGACTCGGTGCCAGGCGGCCTGAGTGTCCCAACCACGCTGAGATCCTGATCTTTAAAGGAACCTGAAAACTCTTAAAGTGACTCAGGCTAGGAATGCTCGGAGGAAAATCACAGAAGTTGTTCCACTTGATCCTCCGGTAGATTTTGATGTAAGGAGTATCAAAGCCTATTAGACAAGGCAGTTCTGATTTATTTTGGCTGACTGCCTGATGGCATGTAGGTCACCATCTAGTAAGCTTGTTTGTTTAATCCGTCCTTCTCCTTCGAGATAGGATTTCTGTCCTAAATTGAAAGTTTCTAGGGAGCAGGAGCCTCATTTGATTGGTCTTTCTATCTCCCAAAGCATCTAACTTGCTCGGGAAGCCAGCAGACCTAACAACCCAAGTCTTTTCTCCTAGTTGTTCAAGCAGGTTTCAATGTTAAGATACAAGCAAAACAAACAAGCACATGTTCTAAAACCAAAACACTTTCCCTTCCTAAGTCTAAACCCCATCTGTCCTGTTACACTAACCACAGCTAAACATATTTGAAAAAGTTACAGAAAGTTTCAAACAGCAAAACTTGGATTTGCCGCCCCAGCAACTATTTGCATGGCGTTTATGCTGTCTGAGGTATTCTCAGTCACCTGGAGATGACCTCTAGTCTGCCGAGGATGCGAGTAGGCTGCGTGCACCGTTTTGTACAGAGGACTTGAGCTGCTGGAGTTAGATATCCTCAGGGTGCTGGAACCAGTCCCAAGGGTACCCAGGTGGTGCAGAGAAGAAGCCAATTCTGACTCAATGTTGAAAACTGTTTCTTTGACTCGCTTTTCATTTTTCTTGTTGTTATAATCATACCTAATGGCTTGCTTAAAAGGACTCTGCCCCTCTGACAGGTGAAGATAAGCATCCTGGGTCCCTGACCTCTCAGAGTCCTGGTCCCTGAGCTGGCATTAAACTAAAGCCCTTTTGTTCAGAACTCTGTCTAGCTGTAGATCGCAGGAAGGAAGAAATTAACACATCCCCTGCTGGAGGCTTGCCATTCTAGGAGATATTTGCAAGATTGATTGGCTTTTTACTTTGCTTCCTTACCTTCCCCGCCTTCATCTCTGATTTACAAAAGAACCTGCCATCCAGACCCCATAAGATGGTTATTTAGAAGAGGCGCTAGCCTGCCATCTTCTCAGTCAGTTGGCTTTCCAATAAAGTTGTTTTCCTTGCCTCAACGCCTCATCTCTCGGATTCATTGGCCTGTTGTGCGGTGAGCAGAGCAAGCTTAGACTTGGTAACACAGGGACAACCGTATCACGTTGACTTTTGGGCCCTAAGTCTGTGACTTCAAATGTGCTGTTTCAGAATCGATCTATGGTAGTTGAATGAGGCAGACAGTGGCTTGGCCCACTCTCCCTCCTGGAATTCACTTGGTTAAAAATCTTGTGTCGCTCACTTAAATCTAATTAACATATTTAATTGGCATGTTGTGTAGTTCTGGAAGCTGCTTATTAGATTTCATAGGTGTCTCTGGCAGCACAAAATGTTAAATGAGCAAAATAATTGTGTTACAGCGAAATGAATATAAATTAATAAATGAGCTAAATGATTACTTCATGGAAAGTCCTGAGAACTTTGGGTTTAGGGTTATCTTCTCAGCATAAGATGAAAATTGACTTTTTATGTGTGTATAGAGGTTTTGGAGGAAAGAAATGTGCTTTTTCTTTTAGATGGTGAAAATCCTGGGTGTGTTCATGTGGTTTTAACCAGAATGAGCATCTGTAAGGAGAGTGGGCTGGTGTCCTTTGAGACTGGACGAGCCTGGAGTTGGCTGGGGTGGTGGCGGGAGAGCCGGGCTGTGGGGTGTCTCTGAGCAGGGAGGTGACATCTCACCGCAGCTCTGGGGAGAGTGAGGGTCTAGTGCCCTCTCTGGTTGTGGACATGATACCGGGGAGCAAGAGGATAATATGAGAAGAGTGGTCCAGAGACTCGGAGCTCCCGGGGCAGCAGGTAAGCATCCTGGGTCCCTGACCTCCCTGAGTCCTGGTCCCCATGCTGGCATCCCAGGGCTCTTAGCCTCCAGCCCAGAGCCCTTCTGGCTGAGCCACCCCGCCTCCCACCCTTGAAGTGTTCCTTGTGGAAAGAAAATCAAGGGGCCAAAAAACCCCAGGGCTGTTAAACAGAGGCTGGCTTGTCCAGGTTCTTTAAAGGCTCTTGTGATCGCAACAAACAAACCTACTCAGACCCGTCAGGCGGTGGGCATTTGTTGGAGGTTCCCCCGCCTGGGGACCCAGATGAGCATGGGGTGCACGAGGCAGAAGCCCCGCGAGAGGCCGACCCAGGGGACAGCTGTCCTACGGGTGTGTGCCCACCTACCAGCTTCTCTCTCCAGACATTCTCCTGCTGACCTCAGCCCAGGTCTGTCTACACCCTCCTCCCCCAACTCAGTCTCTGCTCCTCCCGCTCAGGCTGCCTCTCCTGCCTGAGCAGCTGGTGTCCTGAGCCCAGATCCCAAAACAGACCATCATAATGGCCAGGAAAGCTCTGGTTCTGAAAATGCAACATCCCCCCCCCCCACCCCTGCCCCCAAAATGTCCCTACCTGGAGGATTTGGTCCTTACAGAAACTCTGCCCGGTTAGGAATAGTTTTTCCATGTTTTAGACATGGAGGTAAGGCCCAGAAAGGGCAGGTTACTGGTTCAAGGTCACACAACTCATAGGACGCAGGCCATCAGTGTCTCGTCTCTGAGGCCTCATCCTGTGGGTTGAGCTCTCGAGTGACCCTGCCCCCCTCACTGGCTGGGGATGGGCTCCTTAGCATATCAGTCCCCCATTTCTCATCTGTAACCAGATACACAGCAGTCGTGGACGGGGTTAATGCTTGGTTGTGTTAACCTGTGCATGTTGGCTGCCTGATCTCTGGTGGATGCCATGTGTCCCACCCAGGGCGCTACTGGCTGAGCATGGTATCTGGGCAGGTCCATGTCCCCCTCCAGGTGGTCACTTGCTTCGGAGTCCTGGGGTACGTGTGGTCAAATCATCCTCAGCAGGTTCTCTCTCCCATCTCCTGATGAGCAGGTCCAGACCCTGTTCATCAGAGTGACCCCTGATTAGGGTGGACACGGGGGGTGTGGCCAGCTCAGGGGTGGGGGTGGGGGTGGGGTGCTGGTGTCCTGCCGTCTTGCTGTCCCTGCTGCTTCCCAGGCTCCACTCGGGATCACTCAGCCTTCCTATGAGAGCGTGTCCCCCCAGACCCCTGCTCGGGCGTTCCCTCTCCTCCCCCTGAGGAAGCCCTCTCTCCAGTTCTTCGTCCGAGGTGGGCAGGGCCGCCGGCCAGAGTTTGGGGGACAGGGGCCATGCCACCTTTAAGGACATGTTTGCCCATCGGGGCAGCTGAGCTCCAGTGGGACGTCCGGCAAAGGTCCTGGGACACGAGGCCTCATCAGCCATGAAAAGTGTCCACGTTTCCCTTTATTCCCAGGTGCCCTGACGGCATCACACCCAGGTCCTGGCTTCAGGCCATGGGCTGTCCTCTTAGTGTGGCTCTGAGTCACTTGCAGGGTGATCACAGGTCACCGGCTAGATCCTGTCCCCTAGTGGACCCTGCGTTGCATCTGGAATGTTCTTCCAAGACTGCTGTGGGTCTGAAGGGCTATTGCTGTTCTGTGTATCGACCAGAATCACATGGCAGGGATGTGTCGTCAGGTAAATGGTGCTTTCTGAATCGATGTGGATAAAATCCCCTGTAAGACAAGTTCAATGTGTGTGCATTTATTTAAACAGTAAAAAATTGGATTGTTAGAGCTCAGCATAGAGTGAAGGCAGCCGTGTTTGTTCTTTGGGAACTTGTTTTAAATCCTTGTCTGAAGAGGCAGTTGATCTAACAGAGAGAGGAGGGCATCTGTCTTCCTGAAGAGACAGAGCAGTGCTGAGACCTGCCGATGCCCCAGGCCAGCGGGTCTCTGGGTGTTAGTGGGGGGTCCCCACCATAGACAGGACACCCCGGTTCACCTCAGCTCTAGCTCATGGCTTTAGGGGGAGAAGATGCGCTGGGGACAGGAGGTGGGAGCTTCCTGCGTTTCAGACACAAGGCTTGTCCAGGGGTGACACATGAGTCTAGCTGTTACAGGCGTTCATCTGTGGTTGAGCTTCTGATCTTCAGTGTCTCAGCAGAAGATAGGGCGGCGTCCCTGGCATTACAGGGTCCCAGTGTGGACACAGATGCCCCCTGGTGTGGACATGGATGGCCACCCTTGGGTTCCTGAGGACATCAAGGCTAGACGGGCAGGTGACACGTGGTGTCCAGGGACCCAGCTGCCCTTGGCTCCCTGAAGGGGGAAGTTCACTCTGGTTCTGGCTGCTGGGGGGCACTTCCTCACAGGGTGCTTCCTTCTGCTTCAGATTTTCTCTAGCACTCATGAGGCTGCTGTCGGCTGGCTTCTGAGACTTTCTGAGAGGCCCCGTTGCAAAAGCAAAACATTACAATCTGGTTATTTATTGACGTCCGTGAACACAATGAAAACGGTGCTGGCATTCCAGGCTGCTCCTCCAAGTGCCACTGAGAGGGAGAAAGTGTTTGCTTTTCTGGGGCATTTATAGCAGCTGGCATTTATTCTAGCACTTTTTGTATTTAATAAAAGAATCCAAAAATACATTTGAAGTACTCGTTTCAGTCTGAAGACTAGAGGCTTCTTCTGAGGGGAGGAGGCAGGCCCCCAGCAGTACATCCAGCTTCTCAGGGCCTTGGGGGGAATGTCGGGGTCACCCCGAGCTCCAGCCCAAGCCTGAGGCTCCCAGGAGCCTGTGACTTCACTGAAGGTTGAGTTTCTTCTAGGTGAAAAACAGTCTGTGCCCCACAGTGACAGTGAGGCCTCGGGTGTCATGAGGGTACCTGGTGTGGGGCCCAGTTAGGGGGGGACTCTGACTGCACCCCTACATCAACCACCATGGTCGCGTGCCCTGTGGCCTGACGGGTGGGGGTTACCTGCTGGACACCCCCTCCCTCTGACTTTCTGTGTCGCCCTCCTGGGGAGAAATGACCATCACAACCACACTTTCTCCACAGTTTTATTCAGTGAAATAAAAAAGCCTATTATTTATATCAGTGTTCTACATTTTTCATGCTCTCCCACCAAATGATTTTCTAGTGAATCACAAATATAGATCCTGGAACTGGATCAATTTGATGTCTTATTATTAACCAAAGTTGACATTAAAAACCCAGAAAATAGCTTTTACGTTTGCATCTCTCCTGGCTACTTGTCCAGAGCATCCAGCAGTTCTGACCACCTATTACAAGCCCCAGGGTGCCCCCCACCCCACAGCACACGTCCAGGTCTGCTGGCTGCTGGTGGAACAGACTGCGGTATCAGGCGCACTCGTGGTTGGTGGTTGGTGGAAGGCAGGGGTCACGCCTTGCAGGTGGTCTTAAGGGGCCAGGAACAGCCAGGGTTGTGGGTCTGTCCACAAGGAGGGGGAGCTCTCTGGACTTTCTGACACTGTCATTGATTTAAACCCTCCTGTAATTGGGTGATTTTGCCTACATGAGCTTTAACAAAAGCTACAATGAAGCTCTCTCCCTTGATTGCAATCAAATTGGCATCTTATTTTTATAGGTTGTTGCTGACAGGTTGTAAACTTCCAAAATGTTGATTCTTCTCCTGTGGAATTTCAGGACACTGAGTGAGCAGATGGTTAATGAGATGACAAGTTCCCCGCCTCTCATTGTACCTAATTATGTGGCCCTTGGGGCGCACTTTTCTTATTGTTGCATTTCCACAGCCATGTGCATTTCAAGTCACCTGCAAACTGTTTAAAATCATTCGCTGTGCCTGGTGTCCCTTCCTTTTCCAGTCAAATGGCCTGACACCCCTGGGATGGGAACACCAGTAGGTGCAACACACACAAGGCTGGGGCTCAAATTAATCATTTTTAGGGGAATAATTAATTCAGGAGATATTTTATGAGACACGTGTGGTATGCAAAGCACCATGCTATACACAATGAGAAAATGCAAGGCACTGTTTTGCCAGCTAGAAGCAAATATTTTTGCAGAGGAGATAACTCCAATTAATTTAAATAATTGCTTTAATACAGGAGTCAGCAAATCTTTTGAGAAATATTTCAAGCTTTGCAGACACCAATAGTCTACCTATGTCGTGGTAGCAGGCTGGTGGCCGAGGACAATGTGCAAATGCAATTGGAGAGAAACAGGGAAGGCTGAGAGTCAAGGGGGGCCATGTAAGGCTGGTGGGATGGGGGAGGCAGGGACAATGCCCTTGAAGAGGAGGCAGGGAGGTATGGGCTTAGACACGCGAGCGGGAGGTTCCTGGCTGACACAGAAGGGGAGGTGGTTAGAGACAGAGAGGGCATTTGCTAATCCGTTGAGAGTCCATGAGGACTCAAAGGCCCTGGGGACTCTGCTCTGGGCTGGGTTTTCCTGACTGCTGAGTCCTGTTTCGAGGAAAGGACTCCCTGTTTCGAGGGATCACCAGTGAATCTCTGAGTTTGGGAGGGGCCCGGCTGCACCAGTGAGCTGTTTCTGGTCACCCTCAGCAGCCTGGCTTGGGGAGACCCCTGTCTCCCAGTGCTCTCTGGGTCTCCTCTGGTGGAGGGCACTGTCCTCGTGTCATATGGCTGGACATGCAGGCCTTGCCCATGTTTGTACATGAAGAGATGGTAATTGAGGACAATGCAGTCCAGATGGTGGAGGTGGTGTGGCAGGTGTAATGAGTCCCCTCATGGCCGGCTGTGCGGATGTCAGAGGAAGCCCATGCGGGGGCCTCCGCTGCAGGGTCACCAGGCGAGGGGTGAACGCAGTAGCCAGGCTGGGGCTACCACAAATCATTTGGGTTATTCAGGCCAGACTTGTGGGCACCTTCATTTCTTTCTTTTTGGCAGAAGATCGCTCTGCTTAACGGGAACACTTCAATGTGGTGTTTTTCTGGTCCATGAGTAGGCCCGGCTCTTCTGACCTGGCCACCATTTTGGAGGAAGCGGCTTGAAACTGCTGACCTGGTCTGCCTTGCTTTGTTCCCCAAATGGGGAAACAGTGACAGTGGTCAGAATGAGCTGGTTTACGGTCACGTGCCAGCTCCGTGGGAGCAGTCTGCAGATGGCAGTGACCTACATGGGGCACCAGCCACTTAGCTTCTTCTTGGTTCTGTCTATTCCCAAAAGGGGACCTGTCGCGTCACTCAGCCTCGTGGGGATGTTTGGGGAAACCATGGCTTACCAAAACCAAATTTATTTGAGGTGCTTGGATATGGAAAGCAGGAGAAAGAGTTTTTGAAAAATCCCCTTTCTTGAGCAGCCATCATTTTCAAAATGCAGAGTGTTTATGGCATTTATTACTATGGGAAAAGACTTTGATTATTAGGATTTAATTTTCATTAGCTTGCCGCACTTTGTACTGGTTTGGATGAAGGCACTTGTGTGCACATGTGGTCACTTCTGCAGCTGTCAGCGTGGTCCTCAAGTCGGGTTTTATCCGGAAGTGGCAGGGGACAGTGGACAGGTCCGGGAGATGGCTCTGGCTTGCATTCCAGCTGCAGGGTGGGATTTCTATCCTGAGCAACAGTTTCAAGGCCTGACTTTAAGATCTGGAGATGGGTTTGCATTCCTGGGACTCCAGGGCAGCCACCACGGAGGTCCGAGCAGGGACCCACGAGCTTCAACCTTGACAGAGGTGAACCGACACGCTGGACTCACTCCAGGTCATGTGCGCATGTGTCCTGCTTCTATGAATTGCTAATTTACGACCTTCCTCTGAGAGATGCCACCTCTACTGCGGCAGCCTTGTTATTTAAATTAAGGGCAATTCAGACAGAGGGAGCAAGGTGAGCTCTTATGACCCGGTACCCAGCCTTCCGGGCAGCAGCAATGCAGGTCTGCTAACAACCTAGAGGTCAGTCTGGAGAGAAATCACTTAGCCTGGTTCAGAGGTGAGCGAGCAGAGAAATTGTGGAGAGAGATGTCTCAATAGTTCTAACAGTTGGGTTTGGGATCCCAGAGGACACGCCAGAGGCATCACTGTAAAAGAAGTGGAATCAGAGTAGACAATTCGAGCTCCCGGAAGAGAAGCTGAGGGGACGCAAAGTATGTCCCTGGTCATCCCTCCTACATTTACTTTTTTTTTTAGCAGTTTTCTTGAGATAGAATAAGCATTCCCTACAATTCACACAGGGGCTTCTAGTTCACGCAGGCATGTGAGAACAGCACATAGTCACCATTGAGAAGTTTCCTTCACCCTGAAACAGTCTTCCACTTCCTTCCCCCCACCTCTGGAGCCCCCACTGTTCTGCTTCCTGTGTCTAGGTTTCCCGTTTCTGGGTTTTCCTGTGCAGGGACCATACAGTTAGTGACCTTCAGAGACAGACTTCTTTACTCAGATAAGGTTTTCCAGGCTCACCCATGATGGCAGGAACCAGCATTCCAGTCCTTTTTGAGGCTGAGTAGATAATACCCCTTTGTGTTTACCATCCCCGCTGATGGACCCTGGGGATGTTGCCTCCTCTGCATTTGCTTGTGATGATCACACAGAAAGACCAGTCTGCACTGTCCATTCTGGAATCCAAACTGTCCTTTTCCTCCCATGAGAACTTCCTGGTGATTAAAGGGACAGTATTAGGTCAGACTAAGTGTCTGGCCAGTCTCGGGACTCTCTTGAGGTCTCTGGCCAGTAAGCAGGGATGGCTGTGCAGAGTCCAGGTGCCCCTGGAGGAGAGGAGGCCCTACATGCAGCCTCCTCTGCCCGTGTGCACTCGGCATGCAGGGCCTCCGTGTCGGGACATTCTGGTAAATGTCCCTGGGCTCTGGGTTTGTGGGCGGGGGCTGTGGCTGGGCTGCGTTGAGCCCCCCACCCACACCAGCCCTCCCAGGAGCTCCAGTGTCAGGTCGGCTCTGACCTACCCAGAACTCTCTCTCTCTCACCCACAGGAGGGCTTCCTAGGCTCAGGCTAGGGCCACATGTGCCATCCACCTACCCCCACATGCCATCCCCTCCTGCCCCTGTGTGCTACCCCCTCCTGCACCCCATGCCCCAGTGGCCCATCCTGGCTCATCCAGGCTCACCTCCCTGCCGCTGGCTGACGACTGGGCGGGTACTTGGTGTCCTCCAAGCCCCGGGTGAGTGGTTGGGGAGCAGCGGAGACAGAGGGCTTGCCCACTGCATCCAGGCAACCTGGCCTGCAGACAAGTGTGTGCTGCTTATTCCGAGGTCCAGCCAGGTCCCCGCCTGCCTCCTCCCAGCGGGGCATGGCAGGAGCTGTTGTATGTGGGAGCCCACGTTCCCTGGAGGCTGTTTAATTCAGTTCCCGTTTGCATCTCTCCTGGCGCACATGGCGGTTTCTCCCTCGTTGGAGCTATTTTTGGGTCCTTTTCTGGAAGATGAGTCTTTCCCCGCAGGCAGCCTCTGACCATGCCAGATGGCTCTGTGGTGTTTTATTTTTCTGAGCACTTTCTATTCCTGGTTTCGTAGGTACTCAGTTAACCCAGAATTCTGATAAGGTGTTTAAAATAGCCTTTGGACTCCTGTGGGCTGTTGGACTTCTAAAGTTACTCTTCTGCTTTTTGTCACCACTCGACTCTGGGGCCAAGGCAGGTAATTAGACGTTTCTCCGTTCCCTCCTCTGGGTGTCCTGTTGCCTGTGCCCGCCCTGCAGTGAGCAGGGCGGCAGTGTGGCCAGCTCTTATGGAAGATTTCAGGGACCTGTGTTTGCTGACCCCCAGGCATGTGTTTTTTAAAAGCAGGAATCCCCGTATGTTAGCAGTGGACAGTAGACCTCTTTGGTCATCTTGTTCAAAACTACTCAGAGGCCAAGAGGGGTTGGGTTGCTCCAGGTATGAACTGGTTCTCTGAAATCCTGTCCACCCTCGGGGCATGTCAGGTGGCCTCTGGGGTGGTTATTCCCTGGGCCCATCACAGGCCGCCTCTGAGGGAGTGGAGGCTGACCTCGGTCTGTGGATGCGTCCCCCTGCCCTGTCCTGGCTCACCCTGAGGAAAGGCCTCCTTCCTGCCTTTGCTCAAAGACCCTGACTTGTTTCCACAGAGTCCCACGGACAATGGACTGGCCCAGTCTGGCAGCCTGAGCAGGGACGCGTCTAGCGTGAGCTGCCCTGTCAGTGGACCATCAGGGCATGTGAGGTCAGCTCCCTGCAGGAGTGTGGCCCTGAGAAGGCCCCTTACAGGCTCCGTCCAGATGTCAGGATGGTTACTTTCAGGACCTTTGGGGACTGTGAGTGACACTGATGGCCTGGATTGCAAATAAAAAATAAAGTAAGACACACCCGCAGTCTCGCCCTGTGAGATCACAGCTACAGTGTCATGTGTGTGGCAGAGAAATATATGACCCCAGAGAATAAATCCTCAATAGTACAAAACAGGGGTTACTTGAAGATCCAGCTGACAAGACTCAGAGCTGGGGGTGGGGAGGGGCTGCCGCACAGAGTCTGGCCATGTGTGCCCCCAGACTTTGTCAGCGTCTGGAGGCAGCCTGGTGGTCCCAGCCCAGGACTTGTGGCCAGCCTCTGTGTGGAGAGCCGGGGGTGGGGCCAAGTGCTCGGCCAGGGCACGGAGTCCCAGAGGGAGGCAGGGGCCAACATCTGTCTCTGTGGAGACTGTGGTGCTTCCCTGTCCAGGGGCCAGCGGGGTATTACATGTGGCCTCCATGTTTTCTTAGGGCAGCCCTGGGGGGTACTGCCGTTTCCAGTTTCCAGAAGGACAGAATGAAACCCAAACTCCAGATGTGCGTCTGTAGAGGTGCTGCTGAGGGTCCCCTGGGGTCAGGGGGTTAGGGTTTTGCAGGAGGATAGACCCTCACAGACCCCACAGCCTCCTCCATCCTGTGAACTGTGGCAACAAGCCCCCATCCCATGGACTGTCCTCATCCTTCTCACCCATCCTGGGTTTTCCTGGGTCTGCTCTGGCCCTGTGTCCTGACTAGTCAGGGGCCCCCGGAGCCCCTGCCCTGGCCTGGGTCTGCAGCCCGGATCCCAAACTTGCTGTCACGGTCACCAGGCACCCCTCTGCCCTGAGACGCTGACAGCTTCCTGGGTGACCCTGGTACAGGGGCTTCCCTGGCAAAGGGGGGCTCCCTCCAGCAAAGTGGGGGTCTGGGCTTCTCTGGTCAACACAGCGGGGCCAGCCTACATCCCCGCCGTCATCCGTCGGGGAGCCTGGGAAGGGAAGGTGAAGAAAGCAGGGGGTTTTCTACATGGCAGATGCACTGCCATCAGGAGCTGGCTTCCTGTGTGGACATGCAGACCAGGTGGTGGCCCTGGAGCCCAGAGTGACAGGCCCTTTGGAAGCTTCAGCCATAACCCATGACCTCATCACTGAGGACGGAGTCTGGTTCCTTGGCGCTTCTGTTCAGAAGTGGGGCTCCCATCGTGTGGCCAGCATGTTCCTCTCCCACAGGGTGCAGACGCGCCCGGACCCCAGACTTGCCCTTTGTGCCCATGAGGGTGGGGCAGGTGATCTGTCTCAGTTCCCGCCTGGATCTGTCTCGGTTCCTGCCTGGAACCCCAGTTTCTGTCTCACGAGGGTCCCTCTTGTCCCCCTCCCTCCTTGAGTCTGGTTCTTTGATGGACTGCGCGGTGGGACAGACCCTGCAGATCCTCCAGCAATGCCCACGAGACCCTCAAACATGCACACATCGATGCCTGGGAGACGTTCTGAACATGAGAATCAGAATATTCTATGTTCGAGAGAATGTCAGAGAATTGGAATATTCTACCTTGGAGAAAACGTTAGAAGACCGATCACACGTGGCCAGGATCTCCTCCTTGCGCCAACCCAAGTGTACAGGAGAGAAGACAAAAGGAAAGTCTGGGGCAGCTGGGGTCTTTGTCACTTTTGTTCAAATTCAGTTAGTTTTGCACGATTGCTTTTCCTTCCGGTCTGTGTGTCCAAGATCTTGTATGAACAGTGAAACAAAACCTTGATTTTGTAGGCATGCCAGCTGAGCCAGCATCTCCACTCTTGTTCAGTTGCTCGGTCGTGTCCGACTCTTTGCGACCCCATGAACTGCAACATGTCAGGCTTCCCTGTCCTTCACCATCTCCTGGAGCTTGCTCAAACTCCTGTCCATTGAGTCGGTGATGCCATCCAACCATCTCATCCTCTGCCACCCCTTTTCCTTCCCGCTGCCTTCACTCTGAGAACCGGCAAGAACTTCCTAACATTGTCACTGTCAGGTCAGCATGGAACATGTGGTCCATGTTTGGGTTTCGCCACTTGTCCCTTAAAATTCATCCTGTGGGTTTTGTTAAAACACAGTTCATTGGTTACTTTTCCTTGTAATGTGTCTCTGGTTGCTCTGATCCAGACCAGGGCTCCTCAACACCATGGCTGCATCTCAGATGAGCAGGTGAACACCTTGCCTCCCCTTCCCTTGCAATGTCAGGTGCCAACCTCACTGTCCCAGAGAGGCTGTGAGGGGGCGGGGAATGTCTCCCCAGCCCTGCTCTCCAAGGCTGCAAATTCTGATGACCCCAAGCCCTTTGTTCTGTAGAAACCTCATTCTGTGTTTGCGGGTCATTTTGTGGGTGTCATTCTCTGAACCGGGCTTGGGGGCCACACTGAAGGCTTTCTTACCTCCTAGCTAAATGATTTTGGAAGCGTGACTTTTAAATTACAGCAGCATATGTGACTGTCTAAGCTCACAGCAAGAATAGGTTTGAGGAACTTCCTTCACATGTGGGGGGTGGGGGGCATGACAAGTCAGGCCAGCTCAAACCAGGCTCCACAGGGCCACGTCTCCTGTCTGTGCCAGGCTGGGCAGGGGTCTCCCCTTGTCCTCCCAGCACCACCTCACCTATGGAGGTGACACCTGTGTGAGCAGTACTCCTGGGCCTCGGCTGACCTTCCCCCCGTCCTCGTGTTTACCATGGAAGCCAGCTGCAGGCTGTGGGCTGTGTGTTTACTTAGAAGTAAAAGGCCGTGTTTCTCTCAGCTCCCAGCAGCGCTGAGATGACTCTACTCACTTTCTGGAAAGCGTTTAGAGACCTGGTGGCAGTGGGACCCTCTGGGCGTCTCCTGGACTCTGAGGTCACTGAGGTTGTGGAGCACTTTGTGACTGAAGGTGTGAGGATGGAGGGCTGGCCCCCGCCCCCTGGATCCTGCTTAGCATCAGATGTTATTCTCCAGGCTCTGTGGGGTGTTGTTAGCACAGACCTGACCCAGGGGCTCAGGTCACCACTCGACCCTGCTCTGGCCCCGAGCTTGCCTTGGGTTAGGAAGGTCACCGGTGATTGGCCGAGCTCTGCCTCTGGCCGTGGGAGTTGTGCGTGAGCCCTTGAAGCTGGGGCAGGACCCTTCTGGATCATTCGGAGGGAAGGGTGGGGGCCGAGATCCAAGCATATAATTACACCTTTGTCCAGCGGAGAGGACTGTTTATAGGGGCTTAGTTTTACGGGTTATTAGTTCTGCACCATGCTGGTGGATGGTAATCATTAGCGTAAGCCATGTATCTGATTAAATAAAGAATTTGTCTCGAATTTATGCCAATTTAAAGATGTCTCCTGTGTTCTCTTGTCTCCCAGGGGGTGGGGAGGCCTGTTGCTATGGAGACAGCAAAAGAAAGAGTGACAGCAAAAAGGCTCCGCTTCAATTTTGAAAATATTGGTGACACAGATGATTATGTATGTAACGATGTCGTGCGGCAGACTTATCTTCCTTGGAAATGTGTGTCTTGGAATTTCACGGTGAAACGGTGTTTCTGGGAGGAGCACGATGCTGTTTGTGTGTTGTTAGGATGTTGTCATGTGAACAATGAGGGTGTGATTGTTCCTGGGGGTGGGCAGGATGGAGGGACAGCTGCTGTAGGAGGTGGTGTGTCACCCATAGAAACTAGAAATAAGGCAGGTCTCATAAGACTCACTGAGATTTGTCAGTGGCTAAATGTGAAACTATATCACACATTTGCGAGACCGATTTGACAAACTGACACATGGCGTTTCCGTCTGTCCTCACGTCTCGCTCAGGTTTGGAATCCCGTCTTCTGCCCGTGTGAATGGAGAACCCTCCAAACCCAGCCCCGGGCTGGGATTCCAATGCGGTTTAAGACACGAGGGCACTTCAGTGTGGACCGGGTCAGCCCCACAGCTCAGTGAATGTTCACTGAACACCTATGCTGGACACTCAGGCTGTTTCTGCTGGACCCATGCTCCAGGTTTAAGGTCCCAGAGACATGAAGTCACTGTCCTGGGGACTGCGCATCAACACAGTCACCAGTTCCAAGCCTCGGTTTTGTTTAACATCTTGGTTATTGATGCTAGAAGCACCCGTTAACAGGGATTTAAAGAGATTCACAGATGATGTTGCATTGAGAGGGAATATGGCAGTAAGTGGCGAAGCCGCATCTGGAAAAGCGCAGGGCCTGGCAGCCTGCAGAGGGCCAGGGGACGGGCCTCAGGAGACCGGAGGGCTGTCGTGGCCCCTTCCGTGCCTCTGCCTGGAACCCTAAGCCCTCCGGGCAGCGGGCTGGCTCCAGGGTCCCGGGAGCCACTGATCCTGGGGGCACTTTGGAGGATTCCATGTTCAGTGAATGGGCTGGTCCAGTGGCCTGTAGCTGGCTGGTCATGGTCCCAGGCTTCCTGGAAACAGAACCAGAGGATAAGCCTGATTTCCTGTGTGTATCACCCTCTGAGGAGCCACCCACCTGCCTCTGCTGAGGACCTCGCAGGTGAACCTTCCCTGTGGCCAAGGGGTTGGGTCTTACCTCTGATGCTGGCCCTGTAGGCCCCGTGCTGCCTCTCCTGGGTGACACTGCTCGGCTGCTTCCAGGATGCGAGGAGGAGTTAGAAGCTGTCCATGGGCACCTTCCTCTGAGGGGGGATGTTAGGTTCCCAAGGCACATGTCGTGTGGGGTCCTCTCAGAGCTGCACGTGTGTTCTCGGCTCCTTCCTGGCCAGGGCCTGGAGGTCACAGGGCGCCCGAGCCAGTTCCCGTGCCTGTTCCCCAGGGCTTAACATCCCTGTTGCTGGCTGCACGCTCCGGCATGGCCACGGGGGAGTGACGCCAACCAGTTAACCTCAGGCTGAGCATGTCAGCCTCCAGAGGGGCCTTGGTGGCTCTGGTCCCAGCCCAGCATTGGCTGGTGGGCCAGGGCTGCAGAGCCAGCAGTTAGGTCGCAGAGCTGGCCGCCGCGCAGAGGCGTGAGGAGGAGTCTGTCTCCCTGGGTTGTGCTGGCCCCGGCAGAGCAAGTGCTGCTGCCTCACCACCTCCTCCATCCCCGAGCAGCTTCTCACAGAGCTGAGTTAGCCCCGAATGTAGAGGAAGGGGGCTCTAGGGACCCAGCCGGGCACACTGTCTACTGACCATCAGCTCCATGAACTGGGGTTAGAGCCATGCTCTGTGTGAAAGTGGACAGGCCCACGTAGCAGAGGAGAAAGCCAGGACCCCAAGAGAGAAGATGCCCTAAGCCTGGCCTCATGTCCAGTCCAGCTGGACCATCGAGATAACAAAGAGCAGAGGTGAACCCTGAAGCTTGAGGGAGGGAAGCCAGGCTCCGATGTGGGGACTGCCTGAGCCTTGTCCCCAGACTTGCTGGGTGGGCAAAGTCACTCACGTACTGATCGTCTGATAGAACTCGATGTAAATGGAAATTGTGGGGAAATACAAGTAGGCTTCACCATTTTAAAAGTTGTTAAGTGTCTGCTTCAGTGGCATTGAGCACAGTCATGTCACTATGTCACTATGTCACTATGTCATCTTCCCAAAGTGAAGCTTGCTACTGCTGCTGCTAAGTCACTTCAGTCGTGTCCGACTCTGTGCGACCCCATAGACAGCAGCCCACCAGGCTCCCCCATCCCTGGGATTCTCCAGGCGAGAACACTGGAGTGGGTTGCCATTTCCTTCTCCAGTGCATGAGAGTGAAAAGTGAAAGTGAAGTCGCTCAGTCGTGTCTGACTCTTGGCGACCCCATGGACTGCAGCCTACCAGGCCCCTCCATCCATGGGATTTTCCAGGCAAGAGTACTGGAGTGGGGTGCTGTTGCTTGGTCCCCATTAAACCCTGGCTCCCCCAGCACCTGCCACCTATCTATTTCCTGTCTCTCCCATCTACTTCCTGCCCCCATCTACTTCCTGCCCCCATCTACTTCCTGCCCCCATCTACTTCCTGTCCCCCATCTACTTCCTGCCCCCATCTACTTCCTGCCCCCATCTACTTCCTGCCCCCATCTACTTCCTGTCCCCATCTACTTCCTGCCCCCATCTACTTTCTGCCCCCATCTACTTCCTGCCCCCATCCACTTCCTGCCCCCATCTACTTCCTGCCCCCATCTACTTCCTGTCCCCCATCTACTTCCTGCCCCCATCTACTTCCTGCCCCCATCTACTTCCTGGCCCCATCTACTTCCTGCCCCCATCTACTTCGTGTCTCTATGGACTTGACACCTCTGGGGACGTCACAGGATTGGAATCACACAGCGCTTGTCCTCCTGGGTCTGGCTTATATCCCTGAGCATCGCATCCTCCAGGTTCACCTATGCTGTGGCAGGTGTCAGTTTCCTTCCTCTTCAAGATGAGCAACATTGCATGGCATGGATGGACCACATTCCATTTATCCATCATCTGCTGCTGGGTTGCTTTTGTAGACATTTTTGTAGACTATTCGGGGAACAGTCACTCGGTATAATTCTGGCTTTCCTTGGAGCTTTGATCATGTTTTATTCTTATTTTTAGTGTACAGCGTGTCCTTGGAGAACTGGGGGGCCTTTGCTATAGACACAGACCTGGGGCTACAGGTACCACACTGAGAGCCAGGTGGCCGCTGGGCTCCCATGAGACTGTTACCTGCTAGTCTGCAGTCACTGCCTGTCCTCCAGGTCTCCCTGGTCTTGACCTTAGTTGCTCTGCTGGTTTGTCCAGATGAAGGTTGATTGAGAGAGGGCTCAGTCTCCTTTCACTGAGAAAGGACATCACCTTGGCCTTCCCCAGACCACAGGCATCTTTAGAATGTCCACCTCAGGGCAGTTTACTTTGCCTCCTATCATGAGTGTTTGGTGAACAGAATCAGAGCTCAGAACAGGAACAGAAAGCCTAAGGGGGACTGAAATGTACCAGTAGCTGGAGGAATCCCATATTCCAGGCTTTGGGGGTGGGGCTGTGTTTTAACCCCGAGTTACCATGGCAGTCAACACAGATGGTCACCCTACTCTGTGCAGTGAATGCTGGTCTGGCCTGCAGGGAGGCAGGCAGGGCCCTTTTACTGGCTCATCCCAGGGCCAAGCCTCACTGCTTGTAAACCTGGGCCCTCAAAGGCTGTCTACACCTCTGGGCCAGGGCGGGGTTGGACCCAGCAGAGCTGGTGGATGATGGTCTGGGAAGCAAATGCAGCCATGACTTTGTTTTTAGAAGAGAGTCGGGACCTTCAGCAAACAGACCCAGACCTCTCAACCTGAGATGCCTTTCTCTGGAGGTGGGACCCCTCCTATCCCCAGATTTCTGATGCCACCAGTCTCATCAGAACCTGCACTTCTCACAGTGACCAGGCCTCTTCTGGGTGTGCTGTCCCTTCTCCTGGATGGCGTCACTGGGCTGGACCCATCCCTCCTTCACAGACAGAGGAGCTGAGCCCAGGGTGGCAGGGACCTTCCCCATTAAACTGGGTGCAGGGCAAACCCCAGAGCTGGACCAGGGCCAGGCTCAGACTCCAGGCCAGGGCTCCTCTCCTGACCCACAGTGAGCAGGTGAAAGAGCACCTATCTCACTGAGTACTGAGCACCAAGGAGGTGACAGGCCATGGGAAGGTCTTGACTCACTGTGGATGTGAGTCCAGATCTGGTCCCCACTGTCCACCCATGACATTGTTGTCCCATCAGAGTCTCAGAGCTGTCCCGTGTGCCCATTTCACCCTCAGGACACTCCCATGAGCGGCTGATGGGCTGGGAGGCAACCCCACCCTGGACAGGACAAGGCAGGGGTCAAGGAGCTAGTGGCCAAAAGCAGGGTGTCCAGTGCTGACCCCTCGCTGCCTGGCCTCCGCTGGGCCCTTCACCACTGTCTTGCCCTCCCGGCCTTTCTCACTGCCCTGCTGCCCATCCCTGGCCATGTTTCTCAGCATGGGACACACAGGACAGGGTGGGGACAGCTGTCAGTGGTGCAGTCATCCTTCTGGGTTGGCGGGGCCCTGTGCTGGCCTCTTCAGGCCCCATGAGCGTCACCTCATTTCCTCCACCAGAGCCAGGTGCCTGCTGCCTTCTGTCCAGCGTGTAAGCTCCTGGATGCTGTCTCTTCCTTTCTTTTCTGATTTTACACCCTTCATGGGGACTGGCCCTTCCTTCTTGGGCGGGGTGCTCTTTGGGGCTCAAGTCCTCATGTAACTGACCTGGACTTGAATAATTTCCAACTTGCCATCAACTGGCATCCACCTGATTGGCTGCATGGAGCCCCAGTCCCTCATCCCAAGCCCCACCTGTGGCAGAGGAGGAGGCACCATCCCCTGGAGCATCCAGGGTCTTGGCTGTCTCTAGAGTATCTCACACGGTCACTGCCAGACATTTTGATCAGTATTTGGTTTTGGTTCAGTATAGTTTCCAAAACATTTGAACTACATAGTTTCCACTTCATTGTTCCAAGTACAAAGTTTAATAATTTCACCATCATTTAATAACAAATATCTTGATATCACAAGTAGATAATATAGCCATTTCTATTTAACAAAGTAATGGAAGTCTAGCCAGAGAAATTAGGCATCCAAATTTAAAAGGAAGAAGTAATATTTTTATGTTTGCAGATGACATGAGCTTATGATAGTAAACCAAAGAAGTACTTAGAAGTAATAAATGAATTCAAGAAAGTCGAAGAATATAAAATCAACACTCAGAATTCAGTTGTATTTCTGTACATTTGCAATGAGCAACCCAATGTGCTGTCTTAGTCACTCATTTGTGTCCAACTCTTTGCAACCCCATAGACTGTAGCCTGCCAGACTCCTCCATCCATGGCATTCTATAGGCAAGAATACTGGAGTGTGTTGTCATGCTCTTCTCAACCCAAAAACAACCCAATAAGGAAATTTAAAAAACAATTCTACTCACCACAGCATCAAAAAGAGTAAAATAGGAATAGATTTATCCAAGGCAGTAAAAGACTTGCACACTGAAAACTATAAAACATTTCTGAGACAAATAGATAGAAAGTCATTGCTTGTACATCGACTGGAAAACTTAATACTGCTAAGATGACAATGCTTCCCAAAGTGGTCCACAGATTCAAAACCATTGCTATCAAAATCCCAATGGAATTTCTTTACAGAAGTAGAACAAGCTGTCCAAAAGTTAGTGTGAACTCTCAAGAGGTCCTGAATAGCAAAAATCAATCTTGAAAAAGAAGAACAAAATTGAAAGACTCACTCATAGATTTCAAAATATATCGCAAGGCTCCAGAAGTGGAATCAGTGTGCTGGCCTGGGTAGAAACCACAGACCAATGGACTAGCATGGCAGTAAACTTGCGCAAATGTGGTTAATTGGTCTTCAGCAAGACCATCCAGTGAGGAAATGGCAGTCCTCAACAGATAGTGCTAGGAAAGCTAGATGTCCACATGCAGAAGAGTGGAGTGAGACTCTTACCTGACCATATACCAAAGTTCTGTCTTGGGAGACTGGCCCCTGTTATCTGAGGATGCTCGGGGACCAGTTCTGTCTTGGGAGACAGGCCTCTGTTATCTGAGAATCCCCGGAGACTAGTTCTTTCCTGGGAGACAGGCATCTGTTATCCGAGGATGCTCAGGAACTAGTTCTGTCCTGGGATACAGGCCTCTGTTATCCAAGGATGTTCAGGGGCCAGTTCTGTCTTGGGAGATGAGTGTCTGTTATCTGAGGATGCTTGGGGACCAGTTCTGTCCTGGGAGATGAGCCTCTGTTATCCGAGGATGCTAGTTCTGTGTCCACCCTGCCCTTTTAATTTTAGGATGTCTGTGCCTGCAGCAGAGGGTTCCCACACAGGGAAGCACTGGGGTGGATGGGGGCAGATGTAGTGGGGACTATGAGCAAGAGCCTGGCTGCGGTTCCAGGGATGGAGTGGCTGCCCAGGTCATCTGATCCTGGTCATGAGGGCACAGTGAGGGCTTAGTGTGAGGCCCCATGTGTGGAGCAGGGGATGTTGCAGTGTAGACCTGGGATTGTGGGACTGCATTTGAAAGGCCCTCTCCCAGGCTGTCATGTACTCATTCCAGACTGGGCAGTGCTGGGTGAGGCCTCCTGCGGGGTCAGCCAGGCCCCAGACGCAGAGCATTGGGTGCAGAATAAGACAGGACCATCAGCAGAGGCCCCCTTGTAAGTGAATGATGCAGGACTTATCTCTGCTGGCCTCCAGGTCCACCCTTACTGCAACAGGTGTCAGAACCCCTACTATTAGAGCCAAGTCATGTTCCATTTTGTATACATACTACACAGTTTGTTTATCCATTACCTGTATCTACTTTTAGAGGAGACAGAATATCTCATTTTCATTCCTGAATCTCCTGGGAGTTCACTGGCCCATTGGCTTCCCTTTGGGGCCAGTCAGGTGCATCTCAGGCAAGAAGGCAGGGTCACTTGAGTAGGAGGGAGGCTGACTGTGTGAGGCTGTTCAGGGGAGGAGGGTGAACTCTGGTTACTGTGGGAAAGCCTCCAGAGAGTGTGTGGAGGGCTTGGTGCAGTGGCTAGAGCCCTTACTCCTTGGTCACTTCCTTCTTTCTTCCTCCACAAGTGGGTTGGTGGGCAGCAGCTGGGCAGACCCGACGCCGTACTGACAGAACAAGAGCTCTGGGAAGAAGTCATCCTCACGCCCCACCATGGCTCATGGACCTTTCTCTTCTCATGCCCACCAGGTCTCACTTATTTCCAACGTGCAGCTCAAATTCTTTTTGCAGAAACACATACAAGAGTGAGTGTCAGTGTTGGTCCATAGGTGCCTCCAGGCTCTCCAGTTCTGCACTCAGTGATGATCTGCTTTGCCACCTCCTAGGGGACCAGCCCCTTCCCTCTGCTCTGAGTCGACACGCTGTGGAGGACACGTCCTGGTCTTAACATTAGCCTGATCAGGGATGTCATTATCAGTCAGTTTCCAAGTTAGAGCTTCCTTGATAGCACAGTTGGTAAAGAATCTGCCTGCAATGTGGGAGACCCTGGTATAATTCCTGGGTTGGGAAGATCCCCTGGAGAAGGGATAGGCTACCCACTCCAGTATTCTTGGGCTTCCCTTGTGGCTCAGCTGGTAAAGAATCTGCCTTCAGTGTGGGAGACCTGGGTCCAATCCCTGGGTTGGGAAGATCCCTGGAGAAGGGAAAGGCTACCCACTCCAGTATTCTGGCCTGGAGAATTCCACAGACTGTATAGTCCTTGGGGTCACAAATAGTTGAACACAACTGAGCGATTTTCACTTTCACTTTTCCAAGTTAAACCTTACCATGCATCTACTGGGATGTATGTGCTGTGTTGACAACCTCTGACTCATCTGTAGTGACCAGGGTTGTGGTTCTCAGGCTGTTGGCAAGAATACCATGAAGTGCACATTCTGTGGACAGTTAACATAGGAAAACTTTTAAAATGTTAAACTCTTCCTTTATTGTGAGACATTAAGCACTAAAACGTGTTGCCCTCCAGGCAGGAGGTGAGTAGATAGTTTTTCTGAATTTATTTGATGACAAATGTCTCATAGAGCCAGTATCCTTTGGAACTGAGTTTGGGAAACACTGGGGTGGAAAGTACAGATGCTTGTTGGTGCTCCATCCAGTTATCTGCCATGTCTGTGCGGGCCTGCAGGTGACATATTTCACCCACCTTTGTTGGCCAGAACAAGCCCCCGGACTGCACCTGCCTTCCTGGGGTCTGGTCCAGGATGTGTACCTGGGGGGCAGCCGCTGGTCACCCCCTGAGTCTGGAGGGGCTCTGCCCCTGTTCTATGTCCCAGCCGCATTGTTCCCACTCATGCATGGCTCGCCGCCATGGGATGTGGGTCTGGAAGCCGCCCTGATCCCTTTGCCCCACCTCCTCCTCTTTGGAGGCATCACTTTAAAGCCAGAATCCAGATTGAAGAGGTTCAGAGCAGCACCCTTGTAGCCCTGCCCCCGGGTCTCCAAGCACTTTGTGAAGGAGGAGATCTCTTCAAGGCACGGCAGCCTGTAGGGGAAACCCAGGAGTTCTGGGGCGGGAGTGGCGGGGAACCAGGAACATGACTGTGCTTCCACCTCCTTCCCCTTCCCTCCCCTCAACCACGCTCTGGACCTCCAAGGCTCCAGTCTGAGACCCCCATCCTCTCTGAACCTCCTCGGCCACTGGGCCAGGTGAGTCTGTACTTTCACATCAGTCCCTGCAGGGTGACAGGTGTGAGGCACCCGGCCGTCTGGTCACCTGGAGACTCGGGAACAGGTGAGAGGGCCCCCATGCTGGGTAAGGCGGGTGCTTCAGCCACTGCGGCTAGACTCGGGTGGATGGGGAGAAGTAGGGGTCAGCCAGCTAGGGGCTGAGATCCAGGGGCCAGGCCACAGAAAGACCCTAGAGTCGACTCCTGGAGCAAGTCCCCACTCAGAGAGGGAGGCAGTGCTTTCAAGGCCAGCCACGCACAGCGTTACAGACAAGTTGCTGTTGCTGTTGTTTAGCCCCTCAGTCACATCTGACTCTTTGCGACCCCGTGGACTGTAGCCCACCAGGCTCCTCTGTCCATGGGATTCTATAGGCAAGAATACTGGAGTGGGTTGCCATGCCCTCCTCCAGGGGCTCTTCCCCACCCAGGGACCAAACCCATGCCTCTTATGTCTCCTGTATTGGCAGGCAGTTTCTTTACCACTGAGCCACCTGTGAAACTCTAAAGAGTCTTAACCACTGGACCACCAAGGAAATCCAGACAAGTTAGAAATCTCATTAAGGCAAGATATACACCAGGAGAGATATTTACAGTGTATTTCAAAAATGTTCTTAATCTGTGGAGAATTTGTTGAAAGCAGTTGTTTAAATCTACTGATTATGTAAAACAGCAAAGACTAAAGTAAATAATTCATAACAGAGAAAATGACAAAAGTGTTGGAAAACATTTGATCTTGGTGGTCTGAAAACGTGAAGAAATGTGTGATCTGAGTAATTAGAGAGGCATACGTTTGCAAAAGCAGTAAAATGCTGTTCCTCGGCTATTGAGTTGATGAGGAATGTGAGAGAGTGCAGTCTGGAGGAAGTGGTGGTGATGGTCATCCCCAGGGGCCCGCGCGGTGGGTTGAGAGCCTTGAAGCTCCGTGGTCACCGTGGGGATCCACCACCAGAATACAAGCCTCAAAACACACGGAAGCCAAACACCAGCTCCACAAAGGCTTCCTTTAGTGTTGTGAAAAGCAGCCAACAGGGGAGACTGGCTTCATGGTATTAATTAATAGCATGGGATCACTAAAGTCTCTTATACACAGTGAGTCCAATGTTATACATCCAATTTAGATTGATTTTTATTGACTAATTTGAAAGGCGAGTGTTGGTTCTTAAAAATAAGCAGGATACCAAATGGCGTGTACATTGTTATCACTGTATTTTTTTAAAATCTCATAAACCTCTGCATGGAGAACAGAAGACAGCTGACAGGTAGATTATTAAGCCTTAAAGCAGATTTACCATTTCTGTGTGTCATGATTTTGTTATGTATTCTCCTGATCATGATGAGATAAAACTGAGTCTTTAAGCCTGTGACTGACGACGCTGCAGCCGAGTATCCAGACTGTGTGGATTCCCCTGGAACTTCATGTGGTGATGGCTGAGAAGCTCTCCATCCCACTGCCACTTCTGCCTCTCAGGTCAACTTTCCAGACAGACAGCCTCCCCAGAGAGAGGGCCTCCCCAGACAGACAGCCTCCCAAACAGATGGCCTCCCAGGTAGACATCTATCTCCCCCAGACAGACGTCCTTCCCAAGTAGACAGCTTCCTCAGGTAGACAGCCTCACCATGTAGACAGCTTCCTCAGGTAGACAGCCTCACCATGTAGACAGCCTCCCCAGGTAGAAAGCCTCCCCACGTAGACAGCCTCCCCAGGTAGACAGCCTCCCAGGTAGACAGCCTCCCCAGGTAGACGGCCTCCCCAGGTAGACAGCCTCCCAGGTAGACGGCCTCCCAGGTAGACAGCCTCCCCAGGTAGACAGCCTCCCAGGTAGACAGCCTCCCCAGTTAGACGGCCTCCCAGGTAGACAGCCTCCCTAGGTAGATGGCCTCCCCAGGTAGACGGCCTCCCAGGTAGACGGCCTCCCCAGGTAGACGGCCTCCCCAGGTAGACGGCCTCCCCAGGTAGATGGCCTCCCCAGGTAGACGGCCTCCCCAGGTAGATGGCCTCCCCAGGTAGATGGCCTCCCCAGACAGGTAGACGGCCTCCCAGGTAGACGGCCTCCCAGTTAGACGGCCTCCCAGTTAGACGGCCTCCCAGGTAGACAGCCTCCCAGACAGCCTCCCAGGTAGATGGCCTCCCCAGGTAGACGGCCTCCCCAGGTAGATGGCCTCCCCAGGTAGACGGCCTCCCAGGTAGACAGCCTCCCAGACAGCCTCCCAGGTAGACGGCCTCCCCAGGTAGATGGCCTCCCCAGGTAGACAGCCTCCCCAGGTAGATGGCCTCCCCAGGTAGACGGCCTCCCAGGTAGACAGCCTCCCAGACAGCCTCCCAGGTAGACGGCCTCCCAGGTAGACAGCCTCCCAGGCAGGTAGCCTGCACACAGTGTTTCATGCGAGGGCAGTACTGTCAGGTAGAACTGCCTTCCCCACCGCCACCCCTGAGCTGTTCACACTCCCCTGGGCCCTCCTCACTATAACCCCTGGGTTTTTTCTCCTCCCTGAGGCAAATCCCCCCTGGACTCTGGAGGCTCTGCATCCATGAGAACCCATCCTTCTCTGGCTCCTTTCCTCCAGGGAGTTCTTCCCCAGCCCCGCTTCTAGCCACAACTGGGTCCCCCACACCCACTCTTCACTTTCCTTTGACCCAGAGGACTGTATTGAGCAGCAGAAGAATTACTAAAATATATGTTTAAAATCAGGCTTCCCTGGTAGTGCAGCTGGTAAAGAATCCACCTGCAATGCAGGAGACCTGAGTTCGATCCCTGTGTTGGGAAGATCCCCTGGAGAAGGGAAAGGCTACCTACTCCAGTATTCTGACCTGGAGAATTCCATGGACTGTACAGTCCATGGGGTTGCAAAGAGCTGGACATGACTGAGTGATTTTCACTTTCATGTTTAAAATCAGTGACCTCAGTAATAAACTCTAAGAATGAGAGGCCTCATTGTCTAATAAATTAACCAAAATCAGATAATCGTCAATGAGGACGAAGAGAATGAGGCAAGTTTTTGTTTCCACAAGTCGAAAAGCAGCTTGTCTACATCTGCAGAAAATACACAGCAGCTTTGGTCTGGCAATTTCAGTCTGAGACTCTACCAAGAAAGGGAGAAAAGGACAGTGATTCACTCATGAAGAAGTTCATCCCAGGGCTCCCCTGGTGGCTCAGTGGTGAGGCATCCACCTGTCAATGCAGGGGACACGGGATCGATTCCCGACCCAGGAAGATCCCACATGCAGAGGAGCATCTAAGCCCGTGGGCCACAACTACTGAGCGTGTGCTCTAGAGCTCGTGCTCCACAACAAGAGAAGCCACTGCAGTGAGAAGCCCGTGCACGGAACACAGACCCCGTGAAGCCAAATATAAATAAATACGAAGATCGTCCCAACATTGAGGCCACTATAAAGAGTGGAAGGATACTAGAACAATTTAAGTGAAAAAAAGATACAAAATTCTTTGTGTGGTGGGACACTCCCCTGTTTTTAATGCCTTACATATATGTATTGGGGGAGAAGACAGGAAAGAATATTTGCGGAGTGTCTTTTTTTTTTTTTTCTTTTTTCTTTTATTTTTTTTTTTTTAATTTTAAAATATTTAATTCTTACATGCATTCCCAAAAATGAACCCCCCTCCCACCTCCCTCCCCATAACATCTTTCTGGGTCATCCCCATGCACCAGCCCCAAGCATGCTGCATCCTGCGTCAGACATAGACTGGCGATTCAATTCACATGATAGTATACATGTTAGAATGTCATTCTCCCAAATCATCCCACCCTCTCCCTCTCCCTCTGAGTCCAAAAGTCCGTTATACACATCTGTGTCTCTTTCCCTGTCTTGCATACAGGGTCGTCATTGCCATCTTCCTAAATTCCATATATATGTGTTAGTATACTGTATTGGTGTTTGTCTTTCTGGCTTACTTCACTCTGTATAATCGGCTCCAGTTTCATCCATCTCATCAGAACTGATTCAAATGAATTCTTTTTAACGGCTGAGTAATACTCCATTGTGTATATGTACCACAGCTTTCTTATCCATTCATCTGCTGATGGACATCTAGGTTGTTTCCATGTCCTGGCTATTATAAACAGTGCTGCGATGAACATTGGGGTACATGTGTCTCTTTCAATTCTGGTTTCCTCGGTGTGTATGCCCAGAAGTGGGATTGCTGGGTCATAAGGTAGTTCTATTTGCAATTTTTTAAGGAATCTCCACACTGTTCTCCATAGTGGCTGTACTAGTTTGCATTCCCACCAACAGTGTAGGAGGGTTCCCTTTTCTCCACACCCTCTCCAGCATTTATTGCTTGCAGATTTTTGGATCGCAGCCATTCTGACTGGTGTGAAGTGGTACCTCATTGTGGTTTTGATTTGCATTTCTCTAATAATGAGTGATGTTGAGCATCTTTTCATGTGTTTGTTAGCCATCCGTATGTCTTCTTTGGAGAAATGTCTATTTAGTTCTTTGGCCCATTTTTTGATTGGGTCGTTTATTTTTCTGGAGTTGAGCTGCAGAAGTTGCTTGTATATTTTTGAGATTAGTTGTTTGTCAGTTGCTTCATTTGCTATTATTTTCTCCCATTCAGAAGGCTGTCTTTTCACCTTGCTTATATTTTCCTTTGTTGTGCAGAAGCTTTTAATTTTAATTAGATCCCATTTGTTTATTGTTGCTAAGTATTCCCCCATCTGGTTAATTAATACATCCATCTTATCACACTTTTAACATTTTTTTTTTTTTTTTTTTTTTTGTCTGCTGAGAGCATTGAAGTTCTATCCTCTTAGCAAATTTCAGTTATACAGCACAGAGCTGTCACCTCTGGTCACCAGGTTCTGCATCAGAGCTTCAGAGCTTGTTGATCTTTTACCAGCCTCTCCCTGTTCCCTGCTCCGGAGAAGGGAAAGAGGGAGGGAAGTGGAAGTGGAGTTGTTGTTCAGTTGCTCAGCCATGTCTGACTTTCTGTGACTCCGTGTACTGTAGAACGCCAGGCTTCCCTGTCCTTCACTATCTCCTGGAGTTTACTCAAACTCGTATCCATTGAGTCAATGATGCCATCCAACCATCTGTTACCCCCTCCTCCTTTTGCCTTCAAACTTTCCCAGCATCAGGGTTTTTTCCAGTGAGTTGGCTCTTCGTGTCAGGTGGTCAAAGTATTAGAGCTTCAGCTTCAGCACTAGTCTTTCCAATGAATGTTCAAGATTGATTTCCTTTAGGGTTGACTAATTGGATCGCCTTGCTGTCCAAGGGACTGTCAAGACTGGGAGCATGCAGTTCCCTCCTGCTCTTCACTTTTCAGCCCAATTCTTATTACCAAGGAGCTAACTTAAATGTCATCTCAGGTTCCAACACTGAATTAATTGCCCTTCTGGATTCCCGCAGCACTTTGCTTATGACTTTTCATGCAACAATTTTATTATTCTGTGTGTTTTATTTGTTTTGCTTCAGGCTTGTGAGATCTTAGTTCCCTGACCAGGAATTGAACCTGGGTCCTCGGCAGGGAGAGCTCCAAGTCCTAACCAGTGGGCCGCCAGGGAATCCTTTATTATTCCTCGTGTGGTAGACAGTGCATGGCTGTGTCCCCTCCCTGGACTGCAGACCACCTGAGGGCCAGATCTGTGTCTTCTCTTCTCATCATCCCTCTGAGCCCTGGCCAGTCACAGTTCAGTGAGGAAAGCTGGATGGATGAGTGAACAAACGTGAATAAATGAGTGGTGGATGGCTGAGCTGGGGCACGAGGGTATGGGTGGGAACCTCAGGATGGTTGGACAGTCTGGACCGAGCATGGATGCAGCGTATCTGCCACAAGATGCTCCTTGGTACGTCTGCCCACCTCCCGCTCCCAGCAGTGATGGTCAGACCTGTGGCGGGTAATTGTAGGGATGTTATTTTCTGTTCTGTTCGTCCTGGGTTCCCTATAATTCTGATGGAAACTATAGTTTGCTTGAAATGAAAATTAAGCAAATCCTCCTTTGCTGTGTTTTTGTTTTCCTTGTACTGTTTTGAAGGATGTACTGTTTACAGACTGAAAAACAATGGATTCTAATCTGAGCTGGAGATGAGGAGTGTAAGGGCAGCGTGAGACATTTGAGAAGCATGACCACACATGACCACAATGAGAAAGTCACATGAAAGCTTTCTCCAGAAAATGTGCACTTGGCATTTTAGGACCACCTTGGCAGGGTAGCCCTTCAGACCTCAGGCAGTATTAAGAAAATAAACACTGTGTTAAGTCTTTAGGCAAATCTATCAGTACTGGTTTTCACCCGTGAGTGCAATTCTATCTTCCTGATATGCTGGAACTACCCCTAGACAAATGTCAAGTATGAGACTGGACACTGAATTTATAGAGCCCTGCACTGTGTGGAAGTGTTTTTCAAGAGGAGAGTGGTTTGACCTGATGCTTGTTTCAGGGATAAGCCAGCAGAGTCAGGGAACCCAGGAATGTCGTTGCCAGAATCCCCTTTGGACAGGGACCCAGAGGGCACCCAGGAATGTCCTTGTTGGCAGCCCCTAGGTCTCAACCTCTAGAAACCAGTCAGAGATGCATGGCGCCTCCGTTCTCAGGCCTCGAAGCCAGCTGTGGCCCTGGAGAGCCTTACTAGGGCTTCGAGCAGAAGTCACATGCTTTCCACACTGCAGCCCACTGCTGAAGCCCAGCTGATGTTGGGTGGATACCAAGTCAGAGTCGAGGAGAAGTGGTGGACTGGAGGCCTCCTCCCAACAGGCCCTGAGCCTCCAAGGAGGGGAATGTCGTTCTCACTGAATGCCGGCTGATAGTGACTCTGTACATGATCTGCAGACATGACCCATGACCTGTCCTGCCTGTACATGATCTGCAGACATGACCCATGACCTGTCCTGCCTGCTCTCAGCAAGGGAGGGGACTGGCTCCACCTGCCCAGAGCTCCATCACCAGGCCTGGCTGCGAGCTCCAGGCTCCTTCCTGTAAAAGACCCTGCCGTCCTGAGGTCCGAGCATCTGTGCTTGAAGGTTTTCAGACAAAGAGGCGAGCAGAGCTGCTGTTGTCAGAGCGAGGCCCCTGCCTTCGGTCACCTCTTTGTCCCCAGCTCACACCAGTGTCAGCTGCCACTGTAGCTGGACCCTCTCTTGGTGCTCAGATGGAGCTTTTATTTCTTTGTGGCAATTTTAGTCTGGACACTCAGATCCTGAGTCTAGAGAACAGACTTGGACATCAGTTCCTCCTTTTCAAGGGTCCACTGGCGATGAAGCCTGGTTAATTTCTGTTTTTCTTGGACTAGCTGCCCCTTATAGAGAGACAAGTTTAAGACTGTCTATAAAATATCTTCATGGATTTTCATGATTGTTTCTCATCCCTTGAACCGAACCCAGGTTCACTAAGATTTTCCTTTGAAGTTGGCCAGCATGGTGTACTAAGCAATTCAGGAAGTTCATCATAAATCTTCATTTTTGCTGTGATTCCTCAACCTTCAGATTTTCCAGTTAAAGTTGCCTCAGGGGATTCTCAGTTCTTTTTGTAAACTTCCGGAGGCCTAGGACGCTTGGACGTGGAATCTGGGGCTCTGACCCAGGCCTGGCATTATTCCCAGAATCAGGAAATCCTTTGTAGGAGCAAAACCATGTGCCCCTGTAACAAAATGTGCTGATTCACAAAGCAGCTCATTTGCAAAAAAACAGTGTGTGAGCAAGTTCTGAAATTAGGACACCTGGGCTCAAGCCTTGGTCATGATGAGGACATCTGAGACTGTGATGATGTCACCTAGGATGTGATGACATCACTTGGATGTGGTGGTATCATCTGGGACTGTGATGATATCACTGGAGACTAATGATGTCATGGGGACTGTGATGACACTACCAGGAATGTGTTGACATCATCTGGAAGTGTGATGATGTCACCTGGGATGTGACGATATCACTTGGATGTGGTGGTATCATCTGGGACTGTGATGACATCACTGGAGACTAATGATGTCATCAGGGACTTCAATGACATCACCAGGGTTGTGTGACATCACCTGAGACTGATGATACCACCTAGGATGTGATGACATCACCTGGGATGTGATGATGTCACCCAGCACTGGTTCCTGCTGGGTCCTGTGACAAGCACTCAGTCTCCTCTGTGTGTGGATATGGTGGACCCCAGACTTACCTAGCCACTGCATCCATTTCTCAATTCCTGACCCCTGGTAGAAGAGTGGCACGGGGGTCTCCAGATTGTCTTGACCATGGCTGTGGATAAGTGGGTGCATCTCTGTGGGTCACTTTTGAGGTGGGGTGCATCTCTTTGGGTCAGTTTTGAGGTTCTCTTGAGGTGTCTTGAGCTGCCCAGGAGTCTCTGAGAACCCCCTTCCCAGGGGCTTCCCCCCAACCTGCAGAGCTTCCCCCAACCTGTATGAGCCCAGAAAGCTGAGCTGTTGGGACCACAACGTCGGACTTGTCCAGTGTCTGCCTGCACTGCCTCCTCCCAGGGGGACTCTGCTGGGCGCTTGCCCAGCCAGGATGCCACGCCCTCCCCCTGCTGCTGGTCATGGGGCCGCCCCATGCTGACGCGGTTCCTGACCTACCCGCACATCCTGGAGCCCCATCGAGGGCATCCCCACACCCGTTGGCTGGTGGCCCCTTGTGACGTTGCTCCTTTTGACGCTAGCCCATCAGTCTGTGGCCCTGAGCTCTCTGCCCAAAAGATGAGGCTCCGAGAGGGACTCAGGGAACCAGACATCCCCACGTGCAACCTGGGGAAGGCAAGGAATCTGAGTCTCAGCCTTGTGAGAAAAGGAGACTAATAGCTGGGGCAGCCGTCTTAGTTGCTTTTGCAAACTCCAGTCGGTGTCCCAGTGGGGCCTGGAGGCCAGAAGCCATCTGAGTTCTTAGCATGTTGGGGCCACGAACACATGGGGGATGGTCCCTCAGCCCAGTTCAGGAAGGAGGGTTTTAACATGAATACACCAGCTCCTGAAAACAAGATGAAGCCAGACATAAGGGTTCCCTACAAAGAAGCCCCATGTCATTGGCACCAGAAGCCTCCTGTCTGTGGAGGGTGGGCCTGCATTGCTGACTGCTTGCTTCGAGTTTTGCAAGGAAGGTGCCATTCCCAGAGGAGACATCCTTAAGCTCTTGGTGCCGACTTCCTCCTCACCGTCCCTGAGCCTCAAGGGTGATGGAGGACACAGCAAGGCGGCCGGTGATTGGAGAGCTATTCCGTGCTCGGCAGCTCCCAAGACGCTTTCTGGGCGCATGCGGGACAGCAGATGGCGGGGCCGTCTGCAGAACCCACACCCATGTGGCCAGATTGACAAGCTTGTTGTGGGCTCGTTGAGGACATAAAGGAATCATCTGGCCACGCATGAAACTGGCGTTGTGTTGTCACTAACATTCGGTTGTCAACTGTTCTTGGAATAGGTGTTAAATTGTAACCGAGGAGCTGGCATTATCGAGACGAAATGGGAGTTTTCCAAGCTGTCAAATGAAAAGAAATCCTACCTACCCTTCTCTCACCCTCTCTCTATCCCCGGGAACAAGGCCCTTCCCTGCTGCCCACGACTTGGCATGTGGCTCCATGCCGCCTGGTGATGGCGCACTGTCACCGCCCAGGCTTATTATTTACTCTCAACTGGAGCAGGTCTCAGATCTTTTGCTTCTACACAAAAGAACCTTAAAAACCACCATTTCAGGGAGTTACTGGACTGAGACCTGGGTGTATCATTCCGTAGAGTGTGGTTGTTTGTATACAGATTTGCCATCTAGATAATATGTCTCAGCTGAACCTTGGCTGTGGTGGAAATGGGTGCAGCGATCAGTAACCACGATGACCATGGGGCAGCCCTGGGATGTGCCCAGTATGCAGGTGCCTCTGTGTTTGGTTTTGAAACATACTGGAAGCTAAGCAGATTTCCATCCCGTGGCCTCATGTGACAACACGCATGATGAGAAGCGGCAGGTTCTTAACACTGAGAGCATGTGCTGGGGGCGGGGTCGGGGGGAACCTGCAGGCAGGAAATGATGGCTTGGGGTTTTTAGCCCCAAACTGGGTGACAGTGAAATCTTAAAAGGGGGAACACTGGGAAACCAGTTAGCACTCTCAGAGAGCACATCCCAGGGCTGCCCCATAGTCATCATGGTTACTGATCGCTGCACCCATTTCCACCACAGCCAAGATTCAGCTGAGACACATTATCTAGATGGCGAATCTGTATACAAAAAACCACACTCTACAGAATGATACATCCAGGTCTCAGTCCAGTAACTCTCGGTTTGCTCGTCCAGCACATGGTGGGTCAAGCCGGGTGACCACTGAGCTGCCCTCAGACCAACCAAGGGCTGGATCCTAGGCTTTTCAACCTGGGTCTGGCTTCCCACCTTGAGATGCTTACTGTGTGCTGGGGGCTTGTTAAAGTACAGAATCTGACTCTGAGATCCATGGACGCAGATGCCATGGCTGCTGGGTCCTTCTTCATCTGTAAATTGCCGGAGCTCCTCTTGTTTTTCCCTCAGCAGCAAAGACACATAAGGATGCAGAGCAAAACCGATGCATCATACCAGCCACTTGATCAACATTTATTAGTTAACTGATGGGAAAAGAAGTTTGTATCCAGACTGTGTATGCAGGCTGGATATCCAGGCCTGCAACATTCAGAGTTCCCCCAGGCACACACATGAGCATGTGTTCACATGAGCACACCCCTCCACACACGTGCACATATGCACACCCCAGGTCCCTGCTGGGAGCCCCAAGGCCCAGTTCTCGCCACCTTACCCTCCAACACAGCCTCTCTTTTTTCAGTGTCTCCTTTATGAACATCCCCATAACTCGTCACTTCCCGTATCAGTTCAGCCCAGATTCCTCCTTGTAGCTGCCTAGCCCCTAGCTCCTTGTGCCTGATAGCCTCCCTGACCCTAGGAGCCCAGCCACGCCCACTGCTCTGCTCACACACCCTCCCTGGCTTCAGGTCCTGCAAACTCAGTGTTCAGTCTTGAGCTTCTAATAGCTCACCTGGTTCAGGGCTTAAATATTACCTTCATTCTTTCTGTGTATGTTTTCTGCCTCTTTGGCCAGATGGTGAACTTGCTGAGACAGGGGGCCATGCATGTGGCTACTTATCTTGTTGCCATTTCCCATTTCCCTGGGGTGGTGGCTGGCAGAGTGCTGGGTGCAGAGTATTAGGTACACAGTGCTAGGGGCAGAGTGCTGGATATAGTGTTGGGTGCAGAGTGCTGGGTGCATAGTGCTGGGTGCACAGTAGGTGATGACCTGACATTGTCTCCTGGCTCATCTAGTGCCCATGGAGCCCATGGCTCCCTGACCTGGGAGGTGGCCAGGACCGTTCCTGATGGTTGGATGAAGCCTGGTTTGAGCCTCTTGTTCTCCTGAATCTGGGATAGGGGGTTCTCCATTGAACATGAGCCTTTGAAGACGCTGTCAAGATGATGTGGAGAATTGCCAGGAAAGCAGCAACAGAAGGCTGTCAGGAGAGAAGAGAAGCTGAGAAATCTCTGGGTTTGCATTATGCTCGAGGGGCAGGGAGGCTGCTTGGAGTTTCAGTGTTCATGTGCAGCTGCCTCCACCGGCTTTGGTTGGATGAGGCCCATGTGCCTGAAGGCAGGTGGGCTGTGTTCACTCGGGATGGGAGGGCTTCTCCGTTGTGGGAGTTGGGGGTAGGGGCTCAGGTCCGGGAGGCCTGGGGGCCTCTCATCCCGTGATGCTCATGGAGGACGCACTGCTAAGCCTAGGAGGCCCTGCATGGTGGGGAGGTGAGCCCCCTACTCCCAGTAGCTGCCTATTCAGGGCGTCTGCAGCTCCAGAGCTGGCACCCCGCTCAGCAGTGACACCATTTCCAGTGACTCTCCTGTCTCAGTCCTGCAGAGAAACCACCAAAAGCTGAGCCGTATTTGATGTCTTTTCAGTCTGAAAGTAGTATGTATTTTTAAATGTTTGCATCTAATTAGAAGCATTATTTATGCTCACTACAGAAAATGTAGGATGTGTAAATGTATAAAAGTACTGTTTAAAGAAGGAAATAGAACTTGTCCTTCCCCTAATGCAGAGTGAACCTCGTCGAGCCTTTGTTGTTCTGCACATGCGTTTGTTTCCAAACATGATCAGTCACGTTTGTGTGCTGGGCTCTCCGCTTCATCCTTTGTTTAGAATATTTTCACTTTTTTAGAATGTTTTAAAGGCAGAATATTTAATGACTGTGAAACGGATCATTGCCGATATTTCCCTACATTGTGGAACAAGTCTCCTGTTAGACACCTGGGCTTGGTCCCATTCTTCTCTATGTTAAATAATATTTTATCTCATTGCTTCTAGTTGTATTTTTCCTCACTTCTATTTTGGTCTTTTTTCTCTTCCCTTCTGTCACTTTTCTAGCTGCATGTGCTGTCTGGCAGGACCTGTTTTGGTGAGGGCACGACAGGGCGCCCACCTGCCTGGTTGGGCTGGGACCTCAGAGTGGTCAGGGTTTGGGTCCACTTCACAGTGACTGAGGAGGGCAGGTGGGGAGAAGGCTGGGGGCAGAACTCCCAGAAATGGCGCCAAACCTGCCATGCCCGTGGTTTGTGTGGCCTCTGGGTTGACCTGGTGGGATTGGTGAGGAAAACCCTCCTTTTAGAAACACCCAGCACTGCAGCAGAGACTTGCAGATCCTCACAGCTGACTGGAGTCTGCTCTTTCCTGCCAGCATGCATCACAACCTGTAGGTCTGGACCATGTCCCCCCACATGGAGTCAGAGGCCACCACAGCTGAGCACATGGGTCCTGGCCCTGCTTCTGCTGGTCTGAGCACTCATAGCATCACCAGCTCAGGCCAAGGACAGAAACCTGAGGGCTTGGTCTCCTCACCCGCAACCCATCTGCTCACCTGGCCCCCTGACCAGTAGGGGATGGAAGGCAGGGAGCCCGTGCCAACCCGGGAGCCCTTTCCTCCCATCAGCCCGGCTTCCCAGGCTCTGTCTTCCTGGGCTGTGCCCTGTCAGAGTGGGGCTGGGTTTCACCAAAGAGGCAGCGTCCTGTCTCAGCACCCCTGCGCTGCCACTGCCATCCTGAAATCCCTCTACAGCAT
This sequence comes from Ovis canadensis, assembly GCF_042477335.2. NCBI lineage: Eukaryota > Metazoa > Chordata > Mammalia > Artiodactyla > Bovidae > Ovis > Ovis canadensis. Next base: position 62,435,359 of record NC_091247.1, read on the forward strand.
CCCTGGGGACAGAGCCCTCCCTGCCCAGGTCTGGGTAGGATGTGGGGGTTTCTTTTCAGTCCAGAGTCCTGTTCCTTGACACAACACAGCTTTGCTGCTCTGTGTCGGTGGAACTGGGCGTCCCATGCCCGCAGTCCAGCCTAGCCCAGTGGCTGGGGGTGTCACAGCCTTCTTGTCTTGCTGTTTGTTGGGGGGGGGGTTGGCGTTTGTGGTCTGCGGTTGTTATGTGCCCCTCCCCACCCAGGAGACAGGTCACTGCAGCCAGAATCCTTTCTCCTGTCGAGTCAAGGATGTAGGTGCAGCTCCTTGGAGCCTCAGCAGTACATCCCCGCAGGTAGATGGGTGCTCTGTAGGAGGAGTTTGTCTCCTTTGCGTTCCTTTGTCCGATCAGCAAACATCTGAGCACCTCCCTAGTCCCACAGGGAGGCCCACCTGGAGGAGGTGCTGGCTGAACTAGGCCTCAGCCGAACCCCAACATGGAGCCCACAGGTGGGGTGCCCAGAAGAGGGGCCTCATAGGCGATGAGGAGGATTTAGTGGTGGGCGAGGGGAGGAGCTGTTGCCTCAAAGGTTACAACAGTTCGGTTGAAGTGGGGACACATGAGGCCTGGAGCCACCCAGGGTCTGACCGCTCGCCATGTCCACGTCACCTGCTTCCTGGTGTCCACTGCATGCCGAGCGCTGGGCCCTGAGTGAACAGCTGAGAGGGACGAGTCAGTTTCTGCCCTCAAGGAGCTCTGGTCCAGACAAGAGAGACAGCTGGGACGTTAAGCTGCCCAGACACATGTCCACAGTGGGGGCATCGGGGGTGGAGTCTTGAGGGGGTCAGGGTGTGGCTCCTACATGCTAAGTCCCCAGGAGGAGTCAGTCCCGATTTCATATTAGTATTATTATTTCAAGTGCTCTAAATCATAGGAAAGACTGCCTTCTGCCTGCCTTCTTGGAGACTCCTTTGTAAAACAGTTGAAAGGAAGCCCACAACAGAGGGGAAGGGGGCGAAGAGGTGAGACTCTGCCGCCTGGTGACCAAAGCTGACCGGCCCCTGGGGAGGAACCCCAAGCCTGCCCCCACCAGCACCTGGCCTCCTGAGCTGGCCCTCGGGCATGCTCCAGGATGGAGAGGCACCGTCCCCTAAGGCACTGTTCCTTGGGGAGGACCAGGGTGGGCGACACCCGGTGCTGGGCTGGGAGCTTCCGTGTGTTCAGGGACACGGAAACCCTGACTTTAGGGCACCTGCACTTGGCAAATCTTAAACCAGTTCTGCCTGGAATACTCTCACAGTCAGAGGGACATGAAGTACAAAAGAACCCCATGCAAGGCTCTTTGCTCTGTTGTCAGCACCGGATGGAGGATGTGGTCGTGGTACGGGCTCATTTATTTATTGATTAAAATGCTTACAAAGCCCAGCGTGTACAGCCAGGCTGAACATTCAATTAAAAGCCTGCAGAGAAGATTCAGAACTGCTGGGTGACGAGCAGGCCGTGCAGAGCAGCTCCAGGAGGGAAGGACTCAGAGCCAGCAGGGCCACCGCCCCCCCACCCCGCCAACAGTTTGGAGTCGGAGCACCATGGCCCACAGTGCAGCCGCTGAGCAGGCAGGGAGGCAGGGAAGCTCACCCGGGGCGGAGGACAGGGACGAGCTTGGCGGTGGGCATGAGGGCAAGTGTCTCCAGCCAGGGGCTGGCCACCCCGAGGCCTCCTTAGGGAAGGACTTGAATGAGGCCCTGGTGCCAGAGTCTGGTCTCCACGTGGACAGCTCAGGGTGGCAGGTCAGTGTGCCTCAGGAGCTCCTTCTACTCCATCCGGCCCCTCCTTCCCTCCGCCTGCAGGGAGTGGACGCTAGCAGGACCGGCCCCCGGCTCAGCCTGGTGCCCACTGCCCCCCACCTTCCTGGGAAATCAGAACAAGAGCTCTGGCTCTGGCCTCATCCCCTCAGGGATGCTGGCGGCCTGCTAGCCCTGTGCATGGGGCGCCCGGCTCCCCGAGTTCTCAGTGACTGACAGCTACTGCCTTCATCCTTGTGAGCTGCTGGCCGGTCTGCTCGAGACCTGAACTTGTCTAAAGGCTGCAGACAGCTAAGTGGTCACGTGTTTTCCTGGCTCTGCAGGCGTGAGGGCTTAGAGGGTGGCCTGGCCCCCAAGTGGAGGCCAAGGGGGTCCTGAAGGAGAAGGGATGGGCCTGGACTGAGCTGGAACAGATGGATGGGGAGTGGATGCTTTGCACTGAGATCCACAGGAAGTGAGGGGATGAGTGAAGAGGGGTCTGGTCCCCAGGCAGAAGACGCCAGTGGAGGAGGGTGGACAAGATCTCTGGCGGCTGCAGTAGAGCTGTATGATCCCGCATGTGCTTCGGACCCCGGGGTCTGCGCTTGGCTCCAGACACTGTGATCTGGGCACACAGGTCTCTGTGGTGTGCTTGTGACTTGTAAATGGGAGGCTGTGTCTTTCTCGACTCTGTATAACCAGCATGAGTTCTTTATTTCTCTCTTACCGTGACTTGAGACAGAAAAGTATTCATGCCTGGCATCCTGCTCACCAGTGACACTGGTGTTTAGCTCCCATTGCTCAGATATGCCTGTTGGGAAAGCGAATGTACAAAAGAACCTTTTCACAGACTGAACTTTCCTTTGGCAAACTGCCCTCATCCCCAAATTCAGCATCGCATGTGCCATCTGAGACCTGTTACTGTAGCATCTTCAGGGGTACCCAGTGGGGTCAGGTGTCAGGGGCTGGGGTTAGGGGTCAAGGCCAATGCCAGTTCTCTGCCCAGAGCCCCCTCTTCTGTGCGGCAGCACTTGAAACAGGGGTGTTTTCCCTTTGGTTTAGCTCTTCCTGGGGTCATGGATGGTTGAGGGGTGACTTGGGACCCAGTCAGAGGGGAATCTCTGGAAGCTCCCTCTGACTGGTGGAGCCGAAGGGAGCTTGTGTTTGTCTTTTCTGGCTTTGGGAGCAGCCCTGACTTCGCATGATGAGCAGGTCACACTGAGACAGACCCTTCGTCTTTCTGTGCACCTGTCCCATTCTGTACCTGCGCCCCGATGCCACTTCCTCATTTTCTGCCCAGTTATTATATCCTAAGAGTCAGAGGGACAGGAAATACAGAAGAACCCCCTCACAAGGCTTTCTTTGCTCACGCTCTGCTCTGTTGTCAGCAGCGGGCAGAGGATGTAGCCACGGTGTGGGCCAACACGGAGCCCCTAGCGGTGGATAGAATCGCACAGACCCCGGAGCTGATGTTTCTGTAAACCTCAACCATGCTTGTTCAAGGTGGTGCCTCCAGGCTGGAAGAGCTTGGCACTGCTGTGGAGCTGACCTGGGCACCATGTGGCCAGTCCCGCAGCTTGATCTCAGCCAGGGCAAGACTGCAGTGTGCTCCTTGGTTGAAAGACATGTCAGTTACTCAGAACTGGCACCTTGCTTATTTGAAAACTCAGAATCTTACACAGAATCACAGATTTTAGCAAACAAAATGTATGAGGCCTGAGGGACAGAGTGCACCGCCGCTCAGGTCTCAATCCTCCCTTCCCTGTGGCTAGAATTCTAGCAAGTTCAGTTCTTGGCCCTTTATCTTTCACTGACTTTTATCACATGAATGCCCCGTCAGAACCGTTTTCAGGTGTACGTTTGTCACCCTTGCCTGGCTCCAGGGCCTTCCGTCACCCCAGGGGGAACCTGCACTCCCGAAGCTGTCACTCTCCTTGCCCCACCCCCGCCCCCAACACTTGCTGTCTGACTCTGAAGTCCCTTCTCTGGGGTTAGGGAATGATTCAGGATGTGTCCTTTAGCGTCTGGCTTCTCTCTGTCAGCATGATGTTCATAACTTTCATCTGTGTTGTAGCCTGTGGCAAGATTCCCTTCTTCTTCTTTTAAAATAATTATTTATTTGCCCGTGCCAGGTCTTGAATACTACATGCAAGGCTTCGATCTCCAGAGCAGCGGGTGGGATCTTGCCTGCTGCAGCAAGCCAGCTCTTAGTCGTGGCATGTGAACTCTTAGCTGCAGCGCGTGGGGTCCAGTTCTCTGACCAGGGATCAAACCCGGGCCCTCTGCTTTGGGAGTGTGGCATCTTAGCCCCTGGACCACCAGAGAAGTCCCCGAATTTCCTTCTTTTTCAAGGCTGATACTCTGTGTGCTTACATGCATTTTGTGTGTCCATCACCTGTGGACGTTCGAGCTGCCTCCACCTCTGGGCTGCGGTGAGCAGTGCTGCACGGAACTTGCTGTGTGGGCATTTGCTTCAACACCTGTTTTCAGCTCTTTAGGGTGTATTCTGGGGCATGAATTGCTGCGTCCTGTGGTAATTCTGTTTTTATCTTGTTGAGGAACCTCCAACAGCTCTTGGGTTTTGTTTCCAAATGCACTAAGGTGGAAGCAGGAGAGACTGACAGGTGGCCTGTCTGGAGGGTTGAGAAGGGATGGAAGAGGGGGCCCTGGCTCAAGCCCACGGGGGAGGGGCCGTGTGTCCTGTGTTCATCACCTCCACTGAGAAGCCAGGCGGGACCTGGAAATGGGTGGGACCTTTGTCTGCACCAGCATCCTCGACTGTGGCCCGATATCAGGACCTATCCTCCTTGGGCAGGGCCAGACCACACCCTGACATCTCGAGGATGGGGTTCTGTGTTTGTGGTCACTGCGGGAGGTCATGGTGTCACCAGGAGTGCAGCCACAGCTGGGGCATCCCTGGTCCTCACATTTGGGTGCTTGCTGTGTGCCAGCTGCTCTGTGCCCTCTGTGTGTGATGCATTGAAGAGACTGAAGCCCAGAGGGGCTGCTTACTTAGTCAAGGCCACACAACTCAGCTGACATGGACCTGCCTCTTCAAGCTTTGTGAGTACAAGAGGGTGAGAAGGGAATACTCTGGAGCTCAGTGTTCAGGGGGATCTAGTCTCCTGGCTCACAAAAGGGACGTTCTCCATGGGTAGTGGTGTTTGCTTTAAGCCCATTTCTGGTGGTCAACCTCAGACACCGAGGGTGGGTAACCCTCCCCACCATGGCAGCAGAAGCCGAGGAGAGGGGTTGGCCTTCCAGGTGCTAGTGGGCAGGAGCAGGTGCTGGGCTTGGGAAGCAAAGAGGCCTCAGGAGGAGCAGTGAGAGGAGGTTTGGGGAGGGTTTTCAGGGGTACAGAGAGGACAGAGCCCCAGGACCTTCCTCCCTGAAACAGGGGAGAGGGAAGAGGCAGCAGAGAAGACCCTCTGAGCACCTGGGCCCATGGGGTGGGGCCCCAAGGCAGAAGGTGGCAGGCCTGAGCCGGTACCTGAAGGTGGGTGGAGGCAACCTGGGCGAGCAGCCAGGGGACCCTGAGGAGGGGCCGCGTGTGTCATGCAGCCTGTTTAAGAAAGCAGGGCTTAGAATACTGTTTAGAAGAATGTGCTTTTCCTGAAATGATTAAACTGATAAATCCTCAGTTATCTTCTAGAGGCTCAGGATTTCAATAACAATGCTTGGGTGTAGCCAGGAGGGCAGGGACATGGTGCCCAGAGTCAGTGGACCACCCAGTGGCCTGAATCTCAGCCTTTCCTCACTGCTGGCATGCAGACTGCCACTACCGAAACAGAACAGTTAGCTTCTTCACTGTCATCACCCCAGCCGCGGGGAAGAGTGTCTGTATCCTAATTTGCACACGTCTGTCACTCTGCATCATCCTTATGGTTGTGTATACATTTGTCAGTTTCCTTAGATGCATAAGACAAACCTGCTCCTTCATGAATCAGATACCCCACCTGCAAGGTAAGAGAAACCCAAGTGAGATGGTAGGTGTTGCAAGAGGGCATCAGAGGGCAGACACACTGAAACCATACTCACAGAAAACTAGTCAATCTAATCACACTAGGACCACAGCCTTGTCTAACTCAATGAAACCAAGCCATGCCTGCAGGGCAACCCAAGACGGGCGGGTCATGGTGGAGAGGCCTGACAGAATGTGGTCCACTGGAGAAGGGAATGGCAAGCTACTTCAGTATTCTTGCCTTGAGAACCCCATGAACAGTATGAAAAAGCAAAATGACAGGATACCAAAAGAGAAACTCCCCAGGTCATTAGGTGCCCAATATGCTACTGGAGATCAGTGGAGAAATAACTCCAGAAAGAGTGAAGGGATGGAGCCAGAGCAAAAACAATAACCAGTTCTGGATGTGACTGGTGATAGAAGCAAGATCCGATGCTGTAAAGAGCAATATTGCATAGGAACCTGGAATGTCAGGTCCATGAATCAAGGCAAATTGGAAGTGGTCAAACAAGAGATGGCAAGAGTGAACGTGGACATTCTAGGAATCAGCAAACTAAAATGGACTGGAATGGATGAATTTAACTCAGATGACCATTATATCTACTACTGTGGGCAGGACTCCCTCAGAAGAAATGGAGTAGCCATCACAGTCAACAAAAGAGTGTGAAATGCAGTACTTGGATGCAATCTCAAAAACAAGAGAATGATCTCTGTTCATCTCCAAGGCAAACGATTCAATATCACAGTTATCCAAGTCTATGCCCCAACCAGTAATGCTGAAGAAGCTGAAGTTGAACAGTTCTATGAAGACCTACAAGACCTTTTAGAACTAACACCCAAAAAAGATGTCCTTTTCATTATAGGGGACTGGAATGCAAAAGTAGAAAGTCAAGAAACACCTGGAGTAACAGGCAAATTTGGCCTTGGAATGTGGAATGAAGCAGGGCGAAGACTAATAGAGTTTTGCCAAGAAAATGTACTGATCATAGCAAACACCCTCTTCCAACAACACAAGAGAAGACTCTACACATGGACATCACCAGATGGTCAACACCGAAATCAGATTGATTATATTCTATGCAGCCAAAAATGGAGAAGCTCTATACAGTCAACAAAAACAAGACCAGGAGCTGACTGTGGTTCACATCATGAACTCCTTATTGCCAAATTCAGACTTAAATTGAAGAAAGTAGGGAAAACTGCTAGACCATTCAGATATGACCTAAATCAAATCCCTTATGATTATACAGTGGAAGTGAGAAATAGATTTAAGGGCCTAGATCTGATAGATAGAGTGCCTGATGAACTATGGAACGAGGTTCGTGACATTGTACAGGAGACAGGGATCAAGACCATCCCCATGGAAAAGAAATGCAAAACAGCAAAATGGCTGTCTGGGGAGGCCTTACAAATACCTGTGAAAAGAAGAGAGGTGAAAAGCAAAGGAGAAAAGCAAAGATATAAGCATCTGAATGCAGAGTTCCAAAGAATAGCAAGAAGAGATAAGAAAGCCTTCCTCAGCGATCATTGCAAAGAAATAGAGGAAAAGAACAGAATGGGAAAGACTAGAGATCTCTTCAAGAAAATTAGAGATACCAAGGGAACATTTCATGCGAAGATGGGCTTGATAAAGGACAGAAATGGTATGGACCTAACAGAAGCGGAAGATATTAAGAAGAGATGGCAAGAATACACAGAAGAACTGTACAAAAAAGATCTTCACGACCCAGATAATCATGATGATGTGATCACTAATCTAGAGCCAGACATCTTGGAAAGTGACGTCAAGTGGGCCTTAGAAAGCATCACTACGAACAAAGCTAGTGGAGGTGATGGAATTCCAGTTGAGCTATTCCAAATCCTGAAAGATGATACTGTGAAAGTGCTACACTCAATATGCCAGCAAATTTGGAAAACTCAGCAGTGGCCACAGGATTGGAAAAGGTCAGTTTTCATTCCAATCCCAAAGAAAGGCAATGCCAAAGAATGCTCAAACTACCACACAATTGCACTCATCTCACATGCTAGTAAAGTAATGCTCAAAATTCTCCAAGCCAGGCTTCACCAATACGTGAACTGTGAACTCCCTGATGTTCAAGCTGGTTTTAGAAAAAGCAGAGGAACCAGAGATCCAATTGCCAACATCCACTGGATCATGGAAAAAGCAAGAGAGTTCCAGAAAAACATCTATTTCTGCTTTATTGACTATGCCAAAGCCTTTGACTGTGTGGATCACAATACACTGTGGAAAATTGTGAAAGAGATGGGAATACCAGACCACCTGACCTGCCTCTTGAGAAATCTGTATGCAGGTCAGGAAGCAACAGTTAGAACTGGACATGGAACCACAGACTGGTTCCAAATGGGAAAAGGAGTACATCAAGGCTGTATATTGTCACCCTGCTTATTTAACTTCTATGCAGAGTACATCATGGGAAACGCTGGGCTGGAAGAAACACAAGCTGGAATCAAGATTGCTGGGAGAAATATCAATAACCTCAGATATGCAGATGACACCACCCTTATGGCAGAAAGTAAAGAGGAGCTAAAAAGCCTCTTGATGAAAGTGAAAGAGGAGAGTGAAAAAGTTGGCTTAAAGCTCAACATTCAGAAAACGAAGATCATGGCATCTGGTCCCATCACTTCATTGGAAATAGATGGGGAAACAGTGGAATCAGTATCAGACTTTATTTTTTGGGGCTCCAAAATCACTGCAGATGGTGAAAAGACGCTTACTCCTTGGAAGAAAAGTTATGACCAACCTAGACAGTATATTCAAAAGCAGAGACATCACTTTGCCGACTAAGGTCCGTCTAGTCAAGGCTATGGTTTTTCCAGTGGTCATGTATGGATGTGAGAGTTGGACTGTGAAGAAGGCTGAGCACCGAAGAATTGATGCGTTTGAACTGTGGTGTTGGAGAAGACTCTTGAGAGTCCCTTGGACTGCAACGAGATCCAACCAGTCCATTCTGAAGGAGATCAACCCTGAGATTTCTTTGGAAGGAATGATGCTAAAGCTGAAGCTCCAGTACTTTGGCCACCTCATGCGAAGAGTTGACTCATTGGCAAAGACTCTGGTGCTGGGAGGGATTGGGGGCAGGAGGAGAAGGGAACGACAGAGGATGAGATGGCTGGATGGCATCACTGACTCGATGGATGTGAGTCTGAGTGAACTCCGGGAGGTGGTGATGAACAGGGAGGCCTGGCGTGCTGCGATTCATGGGGTCGCAAAGAGTCGGACACGACTGAGTGACTGAACTGAACTGAACTGAATAAGGGCCTATTGGAGGAGGAAATGGCAATCCACTCCAGTATTCTTTCCTGGGAAATCCCATGTACAGAGGAGCCTGGTGGACTACAGTTCATGGGGTCGCAAAGAGTTGGACATGACTTAGCAACCAAATGATGACGACAAGGACCTATGCCTGCTGTTAGCATGTCACACAGAGAAGTTTCACTGCCCCCAAGATCCCCTGCTTGTCTTTCCAAGTCTAGAAGTTCCTCACTCCGCAAAGCCCTCTTAACCCTTTGTCTCGGTCCTGGCTTCATGAAGACACTGAGGGCAGCCTTGTGTGGCATCTGGTGAGGATGGGAAGGACGTGGCTGGGAGCCCTGGGTGCATCTGGGGTAAGGGTGACTGACGGCCTAATGGCATTGGTCCTGCTGGGCCTGCCCACGTGGCTGTCTCTGGGAGGCATGGGAGGGTCAAGAGGCGAGGTGCTTCCCATCCCTGTGTGATCACCTATGGCCCCTCCACTGGAGAGCAGGGCTCAGGCTCTGGCTCTTTCCTCAGCCCCCGAGGCAGCTCAGGGCCAGGTGAGCACGAGGAGCCGGGGGCTCTTCCCTGCAAAGAACAGGAAGGAATCAGCTATCTCGGATCCCCCTGGGTTTCCTAATCCAAGGTCAGTTTCCACGGTCAAGAGGAGGCCCCTCTCCTGTGGGATCCATGCTTGTCCTTTGGGGCCACCGAGACTCCTGCCAGCCTGAGCTGAACCTCCCAGCCCGCAGCTTTGAGGTCATCAGGACCCATGTCAAAATTTCACTCTTCATCACACAGGACTCAGAACCGTTATCTGTGTGAAATCCCCATGAAGTGTCCATGTGGAGGCAGGTGCTTCCAGTGGTGAGCCGCCTCCTACGTGCAGACAGACCACTTCTGGAGAAAAATCACAGTCCCCAGGCTTGTGTGCCCAATGGGCGTGGACTTTGGCCAGACCAGACTTGGACCCCTACACTGCTCCATCATCTGTGGGACCCTGTACAACTTCCATAAGCTTTCTGAGCCACAAACCTGTGAACCAAGGATAATGTTGCATCTTGCAGGGTTTTAACCAGGACCAGACAGACGAATGTAAGGCATCATCAGAGGTTGTTCACAGGTGCTCAGAACACGGCTGTGGGTACCAACCAGCTTCAGCGAGGAGAGCCGTGTCACTGCCGACAAGCATTAGTCAAAAGTCATAGAAACGTGGCCATGAAGGAAGGCCGGGAGCACGTCTATCAAGGACTGCTGCTCTGTGCCAGCCCTGAGATGATGCAGGCAGTAAAGGAGCAAGCCTCACACCCCCCGAGTCTCTTTTAATTAGGCTGTTCTCATCAAAACGCCGCTCCTTAACTCTCTTGCCACTTAATTTAGAAAATTGGTGGAGCAAGTGTGGCATGCACATTGCCTCTTCCTCTGAACATCTTTCACTACCAAAGCCGCCACGGACTGGAAGCATTTGAAGTGGAAATGAGTGGAGTCAGGGCACAGAGTTGTTGATTCCTGATTATCTGCTTGTAGTATTTTAAAAATTAGATTGTGCTTTGTTTCCATTTAACAAAGGAAGGAAAGTGTGTCAGTAGCGTTTTTATTAAAATAGAAATTTGACAAACACTCTTCAGTGGCTTGATGGATTACAAGAGATGAGACACACCCACAGAGGATGAAATTTTGCCAGATTAGGAGTCCTGTCTGAATACAGCTGTCTTGTGGTTGCAGCGACCTGGTAAACATGAGTGAACAACAGCAGTGTCAGGTTGGTCCCTGCGGGCAGCTTTAGGAAAGGCAGATTTCCGGAGCAGAGGGGATGAGGGTCTCCCTCTAACTGCCAGGATGAACACGGGAGATGTGAAAGGAAGGGCTTGTCTACATCTGACGTCAGAGGCTGGCCATGAGAAAACCAAAATCCTGCCCAGATTCCAGTGAGCACCCACCACTTCCACAGCCCAACGTAGCTGGGACTTGAGGCCACTATGGAGTGGAAGCTGGGGTCACTTCCTCCAAGTCTGAGCTCAGAAAGTCATCATTCAAAGCCAAGGCAAAAACCGCGTTTCAAGGAGTGGATGGCTCTTAAAAAGGGACCTTGACAACTGGAAGGCACAGCAAGGCAAGAGGATGGGCGGGAAAGAAGGAAGGGACTGAATAGGGTGAGGGGCAGACAGACAGGATACCTGGCACGGCTTCTAACAGCCTGGAACCCCCAAGCAAGTAAAGCCACTGTGCATGAGGGCAGCCAGGCCAAGAGGAGGCCGAGCCATGCCTGAGAACTGCCTCCCAGGACAGCCTGGCAGGAAGGCTGGCAGGAGCCCAGGGCACGGAGCGAAGAGTTGAGTTGAAGTCAGCCAGGAACACCGTGAGTCTTGAGGAAGCTTGCTCAAGACTGTGAATAAGGCTGTGAATAATTTCATGGTGGGGCCTGCAGAGCAATGTGTGTGCTGGCTCTTGAGAGCTACAGCACGGCTGGATCTGCCGAATGAGTGAATCTGCAGTGGCCTCCGGTCAGATGTGAAAGGACAGTCCAGTACAGAAATCACACTTAAAAGGTGCAGCAACCGAGCACAAAGAGTGCCCAGGGACGTGATCGCCAGTTCATTAAGCGATGGACTGTCAGCTCAATCCTTGGTTTTCAGCAGAGAAGAATGCAAATGAGGACCCTCTCCACCTGGGCAGTCAATCTTGCGAGGTCTATGTGCTCACCACATTGAGATCTGGGTTGACAGCTTTATTGCCATCAGTTGAAAGTTCCACGCTCAGGCCTTGTAATGTTCAGATGAGGCCAAGAGGTGGCGCTTCCCCGGCTCAATGAGGATTTAATGAGTAGACAGACTCATAGGAAAGCCCAGTGTGGGCTGTGCTGCCTGGCTGTCAGGGCTGCACAGGGGGCTCTTCTACTGTCTGTGTCTGTCTGACCCCAGGCAGTCTCAGCGAAACGTCAGCAGAGATGGGGGCTCCCAGTCGCTCTGCTGCTTCTATTCTGCCCACGTACTGGGCTCCCAGCTGAGCACCCCAGAGGGGGCTTGGCCTCTGTGGACGAGGCATGGGATGAAGGGGGCCTGTACTTCTGAGTGGCATCCGGACTCTCTGGTTCATCAGGTCCTGGTCTGGAGGTCGTCAGGTGTTCAGTCCAGGCTAACACAGGGGCAGGTCCCCTTCAGGCCAGTCATACCAGAGAGAATGCCCTGAAGAAGAGGCTGGGAGACTCCACCTCCAGGCTCTGTGCATGCTCCATGAATGGGGATACATGGGTACACACCCACGTGGGCTCACGGAGCACACACCATCCCAAGGAGTGTTCCGTGAGGTTTAAAGGAACAACCACTGTGGTTATCTGCTAGTCGTCTACGGCGCCCCCACCCGCAGGAGGAATATAAGTGGAACTGGGAGGGGCATGAAATAAGCCCCCAACACAGCAGTGTCCGGCGTGACCCAACCTGGATGGCAAGGCTGCCTGCACGCGCCCTCCTGCAGTGGCGGGACTGTCCGGACGCTGTTCTAGATTGCCGGCCAGCCTGGCTTGCAGATGTCCAAGCTTGTTGTCAGTGTAGGTCCCCAAAGGGCTCAGAGGGCTCACCTTTCAGTTTCTGAGTTTCCATTTTTATCTTTTTAAGTGGTTTTCAGTATAGCCACAAAGTTGTGCGACCAGCGCACTGATCCCAGAGCGTTTTCGTGGCCCCAGAAAGGAACCCCACACCCTGTAGCAGTCCCTCCCTCTCCTCTGGTCCCTCCTGTCCCCCAGCTCTGGGGCCACTCAGCTGCCTCCCGTCTCTATGCATTAGCCTATTCTCACCACTCTATATAAATGGGATTAGTATATGGCCTTTTGTGTTTGACTTCTTTCCCTTAGCATCACATTTTCAGAGTTTTGTCATGCCTGTCACACGTGTCAGCACCCCATTCTTTGTACGCCGAGTAGTAGCATGTCACACAGAGAGGCTCACTGGTTCTCGCTGATGCCTGTAGGGCCGTGAACACTTGGGCTGCTATCACCTCGTGATAGCTGTGGTGAGTCCTGCCATGAATGCTCTTGTCCGGATTGTGTGTGGACGAGTGTCCTCGTTGATCTAGGAGCAGAATTGCTGGATAGCATGGTAACTGTTGAATCTTTTGAGGAGCTGCCTGATGGTTGCTCAGAGTTACCAAAGCATTTTTCATTCCCGCCTACAAACTACAAGTGTTCTGTTTCTCAACCTTCGTGCCAACAGCCACTGAGGTCTCTTTATGGTTATAGCCCTCCTTGTGGGTGCGAAGTGGTTTCAGTTTATCTTTTAGATTTTAAAATAATGATGAAGGTTGTGGCCACCACTTACCTTGGAAGGAAAACCATGCTGATGGTGAACTAATATTTACAAATTATGTTCTTTAACGGTCATGCTTTGAGAAGGCAAAGCTGACCTTTATTCTGAGCTCCCTGATGGAAGCTGTGGACACCTCCTGGTGGTAAAGGAGATGCTGAGGACAGGACAGATGTGCAGACACCAGAATCCGTTTCTAGTCCCATCACATCTTCTTTCCCACGGCCCAGTGAGCTTGAACTCCACACATTTTCGAGCACATGTGCTGATGTATCTTCTCCTGGAAGCAGCAGGACAGATGTCACCTCCCCAGGTCCTCTGTGTCCCCAGTTCTAAGTGACATGATGGTTCATACAGGAACATACGATACTCAACTGTGCAAGGAAAGTCCATCTTGGGACAGGCCTTGGCTTGTGTTAAGAAACTTTTTAAAACTTGTGTGTGGTTTTGTTTTTGCTGGAGGTTGACAAAGGGTTTGATGCCTTTCAGCGGGCCCTAGGGATCAGTGTGGGGGCCACCCAGCAGGCCACATGTCCTTATGTGGCCCAGAAGCAGCGCTTAGTCTGACCTTCTCTACAGAGCAGTGCTGGCACCGCCCAAGTGGGTGGGTCAGTCTCCACAGAGCAAGACAAGAAGTCATAGCATCTCTGGACTGAGGTGGACATCAGGGACCCCTGCCCTGCTTGGTTCCTTGGTACCCACCCCCCACCCCCAGTGGCTTAGCCTCTTTAACTGCAGCCCCCAGAGTGGCTGTTTCCCGTCTGCCTGCACCTCAGACAGCGAGGAGCTCACCACCTCCAAGCAGCCCGTTCTCTTCTCAGTTCTCCTTTCTTCTCAGCTGGAAGGTTCTTTATTCTGTGGCCTCCCAGTCTGCTGCCCAGGAACACCCCCTGGCAGCCTGGGCTTCAGCCTGTGGCCACTCGTGGCTCTGTCTTCCATGGCAGCACTTTAATGAAAACAGCTAACTTAAAAACAGCCATTACCGCCCCCTCCCTGACCCAGTGTCCAGGCAGCCCCCCATTCCTCCAGCGACCCCAGGCCTGCAGCCATATGTGGGGCCTGCAATTATCATGGACACCTCTCCTGATCCCAACAGGAGCGTCTTAGGTCTTCATTCCAAACCACTCCTGCTGAAAAGCTCAAAGGGTTAAAAGTGTGTGTGGTGCTTAGGTTATGATGAAAGTCTGTAAGCTTTGTTTCTAGCAGCACTTTTGTTGGGAGATGCATTGTACACAAGAGGGGGTTCATGTGTGCAGTTGACAGAGTGAGAGCGGGACAGGCGGGGATGTTTCCGCACAGCCAGACCCACGGGACCTGAGGCCCTGCCATCCCTCCTTCGTTCCCTTTGGGTGAAGCCACGCAAGGATGCGGACGTGGATGCACATGTCCACAGGGTCTGGGTGGTTGACCGGACACGTTCTGTGCTCAGAACCGCTGTAGTTTCTCCATGACCTTCTGCTCATCAAGGACTCGCCGTGTCCTCATGTGAGACATCCAGCATTCCCACTGGAGAGTGTTCATGATGGATGAGTCAGACTTTTCCCGATAGAAGCCCAGGGGCATTCCCTGCCCATGAGGAAGCGTGTCCTTGCATGTGGTCCCTGGGCTGTGCTCTTGGGCCTACACGCAGGGCTCTCACCTGCCACGCAGACACTAGTTTTTATACCCTTACACACACTTGGTATCGTCAGACTTTTCAATATTTGCCAACCTGGTGGGTTGGAATGGCATCATGTGTGCCTTAATTTTCAGGTCTCTGATGACAAGTGACCAGTGCACTCATGGACCATTCATGTCTGTCTTTTAGTCAATGCCTGTTGGAATTTCCTGCTTTTTCCTTGAAAACAAGCAGTGTTCATCTCTGGTTACTGCCACTGTTCTTAGTGGTTTGGACACTCTGACGGTTCTGATCCTTCCCAGTGAAGTAGTTGCTAATAGGGTGATGCCTGCCTCCTAGGTGAGGCAACCGAGGGCCAGGTGGAGTGTCTTGCCCAATCCCGGTGGTGAGAGCAGGTCAGGGATGGCCCCTGACACTCTAACCACTGACTCATTTATATGTTCTGGGGACTACTACTCAGTATCTTCTCCCAGCTTGTGGATTATCTTTTTCTTTTTGGTGTCCTGTGATGAAGAGACATTTCCTTAGTGTTGTTGAACTGAACACATTTTACGGTCAGTGTGTCTTGTGTCTGATCTAAAAAATCTTTTCCTACCTTAGATCCTTAGATTAGCTTCTAAAAGTTTCATAGTTTTGCTTTTCATGTTGAAGACTGTAATCTGGCTGGAAATAATTTCATATGGTATGATGCAAAGGGCTATCTTTTCCTATGTGGATGCTCCAATTTTGCCAACACCCTTTATTAGACGCCTGGCCTTCCCCTGCTATCTGAGCACCCATGCTCAGGATCATGTCTCCCTGTGGGGTGCTGTTTCTGGGCTGACTCAGTCCCCTCCGCCTGTCTATCCCTAATTCCATTATGTTTTAATAATTGCTATACCGTCTTTAAAGTCTTGATGTCTAGTAGGAAAAGGAACTTTGCTGATCCACATGAATTTTGAATCAATTTGTCAGAATCCTGCTGGGATTTCCATTGGAGATGCATTTGAACCGTGCATCAATTTAAGAGAAAATTATAGCTTTTCTAAATCCTCCTACTCAAAAACATAGTATTTCTTTCCATTAATTTCGATGATCGCTAAGGTCTTTCAATAAACTTTCATAATATTCTCCATAAAGGGAATGCATATTTTTTTGTTAAATATATTCCTAGTACCATTTATAATCCTAGAGAAGGGAATGGCAACCCACTCCACTATTCTTGCTTGGATAATCCCATGGACAGAGGAGCCTGGTGGGCTACAGGTCATGGGGTTGCAAAGAGTCAGACATAGCTGAACAACTAACACACTGTAGTAGCAAAAAAGATAGAAAGTATTTTTAAAACTTATATACTCTGCTTGTTGAGTGTGTATAGAAAAACAACTGATGGTTGTGGTTATATTGGTGGCTGGATCCCATAACCCATCTTCAGGTGCTTGTGTGGTATGTGGAGCTCAGCAAACAGAAAAAGAAAGACCTGTGAAAGCAAACAGTGTCCAGGAGTCTCTCTGGGGAACCTGCAGCTTTGGGTCTGATGGGTTCCTGGCCCACCAGTCATGGAACCAGGCACTGAGAAGGGGACGCCATAAGGCTCCTGGCCCTGAAGAAGTGTTTCTTTTCGTACAAATGAAGCAAGAGTTCAAAGGTTTTCAAGGCATGTGCGTGATGAGCTGCATGTGCCTATACCAACTGTCTGTCTCCTCTCCGGCTGCGGGAGGTTCCCTGAGGGAAAGCGCAGGAACGTGTCCTGTGCCCGGCTTCGGTCACAGTGAACGTGTATGATCGACCTGCACTGCCAGGGGCGGGAAGAACGCTGCCTTTCCTCAGTTTTGGTTTGATTTCAAATGTTATTGCAAAATTAAAGAGAAATGGCAAGCTCCTCCTTGCCCCATCTCTTGCTCCATGTTGCCCCATCCTTACTTTTTTCTTTTTCTCATCTTGGCATATCTCAGAAGCATCAAGAATTTTATACTATAGATTTTTCAAGTATGTAAGCTCCTCGTATTGTTGTATAAATGAACGCTTCATCTTCCAGGAAGCAGGTGGGTGACAGGTGGAACAAGGTAGTACTTCTCGTCTGCTCTGAGACGCAAAACAGAGGCCGCCATCGCCAGCCCCATGAGGAGGGGTGTGTGTGTGTGTGTGTGTGTGAGAGAGAGAGAGAGAGAGAGAGAGAGAGAGACTGACCCACCATGCACGGGCTCCGTGTGATGGGCTGGGAACCCTCTGGAAGGGTCCCTGAGCTGCTCACCACTGTTCACTAGCACCCTGGGCATATTTGTGATGGGAGCCCTGAAACATGTGCTGAGCACAGGGGCTGCCAAGGGTAAGCTCATGGTCCAAGCCCAGGAGAAAGGCCTGGGATTTGGAATCTTCAGTGTCTGTGGTTGACTTTGAACCAGAATCTAAAGAGGATGCCTCAGCTTTTCTCATGAGCACAGGAAGGTGAGAGAAGAAAAACTGAAAGGCCAGGCTGTGGGCCTGAAGCTCTGCTGCCCTGAGCATTGGAATCAAGACACTGAAACACCAACCACCCCCAGTTCTGCCTCCTCCTCTTTCCTCTCTGCAGCCCCCTTGCTTCATAAAGAAACCAATTTGAGTATGAAAAGAGGAATTCTCAAAGGCAGGACCTTCTCAGACCCCTGCCTGTCATCCCTGCCCGGAGCGTGTCCCCCTAAGCTGCAGGCTTCAGGTCCCCCCATGGCCTCTCCCACCAACTTGATTTAAACTGTGAAGCCTCCACCCACTGACTCTTGGACTCTCTTGCCTTGCTCTTTGTCCAGGGCTCTCTGTCTTCAGCATGCTGCGTGTATGGATGACTCATTTTGTACATCTCTCCCTACTTCTGAGATATGCCAAGATGTGTGGCCCCTCAGGGCAGGAGCATTTTCTGTCCATTTTGTTTCTGATGTATTGTTGTTGTTCAGTTGCTAAGTTGTGTGCGACTCTTTGTGACCCCGTGGACTGCAGCAAACCAGGCTTCCCTGTCCTTCAGTATCCCCTAGAGTTTGCCCAATTTCTTATCCATTGAGTTGATGATACCATCAACCATCTCATCCTCTGTCGTCCCCTTCTCCTCCTGCCTTCAACCTTTCTCAGCATCAGGGTCTTTTCAAATGACTCAGTTCGTCTCATCAGGTGGCCAAAGTATTGGAGTTTCAGCTTCAACATCAGTCCTTCCAATGAACATTCAGGATTGATTTCCTTTAGGATGGACTGGTTGGATCTCCTTGCAGTCCAAGGGACTCTCAAGAGTCTTCTCCAACACCACAGTTCAAAAGCATCAATTCTTCAGCGCTCAGCTTTCTTTATAGTCCAACTCTCACATCCATACATGACCACTGGAAAAACCATAGCTTTGACTAGTGGACCTTTGTCAGCAAAGTGATGCCTCTGCTTTTTAATATGCTGTCTAGGTTTGTCATAGCTTTTCTTCCAAGGAACAAGCATCATTTAATTTTATTACTTCAGTCACTGTCTGCAGTGATTTTGGAGCCCAAGAAAATAAAATCTGTCATAATAGCAGTTTCTAGAATGTGTCTGGCCCATGTTAGGTGGCCTGTGTACATGCAGCAGAGGACCAAATACTACTAACAGTTCTGAAGAGTCTTTTGTTAAGACTCCAAAAGGGGCTGCAGCTCCCCGGCTCTCCCTATGACCTTGTGGTGATCTGGGCCTACGCAGGACTGGGGCTGAGCCCGTCCACACTGAGCCTCGGGGGCCTGCGAGCCGGTGGTGGGTCCAAGATGGTGACCTTCCCTCCAGCCGCAGTGAGAAGACAGTGCAGTCTGCTGTCCTCCGGGCGCTTTGGTGTGGCCCTGTGGTGGCTGAGGCTGACTGTAAGGGCAGCAGCGGAGGCTCTGTACCCAGAGGCCTATGGCCTGTAGCCCCCTCAGCCTGCCCGAGTCCTGCCCACCCTGGCCTCTGTGCCTCTGTGGGCTGAGCCTGCTGTGTCCTCGGGCCCTGTCTTACAGGAGCTCACGCCCTTGGCCACCGAGGCCGGCCTTGTGGCAGATGCTGTGAAGGCCTAGCGTCTGGCCAGGGCTGCCTCCCTCTTGCCAACAGCTCAGCTCTGACCAAGGGCCGCCCCTCCAAGTTGCTTCCTGCTGCCTCTGACCCTGCCTGCTCTCAGGGCTGTGTGGGAATGAGACAGAGCCTTCCCACCCCCGCGTGCGGGGCCCCAGGCTCCCCTCTGCTCAGAAGGCTTTGTGCCGTCAGTCATGCCAGGACACCTTCTTAACTTCCCTGCTGCTCTGAGCAGGCTGGGCTGCCCATGGTGGGCAGGACTGGTGGGCAGGACCAGCTTTATCTGTTGGGCAGGAGGTGGGGGCATCAGCATCTCTGCTGGGCAGGTCTCACAGACTGGGGTCCACAGGCAGCCGCTCGTTGCCTGTGTGGGTGGAAAGGCATACCACGCTCTTAAATTCACACAGTATGTTAATCATGTTCTCACAAATGCATTGAGACATTTCTTGCCGTGAGTGATAAATGATCTGCAACCACTGGGTTCCTCTGAGCTGTTCTGATGAGGGAATGAACAGTCAAGCCAGGCCTCGGTGTGGCCTCTGACAGAAGGCAAGGGCGGCCTTTGCGCACCCGCCTCTGCTATCGGCGTGGGGCTGGGCTGTGTGGCGGCCTGTGCCGTGGGAGGGGAGTGCGGCCGAGCCTGGCTGGGTGGAGCAGCCACCCCTCCACCCCCCCCCCCCCCCACCGCCAGGTATGGCCCTGGCCCTGGGCAGACACCTTAGGGTCTGCCTACGTCCACTCTGAAATCACATGAGAGCATGAAGGCGAGAAGGGACTTCCCGTGGGCACAACGGCACACAGCCGGCTGGTTCTCCAGCACGTGGAGCACGTTTGGAGCAAAGCCAAGTCCCCCCGGAAGCCCCCCATTTCCATCTTGTAGTGATGGTGCCAAATAACATCAAAAGATGAAATGTCTTGATCAGATTACCGTCTAAGGTCTTTGTGTCCACAGAGCTCACCATTGTGTATGTCGCCTGTTGTGTGATGTGGACAAGCTGCGAGGACACATCATGTCCTGCACAGCCAGGCTCTTAAACGTGCTGATGCCTCGTCACTCCTGACCCCTCCAGGGCCTGGGACCTGCTCTAACAGTGGTCTCCCTTCTGGTCTTCGGAGCTGGATTCCTAAGGCAACTGATTATTTTTTAACCTGGATATTTATAAATACCTTATTTTTCCCTTGCTGTTGTTGTTTAGTCACTAAGTTGTGTTCAACTGTTTGCAACCTCATGGACTGCAGCACATTAGGCCTCCCTGTCCCTCACCATCTCCTGGAGTTTGCTCAAACTCATGTCCATTGAGTCGGTGATGCCATCCAACCATCTCATCCTCTGTTGTCCCCTTCTCCTCCTGCCTTCAATCTTTCCCAGCATTAGGGTCTTTTCTAATGAGTCAGTTCTTCCCATCAGGTGGCCAAAGTATTGGAGTTTCAGCTTCAACATCAGTCCTTCTAAAGAATATTCAGGACTGATCTCCTTTAGGATTGACTTGTTTGATCTTGCAGTCCAAGGAACTCTTGGGAGTCTTCTCCAGCACCATCAATTCTTTGGCGTTCAGCCTTGTTTATGATCCAGCTCTTTTTTGGTAGCATTGAAACAATGATGTTTTCTAAAGTATTTAAAATAAGGTGGTGTTAGTGAAGGCTAAAATAAGGGCCTGAAAGAAGCCATCTGCCTCTCATTCCTGAGAAGGGACAGAGCCAATGAAAGCCTCTGCTTTCCTTCCTGTTGCCCAGATACCCAGACACCCTTTCATACGAGGCTGGAGATTTCATATGTGGCTGGAGATCCCAGCACAAAGCCCCTCCCTCTAAAGCAGGCTCTGGTGAGTCACCTTCCCGCAGGATCCTGGGTGGAACGTGGGGACATATGACTGGCTGAGCATCCCTGGATTGAGGCCACAACAGACCTGGGGTTGTTGGGGAGTTTCAGGCAGCTAGCCCCTCATCTCCTAGGGGAGCACTGGGGCACACACCACCAAACAGACCCTCTAGGGGCTTGGTCATATGCTTACGTGGTAACCACTGTCCAGAATATGACTAGGAGCTTCTCAGAATCAGTCTGCTGTTTGCTTGTTTTCCCCGAGAGTGGACAAATGAACAATTCTCCAAACTGGATAAATGCAACACAAGTCTGGACCCTCCCAGCCTAATGGTCAACAATCCACCTTCCCTTTTCCTTCTGCACTAAACAGAGAATTGTCAGGGCCCCTCACCTCTCCAGTTTGGGTGGTGGTTAAGAGAAGAGGGTCGGCCCCCTCTTACCAGCCTCACGACATCTAGGAGCTGATTTGCCTCTTAGTTTTTCTCACTTGTCAAGTGGCAGTAATGACTGTTTCCTACTTCTCACGGTTCCTGTGAGCAGTAATCAAGTTGCCTGGCAGGCATGGCTCTGGGTCTACAGCTAGATAAGTGGTCATGTTATCAGGAGCAGCGTGAGTGGCGGGTATATGCTGGGCTCCAGAGGACAGTCTACCCCTCTGCCACCTCTGGGACCCAGACGCGTTACTGAACTTCACTGGGCTTTAGCTCCCTGTCTGCAAAGTGGCAATGACATAAGGCCAGCCTCATAGGGTTGATGTGAGTGTCTGGTGGGTGGAAAGGGGTGCAGCCCGGTGCTCAGGAGGAAGGAGCTGGTCCTCACTGTGAAGGGGTGGCAGTGACTGTGAGTCAGGATAGAGTGTCCCCTAGAATCAAAGGGGCCCTGAGCCAGTGCCCACAGAGATGCAGGAGGGAGAGGGGGTGTTGCACAGGGTTCTACTTCTCTGGTATCACTTCTGTCGGATGCAATTTAGAGCCAATGTGTGCAAGTGTCAGGCCGGCCGGTGTCCTCACTGTACTCTCTGACCTGTGTTCCTGCTGGAGAGCTGGGCTCCTTATTGGCCGTTTCCTGTGCTTAAAAGCATTTGCCTTTTCTAGGACAGCATCCAGGCTCCTGAAACACTTGTTCGCCTCAGTCAGCGGTCCGTGAGAATTTTTTCATAGAGGGTTCTCCATTAAGAGATAAGAAGCTCCTTATGTACCACCAGTTCTATCCTCTTCAGGTTCCTGGGGAATGTGGGAGGGTGGATTTGATGACCCGGTGTGTGAGCCAGGCCTGAGTGCGGAGCCTGCTCCCCACGTGCCTGGTGGGGCTGCTCCCCAGTGTAACAGGTGCCCTGCTCCCCCAGGGTGAGTAGAGTCTCATCTCTGACCTTGGCCGCACTCACCCTGACCTTCTACCTCACCTTTTCATACTTGTCAGAAGAGCTTGGGCTTTCCTTGGGAACTGCACATTACAGAGCACCCCTGCCCCGACAGAGGTGCGCGGGGAAGAAAAGTCCATGCCTGGAGCCCAGTGTTTGCGCTGCAAACCTGGGGTTGTCCTCACTCCACCTGCCTGGGGACATGTTGTGCACTTGTCTTTAGTTGCAAGCTTTCATGACCTTCAGGATAAGGGATGTTTCACTCCCCAGAGGCACAGAGCCTGCTTCAGGACCTGGTGTATCATGGTATCCCGTAAGTTCTTGGAGAAACAAGTGTCCAAACATGAAGAAGGAAACAACCATCAAAATAAAAGAGAGAAAGAAACAGCCAGGATCCAAAGGAAGCTTTTAATAAGAAAAAGAGAAGAAGGAGCTTAAATTTTAACCTACAATAAAAGTGAAACCCTAGAACCTCCCAGCTCTAGTGTGATATAGTGACAACTTTGTTACAGACGAAATTTGTAGACTAGGAGACAGGGATTTTCTGGTTAAATACATTAGTAACATGTGCCTTTTCAGGTAATTCTAAATCTGAGTGTCCATGTTGAAAGGAAAGTGTGTGTGTGATGACCTCCATGGCGATGTTAAGCGCTTTGACTTAAAACTGCTTATGAGCAAAGAAATTGTAAGTCCCACCTCAGACCCAGGCAGGATACAGGCTAACCTGCTGCCGAGAAGATCTCAAAACACGGCAGCTCAATCAGGATACAGTTTCCTTTTTTTCACGTGACATCTGGGCCCTACTCCCCAACGTGAGGAACTGGTCCTTTCCTCCTTTGCTTGGAGTATCATCTTTGTGGAAAACGCTGCAACCCCCCCCCCTACGCCCCCAGGGAGGGAGGTGCTGGGTAAGTGTTGGGAGGCGAGGGACTAGAAATGGAATTTCCTCCTAAATGTCATTGCAAAACACAGCTCAGCCCAGAACTGGCTCAAGTCCCTCTCACTTGCCTTCATTGACTGGAATCTTGGCGTGTGGCCAGGGCTCCCCTCAAGCAGGGCTGGGAGGTGAAGTTCTTAAGTGGTGAGCTTGGCGCCAGTTGAAACTTGAAATATTCTTCCTGACAGGAGGAGCAGGTAGACTTGGGGGACAATTGGCCATCACTGCTGCCTTCTGAGACCTTGAGACACTTGACTGGTTTGAGGCTGGGTGCTCTCCCCCTGGGGCCCACCCGCTGTCCAGGGAACTCACCAGGGTGTGTCTCTCCCAGAAGGCAGGCCCTGTGACTCCAGCTCCTAGCCCTTGCTTGGCCTGACTCCTCTTTGAGTGACCAAGGGGATTTTCAGTCATCTGGGCCCGGCCAGTGGTAACAAGGTTTAGAGCTGTGTCAACTCTTGACCTCCCATCCTGGGAGAAGTCCTTCCAGCCCAAGGCCCTTAAGCCAACTGTAGTCAGAAGATTGTCTTGGTGGCCCACAGGGTCAGCCATTTGGAGGTGTTTTGAGCATATGATCTGAACCAGGCCAGGGTCGGGGATGTAGCCTCGAATGTAGAAGCAGGTGGTGCCTGTCCTGGGGGCCCCCACACTGGTAACACGTGCCCCCTGGGGAGCAGCATGGAGGGAGAACCTGCGAGTCCTTGGAGTCTGAAGACTGAATGAGTTCTTTGTCCACACTCTTCACTCTGTCTTTCCAGGGGTTAGACAGTGAGACCTGGGTGTGGGAAGGTCTCTCGGGGGCCTTGTGGGCAGCCGAGTGCAAGCAGTGCGTCTGCAAAGCTCACCTATATGTGGATCCCAGTGAAGACAGAGCTGGGGCTGCCGTGCCTGGGTGACATCCCGCAGCTCCTCCACGTCCGAGTCCTGAGCCGTGAGCCCGACGTCATCTGTCTTCATTATCACGGATGCCCCACAGGGTGGCTGTGTTAATCGGTGTAGGCACCCCAGTTGTGTGTCCCTCTCACTCCCCTTTCATCTTGTTTCCCGGGTGTCTTGAGCCTGTGGAGTGGAACTTGGCAGCAGTGTTCAACTCAGCCGTTCCTCCGAGGGGTGCTTAGAGGGCCAGGCCACGGAGACCACGCGGGCTTCCTCAGGTTGGGCCCGGGGCTGGTCTCTGGGGTCCTCTGGCTCCGCTGTGACATCTGCAGAGTCTTTTCCTGGCCCTGCGTCCACCTGCCAGGACCTCATTATGGACTCATTCGTTCATCTCATCAAGCATGAGAGGGTGAGAGGCTGGAGGTGCGAGACCCACCAGCTCCAAGCATTGCCGGGGGGAGAGGCTCAGGTTCCCACAGCAGCTGCCCCCTAGCACCATCTGACTTCTTTTCTTCACCCCCAGGAGTGCACCTCCCCCTCCCCACCACAAAGCTCAAGGTGGCCCCTCCTCTCAGTTCTCCAGGAGATGCCGGTCTTGGCAGTCTGAGGGGTGGGAGGGGATTAGTGAGGTGGGTGTCTCCCTGTCTCCCAATCCTGCTCCCCTCGTCTGCCTCCTCTTGCCACCTCCCAGTTCACTGACAGGACCAAACAGCAGAGTGGCCACCTCAGCAGGTGTAGCTGGAGCTGGTAAGGTTGTGTGCTTGCTCCCGGCCCAGCACTCGGACCTCCAGATGGGCGTGACTGCCTGAGGCTGTGGCAGGAGCCTGAGCCATCTGGTAGGCCTGCTCCTGCCTCTGCTCCAGAGGCATCTGGCCTCTGTCTTTCCCTCGCTCAGAGGCTGGGACGCATGGGAACTGGCCACTGCAGAGAAGCAGGAGAGAAATTCAGGTGCCCTGGCCTTCACAAACCAGACCGGGAGTTAGTTGGCAGTTGCCCCAGGGGTGAGGTGTGGGGCTCAGTGGACCCATGTTACCCAAGAGCAGGGGGCCCGAGAGTGGCTCAAGGCCAGATGGCAGATCAGAAGGGCAGTGGGCTGGATGACCGTTGACAGGAGGACAGGGGCATCCCATGACCTAAAAAGGACCTGCCTCAGGCTCTTTTGGATGAGGCCACCATGACCTCCAGAAGCCAGGGGCCATGGCAGGCAAGATGGAGAGTGGCGGGGCGGCCAGGACCCCTCATTAGCACTCTCAGCCCTAGGGGTGCCTTTCCCCCCGGTTGGCCTGGAGCCCGTGCCCCCAGGCCCTGCAGTGGTGATGTAGGAGGGTGTGAAACAGTCCAGCAAGTCTATCCTTTCAGCTTGAAACCCCCCAGACACACGTTCTGAGTCACCGTCCTGTGGAATGGTGGTGGCCGGGAATGCAGTGGGGGGGTGGCACCCAGGGGATGATCAGTCAGCCACACGGTAGCAGGCAAAGCATTCTGGAGCCAGAGCTCGGGTAGGGGCCCTATCCCTCTCAGAGTCTGCATGAAGGTCTCCCAGCTCCTCCTCAGCATCCTTCCAGCTCAGTGCATGGCAGCCCTCAGGGAGGCCCGGGGCATATCTGGGGACCCTCTGCAGACCCCGTCCAGCAGGGCGTGGCCCATATTTCTTGGATGAGTCTAGTTAGGCTGTTGTGCGAAGTGCTGTGCGTACCTGGTGGGCTGTGAGTACCCTGTATTCCTCAGAGGTATCCCCGCTCCTGGGCTCTGAGACTTGGGGGCCCTGCAGGTCAGGCATTGGCCAGGCAGCCGCTGAGTAACGCATGTTCTGTTTCCAGGGCCCTCCCCCACCACCTGCCGGCAAAGCCCTGCTCAACCTCGAGGGGACAGAGCCTGGGGAACTCAGGTGTGGTGAAGGGGATGCTATCGTCCTGCAGCGCCGGAGTGACGAGCTCTGGTACCATGGCCTCCTGCCTGCCGGCTTCGTCCAGAGCGTGCGGCCGCTGCCCCCGGCCCCGCCCCAGGGCAAAGCGCTCTATGATTTCGAGATGAAGGACAGAGACCAGGACAAAGACTGTCTGAGCTTCAGCAAGGTAAGGTGGGTTCGAATGCAGCCATCCCCCCCACAGCCCCAGCCGGGAGCCTGGGTGGGCATGTGAATCCTGGCCCTGCCACGATGGAGACAGCAGTGGTTTCTTCTTACTGAGGGTCTGCCAGGTGGAAGAGGGGGCACCCAGCCCAACTGATAGGTGCTCTCTGGTAGTGGGGGCAGGACCCTTGTTACCCAGGTCATGAGTGTGCAGGGCTCATGGGCCCTTGGAGGGAGCTTGCTGGGGAGACCTTGGCAGAGACCCCTATCAGATCCTGGAGTGGGAGCTGGGCCCAGAAATCAGCACGGCCCAGCCCTTCTTGGAGGGTCTGGGGGTGGATGCATGTGTTTGGGCCATATGAGGCTCCACTGAGACCTCGGGACCCAGTCAGTGGCAAACCAGCCATATTTCCTGCGTGCTTGTCCTGGGGCAACCTGGAATGTGAAGTCAAGTGGGCCTTAGGAAGCATCACTACGAACAAAGTTAGTGGAGGTGATGGAATTCCAGTTGAGCTATTTCAAATCCTAAAAGATAATGCTGTGAAAGTGCTGTACTCAACATGCCAGCAAATTTGGAAAACTCAGCAGTGGCCATAGGACTGGAAAAGGTCAGTTTTCATTCCAATCCCAAAGAAAGGCAATGCCAAAGAATGCTCAAACTACTGCACAGTTGTACTCATCTCACATGCTATTAAAGTAATGCTCAAAATTCTCCAAGCCAAGCTTCAACAGTACATGAACCATGAACTTCCAGATGTTCAAGCTGGATTTAGAAAAGGCAGAGAAACCAGAGATCAAATTGCCAACATCTGTTGGATCATCAAAAAACAAGAGTTCCAGAAAAACATTTATTTCTGCTTTATTGACTATGCCAAAGCCTTTGACTGTGGGGATCACCACAAACTGTGGAAAATCCTGAAAGAGAGGGGAATACCAGACCACCTGACCTGCCTCCTGAGAAATCCGTATGCAGGTCAAGAAGCAACAATTAGAAGCGGACATGGAACAACAGACTGGTTCCAAATTGGGAAAGGAGTATGTCAAGGCTGTATATTGTCACCCTGCTTATTTAACTTCTATGCCGAGTACATCATGTGAAATGGCCAGCTGGATGAAGCACAAGCTGGAATCAAGATTGCCAGGAGAAATATCAATAACCTCAGATATGCAGATGACACCACCCTTATGGCAGAAAGCAAAGAGGAACTGAAGAGCCTCTTGATGAAAGTGAAAGAGGAGAGTGGAAAAGTTGGCTTAAAACTCAACACTCAGAAATCTAAGATCATGGCATCTGGTCCCATCACTTCATGGCAAATAGATGTGGAGACAATGGAAACAGTGAGAGACTTTATTTTGAGGGGTCCAAAATCACTGCAGATGGTGACTGCAGCCGTGATATTAAAAGACACTCCTTGGAAGGAAAGTTATGACCATCCTAGACAGCGAAGTAAAAAGCAGAGACATTAATTTGTCAACAAACGTAATCTAGTCAAAGCTATGGTGGTTCCAGTAGTCATGTGTGGATGTGAGAGCCAGACTATAAAGAAAGCTGAGCACCAAAGAATTGATGCTTTTGAACTGTGGTGTTGGAGAAGATTCTTGAGAGTCCCTTGGACTGCAAGGAGATCCAACCACTCCATCCTAAAGGAGATCAGTTCTGGGTATTCTTTGGAAGGACTGATGATGAAGCTGAAGCTCCAATACTTTGGCCACCTGATGGGAAGAACTGACTCATTAGAAAAGACCCTAATGCTGGGAAAGATTGAAGGCAGGAGGAGAAGGGGACAACAGAGGATGAGATGGTTGGATGGCATCACTGACTCAGTGGACATGAGCTTGAGCAAGCTTTGGGAGTTAGTGATGGACAGGGAAGCCTGGTGTGCTGCAGTCCATAGGGTCGCAAAGAGTCGGACATGACTGAGTGACTGAACTGAACTGAACTGTCTTGGGGACCAAGTGAGACACGGAGGGGCCTGGCTTCCAGCCTCCCAGCCTTGAGGGTGCAGTGTCAATGTGCAGAGGTAGGAGGGTCAGGGCTTGTGAACATCCCTGCTTCCTGGCTTCTTCACTTCATCCCAGTCCAGGGCTGGGAGGGCCAGAGCACCTGGACCTTGGAAACATCATCAATTTGTTGTTGATCTTCACAACTGCCTGCCAGGGTCCCTGGAAGCCTGTCTTCCTGATGTTGAAGCTGTTGCAGGAAGGAGGCCTCTTCCAGGGCCTGAGAGTGGGCTCTTGTCTAACGCTCAGAAATGAATTGTCCAAGGTGATACATGTGCTGAAAAAGCACAAGACTTAACTGGGAAGGGCACTCAGGCAGAGAACAGCAGGACCCCAGGAGAGCCACTCTCCATGTGGCTCGCAGTCTCTGGTTTTAAGGTAATGGGGTTAGTTACCGGCTTGTTTCTGGCCGGTCATCTTGCTTGGCCTATGTTTGGTCTGACTCAGGGTCCTTGCTGGTGGCGTGTGCCTGTCTCAGCCAAGGTGGATTCCAGCACCAGGGTTCCTGGGAGGTTGCAGAGCTTATTATGGGCTGGTATGTTCTCCCAAATTCTTCCAGCTGGTGGTAACTTCTTGGTTCCAAGCTCCCTGTTGGTATCACCTATTGTAAGGTAACTAATGCAAGTGGTTACTATCATGCCCGGCCAGAGTGGACAGGTTCCGCCTGTGGAGGGGGTTTCCAGTCAGTGGGTGTCTAGCAAAGCCACAGCTCTAAGAGGATGCACAGACCTGCCCCTCTCCTGTGTCCTGTCCTGTGTCTCCTCTCCCAGTCTCTCCCTGCATGCAGTTGTAAACACAGAGCTAGGTTCCAGCTCACTGTGAGCCTCTGCTCTGCTCAGACCTGAGCTTAGCTGTGGTGCTGAGCACTATGCAAGGATATGAGTACCCTGTGCTCCACTTTGAGCAAAATTGGCCTGTTCTGTGCAGGTCATTCCATTGTTCAGCCCAAAGGTGAATGATCTCTTTTCATTCACGTTTAACTCTCTCCACTTCCCTTCCATCAGTGTTCATTGTGATTGTCACCCGGCCCTGCAGCTTCCCTGAACACAGCATTAGGCATCCCCCTCTGAGGTTGGAGCATGGGCTGCCAAGTGAGGTCAGGCAGCAGACCCCCTGGTGCCCACTCCCCTCATGCCCAGCTCCCCTGTCCAGCCTGCCCTGAGACCCCTGGGCCCTGGTGCTCTGTGCTGTAAGGATCAAGAGAGCTGCCCCTCGGGGGTTGGATTGAGCCCTTGTTAGGACATAGACCCATCACGGCTGACAGGGTCGGGGTGGGCCCTCCTTACAACCTTCGTGGAGGAGGCTCCCTGAGTGGACAGCTGCAGTGTGGGAGCCGCCAGCGTCTCCTCCCCTTGAGAGAAGGGAGAGGCCTCCCTGTCCTCCTCCTCCATCACACGCTCCGTGTGCCAGCCTCTGCCTGGTACCCTCACCTCTGGGGGGAAGTCCAGAGCCTACTGGACAAAGGACAGAGGGGCACCTGGCTGCTAACCAACAAAACGTGCCGAGCCAAGCCCCGCTGGGAGCTGGGCTGTACCAACAAGCCTGACGTCGGCTGGGGAGACAGGGCAGGAATCCAGGGGACAGTTCCTGAGAGTGATGGGCAGTGTGGGTCACCCAGGAGGTGTGCGGAGTATCTGGTAGAGGCAGTGGGTAATGTGTGTGGTATTTCAAAAGAGGCATTAAAGTGTCTCGTGGAGAAGGTGCAAACTCAGGTCCCTGAGCCTCACCTTGTGGTGTTGCTGCTGCCACTTTGCATCACGAGGGCCCTGGCACCTGGACTGTGCCATTGAGACAGGTGGTCCCCGGTCTTCCCGGGACTTTGAGCCCGATTAGGGAGCAGAGGTGTGGGAGCTGGTGGGCCATGCATCCCTCGGGCTGCTCTTCTAGGACTTTCTTTCTCTTCAGTCTATGGACTGACATGGAGACTTAGAGATGGCAGGGCATGCTTCCTGGTGAAGACCTTACTGTGGCCCCGCTGTGTCCCCCACCGTGTTCACATAGGCGTGTCACTAGCACCCACTCCACACCCCTTAAGTTAGGGCACAGCCTTCTTGCCTGAGCACCTGCCCGTTCTCCTGTCTCCCCTCCAGCTGCCACTCTCTCTGCCCCCATCCCTGCCACCCTGCATGACAGCCTGAGCTTCCCTCCACTGGCCTGGAATACTGGTTCTAACAGCCTCCCTCTCACCACCTTGAGTGACCACGTGGCTCTGACCAGCTTGGTTTTGCCTCCAGGGAGTATTTTGCTGTTTGGATATGTTCCTTTCTGGACTCAGCAAGGAAAGAAGGAGTGTGTAAAATCCACAGATGGTGCTAACTTCCCTCTAAAAAACATCACTGCGGTGGGATGGATGAGGTTTTAAAAGGCATGA
Organism: Ovis canadensis; assembly: GCF_042477335.2. Lineage (NCBI taxonomy): Eukaryota > Metazoa > Chordata > Mammalia > Artiodactyla > Bovidae > Ovis > Ovis canadensis. The sequence goes on from NC_091247.1 coordinate 62,465,696, forward strand.
GGCATGTGCATCAAAGCAAGATTCTTACCTTCGATGTCAGCTCTTAAACAGTCTTTTTAAAATTGCATTAATTAAAGTCATTCTAAAGCCAAAGTCTTTGTTTCATTGAAGAAGAGAATGCATAATTACTTCTTATAGGTAGAGCAGCTATAAAAAGCACAATTACTCCAACGAGCTGGGCATGTGTGGATAAGACTCAAGGTGACAGCAGAGCATCATCCCGCTCTGCCAGCCCATTCCTCCGGACTGGCATCCGTGTGACAGTGCCCTCCATGTGACAGGGTGGGGCTGGGCTGGTTTCTCTGAGCCGGCCAAGCCCATTTAAAGCCCCACTGTTGTCCTGACTCCGGCAGATGCCCCTCCTGCTGGCAGCTCCGCCAAACCTTCCCTACGGTCTTCCTTCCTTCCTGTTTACTGGTCCTTCCTCAATGAGGGGATTTTCTGCTTTGTGAATTGGCCCAGCATTAATCCCAAAGCAAGTTCTGATTGGGGATAGAAATCAAATGTATTCAGAGTTTCAGCTCCTGAGTGAGATGGGATTCAAATTGTGACACCTTCACTTTTATCTCTTACTTTGGGTCATTTAGGGCTTCCCTGGTAGCCTAGATGGGCTTGCAGTGCAGGATACCCAGGTTCAATCCCTGGGTCCAGAAGATCCCCTCAAGGAGGGAATGGCAATCCACTCCAGTATTCTTGCCTGGAGAATTTCAGGGACAGACCATGCAGTCACAAAGAGTTGGACACGACTGAGCAACTAACACTTTTACTTTCGCTTGAATCATTTACTTCACCTCTGACTATAAAATGGAGTTAATAGGATTCAATGAACAAAAGCATTGTGGGAGCCAGCCTCAAAACAGGCACCAATCAGGGGCTTACCTCCACGCCCACGGCTTTCTGTCCTTTCTGCCTTTGCCCAGGACACTCCATGAGGCTGGGCCTCCTCCACAGACACACGCACTGGAGCTGAGTCCCCAGATGGGTCCCATGTGCCCATCTCGTCCTGGTGACTGCATCTGGGCGGGGTTGCGGGGATGTGGAAGCCCTCAGCCCCCAGGTCAAGGCCACTGTGTCCATTGTGAGCAGCCTGGGCCCCCGTGTATCCTCTATCCTGAGGGCAGTCATGACGCTCTCAAGATGTTTCTGAAGGGCCTTCCCTGGTCTCTGCCTCTCGTTGCCTCTTGGAGACCACGTGGCTGCAGGGAAGGTGGGCCGAGGAGCTGGGAGGCCCCTGGAAGGGCAGGTTCCCCATGTATGATCCACCCCACAACACATTTAGGAAATGGTCCAACCCCCAGGGCTGGTCTTCTTGGAGCTGCTGTGGGAACTCTCTGAGTGTGGGCCAGGCCCTCAGTGTGTGAGATGTCCCTTTGACAGGGTGTTAGGGACAGTGTACTCAGCCAGCCACCCTGTGGTGTCCAGGACTTCAGTGCAGGCAGAGACTTCAGTGCAGGTAGAGACTCCAGTCTCCTGGCAGGTCGAGGGGAAAAGCCTCAGGCCTGGGCTTCGTAACAGATTCATCTATCTGCATCTTGGCTTTTCCCTGGCAGGAGTCATGTACAGACAGGAGTGTGTGCATACATGCTTCATTGCTCAGTCGTATCCGACTCTTTGCCACCGTATGGACTGTAGCCCGCCAGGCTCCTCTGTCCATTGGATTCTCCAGGCAAGAATGCTGGAGTGGATTGCCATTTCCTCCTCTAGAGGATCTTCCAGACCCAGGAATTGAACCTGTGTCTCCTGCATTGCAGGAGGATTCTTTACCACTGAGCCACAGGGAAGCCCTACAAACACGGGAGAATTGGATGAATTAATTAGAAATGCAGTTAAAGCCCCTTGAGGTGGGGCCTGACTCCTTTGCCAGTGTGCTGCCCGCTGAGCCTGAGCAGGAAGGAGGGCCACTCGTCATATGACCAGTGTGCGTTCAAGGCCGCTCAGGACCACCCTGAGCTCTGCCTCTAGGCCCTGGCCCTCGATGTTGGTTGAGCTTGGAACAGGGAGGTAGCCTAGGGGATCCACTGACCCACGAGAGGAGTCCTTGCCGAGGAGCCTGGAAGGGAAGCAGAGTTGTGTGTCTGAAGGTGGAAAGATGTCACAGAGCAACTTTTGTCCAGAAAATCCTTGACGCGGCCAGATTGGCCCAGATCTTGTCCTACTCTCCAGCCCTTCACTGGTGTCCTGGCATCAGGAAGAAGATGCTTGTTGCCCCACCCTGGGCAGCACTGGGGAACCAGGCTCCGGCCAACCTGCCCACTGGCAGCAGTTTCCATCTAGTCTTGCTGGCCCTCACCCAGACCCCTTCACCCACTCTCCTCCTGCGTCTCTGGCAGCTCCCATCCTAAAAGAGCGGAGTTGAGCATGAGACAGAATAGGTACGGCCAGCAGATCCTGAGATGCCAACTCCTTGGCCCAGGCTGGAGAGTCTGCAGCTTCAGTGGTGCTGCCCAGAGGTCCCTGCGTAGCTGCTCAGCTGACTTCACGGAGGCCTCAGCGGCCCCATGAGCAGTGCACTGTGCCCTGGACTTGGGCCTGCCCTGTCCAGTGCAGCTAGGGTTCCAGGGGGTGCATTTCTTCACATTCTCAAGAGGCTGCAGAGCAGATGCCTACCCTGGCCCTAGGCTGTGAAATATGACAGCAAATCTGAGGCCTGATGAGGACCCAGGCATCGTTTTCTGGGTCCTGTGTCGGTGGTGGGAGAAGGTGTGACTGTTGGCAGGACCCATAGAACTTGGTGCTGGTGGCTCTGTGGTGCCACTCGGCTCTCAGTGCTCCTCATGGAGGTTGTGTCCCTGGTATGGGTTGGGTTGGAGCAGAGCAGAGTGGTGGGGAACTAGCCTCAGTGATATCAGGAAGCTGGTCACTTGCTCGTGCGCAGCCCAGCCGATAGCCTTAGCATAGAGACTGCAGACTCCAGGACTAGGCCGCCTCAGGCCAAACAGCTAATAGAGAGGGCTCACAGTCCCGCCCATCAGCAGAAAATTGGATTAAAGATTTACTTAGTGTGGCCTTGCCCACCAGAGCAAGACCCGCTCTCCCCACAGCCGATCCCTCCCATCAGGAAGCTTGCACAAGCCACTACCCTCTCTCCCCCACAACTCCTGGTAACCACTGATCCTTTGACAATCCTTTTGATGTTGCCATTGTTCTGGATTTGGGCCATTCTATTAATAATCGTGTGCAGTGGCATGTCACTGTTGTTTTAATTTGCATATCCCCGATGACACATGATGTGGAGTATCATTTCATGTGCCAGCCGTGTATCTTCTTTAGTGAAGTGTATGTTATAATGCTGACATCATAGAATGAGTTAGGAAGTAGTCCCTCTGCTTCTGTCTTCTGAAAGAAATTGTTGGAGAATTTGGCATAATTTCTTCCTTAAATGTTGGTAGAATCCACGAGTGAACCCATCTGGGTCTGGTGCTTTCTGTTTGGGAAGTTTATTAATTATTGATTCAATTTCTTTAACAGATATGGACTTATTCAGATTGTCTATTAGTATTTTTCTTGTGTGAATTTCGGCAGATTGTGTCTTTAAAGAAATTGGCCCATTTTGTTTATTAAACCTGTGGGCATAGATTTGTTCATAATATTTCTTTATTATCTTTTTAATGCCCAAGGTATCTGCGGTCATGTCCCCTCTTTCATTGCTAATATTAGTGATTTGTGTTGTTTCTCATTTATAGCTATTGCAGCTTTCTTTTGAATAGTTTTAGTGTGGTATATCTTCCCTTATCTCATTATTTTTCATTTATGTGTATCTTTACATTTAAAGTGGGTTTCTTGTAAACAACATATGGTTGGGTCTTGTTAATTTTTAATCCACCACGGCATTCTCTTTCAATTTGTACATTTAGACTATTGCTATTAAAAGTGATTGTTGATATTGTTGGATTAATATTTACCACCTTTGTTAGTTTTCTATTTGCTGTCTTTGATTTTTGTTCCTATTTTGTTTTCTACTCTCTTTTGCCTTTTATAGTCTTAATTGAGCAATTTATATGATTGCATTTTCTTTCCTGTCTTAGCTTATCAGTTGTACCTTTAAAACAATTTTTTTAATGGTTGCCTTAGAGATTGCAATACACATTTACAACTAATCTAAGTCCACTTTCAAATAACACTATACAGTGTTATTGTTATTATATAATAATAAAGTATTTATTACTTTATTATATAATAATAAAGTATTCCTAATTCCTTCCTCTTGTCCTTTGTGTCATTGCTGATATTCATTTGACATGTATATCAATATACATAATATATATCCTTAAACTGTGTGTGTGTTAGTCACTCAGCCCACCAGGCTCTTCTGTCCACAGGATTCTCCAGGCAAGAATACTGGAGTGGGTTGCCATGCCCTTCTCCAATATACTAACATACTATGTAATATATACTTATGTATACATAGATACACATATATGTGGTAGGTACATAGGTATACTTAATCAGATTCATTGTTGCTGTTATTATTGTGACCTATTTTTTCTTTTACCTTCACTTATTCCTTCTCCAATGTTCTTACTTTATGTAGATTCAAAGGTTTTGACCTATGCAGCTTTTCTTCTAAGGAACTTCTTTTAACATTTTTTGCAAGGCAGGTCTCCTGGCAACAAATTCCCTCAATTTTTGTTTGTCTCAGAAAGTCTTTATTTCTCCCTCACTATGATGAAGGAGTTATTTTGCAGGGTATAGAACCCTCAGTTATTGTTGTGTCAAATATTTCTTTTGTTCACTTTTTTCTTTCTTCTCCTTTCTATATTCCCATTATGTGTATATTATACCTCTTGTAGTTATCCCACAATTTTTGGATATTCCATTCTGTTATCGGTTTTTGTTAATCTTTTTGTCTTTGTTCTCTTTGCTTTTCAGTTTGAGAGGTTTCTATTGAGACATCCTTAAGCTCAGAGACTGTTTCCTCAGCTGTGTTAAATCTACTAATAAGCCTCTAAAAGTCATTATTTCTGTTGCAGTGTTTTTGATCTCCAGCATTTCTTTTTAGTTCTTTCTTGGACGTACCACCTGCCAGTTTGCAGTGCCTACCTGTTCTTGCATGGTGCCTACCTAATGCATTAGAGCCCTTAGCATATTAATCATGGTTGTTTTAAATTCCCTGTTTGATAATTCCAACATTCCTTCCATATCTAAGTCTGGTTCTGATGCTTGCTCTTTGTCTTCAAACTGTTTTTGCCTTTTAGGACATTTAGTGATTTTTTTTCCTTTTTGATATTCAGATACAATGTAACACATGAAAGGTGCTGCTGTAAATTGGCTTTTTAGTGGGGGAGGAGAGGTTCTGTTTTTAGGGTCCCATCTTCTGAATTGCTGCACGTCCAGACTGTGAGCTTCTCCACCTTCCCATCCTCCTTAGGCAGCGCTGGCGTTATACTGGTGGACATACCATGATTATCGAACTAACCCTCTTTGTACATTTGTCTCTAGTTTTTCTCTAGTTGAGCAAACACTGTAATGAACATGCTCAGAGCTGAGTCTTCTTGTGTGTCTTTGATCTTCTTAAGAAAGAGGCTCTAGAAATGTTCTTTCAGGTCAGTGTGTATATAGGGTCTCACATTTGATAGGACTTGACAAACTGCTGCCATAAGTTTATATCCCTGATAGCAGTTGTCAAGTGCCTGTAGACTTCACACTGACCACACTGGCTGGCTTGTGTTCATCCCTGCTCATCTGATAGATACCCAAAGAACAAAGGGGAGAGAAGGAATTTTCCTCTCTAAAGCTGTACTTTTTGAATGTTAGGTATTACATTTTAAAATGTATTTAACAGCAGTTTGCTTTTCTTCCTTTTTGTGAATTATGTGATTTGCCCTTGCCCCGTTTTCCTTTTAAGGTATTTATCTCTTTTTCCTGCTGTGTCTCTAAGTCCTCATGTAGCAAGAATATTCAGTCTTTCTTTCCAATTCTCTGCAAGTATTTTTCTAGAGTATTTGCCTTTTTGTCTTGTTCTTGCTGTTTTTAACGTAGAGAATTTCAATTTTCTCTAGCCAAGTCTTTGTTATTTACTTCTTAAGACCATCCCCAGTTCAAGATTAAACATCTATTCATATTTTCTTCTTGGACTTTCAAGGTTTGTTTTTTCTTTTCCCTAACATTTAAATCATGAATACTTATGGAATTAATTTTGGCATATACAGTGAATTAGAGAATCAACTTTATTTTTTTAATGATCAGCCAATTTTAATCACATTTTCTAACTGATTATTGGTGGTAGATAGGGAAACCAATGGTTTTTATGTATTTATTTTAAAATTAGCAGCCTTTCTCAAGTTCTTACTTATTCTAATTTTTAATTGATACTCTGTTTTTCTAGGTAGAAAATCGTATGGTCTTTTTTCCAGTATTTGTACTTCCTATTTTTTTCTTTTATTTCTTTGGGTCTAATTTCTTGACCAGTCTCAAATAACAGCGTGGATATTGTTGTTTTTTTTTTTTTAACCAAAATTAATCTGGCATTTTTTTCTTTTTAATTTCACAAAATTAAATGTCTTTTTTTGTTGTTTGATTTATTTTGCTTTCGCAAAAGCGCTGACTTAGAAGCCTGCGATTGTCTTTTCCTTTGCACCGTCGGCAGGATCTCGGCGCCACCCTTTGGCTGAATCTGAGTGGAGTTCCTTGTGGGCACAGGGCTCTCCTGGTCGCCCCTGAATGGTTCCTCTGTTCCCCTGGCCTCACCAGCCTGGGCCCCGACGCTCGCTGCTGCCGGTCATCCCCTCACTCCTCATCCCGCCCCCCACCTTGTCGGCTGTCCCTGCACCTGTGGGTGCACCAGGCAGGTCGTCCCCTTGCTGTTCGTCCTCTGCCACCCTCGACTATCCTATTAGCTTTGGGCACCTGTGTGGGCATTAGGTGGGGCCACTCTCTCTGGCCACCTGTCTCCCTCCTTCGGGACCCCCCTGTCTCTGCCTCTGTCCACCTTCTGCCTGTATCCTTGATACTGTCTGGCATGACAAGAATTTAACAGGCTTGTTCAGACTTCCACGACTCTAAGTAAATGAGTTGGATTGGGTCATATTTTGTGTTTTGATAGAGGTAGAAACACAGAAAGGATTAGTTGAATTTATATTTATTGAAAACAATCTTATCCATAAGTAATTATTAGGAACACGAATTTTAAAGTGCTCACTAGATTGTAAATTGCCATACACTTCCATCGGAGGGTCTTGGCCTCTAAAATCAATGCCAGAGAGGAAAAGCGATCACGGGTGAAGATGGGGGGATGAACGGTTTTCATGTCAGATCTCCTAACGAGTTGCCACTCAGAGTCTTTCTTTAGCATCAGTGACACTGACTGATCTCTTGGTTCTGTTTCTGTGTCTGTTTTTGTGCATGTCCCTGGGCTTGTCTCCGTGGGCCACTTCCAGGATGAAGTCTTGACCGTAATCAGAAGAGTGGATGACAACTGGGCGGAGGGGAAGCTGAGAGACAAGATCGGGATATTCCCACTGCTATACGTGGAGGTGAGACCCCCACACCGCCCCGCCCCCCGATGTACCTGGAGGTGAGGTCCCTTCCCAGCTCTGCCCCATGCTGTACCTGGAAGTGAGGCCCTGCCCCAGCGCCTCCCGCCGCTGCTGTACCTGGAGGTGAAACAGTGCACTAACCCCACCCCCTGCAGGTGGAGGTGAGGCCACGCCCCAGCCCCGCCCCCTGCAGGTAGAGGTGAGACCAGACTCCCAGCCCTTTTCTTACCCTTTGTGGTTTGCTTCATCAGACCCCGGGGTGCCCTGGTCTTGGAGCCCCTCTTCTGAAGAGAAGGAAGCTGCCCCATAGTCTTCTAAATTCAGGGGGAGTTGACCTGTGGGTCACTCCCTCATCTCACCATGTGGCAGGAGGCAGGGCTCCCCTGCGGACTTCCGCTTCTCTCTTTACAACTGAGCCTGAGCCCTATTTCTTTCTTCGAGACTCTCTGGGTTTCCCCCAGAGGCACCTGCCTTTCCCCCACTACACCCTGCCCCTGACTCTGCCAGCAACCGAATAGATGTTGAGGCTCCCGGACTCTGGGTTTGGGGCAGCTGGTCAGCGGCCAGTTCCTGGAGTGGAGCACACTTGGGGCTTCCTGCCTGTTCTCTGGGGCTGATGGCTGATGTGCCGTAGGTATCCAGTGAGTGTGTCATGGACAGTGGCCAAGTGGGGAGTGTCCACAACCTTTGACCTTTCAAGTCCTGGTTGCCGTGGGCTGTGTGTGTGTCTGCTGTTTGTCAGGCATGTCCGTGTGTGCATCCCCAGCCTGACTCCACACTGCACCCGTGCACCCCCGAGTCATCCTGGGAAATCATTTCAGCCAGTGCTCATGGTGCCTGCACCCTGGACCCTTCTGAGGAGTCCTCGTCCTGCCTCTCACACATCCCGAGCATGAACACCAGGACTGCACCCCCTGCCCCCAAGTGACCGATGAGCCAGCAGAGGCTCAGAGCTGACTGTGATCGCAGGTGGACGTGTCTCGACTCGGCTCCCAGCACCCCCACTCAGAGCCCACAGTCCCCAGTTCAGGGTGCACTGCACATGAGTTCCGGGATGTGGCTAGCTTTGCCTTTGTTGAGCCCTGTGGGCCAGTGGGCTCCGGGTCCTGCAGGATGAAGGCTGCTCTCTGGGGCAGGCAGCCAGGGCTCTCTACACCTTGGCCTCCTCTGCTTTTCCAGCCACATCTCTGGTCCTTTCCCCCTATTTCCTAAATGTCCTGCCCCCTGCAGTTCTCACACTCACTCTGGATCAGCTGCCCAGGAAATTCTGAGACCCTCCCCAGCAGTAAAGCCACACGCATGTACATGCTCCTCTCTGGTACCTCGTGAGGGGCACTCGCGGCACACACTCTGCCCTCTGGCTCCTGGTATGACCCCTGTCCTCACCTGTGCATTTGCTCCATTGCCTGGGGTGGTCTCCATCCTCCTGCTTCAGACCCAGAAACCACACAGTGCCATCCAGATGTGCAAAGCCAGACGCCCCTGATGTCTTTGGTCAGTGGAACCTCTTCCCAGGCAGACCCTCGAGGGGCCACTCAGAGACAGCCATGGGACGTTCCTAGGAGCCTATCGTGATGCCCCAAACTGGAGCCCAGTGTTTCCTCGTTTTGTGCTCTGGGCCCCAGGAGGCCGATTGGCTTGGCTCCTCACGTCCTTGTGGGCAGTCACTGGAATCCACACCTCGAGGGATGAGGCCACTGCGCCTCTGCCCAAGGGGCCAGCACTTCTCGGGAGCTTCCCCGGGGACCCCTGCCCTGTAGTGAGAAGAGCTGATCCGAGGAAGACCACTCTGTGGAGGGGAGAAGTCTGGAAGCAGAGGTGAGCAGGGAGTGGGAGACTCCGAGGAGGCGCGAGGAGCCTAGGCGTGACCCTGGAGTCTCAGAGCCAAAACATATTAGGGCCACTCTGGTGGACCAGGCTGAGGTGGGAGGTCTTTGAGTCTCCAGGGCCCCGAGGACTGGATGGGGCTCACCGTCCCCACAGATGGGGTGGAGGTCAGCCCCACCTGCGGTTGCAGCAGGAGCTCCATCACAGATAGGGCTGCCCACACTCCAGGGGTAGAGGGGCTGACCTGACTGCCCTCAGGAAGGAGGTGGCTGGAGAGGAGGGTCTCAGAAGGAACAAGAGATGAGGAGGGGGCACTGAAGGTCTGTGCCCAGCTGTCCTCATCTCAGCCTCTTCGCAGAAGGTTGTTTGTCAAGAAAGAGTGTTCAGGACGCAGTAGGAGGTGATATGGGGACTTCATCTGAGGTGTTGAGACCTGTGAGGGGCAAGGAACCAAGGGAAGACGTGGAGGCTGGGCAGCTCCTGGTCAGCTGAGCAGTGGTGGACATGCCAGAGGACAGGTGTGCGGCTGCAGGCACCACAGCCACAGAGCAGGTGCAGTGACTGGTGAGGGTGGCTTTCAAGGAGGAGAGGACATAGCCCAGAGGAGAGGGCTGTGGGCTGCAGGCTGCAGCCCAGGGCTGCACGTGGGTGTGAGAGGCTCCACGCGGGCGTGAGGGGCTGGAGGGTGGAGGTGGGGGTGTCCAGAGTGGTGCTGCAGGAGTCCTGTCTCCCTCCCACTGACCCTCCATATCCATCAGAGCTGCCCGTGTCCATCTGTCCACGCAGCTGGATGGACACGTCCGTAGTGGTGTCTGTTGAGAGCCTGTGTCCTAAACCTGGAGCCATGTGTGCATCTGGTGGGCCTGTCCTCTGGCTCCTGCTCCCCCTTCTGCTGCCCCACACGCTGGGATCAGGATCCGCCCTGATCTCCCACGGCCGTGGGGTACCTGCAGATGCCTGTATTCTGGATGAGGAGGTGGGGAAGCTGAGTGAGCCCCAGAAAGTGGGGGCAGCCTCATCCCAGGCAGGGGGTGTCCAGAGAGTTCTGACCTTGGGACCAGATCCAAGCCTCTGTCTGCTGGTGGTGCTACAGGCCTCTGCTGATCCCTGAGGCTGATTGGTGCTATTTACGGATCCGGGAGAAGATGGAGGCAAAAACTGAAGTCTTGATTTAGCCAAATAGATGTAATGCCCAAAATGGTATGGTTGCTAATGGCAACTGCTTCCCGTGTGAGAGGCTTGGTCTTCGGCGCGATGATTGCTGTGGAAGTCGCTTGAGCCTCCACTAATTGCGATGTTGAACTTGGCCTTTCTTGCTCCTGGAGCACTATCGTCTCCTTGTCACTTTGCCTTATGAAAAGAGCATGTTATTCTGAGTGTCCATCAGCATCTGTGGTCTCAGAGCTGCCAACATCCCTGGAGACAAACAGCGTTGAAGCTGTCTATTCTGTTTCAAAGGTGCGGGCTGCCCCGCACACATGGGGTTTGCTGACCCAGTAACTGCTGGCTGTTTCTTCACCTTTGTCTTAGGCCCCAGGGCAGGCAGAGTGTTTCCAGGGAGGAGTCTGGGGAGGGTCCTCGGCTTCTAGTAGAAGGTCCACGCCCAGGCTCGGGAGAAACAGAAAGACACAGGAGCCCTGAGCCCCATCCAAACCTCAGTGCCTCCACAGACCCTAGGTGTATTTGGGATCCAGGTGGATAGACCTGCAGGGGTGTCCCTGGTTGGGGGGCACAGCTCCTGGAAAAGAAACCCTGCATATTGGGGATGCATGGCACTGGGAGGTGGGGTTCTGACTTCCTGCTCTCATTGGGGGGTTGGGGGTGGAGGTTTCTGACTTCCTGCTCCCATTGAGGAGTAGGGAGGTGAGGGGGCGGAGTTCTGACTTCTTGCTCCCATTGGGGGATGTTGAGGGGTACTGGAAGGCTGCTGTCTTGGTCCAACTCTGGACCCACAGGCTACCTGGGCTTCACCCAGCTGTGTGATACATTGGTACCCAGCTTCTCCCTCTGCCAGTGTGGATGGTGCCATGTCCAGAGGGCACCAGGAGGACCCAAGGAGGTACCAGGCACAGCCCCATGTGGTGGTCAGCACCACCCAGAGGCAATGGTTAGCGGCCGCTGGCATCTGTGAGCAGCATGTCTAGGGAACAAGGCCTCTGGAAGGGGTGGGAGGCCCTCACAGCATCTGAGGGACCTGGCCAGCCGTTCCCACTCTCTCAGCCACCCAGGGAGTCAGGGCAGAGACTCCGAGCAGAGGGGCTCTCTCGGATAAAGGGACTCTTCTAGCTACTTCTTTCTTTCCTACCTACAAGCGACCGGCACTGCCAGCTTCTATGAAGTGGCCCTGGTGCCGACCTGGGGATGGCTGTGTGACCGTCAGGCTGTTAGAGGGTCAGGGAAGGTGTGCAGCCAGGTGGGTTCTCCAAAGAGAGTCAGTGGGATGGGACCCTTGTTGGGCAGCCACGCGGACCCCCAGGCCCCCAGGCTAGTGGCCTGATGCATGGTATCAGTTCAAAACCAGCAGCCTGCAGCCACGTCTGGATGACTGACTGTGAAGCTCGAGGTGGGTTCACGTGGCGGTAGCTATTCCTGAGACTCTCCCGTCCCATGGCCTCCCTCATGGCCAGCAGGTGGGTGGGTGGAACTGGCCCCAGAGCCTCCCTGGGGCATCTTGTAACAACCACCCTCCTGCCCCATTCTTTCCTACAGAGGGTTTTGCTTCACTCTGGGGCTTCAGGCCCCACCTGTGTGGAAGGAAGCAGGAAGCGGCCTCGGTGGGGTAGCACATGGGAAGCATGTGCCCAACAGATGGACGGACAAATGGACAGGGCATCTGTGCCACGGACGGGTGGGCTGGGCATCCAGGGAACTGGTCTTTAGAAGATGGATGGTGTCTTCCTCGTGTCCTGGGGGTGTCTCCTGATGCGCACACTGGCCTCGCTGCTCGGATGTGGGGAGTGTGGTCGGGGTGTCCCCTGGTGCTTCCCCACAGACACTGAGTTCTGGCTGGCTCTGGTTCTGGTTCTAGGTCTGCTGATGACTCTTGCCCTGTGAATACTGACCCAGTTGGTTTACGGGCTGCATTCCCTGCCGCTCTGCATGTATAGCACCTCTGAGGGGATGCGGTGTTGTGAATTTGGCTTCTCGGATGTGGGGTGTTCTTGCATGCCTACCAGTGTGTGCAGGATGTACTGAGCTATGCACAGAGAGGCTGTGTGATACTTTTTGTGCCTTGCTTATAGCTTGTTAGGCAGAACTAGGGCGCCTCAGTGTGGGGCTGATTAGACGCCCTTCTAAAGCTATGTTTTCTACTGCATGTCCTGTGGTTTATGAGGTTCTTCACTCCTGAACTGTCCAGTGTTCCATGTCTAAAAGCCGTGTTTCTTTCATCTGTGTTTAGCATTTCAGATGAGAGGGTAAATATGGTCCTTGTTGCTCCTTCTTGTTAACCTGTGATGGTTTAGAATTTTTGAAATAAGGGTGACAAACCATTATGTTGTATGAAAGAAAGGTGAAAGTGAAGTCGCTCAGTCGTGTCTGACTCTTTGCGACCCCGTGGACTGTAGCCCACCAGGCTTCTCCGTCCATGGGATTCTCCGGGCAAGAATACTGGAGTGGGTTGCCATTTCCTTCTCCAGGGGATCTTCCCAACTCAGGGATCGAACCCAGGTCTCCCGCATTGCAGGCAGATGCTTTAACCTCTGAGCCACCAGGGAAGCAGTTGTATACTTTATTATGTATTATGTTGTGTATACATATGTATTAATACATTATGTATTATGTTGTATACTTTAGCACAATGTCATATATCAATTATATTGCAATAATTGATATAATTGCAGTTGGGGACAAACAAGGATGATAAAATTGGGATACCCGAGAGGTATTTTTGGCAGAACAGAAGTCTGTAGGTCAGCTGTGGCTCTCGCATGCTGAGGCCCCTCAGCTCAGGGCCTAGAGTAAACAGCTTCCATCAGAGAAGTGAGGACCAGGTGCAAGCCTCTGGGGTCATTGTTCTCCATGGAGACAGGTTACAACCACGTCCAAACACTGTTCTGTGACCAGCGCTCCAGGTGGGCTGGGGGGTGGGGCTCCTCCACATCTCCCAAGCCAGGGTAACCCCTGCTTCCTCACTCAGCTCCTAACTCTCACGACACCCTGATTCTGCCACACCAGAGGTGACCCGACAAAGTCCCAGGGAAGAAACAAGAGTGGAGCTGCTCACGGGTCCTTGCCGTAGAACGCTGGGGAGACGTGATGGTGCTTGAAGCTCCGTTTTGTTTTTCCCTTTTCTTCTTCATGTCCCGTTTTTCATGAGCATCATCGTGAGCACCATCAGTGGGCAGCTGGGGCAGGGGATCCCCCTCTGGACCTGGACATGAGTTCTACTCACATTTCTGTGTCCAGGTTCAGACTGTGCCTCCACGCAGACCTAATGGGCTTCCCTTACAGGTGATGCCCAGTCACCACAGGGCAGCTGGGTGAGGGAGCGACGGGGGTGGAGCCGATGGGGCTCCACCAGAGACAGGAGGACTTCAGCGTCCCTCGGGTCTGCACCCCAAGACACAATCCGGGCAATGGGATGTGGCCCTGGGTCCTCCACAGAGGCCGGTAGGTGCATAGCTACCAGTTCTTCCTGACCGCTCTCCCCTGTAGCACTTTCTGAACTGTTTGTGAAGTTACATCTTACAATGTGATGCATACGAGGTAACATGTTAACAGGTAATGACTCGGATTCCCTGTCATCCTGTCTCTACAGCTGCACAGGTAGCCAGTTTGAGGCCAGACCAATGACAATTCCTTTCCCTTCTCGTCCTGGTGTAGTACTCAGCACACAGGAGGCAGTTAGTTCATTTGCGTAGTGTTGTTTGGCTGTGGGCCAGTGTTCCATAGAAGTCAAACTATTCTATAAGGACTAAGCCACCAGCCATCACCAAGGTCTTAGCTGGGACCCTTTCAGCGCACCTGCTTATTAGCACACAGGGACCTAGCAAGTCCTGTGAGACCAGTCCCTCTGGGCCTTGAACTGCCAGCCTCCCTGGAGCCGTCCAGCTGCAAGAGGGCCCAGAAGAAAGCAGAGGCGCTGCCATGAGTGAATGTCCATCTTCCATAGACCAGCGGGATGACAGTGTGGCAACCTGGGGCTGAAATGCAGGGAGGAGCCCAGCCTGGCTGCCGGTGGGGCCCACGCCTCTCCTGGGGCTTTAGCCCGCCTAGCATGGGGACGGCTGCCAGCTGTGCTGCGTTGACTGTTTCTGCTCAGGTGCCAGCGTCTCTCCTCCCTTCCCATCATGTGTTCCCTGCGTGGGCAGCAGTGTCCCTGCAAACCAGGCACATGAGGATGGGAACATTTTTCAGCCAACTGAGCCCCCCCCCCTACTGGATGCCCCCTGGCTTGGAATCTCTGTGTCCTCAGCTGCCGTCTACTCTTCTGCATTCTGCTCAGGGACACAGGCTCCTCAGCAACCCCCCACCTCAGGCCGCCCTAGGCACCCTCCTATCTGCCCTCCCCTTGGCCATGGTTTCCACAGGTGCTTTTGCTCGACTTCCCCCCTCCCACCCCGACTCATCCCATCCAGTCAGTGACTCAGAAACTTCAGTGAGCATTAAAGTTGCCCAGAAAGCCCAGGCTCAGCCCCAAGCCTCACAGTGGGTCTGGGTGGACCCGTGTCTGAGAAATAAGTTGGGGAAAAGGCTCTTTTGCAGATTCCACGTGGCCCCAAGGGTGGACCTTGGCCATGGATATGGGGTTACCTGCCCCTTGGGTGGGCTTCCTTCAGTTCAGTTCAGTCGCTCAGTTGTGTCCGACTGTTTGAGACCCCATGAACCGCAGCATGCCAGGCCTCCCTGTCCATCACCAACTCCCAGAGTTCACCAAAACCCATGTCCATCGAGTCAGTGATGGCATCCAACCATCTCATCCTCTGTCGTCCCCTTCTCCTCCTGCCTTCAATCTTTCCCAGCATCAGGGTCTTTTCAAATGAGTCAGCTCTTCACATCAGGTGGCCAAAGTATTGGAGTTTCAGCTTCATCATCAGTTCTTCCAATGAACACACAGGACTGATCTCCTTTAGAATGGACTGGTTGGATCTGCTTGCAGTCCAAGGGACTCTCAAGAGTCTTCTCCAACACCACAGTTCAAAAGCATCAATTCTTCGGCGCTCACCTTTCTTTATAGTCCAACTCTCACATCCATACATGACCACTGGAAAAACCATAGCCTTGATTAGATGGACCTTTGTTGGCAAAGTAATGTCTCTGCTTTTAAATATGCTACCTAGGTTGGTCATAACTTTCCTTCCAAGGAGTAAGCGTCTTTTAATTTCATGGCTACAATCACCATCTGCAGTGATTTTGGAACCCAGAAAAATAAAGTCACCCACTGTTTCCACTGTTTCATCTATTTGCCATGAAGTGATGGGACCAGATGCCATAATCTTAGTTTTCTGAATGTTGAGCTTTAAGCCAACTTTTTCACTCTCCTCTTTCACTTTCATCAAGAGGTTCTTTAGTTCTTCTTCACTTTCTGCCATAAGGGTGGTGTCATCTGCATATCTGAGGTTATTGATATTTCTCCCTGCAATCTTGATTCCAGTTTGTGCTTCCTCCAGCCCAGTGTTTCTCATGATGTACTCTGCATAGAAGTTAAATAAGCAGGGTGACAATATACAGCCTTGACATACTCCTTTTCCTATTTAGAACCAGTCTGTTGTTCCATGTCCAGTTCTAACTGCTGCTTCCTGACCTGCATACAGATTTCTCAAGAGGCAGGTCAGGTGGTCTGGTATTCCCATCTCTTTCAGAATTTTCCACAGTGTATTGTGATCCACACAGTCAAAGGCTTTGGCATAGTCAATAAGGTGGAAGCAGATTTGGCATGGAGAGATTTGATTCTAGGTGTTTATAAGGTGACAACAGAGCCGGGCTTGGCTGAGGTTCAGGCTGTGTTCAGTGCAGAAGGAATGGCTTGGCTGACTGTGCAGCTGGAAAGGGCCGCAGGCCGCCAGGCTTCTTGCCTCCAGAGCTGAGAGCATTTGTGGGGAGATGGCCCTGCTGTTTCTGCTGCCTCCACATTCATTCTAAGACTTGACCAGGAATTACTTCTGAGATTAACTCTCTGGGCCACTTGGAGAAACCCCTCCCATCATCATGTTCCTCCTGCTCCCTTTGGCAGCATTTCTGTGTGGAGGAGAGGCTGTGTGTCCCTGATGACCTGACCCGTGCGTGTACTCTGTCCACTGTCTGCAACCGCTGCAACTCCATCAGTTACTGCAGAGAGAAAACACAGCTAATTTGAGCTGCGCCCACTCAGAGAGGCTCAGAGCTCTCCTCTGTGGCTTTTGTTTATTCCAAAGCCTCAAAGTGAGAGCAGTTAGGAGCTGAGTGTGAAGCTGTTGAGGACTCCATGCCTCTCAGTCTGCTGGCACATCTGAGCCCTGGACCGAAAGAGTGGTTTTCAGCACGTGGCCATCCAAGCTGCCTCTCGTTTACTGAGCGACTGCTGTGAGCCAGGCCCTGGGAGAGTCATCTTGAAACCTAGGTTTTCATGGGAAGAGACACAGATGGAGAGAAGGTGAAGTCTAGAGGGAGTGTGTCCTCCGTGGAGGACACGGAGCTGGAAATGGGAGGAAGCTAGGGGAGGAGCTGTAACTCTCCTGCTCAGAGGAACCCGCAGAGAAGCCACCTTGGGGACAGGAGGAAGGGTGAGGGGCCAGCCCCCAGTGCCTGTGGCTGAGGGACTGTGGGGCCAGGGTGACCCAGTAGGCCCAGTGGGGAGGCGTGGGGAGAGGGCAGGGGCCATGGGAGGCCAGCCTGCTCACTCTAGGGACTCCAGAGTTTGCTCCACACATCAGAAGTAGGTGACTCCAGCCCCCCTGCCTGCTCCAGGAACAGCCCTTGTCCCTCTGTCCACTGACCCCTATGCCCAACCATGTCATTCATTTCTAACTTTGCCTTTACCTGGAGTTGATAGCATAAAGCTAAGGTAAAGAGAAACTTTCAGAGGAAAAGTTTTCAGCTGTGCTGGGTGTCAGCCCTCCCGGAGCAGCCCTGCCATCTGTCACCATCTCCCAGCCGACCCTCCACCCGCTGTTACCTCCCCATGGTCCACTGTCACATATGGACCGGACCATCTCTACAAAGGTGACTCAGGCCTCACTCCTGCCTGTGTCCCTGGGGTGGGGGGCATTACTCTCAGAATGAATCCAGGCTCCTCTCTGCAGCCCACAGGCCCACAGGCCTGAGGGATCTGTCAGCCTCACCCCTTCCTCACCGCACCCCCGCCCCCGCCCCCACCACATGACCTTCAGGCCAGACCCCTCTGCCATTGTCATAGAACAAAGATTCGGTGAACAGGATGAGGCCGAACTGTTTTTCTGCCTCTGGAGGGTGCTCCTCCGGGGTCCCCTCGCCCGCGGCAGGGGTGGGAGGGGTGCAGAGGCTTCACCGCCGGGAAGCAGCGTTTGTCACTCTCCCTGCGGTTTGTGGAGACTGTCTTCTTCAGTGGACATTGGCTCATCCTCCTTTCAGCACCCGTGGAGGCACTCAGGCCACCCTGAAGCCCAGCTCTCCTTGTGGGGGCAGGGTGGTGGACATGTCAGCTCGGGGCAGACATGTGGTGGGCTGCTGATCGTGTGGCTGAGTGGCTGGTGTGACTGTGGGGCCAGGGCGTACCTGGTCCTGCTGTGTGCACACGTGCTCTGGGCGTGCACATACCTGCCTTGTCCTTCCCTGGATTTCCTGGTCCTGAAACTGTGGTTTCTGACACGGACTCCACAGGGTCCCTGGGACTGAGTGAGGGGCTCCAGGGCTGCTGCTCTGGGGCTAAGGGGGAGTTGAGCCCAGCGGTGGCGGCAGTGCCATTATTTCCATACAGAAACCTGCCACGTGGAGGCACAGGGCGGGTAGTTTAGACCAGGTTCTGGTGCCCATGCTTCCTGCTTCTGCTCTTTGGGTGGCCCCACAGTTAGGTGCAGAACAGGGGGTACAGAGGCCAGCCTCCAGGGTCAGAGGGCCCCCGCAAAGAAGGGGGAGGGGATTCAGCACTGTAGAGGGAGCAAATGAGTAAAACCTTAAAATAGAGCAAAACAGCTGAGCCTCAGTGAAGGCAGCATTTCAGAGGAAATGATCCTGGATTTAGATCCCAGGTTTTGGGGCCTGGAGTGAATTGTATGACCCCACCCCAACCCCGTGAAGGACGGGTGTTTGCAGTGGAAATGCAGACAGCCCTGTGCCTGAGCCATTCGGTGCGGCTGTACTCCAGCGCCTGAGATCTGTCAGCTTGGCCTGTGGACGCACCATCCCTTCCTTTCGCTGTGCAAATCCAGCAGCAAAGGCTTGCAACCCTTCTCTGCACCAGCCCCTGGTACGGTGCCCCACTGTGGCCCTGAGCTCAGGCCTGGGCTCTGCTGTGTTCCTGTTGGGCCCTGCTCCCCACCTGGTATACAGATGCGTCCTGTTTCAGGGGGGCCTTTGTTCTGCCCATGTCCCCGGACTGTGGGGACAGGGCTCTGCCGCAGCAGAGGCTGCATGCACAGGGGATGGACGGGGGTGGTGTGTCCTGCTGGCCCAGGAGGTGGGGAGCACATGGGGGCACTTCTCCCCACCCCTTGGGTGTTTCCCAGGCAGCACAGTTCGGCCACAGTGGGGCAAAGGGAGCAGACCCCTGAAAACAGGTTTTCAATCAAGTGCCCAGATGCCATCCTGGCCTTTACTGTGTTTCCTCAACACTGTTCCATTGCACGTGCTGTTGGAAGGTTCCAGTACCCCAAACACACTGGCAGCTTTGAGGCGTGAGCAGAAGGCTGGACGTGGGTTGCGGCTGCTGCTCACTGACCCTCCTCTTCCTCTCTCTTTAGCTCAATGATGCCGCCAAGCAGCTGATGGAGATGGACAAGCTGGGCCTGGCCTCGGCGTCCGGCTGCCTTGCCTCCCTGCCCTCTGAGGCTGGCGCAGTGGCCAACGTGGCCCTGGGTCCCACTTCAGGCAGCACGGGGGCAGTCAGCGCCTTCCAGCGGCGTGTGGACAGCAAGAAGAACGCCAAGAAGCGGCACTCCTTCACGGCGCTCAGCGTGACACACAAGTCCACCCAGGCCAGTGGCCACAGGCGCTCCATGGAGATCAGCGCCCCCGTGCTCATCAGCTCCAGCGATCCCCGGGCCGCGGCCAGGATCGGGGACCTGGTACACCTGTCCCGCAGTGCTCCTGCCCAGGTAATGCCACAGCCTGCGACCTGGGGGCCCTCCTCAGTGCCACTCACTTTCCTCCCCCAGTCCCTGGGCGGGCATGAGAAGGCCAGGCACCTGTGCCTTTTGGGGCCCCAGCCTCAGGGCCCCCAGGTCCCAGTGGAGGTGAGTCTCCATCTCAACCACAGCACTTACACAGCCCTGGTGGACATGAGGGACTTCTCAGGGGCCCAAGACAGCCTCTGAAGGTGCGGTCCCAGCCCCCCGAGCCCTCTGACACAGGAGAAAGCCTGGACTAGCGCTCCTATGTCTTCAGCATCTGGTTGTGAGCCTGGCTGATGTGCTCTCTGTGACCATGGGTCTATGGAGCCCTTCTGTGTGGGACGAGGCACCAGCTCCATCTACCAGGGAAGTCAGGGGGATTTGCTTCACTCACAGCCAACTAGCAGAGCCAGACTGGTTCTGCTCGCTGCACAAAAGGCCAGTCCATTAAGAGTTGAGGGGTTGGGGTCAGCAGCAGAGATGACCGGGTCCTGGGACCTGTGTTCCTACAGTTACACTGGAAGCAAACATTGTGACCAGGCTCAGGCCCTCAGTGAGACCATCAGGAGGGGTGAGAGGTCAAGGGAAGCAGCTGTGCCCATCTCTGGACCCTTGTCACTCAGCTGTTGGGAGGAAGAAGGGGTGCGATCGTTGTGAGTTAAGAGCAGGCCGGCAGGGCTGCGGGGCTTCCCTGGTGGCTCAGCAGTGAAGAATCACCTGCCAATGCAGGAGACACAGGAGGCAGGGGTTCCATCCCTGGGTCAGAAGATCCTCTGGAGAAGGAAATAGCAACCTACTCAAGTATGCTTGCCTGGGAGATCCCATGAGCAGAGGAGCCTGGTGGGCTACAGTCCATTGGTTGCAAAGAGTTGGACACGACGCACACTCACTCACAGGGCTATGAATGGCAGTGCTCGTGGGCAGTGGTCATGGGTGGTGGACGCTTCTTGGTGGAAAAAGGCCCCACCTGTTGACTCAAAGTCAAACCTTACGACATCCAACAGGTCAGAAGTAGTCCTGTAACCGCCTCCCTCATCCCAGCTCCTTAGCGTTTTGCGATTTTCAGCGTCTGACTGAATGGTTCCCAAGCTTCCCACTTAAGGGGTCCCTCCCCTTCAGAGTGACCCGGGGAGGCCTATCCAGCTCTTGGCCCAGCTGTGGCCCAGCGGGACGAAGGCAGGATCTGGAGGTGTGTCCTCTGCAGATGGCACTCAAGTGGGTCGGCCAGCTTTTTGGCCTTTTAGAGCTTGCAACCTCGTGGTCTCTATTGCAGCTTCCTTCCACCCTGGGAGCCAGGAGAATCTTGTTGATCAGGCAGGGGCGGCAGTGGCCAGACATGACCTCAAGTGGGTCTGTGGACCCGAGTGGACCTGGAGCCAGAGGCTCAGGGCTGCGTTGAGAATCTGTGGACCGGTCAGGGCCCCTTCAGGTGAAGTGTGAGTGGAGCCGCTTGAGGTGAGCTTGGCCTCCCATCGGTCTCTGTCTTGCATGGCCAGCCAGCTTTCCCGGGGCTGATAGAGAGAACTGTGGATGTTCCATTGGCACAGCACGATGGCTCCTTCTCCCAGGACAAACTGTTTCCTTCAGATCCTCGGCCTCTGACCTCTAGCTGCCGGTGTGAGCTTGGCCAGCCCAGGCCAGGCTCTGCCGGGCTGGGCTCACCACCCAGACCCTGCCTCCGGGCACCCTGGCCCTGCAGGCTGTTGGCTGTTCTTCTTGGAACTAAGCAAAGAGTTTGGCTGTAAACGTTTTATTCTGAATTTTTATTTGGGAAGCATGTTCCTGAGAATCTTTTACACCCTGTGTTCCAGCGTGGTAGCAAGTGATGAGTGAATGTGCCCATTTCCCAGCTCCTCAGGGTGATGACAGTGTTTTCTGGACACATACTAAAATGAAAGTGAGATGTTTCTTCTTAGGGTCTTGGTCTGCGTCAAGAAAAGTGACTTGGAGCCCCTTTTAGCAGGGGTGCAGTCCACCCACCCACAGACCGTTTTCACTTTTATTAATCCCAGTGGGAAATTAAAGGCCTGGTTCCCGGCTACTGCTCAGGGTCCCCGGGAAACGCCGCGGTACAGCCTGGCCTCCAGCGCCTGATAACAACCTGACAGTTTAGAATCACTCCTTCTTGGGCTCGTCCTAGACTCCTGTCAAATGCTCCGTGGGCCACTGCTGAACGAGGCCAGATGGGTCACTGGGATCGGCCCCCCCCCGTGGTTAGTGGCCCCGAGGACTGTGCCACCCACGTCCTCACCCTGCTGGCGGCTCCCCTGGTCGGGCTGTGCTAGCCTCCGGGGCTGAGTCCCAGCATGCGGTCATTAGGAGTCTACTGAATAGATTCCGCCTCATCTCAGCCGCTACCTTACCAAGATGGGTCAGGCAGGCGCAGGGCGGGGCCGGGAAGGAGGGGCCAGAGCCGAGGCGGGGCCGGGGCGGGGCCGGGGCGGGCGGGAGAGAAGGCGGGGCCGGGGCGGGCGGGAGAGAGGGCGGGGCCGGGGCGGGCGAGGGAGCGGGCGAGGGCGGGGCCGAGGCGAGGGCGGGCTAGGCGTCACCAGGAGGCAGGAAGAGCCTGTCCCAGAGCTGCGTTCCCAATAATTTTTATCTGAAAGCTCTGGAGCCGTTTCCTTCCTTCCTTCATCCCTGCCCAGTTCCCTCACTCCTACCAAGCCCTCGCTAATTCCTTCAGGCCCAGAATCATTTAAAAGTTCAGTTCACTTCAGTCGCTCAGTTGTGTCTGACTCTTTGCGACCCCATGAACCGCAGCACGCCAGGCCTCCCTGTCCATCACCAACTCCCGGAGTCCACCAAAACCCATGTCCATCGAGTCGGTGATGCCATCCAACCATCTCATCCTCTGTCGCCCCCTCTCCTCGTGCCCTCAATCCTTCCCAGCATCAATCAGGGTCTTTTCAAATGAGTCAGCTCTTCGCATCAGGTGAGGTATTGGAGTTTCAGCTTCAACATTAGTCCTTCCAATGAACACCCAGGACTGATCTCCTTTAGGATGGACTGGTTGGATCTCCTTGCAGTCCAAGGGACTCTCAAGAGTCTTCTCCACACCACAAGATCAATTCTTTGGCGCTCAGCTTTCTTTATAGTCCAACTATAAAAATCAAAGCGGAATCAGCCTCCAGCCCTCAGCTAGGAGACAGGCCCCAGACTCGGCAGGACGCCTGTTCCACGTGGTCACAACGGAGGGCATGGGGCTGCACTGAACGACCTCAGATGTTCTTCATCCCTTGGGAAAAGAGGTTATCACAGGTGTGGCCTCTCATGCCTGCATCCCTGCTCTAATGGAAGGTCTGCCCTGAAACCCCACTTATTTGCTCTGTGGCCTCTGTCGTGTCCATCTCAGCTGAGGGCCAGGTGTCCAGGGAGGGCCTGGCACTGCTCCCCTGTGGCTCCTGTAGGGCATCCTCATGGCTCCAATGCTGGGTGAGCACCCTGTCCTCCTGCCCCCAGCATCTGTCATCCAGAGTGACGGGCTGGGTCCGTAGGTTCAGCTCTGCGGCTCAGAGCTCAGCCACACCAGCCTATCTCTCCTCTGGCTGGGAGGCAGAGGCAGCCTCATCTGAGCTTGTCTCCTCCGGGTGAATCATGGCTGGAGTGGCTGTAGAGCAGTGAGGTGCAGAGAGACACCAGGGAAGGCTACCTCTAGGCACAGTGGGATTCAGCAGCCATGCCAGGTCATGCGGCTTCACATGTGGTGCCTGTTGGCTGGTAGCTGTTTCAGGAGGCTTTATTTGCACAGGAGCCCTCTGATAAGAGTTGGGTTGTGAGTCTAGCTCCATCCAAGCCAGTCATCTTGTGGGTCTTGCCATCCAGCTGAGGCCCTCCAATGGCACTGTGGCCACAGTGCCCAGATTTGGTCAGCAGCGTGGCTGATCAGCAGGGTCACCCCACAGTCCTCTCCTGGCCCCTCCTGGCCCCCCACAAAGGTGGCATGTATGGAATCCAGGAAACATGTGGTCACGTCAACCAAAGCTTGATCTTGAAACAGACCTCAGATAATTGAACTCTGTCATTCTGTGTATCTCACTTTGAAAATGTATTGGAACCACTCACTGATAGTAATAAAATGATGGAAAACCTGAACAATTTTTTAAAAACTCAAATCCCAACTCCATAAGTACTGGCTTTATCATCTATATGTAAATTTCCCAGTGGAAGCACAGTGTCTTTTATAGAAACAAGCTAAACCTGGGTGTCCAGCTCCCTCACCCAGTCCCGTTCGATGTGCTCCACGCAGCTGTCCACACCCACCTGTGCAGATCCTTCTCCCTGTCTGTGGGGCATGCTGGTCGGCAGAGTCTCAGCTCAGCCTCTGTCCTTCCTCCGCCCTTTCTCGAGGCCGAATCTTCACCTCTGACCTCCAATGGCTGCAGAAAGAATGAGGCCAGCATTTCCTTGCTCGCAGCTGTGAATTACTGTGTCTAATATTCCATCTCACCTGGAAGGTGAGGCCCCTCAGTGGCCATTTCCTCACCCCTCCAGGCCCTGTCTTCACTGCTTGATTCTTGGGGACCAGGCTTCACAGTTTTGTCTGGTGCCCAGCTGTTCTGAGTGGGGTGCACCCTGTCCCTGTCGCTGGGCTGTGGTCGGGGCAGAAGTCAGGGCCCAAGGGTGAAACATGCCTAGGGTCGCAGGCTGAGAGCTCAGGGATCAGGGACCCTGTGCTGATCCTGAACGCACATGTCCAGGCTGTGCCCCCACTTCTCAGCCCCTGGTCAGCTTCCTGCTGCATTATCCTCAGGATCCAAGCACATCAGACTCTCAGCACATCAGATCCAAGCACATCTGGTCCAGTGCCCAGCCCCGTGACCTCCCCCAGGTCTCACACTCCCCACTCCGTTCACTCAGCATCTCTGTCCTGCCAGTCACTAAGGAAGGAAACTCAATGCTCCTTGTCTTGCACGCCATTCCTCACCTGAATCCACTTGTCCTGTTGGTAGAGGGGAATGATAGCCCCAAATATGTCCAGCCCTGATCCCCAGAACTCATGAGTGTTTTGCCTTCCTTGGAAGGAGACCAGGAAATGGAGCTAAGAGACAGCTCTGGACCTTCTGGGCCATTGTAACCTTCTGAGAGGAGTCCAGAGGGCCAGAGTCAGTGAGAAGCAAGACCGACCCCCGGGGTCCTCCCCTGTTGAGTTTCCTGGAGCTGCTGTAGCAAACCAGGTGGACTGGCTCCTTCTGCCTCAGCCAGCCCCTCAGCAGCTCACCGTGTGCCTGGCACTCAGCAGGGATCACCTGCGAGGGGCCGTCCCTCCGTCATCTTGCAGAGTGGACCCTTGAGGCTTTGCACACCTGGTCAGGCGAGATGCCGTGTTTCACATCCTGTCCGCTCTAGCTGCTGTGTTCACTGTGGAAAGACTGGTTTTCCTTAGCACTCAGGGATGTGGTTTTAAATAAGCATACATCTTGAATCATGAAAAGTTTTGTCTGCTTCTTTTGGACAAACACAGGAGTAACTAATGCAAGTCCTGAGAATAAAGGCAGCCCTCTCCCCCACCCCCCATCTTGCACATTGAATGCTGCATCCGCTGTCCAACCAGACGTGGGCAGGAGCGGTTTCCTGAGCTGCTGTGGGAGGGACAGGGTTCACTGGCTGCCAGGCTCCCCCTGGAGCCTGCAGTCCACTCACTGTGTTCTTGTCTGTTTCCAGGACTCCTCGGCCGGATCCACCCCAGCGACCGAACAGCAGAGCACGGCTCCCAGAGTCCAGCTGCCTCTCAATGTGTGAGCTGCCATTCATGTGTTGGGCCCCAGCTCTCAGTACCTACCCCTCCCTACCAGCGTGTCCGTGTGGGGTTTTCTAGTGTATCACCCACTGGGTTCTGCGCTCTCAGGACTGCTGATGCGGCAAGCCTGGAGAGCGGGTTGGCAGGTTTATCCGCGTCTCTGCCTCTCCAACATTCAGTGAGAGCAGGAGGGTGGTCCAGACACCTGACACCGACTGATCACTCAGGAAAGGGCCCCAGAGGCCCCTGAGGAGGTGTGCATGGGCCCCATGGGGCAGAGGATGACCGGAGAAGCAGGTGCCACCAACGGCCCAGACGCAGCCTCCCGCCGCCCCACTCCCCAAAACGAGCTGCTCGTCATCACCAAATCGAGCCAGTTGAACGCTGCTGGGAAGTGAAATGTCTGTCTATTAAGATAACCTGCTCTTGTTAAATGACAGCTTCTGAAAGATATGCCATTTAACATCGCCGTTCAGGAGCGTTCTGAAGAGCACCTTGCCGGCTGCTGTCAAGTAACTGCTGTTCAGATACTTGAACGAACATTAAGGTGGAGAATGTGAATGTGGCAGACAACGTGGCAGGGTGGAAAGCTCCCAGGGTCCAGAACGGCCAGAGTGTCAGCCTGTGTCGCTGCGGAACACTGAGGGTCTCGAACACGCGAGGCTTTCACAGTGCAGCCTGCCTGTCTTAGGTAGGATTCCCAGGAGGCGACTGCGTCCGTCCGCTATGCAGGCTCGGCTTCTCTTCAGAGTCCAGTCCCGACGCGCGCCCTCTTCTGGCGGCAGATGGGAATCCCCGAGCGCCTCGCTTACCTGCTCGCTCTGTGGGAACTGCGTTCTTGCCGCAACCGACCCAACCAAGGGCCTGGGGACCCTCCCACTTTACACAGCTTCCTGAGGGGACGCAGGTTAGTAGGTGCTGTCTAGAGTCTCCAGGAAGAAATTCAGGACAACACTGGACAAGAGGCGCTCCCTTCCAGCCAGGTCTCCGCTTCAGCCTGGGAACGGAGCACAAGGGCAGGCGGGGCAGTCATCTCATTCTTGAAAACTGGGTGCCAGACCCTTTTCTGAAGAAGCAGCCTGTTCTGTGGGAGACAGTGGGGCTTCTGTCGCTTCCTGAGCGCGAGACGGGACAGGAGAGCTCTTCAAGGACAAGCCCAGAGGTTTTGTCTTGGCATCCCCAACAAGGTGCCTGGCATGTAGGCTCTCAGGAGCTATTTCCTTATTCAGAGATAGCCAGTCCTCCCCTGCTGGACGCTGAGGGTCCTGGTGGCACCCCACCCCCTGCTCTTGTGCCCCAGTCAGCTACGCAAGAAGGCGGCTCTGCCTCGGACTCCAGAAGGTTACAAGTTCCAGGAGTATCACCCCAGAGAGCCATCAGAACATTCTGGAGGCCTCAGCCACCTAAGGACCCTCCATATCACAGGGAGCTTAAGTTTGGGGCAGAGCATGTAGGGACTTATTTCTCTCCCAGACCCCCCACCACCACCCTGGGGCTTGCGGGGTCAGTGTGATCCCCAGCCCCCTGCCCACTCCCTCTGCCTCACCCGAGAGCATGGCTGTTTGGGTGGAGATCTTCGTTTAGCTGACAGAAGGGAGTCTGATCCATCTTTCAAAGGATAATGAGCATTTTGGCAGTAATGTGTCTGCTGGGCATGGTGGTCGTCACCTGGATGGTGGCCAGCATGAGTTTAACTGGCTACTGCACCGTAATGTGTGTGTTCTGTAGCTCTATCTTTTGAAATATAGCTTTGTTCTTTTCTCAGGGTTTCTTTGGATCTTTGATGTCTTTTGTGATTTCATACAAATTTTAGAATTATTTGTTTTAGTTCTATGAAAAATGCTATTGAAATTTTCATAGGGATTGCATTGAACCTATAGACTGTCTTGGGTGGTATGAACATTTTAACAATGTTCTAATCCTTGAGCACAAAATATCTTTCCATTTATTGTGTCTTCTTCAGTTTCTTTCATCAGTGTCTTATGGTTTTCATTGTTTTCACCTCCTTGGTTAAATTTATTCCTAGATATTGTATTCTTTTTGATGCAGTTGTGAATGGGATTGTAGTCTTCATTTTTCTTTTAGATAGTTTGTTGCTAGATTTCTATATATTAATATCATATGCTGCAACTTTATAAAATTCATTGAAGATTTCTAGTAGTTTCTTTGTGGCATCTTCTGGATTTTCTATGTATAGTATCATGTCATCTGCAAACAGTGACAATTTTACTTCTTCTTTTCCTGCACGGATTTCTCTTTTTCTTGTTGGATTGCTATGATTAGGACTTCCAGTATTATGTTGAAAAAAAAGTGGCAAGAGTGGGCATCCTTGTGTTGTTCCTGATATTAGAGGAAATGCTTTTAGCTTCTCACTGTTGAGTATTACGTTTTGTTTCTGGTGTTTTTCAGTCCTAAGTCATTTCTGACTCTTTGCAACTCCATGGACTGCCACACACCAGGCTCCCCTGTTCTCCACTATCTCCTGAAGTTTGCTCAAACTCATGTCCTTTGAATTGGTGATGGTATCTAACCATCTCATCCTCTGCTGGCCCCTTCTCCTTTTGCCTTCAGTCTTTCACAGCATCAGGGTCTTTTCTATTGAGTTGACTCTTCTTATCAGGTGGCCAAAATATTGGAGCTTCAGCATTGGTCCTTCCAATGAATATACAGGGTTGATTTCCTTTAGAATTGACTGGTTTGATTTCCTTGCAGTTCAAGGGACTGTCAAGAGTCTTCTCCAGTACTATAATTCAAAAGCATCAGTCCTTCGGCACTCACCTTCTTTATGGTCCAACTCTCACATCTGTACGTGACTATGTTTTGACTATATGGACCTTTGTCAGCAAAGTGATGTTTCTGCTTTTTAATATACTGTCTGGGTTTGTCATAGCTTTCCTTCCAAGGAGCAAGCATCTTTCAGTTTCATGGCTACAGTCATAATCTGCAGTGATTTTGGAGCCCAAGAAAAGAAAATCTGTCACTGCTTCCACTCTTTCCCCTTCTATTTGCCATGAAGTGATGTGACCTGATGCCATGATCTTAGATTTTTTAAATGTTGAGTTTTAAGTCAGCTTTTTCACTTTCATCAAGAGGCTCTTTAGTTCCTCTTTGCTTTCTACCTTTAGAGTGGTATCATCTGCCTATCTGAGGTGGTTGATATTTTTCCTGGCAGTCTTGATTCCAGCTTGTGCTTCATCCAGCCCTGCATTTCACATGATGTACTCTGCATATAAGTTAAATAAGCAGGGTGACAATATACAGCCTTGAGCTACTCCTTTCCAAATTTTGAACCAGTCAGTTTTTCCATGTCTGGTTCTAGCTGTTGCTTCTTGACCTGCATACAGATTTCTCAGGAGGCAGGTACTCCCAGGTACTCCCATCTCTGTAGGAATTTCCCACAGTTTGTTATGATCCACACAGTCAAAGGCTTTAGTGTAGTCAATGAAGCAGGTGCTTTTCTGGAATTCCCTTGCTTTCTCTACGATCCAAGGAAAGTTGGCGATTTGATCTCTGGTTCCTCTGCCTTTTCTAAAACCAGCTTGTACATCTGGAAGTTCTTGGTTCACATACTGCTAATGCCTAGCTTGAAGGATTTTGAACATAAACTTACTAGCATGTGAAATGAGCACACTTGTACCATAGCTTGAACATTCTTTGGCATTGCCCTTCTTTGGGATTGGAATGAAACTTACCTTTTCCAGTCCTGTGGCTACTGCTGAGTTTTCCAAATTTGCTGATGTATTGAGTGCAACACTTTGATAGCATCATCTTTTAGGATTTGAAATAGCTCAGCTGAAATTCCATCACCTCCACTAGCTTTGTTTATAGTATGCTTTCTAAGGCCCAGTTGACTAAACACTCCAGGATGTCTGGCTTAAAGTGAGTGACCACACCAACATGGGTCATTAAGATCTTTCTTGTACAGTTCTTCTGTGTATTCTTGCCACCTCTTTTTAATCTCTTTTGCTTCCGTTAGGTCCTTGCCATTTCTGTCCTTTGTTGTGCCCATCCTTGCATGAAATGTTCCCTTTATACTTCCAGTTTTCTTGAACAGATCTCTAATCTTTCCCATTTGATTGTTTTTCTTCTATTTCTTTGCACTGTTCATATAAGAAGACCTTCTTATCTCTCCCTGCTATTCTCTGGAACTCTGTATTCAGTTGGGTCAGTCAGTCAGTTCAGTCGCTCAGTTGTGTCCGACTCTTTGTGACCCCATGGACTGCAACACACCAGGCCTCCCTGTCCATTACCAACTCCTGGAGTTTACTCAAACTCATGTCCATTGAGTCAGTGGTGCCATCCAACCATCTCATCCTCTGTCATCCCTTTGTTCTCTCACCTTCAATCTTTCCCAGCATTAGGGTCTTTTCTAATGAGTCAGCTCTTTGCATCAGGTGGCCAAAGTATTGGAGTTTCAGCTTCAACATCAGTCCTTCCAATGAACATTCAGGACTGATTTCCTTTAGGATGGACTGGTTTGATCTCCTTGCAGTCCAAGTGGCTCTCAAGAGTCTTCTCCAACACCACAGTTCAAAATCATCAATTCTTCGGCACTCAGCTTTCTTTATAGTCCAACTCTCACATCCATACATGATTACTATAAAAACCTTAGATAGCCTTGACTAGACAGACCTTTGTTGGTAAAGTAATATCTCTGCTTTTTAATACGCTGTCTAGATTGGTCATAATTTTTCTTCCAAGGAGTAAGTGTCTTTTTATTTCATGGCTGCAGTCACCATCTGCAGTGATTTGGGAGCCCCCAAAAATAAAGTCTGCCACTGTTTTCACTCCCATCTATTTCCCATGAAGTAATGGGACCAGAAGCCATGATTTTTGCTTTCTGAATGTTGAGCTTTAAGCCAACTTTTTCACGCTCCTCTTTCACTTTCATCAAGAGGCTCTTTAGTTCTTCTTCACTTTCTGCCATAAGGGTGGTGTCATCTGCATATCTGAGGTTATTGATATTTCTCCCAGCCATCTTGATTCTAGCTTGTGCTATATCCAGCCGAGAGTTTCTCATGATGTACTCTGCATGTAAGTTAAATAAGCAGGGTGACAATACACAGCCTTGACATACTCTTTTTCCTATTTGGAACCAGTCTGTTGTTCCATGTCCAGTTCTAACTGTTGCTTCCTGACCTGCAACAGATTTCTCAAGAGGCAGGTCAGGTGGTCTGGTATTCCCATCTCTTTCAGAATTTTCCACAGTTTATTGTGATCCACACAGTTAAAGGCTTTGGCATAGTCAATAAAGCATAAATAGATGTTTTTCTGGAACTCTCTTGCTTATTAGATGATCCAGCAGATGTTGGCAATTGGATCTCTGGTTCCTCTGCCTTTTCTAAAACCAGCTTGAACATCAGGGAGTTCACAGTTCACGTATTGGTGAAGCCTGGCTTAGAGAATTTTGAGCATTACTTTACTAGCGTTTGAGATGAGTGCAATTGTGCGGTAGTTTGAGCATTCTTTGGCATTGCCTTTCATTGGGATTGGAATGAAAACTGACCTTTTCCAGTCCCGTGGCCACTGCTGAGTTTTCCAAATTTCCTGGCATACTGAGTGCAACACTTTCAGACATCATCTTTTAAGATTTGAAATAGTTCAACTGGAATTCCATCACCTCCACTAACTTTGTTCATAGTGATGCTTCCTAAGGCCCACTTGACTTCACATTCCAGGATGTCTGGCTCTACGTGAGTAATCACACCATCGTGATTATCTGGATCATGAAGATCTTTTTTGTACTGTTCTCCTGTGTATTCTTGCCACCTCTTCTTGATATCTTCTGCTTCTGTTAGGTCCATACCATTTCTGTATTTTATTGAGCCCATCTTTGCATGAAATGTTCCCTTGGTCTCTCTAATTTTCTTGAAGAGATCTCTGGTCTTTCCCATTCTATTGTTTCCCTCTATTTCTTTGTACTGATCACTGAGGAAGGCTGTCTTAATCTCTTCTTGCTATTCTTTGGAACTCTGCATTCGAATGGTATATTTTTCCTTTTCTCTTTTGCTATTTGCTTCTCTTTTTTCCACAGCTATTTGTAAGGCCTCCCCAGACAGCCTTTTTTTTTTTTTTTTTGCATTTCTTTTTCTTGGGGATGGTCTTGCTCCCTGTCTCCTGTACAGTGTCACGAACCTCCATCCGTAGTTCATCAGACACTCTGTCTATCAGATATTAGTCAGGTATATCTCTCCTTTTATCCTTTCTTTGCCTTTTACTTCTCTTCTTTCCTCAGCTATTTGTAAAGCCTCTGTAGATGATCACTTCGCCTTCTTGCATTTCTTTTTCTTTGGAATGGTTTAGATAACTGCCTCCTGTACAATGTACAATGTTATTGTACAGGACAAGCATGAACCTCCATCCATAGTTCTTCAGGCACACTGTCTAACAATCCCTTGATTAGATCATAGTTTGTCAGCCCCACTGAATAGTCATAAGGGATTTGATTTAGGTCATGCCTGAATGACCTTCAATTTAAGCCTGACTTTTGCAGTGAGGAGCTAATAATCTGAGCCAACTCTAGGTCTTGATTTTGCTGACTGTATAGTTTCTCCATCTTCAGCCCTAAAGAATTTAATCAGTCTGATTGCAGTATTGACCACGTGGTGATGTCTGTGTGTAGAGTCGTCTCTTGTGTTATTGGAAGAGGGTGTTTGCTATGACCAGTGTGTTCTCTTGATGTTAGCTGTGGGCTTATCATATATAGCTCTTACTATGTTAGTTCAGTATCCACTTTGTTGAGAGCTTTTATCATAAGTAGATATTGAATTTTTTCAAACATTTTTTCCAATATTTACTGAGGTGATATATGGTTTTTATTCTTCAGTTTGTTAATATAGAGTATCTATCACACTGATTTGCAGGTGTTAAGCCATTCTTGCATCCCTGGAATAAGTGGTCACAACATATGAACCTTTTAGTATATTTTTTAATTTGATTTGCTAACATTTTTAAAGATCTTTGCACCTATGTTTGTCACAAACAACCTGCAATTTGATATTAAATCTTTGAATATTTTGTGGAATTCGTCAGTGAAGCCCTACCTCAGGAAACACGAAAAATTTCAAATAATTGAATCTTACACCTAAAGAACTAGAAAAAAGAAGGAAAAACAAAACTGAGTGTTAATAGAAGGAAGGAAATAATAAATATCAGAGCAGAAATAAATGAAATAGAGAGTATGAAAACAACAGAAATGATCGGTGAAACTAAGATTATTTCTTTGAGATTTTTTTTTTCCTTGGGAGAATTTTGATCACTAACTTTGTCTGCTAACTTGTAATCAGTCAGTTCAGATTTTCTCTTTCTTCAGTCTTGGAACATATGTTTCTAGAAATCTTTTCATTTCTTCCAGGTTGTTGGCATATGATTGTTCTCAGTGGTCTTTATGATCCTTTATATTTCTGTGGTGTCAGTTATAACTTCTTTTTTCCTTTCTGATGTTATTGTTTGGACCAGTTCTCTTTTTTTCTTGATAAGCCTAGCTAGAAGTTGGAGAATTTACCTTTTCAAAGAACCGACTCTTAATTTCACTGATCATTTCTGTCGTTTTCTGTTGATCATTTCTGTTGTTTTCTGTTGATCATTTCTGTTTAGGTGTACGGTTTGATTATTTGAGATTTTTCATTTCCTGAAGTAGGCTCCTATCACTATAAACTTCCCTCTTAGAACTGCTTTTGCAGTGATCCATAGATTTTGGATCATTGTGGTTCC
Source organism: Ovis canadensis (assembly GCF_042477335.2). Taxonomy (NCBI): domain Eukaryota; kingdom Metazoa; phylum Chordata; class Mammalia; order Artiodactyla; family Bovidae; genus Ovis; species Ovis canadensis. Next base: position 62,498,674 of record NC_091247.1, read on the forward strand.
ATTTCCATATGTTTCTAGGTATTTCTAAAATTTCTTCTATGATATTTCTTTTCAGTGGCCCATTCATGTTCTTTAATTTTGATTTCTTTTATTTTCTCCGATTTTTCTTTTGATTGATTTCTGGTTTCCCACAATTGTGATCAAGAAGATGCTCGATATGATTTCCGTCTTTGTAAATTCACAGAGGACTGTTTGTAAACTGATGTGATTTATCCTGGAGAACCTTCTGTGTGTGCTTGAGAAGAATATGCATCCTGCTGCTTTTGGATGGACTGTTCTGTATGTGTCCATCAGGTCCACTGGGTCCATTCTTGTGGGTTTGGTGTGAGCATCGTGATGACCATTACTGTTAACTCTTTAATGGATCGATTGCTTATCTCTATTTTGTTTAGTTCTTTCTCTGAGGCTTTATCTTTTCTTTCAGTGGCAACATACACTTCTGTCTCCTCATTTTGCCTGATTCTCTATGTTTGTGTCTGTGTATTAGTAAATCAGCTGTGTCCCCATGTCTTAAAGGAGTGGCCTTGTTTAGGAGACATCCTGTGGGGCCTAGAGGCACCAGCCTGCCTGGTCACCAGAGCCAGACACTCAAGGGTCCCCTCTGTGGGCAGTGTGTTCCCCCCTGTTGTAGGGGGCTGTAGTTACTGCTTAGGCACACTGGTGTGTGGGCCCAGCCACAGCAGGTGCTGGACGGTGGTGGGCAGAGTTCTCACTCAGCCAGGGTGAGACTTCACCTAGGTGCAGAGGTGGGTGGGCTTCATCAGGGTACGCCCACTGACGCTGACGGGTTAGATTTTGTTGTTCAGTCACTCAGTTGCATCCAACTCTTCGCAGCCTAACAGAACTGCAACACACCATGTTTCCCTGTCCTTCACTGTCTCCCAGAGTTTGCTCAAACTCATGTCCATTGAGTCGGTGATTCTATCCAACTATCTCATCCTCTGTCATCCCCTTCTCCTCCTGCCTTCAGTCTTTCCCGACATGAGGGTCTTTTCTAATGAGTCAGCCCTTTGCATTAGGTAGTCAAAGTATTAGAGCTTCAGCATCAGTCCTTGCAATGAATATTCAGGGTTGATTTCCTTTAGGATTGACTGGTTTAATCTCCTTGCAGTCCAAGGAGATTCAAGTCTTACAGTCCAAGATTCTCAAGAGTCTTCTCCAACACCACAGTTCAAAAGCACCAATTCTTTGGCACCCAGCTTTCTCTATAGTCCAACTCTCACATCCATACATGGCTACTGGAAAAACTGTAGCTTTGACTAGATGGACGTTTGTTGGCAAAGTAATATCTCTGCTTTTTAATATACCGTCTAGGTTTGTCATAGCTTTTCTTCCAAGAAGCAAGCGTCTTTTAATTTCATGGCTGAAGTCACCATCCACAATGATTTTGGAGCCCAAGAAAATAGTCTGTCACTGTTTCTATTGTTTCCCCATCTATTTGCCATAAAGTGACAGGACCGGATGCCATGATCTTCGTTTTTTGAATGTTGAGTTATAAGCCAGCTTTTTCCACTCTCCTCTTTCACCTTCAAGAGACTTTTTAGTTCCTGTTCACTTCCTGCCATAAGGGTGGTGCCATCTGCATATCTGAGGCTATTGATATTTCTGCCAGTATGAAAAGGCAAAAAGATATGACAAGTTAGATGGAACATTCCAAAATTGTACCCACTGGGTGACGTAAGCAAGGTAGCCTGCAATTTCTGAAATGGCTCTGGCTAGTGAGTCAGTGCCCAGGGATCATCGTCATCCCCCCGGCTCCTGACCCTTGGCAGATGCTGCCACATTACTCGGTGGCCTGTACGCTATTCAGTTTGGTATTTTTATGCTGGTTTCTGGGTTGAATGAGTTTGCATACAGGCCTATCGAGAGCACGTTTTCCATTCTAGGTGCTTCTATAGTTTTCCTGGTATTTTCTGTTGGTTTTCAAAGCCAGGTATTTGGGGGGCTGGTCTCTCCTGAGCAGGATCAAGGGGTTGGGTCCCTTCTGACTGGACTGTGGTGGCTGGGGAGGGGTTTCCTGGAGAGCGTCTCTCTGTTTCCTGTGCTTTCTATTGTCCTCCTGGCCTTAGTGGTGGAGGCTCTGTCCATCCAGTGTTCAGGTCCCTCTCTGAGGAGGTGGTCCCATAATGTGGTTGTGGGTTTGCTGTGTTCCTGGGAAAAGACAAGTTCAGGGGTGTCCTGTGCCATTATCTGAAACCCTTTCCTCAGCCGATCCTGCTGATCTAAGGTCAGCAAGCAGGCACATGTTTTGCTGGCCTGAGTCCATGAGGCACTGGCACCTAGAGGAGCAGGAGCAGGCTCTTTGCAGGAGGATGGGAGAGAATCTCACTTATTTCAGAAGAAATGAGTAAGCTGTCATATGGAAGCAGAAGGGTGTGAAGTTAATGAAGGCGCTAAAATTCTTTAATCACTGCTTGATTAGAGTCTATAGACAATTAGCAGCAAGTGAAGATCTTCCATAGAAAAGAGCAGTTATGCGGTGAGCGGCGGCTGTTCCCAGCAGGCTGCTCATGGGAACACAGCTGCAAGTAGAGGCTGGGTGGCCACAGCTGCCGCGTGTTCAGACTGCATGCTGTCCAGCCAAGGGCGCCAGGAAAGGGGCTGACGTGCCCCCAGACTCACTCCCCCAGGGCTGCATCAGCCTGGAGGAGGGGACGCCTCTTCCATGGGCAGGAGAGCCCCCTGCTGGCCACCCGGCTGTGGGGAGAGCGTTGTGAACCAGACCTCCTACTCTTGCCTGAACCAAGTACCTTCAGTACCAGCCTTGTGAGTGAATCCAACAAGACAAATGAATCCCAGGCCAGTTCTGGAGCAGCCGGCGCTGTGTCCTCTATGGAGGCATGTGCAGAGCTGAAGTCCCTTGGAAGGAGTAGAGAGGGAGCGGAGGAGGAATGGAGGGGAGGCGGAGGGGAGCGGCAGGTGGAGTGCCGGGAATCCTGCAGGTGCTATCTGGTTCTCCCCGCCCTGGGCTCTGTGGGCATCGGCCTACAGCTCCAAGGTCCAGCCGAGGGCACCCTCCAGGCTGGCGGGCACAGCCAAGCGGGTGGGGACAGAAGACGTACAGACGATGCACCCTTCCCTGTGGCCACACTCGGACCAGGCCTGAGTGACCAGTGCACTACAGGGATCACAGAACTGCAGACATCAGGCTGGGAGCCACCAGCCCCTCCGGAGCATCCCCAGCCTGCGCACGAGCCGCAGGCAGACAAGCAGCCCCACGTGCAGGAAAAACGCTGGCAAGGCAATCTGGGTTCCCCTGAGGCATCGAAGGGAACAGGCTGGGGGCAGGGGTGTGCCAGGTGAAGTCAGATTGGTTGACACTCCACCCCCAGCAGTGCACACAGAAAGACTGAACTTGAACTGTTGAGACCAGAGAACAGATTGCTCCTCGGAGAATGAATTCAGAATAAAGATGAAGATGGCAGGCCTCAGGGCCCCCTGCTCTGGGTCTCACTCCAGCTTCCCACGGGGCCTACGACACCCTGGGGCCAAGAACAACTGCTTGCCTCCAACTCACTCCATAAACAGAGACACTCCATCTTTTTGAACCTCAGTTTGCTCAGCTGTGGAATGAGTAAGTAGCCCAGCCTCAGAGCTCCTGTGGGGCTCCAGCGAGACTGTAACAGACTCCAGTTTCCCACCCTGCCTGGACTCTAGACACCTGAGGGGGGTGGGCTCTGCATGCTGTCCCACAGGTGACGGCAGTGCCTCCTAAACAGAGTTCTGACTAATGATGGAGGAGGATGCCCCGTCCCTTGGAGTGAAGGGGTCCTTGGAAGCAAGCCTGTCTCCCTGCATGGTTAGCGCCTGAGGGCGCCAAGATCACTGGATGTCTAACAAATGAATGAACAGCTGAAACTGGAAGGAAACATCACCTCCCACTGCTATGACTCTAGAGGAGGCAGGACACGATAAATCCAGATATGCCTGCAAACCCGCTCACGACTTGGCTCAGCAGAGCCCATGGTCCCAGAGGCGAGAGTGAGGCGGGGAGGTGCCCCCACCCAATGGGGGCCCGTAGTTGGTCCATGTTTGGGGAGTCGGGTGGTGGTTTCAGCCAAGTTCACTTCTGTTGCCTGTTTTCTGACTTTATTACCTCATTAGGAACCACGGTGTGTTTCTCTAAAGTACAAGTGGGATTTTGAAAGAAGACTGTTTCATTGTAAAGGCTTAATCAGGGTGCCTTAAGGCCCACAGTCTGAAAATAACTCATTCTCACTGTGATGGGAAGATCCTGAGAGATGAAAACAAACCTTGTTCCCTGAATGGCTCAGGGATTCCAGGATTTTGAGTGGGATCATCAGCTCATCCCCAGAGATCACTCTGTCATCTGAAGGCCCCTCCCTGGATCACAGACAGACACACACACATACACACAGCTCGTTGGGTCTTTGCTGCAGTTGCTAACACATGTCTTACTTTTAGAATCTGGGTTGACGCCACTGTGGAAGTAGGCGCCAGTGGGTGCTGTGCTGGGTGTGGGGGAGGCTTGCTGGGTGTGTGGGGGGACTATGCCATGTGGCGGGGGCGCTGCCCTGGCTACTGGGACCTCTGAGCCTCTCGCTCACTGCCCAAGGTCCTACTCTCTCCAGCAGGGACAGTACTTCTCCCTCGGATGGCCCTCTGTCCATAGCTTCATGCTCCACTGGGCAGGTGGACGGTGCAGGTAGCCCCTGAAGTCACCCAATCCCAGAGGCTAGGAGGCAAAGAAGGAGGCTCCTGGGGCCCAGCAGGGGCAGTGTGCCCACCAGGCCCGTCCTGAAGGGAGGCCCAGGGGATGATACTTCTTTAGAAATGCATCTTGGGACTTCCCTAGCAGTCTAGCAGTTAAGACTCCATGCTGCTGTTGCAGGGAGCACATGTTCGATCCCTGGTCAGGGAACTAAGGTCCTACATGCCACGTGGTTACAGCCAAATAAAATTGTTTTAATGCATCTCGTTTCTTTGTTGGAGTGAAGCCCCCACCACTTTTACTGCCCAAATCTTGCAAACAGGGTATTTGCCTGAAACCATTCTCTCTGTTAGGTCAAATCACCCCTTCCACAAACCCCCAAAGTAGCAAAGCACTTATCAGAGGTTCTGAGGGTGGCACCAGGGTCTCAGGACATTTCAAAGAGTCCTGGCAAGTGAGGAGCAGTGTCTAAGCCTTCAGCTAGGGCTCACACCACCAAACTGTTAGAAAATCTTGAAAGTAGAATTTCAGTTAGTCACTGATCTTAAAAGTAGAATTTCAGTTAGTCACCTATCTAAGGAGTCCCTAATTGGGCTGGTTTTTCTTAAAAGGGCCTCCAAATCTCCAGTTTGCATGGTTGGGTGAGTGGGCAGGTGGAACTAAACAAGAAAACCCACCCAAAGCTGCGTAGTTCTCCCTAAAGCCTTCTCTTGCCCAGAGAATCAGGTATTAATCAGAGAAAAGAGAACAAAATGGGCCCAGAGCCGGCCCCCAATCTGGTCCTGGCAGGGCCTCTCTGAGTTCAGCCTGCAGGTTGGCGAAGGGTGTGGAGCCCATGGCTCCAGGGGTCTTTCCCCGGGGGCTCCTCCTGGCCCCTGACTGCCCACCAAGTGTGTGAGGGCACCCTTCTGTCCGCGGCACCACTCACCACCTGCATCTTGCCCACAGGTACCTGGCGCTCTACGCCTACAAGCCCCAGAAGAGTGACGAGCTGGAGCTGCGCAAGGGCGACACGTACCGCGTCCTGGAGAAGTGCCGGGATGGCTGGTTCAAGGGCACGGCCCTGCGCACCGGACTCTCGGGCGTGTTCCCTGGCAACTACGTGACACCCGTCTCCAGGTGAGGCCCTCGCTACCCGCCTCCTGTGGCTGCAGTCGTGTGGAGACCAGGGACCGTGCCCTGCCTGCCTTCCTGCTGCCCGCTACCCTGGGGAGAAGGTGGCCGGGAGGAGCTGGAGCACCATACAGGGGCGCGTCACAGGGCCAGAACTCATGGGCACAGGTGCATGCATGTACGTGTGCACACGTATGGTACAGTGGGTGTGTGTGCAAAAAGCACACGCCATTCACACATGTGAAGGAAAGATTCCATGTTCCCAAAAGTTAACCATTATTATTGAGTGGAGCATTATGAGTAATTAAGTTTTTTCTTTCCTTGTCATTTCCTGTGTTTTACGAATTTACTGTTACATTATTTTTATAAACTGGCAAAAGCAAGTTTAATAGTTAGCTCGAGGTGACCCAGGGTTGTCAGATGTTTTCATGGAGAGGGGCATCCCCTGCAGGTTTGATTTAGGGTTGGCCTTGCTCTGGGGAGCCCGGGATGCCTCAGCCCTGTGTTCACAGCACAGAACCTGCAGAGACCTGCTGCAGACTGCCCCCCCACCCCACCCCCTCTTCTCCCCACCCCACCAGCTTCTGCTCTCTTGGCAATAAGACTCCAAGCAAAGTAAACACCCAGAACTGCACTGACACGGCCTGACTTGTACCTTCACAGCAGCAGGCCCGGGAGCCACATCCCCCATGCCCTCCTGGAAAGGCCCACCTTGTGAGCCCCGTGGCCCTGTGGCCCTGTGCAGGAAGGCCCTTCTCCCCACAGCTGCTCAGCAGAGGCTCTGCCTGCTCCCACCATGGGTGGCTCCCTGAGCCTCACAGCTGAGATCCAGTGGAGACAGATGGGGAGTTTTCCTGGCTCTTGGACAAATGGAAGGCATGTGATCCTGACAGTGGATCCCAGGAGCTCCCCACCTCAGCCCCACACGGTTGGTGCTGGTGCGTGGTTCAGGCTGGCCCGTGCAAGGGAGGAGCCACCGGGGCCTGTCTCAGAGTCCTGTACTCCACGGTGTGTCCTGGACTCTCCACATCACTTTCTCTAGAAAGTCTAGGGTAAAACCTCAAACATGAGGCTTGTCTGTGCCCTTTCCTGGACTCCCAGGAGTCCGTCATCCAGAAGGAGCTGGGCCCCTGCCTCCTGTTGCCTGCCAGATGTGCCAAGCCCGTTCCTTCTGCCTCTGTTTGGGGACACACAGCTGTTTGTTAGACGAAATCAAGGCAGTGACTCTGGAACAAAATATTTGATTAGCATCACTTCCCTGTTTCCTATGGCTCTTTCACTGGTTGTCACATATGCACGTGGACAGACCGTGTGGTTGTCAGGGGCTCTGCTGTTCAGCCGGGCCTCTGGGCACCACATGCCCAGGTCATCTTGGGGCTGCTATAGGACTTGTCCTGGATGGCGTGGCCTCCAGCTCTCAGAGCCAAGGGGTTGAGTGGTTCTTTATCAGTCTGTGCCCTCCCCTGACTTCATTCTGTTCATTTCCTCAGGATTCCTGTAGGAGGGGCTGGGCCACCCCGGAATAATGCAGTCGGAGGGTCTCCCCTGGCCAAAGGGATGGCCACAACCATGCACCCAGGCGGTGGGAGTCTGAGCAGCCCAGCCACAGCCCTGAGGCCAGCCCTTCCCCTCACCACAGCCCAGGTCCCGGCCCAGCACCAGGCCGCCTCTCCCCCACTGGGCAGTTGTCTGAGGCACACCGTCCAGCCAGCAGCCAGCCAGGCCTGGAGCGCCGGCCCCACTGGTATGTAGCAGCCTCCTGGGAACCTCACTCTGGTGGAAAATTTGAGGAAGGTGATCTCAGGGACACATGAGTGTCCTTTGGCCCAGGTCTTGAGCGGTCCGTGGAGGGGTGCCCTGTAATCATGAACTTATGCTACTCCTGGGGAACATGTTGACATATCTTCATAGCCTGTCCTGTAGCTGGAATGGATTAGAAAATTCACAGGTGTTTATACACTTCATGCAGCAAGAGGACTGGCTGGACCAGTGAGGTTACCTTGGCACCTTTGGGTGGCTCTGTGAGCCACTGTGGGTCACCTGCATCTACATGCCAGGCACCAAGGGGTCTTCTGATGAGGCAGCACCCCCCCACCCCCGCTGCCCACTGCCCAGGACAGAGCTGGTAATGAGACCAATCCACAGAGGTGCTTCCTGATATGCTCTGAGGCTGAAGAGTCATGGCCATTGCTCCTCATGCAGCTTCATCAGTAGAAGACCAACCGGAAGTCAGGACAGTCTAGGTGGCTCCCTGTGTAGCATGAGACGAGAGGAAGTGTGGTGAGATTCCTGAAGGTGTGAACAGGGTAAACGCATCTTGCTTGGAAGCTTGGCAGTCTGCTAAGAAGAACTGCTAAGCTTGACTCACGTGGTCCTCCTGGGAGCCAGGCCAGTAACTTTCCGACACATAAGCCAGTAACATTGTCACTGCGTGGTGAAAGGGACCCAGGATGGGAGGATGTGCCTCTGAGTTTCATTTAAATGATTCAGAATTCCTTTCCACTCCCACCCCATTCTTAAAAATAATCTCTTTCTCAGAATGTCTTTTTTTTTCCCCAAATTATTTATTTATTTTATTTTGGGCTTTCCTGGGGGCTCAGTGGTAAAGAATCCACCTGCCAGTGCACGAGAGAGGGTTTATTCCCTCAGTCAGGAAGACTCCCTGGAGAAGGAAATGGCAACCCACTCCAGTATTCTTGTCTGGGAAATCCCGCAGACAGAGGAGCCTGGCAGGCTACAGTCCATGGGGTTGCAAAAGAGTCGGACATGACTTAGCAACTAAACAGCAACAACAATTTATTTATTTTTGACTGTGCTGGGTGTTCATTACTGTGCACAGGCTTTCTCTAGTTGCAGAGAGTGGAGGCAATTCTTTATTGTGGTGCTCAGGCTTCTCACTGTGGTGGCTTCTCTTATTGTGGAGCTCTAGAGTGCCCGAGCTTCAGTAATTGTGGCACATTAGGCTCAGCAGTTGCAGCTCATGGGCTCTAGAGCACAAGCTCAGTCGGTGTGGTACACGGGCTTAGTTACATGTAGAATCTTCCTGGAGCAGAGATCAAACCTGTGTCCCCTGCATTGGAAGGTGGATTCTTATCCACTGAGCCACCAGGAAAGTCCCCGACAGCAGCCCCACCCTGGTGTCCAGCCTCATGCTGGGTGTTCTCATTCAGTCACAGTGGGCTCTGTACCAAGGAAGCCCTGTGGGTGGGCTTGGCCCTGCCTTGGTGTAGGTTTGCTAAGACTCACTTTGTAAATGTGGGAGATAATGAAGGACAGGGAAGCCTGGTGTGCTGCAGTCCCTGGGGTCATGAAGAGTTGGACACGACTTAGCAACTGAACAACAAGAGTCCTTCATATATGTTTCTTTTTTTCCCTTAAATTAGTGAAAAGTGATGTCTGTTTTTCACCTGGCCAGTAGGGCCCTGGAGAAGAGCTAGTTGTCTCTGCCCTGGAAGAATCTGCAGCGATATTGCTTGTGGCCGACCTCTCGGCCCAGCCATTACCCTCCAGCTGGCCATGGCTCAGGGCAGCTGATGGTGCTCATTGTAGCCTCCAGCTGTGGATGCAGCCCCTGAGGCCTAGAGATCGCGTGCTCAGGGAGTGCCCGTTCGCTGCTGCACAGCTGGGGAGACGTGCACTGAGGTGCTGGTCTCCTGGGCCTGGAGCTCCCAGGCAGGGCCTCCTGCTTGTGGCCCCCTCGTCCATTCCCCAGCCTGCTCTGTGCTCCATGATGCTGAGAGCCATGGCAGGCCTGCCTCTCATGGAGTGTACATCCATCCCAGCCACCCAGCTTTGCACCAAGTGCCCTACGAGGGCCTGTCCACACTCCACCATATCAGGAACCCACCAGTTCAAGGAGGAATATGATCTGCCCATCTCATTTATGGAATGGAATAACAGCAGAATCAAAGAAATCGGCAAGCCAGAGCAGAACAACACTCTCTGTGTCCTCAATCACCATGGTAACCAGCATGGGTAACAGGCATGCTCTTCCATCTGTTTAATTCACGTGTGGGAGAGTGAGGCACAGGATGGTTTAATGGCATGCTGAGTGCGTTCCAGCCCAGGGCTCGTCCCCAACTCATGTGCCGCAGCCAGGATACAGGATGCCCCCATCACTGCAGTAATTAGGTATCTGGAGTCCCCACAGCATTTTCCACTTCCTTCTGTGTCTGGAGAGCAAGAACACACTGCTGACAGTGTGCACAGGCAGAGGATCACTCACTGCAGTGACTGCCCCATCTCAGCAAACCCCAGCTCTGGCACCTGGGAGATCCTTGTTAGTGTCCTCAGACCAAACACAGTCATGGACAAATGCCTGGTTGCCTTGGCCATGGTGCCCAGAGGGCAAGGGCCCCACATAGCCATTCATTTATCAGCAAAATGCACTAGGAGAGAGCTGGGTGCAGGAGGGCTCTGCTGGGGTCTGGACCCATTTCTATCCCCCACCTTAGAGAGGAAGATGAGGAGACCCAGGTTACAGTGGAGTTTGAAAAGCACTGGGTGGAGTCTTGGGGGCTGTGAAGATATAGGGAGCAGGAGGGGTGCCTCCCTCAGACCAAGGAGGAAGGAGGGGGCAACTGTGGAGGGGCCTGTGGACCATCTCCAGGAGGATATGATGCTGTCTTGGTTCCTAAAGGACAGACAGGAAATACCTGAGTGGACCAAACAGATGGGGAATTCTGGCCATGAAGGCATGGAGATGAGCAGGACCACAGTTTGTGCTTGGAGTGATTATGACTGTTTTAGTGTGACTGAGACAGAGGTGGGAAGGAGGAGCAGTGTTGGTGACAGTTTCTCTGTAGAGGCAAGGTGGACGTTAGGTCTAAAGCTCAGAGCAGAGCGTGCAATGTGGAGCACGAGGGAGGCTCTGAGCCCCAGAGGGCAGGCGTGTTGGCGGCTGTGAGCCCTGTGACAAAGCTGAGGGAAGCAGATCAGGCTGTTTCTCTTCCACTGGGTCAAGGAACCTCAATTTTTATCCTGTGGGCAGCAGGGCTCCTAAGAGGATTTAAAATATAGATATAACCAGATTTTTATATGTAAAGGATAAAGCTAGATTTCTGCTCGTGGCCAAGATAAAGCAATGAGGTCAGGATTTACCCTCCCACCAGAAACAACTGAAAAAAACAAGGAATATATAAACAGTGGTTGTGAGACACTGGATACTAGAAGACCAAGGATGGTGATCCATGAGAGATGAGAACACAGAGGAAGATCCCAGCTCACCTCCCGGGGAGAAGGCCAGGTGTCAGCACAGGGACAGCATGGGGCCAGGCCAGAAGGCTCCCTGGGTGGGGGTATGGAGATGAGGGTCCGGATGACCGAGCCTCAGAGAGTGCAGTGTCCCTGGCTCAGGACACTGAGAACTGATGAGCAGGCATGTGAGGGACCACTTGAGCCAAGAGCACAAGCACTCTGCTGGGAAGTGCCTGTTCCCACCAGCCGGCTCCCAGGACACCAGGCACCGTGCAGAGGAGCTCACCTGGCTGGGGCAGCCGCACCTCGCCCACCTGTGTCTGATGGCAATAATGAAGCACCAGGCATGCAGAAGAGCAAGAAAACATGCCCCACAGCGATGAGATCAACCAACCAGTCATCAAAGCTGACCCAGAACAAAGATGCTAAAAAAGATGTTATAATTGCATTTCATATGCTCTAAAAGGTAAGTAGAAACATGGAAGATATTTTAAAGACTGAAATCAAGCTTCTAAAAATAACTACACAGTGTGAGATCAAGAATACACACTGGATGGCATTAATGGCAGATTAGACATTGCTTAGAAAATAGTAGTGAACTTGAAGATCTAGCAGTAGAAACTATGAAACAAAGAGATAGAAGAGAATTTTTTAAAATGAACAGAGCATCAGTGAGCAGTAGGACAATTTCAAGTGGCCAAATATATTTTTAATTGAAATCCCCAAAGTAAAGGAGACAAGGGTGGGACAGAAGAATGAGTTGAATAAACAATGACCAAAATTGTTCTAAATTTGATAAAAACTATAAACTCATGGATCAGTGGCACTCAGTGACTCCCAAGCACAAAGAACATGAAGAAGACTACAACAAGGCAAAGTATGATCAAATTGTTCAAAATCTGTGATGAAGACAACCTTGAGAGTTGCAATAAAGAAAAGATACATAGCATGGGAAAAAACAAGGGTGACAGTAGAGTTCTTGTCAGGAACACTACAAGTGAGAAGGCGGTGGAAAACCTAACAAGTCCTGAAAGCAATGCATCTGTCAAGTTAGGATTCTACACCCAACAAATGTCTCTCATAAATGAAAGCAAAATAAAGAATTATTCAGACACAGTGAAGTTAAAAAGATGTCACCACACACCATGAAAAATGTCAAACAGTTGTCTTTAGAAAGAAGGAAAAACATACCAGGTGGGAACAGGCATCTACACAAAGGTTACAGAATACAAGGTCAACATACAAAAGTCGATTTTGTTTCTCTCTGTACCAGGAATGATTTTTGGAAATTGGCACTTAAAAAATGATACCAATTTTGATAGCATTAAAAACATAAATTACTTAGGATTAAATCGGATGAAAGATGAATAAGACTTGAACACTCCAAAATATTGCAAATTAAAGAGAGAAATTAAGGAAGTCTTAAATATTTACAGAGATATACTTTATTTAGGAGTAAGAAAACTTAATGTTGTTAAGGTGTTTATTCTCCAAAAACTGACCTATGGAGTCAGTGGAGTACCAATCAAGATCTAACCCATTTGTTTGGTAGAACCTGACAATCTGCTACCTAGATTCATATAGGCATGCAGAGGACCTTGGCCAAAAAAACCTGGAAAAACAAAGTTGAAAGCTAACACTGATTTTAAGACACATTGTAAAGCCGCATTTCTCCACGCCAGGCTTCAACAGTACGTGAACTATGAATTTCCAGATGTTCAAGCTGGATTTAGAAAAGCCAGAGGAACCGGAGATCAAATTGCCAACATCTGTTGGATCATTGGAAAAGCAAAAGAGTTCCAGAAAAACATCTACCTCTGCTTTATTGACTACACCAAAGCCTTTGACTGTGTGGATCACAACAAATTGTGGAAAATTCTTCAAGAGATGGGAATACCAGACCACCTGACTTGCCTCCTGAGAAATCTGTATGCAGGTCAATAAGCAAGTTAGAACTGGACATGGAACAACAGACTGGTTCCAAATAGAAAAAGGAGTACATCAAGGCTGTAAACTGTCACCCTGCTTGTTTAACTTATATGCAGAGTACCTCATGAGAAATGCTGGACTGGATGAAGCATAAGCTGGAATCAAGATTGCCAGGAGAAATATCAATAACCTCAGATATGCAGATGAGACCACCCTTATGGCAGAAAGCAAAGAAGAACTAAAGAGCCTCTTGATGAAAGTGAAAGAGGAGAGTGAAAAAGTTTGCTTAAAACTCAACATTCAGAAAAGATCATGGCATACAGTCCCATCACTTCATGGCAAATAGATGGGAGAACAATGGAAACAGCAACAGACTTTATTTTTGAGGGCTCCAAAATCACTGCAGATGGTGACTGCAGCCATGAAATTAAAAGACGCTTGCTCCTTGGAAGAAAAACTATGACCAACATAGACAGCATATTAAAAAGTAAAGATATTGCTTTGCCAACAAAGGTCCATCTAGTCAAAGCTATGGTTTTTCCAGTAGTCATTATGGATGTGAGAGCTGGACTATAAAGAAAGGTGAGGGCTAAAGAACTGATGCTTTTAACTGTGGTGTTGGAAAAGACTCTTGAGAGTCTCTTGGACTGCAAGGAGATCCAACCAGTCCATCCTAAAGGAAATTAGTCCTAAATATTCATTGGAAGGACTGATGCTGAAGCTGAAACTCCAATACTTTGGCCATCTGATATGAAGAGCCGACTCATGGGAGAAGACCCTGATGCTGGGAAAGATTGAAGGCAGGAGGAGAAGCAGATGACAGAGACTGAGACGGTTGGATGGCAACACTGACTCGATGGACATGAGTTTGAGTAAGCTCCGGGAGTTGATGATAAACAGGGAAACCTTGTGTTTTGCAGTCCGTGGGGTCGCAAAGAGTCAGACACGACTGAGAGACTGAACTGAACTGGACTGATAAAGCCGCAGTCATCAGTGTGGTATTGGTGTGAAGACAAATGACTGGATCAATAAGTACTTTTTCTGAAAACATTAAAGTGCCCATTAAGTTGATGAGACAGGAGTCACAGTTGCTCTTGTCCAGATAACATGATGGAAGAATGGGGTGAGAAGTGGTGTTTCTGGTATGGAAGTGAGTTGAGACTCCTGGAAGAGGGAATCATGTGGGACTCCTACCCCTTGTTCTAGGCACAGAGAGGGTAGTTAATTTTGATACTTCAAGAAGCAATTGTGTGGATGTAAACAAATGGGACACAAGAGAGTTGACGTGCTGGCCTCCTCGGCTCCGGGATGAAGCTGATGGTGCTGGCTGACTCTCACCTCCTGCAGAAGACCCACAGGCAGACCCTTGAGGACATCTAAGGGCAGAGGCCATGCTGGGGGTGGTCAGTACTGAACCCCTTGCTGGGGGGTGCTCAGTACTGAGCCCCCTTCTAGGGGTGGTCAGTATTGAGCCCTTCTTGGGCGTGCTCTGTACTGAGACCCCTCCTGGAGTAGGGGAGGGAATGGAGCCCCACCTGGACTTGGAGGTGAGTCTAGCTCTGGCCTGAGGGCGGGGTTAGCTACAGGAGGGGGCGAAGTGACGGACAGGAGAAACTGAGTGCATGCCCCGGGCCTGGAGGCTGAGGGGTTGTGTCCAGACAGAGATGGCCCTGAAGTTGTGGACTTTCCAGCATCCGCTCCTCCATGCAACAGGACGTGATGGCCTGATAGTGAGGGAAGGACAGAGGTGACAATAAGCAGATCATTTTTCACTCACTTGCTTTTTGTAAAGCGCCCACTGAACCCAGTCCTGGGAGGAGGAGTGGACCTGTGAGAGCTGGCAGGATTCAGGGGCCCAGAGTTACTGAGATGACAGGTTAGAGAAGTTGGGGGCAGACTGAGAGCAATGGCATGTCCACAGTCTTTCCTCCAGCAGCCCACGTCTACTCTGGTGTCACAGACCAGCAGGCTTAGCTGGTAACAGGCACACATTTGGGTCCTGCCAGGCGGGTGACTGAGGGCCCATGGATTCTAACCCTCGTACCAGCTGTGAAGTGAGCCCCACCTCTCCTGGGAAGTGTTCTTTTCTTCTCCAGTGGTTTAGTTCTGTGAAATCTGTACAGGTGTTTTAGCTGAGTTCTCTTTTCTCAGACACAAATATTCTGAAACAATTTTATTCAGCGCTTACTATGTGCCAGGCACCATTCCAGCTGTTTGGAACATGTTAGTGAATGAAACGTGAAGATCCCACCACGCAAAACTTACGCTGGGGTAGGGAGGTAGACGGTGAGCCTTCATCGGTGATCATGGCTAATGCTTGGCCAGCTTGACCACTGGGTATGGGAGCCAGGGGCTGGGCCATAACTTCCAGTTCCAGGTGGAGACCGCCCAGCCACGCTGTCCAGAGATCCCCTCACATTCAGTGGTGCCTGGTAACCCAGGGCCTCCCCAGGCTTCTTCCAGGCTCCTCCACAGTGTCCACTAAAAAAAATACGCACAACCTAAAAGCTGAGAGTTAGGTTTTATTCAGTAGGAATGTTAGGACTCGAGCCCAGGAGACAGCATCTCAGGTGACCCCGAGCGTGCTTTGAGGAGAAGGAGCCAGGCTACATACAAGTTTGCAGGGAGAGGCAGGTAATGTAAATATTAAAAGATTACTGTTAATTAAGAGAAAACTATATCTCTCACATGAAGAGATTTAGTGATCTTCTATGTATGGGAAGATACAAGCGTCCAGGATTGCTGAAATAATTTCTTTCATATGCACATAACTATCTGGGGCCAATCCTGCTTCTTTATTGTTCACAGACTAATTCCTTGTTCACCGTCAAAGAAGGTGAATGTAACGGGTGTGGTCGCCTCTCATATCCCCCCAGCTCCTCAGCGCTTACAGGAGAGGAAGCAGCTGATGGCTTCCAAATAGCTGGCTTTGTTTCACCTGGGCTCAGAAATGTGCATTTGGAAAAGGCTTGTAGAGAGTAAAGCAGGAAACATTTCATTTCACTAGGGGCTTCAGGTCTAGAAGGGTTGAACAGGATGTTTGTAAAACTGGAGTGTACTGGCAGACAACTGCAGTTCATACTGTAGGAACCTGGGAAGGGCCAAGGCGAGGGCCTCGGCAGAGGTGTGGGCGGGATGGTGAGGCCGAAGCCCCAGGATTGCCTGCAGACTGACCTTCCCCCGCCCTCTCCACCCCTCTCTCCCAGCTGCCCACCAGGCCCAGGTCCAGGGCCGGCCGACCGCCACGGTGTCGCCCCTGCGCACTCAGAACTCCCCGTCTCGCCTGCCCGCCAGCCTCAGGCCTCCCGCCTTGGGGTCCCCGCAGCACAGCCCCCAGCCAGTGACGCAGTGCCCCCGGCCGGCCATCCCGCTCGCCTCGGCAGCCTCGGCCGTCACCCCTCCCAATGTCAGCGCCGCCAACCTCAACGGGGAGGCTGGAGGGGGCCCCGCTGGTGGCCTGACCGCATCCAGCCCCACCGGCGCGGGAGGCAGACCAGACGAGAGGAAAAACGAGAAGGTAAGTGCCAAGTGGGTGGTCCTACTTCTTTGGCATCAGACGCCTTTTAGAGAGGGCGATCCAAGCCCAGTGTGCTCACACACATCAAAAAAACACCCACCCCCTCCTCAAGACACTTCAGTTCCTTCTGGAGAAAAGTCGTGGTGAACTACTCGCTTTGCTGGGATTAGACACTGCCAGGTGTCAGGACGTCTAATAACACGTCCACAGACCTCATGCGCATGTGAGCAGTTGCCATCCCCCCCTCCGTGCTCTGTCCACAGTGCACACCAGGGCAGCAGGGACACAGGCCAGGGGAGAGTGCCGGCCTCCTCGTAGGTGTGGCTGGCCCTCAACTCTTCCCCAGCAGTGAGGGAAGTGGGCTTATTTCAGGCAGAAACTGAGCCTGGGGAGCTGGCCTCAGTCACCATCAGCTAGCGGTCAGCTGACCCAAGACCGGAGTCCAGATTTCTATGTCAGTGCCGCAGATGGAATCATAATTCAGACCACATATGTAACTTGCCATCTTCCTGTAGCCACATTGTGGAAAGTTAAAAATAAGATAAAAAGTGAAATTCATTTTAATGGTGTAATCTACTAGACCCAATATCCAAAAATGTTGTCATTTCAGCATGGTATCTGTATAAAAAAATCGATGAGCTGTTTGACCTTTCTTCACTTTTGGTCTTTCAGGGCAAGTGAGACGTGTCCAGTGGTCAGGCCACTGTGCTGCCCAGGCTGTGCTGGACGGCGGGCCCGATCCCCAGCAGGGGTCACTCCTTTTATTGGCCTCACTGTCCAGGTGGCTTTTTCTCATACTCTTGGCTTTGCTACAGCCTGGGGTATTTTTTTTCTCTCTCTCTCTAGTGTACGCTTTTTAAAAATACTCATTCACATATTTGTGTTGCCCTTGTGGCTCAGATAGTAAAGAATTCTCCTGCAGTGGAGGAGACCTGAGCTCAGTCCCTGGCTTGGAAAGATCCCCTGGAGAAGGGAACGGCTACCCACTCCAGTATTCTGGCCTGGAGAATTCCTTGGATAGAGGAGCCTGGCAGGCAGTCCTTAGGGTCACAAGAGTGGGATACAACTGAATGAGCTTTCACTTTAGGGGCTTCCCTGGTGGCTCAGCTGGTAAAGAATCCGCCTGCAATGTGGGAGACCTGGGTTCGATCCCTGGGTTGGGAAGATCCCCTGGAGGAGGGTATGGCAACCCACTCTAGTATTCTTGCCTGGAGAATCCCCATGGACAGAGGAGCCTGGTGGGCTACAGTCCATGAGGTCTCAAAGAGTTGAACAAAACTGAGCGACCAAGTACACCACACATGATGGTAGGGATACAGTGACATGTTTAATGAAAACTCAGGAATGTGCAATCTGAAGAAATCGTGAAGATGAGGCTTTTTTTTTTTTTTTTTTTGGAATTGTCCCTGGACTTTTTTTAAAAAGGTTTTTCATTTTGGGCTGTGCTGGGTCTTGGTTGGTGCATGGGCTTTTCTCTAGTTGCAGTGAATGGGGGCTACTTTCTGGCTGTGGTGTGCAGGCTTCTCAGTGCACGGCTTCTCTTGCGGCAGAGCACAGGCTCTGGTATTCAGGCTTCAGCACTTGCGGCACGTGTGCTCAGTAGCTGCGGTTCCCTGGCTCTAGAGCACAGGCTCCATAGTTGTGCACACAG
This sequence comes from Ovis canadensis, assembly GCF_042477335.2. NCBI lineage: Eukaryota > Metazoa > Chordata > Mammalia > Artiodactyla > Bovidae > Ovis > Ovis canadensis. Next base: position 62,516,752 of record NC_091247.1, read on the forward strand.
GCTTAGTTGCTCTTGACGTGTGGAGTCTTCCCAGATCAGAGATGGAACATGAGCATCCTGCATTGGCAGGCAGATTCTTTACCACTGAGCCACCAGGGAAGCCCCAAAGTTGAAGCTCTTAAACAACCAGGCACCTTTTCCTAAAGTGAAGAACCACTGGTTTGTGAATTTATTTCCCCCATTGGGCATCCATGCGCCAAGCAAGCCGCTGCCCATGCTGTTTCTAAGATGTGGACTAGGAGGAGGGCTTTGCTGGCTCTGTAACCAGCATATCGGTTGTTGCCAAAGTGTTTCCAGTTTCAGGACAGGCCCTGGCTTTCTGTGCCAGTGCCTCCGGCCCTGCCAGCCCCACCAGCAGGACAGGGGGAGGCATCCTGCAAACATCCTACCCAGTGGGGGAGTGGACTAGGTCTGACCTCACCAGGACTGGCATCCCCTGCAGGCCCCAACATCACACTGACCTCTGCGGGGAGGACAGGCCCCCACACAGGGCACCCTGCCCGCAATCAGAGCTGCATCCCCAGTGGGGCTCAATTACACAGGAAACTCACTGAGCATACAGCCCAGGAGGCACATTCTCAAGGGCTTCAGGAACCCTGTTCACCCCACAAATGAGTCGCTGAGGAGTCCGGTGGTCGTCTGGCCCCCCATGGGCCATGGAGACCTGTGTCCTCCCAGGGACATGTGTGCTGGGCAGACCTGCCTGCTGCGGCGCTGGAGTTGGTGCCCTGGTGGGTGGAGGGCCCTTTGCTGACTGCCCCAGGCCTCTGGAGGCCTCATGACCTCAGCCCTTCACCTTGGCTCCCTACAACTGGACTGCTGGTGGGAGAAGGCGGGCTGGCGTGAGGCAGATGAGTGCTCCTCGGGCAGACAGTGAGCCCATCCTGAAAGCACATGTCCCCACTGTCAGAACAGTGAGGCTTTACAGGCAGCTTACTTTTGGAGAGAATGTGCCATCAGAGTATCCCTCCGCCGGTGACACGGGTAGGTCGCAGACTCTGAAGTAGGACAGGACAGGGCCCTCTGGTCTGCGGAGAGCTCAGAGCCAGCCTGGGACCTTCTCCTCTGCACTCTCCCAGAAGGGCCTGGCCAACCTCCAGGCCTCCCTCTGAGGCCCCTGGCCCTTGTCCTGGGCTGAGCCTCAATCTACCAACTTCTGGGCCTTCGCTCAGTGTGGTGCTGGTGAGCTTTCAGGGTGTGATGCACACCTGGGGGCCAAGGCCAGGCATCTGGTAACCCCCAGGAGTGAGGCCAGGCCTTGGTGCTCAGCCAGTGCCCATGCCCTTTCCTCGGGCCTGTTGGTCAGCTTCTCCTGCTGGGTGCCCAGGGCATCAGGGTATGGGGTGGGGGATGGGGGAGGGCAGGAGCCAAAACTACTACACAGTGAGTGGAGCTTGAATTTGGAGAAGGAGGGCCCAAATGAATGGATGTGTGTGAAAGGCGTGGAGGCTCACATTGCTGCCCCTGTGGGGGCTCCAGGGGCTTCTGCTGCTTGATTCCTGCATCAGTGAGGTAGCAGCGTGGCACCTGTCACCATGCCATTGGAAGGAGGAAGTGCTCATTCGTGCTTTATTGTTCCATCACTCAGTCATGTCTGGCTCTTTGTGACCCCATGGACTGCAGCACACCAGGCCTCCCTGTCCTTTGCTATCTCCCAAAGTTTGCTCAGATTCATGTCCATTGAGCCAGTGATGCTATCCAACCATCTCATCCTCTGTCGTCCCCTTCTCTTGCCTTCAATCGTTCCCAGCATCAGGGTCTTTTCCCATGAGTCGGCTCTTCACATCAGGTGGCCTAAGTACTGGAGCTTCAGCTTCAGCATCGATCCTTCCAATGAATATTCAGGGTTGATTTCCTTTAGAACTGACTGGCTTGATCTCCTTACATACATGCCTAGCATAGGTATTTGGACGAAAGTATTAGGAGCCACTCTTGCCTGGAAAATCCCATGGATGGAGGAGCCTGGTAGGCTGCAGTCCATAAGGTCACAAAGAGTCAGACACGACTGAGCGACTTCACTTTCCCTTTTCACTTTTATGCATTGGAGAAGGAACTGGCAACCCACTCCAGTGTTCTTGCCTGGAGAATCCCAGGGACAGGGGAGCCTGGTGGGCTATGGGGTTGCACAGGGTCGGACATGACTGAAGTGACTTAGCAGCAGCACCAGAAGCATTAGGTATCTGACAGTTCACTGAAGGCCAGACCCCATAAGAACTGCGGGTTAGATATAGATGCACAGCTTCTTTTCCTGAAGCTCCTGAGGAAAGATTAAAAGGGGATTTGATTTTGCAGTTTCAGAAAAAGGACACTTACTGTTGCCAAACCAAGAGATGCTGCCTACTTGAAATGAACCTGGGCCAGTTGGCATTCTGTTTGTGAAACGGTACTTGTTCATCTCCACACTGGAGGCTCCATTTCCTGTGTCCACCAAGAAACAAGGGTGTAAAGGGTTTTTAAGGTCTTAGTTTCACACCTGACATTTAGCCTGAAGGATGGATGACACCCAAGAAAACTATTCCAGTCAGAAGTTGGGTTTTTGCTGCAAAACATTAAACCAAAATTCATTTTTTTAGAGTGTTGATTTTTTTTTTTTTGGCTGTGCTGGGCCTTTGTTGCGTCAGGCTTTCTCTAGTTGCAGTGAGTGGGGCTACTCTTTGTTGTGGTGCTCAGGCTTCTCGTTGTGGTGACCTCTCACTGCAGAGCAGGGGCTTCTAGGTGTTCGGGCTTCAGTAGTTGTGGCAAATGGGCTTAATTGTCCCAGGGCATGTGGGATCCTCCAAGACCAGGAATCGAACCTGTGTCCCTTTCATTGGCAGGCAGATTCTCAACCACTGGACCACAAGAGAAGTCCCCCAAATTCATTTTTAAAATAGCAATAAACTCTACAAATGGAAACGATTTGTGACTCACCTGTAATAGCCACCTCCTGTAAGTCTCCCAGGAGGGCAAATGTTACTGTAACTAATCAGGATGGGGGAGATTTGACACCTGAACACCCAGAGCAGCCAGGAGAGCTGGTACAAAAGGTGGATGTCCAAGTACATCCGAGCGGCCGTGGGCCATGGGCCCAAGAGATCCAACCTCAGCTAGAATGATCTGGTACAGAATTCCAGCCCAGCACTAGTGCTGTCTTCTGAGACCGCTGAGTCCTCATCAGAGGTGGGAGACTTTTTTTCCAGTCCTTCATGCCCAGGGAATCTCAGCTGATGTAACCAGTTCAAGAGAAAAACCTGGGCACAGCCCATAAACCGAAGGTAGTACCCACAGGAGGCCAGGCCAGCAGGTGGCCCTCAGGAACTGCAGTGCCTTCCCATCTTGTCACACATGCCATCGTGTGGGCAGCTGTGTGGAGGCAGGGGCAGCATCCCCACTTTGGGGCAGGACAGGAGCTGCAGACCTGCGCTTCCCTCCAGGGCGAGATCACTCTGGGGGCAGGCTTGACTGTTATGAACTCCCTATTTCCTTCCAGGCCACATCTTAATAAATTATAAGACATGTTCGCCCGTGGCCTGGGAATGAAGCACATTCATCTTTTTAGAGGATTCACTCTCTTTGCAACCATATCTCAAGTAGAACTGATGGGTCAATTTAAAGAAAATGTTATCACTTCATGGTCTCTTTGTAAGACTAGCAGTTGTGGCTGCATTTCTGGCTGCATCCACTGTCTTCTAATGTCTTTGCTTTTTATCACCTTAGACAAGTCCGGGAAATTTCTGTTTAATGCTAAGATGGGAGAAAGTGAAAAAGCTGGCTTAAAACTCAACATTCAGAAAACTAAGATCATGCCATCCAGTCTCATCACTTCATGGCAAATAGATGGGGAAACAATAGAAACACTGTCAGACTTACTTTCTTGGGCTCCAAAATCACTGCAGTTGGTGATTGCAGCCATGAAATTAAAAGACGCTTGCTCCTTGGAAGAAAAGCTATGACAAACCTAGACAGTGTATTAAAAAGCAGAGACATTTATTTGCTGACAAAGGTCTGTCTAGTTAAAGCTATGGTTTTTCCAGTAGTCATGTATGAGGGTGTGAGTTGAACCATAAACAAGGGTGAGCACCGAAGAATTGATGTTTTCGAACTGTAGTGCTGGAAAAGACTCTTGAGAGTCCCTTGGATGGCAAGGAGATTAAACCAGTCAATCCTAAAGGAAATCAACCCTGAATATTCACTGGAAGGACTGATGCTGAAGCTCAAGCTCCAATATTTTGACCACATGAGGCGAAGAGCTGACTAATTGGAAAAGATCCTAATTCTGGGAAAGATAGAAGCCAGGAGGAGAAAGGGGTGACAAAGGATGAGATAGTTGGATAGCATCACTGACTCAGTGGACGTGAGTTTGAGCAAGCTCCAGAAGATGGTGAAGAAAGCCTGGTGTGCTGCAGTCCATGGGGTCACAAAGAGTCAGACACGACTGAGCAACCGAATAAAGATGGGACTAATGTCTTCTGCTGATTACAAAAGTCTTTCTTCATTATTGGTTTGTTCAATCAGAGTTCCACAGAGAAGCAGAGCAAATAGAGAGAGGTACATTTACACACCTCAGGGCCTGAGTTAATGCTCATCCGAGGGCCTGGGTCCTGTGATGATCACGGAGGCTGGAAGCCAAAGACCTTGGCACCGACAGGCTGACAGAGGTCGGGAATCAAGGTGCTATCTGGAGGCAGAAGGTCTTTCGCAGGAAACCTTGCTTGTTCCCTAGGCACTTGACCGCTGGTGCCAGCCACCCGGCCATCAAGGCCCATGCTGCAAGGAGCCTGCTTTCCTGAAGCCCCAGCTTGTGGAGTTGACCACATCTGGACACACCTTCCCCACAGTGTCCAGACAAGGGGCTGACCACTGGCCCCACAGCCTGGCCAACCTGCCGTACAAAGCAGCCATCACAGTGTACCCTGTTAGCCGGACCCCGAGCCCAACTCTGACCCAGCCTCATCTCTGAGTAAAGACAGTGAAGGGGCTTGCTTCTGCTGATGTGAGATCACTGTGCTACGAGCCACTGGGACGAGCTGACCCCCACAGGGGCATGCCGAGTCCTCTATGATGTTTGTGCTTCTCCGTGGTGTCTTGTAACTGCAAGGCCGAGGTATAAAGTCAGCACTGCTGATGTTCCATGATGAGGAATGGGAGAGTGAAGAAACAAAGGTGTTTTATAGGTATACACACACGGCTGCATTCCTAACAGAACAAGGCAATCTCTGTGCTGACCGCAGTTGTCATGTCTGTAACTGCCTCTCCTACCACCCGCTCCGTTGCCTCTTTGCCTCCAGCAAACAGCTCGGCTGCTGTGCTTCTGATCTGGGGACCCAGGGCTCCATGCTGAAGGGTCTGGGCCATCAGCTGTCCTGCTTGGGATGAGCTGTTGTCATTTCCCAATGACCCTGAGCATAGGGCATGGTGACACTGAGATGCCCCAAGGGGTCTCCTGGATCCAGACTCACTGGATCTTCAAGAGGTCACTGTACCACTCTGTCAGGCTGCCTGCTTGTGGACAGTGAGGGGCAGGGTGAGACCAGTGAATTCCACGAGCAGGGGCCCATCGTCAAGTTTGATTTTTTCCAGAAGCATTGCTATGTAAAGTATCATGATGCTGGGTAAGGTATTCCCTGAGTCCACAGACAGGAGTTTTGGCAGAAGCATTGCATGTGGGGGAGGAGCCATGAGTCCAGAATAAGTGACTATTTCAGTGGGAACTAAAAGCTGCCCCATCCGTGGTGGAAGTGGTCCCGTGTAATCAGCCTGCCGCCAGGGCGCACTGACCGTCCAGAGGTGGGGGGGGTGTTGGGGGCTCATTGCTGGTCTCTGGCAGACTGGGCAGTCGGCAGTGGCCGCAGCCAGGAGGTGCTGGTGGGAGGACACCTGTGATATTGAGCCGACACTTTGCCTCTGTCCCTACCACCGTGGCCACTTTGATAGGACTTGCTGGGGAGAGAGCTGACTGGTGGCCACAGGATGGGTCATGAGCCCCTCTTTGCTGAGGTCACCCTGGGAGCATACACGGGACACGAGTTATGTCTGTGTTTTCTGCCCATTCAGAGAAGGCTGTCACGTGACATGAGAAAGCCACTTGTGTGCAAAACAAGGCTAGGGCTTGTCTACAAGACCTGTGCCTGTTTTTATGTAGAAACCATATTCCTTATTGCGTGTGTGGGAGGATGGGGGTGCCCATATTCTGTGAAGATGGGAGGCAGAGCTAGTATTTAAAGGGTTAGGCTGAGCAGAGAGCTCCCGGTCGCTGCTGGTGGGAATATTAATAGAAGATGGTACACATGGTCTGGAAGAGAGCCCAGCGGTCCCTAGAGACATGAACCCAGCCACTCACTCCTGGAGGTCTTCCTAGGAGAGAGGGAATCTCCTGCCCCATGGGCTCCAGAATGAGTGTGCAGAGCAGCTTCGTTTGTGACGACTCCGAGTGTGACACAGCGCAGAGGTCAGGCGGCTGTCGGGGGGATGGGCGTGTCTGGTGCATGGCACCAGGGACAGCAGAGCAGTAAAGGGAGGAGGTGCCAGGCCACACTGCAGCAGAGCATCATTAGAGCCATGGTGGGAAAAGGACACAGCCTGGGTGACACCGCTTCTGTTGGTGGCTGTCACACCAGCCCGTCCGGGCAGTGGGCAAGCCCAGAACTGCTTCTGGTCAGTGGAGCAGAGCCCCCCTGGGGTGGAAGGACCCATCTCAGCAGGCTGACAGCACCCCCACCAGAGGGTCCAAGGACCTCATCACAGAATGAAAATGAGCTCCCCTGCTCATCAGTGAAGGAGGAGTCTGACGGGGGGCTCTGCAGGACCCAGAACCCTCGGCAGTGTGCCTCACACACTCACACCCCTACAGGGCCCCCTCCCCAGAGACCGACTCCCCCGTGACCAGAAATCCTGGCAGCACGTCATCAATCCTTGCTTTCCAGAACTCACCCTTTTCCTCACTGCACACCTGGGCTGCCCTCAGCCACCCATGTGCTCTTTGACCCACTGACAGCAGAATCTTGGTGCGCGCTTGCTTGGTGGTGAGCCCTGGCTTGTGCCCCGGCTCAGAGCTGAACAAGTGGGTGCTCCATAGGTCGCCCTGGAACCTGGAGGCAGGGCCCATCGAAGGGCAGCAGGGAGATACGCAGGGAAGCTGCAGGCGGCTCCTCAGCCTCCTGTGCAGAGAAGCCTGCCTTCCAGCCAGAGAGACACTCATAGTTTGTGAAGGACACTGACACCTCCCTCCTCTGTGCCGATGGCAAGAAAACACTGCCACTGAGGCAAGACTGGGGAACAACAAAGTCCATCCCAGGGAGAGATGTGGGCTTTGTGGCCCCTCTCTGTGCTGGGCTGAGTCCTTGCCCCAGGGCACACGCTGGGAGAGGGTCCAGGGCCTCCGCTTTCGGCACCCGTAGTAGAAACGGCCCCAGGAGTCAAGTCGTGGAAGATAAACTTACCCACAACCCATAGGCAGCCCTCCCTGCCCTTTGGCGTGAGCAGCTCTAGTTAAACTTTTCCCACATCCTCCTGCCAGGATTGCTTGCGAGGTGGACTCTGAGGCCCTCCCTCCGTCTGCGAGGTGGCCACTTCCTCCCTGTTAGATCAGCAGCTCAGAGAGGAGCCAGGAGGGGCTCCTGGTGACCTGAGTTCACTGGGGTCCTGACACCTTGAGTTCTTCCAAATTTCTGTCCTTTCCTAATCATTCTAGTGTGATGATGACAAGCAGCCATGTGCATGTGGTGGCAGCTCTTTAGAGTATAGGAGCAGAAGAGCCCAGTCAGGCCCTTCTCAGGGAGGAGCAGCCAGGCCAGGGTCTGGGATTTGCAGGGCTGAGGCCGGCCACTCCGAGCTGGTGCCCAGGTGGTGTCACCTGACATTGCCTGGAAACAGCTGTGCTAAGAAGGACATGAGTCCAGGAAGACAACTCCGGTGTCTCTGAGATCTGGCAGGCCTGGTTGTTAGTGCTAGTGGAAATAGCAGCTTAGATCCCTACCTGAGCCTCCGAGATCCTGCATCCCGCTGGTGTGGCCAGCCCCTCCCCTGTGGCGACCGTCCTGCCGCCGTTTTTCTGGTTGGATGAGGTAGTTTCTACCCATCTGTTTGTTTAAAAAATTTTTCAGAAGTACCTGCACTTGGCACACCTGAGTAGATAAGGATGTGTTTGATCTTCCTTGTTCCATTCCAGAACCCTGTCTGGAGGATACCAGGTTTTGCAGAGATTTCATCTGAATGCATTTCATTTAATCTAATATTTTGTGGTGGCCCCACATATGTTCTATAGAAAACAAGCAGAGGCCCATTGGAAACGTACATTCAAAGCAAGGTTGTCCTGGTGGAGGAAGCCGAGAGCAGCCCAGATACAGCCTAGAGCCAGAGGGCTGTTCTGACTTCACGCCTCTGCCATCTGCCCTCTGGCCTGACCTCCTCGGAAGCAATCTTAAAGACATTAGTGTTGAGCTATAAATCCTGCCAAGTTAACAGGCCTTCCTGCATCAGGGTGAGAAGAGAAAGGAGAAGGTCAGAACGCTGAGTCCAGGGAAAGCTGTGATGCAGTGAAAGCTCAGCGTTTTAACCCTCCCTCATCTCACTGTGTCCTGCCCAGTGGCTTCTTGCCTGGGGACAAGGGTACCGCCCAGAGGTCTGGTCTGGCCCCGCTCCAGGGCCGGGCTCCTGTGGGAACTTCCCCGGTGCAGGCACCACTGCCCATGGGGCTGGGTTACAGCACAAATTCAAGTAGTGGTCCATGTAGGGGAGGGGGTAGAAAATAACATACAGAGGCTGAAGACCTGAAGGCGTGCAGGTGGACAGAGCAGATGAGAGAGAAACAAGCTCTCCCAGAAAGGACTGCTCACCAGGGATGGGCTGCCCAGCCCACCACCCCCACCCCAACAGCCCCGCTGCCCAGAGAGAACCTGAGGGAGCCACTCTGGGAGGCCTTGGGACCCCACTTCCCACTGGGCCTCACCCGCGACCACTCTCTCCTGGGGTGTCTCCTGTTGGGGGAAGACATTTCTCTCCCCTTCTGGGTCCTTCTGGCAGATTTAAGAACTAAATGAGGTGTATCAATAGGAGGATATCGAAGTTTAATAACATGTGCACGTGGGAGAGATCCAGGAAAAGTGAATCACCAGAATGGGGGAGGCCTCACCTTGAACACCATCTCTGCTCAGGCCACAGGAGGAGGGTGGTGGTGGTGGAGGGGGTGGGGTTGGGATTCATAGAAGAGGAAGGAGTTTCACATGGAGATGGGAAAGCAGGTGCTTGCTAAATGCGAGGCCAGGCAGGACCCTGGACACAGAGCGGCGTCTGAACAGACCGACCACAGGCTCTGCCCTGTACACACACCTGGCCTCACTGCCATTGCCCAGGGAAGCCCCTTCTGGGAGCTGCCCTCTACCCACCTGCTTCTCGGCATTAGTGGAGGCTCCTCCTGAGTCTTCTGATTCTTAAAAAGAATCATAAACAGATTATGGTATTATATATATATATAAATCATAAAAGGGCTTCCCTGGTAGCTCAGATGGTAAAGAATCTGCCTGCATTGTGGGAGATCTGAGTTCAGTCCCTGGGTTGGGAAGATCCCCTGGGGAAGGGAACGGCTACCCACTCCAGTATTCTGGCCTGAAGAATTCCACACTGTATAGTCCACAGGATCGCAAAGAGTCGAACCTGACTGAACGACTTTCACTTTCACTTCACGTGCCAGTGAGATGGGACTTGGGGCAGCACACATAGTCCCCTCACTCCTAACCACTGTCTGTGCGGCCCAATCCCACCAGCACAGCCGCCCTTCTCCTGGGGGCACTGCGTCCCCACCCCCGGAGCAGCCCGCTTGCTCGGGTCAGTCCGCAGAGATGCGGTCCTGGGTGGGGCTCCCCTGGATTTCTAGAGGAACCTTCCTTGCCTCTGTTTGGACTCATCACCCTAGATTTGGGGTGTGGCTCCCACTCGGGATGAATAAAGTGAGGCTGGCAGGATGGCAGTTTTCAGAGCCTGCGGGTGTTCAGAGACACAGATCCAGGGGGCTTGGCCTAGAATATGTACTAGTCGACCCATGGGTGCCAGACTCCCAGCTGCTCCTTGGGATAGTGGGTGTGGGGCCCCAGCCTGGAAATTGCAGGACTTCCCAGAGCCCAGGAAGTACCTTAGTTCTGACCCATGAGGCCCTGCCCTCACTCGTGACTAAAGAACCCTGTGGCCTTCCCAGGGCCCACCCAGCTGGCCCATTTTGGCACCAGGGAGGGCAGCACCCCTCCCCGAGTCCCTCTCCATAGCTCTCCAAGGGCTTCTGGGTCATTCTGTCTCCATCTCCTCGTCCCCTGGGGAGACACATACTATGGAGTCATCATGCCCCAGCTTCCCAGAGCTGCTCCAAGCTGGTCATGTCAGCCCCCAGGTTGCAGAACCAAGGGTGGGGGTGATTGGGATGCAGTGTAGCCCTGGGTGCAGAAGGCCATCGCCAGCATCTGCCTCGGGCTGCTGGAGGGGAGGGACGGGCAGACCCTGGGAGCCTGACACCCGAGCAGTCCTGCGCTGTCAGTCGGGGAGCCTCACCTCACAGGACGTGGGGCAGCTGGTCAGAGCTTCATAGCCACCGCCCTTCACCTTGTCGTTTCTCAGCTGAATTAAACCATAGCCTCTTATCCCTGGTGAAGGGCGTGACTTGCTTTGAGAAGCTACCTGCACCCAGCCTGGCAAGTCCAGGGGCTTCAGAGAACCCAGGAAGCACCTCTGTTCAGAGCCGTGAGGCCCTTCATGGCCCAGCAGGTTACACTCCTGTTGGGGAAAGACATTCAGGCCTTCTCCTTCCTGTTCTGGCTCTGCTCACAGCCCCTGCAGCTCAGCACAGGGAAGAGGCCCCCTCCGCCACACATGTCACCACAGCCTGTGGGAAGCACAGCGTGAACACTCGCATCCTGTGAGGACTGCTGTCTGAAGAGACGAGGTCCTGGCACTGTTCCTCTGGCTGAGCGTGGCACTTCCGTGCCCAGACAGTGAGATGCAGCCGTGGAGAGACACCTGTGTGTCACTGGGTAGACTGGTGGCCTCAGAAAGAAGTCTCCAGCCAGCTCTGGTAACCATGGTGACAAGAGGGTGCTAGGGACAGCAGGCAAATGTCTGGCATGTCTTATTTCATCCGGTCCCCAGGCAGCTCTCCCGAGCAGGGACTGTCGTCACCCCCACTCCACAGGTGAGGAAACGAGGCCCAGGGGCACCTGCTGGGAGGAGTGCCAGGTGGCGTGGCCCTTGCCCCCACCCTCTCATGTTGGGCCCCAGCCTGGCTTTGCACCCTGGGGCCCTTGGGGCAGGCGCATGTGCACAGGTCTCCTGCCTTCATAGAACCCTGGCCGCAGTGCCTCCTTCCCTGTGCTGGCCTTTGTGACACCACTTGGTGCAATGACAGAGTCCTGGGCTACACAGCAGAGGTGGGACCACTAGGGTCCAATCCTGAGTTCAGGGCCCTCACAGGGTGCTGACACCCCAGGGGTTTGGGCCACCCAGTCCTGGCCCTGGGAGGCTGTGACGGTGAGGAGTGGCGGATGTCAGCACTTGCTCGTCTGGTGGACCAGGGGCCACAGGGAGGTAACCCAGCCCCCCGCCCAGACCTGCTGAGCTAGAGCTCAACATAGCACCCAGGTTTCCTGCTATGGAGGCTGCTAGCCAGTCCATATCACACCATGGCCCTCACTGAACATGGGGTATCTCTGGGACAGCGGGGTACGCAGGACACTGTTGCAGTGTGTGGTTACCCGTAGTGCTGGGGGCCATGTGTCAGGGAAGCCTGAGGCTGGCAGGAGAAGGTGGGGCTCGGTCCCAGGAGCTCCAGGACCTGAGGCAGGTTTGGGCCAGTCAGCCCTGACCGTGTGATTGTTCTCGGGACACTGGATGGAGGCCCGGTGGGTCAGCAAACACTGAGTAAGGACCTGAGGCGCAAGGCAGTAACGCCTGGAGGGTGAAGGGAGAGCAAACTCCCTCACCCTCGCTCATGCTGCTCCAGCAGTTATGGAACAGGCAGTGTTGGGGTCAGAGAGTGGCTGGAATCCTGCATGCAGACTGCCAGCTCCCCTCCGATCCCGCTGCCCCTGCCTCCAGCACCACCCCGTGTCGATCAAACAACTCCAGCTTCTCAACCAGGCCCCCGAGGAGCTGTCCACTGTGTTGCTCTTCTCACAGGCCCCACCACCCGCCTCCCCACCTCCTGGCTTCTCACCTGGACCTGCCCAGCTGGCTGGCAACCAGCCCAGCTTTCGGGCCACCCCAACCCCACTCCTCCAAAACCACCTCCCTTCCCATCCGTGGAACAACAAAAGTTCTTTCTGGTACATTGTGTCTAGTACCCTGTGAGCAGAGCAACTTTTACAAGTTTTGTTTTCATCATGTTTCCTCTCAAATTAAGAAGAAACAACATTTGACATAATAAGTCAGAAAATACCAAAATATGTAATAAGATGAAGTACCGCTGAGCCCCTCCTGCACCTGCTCTCCTGAGCCAACATCGGCCGTCTGGGGGACTAGATCTGCGCTTCCCCGATGGCAGCGATGCCCCCAGGCCACTGAGGGTGGACGCAGTCGGAACATGGTCCATGACCCTTGACCCATGACCCTGAACTCCTGTCTCAGCTCGTGGAAATGTCCTTTTGGGCATCTGGCAGAGTGCACGTGTGTGGCTCTGTCTGTGCCCTGTGCTTGGAGGTGGTGGGAAGAGCCTGCCCTACCCACAAGTGCGTTTGGTCCTGCAGGTTGAGGTTTTCCTAGGGGATCGGGGCTAAGCCTTGCAGACCAAACCATGTCCATGTCAGTGCTGCCCACCACACCTGCCCAGCATCCAGCGTGTGCCCACCAGCAGCTTTAAATGTCCTGTGAACAGAAGCCAGGACACAGGGTACATCTGTGTGAGAGAGGTGGGGCCATCTAACCCCGTGGATTAATGAGGAAGACGTGGCACTCAGGTTTACTTCGTTTAATTAAATGAATTGACTCCCTAAAAAAATTAATGTCACATTTTATAAATCAAATTCTGTTCTCTTTGACTTCTTTTAATTTCAGAGATAATTTTCCATAATTTTAACTGACTTAATTGGCAGTAGTTCTTCATTTAAGCTTTAAATTTCTTTTTCCTTTGGCCATTTCCTTTTGCATTAACGTTCTAAGGAACAAACCCTCTAGGGACAGAAGCTATCATTTTATTATTTTTAATATGTTTTACGGTTCTCCTGTAATGAATGTATATCTCTGTTATAATACTGGTTTCCAGGTGATTCTTTGCTAGTAGGCTACGACTTTATCTCAGGTTGTGTGTGTGTGTGTGTGTGTGTGTATGTGAGTGCATAAGTGTTTGTCTTTATAATGTCCCCCTGGGCTCTTCTCGGATGTGCTGACCTAGGTATGGACCTTGACAGCCTGGCTTCGCCTGTTCCTTTGTCTGCTGTGCCTGGCATGGCTGCTGTGCCCATTGAGCCCCTATTCCTACGGTGGTCCTTGTCACCCAGTTGGCAGGTGCAGGTGGTGGGAGCCCAACACAGGGCTGGCAGCCCTGGTGGTAGGCCTGGCGACCTACTCTCCTGGGAAGGCTGTGGCTTTGCCAAGAAACCTCCCAAGAGGCCTTGCCTGCTTGCCCTGGGCCTGTCCTAACTGTGTCTCCTTCGCCTTGATTTTATTTTATTTTATTTTTTTCGCCTTGATTTTATATGAAGCAGCAGCCAGAGCTCTGAGCTGGGTGAGACCTAGCAATGGGCACAGCCAGACCTCACCGGGGCTCGAGAGCCCCTCCCCCTGGTGGCTGGCAGGTCTCATGCAGGCCCCTCCCCACTGGGCATGCACGTCCTGGCTAACTCACCCAGCAGGACTCTCTGGCTATGATGCCACCAATAACCCAGCTCATGCCTGGAACCCCTGTCCCTGCCCTGGTGCCCACGTGGTCCAGCATCCCCAGCAGGGTTTGTTGGTGAGTGTCCAGAATTCAGTCCCTGTGCTCTGAGAACCTGGCTGGCCCAGCAGAGCAGCAGGAAGGGCAGTCAGCCCTCAGCCCCTTGGGATACAGGCTGAGCCAGTGATGCCCCTCCTTCTGTCATGGATGGCACCACGGGGCCACTGGCAGGCCTGGGGACCCATCATGTGGATCTTAATTTTATTCACCTGTGTGTGCTTGCACACACATGCACACAGACACACATGCGTACACATGCGCACATACACACACGTATGCCCATACACCTGCATACACATACATACGTATGCATGCTGACACAGTCACACATAAGCACACACATTCACACATAGGCACAGACATTCACGCAGAGGCTCGCATATTCACACAGGCACACACATATACTGTTAGATTACTTTTAGAGTTTTCATCTCCAGATCCCACTTGACCACTTGATAGCTGGTGGGTTTTTGCCAGAGACCCCACAGAGTTTGGGGATCTGTTGCCAGCCTGGCTCCCTTTCCAGAGCCCCCAAGTGAGCGCCAAGGACCCTCTGTGCACTTGAGCCGGTGCCCTCCCCCTGCTGGTCTCAGTTAGGAGGCTGTCATCCTGGCAGTCCCTTCCTCTGCTGGAAGGGCCTCAGGAACCTGGCTACTTGGAGGGTGGCAACGCCTCCGAGCCAGCTGCATGGCTCCCCCTGGTGGCTAACTGACCAAAGCTCTCCTGAATGTGTCCCACGCTCATCTCTTGGTGGATGCTAATCAAGGCTGCCCTGTGCCACGTTGCCCCCATCTCTGCTCCCCTCCAGGCTGGGGCTTGCCCATGCCAGCCGTGGTGTGCATTCAGGACATCAGCTCCAATCCTTTCTATCAGTACCAGTGCTGGGAGTAGAGAAAAACTTCGGATTTGTTCCTACTAAAGTGTTATTGACTTACCTTGAGGCACACATCCCTGCTAAGTGTGCTTTATGGCGATTTCAGCACTGCTGACTCCCCAACAGCTGGGGTGGAAAAAAGAGTCCCCATCGGGCCACTGTGGGGTCCAACCAGCCCCATGACCCAATCAGACGCTGTGGTGGCCATCGCCGACCCGGGGCTCCGTGTCAGACTCAGAATGCCACCTGTTTCACACCACACCCCTTGCCAGCTAGCTAGTCCTCATCCAATGTCAGAACAGTCAGTTCCAGGAGAGCTGCCAAACTGGACACCAAGGCCAGCACATTTCCATGGAAACACCTCTGCGTGTACACATCTTCCTCCTCCACACACCCTCACTCATACATGCACACACGTGACACATGTGGAACTCGGCTCCCCGTGTGGTACAACCACAAACAGTGCTGTCAGGGCCTCCAACTGAAGGTGTGCGGGATAGTCGGTACTAATGTGGAATAACCACCCCCTCCCACTGTAGGAGACCCATGGTGCCCTCTGCTGGTGATGTTTCCAGGCTGGGATGTGGTCCTGAGATGGGGGGTCCTGAGGTCAGGGTTCCTGAGAGCAGGAGCCTGGAGGGGGTGGCCCCGAGGCGGGGGTTGTCGGGTTGGCACTTCCAGGTCTAGGTCTGTGCTGGTGTGTCTTCCACATCTCAGGAAAGAAAGGGAGATGGGAGAGCTTTCCATCTTCACTGCCCTCCTCTAGGCAGCTTTACTTGACCAGACCAGAGTCTCCTTACAGGGCCACACCACTTGCTAGAAGCACTTACCCAACTTCGTTTTGTGTGTCTCTAGAAAGACAGGAAGAGTGGGCTGCTGAAGCTGCTGGCCGGTGCGTCCACCAGGAGGAAGTCGCGCTCCCCACCATCCACCTCTCCCACCCATGACCCCCAGGCAGTGGATGCCTCGCTCCAGGGCGCGGTGGGGCCCGAAGTGTCCTTGCTGTCCATCCACAGCAGGGCTGGGTCCTGTCCCATCGAAGGCGAGATGCAGGGCGCCTTGGGGATGGAGCCACTGCACAGGAAGGCGGGCTCCTTGGATCTGAGCTTCCCGTCACCCACCCGACCGGCCGCGTTCTCCACAATCGCTGTCCGCCCTGAGCCCAAGCCACTTCCCAGAGAGAGGTAACGGGAGGAGCTCTGTGCTTCCGGGCCTGGGTGCAATGGTCTCTGAGGTCTGGAGCCACTCTGGGGAAAGGGATGATGGGATTCCTGGGGAGTGAACCTGCCTGGTGTCCCTCACTGTCCCAGAGACTCGGATAAAACAGGAGCAGGTCTCACATTCTGAGTCCATGTGCAACCCGAGTTTGGATTTACAAGGAGAATCTGGTGGAACTGAGGTGTTCAGAACCCAAAGAGATGAGCTGCGCCCCCAGCCCCGCAGGAACCTGGAGTGATCCCACCCCAGGCAACTCTCCTGGAAGCCTGGCGCCCTCACCCGAGATTGGCTCAGGGTTAAACCATATGACATGGCCAGTATTCGTCTGCTTTTCACCAAAGCCAGCGATTTCACAGAGTTCAGCACAGAGTTTCTAGATTAGGAAACTGAGTTCACCAAGGCATCAGGTGGAAGGGCCACAGGTCAGCGTCCTCTTGGTGAGCAGGCCCATGTGACTCATCAGTCCTTAGAGAGCTTCAGACAGGCCGGGAGCCTGCAGGGAGGAAGTACTTTCCTTTCTGAGCACCTCCTCTTCCGAGAGCTGCGTGAATGGTAAAAGGAGGGGCATCTCCTGAGAACATAGTCCTGGTCAGAATCCTTCCCACTGACCAATCCTTCCCAGAATCCATCGGCCACACTGACCAATGCCAGCTCTTCCGTGTGGCCTGAGACACACCTCACACACCATGTACGCCATAGACACCATGTACATCAGACAAATACAGACACCACACACACACCATGGAAATCAGACACAATACAGACACCACGCACATACCATGTACACCAGATACAACACAGACACACCATGTACATCAGACACAATACAGACACCACACACACACCATGGAAATCTACAGACACCACACACACCATGTACACCAGACACAACACAGACACCACACACACACATACATGCCACCCACAACCTCACACACCACACACCTGCCTTTCTTCCTCCACTTCCCTCCACCTTGGGGCCGCTCTCCCACATCAGAGCCTTCCTTCTTACCCGAGACCAGCCCAGCTGCTATGGTCTCTGCAGGGGTTTGGCCTTCTCCAAGGCCCACAGCTGGGCTCCTAGAGCATCTCCAGTCAGGGTGATAGGCCCTGGAGGTCCTGAAGCTGCCCTCACATCTCCTCCTAGTTCTTTTCTTCTCAGCTCTCTCAACCTCCAGACTCCATGCGGGGCTTAAAAGACCCTGCTGTGAAAAATCTCAGGAGTCTCTGAGTAACTAGAAAATTCAGGGAATTCCTCCCATTCGCTGACAGTCCCGGCTAATCTGGGTGTCATCCCTGGGGACCTGGATGCCCTCCTGCCCAGCATCCTATACAGCTCATTAGTGACCAGCACTGCCTAACATGGCCCTTGCCCTGCATAGCCCTGTGCAGCCCTGCGCAGCCCTCAGGACACCAG
The DNA here is from genome assembly GCF_042477335.2 of Ovis canadensis. Classification (NCBI taxonomy): domain Eukaryota; kingdom Metazoa; phylum Chordata; class Mammalia; order Artiodactyla; family Bovidae; genus Ovis; species Ovis canadensis. The sequence continues at coordinate 62,534,149 of NC_091247.1, forward strand.
GTCCTGGCCCCCAACAGGCTGGAGCCAAGGACATGATGACAGCAATGTAACCTTCAGGCTGGGGCAGCTCACCCAGCCTCAGGCCACACTCCCAATGTGTGGATGAGGGGTGCTGCCACTGGTCTGTCTGGTGCCGCCTGTGTGCAAGCCATTTCTCCTGACAGTGATCTCAGAGGAAGGACCTTTAGGTTGAGGGTGCTGTTGAGGGAGACTGCCCAGGTGTGTGTGGAGGAACCATGTGGAGCACCCCCCAGGCTCTCAGGAGGGGGCCTTGGGAGCCAGGGTACTGCCCTTCCAGGAACCTAGCCTTGGGTGGTCTGCAGCACCTCAGCCTCTGGGCAGTGCACAGGGAGTTGTGTTTCTGGACATTGCTTAGGAGTCAGGAAAGCTCTTGTCCGGCTGTCCTGCTGGGGTCGGCTGAGCTCCGGCTTGCGCTCCCTCTCCGTCCTCCCCCTGTGTACCACCGTCTGCCGCTTAACAGCTATGTCACCCAAATGAGTGCCTTTGCTGTTTGAGTCCCAGTCCCCACACACAACATGAGGATGATGGTGCCTGGGGGTTATTATATTTGCAAAGCAGCAGAATTAGTACCCAGGAAAGGACCAACAAATTTGTTGTTCAGTTGCTAAGTCATGTCTGACTCTTTGCAACCCCATGGACTGCAGCACGCCAGGCTCCTCTGTCCTTCTCTGTCTCCAGTGTTTGCTCAAACTCATGTCCATTGAGTCAGTGATGTCATCCCACTGTCTCATCCTCTGTTGCCCTCTTCTCCTCCCAGTGAACACCAAGGGCAAGGACAACCATAACAACACAAAAGATGACGTGTGTGACAGTGTCGTGTGACATCACGTACATGACAGTGAGTGAGATCATGGTGGGGGGGGGTGGTCTCCCCCCTTTGATTGACAGTCCTTCATGTTCACATACATAGCTGGTATGTCCTCACCTCCCGCTGGCCTGTCAGCTGTTGAGCTCTGTTGGGATTTAGAAATTTCTTGCTTTGATTTCTTGTGGGTCATGATAGTGGAATAATGGCTCCCAAAGACATCTCTGCCTTAATCCCCACACCAAGGATAGGATGGCAGATGGGCCAAGCAGCTGACCCTAAAGTGGAGAGGTCATCCAGACCCAGGCGTGCCTGTGTGACCACAGGAGTCCTCACAGCAGACAAGGAGTTCAGCTTGCCGTGCTGGCTTTGAGTCGGAGGAAGGACGAATGCTCCTCGGGAATGCTGGCAGCTTCTAGGGGCAGGAGAAGGGGAGGGACCCCACGGGGGAGGGGTCTCCCCGAGACCCTCAACTGTGTCCCCGTGAGGTTGTGACAATCGTCAGGCTTTTAGAACTGCCAGATGTGTACATTGTTACGTGCTGTCTGTGGGAATCTGTCAGACGCCGCAGGGACCCCAGGCCCATGTAGACCTTTAGGTGTGGTGTCCAGCGTATATTTTTATCATTTCCAAGGTCTGGTAGGCACTGCTGTGATGACCTCAGTCCCTACCTGGGACCCCTAGTCCTCACCAGGGCCCCTCATGTGACACAGAGGATGCCCCCCACCCCGCATGCCAGGCAATGGCGCCTGCAGCAGTTGAGTGGTTTCTGAGCCCCTTCTGCAGACTTGCTGTGTGTGTCTGACGCACGACACCAGGACTGTGCCGCGAGCTGCTGCCCCTCTTTCTCTTGGTGGGCAGCCCTCAGAGGGAGGGGAGGGAGGGCCCAGAGCTCCGAGAACATGGGGGCAGGGGGTGACTGGAGAGAAAGCATGTCACAGTCTGCACCCTGGCCCAGGGAGGACACCTGGGGGTTTGTGGGACTCGCAGGAGAACAGAGGGTGGCCTGGCTGAGAATGGCTCTCCCCAGCCCAGCCTCGACCACTCCTTCTCTGCCACTACCCACAGCAGGGGTGTGAGCCAGACTGAGCCCAGGAGCAGGAAGTCCCTGTCCGGGTCACCTGTGGGCCAGACCAGTGGGCAGAGCTGAGCTGGGAGGTAGAGCCGTGGGGCTGAGGTAGGTCTGAAGGGAGTGGGGACAGATGGAAGCACAGGTCCTCTTCCCAGAGCGCTTCTCGTCTGAGCCATGTGGTGCTAGCCCAGGAGGGTGGTGTGGATGGTGGGCTGGTGGGTGGGGGTGGGGTGGGGAGAGATGAGGAGCATGGCGAGGCCCAGCGCTCGGTGGGTCCATTGCGTAGACTTTGCTGACCCTACATTCCCAGCCCGTGGTGTCTGCGGTTTGCAGCCGGTGAGAACAGGTGCTCTTCTGGCCACCAGATCACCCAGAGTGGGGCGTGCATGGAGTCCTCAGCCCCCTGCCCGGTCATTACCCCCGGAAGGGCAGTGGGCACAGGGCCAGTGGGAAACCAGTGGGATGCCTGTGTGGCCCCCAGCTGGAGGGGTGCGGACCAGCAGCTCTGCTGGCCTGCATGGCAGGGAGGCCGGGTCACAGCCATCCGCCCTCATCCTGGGGGTGCTTTAGAAGGCTGGTCCTCAGAGCTGCCTCCTTGAGGCTTTCCGATCAGGTGTGGAGTGCAGACCCACCCTGTGCCCTTGTCCAGGCAGGGCTATCTCAGATCTGGGGAGCCCTCGGGGGGAGGGGGCCACCTGCTGAGGCCTGTGTGTCTGTTCCTGATCAGAGCCCAGGCATTCAGCAGGCAGAAGCTCCCACAGTGGAGACCCAGGTGGATTTTATGGCACGTTGGTCCAAAAACGGGTGGGAGGCCCTGGAACCCTGGAGACGGGTGGGCTGCTCACTCACCCCGGTGTCTGTTTCCCCAGGTACCGCGTGGTGGTCTCATACCCACCCCAGAGCGAAGCAGAGATCGAGCTGAAGGAGGGGGATGTGGTCTTCGTGCACAAGAAGCGTGAGGATGGCTGGTACAAGGGGACCCTGCAGAGGAACGGCCGCACGGGCCTCTTCCCCGGCAGCTTCGTGGAGAGCTTCTGAGGCCGTGCCTGCCCCCCAGGGACAGAGGTGCAGGGACCCCAGGGGAGCAGCCACCAGAGGCCCCAGTCCTTCCAGGCAGGCGGCAGGACCCACACACTGTGGGGTGGTTTGCTCCCAGGACCCTTCTTGCCCTCTACTCATGGGGCTGACAGGGAGCACAGGCCCAGCGCATTTGGAGAGCGTTCTCAAGGCAGCTCCGGGCTTCACTTGGGTCTGGATTGCTCCTCACCCCATCTATACCTCAGGCACCACCACCAGGACCCTTAGCATGGTGCCCTGGCCCAGGTCATTGTCGGCCAGGTCCCTGAGGAAGCGCTCGGCTCCCGCGGGCGAGGTGTACACAGTGCTTCTTGCCTTGCTACCACGGTCCTGCTCCCGTGCTTCTTTCTTACACCTTTTTACTGCGAAGCTGTTAGACTTTATAAATCTCTAACAGGTCGTACACTGCCTATTTTTCATACATCTGGTGCTGCCTTTTTGTAAAACTAGTAGGACTTGGTTGAAAAGATCTCTGGGGAGACAGCAAATGGGCAGAACTTCTGCAGGCACCCTGTGAGCCTGAGGAGCCTGGTGTTCACAGCCTTGGTCCTCCTGGGGCTAGAGGGGCCTCAGTGTTGGTGGGAGTTAGGAAAAGCCTGTCTCTTTAGCCCTTCCAGTGGCCCCGCTGCATCTGGAGATGTTCTGACAGGGATGGCAGTGAAGGAACAAGAGGGGGGACCCCAGGCCATGAGGCCCTCCTGTCACTGTAGAGAGGAGACCACACCCAAGGCTTCCACTGTCAAAACGTGCAGTGGTCACCGCAGTTCAGATTTGCCACCTTGTGGAGGTTTCACCATGTTTCCTTTAAATAGATAACTACTCTGTTCTCAGTGCAAACCTTGGTCTCGAGACCAGAGACACGGGGCTAACCAGGGCCACCAAAGGCCCACAGGAGCAGAGTCAGGGGTGGCAGCCATGCGTTGAATGCGGGCTCTGGCTGGGAAATGCTTGGCACTTTGCACAGTCACACACACGCACCCGTTGTTTCTGTTAGACACAGATGTGTGTGATTTTGGAGGAACGAACTGATGACAAACCATGATGCCTGTGATTCCGAGTCTTTAAATAAAACTGAACGTGGAGAAGTCTGGTTTCTGGTTGGGGGAGCGGTCAGGTGGGGCCGGGCTGGGTGGGAGCTAAGCTGGTAGAAGACCCCCACATCCCCTCCACTGCCTGTGGGTGCACAGCCCTGCCACCACCAAGAGCCTTGGAGTGGGAAACCTGTCTGTGTGGTAGGGTGGTAGGGCACTGAGGGTATGGGGGTACCAGACAGCCACACCCGGCACAGGGAGGAGTCCACTGCTGGGCCAGCAGAGCTGAGCCTGGGTGGGCGTGGGCGTCTCTAGGTGCCCTGCACGGTCTTGCCTGCCTGGAAGGGCAGAATGGCTGTCTATAGGTGATGCCCCCCCCTTGCTTGTGGGAAGCCATCATGCCAGGAGTCATGCAGGTCCTGTGGGCTCGGGGCGCCTGGAATCAGCCTCTAGATGAGCACACTCATTGCTCTGCCTCAGGCGTCTGGGCCAAGGAAACCTGTCGTGGAACACTGGGTGTGGGGTGCCTGACAGCCACTAGCAGGAGGCGTGTCAGGAGGCTGCCAATTTCCAAAGGGGAGCTTGTCACCAGCAGCAGGTGGAGGACTGCCCACGGCCCCAGAGCTGCTCTCCTGGCCTGGACTACTGCCCAGAACCTCGGACTTTCACATCACTTGAGCTGGAGGGGAGCTTAGCCCCAAGAGCTATTTCTCTCTTCTACAGGAATGGAGTGAACTTGGGGGTGGGGAAGGGAGGGGAGGGGAGGGCTGCACTGCCATGATGAAGCCTCCACTCACCTCTCCAGGAAACCAGACCAAAGACACTTGGCCAGATGGGCAATGGAGTTCAGTTCAGTTCAGTCGCTCAGTTGTGTCCAACTCTTTGCGACCCCACAGACTGCAGCACACCAGGCTTCCCTGTCCTTCCAACTCCTGGAGCTTGCTCAAACTCATGTCCATCAAGTTGGTGATGCCATCCAACCATCTCATCCTCTGTCATCCCCTTTTCCTCCTGTGTTCAATCTTTCCCAGCATCAGGGTCTTTTCCAGTGTGTCAGTTCTTCCAATAAGGTGGCCAAAGTTCTGGAGTTTCAGCTTCAGCATCAGTCCTTCCAATGAATATTCAGGACTGATTTCCTTTAGGATGGACTGGTTGGATCTCCTTGCAGTCCAAGGGACTCTCAAGACTCAAGAGTCTTCTCCAACACCACAGTTCAAAAGTTATCAATGCTTCGGCCCTTAGCTTTCTTTATAGACTAACTCTCACATCCATACATGACTACTGTAAAAACCATAGCTTTGACTAGACGGACCTTTGTTGACAAAGTAATGTCTCTGCTTTTTAATATGCTGTCTAGTTTGGTCATAGCTTTTCTTCCAAGGAGCAAGCATCTTTTAATTTCATGGGTGCAGTCACCATCTGCAGTGATTTTGGAGCCTGCAAAAATAAAGTCAGCCTCTGTTTCCATTGTTTCCCCATCTATCTGCCATGAAGTGATGGAACCAGATGCCATGATCTTAGTTTTCTGAATGTTGAGTTTTAAGCAAACTTTTTCACTCTCCTCTTTCACTTTCATCAAGAGGTTCTTTACTTTCTGCCATAAATGTGGTATCATCTGTGTACCTGAGGTTCAGTTCATTGATATTTCTCCTGGAAACCTTGATTCCAGTTTGTGCTTCATGGAGCCCCGCATTTTGCATGATGTACTCTGCATATAAGTTAAATAAGCAGAGTGACAACATACAGCCTTGACGTACTCCTTTCCCAATTCAGAACCAGTTTGTTGTTTCATGTGCAGTTCTAACTTTTGCTTCTTGACCTGCATACAGATTTCTCAGGAGGCAGGTAAGGTGATCTGGTATTCCCATCTCTTGAAAATTTTCCACAGTTTGTTGTGATCTACACCATCAAAGGTTTTGGCGTAGTCAATAAAGCAGAAGTAGATGTTTTTCTGGAAGTCTCTTATTTTTTCAATGATCCAGCGGATGTTGGCAATTTGATCTCTGGTTATTCTGCCTTTTCTAAATCCAGCTTGAACATCTGTAAGTTCACGGTTCCTGTACTGTTGAAACCTGGCTTGTGACATTGTACAGGAGGCAGCAATCAAGACCATCCCCAAGAAAAAGAAATGCAAAAAGGCAAAATGGTTATCTGTGGAGGACTTACAAATAACTGAGAAAACGAGAAGCTAAAGGCAAAGGAGAAAAAGAAAGATATACCCATCTGAATGCAGAGTTCCAAAGAACAGCAAGGAGAGATAAGAAAGCCTTCCTCAGTGATCAATGCAAAGAAATAGAGGAAAACAATAGAATGGGAAAGACTAGGGCTCTCTTCAACAAAACTAGAGATGCCAAGGGAATATTTCATGCAAAGATGGGCACAATAAAGGACAGAAATGGCATGGACCTAACAGAAGCAGAAGATATTAAGAGGTGAAGAATACACGGAAGAACTATACAAAAAAGATCTTCATGACCCATGATGGTATGATCACTCACCCAGAGCCAGATATCCTGGAATGCGAAGTCAAGTGCGCCTTAGAAAGCATCACTATGAACAAAGCTAGTGGAGGTGATGAAATTCTAGTTGAGCTATTTCAAATCCTAAAAGATGATGCTGTTAAAGTGCTACACTTAATATAGCAGCAAATTTGGAAAAGTCAGCAAGACTGGAAAAGGTCAGTTTTCATTCCAATCCCAAAGAAAGGGCAATAGAGCTCAGAAGATAAATGAAGCGCCCAGATCTCATGGCTCAGTGGACCTCCAAGACCAACTCGCAAGGCTGGGCAATAAGCCGGGACCTCCATGGAGAGTGTGTTGGGCATGAGGGCAAAGGGAGGGCAGTGCCTTCAGGATCTGCAGGCCACCTAGTGGGGTCCTGACAGCAGAGAGGAACACATCAACCACCCACCACCGCCCCCCTCCCCCAACTCCAGGAGCCACATCTAAGTCCTGGCAGGTTTCCCATTGCTGGTTTCACCCCTGTGGGGAAGGGCGAGGTAACAGAAGAAAAGGAAAGCAGAAAGAAGACGCAGAAGTAATGGGCTCTGCCTCCTGCCCCGGTGCTTGCCTGGGGCTCAACCTGGGGGTGGGGACGAGGTTCCTTCCCAGGGACCCCAACCCCTGAGTGAAACACAAGGGACCGTCCCCCTCTAAAGCAGGAAGGGGACTGGGAGGGCAGCAGCGAGGGGCTGTGAGTCAAGCGTGCTGCGGATGGAGAGCCACGGCCCCCAGTGTCCCAATCCCTCTCAGGTTATAAATGACAGAGATGGGCTGAGGTTGCTAGCCAGCGGACAGGAGTTGGGAGCCACTCTTGGCCACCTGGTGGGCCCAGAGTGATCACACGGTCCTTGTCAGGACTTCAGGTAGGCTGGAGAGGCGCTGCGTGGGAAGGACTCGGTGCCCAGGGCTGGCTCTGAAGCTGGACAAGCCACAGTCTCTTCTGGGCCAGGTCGGGTCCTGAGTGACCCGGGGAAGCCGCCAGGCCCCGGCCTCAGTTTCAGGAGGGCTGGAGTGGGCCAGTCGGGCAAAAGGAGAGGGGTCTCCTATAAGGAAGTGTCCGTAAGGGTCCCGGTAAGAGCTGAAGGAACTGCTGAGGAAGAGGCTCCAGGTAACGGAGGCCCCCAAGGAGGTGAGCACCGGGGCCGAGCCGCGGAGGGACCACCAAGGGGGCGGTTCAGCTGGGACTGGGCTGGACGCCAGCCCCGCGAGGAGAGGGGTGCACCCGGCAGTGGTGGGGACTGAACACGGATCAAGGAAAGAGCGCAGATCCCTAGGAAGGCGACGAGCGGGGACTTGGGGGGTGGGGAGGGGCGGAACGACGGGCTCTGCCTCTTGCCCCGGGGCTCAACCTGGGGGTGGGGACGAGGATCCTTCCTAGGGACCCCACGCCCTGGGTGAAGCCGCAGCCCAGCTGGGAGACAGCCCTGCCCGCTCTGTAGTTCGCAGAATGACTCTCTCCCGTTCCAGGCACCTCAGGTTCTCGGCTTTTTGGCACCTAACTGCCCTTTTCTCTAAATAAGAAAATTTAAGCAGCTCTTGCCGTGACGGTTCCCAAAAAGAAACACCAACGGCCCCTTTAAGAGAAGACGTGCAGCCGCCCTCGGAATCAGAAAAACGGGGTCCACGCGATACGGAGATCCCAGGCGGATGCTGCTTGGTCGCAGGGACGCAGGTGTGGCTCGGGAAGGGGACTCGGCGCGCCGTGTCCCAGGAGCACTAGACACTCGTCCACAGTACGTTCACGCACGGGGCCCACGCACGGGGCCCACGCACGGGGCCCACGCACGGGGCCCACGCACGGGGCCCACGCACGGGGCCCACGCACGGGGCCCACGCACGGTACGTCGACGCTCGGGACACACGTCCACAGTACGTTCACGCACGGGACCCACGCACGGCATGTAGACGCTCGGGCTTACGCACGGGTTTCACACTCGAGGCTCGGCAGCTGTGTCCGCCCGGGAGGTAAGTTTACAGCGGTTCTCGTTAGCTGGTTGAAGAGGCAGACGAGGAGTGGACGGCGCGCGTTCTTGTAGGAAACGGGAGGCGTGGGGAGTGAGTGAGTGAGTGTGTGTGTGTGTGTGTGTGTGTGTGTGACAGTGACGGGCACACGGCTGTGCTTCGTTCGTGCCGTGTTTCACACGAGAAGGTTAAGGACGCGGGGAGCGCGACCGGGCGGTGGGCGGGCCGTGTCTGGAGGTCTCTCAGGGCGTGCTGTTTTCTGTAACCACTTAAGTAACTGGCTTTTTTAAAACTTAATTTTCAGTGTAAAAGTCCAATGACCCGTTTTGTTTTGTTTTGTTTTTCGTTTTTTGCATTTTTTAAAATTTTACTTTACAATACTCTATTGGGTTTTGCCATACATTGACATGAATCCACCACGGGTGTACATGCGTTCCCAAACATGAACCCCCCTCCCACCTCCCTCCCCATAACGTCTCTCTGGGTCATCACCGTGCACCAGCCCCAAGCATGCTGTATCCTGCGTCGGACACAGACTGGCGGTTCGATTCTTGCATGATAGTATACATGTTACAATGCCATTCTCCCAAATCATCCCACCCTTTCCCTCTCCCTCTGAGTCCAAAAGTCCGTTATACACATCTGTGTCTTTGCCGCCAATGACCCGTTTTGAGTGAAAGTCAGAAGCTGAGCCGCTGCTGCCTCTCGGGGCTACTGAGAGGGATCCTGAGTCCGCGCTCACCCGGCGGAGACGCCTGGGCTGAGGCGCGGCGCGGGAGGCAGCCTCTGAGCAGGCGAAGGAGGGGGAGGGGAGGAAACGGGGCGGCGCCGGGCAGGCCCTGGAGGAGGGAGGGGGAACCTGCGCCTCCGGCTGCCCGCGGCCCCTCCGCCACACCTCCCCCTATTCCTCACCCCAACTCGGCCGGACCTTCTCTCCTGGCCGGGCGTGTGGACCCTGGACAGCAGAGCTGGGCCGCCCTGCGGGCTCGGCCTGGGTGCGGGTGCGCTCTGTGTACGGTCGTAGACGCTGTCCTGACGCTTGTTTCAGACGCTGAGGCCTTCAACCCTCCATGCTGGATCGTGTTTGGCGGCCGCCCTCGGGGCGTCGTAGGGCAGCTCTGTGGCCTGAACGCTGACTGATCACGGGAAGAAGGGGCAGGCCCTGCAACACCACCAAGTTACCCACACTGTGGCACGTCCAGTACGTCCCTCTGAACTCAGCCCTTTAATACGCATCTTAAATGTGCGTCAGAGCCCTCAGTTCAGTTCAGTCGCTCAGTCGTGTCCGACGCTTGCGACCCATGAATCGCAGCACGCCAGGTCTCCCTGTCCATCACCAACCCCCGGAGTTCACTCAGATTCGAGTCAGTGATGCCATCCAGCCATCTCATCTGCTGTCGTCCCCTTCTCCTCCTGCCCCCAATCCCTCCCAGCATCAGAGTCTTTTCCAAAGAGTCAACTCTTCGCGTGGGGTGGCCAAAGCACTGGAGTTTCAGCTTTAGCATCATTCCTTCCAATAAACGTAAATCATACTGGGAATGACCTCGCAGCTGCTCGCCCGCCCCATCACAGAGTTATGTTTTTTCAGCGAACTCATCAAAGGACCTACTCTTTATTTATTTATTTCTTAAGTAATTTATGTATTTTTGGTTGTGATAGGACTTCGTTGCTTGCATGGATTTTCTCTAGTCGCCGGGAGCGGGGACTGACTGCTCTCTAGTTGCGGTGTGGTGGTTTCTCTTGTTCCTGAGCATGGTCTCTGCACACGCGGGCTTAGTTGTTCTCAGCTTGTGGGATTTTCACGGAGCAGGGATGGAGCCTGCGTCTCCTGCATTGGCAGGCGGATTCTTTACCACTGAGCCCCCAGAGAAGCCCAGGACCTACAGTTCTGATCAAATGCTTCACAATCTTCTGTGGGGCCCACTGTCTAATCCGCAGGGAGGTCTAGTGACATACCACAGGGCTCTGCCCAGTTGAGTATTCTATAATTCAGATGAAGGCGTCAAGGCATTAAATACCACATCTATCAATTGCTTAAAGCTTGGCCACACATGTAGATATAACAAGATGGCAGAATCACCGACGCGCATTCCTCAAAGGAAGAGATTCATGCACAGCTCAAGTGATTGTAGAACCGTATTTCCAGAAATGTGTGGTTTATTGTGTTTGACCAACCAGCATGACTGGGTTCTCCATAAGCAGGACATGACATAAGTAAGTCCCAAACTGCCAAGGTGAGTTCAGGGAGAGGGCCTCCCACCCCCAAAAGTCTAGCTGAAAGCAGGTACAGTGGTGGGGTCTGGGGAAGGGTTCGTGGCCACACAGCTGCCTTCAGGAATCAGAAGTGGGAGAGGACTTCACACAGCTGCCTTCAGGAATCAGGAGTGGGAGAGGACTCCCAGGTTGGCTAGGCAGGACTGGAAAGGCAGGCAGGCTTCCCTCAGTTTCAGACCAGGTGATTTCCAGGTGTTGGAATTAATCATTTATTAATAGAAAAGGTTAGGTTGCATCAACCAAGTAAAATTGTAAAAATTGTTTTAAACTTTATATCCTCAAATCCCCAGAACTCTTTGTTCAAATGAAATCTTATCTGGAAACCTAGCATACAAACCAGATGAAAGAAGGGCTTTTCTTGAAACAGTAGTGGAGGCCCCCACAATCCACTGCCCTCTGAGTCTCCCAGACAAACAGGAGCTTCTATACTTTGTTTCTGTAACAGCTAACAAGCCATCGGTGGGCTAGGGCCTGCTATTCTTAAATTCTTTGAGGGTCTTTTCAGAATGTTTAGACCCAGAAATGTATCCAGAATTGAAATCACAAAGTTTGGTCAAACCCTTCAGTGACCACACTCAGTCCTGTCCATCATACTCAGCTGAGGCTATGCTCCCAGAAAGCCTCAACATTTTGTTTTGGGCCCAGTGTCTCCGATCTGCTCATTTCTCCTTTTACTTAGTCTAAGGACCACTGTCACGGGATGTCCCTAAGTGGCCACTTCACAGTCTTGGGGCTCCTGCCTCCTAAACCACATAGCTGTCATGAAAGTGAAAGTTGTTCAGTTGTGTCCAACTCTGTGACTCCATAGACTATGCAGTCCCTGGAATTCTCTAGGCTGGAATACTGGATTGGGTAGCCTTTCCCTTCTCCAGGGGATCTTCCCAATCCAGGGATCAAACCCAGGTCTCCCACATTGTGGGTGGATTCTTGACCAGCTGAGCTATAATGGAAGCCCAGCTACAGCTGCCGTGATCTGCAGGAAAACCGGGTTCCATGGAGGTTAATTCACTCCTGCGTCTCAGTGAAAGGGCTTCTTATCCTCTCTCTCGATAGAAAAGCCTCACCTGATAGACAGTGGCTTTACCTCCTTCCTCTGAGGGCAGGATGGCCCCTAAATGCATTTTCCAGACTGCCCTGCAGCCAGGCCTGATCCTGAATGGGGATGCCCTCCTCCTTCCCATCTTTCTGAGAGCTGGGGTGTGGATGTGTTGACTTCAGTCTCTGGCCATGAAGACAGGAGCAAACTCTACAGGATGGAGGAAGAGGAGGAGGAGGTGGGGGCTCTGGCCAGTCAAAGCCTCGGTGGACAGCCTGCCCACAGGAGAGAGAAGGAAACACTGTCTGTTTAAGCCATTGTCACAGGGAGGCTCTTATTATAATAGTCAACCTTTTCCTTGTAAACCTGTGGACTTATTTTTGGGAGGACACCAGTCTTCACCAGATTGCTTTCTAATCTGACATTCTATGAATGGATCATAGATTGAGCAGATGTTTCTGAGTGACCAAAAGCCAGTTCTGACTTTTGCTTATGGACATAATGGAAAAACAGAATTGGATTTACCCTGCCACCTAACATAGCTAGAAAACCAGACAAAACACAGGATATTGGAACATGGGCATCACAGAATGATTCTTGGGAGAAGGGGCCCTTTAGTGAGTGAGGGCTGCCATCACAGAGGACCACAAGTGGGGCCTAAACACCAGAAGTTTAATTTCCTGCAACTCTGGAGGCTGAAGGTCTGATATCAAGGTGTCAACAGGGCTGGTTCCTCTTGAGGCCTCTCTCCTTGGTGTAGACCACCATCCCCTCCTTGGGTCCTCACGTGGCTCCCTCAGGGCGCCTGTGTCTCGATCTCTTCCTGTTGGATTAGAGGCTACCCATATGACCTCATTTACCTGACTTACCACTTTATAGAGACATTACCAACAAAGGTCCGTCTAGTCAAAGCTATAGTTTTTCCAGTAGTCATGTATGGATGTGAGAGTTGGACCATAAAGAAAGCTGAGTGCTGAAGAATTGATGCTTTTGAATTGTGGTGTTGGAGAAGACTCTTGAGTCTTGAGAATCCCTTGGACTGCAAGGAGATCAAACCAGTCCATCCTAAAGGAAATCAGTCCTGAATATTCATTGGAAGGACTGATGGCTGAAGCTGAAACTCCAATACTTTGGCCACCTGATGCGAAGAACTGACTCATTGATAAAGACCCTGAGGCTGGGAAAGATGGAAGGCAGGAGGAGAAAGGGATGACAGAGGATGAGATGGTTGAATAGCATCACTGACTTGATGGACATGAGTCTGAGCAAGCTCCGGAAGTTGGTGATGGACAGGGAAGCCTGGTGTGCTGCAGTCCATGGAGTTGCAGAGTTGGACACATCTCAGTGACTGACTGACTGACCTTTTTACAGATCCTGCATCAAACACAGTCACATGCTTCAGCTGCATTGCACGATTTTCTTGTGTGTGTTTTGTGTTTATTAAGTTAAAAGTATTTTGTAAATTTGCCTCTTTTTGAGCTGTAGGTTTTTTTGAAGTGTATTATTTAATTTCTGAATATTTAGTATTTTCCCGGGTATTCCTTCCATTACTGATAGCTAGTTTAATTCCTTTGTGGTCAGAGAACATACTTTACACAATTTCAGCCCTCTTAGGTTTATTCACTGAGGCTGATCTTATGGTAAAAAATGTTCTGTGTGAATGTGCTGTGTGCTCTTGAAGAGAATGTGTGTCCTCTCCTAGGGTTTGGAGTGACCTCTAAATGTCCATTAGATCAAACTGATTGATAGTGTTGTTTAAGACTTCTTGAGCTTTGTAGATTTTTGTTGTATCAATTACCGAGAGAACCTTGTTGGCATTTCCTGTCACAGGGTGGGTTTATTCTTTTAACGTCTGTGGTATCTGCAGGTCTCAAGTTCTATCAGTTTTTTCATCATGTACTTTTACTTAGTTATTAGGTGCAAACACACATGGTTGATAGATTCTCCTGGTAAATCGGCCCCATTATCATTCAGAATGACCCCTTTATCCCTATGCAGGTCCTTGTTCTGAATTGACTTTGTCTTGGTTATGCTCCCCCCTGGTAGCTCAGAGGATAAAGAATCTGGCTGCAATGCAGGAGACCTGGGTTCAATCTCCGGGATGGGAAGCTCCCTGGAGGAGAAAACGGTAACCTACAGCAGTATTCTTGCCTGGAGAATTCCTTGGACAGAGGAGCCTGGCGAGCTACAGTCCAGGGGTTACAAAGAGCTGGACACTACTGAGCGACTAACCCCTTTGGTTATGCTGCCATTTTAGTTTTTGTCTCATTCGTGTTTTCGGGAGATATATTTTTCCATCCTTTTACTCTGTCTTCATATTTAAAGTAGTGTTTTAGTAGACAGTGTATAACTGTATTTTACTTCTAAAACCTGACAGTCTCTGCCTGTTAACATTGGAGTGTTCTGACTGGTCACAACAATGTAATCAGATTTAAATCTACAGTCTTGCTATTTTTCATCTGTTCGTTATTTCTTTTTTCTCCCTCTTTCCCTGACTGCTTTGGATTTGTTATTTTTCTGTTTTCCTAAAATAAAAAGGAATTTTATTTCCTTTTTGACTCCAGGCATACTTCTGTTTTAAAATTTTGTGATTGCTTTGGGTTTACAATATGTATATTTAGTTATCATTGATAATTAAGTCATTCTGGTGTTAAAGATACATATTATGCCTCTTCACTTGTTTTGTGCATTTTTATTATTCAAATATGCCAATTCTGCCCTCAGTCTCCAGGCTGCTGTTTTCATGTGTTTTTCTTCTGTGTGTGTCACAAAAGCCCATAGTCTGTTTTGGTTTTGCTTTAAACAATTGATTATCTTAAAGCAGTTTAAAAGATTTTTATATTGAAGTATATAGTTGGTTTACAGTATTGTGTGTGTTTTAGGTGTACAGCAAAGTGATTCAGAGATAAAATTATATCTGTTTTTTTTTAGATTCTTTTTCTTTATATTACAAAATATTGAGTATAGTTCCTTGTGCTTTGTGGTAGGTCCATGTTGGTTATCTATTTTATACATAGTAGTATGATATCAAAGCACTTTTTAAACTAGAAAAAAAGATTTTAAGTTACATATTTACCATTTCCAGTTACTTTGTATAAATCTGAATTTCCTTTAGGTGTCATTTTCCCTCTGCCTGAATCACCCCCTTCAACATTTCATGTCATCCAGGTGTGTTAGTGGTGAAATTTTTCAGCTGTTGCTTGTCTTAATGTCTCTCTTTTGCCTATATTTTTGAAAGATATTTCTACTGGCATGGGATTCTAGGTTCTTTTTTCATTTAGCATTTGAAAAGGTATTGTCTGTTGGTTGGCATTGTTCTCGATGAGATCTTTGTTTATTCTTAACCTAGTTTCTCTAGTAATAGGGAAAAACCTCTTAATAGAATTAACTTGTATTCTATGTTAGTCACTAAAGGGATGTTCACTATAAGCCTAAATTCTACATAATGGCCCATCTCTGGGAACCCCACCTCCCAGGTAATGAGCAGTAAGCTAAAATACCTTCCAGGAACCCTCCTGACCAGGCCTACCTGTGAGTGACTGTAGGAGGATGAAATTCACATGTTCCCTCTGGAGGCTGATGGGAATCTAGAAGTGTCTGACTTTACTCCCTCCCCTTTGGTATAAAAGGGGCCTGCATTCTAACTCAGGCAAGATGGTTCTTTGGGGCACAAGTCTTCTCAGTGTGCTGGCTTTCCAGATAAAGTCACTACTCCTTGTCCCAACAACTCGTCTCTTGATTTATTGACCCATTGTATTGAGAGCAGGATGAGCTTGGTAACACCACCATTCAGACTCCTTGGAGTGTTGAAGATGTTTCCTTCTTCAAAGCATCTTTTTTTAAAAATTAGTTAATTTATTTTAATTGGAGGCTTTTTATTTTACAATATTGTGGTGGGTTTTGCCATACATTGACATGTGTCCCCCAATCCTGAACCCCCCTCCCGCCCCATTCCATCCCTCTGGGTTGTCGCAGAGCACCAGCTTTGGGTGCCCTGCTTCATGCATTGAACTTGCACTGGCCACCTATTTTACATACAGTAGTATACATGTTTCAGTGCCATTCTCTCAAATCATCCTACCCTTGCCTTCTCTGACATAGTCTAAAAGTCTGTTCTTTACATCTGTTTCTGTTTTGCTGCCTTGCATATAGTGTCATCATTACCATCTTTCTAAATTCCATATATATGTGTAATATATTGTATTAATGTTTCTATTTCTGACTTACTTTCGCTGTATGTAATAGGCTCCAGTTTCATTCACCTCATTAGAACTGACTCAAATGCATTCTTTTATTATAGCTGAGTAATATTTCATTGCGTATATATGCCACAGCTTCCTTATCCATTTGTCTGCTGATGGACGTCTAGGTTGCTTTCATGTCCTGCTGCTAAGTCACTTCAGTCGTGTCCGACCCCATAGACGGCAGCCCACCAGGTTCCCCCGTCCCTGGGATTCTCCAGGCAAGAACACCAGAGTGGGTTGCCATTTCTTTCTCCAGTGCATGAAAGTGAAAAGTGAAAGTGAAGTCGCTCAGTCGTGTCCGACTCTTTGTGACCCCATGGACTGCAGCCCACCAGGCTCCTCCGTCCATGGGATTTTCCAGGCAAGAGTACTGGAGTGGGGTGCCATTGCCTTCTCTGTTTCATGTCCTAGATGTTGTAAATAGTGCTGTGATGAACATTGGGGTACACGTGTCTCTTTCAGTTCTGGTTTCCTTGATGTGTATGCCCAGCAGTTCGATTCCTGGCTCATATGGCAGTTCCATTTCCAGTTTTTTAAGGAATCTCCACACTGTTACTCATAGTGGCTGTACCAGTTTGCATTCTCACCAACAGTGTAAGAAGGTGCCCTTTTCTCCACACCCTCTCCCACATTTATTGTTTATAGACTTTTTGATGGTGGCCATTCTGACCAGCATGAGATGATACCTTGTGGTAGTTTTGATTTGCCTTTCTGTAATGAGTGATGTTGAGCATCTTTTCATGTTTATTAGCCATCTGTATTTCTTCTTTGCAAGCATCTTTTTCTTTTATTTTTTTTAAATTTAAATTTATTTATTTTAATTGGAGGGTAATTACTTTCCAATATTGTATTGGTTTGCCATACATCAACATGAATCTAGCACAGGTGTACACGTCTCTTTTTAAAGCTAGTATTTTTCCCGTGTGGAGTAACATCTTAAACACTGTAGTCAACAAATCCACAGGGAAATAGGGAAAGGGGAGTAAAAATGAAATCTGGGGCAGGCCCTGGCTTTGATTCAGAGGCTGTTTGCCTTCCGCTCCTGTTCTCTGACATAAGGGGCTTGATAAGCTATTTCCTGATGCCCAGGAACGTGACCCTCAGTTCACTGCTTCCTGGAGGCATTCTTTCTGTGCAGCAGCCTGTGTTGATGCATAAGACGTTCAGAGACAGGTATTGTGGACAGAAAGCTTCACTGTTCGCTTGGAAAGACTCAGAAGTGCCAGGTTTCCTTTGCCCGGCATGGCCACCATCACAGGGGGAGACAGGTCAGACCAGACTCTGACTCCTGTTCCACCTCCATGAGCGCAGGTCTCTCTTCCCTGGACCTCACTTCACCCTCTTTGCTGATCTGTCTGGTGGGGTAGCAGCACAGCCTGCCTGCTTCCCAAAGTTCAAAGAGAAGCCCAAGAGTCTCGAGAGCTACTGGGAGTGGGAGGCCTCAGAAGGAGCAACTGTAGTAAGCCATGAGGGGCCGTGCAGTGGGCTGTGCCCTGGGGTGGTTTACTTGTTTGGTCGGCTCTTCCCTGGGAGCCCGG
Source organism: Ovis canadensis (assembly GCF_042477335.2). NCBI lineage: Eukaryota > Metazoa > Chordata > Mammalia > Artiodactyla > Bovidae > Ovis > Ovis canadensis. The sequence goes on from NC_091247.1 coordinate 62,551,710, forward strand.
ACAGGAGAACTGAAGGTCTGGGACCACACGGCTCTGTGGTGGGCGACCCCAGCCTGTGATGACTCTGCCCACACAAGTGACAGTTTCCACAGAGGCAGGAATTGAAGCAAAGACTGCTTGGGATTCCCTCACAGAGGCACAGGCCATGTACAGGCACCTGAGAGCAAGTTGGTTGGCCTTGTGGAGGACCTTGACTTCGAACCACAGTTGGACAGGCCTGGGGAAGCAGAACCTGAGCACAAACCAGTTAATGAAGGGCAGTTGTCGAGGCCATACAAAGTAGGCGGAACAGAGCTGAGGACTCAGCTTCAAGAGCTGAGACTCTGCTTAGTGAGAACATAGTGTCAGGCACCAAGCCTGCCCAGTGGCCAGCCACAGTCAGGCATCAGGTGGGCATCTGTGTCCGTGACCCTGTGGACTCCTGACCCCAGTGCTCTGACCACTGCTTCTGGTGGACTTGCTGCAGACAGAGCTGTGTCAACCTGTGAGAACTGAAGTCATCTTAATTTTTTGCCTCCAGAGGTGACTGCTGGCTCCGGTGATGTGTTTAACAGAAGGGATGGTCTTGCCACTCTTCCTTGCCTCCAGCCTTAAAGTGTGATGCCTGCTCTGGGTTGCTGTTTGTGGGCCCCCTTTATCAAATTGAGGACGTTTCCTTCTATTCAGTGTTCTAAGAATCTTATCTTTTTAAAAAATATTGAAGATGCTATATTTTAACAATATTTTCTGATTCTAGAGGGATGACATGATTTTTAATGTTCATGCTTTGAGTTACACTGGTTAATTTCCTCCTGTTAAAACATCATTGCATTCCTGGATATGAGGAACTGTCTTTTTAAATACATTTTTCTGGATTTAGTTTGTTAGTAACCTGTTTAGGATTTTTGTATCTTTGCTTATATAGGAGATTATTTTGTCCTTTCTCAAAATGTTTTTATTAGGCTTCATTATTAAGGTTGTTAAGGTGTTTAGTTGCATGAGTTTTACAGACTTCTGTAGCCACATCATCCCCACACACTGCACACCTGAGGCGCCTGCACCAGCTGTTGGTTTCTTCCTGCCCCTGAGGCCAGGTTGCCCCCCAGCAAGGCTGTCTTCATCCTACAGAAGTGATGCCTTCTATAGAGAACATAGCTGAACAGCAAGGAGGGCCTGGCAACCCACTCCAGTATTCTTGCCTGGAGGATCCCCGTGGCCAGAGGAGCCCAGCGGGCTACAGTCCATGGGGTCACAGTCAGACACAACTGAGTAATTAAGAACGGCATAGCGCAGCTGCACAGCAGCTTTTGGTTGAATGCACATGATGTACCTTTACCTGTCAGGACAGAAAAATTTAATGCTTTCTTGTAAAGTGACATAGCAGATTTTAAAACACTTTTGCCTAAGAAAAATTTATTGTGATTACTGGTTTGGGCCTAAATCTACCATATTACTAAATGCTTTTTGACTGTCATATCTGTTTTATTTAGTTTCCTTCTGGGTTATCATTTATCAGGCTAGTTTTCCTTTTGCTGGCTGGAAAGGCACTTTGTCCCCACACTTATGTGCTCTTCCTGCCTCTCAGTTATGGTTACGGTGTACGGGGATCTCTGCCTGCTTCCAGTTAACACAAGGCCCTCCTACTCCATTCATTCCACTCCCAACTGGCATGCCACTGGTCTTGAACTTTAGTTCCCTCTGTATTTCTAGCTCCAGAGGACATTTTCAGGGTTTTACACAGCCATTATTCATTTAGGTTGATCCATGCCACTTTTTTTTTTTTTTCCACTATATATTCCTTTCTGCCTCAGTGTTATTTAAACACTACCTGGTTATTCTCCTGTGCATGCTGTGGTAGGAACTACTGGCATGGGCTTCAGTCTGAGTTTTCCTGCCCATGGTCTGGCTCATCCCTTATTACACCCTTCCCTCTACTCTGGAATGAGTATCTGACTGCATGAGTCAGACCTCTCCGTGACTCCTCCTGCTCAATGGGTTAGGTTTATGAACTCCTTGTTTTTTCCCTGCCTCCCTCTAAACCCCCACCCTCACTCACATCCTGCCCCCCAGGTTTCCCTGATCCTCTGTTCACACCAAGCTGCTTCCCCAGGTGCCCAGGCTTCCCTGTACCCAGGTCACCTTCTTCCCCTCCTACATCTGAAGCTGCTTCAGTCCTTCAAGGCCAGTCACCTCGGTGCTTTCTTGTGCTTCCTGGGCAGGAGCCTTTCTGAGAGAGGCTGCTCCACAGGGGCCTCATCGGTTTGTGCCCCCATTTCCTATCCAAATAGGAAAACAGGACTTAAAACAGTTCATCTTCCAGATGGGGGTAGTAATCTTCCACATAATGCTTGGAACCTGGAATCAGAATGTGTGTGAAAGAACTTAAAAATTCAGTCCTTGGTATGAAGGTTAGTGGTTGGCAGTCAAAGACAATTATGTTTCAAATGCTTTATAATAAAAATAATAAAACAGGTCTAGCTTTATTTTATTTCCTGAAATTTATTGCTTCAAGCATCAGTGGATAATACCTCACTCTGTAACCTTGGAGAACTAATACGCTTTTTGAGAAGCTGAGCTTCATCCAGGCAGACCTCACTGTATTGTGCAAGTGTGTGTTCTTTACACACTGAAGGCATGTGGCAGCCCTTTGTCAAGCAGGTGTGTCGGTGCCATTTTTCCCACAGCATTTGCTCACTTTGTGTGTCTGTCACATTTTGGTAATTCTCATAGTGTTTCAAACTTTTTCATTATTACATTTGTTATGGTGATCTGTGATCAGAGATCTCAATGTTACTACCACAGCTTGCTGAGGGCTCGGGATGGTTAGCATTTTTTAGCAACTGAGTATTAACTAAGGTATGTGTAATGGTTTTCTTAGATATAAGCTATTGCACACTTCACAAAAACACTGCACAGTGAAAACATAGCTTTTGTATGCACTCCAAAAACAGTTCATGTGACTTACTTTATTTCAATACTGACTATATTGGATGGGTAGTCTGGATCTGAGCCTGCACTATCTCTGAGGTCTGCCTGTACTGTAGTTGTTTAAACAGTATTTTTTCTTTGCCATGCAGCTCTTCTAAAGTAGAATCTTACATGGAGTCACAGATACATGAAGCAGATACAGGACTCGCACTGTGGGCATGCACACGTGGTGAGCCTCCTTCACAGCAGAGTCACCAGCAGCACAGGCGCCAGCCCTTCTGTTCAGCTCAGGGTCTGAGGTAGATGTCCATGATCTTTTCAACTAGGAACTTGAATAACTTTTTGTAACATGCCAACAACCACTGTGGCACTTAAAAGTAACTTTATTATGGTTCAGGATAGCTGTTTATACACAGTTTGATATCATAGGCTACAAACAACACCCACTCGTGTCAGGACACTGAGCTTGCCGCGTCGCTCCTGGGCTAAGGCTCAGCGCTGCAGCACTGGCCGGGCTCGGGAGGCCAGGCTACCTGGCTGCGAGGACTCACCGGCTCTCCTGCTCCCACCTTCCAGAGGCTGGGCATTACTGATCCTGAGAAGAAAGTGCAGAGCTTTTTCTGTGATACTTATAACTTATGTTACTAAAGTTCTAAAGGGCTAAGAGACATTTGTGAACTTTAGATTAAAAATGGAATTTAAAGTGTTGGTCCGGATAAGCTGTGCTACAAAAGGAAAGGTTTCTTTTGCAACTTAAACAGAAATTTGTGAAAAATACACTGCTCAGAATCTGACATCTGCCATGTAAAATACTCTGTTGTCTGAGAAGTACTGATCATCCACCTCTGTTTTAAAATAACTCAAACATAGTTCTGATAAAGTGTTTAAGATCAATATACAAAAAGAAAAGTTAAAGTGACTTAAATACAGTTTAGTAAATATGTAGATACATTTTATTTGTCAAGAGTAAATATCAGTTTCATTTAGAATATTCAGGTACAAAAAGTGAAAACTTAATGAACGTTAAGAAAAAGTTAGAAGCCATTAAATTGTTCTTCAAATGCTAAGGCACTGAATTCAAATATCCTTTACAATATGAATTACCTACATTTTTATCTTTAATATTAGATGTTCATAGCTATTTTCTTAAATATTTTTAGTAAGATGATTTAACTTTATTTACCCTGGAAGACAGTTTTAAACAATTATGTAATACAGACTGATGCACACAGTGTGAGGACACCCAGTTCTAAAGTTACTTATCACTAGAAAAGGGCTTATTTACCTGAGTGTTTCTGCTCTTAAACATATCACAACATATGGACCACAATGCTGATGCACATATTATGTAATCTGATACAGAAGCTTAGGATCATGTTTCCAACTGGATAATTGTATCAAAACTTTAAAAGTTTTGAGCTGCTGGAGTTTCAGGTACACAACACATTTTAAAACATATTCCCCAAAGATTACCTTTACATACCTTTGGTATGTACACAAAAGATTCATCTTGGAATATATATGCAATCAGAGCCTAATATATATGAGTCCTGTATTTTCAAAGCCACCAACAGACACTCTTGTCACAGTATAGTGACAGACAGTGGGCATCAGGGGAAATTATCTCAATTCGTCACAAACTTATCTTAAACTACTAACAGTGAATAAGTAATACCATCCAGTCTGGCTTATATATTGACCTCATACTTAAAAGTATTTTCCCATAAATGGCAGTAACTGTGGCCATTTGCCAGATAAAGAATAAGTAGTACAGCATAAATGATACATCAAATAGAAAATCAAAGCATACTTCTAACATTTTAATAGCTTTTGCTTGTGATGACCTTCTGTGATCTGGAACCTTTGTTTTACATAAAATTGGAGCTGGAAAGAGAAAAAAAACCTTTTGTTTGGTACAATAGAAAACTATATAGGAAATAAAAATCACTTCTTTTACAAAGTTTTTACAGATACACATCTAGTATATGATAGGATATCTAGCTGTGGGACTCTGGAAAAGAAAAACACCAACATTTCTTGAGGGTAGATTTTTCTGAGCTCTTAAACTGTGGGCTTGGCCCTGATTTTGCGAACAGCAGCCCATACCTTATTTTCACAAGGTGACTATAAAGGTTTTTCAAGTATGGAATGAAGTGGGGGAGTCCAAGTCTAGTAAAACTGGACTAAGTCGAGATGATGAGAAGGTGAAAGGCCCCTTAGCTTTATAATTCAAGACACACTGAAAAGAAGTCATAAATTATATGTAAACAGTTGGCCCTCTGGATCTGAAGGTTCCACACCTGACTGAGGATCGAAAGTATTTGGGAAAAAAATTCTGGAAAGTTCCAAAAAACCAAACTTGAATGTGCCACTTGCTGGCATGTATCTCCCTAGCACTTATATTCTGTTCGCATTGAATTAGGTGTTAGAAAAAACCTGGAAATGATTTAACATGTACAGGAGAATGTGTATAGGTTCTGTGCAAAAACTGCATTTGATATGAGGGACTTGAGCAGCAGTGGATTTTGGTGTCTTCCTGGAACCAGCCCCCCACAGATAATGGGGTGGTTTATTTTTTTAAATTCAGTGTATTCACTTTTTCTACAAATAATGGCATGCCTTTTTGGTATCAGGCACTGTTCTAGGAACTGAGGGTGGATACATCAGCCAACAAAACAGATCCACTGCCTGGAAGAGCTTATGTTAAAAGATTATACATGAGAATTCCTTCTTCCCACAAACCTAATGTCCACAGGCCAATTAAATCCACTCCAAACCCTGTGGATTTAACACTCCATAGTTCAAAAGTGGAAAGCTATCACAGGCAATGTTATATTTTCCTAACTTTTTGAAGGTGACTTATAAACAATTCTGATAATACCGGTTTGAAATACAATATGGTGATAAAAGAAACCCAAGGACTGCCTTGTGAGGCCCAGGAGAATCTGAGCTGCCACAAGGCGGGCTGGATGCTCAGCAGAGCGTGCAAACAGGCAAAGTGAGGAGGACATTCAAGGGGAAGAAATACATTAAAAAAATACAAAGGAGGGAAAACCACCTTATTTTCTAAGACTTTGGTTACACTGATTTTAACACATACCCCAGACCTACAAGCCTTGGCGCCATCCTCCACCTGTTATCAAGGCCGCCCTGGCGCACGGGGTCCCTCTCTACCTTCCTCTGCATCTTTACGTCCACCAATCGTTTCACAAGCTCTGACATCAAAGCACAGGAGTTCCAATCGATAGCTTGGTTCCCTTATTAAAATAAAAATTCTCACAAAATCATTAGCGGAATTTGTTTAAAAGAAGTAAACCTAAGAATTAATTTTTTATCAAGTATTATCTTATGTCTCTAATTTCCCCAGCAAAGTATATAGCTTCTGTCAGGCATGAAAGTCGACAGAACTGACAAGAGGTCAGTAGTTATTGGACATGTCCTGGAGTGGACAGTGCCCTCAGGTCACAGACCCTCACACGTTGTGGCAAATTTGTGTTGTGGTTCACTCACACATTCATTCAAACATTCACTCAGATGTGCACAGAGCACTAGACACGTGGCAGGTGCCCTTCTAGCTGCTGGGGAATCCGCATACCGGGAAGGACCAGGGTTCTGCTCTCAAGGAGCTTTTTGTTTCAGTGCAGGAGACAGAGGGGAATAAGGAGACAGGGCAAAGAGCCGTGAAGAGGGGGCACTGAGGCTGGAGGGGTCAGACCAGGGGAAGGGCTTACTTCTTGCGGTCCTTGTCCTTCCTCAGGTTACTGCCTGGGGTCATAAAGGTCTGGTTCTGGTATATCTCAGAGGTAGCTTTCTTCTTGGAGAAAGCCATGATTTCTTCTTCCAGAAGTCTTCTCTTCTCTTCCAGCCTCAGCTTCTCCTCTTGGTGGACTCTTTTAAGGTGCTCAAACTTGGCCTGGAGCTGCGAAGCCAAGTGAGATTCCTGCTGAGGATGCTGTGTGGCAGCACACACCCATGCCTCTTGGCGCTGCAGCCCTGCTCAGGCTGCCTGTACAGCAACCAGGCAGATGGTCACATGTGGAACTGCTTTAACAGTAACTGAAATGAGCTCCCATGCAAAAACACATGAGCAAAACAAAAACAGCCTCACAAACAAACCTCAGTTTTTTAAACATTTGACCTCTTCTTAGAGTTTCTCTTTAGTTGCTCTACACATTTTCACCAAAAAGCCTCTTCAAATAAAGTTTCTAAAACTGTTCTTAATAAAAGTGAGAGACATAAATTATAGAATCGAGTTATCAGAAATAGGGGAAAAAGTCCATCTTTTCCAAATAAATTTACCATGTACTAGTGAAATAGCTGTTGGTTACACTGGTGAACCTGTGTGGAAAGCAGTGTCAATTTAAATCAAGAACCTTAAAAATCTGTTGTGTTTTTCCACAGTCATTCACCTTCTTGAAATCTGAACTAAATCAAACACTGTTGAAGATGTATGTCACAGTCAGCTCTGTATCTGTGATTCAGCTGAGTGTGGACAGCGCAGTCTTGTGGACTTAGTAAGTGAAAACACCCACCTATAAATGGGCTTATGCAGCTCACTCCCCAGTGGTTTAAGGGTTAGCTGCCCTCACCGTAGTAGGATCTACACCATAATTAAGGAAAAAAAACTTTGTCTCTAAGAGAAATAACACTTTAAAATTCATTTATGCTAAATATACTCGATGCAGTCATTAAAATGAGTTTTGCCAAAGTTTAGAGATTTCATATTTCCCTGGTTTAATTGTTTATCTGAAAAAAAAACAAAATCTAGGGACTTTAGCAGGTTCCTTATGAATCAGCCGTGTGCCAAGAACACAAGAACAGCATCTAGAATCTGCATCAAAAAGTCACTTTTTTAGGTGGGGGTGATTCTGGGTCTGGTTTCATTTTCTATTTTCAGCTCTGGGCAGCAACCTAATGTGTATACAAAAAGTAGGACTTGGTTTATAGAAAAGATGGCATATGATCACTGAGGAAATACTTTGCTAAAAACTAGAGGCTGAGGGCAGAGACAGCAGAGAGCTACGCTGCTTCCTAATAAAATTCAATGCTCTGGATACAGAGCAGCTGTCTACTGAGCCAGCAAACCTCACAGAAGAGTTTAGGCAGAGACAGAATAGTGTTGAACAGGTGAGGTGAGGCCCAAAGACTCTTGTATTCCTGAGACTGTCACTTCCAGAGAGATCAGTGCCTTAGCATCTGCATGTGCCTTTATATATATATATTACATAGAGCTAGGACATGGAAGCAACCTAGGTGTCCATCGGCAGATGAATGGATAATGAAGTTGTGGTACATAAACACAATGGAATATTACTCAGCTATAAAAAAGAATGCATTTGAGTCAGTTCTAATGAGGTGGATGAAACTGGAGCCTATTATACAGAGTGAAGTAAGTTAGAAAGAGAACACAGATACTGTATATTAACATATATGGAATTTAGAAAGATGGTAACGATGATCCTATATGCAAGGCAGCAAAAGAGTCAAAGATGTAAAGAACAGACTTTTGGACTCTGTGGGAGAAAGCAAGAGTGGGACGATTTGAGAGAATAGCATTGAAACATGTAAAATATGTAAATAGATGACCAGTGCAAATTCAGTGCATGAAGCAGGGCATTCAATGCTGGGGCTCTGGGACAAGCCAGAGGGATAGGGTAGGGAAGGAGGGGGTTCAGGATGGGGGGACACATGTGCACCCATGGCTGATTCATATCAATGTATGGCAAAAACCACCACAATATTGTAAAGTAATTATCCTTCAATTAAAATAAATTAATTTAAAAAGTTATAAAGAGTTGGTAGAGTGGCAGCTCTCTGAGCATGTGTGCACCCCCGTGAATTGGGAAGAGGAGCAGAAGGGAGGGTAATGCTTGGAAAGGGAGGCTACAGGGCAGGTTTATTATACATTATGTGAGTAGACTCCAATCTCTGATTCCATAAATGGAGAGTACATACTTTATATCCTTAAATATTCTGAAAAGCTGTAGAGTACTTCACATGTCATTCATGAGGTTGACTAGAAATTACAGGGAAACTGTAAAGACAAAAATGGCCTAGAAAAGGGGGTGGGCGGAATCTGACTATTATTTACATTACATGGAATTCACAGCTTTTGGCAGCAATAGTCTACTCCACATACATGAAACACTCACTTGTGGTTTCACTTTTCACTACAAGGCCTTTAATTCAGACACATTTTCAAATACTTGAAAAGTTAAAAGCAGGAGACCTTCTGTGCTGTTGAAACTACTCGCTGATGTTCTGAAGCGTCTGTGGCCACATGGTACACTGCTGTCTCTTGTATAAAGGAGCTTCTGAGGACATCATACATTCTGCTGTGCAGTGACCTTTTTAAAGTATCTATTTTTAAAAGTGAATACCAGAAACAACATTCCTTTTTTACCAGACTAGCCAGTGTCTTTTTCCTGAGTTCTGTACTTTGCTGGGGTCCCAGAAGTGTCTCTGAGAAGCACCCAGTACCATGGCTCAGCCACACCTAGTATATATACTGCATATACTCACTCTGGACTCTCCAGGTCTGGGTTTTAGTGCAGCTGTACTTGTTTACTTCAAAGTATCTACAGTAATTGTGGAAACAGGAGAGGCATAAATATTAAGTGAACAATTAAGAAATAGACGTGTGTGTTAGTTGCTAAGTCATGTTCAATTCTTTGCAATCTGTGGACTGTAGACCGCCAGGCTTTTCTGTCCATGGGATTCTCTAGGCAAGAATACTGAAGTGGGTTGTCATTTCCTTGTTCCAGGGGATCTTCCTGACCCAGGCATCGAACCTGGGTCTTGAACATTGCAGGTGGATTCTTTACTGTTTGAGCCACCAGGGAAGCCCCAATAGATAACTGGGTGTTTACAGTTAGAAGACAGTTTCCAGTGAAGCTCTGTGTGGTAGGGGCATGATGGCTGAGCCAACTGCCCAACCAGGAAAGATTATTCTGTGTGTGTGTGTGTGTGTGTGTGTGTGTGTGTTAGTCACTCAGTTGTGTCCAACTCTTTGCAACCCCATGGACTATAGCCAGCCAGGCTCCTCTGTCCATGGCTGGAGTGGGTTGCCATTCTGTTCTCCAGGGGATCTTCCCAACCCAGGAATCAAACCCAGGTCTCCTGTATTGCAGGTGAATTCTTTGCCGTCTGAGCCACCAGAGAAGCCTACTTAACGTATAAAATTGGGAAGTACTAGCATTTGAATGGGAGAAGGCAATGGCACTCCACTCTAGTACTCTTGCCTGGAAAACCCCATGAACGGAGGAGCCTGGTAGGCTGCAGTCCATGGGGTCGTGAAGAATCGGACACAACTGAGTGACTTCACTTTCACTTTTCACTTTCATGCATTGGAGAAAGAAATGGCAACCCACTCTAGTGTTCTTGCCTGGAGAATCCCAGGGATGGGGCAGCCTGGTGGGCTGCCATCTATGGGGTCACACAGAGTTGGACACAACTGAAGCAACTTAGCAGCAGCAGCAGCATTTGAATAATGGTTATATACTTCACTTGGAGGATAAATATATACTGTACTTTTTCTTGTGATATAAGAAGGGCTATACATCTAGAATGATGTGGACAGAGATGTAGAAAAGGTAACATTTAAACAGTGTCTTGACATGACATCCGTCCTGTGTGTCTCCTGCTCTACCTATCCAATGTTCACCGCATCTTCAGCTAAATCTGTACTCCACATGAGAATCATCCTAATGTATATATAAGGTGAATTAGGAGGTATTTGTTTATAACCATATTGGCAAGGGTATTTTAATAACAGGGTCAGCTAATTCAGACTTAGATGATCCTGTGGGTTACCTGCCAGTGTCTTACTGATGAGCTAGCTTTGAATGTCCCAGTTTACCCAGTAGATAACCTGATTTACATCTGTTGTTCAATGTCATTACTAAAAAGCCTTCTCTCTGCAAAACTGCATGAACACTGAGGATAAATTATATGGTCCTCCTTCATCTGAACTTCAATTGATGGTTCTTTTTAAAAAATTTTACTTATTTTTGGCTGTGCTGGGTCTTCGTTGCAGCATGAGCTCTTCTCTAGTTGCGAGTGGGGTCTGCTTTCTAGTTGCACTGTGAGGACTTCTCACTGCAGTGACTTCTCTTGTTGCACAGCATGGGCTCTAGAGCAGAGGCTCAATAGTTGTGGCACAAGGGCTTAGTTGTTCCTCGGCATGTGGAAGCTTCCTGGATCAGGATTGGAACCCATGTTTCCTGCATTGGCAGATGGATTCTTTGTCCCTGAGCCACAGGGAAGCTCACCTGATGGTTCTTGAGTGAATCATCACTCACATGACTGCTGATGACCCCAGACGCCCTTCTTCACCAGACCTGACTATAAAGTATGGATGATAACCTATCAGCTTTGCAGGATGAAACTGGTCATGAGGGAACTTCTTAATATTATTGTAATATGAATAAAACAGGCCCCTAATCTACTATTTGTAAGCTTACATAATTATAAGTTGTCACTCTTGTGACAACTTTAAACTCATAATTTCATCATTAATACAATACAGTGTTTGAATCATTAAAAAAAATGTACAAAGCACCTAGTGACAAATAATACTTCTTTTTCTTTCAACCATTTGGTCACCCTGAATTTTCAATTTGCTTTTAAGTAATACACATTTGAGCAAAATTGTGCTTAGTTGCTCAGTCATGTCCAAATCTTTGCGACCCCATGAACTGTAGCCCACCAGGCTCCTCCGTCCATGGGGATTCCATGTAAGAATACTGGAGTGGGTTGCCATGCCCTCCTCCAGGGGATCTTCCCCAACCAGGGATCGAATCAGTGTCTCCTGCATTGGCAGGCAGATTCTTTACCATCTGACCCACCAGGGAAGCCCTTTATTATGTGTAACTCATGGATAATTATGAATAACTAACAGATGTTTTGAAGAAGTTAGTGAAGTGAAAGTCTCTCAGCTGTGTCTGACTCTGTGACCCCAAAGAATGTAGCCTGCTAGGGTACTCTGTCCATGGGGATTCTCCAGGCAAGAATACTGGAGTGGGTTGCCGTGCCCTCCTCCAGGGGATCTTCCCAACCCACGGATTGAACCCAAGTCTCCTGTATTGTAGGCAGATTCTTTACTATCTGAGCCACCAGGGAAGCCCAGATATTCTTATGGGGGCTTTTTAAAATTAAAATTCAACTGTAAGCCACTTCTACATCTTCTCATTGGAGAAACTGAGAACCATGATATATGAGAGAGAAACTCTTACAAGAGAAATGTATGCTAATCAGAAGAAAAGCCAGCACAGTTTCCTACTCATCACAGTCTTCCTCAATGTTTGTATTTCAAAATAACCTCAAGCTAGGGACTGTTCTCGAATAAGAGACGACACAAAACAGAACACCTAAATGCAATATTAGACCTGAGATTGAATTCTGGTTCAAAAACAAAAAATCACCAAATAGAAAGGAATAACAAAAGATAATCTTGGGATGACTGGAGAAATTTGATTATGAACTGATGATCAGGTTAGATTGTGGCATTGCTATTACTGTTCTTAGGTGTAATACTGGCACCATGGTTATGGAGGAGAAGGCACCTGAGCTTCAGGAATGCATGAAGTGCCCTTTATGTTTACACCAGCCTTCAGGCATCCAGGAAAACGCACACTCTAAAGACGGTGATATGTCCATTCTAAATCTAGGTATGGGGATGGACATGGGTACCCTATACATTCACTTTCCCATTGTCTGAACTTTTTGAAAATAAAGATCAAATTATAGACAAGATATATTTGTACATTATTAAATTTACAAAACTACTTACTATTGGGTTTATTTAAATAGCAAGTACTATCAGAGTATTTTTAAAAATAGGTTTGTATAGTTAAATTAAGCTTCCGAGGTGGCATTAGCAATAACCTGCCTTCCAGTGCAAGAAAGGCAAGAGATGGTTGGGAAGATCCCCTGGAGAAGGGCATGGCAGCTGACTCCAGTATTGCCTGGAGAATCCTATGGATAGAGGAGCCTGGTGGGGAATAGTCCATGGAGTCGCAAAGAGTTGGACATGACTGAAATGACTTAGCATGCATGCATGTTCTCATGGATAATTTGATTATAAATAACTCTGCATTCAGATGGGTATATCTTTCCTTTTCTCCTTTGCCTTTTGCTTTTCTTCTTTTCTCAGCTATTTGTAAGACTTCCTTAGACAATCATTTTGCGCATCTGAATGCACAGTTCCAAAGAACAGCAAGGAGAGATAAGAAGGCCTTCCTAAGTGAACAGTGCAAACAGAAGAAAACAATAGAATGGGAAAAACTAGAGATCTCTTCAAGAAAATTAGAGATACCAAAGGAACATTTCATGCAAAGATGCACACAATAAAGGACAGAAACAGTATGAACCTAATAGAAGCAGAAGATACTAAGAGGTGGCAAGAATACACAAAAGAACTAGACAAAAAAGATCTTAATGACCCAGATAACAACGATGGATGGAGTGATCACTTGCCTAGAGCCGACATCCTGGAATGTGAAGTCAAGTGGGCCTTAGGAAGCATCACTACGAACAAAGCTAGTAGAAGTGATGGAATTCCAGTTGAGCTATTTCAGATCCTAAAAGATAATGCTATTAAGTGCTCCATTCAATATCTCAGCAAATTTGGAAAACTCAGCAGTGACCATAGGACTGGAAAAGGTCAGTTTTCATTCCAATCCCAAAGAAAAGCAATGCCAAAGAATGTTCAAACTACCGCACAATTGCAGTCATCTCACACACTAGCAAAGGTAATGCTCAAAATTCTCCAAGTCAGGCTTCAACAGTATGTGAACCTTGAACTTTGAGATGTTCAAGCTGGGTTTAGAAAAGGCAGAGGAACTAGAAATCAAATTGCCAACATCTGGTGAATTATAGAAAAAGCAAGAGAATTTCAGAAAAACATCTCCTTCATTGACTACACTAAAGCCTTTGACTGTGTGGATCACAACAAACTGGAAAATTCTTAAAGAGATGAGAATACCAGACCAGCTTAACTGACTCCTGAGAAACCTGTATGCAGGTCAAGAAGCAACAGTTAGAATAGGACATGGAACAACAGACTGGTTTCAGATTGGGAAAGGAGTACATCAGGGCTGTATATTGTCACCCTGCTTATTTAACTTCTGTGCAGAGTACATCATGTGAAATGCCGGGCTGGATGAAGCAAGACTGGAATCAAGATTGCTGGAAGAAATATCAGTAACCTCAGATATGCAGATGACACCACCGTTATGGCAGGAAGTGAAGAAGAGCCTCTTGATGAAAGACGAGAGTGAAAAAGTTGGCTTAAACTTTTTTAAGTTTTCTTAAAACTTCAGAAAACTAAGATCATGGCATATAGTCCCATCACTTCGTGGCATATAGATGGGGAAACAATGGAAACAGTGACAGAACTCATTTTCTTTTGGCTCCAAAATCACTGCAGATGATGATTGCAGCTGTGAAATTAAAAGATGCTTGTTTCTTGGAAGAAAAGCTATCACCAACCTAGATAGCATAAAAAGCAGAGACATTGCTTTGCCGACAAAAGTCTGTATGGTCAAAGCTATGGTTTTTCCAGTAGTCATGTATGGATATGAGAGTTGGACCATAAAGAAGGCTGAGGGCCGAAGGATTGATGCTTTTGAACTGTTGTGTTGGAGAAGACTCTGAGAGTCCCTTGTACTGCAAGGAGATAAAACCAGTCAATACTAAAGGAAATCAATCCTGAATATTCATTGGAAGGACTGATGCTGAAGCTCCAATACTTTGGCCACCTGATGCAAAGAGTGACTCACTGGAAAAGACCCTGATGCTGGGAAAGATTGAAGACAGGAGGAGAAGGGCACAACAGAGTATGAGATTATTGGATGGCATCACTGATTCAATGAACAGAAGTTTGAGCAAGCTCTGGAAGATGGTGAAGGACAGGGAAGCTTGCTGTGCTGTAGTCCATGGCTCTCAAAGAGTTGGCATGACTGAGTGACTGAACAAGAACAAATAACTCTTCAGGAACTCTCATATTAGCAAGTTCATTTGTATTAACATTTCTGTCTTCTCTCAGAAATTTTTTTTGCAGCTCTGCCTTTTTGATCCTCATCTTAACTTAGAATCCATTTACTTAGATGCAGCCATCACAGTTAAGTCTACAGAAGATACCTTAACTCAAGTAAAAGTAAAATTTATCCTTGAAGAACCACAAGCAGACAAAACTAAAGAGAACCAAACAAAATTCATTGCAGATAATTCTGTGCCAAGGCCACCCAAAGGCCACCTGGACCACCCACCTACCCCAGAAAGCCTAACTTCACACTCAACAGCTCTGAGCCACCCACTCCCAGCAAACAACAGTGTGAGTGACTCTCAAAACTCAAAAGGGCTTATCAAACCATAGCTAAAGCATCTCTGCCTCCTAATTAAGATAGTTGAAACCCTTCTTGGTAATGTACTCGATAAACCACTTCTAATCAAAGACACTTTGTTCACAAAGGCAAAACTTTTTGTTTTCAGCCTGTGATTTTTTTTTTTTTTTGGTAAAATTCTGCATCCAAAGACTATGTGTTAGTATAGCTACTCTTAAAGAACAGCTCGTCTTCAAAACCACCTGTTAATTCTTGAGATAGATCCCCAGGTTAATAGGACACCCCAAATAGAAATCACAGCAAACAGCACACTTGCCTCTCTCTCAGCTTCTTTCAGGATGGCTTCTTTCTCCTTCACACGCTGCACAAATAGCTGCTTCATCTCTTCTTCCTTCCTCTGGCGCTCACCATAGAACTCGTGTCTCTTGGCTTCGTAGGTCTCCTGAAGACTGAAAAGTTATTTGTGTTACTCTCATGTTAGCAAGATGATGTAGAAACCTGCAAACATTCAAACTTCCAGGTTAGGCCTCATGACTGTCACCACGTGTGTGCCTCCAGGGGGCTGCAGGCAGGGAGAGCCCACCTCCTTCAGGGAGTGCGGGTCTGTCTGTGGGTCCCTGCTGTGCCAGCACTCCCAGAAGTGCTCGTTTCACCCCACATGGGTTCCTCCATCCATCTCTCTGGACTCCTCCCCTCTATTTGTCACCATGTCTGATCACCAGGATCTGGGAGTTCAGCCTGGGACCCCAGCATCATCTCAGTCCAGGCTTGTTTTGATTTCTACAGACACATTGTTCAGCCCAACTTGATCTTTGAGCTTTTCTGCTTTCACTGTTGTAATAATAATAATCTTTGAGCTCTAGGATTTGAGTTCATCTTTCTTTCATTTTGTTCTTCCTGCCATTCCTCAGATTTTTCCACCAAAAACAGAGATCTCTCTTATCTTTTCCTTCTGCATTAGTTATATTATCTGCAAAACGAGAGCACTTTAGAAATTGCAGAATCCTGCAAACAGACCTCTCCTCAGGTTTCAGGCACACATCTCTTGCTCCAGCCACTGCCTGCTGCCCTGCCCTCACTCTGCCCCACAAGTCCTATCCCTCCAGGAATCCACCTCTAGTCTCCCTCGGTGGAATCCCCTGTTCCCTCCACACACTTCCATGGCTCTTTGTTTATACCGCTTCCTGGGCATTCCCACCCCAACTGCATCTCTCTTCCACCAGCTCAGCATCTTTGTAATCCAGCTGTCCAGCAGAGTTCTCTGACACTGTGGTTTCTTCATTAGAGACTGCAGGGAAGTAGGGCCAGTGTAGCCCACAAAGCAGGGACTTCCTGGAACTCCATGGTAAGCGCCTCTCTTACCTGTGAAATTTCAGAGGAACCACAGACCTCCTCACATGCAGAAGCGCTGAGCCCTTCCATCACAACTCACTGAGAGAACGTCCCAATGTTTAACAGGGAATACAATAAACTGGCTTTCCAGGTGTGTCATGATTAGAAATTTTTACTGCTTATGAAAATATTTTATAGCTAAATAGATTTAAAATGTGATAAAATTTAGGAATTTTACTAATCTTGTCTAACCAGAGAAATAAATCTTTTATGGCTAGAGCTGTATACATTTAAGGAAAATCGTTCAGTTTTCATTCCAATTCCAAAGAAAGGCAAAGTCAAAGAATGTTCAAACTGCTGCACAATTGCACTCATCTCACACGCTAGCAAAGTAATCCTCAAAATTTTCCAAGCCAGGCTTCAACAGTATGTGAACTGTGAACTTCCAGATGTTCAGGCTGGATTTAGAAAAGGCAGAGGAATCAGAGATCAATTTGCCAACATTCGTTGGATCATCAAAAAAGCAAGAGAGTTCCAGAAAAACATACTTCTGCTTTATTGATAATGCCGAAGCCTTTGACTGTGTGAATCACAACAAACTGTGGAAAATTCTTCAAGAGATGGGGATACCAGACCACCTTATCTGCCTCCTGAGAAATCTGTATGCAGGTCAAGAAGCAACAGTTAGAATTGGACATGGAACAATGAACTGTTTCCAGATTGGGAAAAGAGTATGTCAAGGCTGTATTGTCACCCTGCTTATTTAACTTATATGCAGAGTACATCATGCAAAATGTGGGGCTAGATGAAGCACAAGCTGAAATCAAGATTTCTGGGAGAAATATCAATAACCTCAGATGTGCAGATGACATCACCTTTATGGCAGAAAGTGAAGAAGAACTAAAGAGCCTCTTGATGAAAGTGAAAGAAGAGAGTGAAAAAGTTGGCTTAAAACTCAACATTCAGAAAACAAAGACCATGGTATACAGTCCCATCACTTCATGGAAAACAGATGGGGAAACAATGGAAACAGAACTTTATTTTGGGGGGCTCCAGAACCACTGTAGGTGGTGACTGCACCCATGAAATTAAAAGACACTTGCTCCTTGGAAGAAAAGCTATGGCCAACATAGACAGCATATTAAAAAGCAGAGACATTACTTTGCCGACAAAGGTCCGTCTAGTCAAAGCTATGGTTTTTCTAGTAGTCATGTATGGATGTGAGAGTTGGACTATAAAGAAAGCTGAGCGCCAAAGAATTGATGCTTTTGAACTGTGGTGTTGGAGAAGACTCTTGAGAGTCCCTTGGACTGCAAGGAGAACCAACCAGTCCATCCTAAAGGAGATCAGTCCTGGGTGTTCACTGGAAGGACTGATGCTGAAATGGAAACTCCAATACTCTGGCCACCTGATGAGAAGAACTGACTCATTTGAAGAGACTCTGCATTGCAATGAAAAGAATAAAATACTTAGGAATATATCTACCTAAAGAAACTAAAGACCTATATATAGAAAACTATAAAATACTGATGAAAGAAATCAAAGAGGACACTAATAGATGGAGAAATATACCATGTTCATGGATCGGAAGAATCAATATAGTGAAAATGAGTATACTACCCAAAGCAATTTACAAATTCAATGCAATCCCTATCAAGCTACCAGCCATATTTTTCACAGAACTAGAACAAATAATTTCAAAATTTGTATGGAAATACAAAAAACCTCGAATAGCCAAAGCAATCTTGAGAAAGAAGAATGGAACTGGAGTAATCAACTTGCCTGACTTCAGGCTCTACTACAAAGCCACAGTCATCAAGACAGTATGGTACTGACACAAAGACAGAAATATAGATCAATGGAACAAAATAGAAAGCCCAGAGATAAATCCACACACATATGGACACTTTATCTTTGACAAAGGAGGCAAGAATATACAATGGAGTAAAGACAATCTCTTTTAACAAGTGGTGCTGGGAAAACTGGTCAACCACTTGTAAAAGAATGAAACTAGATCACTTTCTAACACCGCACACAAAAATAAACTCAAAATGGCTTAAAGATCTAAATGTAAGACCAGAAACTATAAAACTTGTAGAGAATATAGGCAAAACACTCTCCGACATAAATCACAGCAGGATCCTCTATGATCCGCCTCCCAGAATTCTGGAAATAAAAGCAAAAATAAACAAATGGGATCTAATTAAAATTAAAAGCTTCTGCACAACAAAGGAAAATATAAGCAAGGTGAAAAGACAGCCTTCTGAATGGGAGAAAATAATAGCAAATGAAGCAACTGACAAACAACTAACCTCAAAAATATACAAGCAACTTATGCAGCTCAATTCCAGAAAAATAAACGACCCAATCAAAAAATGGGCCAAAGTACTAAATAGACATTTCTCCAAAGAAGACATACGGATGGCTAACAAACACATGAAAAGATGCTCAACATCATTCATTATTAGAGAAATGCAAATCAAAACCACAATGAGGTACCACTTCACACCAGTTAGAATGTCTGCGATCCAAAAATCTGCAAGGAATAAATGCTGGAGAGGGTGTGGAGAAAAGAGAACCCTCCTACACTATTGGTGGGAATGCAAACTAGTACAGCTACTTTGGAGAACAGTGTGGAGATTCCTTAAAAAATTGCAAATAGAACTACCTTATGACCCAGCAATCCCACTTCTGGGCATACACACTGAGGAAACCAGAACTGAAAGAGACACATGTACCCCAATGTTCATTGAAGCACTGTTTATAATAGCCAGGACATGGAAACAACCTAGATGTCCATCAGCAGATGAATGGATAAGAAAGCTGTGGTACATATACACAATGGAGTATTACTCAGCCGTTAAAAAGAATACATTTGATTCAGTTCTGATGAGATGGATGAAACTGGAGCCGATTATACAGAGTGAAGTAAGCCAGAAAGAAAAATACCAATACGGTATACTAACACATATATATGGAATTTAGAAAGATGGCAATGATGACCCTATATGCAAGACAGCAAAAAAGACACAGATGTGTATAACAGACTTTTGGACTCAGAGGGAGAGGGAGAGGGTGGGAGGATTTGGGAGAATGGCATTGTAACATGTATACTATCATGTAAGAATCAAATCGCCAGTCTATGCCCGACGCAGGATACAGCATGCTTGGGGCTGGTGCACAGTGATCACCCAGAGAGATGTTATGGGGAGGGAGGTGGGAGGGGGGTTCATGTTTGGGAATGCATGTACACCCGTGGTGGATTCATGTCAATGTATGGCAAAACCAATACAGTATTGTAAAGTAAAATAAAGTAAAAATAAAAATTAAAAAAAAAAAAAGAATAGACTCTGATGCTGGGAAAGACTGAAGGCAAGAAGAGAAGGGGATGACAGAGGATGAGATGGTTGGATGGCATCACTGACTCAATGGACATGAGTTTGAGCAAGGTCTGGGAGTTGGTGATGGACAGGGAAGCCTGGTGTGCTACAGTCCATGGGGTCACAAAGAGGTGGACACAACTGAGCAACGGAACTGAACTGAAGGAAAATCAGAGTAAGAAATGTTACATATTAGCTGTCACAGCTGAGCATGAGTGTGTGGTACTTACAGCATGTGTTCCAAGGAGGAACAATCCTATACATTGTTTTTAGGAGCAAAGTTTATAAATATACACAGTGTTCTCGATCACATCAATGCCTCTGATCTCAAGGAGGCATCTTATTTCTTATGAGGTTTTGTTTTGTTTTGTTTTGTTTTTCTGTGTTTGTTTAGGTCTTATTTTAAAGAAGCCTCTAAATCAGTCATGCCACCTTCACTCACATTTCAGTGGTCCTACACTGGACTGATAGCTTTTAAAGACATAACTTGGTTTAAATAATGTATCTAAATCATGTCAAATCTAACTTTTAAAATGTTCTCAGAAATTTATTTATACAAGCCCTTGAGTTGTTCAGGAGGAAAGTCAAGCCACTTGACAAAGAGAAAAGACCAGACACTTAAGAGAATAGCTGCTGCCAGCAGGGACTGGTCTGGACTCTCACTAGTCCCTGTGGCACCTTGAAGAACAGACACCAACACTGTCCTGCAGGGTTAGTGTGCTGACACTCAGAGTAAGGTCATTTGCCCAGAGGGACAGAGTTAGCAAGGACAGAGCTGGAGCTGGAACCTGGTCAGACTTACTCCAAAGCCCACATTCCTAACCCCGATAAATCCTGCCTATAATGATGCCTCAGCAGAAGGTAAAGGGAAACACTGCTCTGATGTGCTCTCCATCTGTTACACGTGCCCACCATGACATGGAAGCTTACAGAGCCAACTGTAAGGAAAGAACCACACTGTCTTTCAAAAGGTGGTAACGGAAAAAAAAAAAAAAAAAGGTGGTAACGAAACCCTGAGAGGATCTGCAAGGATGGTCTATACAGTTAGTGTTGTGAAACTTATGCAACCACTGTTGACTGCCATGGATTGGGAATGAAAAATAGCTCTCTTGCTGCTGTATTTAATGTGGCATATATGCTAGTTGCAAACATTACTGATTTAAGGCAAAGCTGAAAACCAAAGAAGAAAAAGCACCCTAGGTGCTTGCGTCTGTCAGGAAAACCACTGTATCCCTCTCTTGGGACCTCATCCTTGAGCTCAGGGTCCAGCTCTCCCAGGACTGCTGAGCGCCCCCGCTTCTGCTGTAGGCCAAACACAGAAAGGGAACTACTTCTTGAGAGTTGCAAAGAAACAAAGTGTATGACACAGAAATTTTGCCAGACACTTAAGGAACTCTAAAATAGCACACAAATCAATCTTCCAAACTCTAGAGCAGTGATAATCAACAAGACTGTTACGTTCATCTAAAGTAGCTTAGGGATTTGAGGTTTATAAAAGCATGTTTCATGTAGTTTAAATAATTAAAGATCAGTTAATTAAGACCTCCAGGGTACACACAATGCCATTACCTGAACCTCATGACAAGCACGAGATTGGCGTAGGTAGACTGGGACATGAATCACAACTCTGCACAACCAGTCAGTGAAAGGAAATGAAGATGCTTCAGGGAGGAAGCGGGGCCTTAAAAAGAAGAGATCATCTAGACAGGCTCATTTTTCTAGTTGATACAATATCGAGGGACAGATTTTACATGCCAGCCAAATTATAGTGACTGCTGTTGCACACACACGAAGTAAATGGGAAGATTCCCCAAAAGATGGAATATAAGTTCTTGAAACCACACTCCTGAATCCTTCCTAAGACCCCAGACTAGAAAGAATGACAGAAATTTTATCAAACAGTGTATCCACAAATGAGAAAGCATGAAGAGGAGAGATACTGTGCATGCCTGGCCCAGGGAATCTCGTCTTGTTAGGACTGCAGGCCAGGGCAGGGTAGAGGCCCACTGGCTCCTGGGCAGCAGGCAGGCCCCCCCCTCCCCGAGTGGAGTCCTTGTCCTTCCTACTTCTACCATCCATCCTCTTCTAGCAGCCTGTAGCCACTGCTCCTGCCCTCTTACCTACCATCCACTGAAGAGCCTCCTTTCCCATTCTCCACCTGTCCAATGGACAGATGCTCCCCAAACTGAAGAAATACTAAAAGAATGGCTGTTCACCTTGCCTGCCCACCACCTGTCTCCTGTTGTATTGCTGCTTCTCCCCACAGGAGGCGTCTTGGTGGGACAGCCAGTCAGGCTTATGCCCACCCTGCCAAGACATGGGCACAGGTCCTAAGTTTGGCCCATTAGACATCTCACTTTCCTGGAAGAAAGACTGGAAATGGTCTGTTCATTCTTTCACTCCAGCAGTAGAATGAAACTACTGGTTTTCTCCCTTTGAACCTGCAAGCCCTGGCCAGCACCGTAATCATGACTGACATGGCCTGCTCTTCTGAGAATGGCAAAGGAAGCGACCGGACTATATCACACTGCTGTACAGCCACAGCACAACCCGGTCCCCCTCTATACGGCCCACCTCTCCCTTCCTGAGTCCCATTAAGTCCACCTTCCAGTTCCCCTGGAAGGGTAAACATGCATCTGACCACTCCACCCCACCCCCCCACCACTACCAAGCCCCTGTGTTTATGCCTGGATGCCCATAGAAGCCTTCCACCTGGGTCTCCTCATGCCCAGCTTCTGCTCATCATAACAGGGCAGGAGTGTCCTCCTCCCGCCCCACCCTGGGGGCCTCCACAGGCAGGGTCTCTCTATCCCATGGTGCACATCTACCCACTGACCAGTAGGACATACCTGACAAAGGGCTGGATGCAGATTTTAACTTAAATGTGATTCTTAGGCTCCATATCCAGAAATTCCGAGCCTGTATTTCTACATCATCCACAGGTGACTGATGACTGATCTATCTCTCTTCTCCTTTGTGCACACAGAGACCTCTGTGTAACCTCAGACTTGGAAGAATGAGAAATGAAGCTGCCTCTGGGAAACACTAGGGATGCCAGTGCTGGACAATTTCTCTTCAGCAGAGAAAATCACTTTACTAGAACCAGTCTGTTATAGCATGCCCAAAATTGGTGAGGAGGGTGAGATATATAGAATTCTTAGTTTATTATGCTGTCACAGCTGAAACAGTCATTAATCTGTAGAATGGAAAAGTGTTAAGTTTAGCCTCACCTGATACTAAACCTTCCCAAAGGTCACGTGCAGTGGCAGCTGGCTCCAGGGCTCCCCCCTCCCATGGTGTCTGCTCTGGTGCAGACAGGACACCAGGGAGGGGCTGCAGAGTCAGTAATGAGATGCCGAGGAACCCTTGGTCCCATAGCAGATTTAAAACAGTGCTGGTCCTGAGCAGAATTGTTCAGGAAAGTGACATAAAAAGAAACCTGATTTAGCATGTTTGCACAGTTTAATTTTAAAAAAAGACCTCAGGAGTGTAGCAGCATATAAAATAACAAAAGAAGTTCCAACAACACTTCATGCTGTAACCACTGAGCCAGTTAACAGTTCCTGTAACTTATGGTAATATCTTTAGTCTAATCTCTGACTCCCCACAAAAATGTTCATGCTTCCTTTATAAGAAATTTTCCTAAATTTAGTCATTCCAGATCTTCCATCAGGATGAAAGAAAACAGCTTCATAGTTTTATTTAATGATTCATATTGCAACTTTTTAAAATAATAATATACTTTCATTTTTTTTCATATAAATACAAAATTAAAATCAAATAATGAGAGTTTTTCCCTTTGGTTTCCATTTCAGCAGGTACTGAAATCCTGAGATTCTACCCTGTGTTCTTCCTTCTACTTAACTCCCTGAGTCAGATGAGGACTTGGAGACTTCCAAGAGCAAGAAGCCTTCCAGTGATTCAAGCAGCATAGAAAGCGTGATAATAAATCATTATTAAGTGGTCTTTCATGTGTGGGAGATTCTCCCGGTCATCCTGGACAGATAGAGGTACCATCTTCCCCGCCACCCCCTCCTTCCTTGGCTGGCTGCTCACCTGAGTGGCTGGTTCTCTGGGCCCACGTCCATGAAGCCCATCTCCTCCAGCTTGTGGCGCCGGTACAGCTCATAATGCCTTGTGTGGGTCTGGTCTCGAAGATCCTCCATGTTTGTACAAATGAGCATCTCCCGGAGCTTGACAAAGTCGCAGTGGTTTTCATTCTCCACTAGCCAGAGAGATAGAAAATACCAATAGTGACTTTCAATCCTGACACACAATTGGTATTTGCTGAATGGATAAGTAAATGAAAACATATTGAAATAAGCAACAGCGAAATGATCAATCTGACAAAGAGCTACGGCTGTTTCGCCCAAGTAGCCAAGGAAGCACTTCTTGTATCACACACACCAAATTATAGGCAGTGCTCATTAACAGACCAGAGCGCTGGCTTAAATTTGGTAGCCAAGGGAAACAGGAAAGAAATACATTGTCTGGTACTGTATGCTCCACTAATTTCACTAATATTTTGTTACCAGTTTATAAACCATCCTCAGGACATTTCACATACCACCTGAGAAGAGCATATAACATTTTTTCAGTAAAACTTCAAGGTGGTAAATTCTGCACATTCAACAACACCATCTCTGCATGCTGTGATTATCAAATCCTTGTCCAACACGATGCCACATTTGTGGTCCTGAGTCAGGTACCTAATTGTGACCAATAGTTGTAAATACAATTATCTTTATATCTTCTAAACATTAAAAATGTTAAGTTTTGTAAATATTTTCCACTAATTAAAAAATTTGTCAATTAAAAAAAACAGCACTGAGAAACCATTATCAGCAGGGGTAGTCTATTCCCCGTTAGTTAGCACCATGAGTGAATGAACCAGAGAGTTGATTTCACACTCACTGCAGTGTTAGATACATGCTAAAAATCTTCATTTGGCTGGCTGGCTGGGAAATAGTTGGCAATACTTTGATAAGTAAAAATATATAAATTTATAAGGTTTATTGTGTTCCAGAATTATCTAGTAATTAATTTATGTACTATGTTTAAACAATACTATTTACACTCAAATTCTGTTCAAAGTACCCAACTAGTGGTTCCCACCTTCTGAGTGTCTTAGCACACCTTGACAGGTAACTAACTGGTCTAACACAAGAAGTGGGGAGGCTCTATTTGGCTCTGCTGCTGCTGCTGCTGCTGCTGCGTCGCTTCAGTCGTGTCCGACTCTGTGCGACCCCATAGACGGCAGCCCACCAGGCTCCCCCGTCCCTGGGATTCTCCAGGCAAGAACTGGAGTGGGTTGCCATTTCCTTCTCCAATGCATGAAAGTGAAAAGTGAAAGTGAAGTCACTCAGTCGTGTCCAACTCTCAGCAACCCCATGGACTGCAGCCTACCAGGCTCCTCCATCCATGGGATTTTCTAGGCAAGAGTACTGGAGTGGGGTGCCATTGCCTTCTCCGATTTGGCTCTGCAGACGTGGCTAAAACAGAACACAGCCAGCCCTTCTGACAGCTAGTCAGAACCCAAAATAAGCATCACCACAGAGGATGCACGAAATTCAGCTTTTAGACTGTCAGACAAGTACACATGTCCTCGTAGATCTCCTTTACCTTGTACGACGCCCCAGGGATACTGGCGAGCTTTGACCATCTTATTTCCAACTTTCACTTCATCCATACTTCCCACCACAGCAAATGGCAGGTGTCCCTTGAAAGGAGCCAGCATATCAATCACATCTCATACCAATGACAACAGAGAAAAGGACATTTACTAAATGACAAGTGTGTCAAAGTCAAATGGTCTGCTATGCCTTAGCTTTTAAAACCTGCTTTGTGAATACATGCCAGCTGTTCTACGGTCATCCTCAGGCCCTACAGAGAAAAGTAGTTACTGAGAATGCCCCACATGCATTCCAACTTTGCTATAAGAATACAAAGAAAAGAATTCTAGCACAGATATCATTTACCTCATGATCTTGGGTATAAAAGACAATGTTGAAGAAATCACATACATACCATGTAACTAAAGTATCTAACTATATTTAGGGTATACATACATGCATAACACCAATATCAAGTAGTATTTAAGTCCCAAACTATGCTAACTACAAATGTTACAGAAATTTAGAGGAGGGAGAGCCCGCTGTGGCAGGAAGACACAACCAAGCTGGAGACAGAGCAAGCAGAATAAGAAGAAACAGCATAGCAAGAGGAGGATTGTGAAAAAAGACACAGTGGCTGTATTTAACGGCAGTGAGGAGACTGTCCTGTCAGACACTGAGAATTAATTTAGGGAAAAATCTAATGTAAACAGTATTATGTTTAATATTTAATGATTGACAGTGTGTAATCTCTTAATTGTTACCCTCTGAAAACATATTCCAGGTGGGCACACACAAAAAAAATCAGATATAAAGAGTTTAACACAGGAATTAATATCACTTCCTTTATACAAGTTAGCTTTTTATATATTTAGTTTAAGTATCTTAATATGGACAAAGTGAAAAAAATCAGAAAAGGAATAGAGGAGAAATGGAATGAACAGGTATTGAATGTCACTGCCAAGCAGTGAACAAAGCTGTCTCCTTGCAACAGTGAGCCCTGTTTTATAGGTAAGTTAACAGTCTCAGGAAAATGGGGAGCCCCATTTTATAGGTAAGTTAACAGTCTCAGGGAGGTTAGGAAGTTCCATAAGAACTCCAAAACCTTTGATCCATCAAAATCCAACCAAGTATTTAAGAAATTTGGTAGCCTTAAGTAACACAAAGGACTTAGTTATCTTTAATCATACTGTTATGTGTAATTAAAATATATACTAAATATATTCTATATTAAAAGTTATGTGAATATTTCACATGTACTTGTGACACTGTAAGGGAGGAGCTTAAATACCAGATTAGAAAGCTCCCTGTAAAGTCTCTCAAGAGGGAGGCTATGCCATCTTCTCCTGTCCTGAGGACAGAAAGGACTCTTGCTAAGGAAATAAAAAATGGTTCCACAGAAGGAGAATCCCAGTCTCACAAATGTATCACTTCATTTAGGTCAAAATAGGGAAGAAAAATGCTCACAAATGTAGTAGCAATGTTACTTTTTTTGTATATAAAACAATTATTCAATTAAGAGCTTACATTCATTGAAGCATTGATCTTAGCAATAGTTTCATCATCTGTTGGAAAATGGTATATCTGAACACCATTGCTGACCAGTTCACTCATGAGCTTGATCTTAAACTTCTGTAATTCAGTTTTAGAAATTGCATCTGCTTTGGCAATCACTGGTATAATGTTCACCTATTAAGAATAAAGAAAAACAAAATCTAATGATCAAGGATTTATTTTTTTAATAACAAAGTTTCTGAATTCAAAACCACTCAAGCTCTGACAGATTTCCTTAGGACAGGCAAACTGTGGTCCACTCATCGCCTGTTTACATAGGTAAAGAGTTCCTGGAACACGGCCAAGCCCACTCATTACACATCATGTATTTCCTGTGATCACTTTCATTCTTCTAACAGCAGAAGTGAGCAGTTGCATCAGAGGCCCATGACCTGTGAAGCCTGAAGTATGTACTACCTGGCCCTTCAAGGGAAAAGCTTGAAGGCTCCTGATGTAGAAATCACCACTTCATTCTTACCAGACAGCCCTACACAGCCATTCCTGCAAATGCTGGCCTGGTAATAACTGCTTTTCAGAAGCAGAGCTCTTACAAAATTCATCCTGCATCTGAAGTCAGGTTCGGAAATCTCACATTTTCCCCTCTGTCTCTTACAATTCTATCATACACAAAATAAATAGAATGTAAGAGATGAGCTGAAATCACCTGCATAATTCACTAAGAATTTTTATCTGTTAATCTCAGCACTAAGTAATCTGGTGACTGATTTCAGCAGACCTATGGGTCAGGCCATAGGCCTCCTCTGCCTCTCACTGAAGCAAGCCCCTTTTCCCAGTGAATGCATCTGATCTGACCCTACTGTCAGAATCTTACCCACATGTTGACAGAGGGAAGTTTTATGGATACCAACTAAAAACATTCACGACTTGAATTAGTTTTTCAGCATTATTTAAAAGTCCGGTCACTGGCCAGAGTGGAAGAGATGCAGAGACATGAAGACTAACCTGCAAGGCTAGTTCTGTGAAATTTTTTAAAAATATTTATTTATATTTATTTATTTGGCTGTGCTGGGTCCGAGTTGTGGCATGTGGGATCTTCAGTCTTCGTTGCAGCATGCAGGATCTAGTTCCCTGACCAGGGAATGAACCTGGGCCCCCTGCATTGGGAGCACAGAGTCTTAGTCACTGGACCATCAGGGAAGTCCCAGTTCTGTAAGATTAATGTATCCACAAAGGAGTGATATCACCACAGATTAAAGGGTTTGTAGGTTTTTAGTTATTTATTAGCTTGTTTTTAGTGAAAAACTTTCGGCTGAGTAGTCACGTGTGTCAAAAGAGTGAACTGTCGGTATAATTTTCAGAGTAGAAATAAAAACAAATAATTCTTTTTCTATTCTTAAACATCCTTTTCTTCTCCAGCTTCACATTGATTTACTGTGTGTACATTTGGATTTATTAGTCTTAAATATGTTCCAAAGGGGATATTTTTCCAACTAACCATGAAATAAACTTTCCAGCAATTTTGGGTAAACACCTTTCAAGATAAGTTAGTCAAAGTATATAAAACTTTGATGCCAAGTTCTTGATTTCAGTATCATATATACTTAGATATTCAGTAAACTATGCCAAGTTATACTTCTAATTGATTCCAGGATCAATAGCAGAAGCACCCCAGTGTATGTAGCTGACATTAAGCTTTCCCATTGTAGTGCGAAAATCTGACTGACATTTGACTGCGGAGGCATTTGTTTCAGATATCCATTAGAATAAACAGCCAGCACCTGAGGACACAGCTACTGGCTGCCATCAGGTAAGGAACAGGCCACCCTCCTGGAGGACTCCTTTCAAAAAGTCTAGGTGACCCACCTCTCCCTTCAGGCCCCAGGTCCCATGGGGGTGCTTTAAAGTCGCCCACAAAGAGGGAACTGGAGAAGCCCTAGATGCCCCGCCCTCAGATCCTGATAGAGGCTGATCCCCTCTCCCTTTTCCCTCCCTTCCACTTCCCTCTGCACCTGCTGCACTGTGTACCCTCAGATTCTGTAGGAACAACCCTTGATCCTCAGAGTCCCCCAGTGCTTGTTGCTGAGGTGCCGCCTGGGCTTCTAAGAACCACGGGGGCCGGCCCAGTGTCCCTGGAGGTGGGAGAGCGTGTGAGGGCCCACTGTGAGTAAATGCAGGTGTGGAGCACTTGCATTCCCAGCCAAGCTCATCACCATCAGTGAGCTGAAGGACACAACACAGGCTGAAAGCAGATGTCCCGCAGATGGGGACATACCACCACCTGCACAGGAAATTCCCCATGTAGAGCAGTGGAGTCATCTTTTAAGAACAAGACGCACTATCGATTTAATCACCCTCGTCTCTCTTTCAGAGGTAGATGCTCTTGTAGTTTTGATTTTAAAAGTGAAGAAACTGAAGCTCAGAGTGGTGGAAACTTGCCAAGAACATGGGGAGATCAAGTAGAGCAGCCCTGAAAGTCACCCCGACAACTCCACACAGACCTCAGCCTGGAGCTCTGTCTGCCTGAGATGAAGCTGCCCACTCCTGCATTCATGTCCCTTTAGTAAGGGTGGATTTCCACACATCAGACTCAATTGTGAAGATAACTGGCTGAATAGTTACAATATCCCATCAGGTGAACAGACTCTCACCCAAGCTCCTCCAGGTTTGTCTCAGCCAGGGGACCACAGTGCTGGTCTCTGCACTGAAATGCCCACCGCCTGCCTCCCACACTGACTCCTGTACAGAAGGCAGCCTTGGTAGACCCCATGCTCTCCCAGTGCCAGCTCACAGGCTGCTTAGCCAGGTCAGAGGTCACAGGGGAACCTTGGAGACATTTTTAGTGTGAGAGTGTAGTCTTTATCCTTTAAACAAAAAAACCTGAAGTGAGTGAGTTTCTGGATACTACTACTTACAGCTCCCTGAATTTATATATAGCTCATTGGCTCAGAAATTAAAAATAGGTTTTCTGGATACAGTTCAAATTAAAGTTAATTTACTGTATGAGACTTTAGACCTTAATCTTCATCAGTGAGCTGCTTCTCATTTAATAGTGTCATAAAGTAAAATTAATGTCAAATAAATTCTGTAGTTAAATGAAAATGAATACACATATTCTGACATGCAATTTAATCACTAAAAAAGGACTGAAATTTTATGTTAACATTTTTTCTTTGTGTCTCATCTTCCAAACTGAATTTCTCTGGAAAATATCCTAAAATTGAAACTTGCTAAATGTTTTATAGAATGAGATAGTTATGACATATGCACATATCATAAATAGATTTATATATTTAATAGTCCACTCTAAATCCTGAAACGCAACCATTGGTTCTTCTCCAGACCCACCTTGCTGTCCAGGCTCTTCATGGTCAAGAGATCCAGTGTCTTCAGGGAGTGGCCTGTCGGGGAGATGAAGTAGAGGCACACATGGACGCGGGAGTCGTGGTAGTTAAAGAGAGAGCGCTTGATCTTCAGCTCTTCTTGGAGGTAAGCTTCAAACTGAGCATCTATGTAGTCAACTATTGGTTGGTAGCTGAAAAAATATTTAAATATTTAATATGATATATTCATGGTATCTTGATAAAGTATTTGCATAAATTTAAAGTTTGAAATCTGTTTTTTCACCAGTGAACAAACAGTTGACTTCTATGCTAAATAGAAAACTTCAGTAATAAAACAAATGTGCAAATGTGCAGGTACATAGGCAGTACTTTGAAACTATCAGCAACCTGTGCCTTAAATGATTTTACAGAAATGACACTGAATGTGCCTCTCACACTCATTCACACCTGGAGCCCTCTGGCATGGCTCCCCAAACCTGCCAGGCTGCTGAAGGAGGATAAGCATCTAATTGCAACCATGCTGGACATGGCATATAACCCTACATGAGTATCAGCAACTTAAAAGTTATTTAAGTCAAATTCTATGACTTCTTGTTTCTGAAATTAAATTCGTGTGGTGTGGAAAGCATTAACATAGTAAGGAAAGGGCACACCCACATGGAAGTATCATAACTGGTGACAGAGGCACAACTTTATTCTCATTTACTTACAAGCAGAGGAAGGCCCATCACAGCCGACAGGCTTAGTCCTTGCCTGGATCCATCCTCCTGCCTGAAATGCCTGACCCCAAGAGAAAGCACTGCCCTGGGGCTGCAGAGCAGCCCCTCGCCCTCTGGGAAGAACTGACGTGTGGGCATGTGAGGAGAGGACCCAAGACTACAGACATTTCCTATAACCATCTTGGTGGTAGATAGAAAACTACACATTTGTCAAAATTAAGTTGTATACTTAAACCAATGCATCTTATTTATTGTATATAAATTTTACATCAATAAAACTTTTTTATAAACAAATTAGAAAGGAAGAACAATGCCATTATTTGCAGACTATACTATTGCATACATAGAAAACCTAAACAAATTTATTAGAGATGCATTAACTAGAATTAACCAGAGAATACACAGAAGTTTCTGTGTACAAGATCAATTATATTTCCACACATTAAATGGGAAATGAAATATTTGTAAAATATATATCATTTATGAGCTCATCAAAAATACCAAATATCTAAGGATAAATTTAAGTAAAGCCTTACATAATTCCTATATAGAAAACTAAAAAAAAAGCCATGTGTCATGGGCCTTTGCCTCCTCCACTAATCTACTTCTTCCAGAAAGCCCACAAAAATTGTTTCTTGAAATCTACAGCAGAACACACAAATGTGCTAAACAGGTTAAAACATAATGAGAGTCAGTTTTGCAACATATTTTCTCTCTAAAGCAAACTTTTAGGACCTAGAAAACTACCTCTAACAAGGTAAATATATGAATTTCAAAAAGGAAAAAGAATGAACAGTCATTGTCCCAGTCTGTTTCCTCCTTTTATGGCTTAAATTTCATATTTAAGTTAAAATCATCTTTGTAATACCATAGGAGAAATAATGACAAAAAATAGTAACCTAATATTTTTTTAATTTAATACAAAATATAAATTAAAATTGAATCATCACACCTTTCCTGCAATGCTTAATGTGGCTAATTTAGTTAGAACTTCACAAAAAAATTCATGTACCATGGATTTGGTGATTATGTATTTCCCATGTATGCCTTTTTTTTTTTTCTCAACAAAACGGGTCTTGCCTGAAAATTAGTAAAAATCACTTAATATACACCGAACTGTCATATCAGGAAAAAATTAAAACTGTTTTTGCTGCCATGCACACTTTAAAAACGTGATTCAAATTATTCTAAAGAAAATAGACAACTGGACAGAAAAATGTCAATTTGTTAGCAAAAACAAAATGTTGCTTTATTATTTAAAGAATTTAAGTCTGGGAAGAATGGCATGGGTTTCTACAGATTAAAGTCAAATCAGCACACAGAGCAAGAAGGCAGATGTCCTGTAATAAGAAAAAAACTGTTTTATTACTAGAGGAAAGCATGTACCTCTCTTCTTTGTTTATTTGGTCACCAAATCCCACTGTATTCACAATGGTTAGTTTCAGTCGAACGTTACTTTCCTGGAGTTCATACGTCTGTGCTTTAAGTCTAACATGTGGGTAAAAATGTGAGGATTCATGGCCTTCAAAATTAGTATTAAACAATGTGTCAATCAGAGTTGATTTTCCAATTCCAGTCTCCCCTGAAAGAAATGCAGATACATATTCATATTCACAGGTGCACAGGATGGATGAAGAACAGAATGGTAAACTTTTACAGTGATTTGGTTTCATGAATCCCAAATATTTCAAATATTGCAAAGGCTGGATTGTCCCTGAAAGAAGTACACGCTAAGGTGGTTCATTCTAAGCTGAGCATAAAAATGAGTCCTGTATGCCGAGTTACTCAGAACTCTGAAGAAGGCACTGTACTGTTTAAAGAGCAAAGAGAAAGCTTAAAGCAGCACGGCTAAGAAAAAACTGATAGAACTTAAATAACTGAGAAAAATCTGTACTTGTGCTCTCAGGTTGCTCAGATGGGCACCATACTGCCCATCACAAGAAGGAGGTGAGCACAGGAACAGGATGAGAAAGTCTGGACAGGCTGGGCACTCACCCACACAGAGAATATTAAAGCAGAAGCCTTGCTGGATCGACCTGTTGACCAGCTGATCAGGCAGACTCTCAAAACCAACATGGCCAGACATGGTTAAAGAGCGAGGACTGTCTTTCTGCTGCAAGAAAACAAAAACAATGGCAACAGTTTTTAAACTTTTATTGAGAGAGAGTATAGGCACATTGGAAAGCACAGACATAATTCATCAAAAAAGCTAAAGACTTTTTTGATCATTATACCTCCCCCAGGATACAACTGGTTTGTGAGAAACCTGTGTCTAGACCCTCAAAACATGTATTTCTTATTATCTTCCTACGATGACAGCCTGACAGCATTTATAACATTAAACTATTTGATCTCCCCACACAGGAAAATACTCAAACTATGGCATAATCATTCACAAAATGGAGTGTGGTGTGTAAAAGTCATGAAAGATGTTTATGATGAATTTTAGATATAAATTGTCACATTACAATGCCAAGTGAAAGAGGTACAGCACAAAGTTACAGATGGAGTTCTAGCTCACAGTCACAGCAGAGTAACTTATATCACACTCAACCTCCTTGTGCTGGTAAGTTACAGTCAGTTCCCTCAGGTCACTGCAACCAAAGGCAGAGAGACTGTGGAGTGAGGGACACACCCTTGTAGCTTCTCCCCTGAAGGCAGACCCAGCCACTGCTGTACAAGCAGACAGAGCTCAGGAGGGAACTAGTCTTACTGGGTTCAGAAGCCAGTGGAGACAAGGGCAGGCAGGTCAGCTGAAAGGGGAAATTCCAGAAAGGAGGGAGTCCACAGTTGGCAGACACACACCCCTCAAGTCTTTGGCTGAGTGCTGACCTATACATGAACAGGGAAATGGGAATTGGAATGGCCAGCCTGGAGAGTTTAGACTTTAAGTCTATAAGTTAAAGGACTCAGTAAACACATGAAAACCTACATGGGCCTCATTTTAGGAGTTAGGATCATGTCCCAGCACTCAGAAATCCTCCCTTGTGCTTAAGGCACAACTGAAGTAGACCTGCTGTAACAGAGAGGAGTGTGACCAGCCAGTGACTCAGCTAGTGCCTGCTGGACCAGAGGCCAACATTCCTCAGAAGAAGACAGAGTCCAGCACCTCTACAGTGTGTCATCCACAACACCTAACTGTACAACCAAAGTACTACACAGAAAGAAGAAAAAACAACACAGTTCACAGTCAAGGAAGAAGAAAACGGTCAACAGAACAAGATCCACATATAAGCCACATGTTGAACTAGCTGGTAAGAACTTTAACTCTGACAAATATGTTAAAAAGAAAAATGTTCTCTTTCTCTACAGAAGAGATACATATGACAGGTGACGTGACAGAATCAGAAACAAGAAAGCTCTTGACAACAAAAGATGACAAATGAAATTCCTGGAATGGAAAAATGCAACATCAGAAATAAAATAGTATTAACAGTAGATCAAACAATGGGAGGAAGTATTAACAGCAGATTAAACAATGGGAGAAAGACTTGTTCAATATCATATCCATGCTAAATATCTTTGTCCAAGCTAAAAATCTCTCATAGGAAAGATAAAATTATAACAGAACCTTAAAACACTGGCACAACACCAAATGGTCTAACACACCTACAGTGGGAATGCTGGATGGAAAAGAGATGGGAGCAGGGAATGGAGGACAGAAATTTGTAAGTAATAGTGACTGATAATATTCTAATTGTTTCAGCATGAACTCAGAGATCCAAGAATTTCAGCAAACTGCAAACAAACAAAAGCAAAGGAATCCACAGCCAGGCACATCAGAACACACCATTTAAAAGTAAGAATGGAGAAAGATCTACAAGCAGCCAAGGGTGGCAAGACATACTACAGACAAGTAAAACATAAAATGGTCACAGTATTGGCATAAGAAATGATGTGAACCAAAAGACAACAGAATGACATCAGTAAAATGCCAAAAGTGAAAAAATGACAACTCAGGTTCTTTATTTTTCCAAAATTTGTTCATTTCTTTATGGCTACACTAGGTCTTTGTTGCTGGGTTTTCTCTAGTTGTGGCGAGCAGGGCTACTCTCTAGTCATGGAGCGAGGGCGCCTCACTGCAGTGGTTTCTCATTGCAGTAGTGTGGCGTGCTGGCTTAGTTCTCAGACCAAAGGATCAAAGCCCTGTCCCCTGCACTGGCAGGCAAATTCTTAACCACTGGTCCACCAGGAAAGTCCCTGACAACCCAGAATTCTGTATCCAGTGAAAATATCCCTCACAGGTGAGGGCAAAATGAAAACATCTTTACACAAAATATAAGAATTTTACTGCAAGTGGGCCTTACCTGATAAGAAATATTAAAAATTCTCATGAGAAAGGAAAATGACAACAGATGGAAACTCAGATCTACAGAAAGGATGAAGATGGTCAGAAAGGTAAAGAATGGATAAACAGAAGAGAATATTTTGCATGTTGTAATTTCTTGAAAATATAGATTGACTGTTTAAAGCACTAACGACAGTGTGATGCAGGACTTATGATACATGGAGAAGCGGGATACATGACCGTGACAGCACAGAAGATGGGAGGGGAGGGGTCACCCTGCTGTAAGACTTCTGCGCTGTCCATGAGTTGCCATCACACTGCTCAAAGGCAGTGAGGGGTAAGTTAAAGCCCACATCAATTACTGTTTAAAAAAAAGAAGTTTAGCTAGTAAGCCAAGAATGGAGATAAAATGCAACCATAAAAATACTCCATTAATTAAAAAGGAAGCAGGAAAATGAAAAAAAAAAAAGAAAGAATAAATGGGACAAATAGGAGATAAATGGCCAGGCAGTAGACTGAAACCAGCCGCGTCCGTAGTTACAGGGAAGTGGTCCCAGCCAGCTGTCCAGTAGACCCTTCCGTGACAATGCCAAGCTGCCAAAGGAACCACTAGCTACATGCAGACATGGCATACCTGGTTGTGACACTTGCAACTGAGGAAGGAACTTTCAAATTTTATTTAATTTTAACTAATTTAAATATCCAGGTGTGGCTAGTGGCCACCATACTGGACAGTGAAGGTCTAAGCTTTTCAAATAAAAGGAAATTGTCAGACTGGATGAAAGAGCAAGACCCAACTCTGTGCTGTCAATACAGTAACTGACAAGCTCATTGTAAAATTTACATGGGAAGCCAGAGGACTTAGCATCACCAGAATCACTGTGCAGAAGAACAAGCTGAAGGATGCACACTAGCTGGTCTGAGGCTGCAGTCACCAAGTAGCGTGGTGTTATGACTGTCTACTATTTACCTACAACCTAACGAAGAGGATGGGCTGGGGAACATGAGGACTCAACCGTGAGCACTCAGTGCACCAGTCACCGAGCAATTACAGTAGATTCAGCAAAGCAGCGTGTCAGAAAGCAGGTTAAGAGTAATTCAGAAAGTCTGTGAGGTGGTAAAATAAAGACGGATAGGCTACTGTTACCAGTAAGAGAGCAAGAATGAACAAATCACCATTTATCAAAATGATGGGGACTTCAGCATGTGTGGAGGAAGAGAGGAGACTACAGAGCACAGAACTACAGGAAACCAATCATGATCACCTATGCTCACGTTTGCAGTTTTCTTTTTTTTAAAAAAAAAAACTCACCTTGTTCACCAGATTAAATTTACTCCTCTCTTTTCAAATAACTTTTTAATAAAAAACTACCAAAACCCATCCTCCTGCGCAAGTATATTCAGAACCCCCTTGGAACCATGAAAGTCTGCTGCTGTGCTCAGGAAGGCTCCTACAGGGCCATCCCATGGCACCTCGCCTTGTCATCACCAAAGTCTGTGAGGATGCCTGCCAGAGCAGGGCCAGCTCCCCCGACCGCTATGGCAGAGCTGGAACCTGAATCTGCTTGACATCAGGCAGGGTAGAGACACTGTGGCCACTCAACAGTGATTCAGTTCATTACTGATTTTGAACTTGGATCAGTGTTAACAGTTAATTCATATTCAAGGTGAGTACCACCAACAAGTCTGTCTAACCGCATCCTGAAACCACAGAGGCATCCATAGTACAAGGTGGGTCTGGTCTACTTAAGAGACATACTCACTTTCTGTTCATGGTCAGATACTTGTGAGGACGTATGAGCTGTTTTTGCTGTAATGTGAGACTGAAAGAGCTGAAAAAGAAAACACAGATGTTACTTAAAAAACAAAACACCTATATCTAAGTAATATATTAATAGTTACATTAAAAAGGAATTCTAGTATTTTCATTATCACCAGGCTTTGACTTGTGATTTACACAAGGTTTTCTTGCTGGAAGTATATCTGCAGAGGCCAGTACCATGTGATAATCAACACATGATACACATTATTGCACTTACACCTTCACTCACAAAAATGTAAAAGTTACCATCACAGAACCCCTGCTATAGCCGTCCCCAGGCCAATGGGGCCCAAGCAGCTGTGGGGTTCTCAGAGTAACACTGCCTCAAGAGCACTCCATCCTGGCATGCAGCACAGGACATGGAGAAAACATGTCCTTTTTAAAAAGTAACAGTAACATGGATATAGTAAGAAAAAGCGCAAACAGTGCCGGAGGAGAACAGAGAGCAGACCAAGTTCCCTCCTCCCCCGACCCTTGCAAGCTGGCAGTTCTCTCCCCTGGGGGTAGAGGCGGCCTGGAGTGTGAACGTACAGTGTCTGTGGCTCATGACTGGTGATCTGCAGTGGTTGTCCGTCCCACCTAATCTGTGGTGGGGACCGCGTCAGCAGAGCATGAGCTCCCTCCCTCCCTTCCTCCCTCCCTCCCAGGACAGTGCCGCTTCTATAAACTGCACAACATACAGATGCACCATCTTTAACTACAACAGCTGCACTGCAGTGAACAGCAGCTTGCCTACACGTGGGACTAAGGGGAACCTGATGCTGTGGCAAGGGAGGGCTATGTGTGGCACTTTGAACCCCAACACGTGGGGCGGCCAGGACTGCATTCTGCAGAACACTAATGACCCATTCCCGTGGTACTTCTGGGTAACATGAGCTCTTGAAGGTGGGCCCTGGGATCTCACCAGGCACCTTGAGCAGCCAGCTGAGTGCACTATGCTGGGAGTGGCTCTGGCCAGTGGGAATGCACTGTGTATTAAGAGACAGCCAGGTCTCGGGGTGAACACAGGAACTGGTGTATGTGTAAGAGAAAAGCACCTTGATACAAAGCCCACCAGAACTGAACTAGGTGGCTTTAACTGTACACACACTGCCCTGACTTTCCCCACCCCTGCCACCATGTGTCACGTGAGCTGGAGAGCACACCCCCCAGTCTGAGCCAGCACAGAGGAGCCAGAGCACTGGGAAGACAGCCATGGTCAGAGCCACACACAGAAGAGGGAAGACGACACTGCACTGGCCCAGGAGACAACAGCCTCAGTCAGGCAAGGCGGTACTTAAGATAGAAAACGTCTCTGAGCCCTGAAACTGACATGGAGTATCCTATCTGGATAAAGCGAACCATCAGTAGAAGAGTTTGCTGGAAACAAAAGGCTCATCATTTCTTGATGTCAAGTTATGAAGAGGCCAGAAGTGGAGCAGGGAGCCGCAGGATGAGGCCTGGAGTGTCCACCTGGGGTGGAACCTGCTGTCGGGACACCAGGCACCATGGAGGGAGACTGAGCACAGCAGAGCCTCCGTGTCTGCCAGCATCAGATGGGAGTGGGTGCTGCATGTCTAACTTAATTTTATCAACTATAGGACTCTAATGAAGATTAGTCTTTTAAAAACTACAGTAGGTGGGAGGGGGGTTCATGTTTGGGAATGCATGTAAGAATTAAAGATTTTAAAATTTAAAAAATAAAAAACAAAAAAAAATAATAAAAAAAAAAATAAAAAACTACAGTAAGTAGTCTTGGGTTTTTAGTATAATGGATAGCATACTGAAATTTTTGTGAAATGCTGCTTAGGAAACAGTACCATTGATATATAAAATTTGCTTAGAAAAAATAAGGTTTTGTACTTCTTTATTATTAAACTTTAAACTTTAATAAGACCAGGGTTACATTTCTGTCATTTATATGAGTTCATATCAAGTATTCACTTTTGTTCATTCATTTCCTGTGTTTCTGAACACATGCCAGAAAGCCTACTTAAAATCTCTGTGGATAAATGGTTTGATGAGGAAGTACAAATGAGTCACATAAAACTATTATAAATAGTTGTTCTTGATATTTCCACTGGTACTACCTGGCTAGTCAGATTTCCAAAACAGATTTTAGAATGAAAACAGTTTTTAATAAATTAACAAAGACATTATTGAAGGTAAAATAACAAGGGGACAAGAATTGACCCAGTGCACCTCTAGTGGTAAATCCTAAATTAAAAACCTGGAAGTGGAATTCCACTCTGCTCCACTGCTGACTACCTTCTTACCATGTACAAGCCCTGTGCTTGATCTTAAGAACTAATCTCACAGAAACATAGGCAAATGATTGACAGTCCACTCTCATTTCAAGGCAAAAGGGAGACCAACAGTCCCTATCTACACCTGATGACAGTTGGTAGGTTTTGTGTTAAATACATGCATCATAGATACACAAACACATGTATTTAAATCTATACATCCACATCCTAGAAAGGAAGAATGTATACAGTACTTTTAACTCTTAGCAAAGTCTAACACATTTTTTAGAAGTTTTAGTATATAAAGAATCACACACACACAAAAATGCCAGAACATTTGGGGGAAGATCAGGTTCTTCCCCTTCTTCAAAGTATCAGCTTGGGGAGTGTGAGCAACACAACAGATGTGGCACGCAATCTGTTCTGGGGTCCTCTGAACATAGGTGGTAGGGACCTTTTTCCTATCGGTCAGCTACAGGAAGGCATTTGGTGATTCTTTCACAACAGGACCCAAGCTCTTCTGACCCTCCAACAAACAGTCCTGTGACTGCCTGATAGCCTCTTTCTAGGCATAACAATGAGCTTTGGGTGAACAGAATTATGACTTGGGTTACAATTGCTTCATTTTACCTTCATGTTCCCACTATTTATCTTTGTAAAGCCAATCCAAGGAACAGAACCAAAATTTTCTAACTGTCCTCTGGTATTTCTTAGAGTTTAGTTTAAAAAAAAAAGAGCAGAGAGGTCAAAATAGTTAAACTGGATCTATTTTATGGGTTTCAATAGGTCAGGGTTCTTTGGCTTAAGACAGTACTTTGAAAGGTTCCACAGATACATTATTTAAAATCATTTTATTAAATCTTCAGCTTAAATAAATGTTAATATGCTGATCTAAAATTTTCGTAAAAACAAATAGTAAAATTACCTTATTCAGATTATGTGGAACATGATTCTTGAAGTAGATAGTAATTACAACCAGGGAAAAAAGAATCCAGCTGAATCGGTAAGACTTGACACAGGAGAAGCAGTGTGTTGGCCTCCTGTTCCCCAGAGGACAGACTTGGTTGAGGACAAACTTGGTCTAGGACAGCTTGGGGTAGGCCAGGTTCCATCAAAATATCACTTTAATTTTACCATCATCTCCAATACACATAAAAGAAGGTAACTACAGAGTCTGATACGCAGCCTCAAAATATCATCAAGACAGAAAAATTCTTGATAGTAATTCATAATGAGATTTTAAGCTCAAAAAAAACATACCCTTTACAGTAATGTGTATATAAGGGTTAAAATATAAATGAAATTTTATTTTGAAATTACTTTCCTCCCTTAAGTAGAAAAGGAATAGTTTGTGTGTTATAGAAAAAAAATACCCTTTCTAATAATTGCGTTACTGTAGTAACTGTACAGTGAACATCCTTCTGTGGCAGCCAGAAGGTATGCCCCTCAGATTGTCCCTCCAGTAAGCACCTGCAGGACTGGAGCCCAGACCACTCCTTCCCAGGCAGTCCTAGCCCAGGACTGAACAGAGTAGGGGGGCAGGGGGGCAGGACCTGGGCCCTTCTGCCCTGTGAAGGCTGCCCTGGCAGGTACTGGGCTGGCCCAGACTCGCTAAGTCTGCATGGCTTGTGAGCCTCTGTGGATTCTGCTTCCTCCCCTTTCTCCTCCAGGGCCTGACATCCCTGCCACACACAGCCCTCTGTCCCCCACAGAGGCTCCTCCTTGATGTCAGAAGGTGACAGAGTGTGGTAAATGCCAGAGAGGGCCATGACCCAGAGCAGTCAGGGCGGCAGTGGGGGCAGAGTTTCAGCAAGGTGCAGACCAGCTCAGCAGAAAGAGGACAGGCTTGTGCCAAGAGAACTGGACTCCTGCAGGCCAAAAAAAAAAAAACAAGCGCACCACATCCAATTACCTCAAAACAGATCATAGGCCTAAAAACTCTAGAAGAAAAAGTATAAAGTCTTTGTGGTCTTAGGCTTAGGCAAAGATTTTTTAGATACAAGAAGCGTGATGCACAAGATAAAAAATGATAAACTGAACCTAATAAACTAAAAAAACTTCTGCTCTTCAAAGTACAGTTAAGAGAATGAAAAAACAAGACACATATCTGGCTAAAAGATTTGTAAGTCATTTATCTCATAAAGGACTTACATAAGAAATATCTGTATATTTTCAAAAACTTGGACAACTAGAAACAGAATCCAGAGAAGGCAATGGCAACCCACTCCAGTACTCTTGCCTGGAAAATCCCATGGACGGAGGAGCCTGGTAGGCTGCAGTCCATGGGGTCGCAAAGAGTCAGACACAACTGAGCGACTTCACTTTCACTTCTCACTTTCATGCATTGGAGAAGGAACTGGCAACCCACTCCAGTGTTCTTGCCTGGAGAATCCCAAGGATAGGGGAGCCTGGTGGGCTGCCGTCTGTAGGGTCGCACAGAGTTGGACATGACTGAAGCGACTTAGTAGCAGCAGAAACAGAATAACTCAGTTTTTTAAAAATAAGGAAACATTGAAACAGACGCTTCACCAAGGATATAGGGATGGCAGATAAGCACACGGCAAGAGAATCAACATCATTACTCATTAAACAAATGAGTAATGCAAATGAAAACACAAGGTGTCACTGCATGCCTACCAGAATGACCTAAAAAATTATCTGGCAAGGACGCAGAGCAGTTGTTAGCAGGAATGCAAATTCTAGCACAAACATTTTGGAAAACAGTTTGGCAGTTTCTGAAGTTAAAACACACAACATACTCAGCAATCCCACTCCTAGATCATCAGCCCAAGGAAAATGAAAACTAATACTCGAATAAAAAGCTGTATGTGAATGTACATATACAGTAACTTTATTAAAAACTGGAAACAGTCCAAATGGTCTTCAAGCGGCAAATGGATGAACAGATTACACTGTGGCCCATGTGCACAATGGGACACCACTCGGCAGTAAAGGAACGTGAGCAACGTGGTGGATGGGTCTGCTCTGCACTGAAGAAACCAGCTCAGAGGCCATAGGAATCCACATCTATGGTGCAGGCGAAGCCGCAGGGGCAGAAGAGGATGAGGAGACAGACAACAGAGAAGCAAGCACCAGGGGATGTGGGGTGGAGGATGAGGCAGAAATTCTGTCATTTTCATTGTGTTTGTGGTTATACAATGGTATACATTCATCAGAACTCGTGAAACTTTATACTAAAAAAGTAAATGTTACTGTGCATAAATTATAGCTCAATATAAAGTTAATTCTTAAAGATATAACAAAATTTTCCAACAGTAATTAATACATAGGAAAGCAGCAGCTAACAAAAATTTAGATTATCTGAAGACAATGATTTGAGATGATACATGTATAATTATTTGTGAGAACCAATAAAGAAAATATACAGCAAAATATGCAAATACAAAATGAGATTAAAATATTTTCTCCAACTGTTCAAATTACAGTTCATTATTGGTTTCTTTTGGCTCTCAGAGTCATGTGGAAACTGTAAGTTATAATTCTTTTCCACACAACAGAATCTGTTACGATATGACAAGCAGCCTATCTTTTCCTAAAACAGAGAGCCCCTAGAAATTGTCTCAATGACCTGTGTCACAGGAGGGAATGGTTAACATGACGACAGTATAAATGGATGGTTTAAGAAGGCTGCTGGAGTTAACTGTGCATGGCAGCAAGAAACAGAGGTTTGGAGCGCTGAGTAGCTGCTGGAGCCATGCACCAAGGTCCAGGCAAAGATGTACCAGCACCGCAGAAGCAAAGCAAGACACAGCCTGTTCCACAAATTTTGAGACCATTTACCCTTACCCCCCAGAATGGAGATAACAGTCCTCAGCTCAAGGGGTCGATAGGAGAAATGTGGTAATGCAAGGCCAAAACCCACCCCAGTGGATGCAGTCAGCACCAGGAGACTTCCGTTATCCCAGTGGTGTCCCAACAAAAATATATCTCCAATACATAAAGTTTGCAAAGTCTTTAGATATTCCTAGATCACTAAGAACGTAAAGCTATATCTAAAGAAGTTGAAAATAATGGTTAGTTTCCTTTAGTTTTCAAAAAATATATTTTAAATTTTACAGCTATTTTTTCCATGATTGGCAAATACAATTGAAAGGCATCTTGTGATATTCTAAGATTGAGCATACAGGCTGAGTATGAGATGATGAATCTTTTTCATGCTTAAAATATTACCTCTCTGCTCATCCATGGCTATCTCTTCCTTTAATACTCACCTCAATGCTGTGCTTTGCCAAAAAGGCTTCACTCTTTATATTTAAAGCTAGTACAAATCACGATCTCATATATAAGTTCATTTTAATAAGCTGCTTGGATTCACAGAAACAACATTACATTTAAAGACCTGGTAGGTTGACAAACACCTTATTTAACCCATAACATACTATTTATAATCTTAGACTAATTTTTTTCAAATCCAGCAGCAGACAAAGCACATTTATTGCCCTGTTCCTAAAAAGACTACTCCAGATCATGCATTCTCAATGGGGGTATCCCCACCATAAAGGTAGTGGAAATTGGTTCTGGGGGGGACCAAAAAATTCAGTGGTTTGTGGCCTTCCAAAGCTCAGTCAACCTTATCTGAAAACAACTTCTTTTCTAGTTTCTTCTTTAGTACCGACTCCCTCTCCTTTCTTCCCTGGTACCAACTCCCTCTCATTTCTCCTAGAGGAATTCTAGTACTGAATTCCTCTCATGAGGGAGAACTTGATTAACTGGATCAATTCATAAGACTAGGTAAATGTTATTAACTAAATTTGATTTAAATTTCACTTTTGTCCCGAAAGGTCAGTAATGAAAAATGGTAGAGAACTACTGCTCAGATAAACCCCGAAACAGGCCTCGTCTGCATGTGGCTTTTTCCATCTTCCTCCGCAGCCCTCTCCACACTGTCCTGCACTCCAGTTTCTTCACCCAAGTCAGTCCTAAATCAACTGCCCACCTGTCTTCACTCTTAACCAAATTTTGTGGTCCATGTGATCATTTTGGTTAGCTTTCTGTGGTTGTGGTT
Source organism: Ovis canadensis (assembly GCF_042477335.2). Taxonomy (NCBI): domain Eukaryota; kingdom Metazoa; phylum Chordata; class Mammalia; order Artiodactyla; family Bovidae; genus Ovis; species Ovis canadensis. The sequence continues at coordinate 62,596,221 of NC_091247.1, forward strand.
TTCATTCTGTCTGTCCTCTGATAGATGAGGATAAGAGGCTTATGCAAGCTTCCTGATGGGAGGGACTGGCTGTAGGGGAAAACTGGGTCTTTCTCTGGTGGGCAGGGCCATGCTCAGTGAATCTTTAATCCAATTTTCTGCTGATGGATTTATTAAAATGCAGAGATTTTATCAACCAAGGTCCATATTGTCAAGGCTATGGATGTAATCTTGAATGGATGTTAGAGTTGGACCATAAAGAAGGCTGAGCGCCAAAGAATTGAGGCTTTCAAATTTTGGTGCTGGAGAAGACTCTTGAGAGTCCCTTGGACTGCAAGGAGATCAAACCAGTCAATCCTAAAGGAAATCAGTCCTAAATATTCATTGGAAGGACTGATGCTGAAGCTGAAACTCCAATACTCTGGCCACCTGATGAGAACTGACTTATCTGAAAAGACCCTGATGCTGGGAAAGATTGAAGGCAGGAGGAGAAGGGGACAACAGAGGATGAGATGGTTGGATGGCATCACTGACTCAATGAACATGAGTTTGAGCAAGCTCCGGGAGAGATGGTGAAGGACAGGGAAGCCTGGCATGCTGCAGTCCATGGATGGGGTCACAAAGAGTCAGACATAACTGACTGACTGAATAACAACTAGGCAGTCCTGGTTTATTAATAACTCAAAGTAATATTCCAGTTAAAAAGTATACACTCGACTAAGTGAAAATATCACTGTGTTCTACTTATTTTTGCCCATGAAAAAACTGGAGAACAGACCACTCACAGAACATTCATGGTATCTATCAACATGTTTTGACCTAGCATTCCATTACTTATGAACTCTTTCTGCACACATCACACTGGCTAATGAGAACAAAAGGCCTCCTCACTGCCTCCAAAGAGAGGCAAGATGACCTTGGTCTGGCTTTTCAGAGCAGCATGAGAGGAGACCAGAGAAGTTGTTCCATAGCTCTCCCGCCTCATCTCTGGTGAGCCCTGTAGTTGTGAGACAACAGAGCTGCCTAAAACTAGCTTGAGGGGCTGGGGAACCCATCCCACCTGGCAGGAAACCTGCAGGGCCAGCCCATCTTTCTGGCTCTCCACCTCACCCACATCTCAAACAGCAGTTGCCTCTTCTACTTTCCCCCAACCTTAACCCCTTATTCCTCATGAGGCATATTTTATTTTTTCAACATATGGCATAATTTTAATTCCCCCTTAAGTTGTATTACTCAGGTCTGACATCCCAGAAAAAAACCTATTCCTCTTATATGATTTCTACTTCTGGTTTGTGAACTAAATGATTACCATGCAACCTCTACTAAACTACCATATGCTTACGTTTCCATCTGTCAGCTGTCTCGGGCCTCAGAGTATTGAGAATTGTTCAAACAGAACAAGATTCAGGATGGCCCTAAAATGGAACACGGCCAAGAGGGTGTATCTTTTTCCCTCTTCCCTAACAGAGGTTCCAGGGCCTCAACCCTCCATGTCCATGTGGCACAGTTGCCACTTTGTCCAGGCATCTTCCCTTGTGATACAAAACTGGGGTGAAACACCTGGGTTCATCTTCCTTTGCTTCGTTTCTCCCAAAGGCTGCATTTCAAAAATCCCTCACATGCTCTGTTTGAGTCTGCCTTCCTTTTTAAGTCTCACTATCTGGTTCATCTTAAAAAATTTCCCCAACAATTTATTCCATAATTTAAATTTTTATAGTGTCAGAAAAAGCAGACTGAAAGAAATCTGAAAATTCTAGAATTCCTAATATAGCCTCACTCATGGCTATTGAGAGAATCTGGTCACAGTGTTTCTCAAAATAGATACTCCAAACACATGGTCTGAAAGTATTCTGTACCTGGGAAAATACCTGGCACTGATCCACAGAACCCAGGACTTCTCAGAGCTTCTCTAAGCCGGTAAAACCCTATAGCCACACATCTTCATTTGTCTCTGACAGGAAAGGTCTGCAGACAGCCAAGGCGGAGCCTGCTGCTGATGCTGCCAAGTTGCTTCTGTCGTGTCGTGTCCACATCTGTGCGACCCCAGAGACAGCAGCCCACCAGGCTCCCCCGTCCCTGGAATTCTCCAGGCAAGAACACCGGAGTGGGTTGCCATTTCCCTCTCCAATGAATGAAAGTGAAAAGTGAAAGTGAAGTCGCTCAGTCATGTCCGACTCCTAGTGACCCCATGGACTACGGCCTACCAGGCTCCTCCATCCATGGGATTTGCCAGGCAAGAGTACTGGAGCCTAGGTTACACTATTTAAACTAACCAAAACAATAAACAAGGAAAAAGAAGCCACTTAAAGCAATTTTGGACAACTTTAACATGTAGGCACATGTTCACTTTTACAATGACAAGTTCTAGAAGGAATCACATAATATAATGAACGTTGGGTTCTATTGTATCTAAACTGCTTCAGCTAAATCCTCAGTGAAGAAATCTCCAGCCTTGTTTAGAAAAAGTTAATTTCAAATAAATGGAATTGCCAAATAAAAAATTTCAAAAACAGGAAAAGTGTTCAAGCAAAATATGCATATTTACTAAAAGTAATAAAATATTATAAGAATGCTAAATCATAATTGGTCTTAAAGGTATTTAAAATCATAGCTTTCAATCTCGTGGTTATGTTTGAGCCTATGAGCTTCTTATTTCTGTGATCTTCAAAACATAAAGGGTGTTAAATAAAATTTTAAAGCATCATCTAAATCAGACTTCCTCCCAGATATGATCAAAAGAAAGTGTAAAAATTAAAGTTCTCAGTGAAAAGCTTTGAGAATCAGGTATTTTATATTAAGAATACTTAAAATCTCCATCAGAGAAAATTAAATTTAGTATGGTTAAAAATAAAAGGCCAGTAAGTATTCTTGAGAAAAAGAAATCTATTCTGCAGTAAAATATGAAAATTTAAAACACCTTCTTCCTCCATTCCCACACACCAAAATAAATAGGTAAATAAAACAGTTATAGTTTGGAACAATGTCAGGAGCAAAGTCAGCCTGGGAAAAGCTCAAAGGCTTGGAAGAAGGAGGAGCCTCATTAGAACATAAATGCAGACTAACAGCTCTGCCCATAAGAATTTATAACTAATATGTGTAACAATCAACAAGAATAAAATGACTCAAAAATGATCATGGTTATGGAGGATACAAAGAATATTACAAGCTGTGTTTCCTAAGTAAGTAAAGTCAAGTCGCTCAATCGTGTCAGACTCTTTGTGACCCGGTGGACTGTAGCCCACCAGGCTCCTCTGTCCCTGGGATTCTCCAGGCAAGAACACTGGAGTGGGTTGCCATTTCCTTCTCCAGGGGATCTTCCCAACCCAGGAATCGAACCCAGGTCTCCTGCATTGCAAACAGACGCTTTCCTCTGAGCCACTAGGGAAAGATCATTTAACTGACGGGGTAAGGGGCAATGCAAGGTTCACTAAAATTTAATGGAAAAAGTAACAATACAGAACATAAGTTAGGTATTGCAAGGAAGCACATGACTAGTGGCAAACAAGTGGAATGACAGAAGGCCATGGGTTAAAAGCTTCAGAGGAGATGGGACGGAAACTCGGTCTCATTATCTTATGACTGTAGGACATGGACCAGTGAAAGGGATGTCACTCCAGATCAGAAACACAAGGTACTGAGGTAGTGATTAACTCCAGGACATAAAAGAGAATTAAAAGTCACAACTTCAAGAGAGAAAGTAAAACAAATGCAGGAAACTTCTGAGATATAAAAAATGTCATCACTGAATGATAACTGAAAAAAACAAGAATTCAGAAGTACTGCATCTTAAACAGGAAACGAAACAGGCAAGAGATAGAAAGATCTGGATACCATTTAAAAGGGCAGTCTGAAGATACAGAAAATTATGAGTGTGTTTCTCTGGAAACAGGAAAAGGTAGTGTCATTACAAGATCCACTATCACAGTCAGCAATACATAACTATACAGTCAAGATCTCCTGAATCATAAAATGTAAGCAATTACTAATACTTTTACTGCAAAATTCAGACTTCAATTGAAGAAAGTAGGGAAAACCACTAGACCATTCAGGTATGACCTAAATCAAGACCCTTAGGATTATACAGTGGAAGTGACAAATAGATTCAAGGGATTAGATCTGATAGAATGCCTGAAGAACTATGGATGGAGCTTCATGACATTGTACAGGAGACAGGGAGCAAGACCATCCATCCCCAAGAAAAAGAAATGCAAAAAGGCAAAATGGTTGTCTGAGAAGTCCTTATAAATAGCTGAGAAAAGAAGAGACACTAAAGGCAAAGGAGAAAAGGAAAGATATAAGCATCTGAATGCAGAGTTCCAAAGAATAGCAAGGAGAGATAAGAAAGCCTTCTTCAGTGATCAATGCAAAGAAATAGAGAAAAACAACAGAATGGGAGACATTAGAGATCTCTTCAAGAAAATCGGAGATAGCAAGGAAACATTTCATGCAAAGATGGGCACAATAAAGGACAGAAATGGTATAGATGTAACAGAAGCAGAAGATATTAAGAAGAGGTGGCAAGAATACACAGAAGAATGATACAAAAAAGATCTTCATGACCCAAATAACCACAATGGTGTGATCACCCACCTAGAGCCAGACATCCTGCAATGAGAAGTCTGGGAAGTCAAGTGGGCCTTAGGAAGCATCACTGCAAACAAAGCTAGTGAGGTGATGGAATTCCAGTTGAGCTATTTCAAATCCCAAAGGATGATGTTGTGAAAGTGCTGCACTCAATATGCCAGCAAATTTGGAAAACTCAGCAGTGGCCACAGGACTGGAAAAGGTCAGTTTTCATTCCAGTCCCTAAGAAAGGCAATGCCAAAGAATGTTCAAACTACCACACAGTTGCACTCATCTTACATGCTAGCAAAGTAATGCTCAAAATTCTCCAAGCCAGGCTTCAACAGTACATGAACCATGAACTTCCAGATGTTCAAGCTGGATTTAGAAAAGGCAGAGGAACCAGATATCAAGTTCCCAACATCCATTAGATCATCGAAAAAGCAAGAGAATTCCAGAGAAACATCTACTTCTGCTTTATTGACTATGATGTCAAAGCCTTTCACTGTATAGATCACAACAAACTGGAAAATTCAAGAGATGGGAATACCAGACCACCTGACCTGCCTCCTGAGAAATCTGTATACAGGTCAAGAAGCAACAGTTAGAATGGCACATGGAACAATGGACTGTTTCCAGATCAGGAAAGGAGTATGTCAAGGCTGTAGATTGTCACTCTGCTTATTTAACTTATATGCAGAGTACATCCATGAGAAATGCTGGGCTGGATGAAGCACGAGATGGAATCAAGATTTCCGGGAGAAATGTCAATAACCTCAGATATGCAGATGGCACCACCCTTATTGCAGAAAGCGAAGAACTAAAGAGCCTCTTGATGAAAGTGAAAGAGGAGAGTGAAAAAGCTGGCTTAAAACTCAACATTCAAAAAACTAAGATCATGGCATCTGGTCCCATCACTTCATGGGAAATTGATGGGGAAACAGTGGAAACAGTGAGAGATTTTATTTTGGGGTGCTCCAAAATCACTGCAGATGGTGACTGCAGCCATGAAATTTAAAGACACTTGCTCCTTGGAAGAAAAGCTATGACCGACCTAGACAGCATATTAAAAGCAGAGACATTACTTTGCCGACAAAGGTGCATCCAGTCAAAGCTATGGTTTTCCCAGTAGTCCTGTATGGATATAAGCGTTGAACTATACAGAAAGCTGAGCACCGAAGCACTGATGCTTTTGAACTATGGTGTTGGAAAAGACTCTTGAAGAGGGACTCTTGAGAGTCCCTTGGACTGCAAGGAGAACCAACCAGTCCATCCTAAAGGAAATCAATCCTGAATATTCATTGGAAGGACTGATGCTGAAGCTAAGACTCCAGTACTTTGGTTACCTGATGAGAACTGACTCATTGGAAAAGACCCTGATGCTGGGAAGGACTGAAGTTGGGAGGAAAAGGGGATAACAGAGGATGAGATGGTTGGATGGCATCACCGACTTGATGGACATGAGTTTGAGCAAGGTCTGGGAGTTGGTGATGGACAAGAAAGCCTGCCATGCTGCAGTCCATGGGGTCACAAAGAGTCGAACAGGACTGTGCGACTGAACTGACTAATAGAGGACATGCTGGAGATCATGCCAGACACAATCCGGCCAAAGTGTATCTCATCATCACTACCTGTGACTCCTTGAGTATCCACTAAACCTCCCTGAATCTTAATGCAGTTTTAAAAGGTTACTTTCCATTTACAGTTATTACAAAATATTGGCTATACTCCCTGTGTTGTACAATATATCTTTGAGTCTTAACATCCTCATCTATGAAAAAAAAAAATGGTCTGAAAACCTGAAGAGTTTCAAGTGAGTTTTAAAACAGAACTCTTAAAAAATAAAGGTGGAATGAAAATGAAAATAAAACATACCAAAATCTGTGGGACACAGCCAAAGCCCAGCTGAAAGGGAAATTCATTAATACCTTATGTATATATTAGAAAGGAGGAAAAGTCTCAAGTCAATGACCTAAGGTCTCAAGAACTTAGAAAAAGAAGAGCAAACTAAACCAAAAGCAAGCAAAGGAAAGAAAAAGATCAGTTTTTTGAAAATAGAAAAATAACAGAAAAAACCCGATGAAACAGAAATAGTTCTTTGAAAAGGTCAGTGAAGTTAACAGACTTCTAGCAAGACTAACAAAGATAGGCAGAAGATGAAAATTTTACCAGTATCAGGAATGAAATAGGGATTATCACTGTAGATCCTAAAGAAAGCAAAAGGAGATCAAGAGAATATTATGAACATGTCTATACACATAAATTTAACAGTTTGGAAGGAAATGGATCGCAAAACCACATACCATCACAACTCACCCAGTGTGAAATAACATGAACACACAGGTAACTATTAAGGAATTTAAATTTGTAAGTTTAAAACTCCCCAAAAAGACATCTCCAGGCCTCGATGGTTTTGCAGAAGAATCCTACCAAACATTTAAAGAAGAATACCAATTTTACATAATCTCTTTCAGAAAACAGAAGAGATGGGGACACTTCCCAGTTTCTTTTCTGAAACCAATATTACTCTGACATAAAACCAAAGAGAGTACAAAAAAACCTGCAGACAAATATCCCTCTTGAACTTGATAAATAGTATCTACAAAAGAACAGCAGCAGCCTGCTGCTCTGATGATGGACTGAATTCTTTCCCGCCAACATCACAGTAAGGCAAGAATGTCTGCTGTCACCACACTTATTCAAATATGGCAGAAAAGAAAAGGTATACAGATTGGAAAGAAAGAAAGAAAACTGTCTCTGTGTTGAGATGACATAATTTTTATGCACACAATAATTTACTCCAAGGAATTTACTCCTAGAATAAATTAATTCGGCAAGGTCAAAGGACTCAAGATAAACATACACATCTCAATTGTATTTCTGTGTTAAAACGATATGAGGACAATGAAAATATGGTATCATTTGTAACTGATAAAAAATGAAATGTAAATCTAACAAAACAAATGCGGGACTTGTATACTGAAAACTATATAATTCTGATGAAAGAAATCTGAGAAAATATAAAGAAATGGACAGAAACACCATGTTCATTATTTGGAAGACTCAACATAGGTAGAAATAACAATTTTCTTTAATTTTAGACTTAATGTAATATCTATCAAAACCCCAGAAAAATTCTTTGTACATAGACGACTATTCTAAAATTTATAAGAAAGATATAGAAACTAGAATAGCCAAAAATTTTTGAAATTTGAGAATAAAGTGAGAGTAATCAGTCTACTCTATTTCAAGATTTATTTATATAGTTATAGGACTCAAGACTGCATATTAACAGAGACCCCAGAAAAAGATCCGCACAACATGCTCAACTAGTTATTGACAAAAAGTGCAAAAGCAATTCAATAGAATATGATAGCCTTTTCAACGTATGTTGGAGCATCCATTAGTCAAAAATGACCCTTGACCTAAGTCTTACACCTTATACAAAAACTAACAAAACGGGTCATGGGTTTAAATTTGAAACTAACTACAAGACTCTTAGGAAAAAAATAAGAGAAAACCTTTGGTATTCTGAGTTAGGCAAAGGATTCTTAGACTTGACAAAAAAGTACATTCCATAAGAGAAAAAGGTGGTAAAATGGGTTTTATCAAAACTAAATATGTTTGCTTTGCATGGTATCTAGAATACATATTTTAAAAACTTCTAAAATCAGCAGTAAAAAAAGAAAATCCAGTTAGAAAATGGGCATAAAAAATGAAATGCAATGAAGAAAATATACAGATGGCAAACAAGCACATGAAAAGATGTTTAGCATCACTAGCCATTAGAAAAGTGCAAGTTAAAACCACAATATATAATTACATACCTATCAGAACGTCTTAAAATAAAAACCAGGAACCCCAAGTGCTGGTGAGGATGTGGAGGAACTAATCTCACATACACTGGTGGTGGAAGTGGAAAATGCAGAAACTGGGAAACAGTTTAGCAGTTTCTTAATGAAACTAGTAACTGCCATGTGAATTCCAGAGAACTGAAGACAACATTTTCCTTATGTTACGTGTTAACATACAGAAATGTTTTATAGCAGCTTTATTTATAATAGCTCAACAATGGAAACAATGTAGGTGTCCTTCAAAGTGTGTTACATCCATACCATGTAATATTACTCAGCAATTAAAAAGGAGCAAACTAATACTTGGAACAACCTGAATCAATCTCCAGAGAATGCTACTGAAGGAAAAACATCCAATCCCCAAAGGTTATATTCTAGGTGATTCCACTATATAACAGACTTGAAAAATTACAGAAATAACAGATTATAGTAGTTAGGGGTTAAAGAGGAGGTGGAGTGGAAATGAAGTGGGTGTGGCTACAAAAGGACAAGGGAAGGGTCCTGTGGTGGGGGCAAGTTCTGTCTCCACAGAATCAGTGTCCATGTGCTGGTAGTGGCCTTTCCTATGATTTTGTAACATTTTACTATTAAAGAAGAGTGCGGACTCATTGGAAAAGACCCTGATGCTGGGAAGATTGAAGGCAAAAGAAGGGGGCAGCAGAGGATGAGATAGTAAAATAGCATCAAATTCAATGGACGTGAATTTGAACAAACTCCAGAAGATGTTGAAGGACAGGGAAGCCTGGTGCACTGCAGTCCATGGGGTCACAAAGAATTGGACACGACTTAGCGACTGAACAACTACTATTAATGAAAATTGTGCAAAGTTACTGGGGAATTCTCTTTTTTCTCACAATTGCACACGAATTTACAGTTAACTCAAAAAGTTTAATTAAAGGTAACTACTGCAAAATAAGCACAGCAACGGACAAGAAATCCCATGTTTAATTCTGAAGATTAAACTTCACTCGGAAACAAAGACGTGCACACAAACACAACAAATGTAACAAGGCAGGTCAGAGAGGAAAGCCGAGATTTCTCTAAAAACAAAACAGAGAAGAAAGAGACCTGGCTGAATCAGGAGAAAGACCCTCCTCCAGGCTCTGTCAGAGAAACTGGCTGTGTGATTCTGGACCCATCACCTACCCTCCCAGGTTCCTACCAGCTTAACTTCTAGAGACTGCTCAAGCCAGCACGTCTCACTTTTTGGTCTCAGGTCCCAGAAGAGCTTTTGTTTACGTGGATTACAATCGCTGGTATGAATAGTATCAAAAGTTAAATTTTTCAAAAGACAAGTGGTCCTTCCACACGGCGTAGCGTCGGGAAAACTCCAGGGACACAAGAGAATGAGTGAAAAGGGCAAGGAACAGCTTGGTGTGGCCGAGAACACCTCTGTGGCCCTCCCATGGCTTACTCTGAAATGAGACCAGTAGAGGAGGGACAGAAAACGGAAAACATCAGTCGCATCCGTTCTTTTAACGGACAAGGGCTCCAAGGCGGGGAAAAAAGGCTCCAATCCAAAAGATGTCCACGCTGGGTAAGGTGGGAGGCTTGTGGAGGCCTGGGAGGCCGAGTCCAGTGGGGCGCCCGCCACCAGTCCCGCTCCCGCGCGTTTGGGACCGTTACACAAACCGCCCGCTTCACACTCCACTCTGGGGAGACGGGAAGCCGGGAGGCGCCGCCCGAGGGAGCGGGCGGGAATCGCGGGCCCAGCCGGCAGGGCGGGGGTCCCTGGCCGAGGGCGTAGGGCTGGCGGACTCACCAGGTGCCGCGCCACCTCGGAGGCCATGGTCCGGGCGACTGGGCGGGCGAGGGGCCAGCAAGGCGGCGGCGGGCGGCCGAGCCGCGCGTCCAGCAGCGGAGGGCGGGATGGAGCGGGGCGGGGCGGGGGCACAGGAGGGAGGAGCGGAGGGGAGGGGTCCCCCGGCCTCAGTGACGTGAGGGGCTGAGCGGGATGGCGCGGGGGGCGGGGCAGGTCTGGTCCGGAGGGGAGGAGAGCTGAAGGGCGGGGTCCTGTGGCCTCAGTGATGTGGGGGGCTGAGCGGGATGGCACGGGGAGCAGGAGTCCAGGAGGGAGAGTGGAGGGGTCCAGCAGCCTCCATTGAGCTGGGGGCCCCTGGGCGGGCTGCGAGTCAGGGCTCCCAGACACGTCCTCGAATTGGGTCTGTCACAAGAGTGCCCAGATGTTTTAGAGCAGCGGTCTCGAACCTTTTTGGCACCAGGGACCCTTTCATGGAAGATATTTTCACAGATGGGGAAGAGGGAAGATGGTTTCGGAATAATTTATGCACACAAATATACACACATATTTATTGTACACTTTCTATTATTATTATATCAGTTCCACTTAAGATCATCAGGCACTAGATCCTAGAGGTTGGGGACCCCTATTTTAGAGGATGACCAGTCAGTGCCTGGGAGAGGATGGAGCACAATTGCTAAGTTAGAAAAAGAGGCGGGGAAGAGCGGCCATGGCTCCTCAGACCTTTGGGCGGGGCTGAAGCACTGATTGCGGATAGTACGGGGCCGGAAGTGGGCGTGTCAGGGCGTGTCCTCTGGAGGGAGTGGCCATTGTGGCCAGTGCAGGGGCCGGAAGTGGGTGGGGCCAGACGTGTCCAAGGGAAGGCACTGAATGCAGCCGGTTCGAGGACCCAAAAGAGGTGGGGCGGAGTGGGGCGGGGACAGCGGGAGCGGTAAGGCCGCCTCCGGGGAGGCCGGAAGTGGGTGGGTCCCCCGACGGGGGCGTGTCCGCGGGTGAGGCAGGGGGGCGGTGGCTGTTAGTCCCGCGGCTGCGGCGCGCTAGGAACTTGCGGAGCTCCCGCCGCGTAGGTCCGGAGTCAACCAGGTACGCTATCGAGATGGAGGGACCCGCCGAGTGCAGGGCTCAGGATCGGCAGGCCGAGCTGGAGCAGCCGGTTGGGGGCGCCCTGGGCGGGTCGCCCGAACAGCGCGCCAGCGTCCGCGGCCGCCCCAAGGAGCCAGAGGACGCGGCGGGAGACCGCGCGGACCCCTTCGACCCTGTGGAAGGCACCCCGAGTGCGTCGCTCGGAAGGCGACCCCGCGGTGGCCCGGTGGCGGAAGGTGCGCGGCCCGAAGCGCTGGGCGATGCGCCCCCCACGCCGCGGCCGGGCCGCACCGCGCCCCGGGACCCAGCTGCAGAAGGCTCCCCTCAGCTGCGGCGCGGCCCGGGGGGCGCGGACGGCGCGGCGGCCGAGGAGGAGGGCGCGGGCTCGCTGACGCTGGACCCGCTGGAGCACGCGTGGATGCTGTCAGCCGCCGACGGCCGCTGGGACAGCCTGGAGGGGCTGCTGGCCTGTGAGCCTGGGCTGCTGGCCAAGCGCGACTTCATCACTGGTTTTACCTGCCTGCATTGGGCAGCCAAGCACGGCCGGCAGGAGCTGCTGGCCCTGCTGGTACGCTTCGCGGGCCAGCACCGGTTGCCGGTGAACATCAACGCGCGCACGAGCGGCGGCTACACCGCGCTGCATCTGGCGGCCATGCACGGGCACGTGGAGGTGGTGAAGCTGCTGGTCGGGGCCTACGACGCGGATGTGGACGTCCGCGATTACAGCGGCAGGAAGGCCTCGCAGTACCTGAGCCCGAGCACCGCCGAGGAGATCCGGACGCTGGTGGGCGCCCTGGACGAGGACGAAGGCGAGAGCGCGGCGAGCAGCGGGGGAGGGCGCTGGAGGCTCTCGAGGGTGCTGCCCTCGCACCTCATCTCTGGCAGGCTCTCCCACGCTCTGGAGGACAGCGGGGACCATCACCACCACCTGGCCGAGGGGTTGACTGCGGGCAAAGCGAAGGAGCCGAATCGCAAAGCCTCAGGCAGCTCTAGTGGCCGGATGAAACCCAGACTCAACAAAATCCGCTTCCGAACCCAGATCATCCACACCACACCCTCTTTCAGAGATCCAGAGCAGCCTCTGGAGGAGGGGGAGGACGAGGAAGAGGACCGATCTCTTAAAGGCCACTCGTCCTCTTTCAAATTGAGACCCAAGTCCAATGTATTTGGGTAAAAATCATTTCTTTTAGAAAGTTCTGAGATTTGTTTGTCGTCAGGAATAGGATACTAGGTGTAAACAAGCAAGTGAGACCAGAAAAGACGCTGAAGGCTGCGTTCTTAATCCGAGGGGTCTCCCCAGCAATGTGGCTGCCGTGGCTTTCCAAGTGATTCCTCCAACCTTGACCTCGGCCCCCTGCCCCCTGTAGCCTCTCTGCCCTGGAGTCGCTGTTTTGAAGACCTAGTAATGTATCTAAATCCGGTGCAGAGTTGATGATTGCAGGTTCCTTTGATTTAAACATTGCCGGATGCCATGCAAAGTAAAGAATATTGCACTTTACAGTATCTTTTTAAAAGTGGTTACTCTTCCAAGAGCTTCCCTTTGTGGCTCAGCTGGTAAAGAATCCAACTGCAATGCAGAAGACCAGGGTTCGATCCCTGGGTTGGGCAAATCCCCCTGGAGAAGGGAAAGGCTACCCACTCCAGTATTCTGGCCTGGAGAATTCCGTGGACCGTATAGTCCATGGGGTCCCGAAGAGTCGGACACGTATGAGCGACTCTCACTTTCACTTTACACTCTTCCAAGAGCAGCAAGACATGCAAGTAGTAATAAACTGGTGGTATTTGTAAGTGTAAACAAAACTACACACCGCCGTCTGTTTTTACTAATTTCATTTGCTTTAATATACTACTGATGGCCAGGTCAGAGTTTACATGCACAAATACTAATTAGGGAATAATGTGAATACAATTGGGAATTCTGTTGGTACCCTACTTGTAAGTTGTGTTCAACTCTTCAAAAGCTGTTTCAGCTTTAACTACTGAACTGAAGATATGGGCAACGTTCACTTTTGAGTTAATCTGTTGGGTGGTTTCCTCTTAACTATCTCTAATACCCCTGCACTCAGTATTAAGGTACATTATTAATAACTACAGGGCTTCCCTGATAGCTCAGTTGGTAAAAAATCCACCTGCAATGAGGAAGCCCCAGTTTGGTTCCTGGGTGGGGAAGATTCTCTGGAGAAGGGATAGGTTACCCCCTCCGGTATTCTTGGGCTTCCTTTGTGGCTCAACTGTTGAAGAATCCACCTGCAATGCCAGAGACCTGGGTTTGATCCCTGGGTTGGAAAGATTCCCTGGAGAAGGGAAAGGCTACCCCACTCCAGTATTCTGGCCTGGAGAATTCTGTGGACTGTATAATCCATGGGGTCTCAAAGAGTCAGTCAGACTGGACTGAGCAACTTTCACTTTAGTAACTACACAAGTTTTTAAGAAAACAATTGTAACAACTTATGGTACTTCTAGGAAAATAATTGCCTCTGGTTCTTATTCTCACAAACTTGTTTTGCTCTTGTAAAAGTCTGAATTTTTTGGAGTTTTTGTTCCAGGGCTTATACAACCATTGGCTCTACTTGATATGACCCTCTTTGTGCTTAGAGTTGAATTGCCTACAGAAGCTGTTTTCTGGTTTAGGTGATGAGCAAAAATTGATGTAAATATTAGCTGATGCTTCTATGAAGTAATTATTAAATCAACAATGATTCTCACATAAGGTACACTTTTTGTTTTCTAATGAAATACATTCATAATCTCAATACTTTGTAGCAGTGTTTTGCAAATGTTTAAAATACTAAATCTTTTTAGTTTTCATGTTTCTTTGAGTCTATTAGAGACATAGAGTGAAGGTATTGGGAAGCTGGCTAGTAAATCTACCCAGTTAAAAATAGCACTTTATAAAAAAGGGAAAGATAATAGATGGGACATTTGCTATATTTAAATGCTGCTGGCTATTGAATCCTTTTATATATAAGTGAAAAATATCAGTCGTTGCAATTAAAGACTTAAGTGTACTTGATTACGTTTCATTCAAATATGCTAGGGTGAATGTCTTTACAATTACTGTTCAATTTAATTTAGAAACATATTAAATTCACTTGTAACAGGATTCAAAGCAATTTGAGAGATATCTAATTCCAAAAACTCCTTCTTCCTTGGTCTTTTCTTTGTAAGAAGAAAAAGACAGTTCCTGAAACATGCATTTTGCAGCCTACGGAGATGACGGAGTGAGTTCATAGCTTGCAGAGTGAATGAACCAATACACAAATTGCACACAACTGCAGTGTTTAGATAGTTCTTAGATCTTTAATTTCCCAAATTGTAGAAATTTGTAACAAATTGGTCACACCTCTCTAGATAGTAGTTGAATTTGTTTAAAGGCGAATGAAAAGTATTCATATAAAACAAAGTATTGTCCATTCATATGCCTTTAGTTTTGTTTTAGGATTACGGAAGTGGGCTGTGTACATTTGAGAAGCACTGTTATCCATACATTTAGGTAAAAAACAATCTACTTTTGTATAAATTAAAAATAGGTTCCTATCTAGTACAGGATAAGTTGTAATTTGTCACCAAGTCTTAGGCTTACAGACGTGTGAAGCTGAAGTGAGCCATAAAAACACTGCAGAACCAGCTCTACGTTCTCCTGAACAGTGTTAATACCTAAATGTGTATGGTTGGTTTAGTCACTCAGGCATGTCTGACTGTTACAACCCCATGGACTGTTGCCCGCCAGGCTCCTCTGTCCATGGAATTTTCCAGGCAAGAGTTCTGAGTGGGTTGTTGTTAATACCTAATTGCAGAAAATCTATAATTTGCTAGATCTTTAGAAACTGAATCAATGCCTAACTTGCTTTTCACTTTAAAGATTTTAACTTTTCTGATAAAATGTACTTTAAAGTTTGAAAAATCATTCCTGGGGGAACAATTTCTAGCATTCCTTGTCATGAGGTACTTGTGTGCAGTAAGTACAGCATTTTCAGCTGCTTAACTCTGTTCCTCTTTTTTTTTTTTTCTGTAATTTCCAAATTGAGATTATGAAAAGCAAGTGATTTATATAGTTTGGTATTTGTGGAGTTATGCCTACCATTAATGGAAATATGTATGTCAGTAACTCAGAGGTTGTTGAGATGAAACTGGTTAGGAAATCCAGGCATGTCCATGTGCTTCTTCCAGTTGCAGCGGAGACTAATGAGCCTGTCACAGCCCCCGTTACTGTTACAGTGTACAAAGTGCAGCTGGCTTATCCACCCTGGACACATGGTGCTATTTTATTCATGTCTGAAATCTTGGCATCCGGAAGGGCTTGTCTCTTATTTTTCAAATAAATGAAACTTTGGGAGTTCAGAAAGTAAAATCTATGAAGTTTGTTTTGTCAGAATAAAAGATTCACACTAGATTTTCCCTCTGAATTGTCTAAATCGCTGTAGTCTTTTATCTTTTGTAATTTTATGGTGTTTTACATTTCATACAGTGCTTGTTCAA
Organism: Ovis canadensis; assembly: GCF_042477335.2. Lineage (NCBI taxonomy): Eukaryota > Metazoa > Chordata > Mammalia > Artiodactyla > Bovidae > Ovis > Ovis canadensis. The sequence goes on from NC_091247.1 coordinate 62,611,941, forward strand.
GTTTCCATCTGTTCTTTTTCTGTCCCTTAAGTCACTGCCCATATATCCCTAATTACAGGTGAGGGGATGAAAGTTGGTGCTGTTCAGCACAAAGCAATGGCAAAAGGACCTCAAGACTCAGCGCTCTTCCGCAGCATTTATCTCTTCTGCACTTTGAATTGCTAAGTTTTGGCCAAAGTGCTCTGGTTGGGCATGAGTGGTGGAGGATTAAGCTAGAGGAGAGGGTCATACCTTTACCTTAAAAAATGTGAACAAAGGGACCAACAGGGATTAGTTTCTAAAACATAATGCATGGCTCATGCAGCTCTCTCTCTCTCTCTATATATATATATATACACACACACACACACATATATATAAAACAATAAGAAATGGATGGAAGACATACAAATGGCCAAAAAGCACATGAAAAGATGCTCACTGTCACTAATTATTAGAGAAATCTAAATCAAAACCACAATGAGGTGTCACCTCACACCAATCAGAATGGCCATCATTAAAAAATCCACAAGCAAATACTGGAAAGCGTGTGGAGAAAAGGAAGCCCTCCTACACTGCTGGTGGCAGTGTAACTTACAGCCAGGATGGAGGTTCCATAAAAAACTTAAAAATAGAGCTACCATATGATCCTACAATCCCACCACTGGGCACGTATCCAGAGAAGAACATGGTTTGAAAGGATAATGTACTCCAGTGTTCATAGCAGCACTGTTTACAATAGCCAGGACATGGAAGCAGCATAAATGTCCATTGGCAGAGGAATAGATAAAGAAGATATGGTATATATATGCAATGGGATATTACTCAGCCATTGAAGGAGTGAAATAATGCCATTTGCAGCAACATGGTTGGACCTGGAGATTATCATACTGAATGAAGTAATTCAGAGAAAGATAAATATATGCTGTCACTTGTATGTGGAATCTTGAAAGTGGTACAGATGGACCTATTTACAAAACAGAGACAGATGTAGAAAACAAATTTATGGTTACCAAAGGGGAAAAGGGGAAGAATAAATTGGGAGATTGGGATTGACATAAACTGCTATATATAAAACAGGTAATAAGAACCTATTCTATAGCACAGGGAACTCTGCTCAGTGCTCTGCAGTGGCCCATATGGGGAAAGAATCTAAAATACGGGATACATGTGTGTGTATAACTGAATCACTTTGGGGTACACTTGAAACTAACACAACATTGTAAATCAATTATACTCAAAAATTAATTAAAAAAAAACAACCTATGACTCTTGCACAAACCAGCTACCATAAACCCTTCATATCCAGACAGAAGCTTAAGAAAGAAGGGAATGCCTTTTTCCATTCTCTTCAATATCCATCAAGCATTGGACATTAATTAATTAATTTCCTCATCAAGGTTGCCCTTGATCTTTGTTTTGAGGAAGTTCAGCAGATACAAAGTGTCATGAATCCTTGCTGTTAACTTGCTCATAGCTCCCTGTAGGAAGATCCTGCTACCTTTGCTGCTGGAACTTAGTGTTGTTGCTGATGTTTTGTGACAACGTATAAAACAAGGTTTCTATTTCTAGAATAACTTCTTTCCTTAGAAGTGTGTATCTTAAAAGGGCTCATTGATGAGTTCCTGTGAACATATCTGTAATTTTTCCTAGTGAAAGATATTTTTTATTTTGCTAAATACATGGTATTTAGTTTAATTAATATTTAGTTTCTTTTAAATTAATCCTGAAAGTACTCTGGGAATTTGCTGCAAACCATTGTTCCTTCAGTGATGAGTCACATAGTTACAATTTGAGGGCTAGAAAGTGACCCTTTGTGAACCTGTTTTTCAAGATATGGCAGCAGTTGTTTGCATCATTATCGGATTTTTTTCCTGTGAAGAATATTGTTTTCATGTAACCAAACTTTTTTCTCCTTAATCTTCTCTTTAAATGTCAGTTTTGTCCCAGGAAGGGGCTTCCCCATTCAGTTTATAATAAAGTGTCCACTTGTCCATATTTATGCTTCCCGCGGTGGCTCAGAGGATAAAAAATCTGCCTGCAATGCAGGAGACCTGGGTTTGATCTCCGGGTCGGGAAGATCTCCTGGAGGAGGAAATGGCAACTCATTCCAGTATACTTGCCTGGAAAATTCCATGGACAGAGGAACCTGGTGAACTACATCCACGGGATCGCAAAGAGTCGGACACGACTGAGCAACTAACCCCTTTACCGTATTTATTGGGGAATGTGTGACAGGTGCCCCCACTGGCACGAGGCCTGACATGTTGAAGGTACACAACATGTGTTTTGTTTTAATGGAAACGCTAATTAAATTTTTCATACTGTTGCATTACATGGATAATTTCAATAATATGCTTTCATTCCGATTGAATAAAGGTAAGAATTTTTCCTACAACGTGACTCCACTGCCAGCCAACCACTCCATCTGTAGCCCAGCCCAAAGAACAACCTATTTCAATCCTGGAGGTGGAATCGGCTTTATTAGGATTTTACTTTGTAAGCAATTTAAGAGATTTTCAACAGTAAATTTGATTATAAGAAGTTTTACTTACAAGTTTATTCAAGTACATAATCCCTAGGAGAATCTGCTTTAAATGGCTTTAAATAGTCTAAGTATTATTATGCGTACAAATGACTACTTGTCCTGTGAAGCCACAAAAGCAAGAGAACAGGGAGATGAAGTTTACTTCAGCTTAGAGAGCTTTCTAATAATCATTTTAAGCAAAGAGTCAGACACGACTGAGCTACTGAACTGAACTGAATCTGTCCCATGAAGTAGAACACTCAGCCTTTGAAAATAACTGTTCAGGGGCTACATGAGGACCAGAAAAGGTGAAACATCATTTTAAAACACCCCTGTGATTGATGCTGTGTTGAGAAACATTGCTCCAGTCCACTCACTGACCAAAGCTTCAGCCCACATTTGGCTGGGTTAGAATGAAGTTAAATATTATGTTTTGTGTTTTTGAAAACAAATGTTATATGCTGTTCTATCAAAGAACCTGGAAGTACCTGTTAGAATATTCTGGTTCGCTAAGAAATGTTGAGCTAAATATTCCAGAAATATAACTGAGAATCCTTGAGATTTGTCCAGAAGTTTCTAGTGGTTTTTTTTTTTTTAATATTTACTTATTTTTGGCTGCATTGGGTCTTAGTTTGCAGTGCTCAGGGTCTCTAGTTGTGGTGCGTGGGCTTTGTTGCCCCAAGGCATGTGGAATCTTTGTTTTTTGACCAGGGATCAAACCTGCGTCCTCCACCTTGGAAAGTGGATTCCCAACCACTGGACCACCAGGGAAGTCCCTCCAACATTGATGAATGTGATCATGTTTGTCTTAGTCTGTTTGGGCTGATGAAAGAGCATCCCATAGATAGGTGGCTTTTAAACAACAGAAGCTCGTTTCTCATGGTTATGGAGGCTGGCAGTGCAAAATCAAGACCTCGGCATCTTGGTGTCCAGTGAGGTCCTGCTTCCTGGTTACTGGCGGCCGTGTGCTCCCCCTGTCCCTCTGGTGTCTTGGCACAGGGGCTCTGGCAAGGGCACTAATCCCATCATGAGATGAAGCCCTCCAAAAGATCCTGCCTCCTCACAGTATCACCTTGGGGTTTGGCTTTCAGCGTGAATTCTGAGGGACACAAACATTCAGTCTGTGATGAGCTTACGTTCACAAGGCAGTTACTTGGTTGCAGCTGGCAGCCCAACTTGCACAGAGGGGAGTGACTCCTGGCTGAGGGTGTTCTTTGCGTAAAAGCCATTCATTCTGCTAGGAGGTGGAGAAGGCAATGGCACCCCACTCTAGTACTCTTGCCTGGAAAATCCCATGGGTGGAGGAGCATGGTAGGCTGCAGTCCATGGGGTCGCGAAGAGTTGGATACGGCTGAGTGACTTCACTTTCACTTTTCACTTTCATGCATTGGAGAAGGAAATGGCAACCCACTCCAGTGTTCTTGCCTGGAGAATCCCAGGGACGGGGAGTCTGGTGGGCTACCGTCTATGGGGTCGCACAGAGTCGGACACGACTGAAGCGACTTAGCAGCAGCAGCAGCAGCTGCTAGGAGGATGACTGTGTAAACCAGGCAAGGTTTTAAGCACGTTATAAAAATAAGCCCATCTCCCTCCCCCATTCAACTCTGGCATCTCTGTTTTGTTGATGAGCAATCACTGGCAGAAACTGGCTACTTGCCCAAGTTCACGAAGCAAGTTGGCAGCAGAACCTGGCCTTGAACTCTAGTAGCTGGGCCCCCAGGCTGCGCAGCAACCACTAGCTGTGCCATTTCTCTGGGAGCACAGAGGCAGGGCTACCACCCAGTGGTGCAGAGTATGTACAGTCCCTGTGGAGGAAGAGACCCGACAGATCACCAATAAGCACTAGTTGGGGAGACAGACTTGACTTGTACACCTAACACCGTTCCTGTGCAGGAATAAGAATAGAACTGGACTTTAAGGTGTTTGGTTTTCTTCATCTCACCTAGGATAGAATTCATCTGGGCTGGAAAAGGGCATCTCCTTAGCTCAGATGGTGGGGTTGCTTCACTGTGTAGGGTGTGGTAATATTTCTCCTCCGGCCGCAACCTCCACCCAGTTGTCTGAGCACTTGAGCTTTACTGGAAGGTTACTGTCCTTAGTAGTCCTGGGATTCCAGGGGGACCTGGAGGAAAACCAGCAGCCTGGCATTCACTTTCCTTACAGTAAGATTATAACTAACGACTGATGCTAAAGCTGAAACTCCAAAACTTTGGCCACCTCATGTGAAGAGTTGACTCATTGGAAAAGACTCTGATGCTGGGAGGGATTGGGGGCAGGAGAAGAAGGGGACGACAGAGGATGAGATGGCTGTATGGCATCATTGACTCGATGGACATGAGTTTGAGTGAACTCCAGGAGTTGGTGATGGACTGGAAGGCCTGGTGTGCTGTGATTCATGGGGTCGCAAAGAGTCGGACATGACTGAGCGACTGAACTGAACTGAATTCTGAATTTTGGAATCTCATTTCAGAATATGCAGAAGCTTACCTTTGCTCCACTACAAAGTGTGATGCGTGAGTTAAGAACAGAATCTCAAAGGATATTTGCTCCATTATTCACAATTTCTTTTAAAAAACCAAGTCACTTGCTACAGTTTTGATACCCAATAAATTATGCATGAACTTCAAATGAACAAAAATGCTTAGTTTTATTTACTATTTTTCTATTTTAAAAAATGTATGCTCATGGGTAGCTTGAAACAGATAGGGTGAAAAGTAAAAACTACTAATTTCTCCTCTATTTGCATCCCCATCAGAACTCCAGCTGACGCTTTCTTCTATACTTTTGGGTATTTGACTTTTCCTTAATTCAGGCTGGCCTCTCTCCTTGACTTAAAATGATTTATCCATGTTTTACTGGGTTATACCTAATGCAGATACTGAAGAAGCGAGGGAAAGCTGGTATTGGGCTTCCAGCCTGTGAGCCCCTGTGCATGCCGGCCTCCAGGGTTTCTGCAGCCTCCTGACCATGGCCCTTTGCTCTCCACCCTCACCTTGGGCCACTAGTTGCCAGCGCTAGGCTCCTTCCAAGCCTGGCACTCTTCTCCGAGCTATGCAGGCAGTGGTATCACTTTCCTGTTGCTGCCTCGTCCCTGCCTTCGTCCCCAACCCTGACCAGTGTGACAGTTTGCTGCTGCTTGCCTGGGCGTTGTGTGCCCCTAGCTCTTGGAGCTGTGGGTTTCTGGCCACCTATCTGTTCTCAGGCGCATGCCTTCACCTCGCCCATTCATCCTGAATGTGAAGACTGAGGAACGAAGAGCTCTTCTGGACACCTGGTCCCCCACCATCTTTACTTTGCACACAACTTTTGGATCCCTAAGAAGAGGATACAACTTGAGCTCTTCTTTTCTCAGACCTGTGCTGAGTGGTGCTGCAGGAGAGCTGCTAGGTGATGAGCCTCGTGTGTGCCTGCAGTGATTTGGTTCTAAAAAGCCACCCTCCCCTACCCCGATTATCTTCCCCAAGGTTTTACCCAATTGCCAGGGGCCAGCGTGAGGAACTCCGCCCATGGCAAAGGTCATGAGGAAGGAGGCTTGGCATACGCAAAGGCTGATCATGCCTCAGGAAACCCCCTGTTCCCGAGCATCTAACCCCCAAACCAGAGTCTGTTTTATGCTCTCACCTACACCTCTGACTTTACGGGGGGCTCTCCCCCATAACCGTTTCTCTGGGAGATGCAGCTCCAAGGCAATAAAAATTTGAGCGTGACAAGAGTGTTTCAGCTTACGGACTCCTCTTAAGGTTATCTAGCCCGCCTGTATAGGTTCGTCCGGCCACATGTGATTGTTTACAGCCTCCAAATCTGAGAGGCACGAGATGTTTTAGACTTACTAAAGGCAAATTCTTTTGGAGAGTTAGAAATTATTAGTATAGTGTGTTGGTTAGGAATTATATTGGTGAAGGGTTTTTCATTTGTTGTGTCAATAATTGCTGCTAATTCCCTGCTCTGGGTAGGACAAGGATGTCTCAGGTCAAACCTCTCTGCTGACAGACTAGCTTGTGTGACAGGATTATCCATACTCCTGCCACTACTCACATGATTGTTTTCTACCTCTCAACCTTAAACAGCACAGAGTTTTGGAGTATTTTGAGAGTCTTAATTAGCATAGGACTTTTTCTTGTTGAGTCAATGATTGCTGCAGGCCTCCATATCCTTAGGCACCTGGGAATATATTAATCAATGTATTTGGAATATAGCAAAGGAAATACAGTAGTTTGATGTTAGCAATACTAGACTTTTTGAGTTAATGGATTTTCTCTTTTGTAATAGATCACTGTACTTTGTTATAAATCACTGTGTCCTTGCTATGTAAAAATGTAATTTTATCATATCTTAAGACTAAATAGATCTTAAGGGGAACATTGGTGAAAGGATTTTCATTTGTTGGGCTGATGTTTGCTGCTAAATCTCCATGTTCCCTACCCTTATAATGACTATAACTAACATATAGGAGAAATAAGTATTAACCTTTAAGCATATAAGTATTAACCTTTAAGACTAATCATGTTAACCTTGGGTTAAATAAATTCCTTTCTTGATTGTAACTCACTACACCCTCACCCTATAGGAATGTAACTTTATTTGGAGGGTGGTGCCTGGTTTAAGCAAAAACACCCTTGGAAGAAATAAGTTTTTTGGTTATCAGAAAGAAAGGATCATAAAATGTCAGCAGGTCTCACTCATGGCCAGAAGATGATGTACCTTTTTTATACATTTATGTGAAGCACCTGATTTTGACAAAGGTCAGGACTGCTGACCCCCACGTGACTCTGTATTCATCCCTATGTGTAACAAAAGGTATATAAGCAAACCCCAAAATAAAGAAATCGGATCAGTTTCTGGAAAGACTGATTCCCCCATGTCGCTTCTCGCTACCGTTTTTCTGGCTGAATTCCCATCTGGAGCATGGATGCTATTCCACGTAATCCAATTTATTCAGCCTCTTTCTCCACCGATCTTCCTACTACACTATCCATTTCTAATCTCTCTATATCTGTGATTAAATATGTATTTTTCCAAAGACGCCGACTCCGTCCCCACCTTCGAATCACCCTGGATCCACCAGGGCTGGACCCCGTCCTTGGAAAGGTCCTTCCAGGAGAGGGAACATGTGAAACCATAATGACCACTAGAAAACGGTGCATTCCTCTATGAAAAACCTGGGAGTTCAGTTCAGTTCAGTCGCTTAGTCATGTCTGACTGTGCAACCCCATTGACTGCAGCATGCCAGGCTTCCCTGTCCATCACCAACTCCCAGACCTTGCTCAAACTCATGTCCATTGAGTCAGTGATGCCATCCAACCATCTCGTCCTCTGTCATCCCCTTCTGCCTTCAATCTTTCCCAGCATCAGGGTCTTTTCCAATGTGTTAGTTTTTCTCATCAGATGGCCAAAGTATTGGAGTTTCAGCTTCAGCATCAGTCCCTCCAATGAATATTCAGGACTGATTTCCTTTAGAATGACTGGGGTTGGATCTCCTTGCAGTCCAAGGGATTCTCAAGAATCTTCAACATCACAGTTCAAAAACATTAATTCTTCAGTGCTCAGCTTTTTTACAGTCCAGCTCTCACATCCATACATGACTACTGGAAAAATCATAGCTTTGGCTATACAGACCTTTGTCAGCAATGGCTCTGCTTTTTAATATTCTGTCTTTTCTTCATAGCTTTTCTTCCAAGGAGCAAGCATCTTTTAATTTCAAGACTGCAGTCACCATCTGCAGTGAGTTTGGAGCCCCCAAAAATAGTCTTTCACTGTTCCCATTGATTCCCCATCTATTTGCCATGAAGTGATGGGACTGGATACCAAGATCTTAGTTTTTTGAATGTTGAGTTTTAGTTAGCTTTTTCGTTCTCCTCTTTCACTTTCATCAAGAGGCTCTTTAGTTCTTTTCTTTCTGCCATAAGAGTGGTGTCATCTGCATATCTGAGGTTAGTGATATTTCTCCCAGCAATCTTGATTCCAGCTTGTGCTTCTTCCAACCCAGCGTTTCTCATGATGTACTCTGCATTTAAGTTAAATAAGCCGGGTGACAATATACAGCCTTGATGTATTCCTTTCCCAATTTGGAACCAATCTGTTGTTTCATGTGCGGTTCTAACTTGCTTCTTGACCTGCATATAGATTTCTCAGGAGGCAAGTCAGGTGGCCTGGTATTCCTATCTCTTTCAGAATTTTCCACAGTTGATTGTGATCCACACAGTCAAAGGCTTTGTCGTAGTCAATAAAGCAGAAATAGATGCTTTTCTGGAACTCTCTTGCTTTTTCCATGATCCAGCAGATGTTGGCAATTGGATCTCTGGCCCCTCTGCCTTTTCTAAAACCAGCTTGAACATCTGGAAGTTCATGGTTCAATATTGTTGAAGCCTGGCTTGCAGAATTTTGAGCATTACTTTACTAGCATGTGAGATGAGTGTGTAATTGTGTAGTAGTTTGAAAATTCTTTGGCATTGCCTTTCTTAGGGATTGGAATGAAAACTGACCTTTTCCTGTCCTGTAGCCGCTGGTGAGTTTTCAAAATTTGCTGACCTATTGAGTGCAGCACTTTCACAGCATCATCTTTTAGGATTTGAAATAGCTCAACTGGAATTCCATCACCTCCACTAGCTTTGTTCATAGTGATGCTTTCTAAGGCCCACTTGACTTCACATTCCAGGATGTCTGGCTCTAGGTGAGTGATCACACCATCGTGATTATCTGGGTCATGAAGATTTTTGTATCATTCTCATGTTATTCTTGCCAACTCTTCTTAACATCTTCTGCTTCTGTTAGGTCCATGCCATTTCTGTCCTTAATTGAGCCCATCTTTGTATGAAATGTTCCCTTGGTATCTCTGATTTTCTTGAAGAGATCTCTAGTCTTTCCCATTCTGTTGTTTTCCTCTATTTCTTTGCATTGATCATTGAGGAAGGCTTTCTTATCTCTCCTTGCTATTCCTTGGAACTCTGCATTCAGATGGGCATTTTTCCTTTTCTCCTTTGCCTTTAACTTCTCTTCTTCCCTCAGCTGTTTGTAAGGTCTCCTCAGACAACTATTTTGCCTTTTTGCATTTTTCTTGGGGATGGTCTTGATCACTGCTTCCTGTACAATGTCAAAACCTCTGTCCATAGTTCTTCAGGCACTCTGTCTGTCAGATCTAATCCCTTGAATCGATTTCTCACTTCCACTGTATAATGGGAAGGGATTTGATTTAGATCATACCTGAATGGTCTAGTGGTTTTCCCTACTTTCTTCAATTTAAGTCTGAATTTTGCATAAAGGAGTTCATGATCTGAGCCACAGTCAGCTCCCAGTCTTGTTTTTGCTGATGGTATAGAGCTTCTCAATCAATCAATATAATCAATCATCTCATGTCAGTATTGATCATCTGGTGATGTCCATGTGTAGAGTTGTCTCTTGTGTTGTTGGAAGAGGATGTTTGCTATGACCAGTGTGTTCTTTTGGCAAAACTGTGTTAGCCTTTGCCCTGCTTCATTTTGTACCTCAATGCCAAACTTGCCTGTTACTCCAGGTATCTCTTTACTTCCTACTTTTGCATTCCAGTCTCCTATGATGAAAAGTACATCTTTTTTGGTGTTAATTCTAGAAGGTCTCGTAGGTCCTCATAGAACCATTCAACTTCAGCTTCTTCAGCATTACTGGTTGGAGCATAGACTTGGATTACTGTGATACTGAATGGTTTGCCTTGGAAACGAACAGAGATCATTCTGTCATCTTTAAGATTGCACCCAAGTACTGCATTTTGGATTCTTTTGTTGACTATGAGGGCTACTCCATTTCTTCTAAGGGATTCTTGCCCACAGTAGTAGATATAATGGTCATCTGAATTAAATTCACCCATTCCAGTCCATCTTAGTTCGCTGATTCCTAAAATGTCGATGTTTACTCTTGCCATCTCCTGTTTGACCACTTCTAATTTGCCTTGATTCATGGACCTAACATTCCAGGTTGCTATGCAATATTGTTCTTTACAGCATTGGACTTTACTTTCATCACCAGTCACATCCACAACTGGGTGTTGTTTTTGCTTTGGCTCCATCTCTTCATTCTCTCTGGATTTGTTTCTCCACTCTTCTCCAGTAGCATATTGGACACCTACCAGCCTGGAGAGATCATCTTTCAGTGTCCTATCTTTTTGCCTTTTCCTACTGTTCATGGGGTTCTCAAGGCAAGAATACTGAAGTGGTTTGCCATTCCCTTCTCCAGTGGACCACATTTTGTCAAAACTCTCCACCATGACCTGTCTTTCTTGGGTGGCCCTGCACAGCATGGCTCATAGTTTCATTGAGTTAGACAAGGCTGTGGTCCATGCGATCAGTTTGGTTAGTTTTCGGTGATTATGGTTTTCATTCTGTCTACCCTCTGATGAATAAGGATAAAAGGCTTATGGAAGCTTCCTGATGTGAGAGACTGACTGTGGCGGAAACTGGATCTTGTTCTGATGGGTAGGGCCATGCTCAGTAAATCTTTAATCCAATTTTCTGTTGATGGGTGCTGTGTTTCCTTCCTGTTGTTGGCCTGAGGCCAAACTGTTGATCCACGCCTCCGCTGGAGACTCCTTGACAGTCACAGGCAAGTCTAACTCAGACTCTTGTGGGGACACTGCTCCTTTCTCCTGTCTCCTGGTGCACACAAGGTTTTGTTTGTGCCCTCCAAGAGTCTGTTTCCCCAGTCCTGTGGAAGTTCTATAATCAAATCCCATCGGCCCCCCAAATCAAATTCCCTGGGGGTTCTCAGTCTCTTTGCTGGATCCCCAGCCCAGGAAATCTGTTGTGGTTCCTGGAAAAAACTGGAAAATGACCTTCAAAACAAAATCAGTCTCCTAAAAATTCCTTCTTTAGTAAGTTAGGGGTGGGGAGAGAAAAGGACAAGGGAGGGAGGACCCAGAGAACCTGCGGTGGGGTATGGACAGCATACAGTGCTCACCAGGGCCCCAGGGAGGGACCAGACCATCATCTCCTGTGTTGTCATGGGGCTCATTTAATTCTACAGAAATATGATGGTTACCCTCTGTGCACGGTAGGGCTTGGTGTCCCCTATTAGTCTTCCGGCTCTGGAAGGGAAGGTCAAAGTGTTCAAAGGAGACCTTGGGAGCGTGGAAGGGGTCTGAGGCTAAGAGGAAAACACCACCATGGTTCAGCCTATCATACACAATTGTTTTGTGGGAAGCTTCCCTGGGGATGCTGCAGGGAGAGTTAGTGAGAGAGAGGCATGTGGCAGCAGGTTGGGACTTCTTGCTCTGAATTGGAGTCGAGGGGGTCACCCACAGATTCTGGAGAGTATCTTGAGCAGGACGGTAACAGGATGCATTTATGTCTTCAGGAGATGTAGCTCGCTGAATCAGTTGCTTTCGTTAGTCTAACAGCATTCTGGGCTATGATGTATGTGTTCAGCTCTCTTGCCCACTGCATACTGAAGCCACCACAAGCCATCAGGGGTGTTCCTGGAGGTGGGCTTCCCCTACCCACCCCCACCTCTGCAGGGAGGATAACTGACTCTGGACCACGTGACCCTCTGCACACACTGGCTTCCTGCACCTCCTGCTGCCTCTTGCTTGTACCCAGGACTCTTCAGGTGTAGGCAGTGTTGAAATTAAGCCTTTGGCTAATTATGAAGCAGGTGAACAAAAGAGAGGAGTATTTAAGGGACGTGCTGCTATGGGAGTGAGGGGGTGAACGTTAAACCAGCACCATGTGCCTTTCATTCGAGGCTAATTCTGCCCCTAGTGTAGGATGTTGAAGAGAGCATTCCTAACTCCTAAACCTTGAGGTCATTTTAATTAGAAACTTCTGTAACATGTATGCTTCTTGTCATGCTCCACAAACCTAGCTGCAGGTAACTATCTGTGTTCGCTAACCGCAGGACCTGTGTTGAAACAGACGTTTGTCAGCCTAATTTGAGTTTGCTAAATACACATCAATCACACATGCAACGTCTTAGAATTCAGAGTTTTCATCCATTCATGTTGATCTCACCTGAAATTAGTATTGCTTTTAGTATTTTAAAATACTTAGATATAATTGACTCATGCAAAACACATTCTTTTCTCCTTTAAAGTGACTACTATTTCTTTACAGCTGAAGATTGCTCTACCATCTACTTGCCATTCAGACTTATTCAGCTATGTATTTTTGAGTTTCAGTAGTATGATAAATCCCATGTGTACAGCCCATCACACTTAATGGTTTATTTTATTATCTTTTTATTATGTATTGGAGTATAGCTGATTAATGATATTGTAATTGTTTCAGGTGGACATATAGCAACACTTAGTGGTTTTGAGATTCAAATGATTGGTCACAAGGATGGTTTAAAATATTAAGTAAAGTACTAAATATATAGCAAGTAGAATTAGGCAGGAGTTCCTTTTCCTTCTTTTCTCACCAAACCAGGCTGTTGTCCTCTTCTAGAATTAGGGAAAAGCATCAGTTCAGTTCAGTCACTTAATCATGTCTGACTCTGTGTGACCCCGTGAATCGCAGCACGCCAGACCTCCTTGTCCATCACCATCTCCCGGAGTTTACACAAACCCATGTACATCGAGTTGGTGATGCCATCCAGCCATCTCATCCTCTGTCGTCCCCTTCTTCTCCTGCCCCCAATCCCTCCCAGCATCAGAGTCTTTACAAATGAGTCAACTCTTCGCATGAGGTGGCCAAAGTATTGGAGTTTCAGCTTCAGCATCAGTCCTTCCAATGAACACCAAGACTGATCTCCTTTAGGATGGACTGATTGGATTTCCTTGCAGTCCAAGGGACGCTCAAGAGTCTTCTCCAACACCACAGTTCAAAAGCATCAATTCTTCGGTGCTCAGCTTTCTTCACAGTCCAACTCTCACATCCATACGTGACCGCTGGAAAAACCATAGCCTTGACTAGACGGACTTTTGCTGGCAAAGTAATGTCTCAGCTTTTGAATATGCTATCTAGGTTGGTCATAACTTTCCTTCCAAGGAGTAAACGTCTTTTAATTTCATGGCTGCAATCACCATCTGCAGTGATTTTGGAGCCCCAAAAAATAAAGTCTGCCACTGTTTCCAGTGTTTCCCCATCTATTTCCCATGAAGTGATGGGACCAGATGCCATGATCTTCGTTTTCTGAATGTTGAGCTTTAAGCCAACTTTTTCACTCTCCTCTTTCGCTTTCATCAAGAGGCTCTTTAGTTCCTCTTCACTTTCTGCCATAAGGGTGGTGTCATCTGCATATCTGAGGTTATTGATATTTCTCCCAGCAATCTTGATTCCAGCTTGTGCTTCTTCCAGCCCACCGTTTCTCATTATGTACTCTGCATATAAGTTAAATAAGCAGGGTGACAATATACAGCCTTGACATACTCCTTTCCCTATTTGGAACCAGTCTGTTGTTCCATGTCCAGTTCTAACTGTTGCTTCCTGACTTGCATATAGGTTTCTCAAGAGGCAGGTCAGGTGGTCTGCTATTCCCATCTCTTTCAGAATTTTCCACAGTTGATTGTGATCCACACAGTCAAAGGCTTTGGCATAGTCAATAAAGCAGAAATAAATGTTTTTCTGGAACTCTTTTGCTTTTTCCATGATCCAGTGGATGTTGGCAATTGGATCTCTGGTTCCTCTGCCTTTATTAAAACCAGCTTGAACATCAGGAAGTTCACGGTTCATGTATTGCTGAAGCCTGGCTTGGAGAATTTTGAGCATTACATTATTAGCATGTGAGATGAGTGCAATTGTGCGGTAGTTTGAGCATTCTTTGGCATTGCCTTTCTTTGGGATTGGAATGAAAACTGACTTTTTCCAGTCCTATGTCCGCTGCTGAGTTTTCCAAATTTGCTGGCATATTGAGTGTAGCACTTTCACAGCACCATCTTTTAGGATTTGAAATAGTTCAACTGGAATTCCATCACCTCCACTAGCTTTGTTCATAGTGATGCTTCCTAAGGCCCACTTGACTTCACATTCCAGGATGTCTGGCTCTAGGTGAGTGATCACACCATCGTGGTGTCCACGATGTGGACATTGAATTGTGATTATCCGGGTCGTGAAGATCTTTTTTGTACAGTTCTTCTATGTATTCTTGCCACCTCTTCTTAATATCTTCTGCTTCTGTTAAGTCCATACCATTTCTGTCCTTTATCGAGCCCATCTTTACGTGAAATGTTCCCTTGGTATCTCTGATTTTCTTGAAGAGATCTCTAGTCTTTCCCATTCTGTTGTTTTCCTCTATTTCTTTGCATTGATCATTGAGGAAGGCTTTCTTATCTCTCCTTGCTATTCTTTGGAACTCTGCATTCAGATGCTTATATCTTTCCTTTTCTCCTTTTGCTTTTGGCTTTTCTTTTCACAGGTATTTGTAAGGCCTCCCCAGACAGCCATTTTGCTGTTTTGCATTTCTTTTCCATGGGAATGGTCTTGTCCCTGTCTCCCATACAATGTCATGAACCTCCATCCATAGTTCATCAGCCACTCTGTCTATAGATCTAGTCCCTTAAATTTATTTCTCACTTCCACTGTATAATCATAAGGGATTTGATTTAGGTCATACCTGAATGGTCTGGGGGATTTCCCTACTTTCTTCAATTTAAGCCTGAATTTGGCAGTAAGGAGTTCGTGATCTGAGCCACAGTCAGCTCCCGGTCTTGTTTTTGCTGACTGTATAGAGTTTCTCCATCTTTGGCTGCAAAGAATATAATCAATCTGATTTCGGTGTTGACCATCTGGTGATGTCCATGTGTAGAGTCTTCTCATGTGTTGTTGGAAGAGGGTGTTTTCTATGACCAGTGCGTTCTCTTGGCAAAACTCTGTTAGCCTTTGCCCTGCTTCATTTCGTACTCCAAAGCCAAATTTGCCTGTTACTCCAGGTGTTTCTTGACTTCCTACATTTGCATTCCAGTCCCCTATAATGAAAAGGACATCTTTTTTAGGTGTTAGTTCTAAAAGGTCTTGTAGGTCTTCATAGAACCATTCAACATCAGCTTCTTCAGCTGGTTGGGGCATAGGCTTGGATTACCATGATATTGAATGGTTTGCCTTGGAAATGAACAGAGATCATTCTGTCCTTTTTGTGATTGCATCCAAGTACTGCATTTCACACTCTTTTATTGACTATGATGGCTACTCCGTTTCTTCTAAGGGATTCTTGCCCACAGTAGTAGATATAATGGTCATCTGAGTTAAATTCTCCCATTCCAGTCCATTTTAGTTTGCTGATTCCTAGAATGTCGATGCTCACTCTTGCTATCTCCTGTTTGACTACTTCCAATTTGCCTTTATTCATGGACCTAACATTCCAGGTTCCTATGCAATATTGTTCTTTACAGCATCGGACCTTGCTTCTATCACCAGTCCCATCCACAACTGGGTGTTGTTTTTGCTTTGGCTCCATCCCTTCATTCTTTCTGGAGTTATTTCTCCACTGATCTCCAGTAGCATATTGGGCACTTACTGACCTGGGGAATTTCTCTTTCAGAATCCTATCATTTTGCCTTTTCATACTGTTCATGGGAAAAAGCATAGGGTGATGTATATCAAACGTAATCTGATCATTCAGTTCATTTCAGTCGCTCAATCATGTCCAACTCTTTGCGACCCTGTGAACCGCAGCACACCAGTCCTCCCTGTCCATCACCAACTCCCGGAGTCCATCCAAACCCATGTCCATTGAGTCGGTGATGCCATCCAGCCATCTCATCCTCTGTCGCCCCCTTCTCCTCCTGCCCTCAATGTTTCCCAGCATCAGGGTCTTTTCAAATGAGTCAGCTCTTCACACCAGGTGGCCAAAGCACTGGAGTTACAGCTTCAACATCAGTCCTTCCAGTGAACACTCAGGACTGATCTCCTTTAGGATGGACTGGTTGGATCTCCTTGCATTACTGGTAGGGAAAAGGAAAACGAAGTGGGCAAACTTAACTGTGTCTGTGGAGTTTTTTTTTTTTTTAAAGATCTGAATCAAGCACAGCAAGATTTTTTTTTTCAAACTTTAAACTTTTTATTTTGTATTAAGGTATAGCCAGTTCACAATGTTGTGATAGTTGCAGGTGAACAGCAAAAGGACTCAGCCATACATATACATGTATCCATTCTCCCCCAAACTCCTATCTTCCCATCCAGTCTGGCACACAACACTGAGCAGAATTCCCTGTGCTGTACAGTAGGTCCTGGTTGGTTTTCTATTTTTAATATAGCTGAGTGTACCTGACCTTCCCACACTCCCTAACTATCCCTTCCCTCTGGCAACCTTAAGTTTATTTTAAAAGTCAAACACAGCAAGATTTAAAATGTGATAAAGCCGAGTGATGACTGGACATTTACTATACTTCTCTGCATGTTTGGAATGTTGTCCAAAGGAGAAAAGAACGAGAAAGACAGGTGTTCTTCGGTCTTTGAGTCACGGCACTTCCCTTCTCACTCATTGAACTCATTCATGATAAGGATCTAAGTGATAAAACATGTCCTTGCACGGAAGAGGCCCCCCAGCAGGAGCACCAGCAGGTGGATGGCGAGTGGGCTGGTCTGTGGCAGGTCCCACATCTCCATTCCCACCCTGTCAGAACCTCACCATTCTGCTACTCACAGCCACGCCTCTCAGACTGGGAACTTGATGTAGACTGGCTTCTACACTGCCGATGGCAGGTTGGGAAGATTAGAGTGAGGTGCAGGCTGCACTGCTCTGTCATCCACAGTCAGGCTGGCCCTGCAGTTTCCCGGGAGCAGATCCCCGGTGTGGTCCTCAGCCTCGGGATGCTAGAGCCGAGTGCAAGCCTCCATCCCGGCATGGATGGGGCTGTAGCAATGGGGTTCTGGGTCCACCGCTGAGGCAGGAACTTTAAAATCCAAACTTCTGTGTGGGAGTATAGAAAATACATGCAGAAAGTGCACGATTCTATGTATATAATGATGACTTTTAAACAAACTCATCCCAGCTATTTAAGGGGCACCCAGAGCAAGACACAGAGCAATACCAGCCCTAGAAAACTGTCTCCCACCACCTTCCACCCTGCCCTCCTCACAAGGGTGACTCGCTCCTGACTCTTAATGGCCTAGGTTCCTGTTGACAATGTTGTACATTTTTTAAGGGGAATTATACACTAGGTACTCCTTGTGTCTGACTCTTTGCTCTATAGCACTTGAAAGATGCATCCATGTTGTTGCTATGAGGTCTGCGTTTATTCTCCTTGCTGTGTGGTTGTGTGACTCTCACAATTTTTCTTTCCTCCATTGACATTGATGAGCAGTTTTGTTTGGGACCTCATGGGTCCTGGGGCTGTGAGTGCTTGCCTGGCATCTCTGTGATGTGTGGCCTGCCTTCCCAGTGGATAGATTGGGTGGCTCCAGGATCCTTTGTTAGTGGTTTCCGGGACTTTCCTCAAAGCCTGGCCTGCAGCTGCCTCCTAATACTCATGAGGCCTGGGAATGGCTGAGGGTCCCCCTCTCCTGGTTACTGAAACTGGCAACTGACCACTAACCATTAAAAATGGGTATTTCCTGTCTTCCCCATTTAGCCAATCAGTTTACACATATAAGCCTCCTTCACTTAAGTATGCAATCGTATTCTGATACTTTCTATTAAACTCGTCTTCTTCCCCCCAGAGCTGTCTGCTTTTATTTTGTATGTGCTAATTATTTTGTTATCTAATTACATGGAATGTATTTTCTTTTTTTCCTCTTTTTTTAAAAAATTGAAGTATAGTTGATTTACTACTTTTAGTTTTATTTATTATTTTTCTTATCAGAGTAAAATTGCTTCACAATGTTGTTAGTTCCTGCTAAACAGCAAAGTGAATCAGCTATATGTGTGCACGTATCCCCTCCCTCGTGGGCTGCCCTCCCCCCGCCCTCCCTAGGTCAGCACAGAGCACCAGGCTGAGCCCCCTGTACTGGTACAGCAGCTTCCCAGGGGCTGTTTTACACGTGGTATTGTATGAATGGCAGTGCTACTCTCCCAGTTCGCCCCACCCTACCCTTCCCCCACTGCGTCCGCATGTCCTGTTGCTATGTCACTGTCTCTATCCCTGCCTTGCAAATAGGTTCCCTGTACCATTTTCTAGATTTCCACATATATGCTTTAATATATGATATTTCTTTTTCTCTTTCTTACTTCACTCTGTATGACAGACTCTAGGTCCACCCACATAACTGCAAATGACCCGATTTCATTCCTTTTATAGCTGAGTAATATTCCGTTGTCTATATGCACCATGTCTCTATCTATTTATCTGTTGATGGACGTTTAGGTTGCTTCCATGTCCTAGCTATTGTAAAAAGTGCTGCCATAACCACTGGGGTACATGTGTCTTTTTGAATTATGATTTTCTTAGGATATATACCAAGGAGTAGAATTGTAAGCTCATCAGTTCAGTTCAGTTGCTTAGTCGTGTCTGACTCTTTGTGACCCCGTGGACTGCAGCACACCAGGCTTCCCTGTCCATCACCGACTCCCAGAGCTTGTTCAAACTCATGTCCATCAAGTCAGTGATGCCATCCAACCTCTGTCATCCCCTTCTTCTGCCTTCAATCTTTCCCAGCATCAGGTTCTTTTCCAATAGGTCAGTTCTTCTCATCAGGTGGCCAAGGTATTGGAGTTTCAGCTTCAGCACCAGTCCTTCCAATGAATATTCAGGATTGATTTCCTTTAGGATTGACTGGTTTGATCTCCTTGCAGTCCAAGGTCATATGCAAGGTCATATGACAGTTCTATTTTTAGCTTCTTAAGGAATGTCCGCACTGCTCTCCGTAGTGGCTGTATCAGTGTACATTCCCACCAACAGTGTAGGAGGATTACCCTTTTCCACACCCTCTCTGGCATTTATTGTTTGTAGATTTTTTGGTGACGGCTATTCTGACTGTTGTGAGGTGATGCCTCACTGTGGTTTTGATTGGCACGTCTCTAATAATGAGGTATGTTGAGCATATTTTCACACGTTTGTTGGCCATATGTATGTCTTCTTTGGAGGAATGTCTGTTTAGGTCTTCTGCCCACTTTTTGATTGAGTTGTTTGCTTTTTTAATATTGAGCTGCTTGAGCAGCTTATATATTTGGGAACCTAATTCTTTGTCAGTTGCTTCATTTGCAAATATTTTCTCCCATTCTGAGGGTTGTCTTTTTGTTTTGTTTATGGTCTCCTTTGCTGTGTAAGAGCTTTTAAATTTAAATTTAATTAGGTCCCATTTGTTTATTTTTGTTTTTATTTTTGTTACTCTAGGAGTTGGGTCAAAAAGGATCGTGCTGCGATTTGTGTCAGAGGGTGTTCTGCCTGTGCTTTCCTCTAAGGGTTTTTCTGGCCTTACATTTAGATCTGTAATCCATTTTGAGTTTATTTTTGTGTGTGGTATTAGGAAGTGTTTTGGCTGCACTGAGAGGCATATGAGATCTTAATTCCCTGACCAGGGATCGAACCCATGCCCCCTGCACTGGAAGCCCAGAGTCCCAGCCACTGGACCACCAGGGATGTCCCCCTGATTTACAATGTTGTGCCAATCTCTGCTGTACAGCAAAATTTGTGTGCTTGTTTTATACCTTTTTCTATCTCAAGCATTTCATCAAAATTGAGGTATGTGGGATCTTTAGTTGCAGCATATAGGATCTTGTTTTCTGACCAAGTATCGAACCCTGGTCCTTGCCTTGGTCTTGCCTTGCCTTTAGTGTCTTAGCCACTAAACTACCAGGGAAGTCGCAATAATTTATTTTAAAACCTCAGTCCCACTTAGTGGGACTGCAGTCTTCAATGCAATCTCTGTGACATTCTTTGTTCCATGATTTGGTGGCAGGATTTTATTTCTCAAGAAGATGAGATTATTTCCAGCTGGAGGGCCAAGGAGGACAGGTGGAGTGACAGCTAAGGATAGAAAAGGACAGAAATTTTCTGAAATTAAACACCTGAAATACACATACTGAAAATGCCCTGAGAGTGCTGGTTCTCTGAAAGTGGTGTGAACTGTTGAATCATAGTGGTCATAGGACTACAGGTACTGTCTCGTCCAGTTCTTGGAGTCACACGTGAAACAGCAGAGACAAAGGACAGTCACGCTGCAGCAGAGCTTAGACGTGGACCTAAGCCTGCAGAGTCTCAATGCCTCCACTTAGACTGTTTTCCATGGTTTGGATGAATTACACTTTCTTATAATGGAATACTTTAAAAAGAAGTCATGTGTAGTCCCAAATCTTTTTAGAAAGTGAGCTAAGTATATAGATACCAGTTCATAAGTTTAATGACAACATCTCTTAATTTTCCCAAATCCTTAATTTGGGAAACTCTAGATGTATGTTGATTTTTGTTTGAATATCAAGGCTCAGGAGAGAAGCTACGAGTTTATTAAGGCATCTCTGATCACTTTTGCATAATAAAAACTATTTCTGGTCTTTGTCCTGAGTTCCTGGCATTAACTTCTAAAATCCCTTGAAATTTCCTGAGTGACAGAATGTCTTTGTTGTACTATGGAGTGACCCTGGTGGGTCCCTGGAGAGGCTCAGGATGGGAGCTTGTCACCAGAAAGAACAACTCTGTGATTAGGGGGTTGGGACCTTGGAATCCCTGACCATTGGGGAGGGAGTTGGGGCTGGAGACTGGGTTTAGTCATGTGACCAGTGGTTTCCTCAACCATGCCCACGTAATGAGAACCCAGTAAGAGTTCTGGCTGGACACCCAGGCTTCCCGTTTGGTGAGCAGGAAGGGGAGAAGGCACAAACCCTTCCCCCATCTCGCCCACCTGTGCCCTTTAACATAAGCCCACTCTCTCAAGTCCCATTCTTTCCTGAGCTCTGTTAGCTGTTCTAGTATATTGACAAACAAAGAGGGTCATGAGAACACCACCTGTGTGGAGTCTGGGGACTCTCTAAAACTTGTCTGCAGTGGGCAGCCTGTGGAGGACTCCATCTTGATTGGGGGGCCACGTGAACCCTGATGACTGGTGCTGGAGCAGGCCAGCAGCCAGGTTGGGGGAAGCATGCCATGTTCTCTCTTTAATACTTGATGTCCTAGATGAAGTACATGGTTACCATTTTGGAAATTTTCCTTTCAAATTCTTTTGGTTCAAAAATCTTAATAAGTTGCCGTAAACTTACTGTTTTTCCCTTTTATTGTGCTCATGCTCAATAGAAGCTCATTTAGGGAATCATGTCAGGCAAGGTCCTGGCTGGAGACAGAAGGCATTTCAGCTAAATTTTTTTGGAAAGACTTTTGAATGAAGGAACAATTTTTAAAAGAATAGGCAGGAGTGAGGGAACCAGCATGGAAGGAAGAGGTGCCCAGGGAAGCTGTCTTCACCATAGGGCCTGTAGAAAAAGCTGTCCCCCTAGAAGGACACCATCACTGTGGAAGAAGCTGTCCCCCTGGAAGGATAATCACTGCCCTCCAGCCTGTTCTCCCTCCTCCAGTGATTCTCAGGGTGGGGAGAGCCAGAGGCAAGGTTAAAAAGGAAGCTTGACTGGAGAATGAATCTGGGGGCAAAGGGATGATCTCTGATAGCACAGAAAATGGGCGAGGGTCACAGCCTGAGAGACAGCCCTCACAGGCTGGTCAGTTTCAGAGTCAGTGGACATGTGCTCCTTCTGAGAGTTGGTTCTATTTGATTCTCTTTAAAATTCAGTTTGTGCAGCAGCCGCTACCATATGAATACCATTGTATAAGACAGATGTGGATTAACTGCTGGTTTTGGTTGTAGTTTCTTGTCCCTTCTGGGAAGCTTCTGAAGAACTGGCTGCATTATCTGTTGCATTTCCCCTGTGATATTGTGATTTCATTTTTCTGCCTACCCTTTTCCCTACTACATGGTGAGCTTTTTCAGGGTATGGATTTTCTCACATTCCTTTCTGAATAGTCAGCACAAAAATGTGAGCAGGTAACAAGAGACTATAAGTTCAACAAGCTTATTTGAAAAATACTGAAATAAAATTTTCATAAATAAAATGTATAATAATTGAAATTTAAAACAACAAAAATATAAACTTAAGGGGCAACCTACACCAGATTAGACATCTCAGAAAAGGGGGAAAAATCAACTAGAAGACAAAGTAACTTTTCTAGAATATAGCATGGAGATTTTATATTAGTGTAAAAAAAAGTTAAGACTCATAAAGGACAGGATGACATCAAAGATACATGCATTTAGGATTTTAGAAGCAGAAAATACGGTGAAAAGAAGCAGCAGCAGTATTTAAAGAGATAATGGCTGGGAATTTTCCCCAACTGATGAAGAACACCAATCATTGACCAGGAAGTGCAGCAAACCACAAAAACCCAGGCCTAGAGACATGATAAAACTGACAAACTTGAAACAAAGAGATGTGAACACAAACCAGAGAGAAAAGACAAGTTATCTGCAGAAAATGGGTGATCAGGCTGAGAGCTAATCTCTTGATAGCAGCAGTGAGAACCAAAAGGTTGGGAGTGGGGGAGGGCACAGTTATTTGCAAATAATATAAGGTCATGGGCTTCCCTGGTGGCTCAGATGGTAAATAATCTGCCTGCAATGCTGGAGACATGGGTTTGATCCCTGTGTTGGGAAGATCCCCTGGAGATCCCCTGGAGAAAGTCAACCCACTCCAGTATTCTCGCCTGGAGAATTCCCATGGGCAGAGGAACCTGGCGTGCTGCAGTTCATTGGATCACAAAGAGTCAGACACGACTGAGTGACTAAGCACAGTATAAAGTCACAACCATAAATGAGTATGCATGAAGAGACAAAAAATTATGTTGATGTAAATAAAATTAATCAGTCAATCTAGGAAAGAAATGGAAAATTTTATTTGAGTCAAATTTGAGTATTATAACCCAGGAAGGATATCTCAGAAAGCTATGAGAACTTAGAAGTCAAGTGTCTGAGACAGGATGGTACATCAAATGACATTGTTTATTATTGTATTTTGTTTTACTTTATTTTATATTTTATTTTGCCACCCAGGGATTGAACCTGGGCCCCTACAATAAAAGCACAGAGTCCTAACCATTGGATAGCCAGGGAATGCCCTTCAAATGATGTATTATTGACAGTTTACATAATTCATATTATTTACATAATCCAGATCTAAGGGCAGTCATGGTGGGTTGTGTGACTGCTTACAAACTCAAGGAGGAATGTTATCTTTCAAGGAGTTGTCTTGTTTATTCGGGGAGAACATTGCTGTTTATGATTGAGCAGGTATTTGCCCATGGGGAAGTTTGGCGATATATAAATGCAGTGAAAAAACTGGCTTAAAACTCAGTATTAAAAAATCTAAGATTGTGGTGTCTGTTCTCATCATTTCATGCCAAATAGATGGGGGAAAAGTTCAAACACAGTGACAGATTTTATTTTCTTGGGCTTCAAAATCACTGCAGATGGGGATTGCAGCCATGAATTTAAAAGATGCTTGCTCCTTGGAAGGAAAGCTATGACAAAGCTAGACAGCATATTAAAAAGCAGACATCACTTTGCTGACAAGGTCCAAGTAGTGAAAGCTATAGGTTTTCCAGTAGTCATGTATGGATACAAGAGTTAGATGCCAAAGAATTGATGCTTTTGAATTGTGGTGCTGGAGAAGACTCTTGAGGGTCCTTTGAACTGCAAGGAGATCAAACCACTTAACGCTAAAGAAAATCAACCCTGAAAATCATTGGAAGGACTGATGCTGAAGCTGAATCTCCAATACTTTGGCTACCTGATGTGAAGCACCAACTCACTGAAAAAGACCCTGATGCTGGGAAAAATTGAGGGCAGGAGGAGAAGGGGATAACAAAGGATGAGATGGTTGGATGGCATCACTGACTCCATGAACATGAGTTTGAGCAAGCTCTGGAAGATAGTGAAGGACAAGGAGTCTGCAGTCCATGAGGTCCATGCTGCAGTCCATGCTGCAGTCCACGAGGTCACAAAGAGTTGAACACAACTGAGCAACTGAACAATAACAAAATAGGTTTGCTTTCTCTGTCATCTACCAGCGACTGCTCATAGACATGGGCTATGTGTGTGCCTGTGCGCTTAGTCGCTCAGTCGTGTCCAGCTCTTTGCGACCCTGTGGACTGTAACCCACGAGGCTCCTCTTTCCATGGGATTCTCCAGGCAAGAATACTGGAGTGGATTGCCATTTCCTTCTCCAGGGGATCTTCCTGACCCAGGGATCAAACCTGAATCTCCTTATTTAGCTGGCAGATTCTCTGCCACTGAGCCACCTGGGAAGACCTACATAGGCTATGGCAGAAGCCTAAATGTTATCACCATTTTATGGAGAATCCTGAAACGGGTGGGTCTTTAACCTCACATCTTCTATAAATTTCAAAAAGAACAGTTTTTGCATATTTGAAGTCTAGTTTTTTATGCAACTTCATTGTTCATCAGAAGTGAGATAACTACTGGACATACCATATTTCAATCATTTATTTTTCAGCAATCTAACCTTGTCAAGAGATGGGTGAGGCCATTTCACCCACTACAGACCAGCGGAGCTGCACAGCAGGTTGAGAGGGAGCCACGTCTGGATTGAACTGTCTGACCCTGTCTAAGCTGAGCAAGAAACAGAGATGGGAGTGGTGGAGGGTGGGGAACAGAGCAGAAATGAAAAAGACAGGTGGTTCTGGGTGCTAACTAGAAGTCATGCCCTTTACTGGTGCTAAGTTGTAAACGTGCACTCTCCACTTCTCCTGTGACTAGAAAGTGATAGGTAAATCACAGAATCATAACTACAGTTGTTATGAATCTAATGATAGTTTAGAATTCTTATGGTGTTTTATTTCACAGAGAAAGGCATACCAAGATACAACTTTTCTGTTAGCAATTGTTGTTTGTCAGCATAGTATGGCTCCTGATTTGATGCACTAGAAAAACACATTACTTCTATGAAATCTCTGCCGAAAGTGCATGACCTGGTTGAAGTAATTAGGAAGAATCTGACAAACCCAAGTGAGGGGACTTTCTGCGATATTCTGATGTATAGTCTTCAGAACTGTCAAGATCATCAAAGACAAAGACTGAGAGCTGTTCCAGATTAAAGGAGACTTCAGAAATATGACAGCTGGCAAATGCAGCACATGAGCCAGGCTTTTCTTTTACTACAAAGGACAATATTGAGCTAAATGGCCAAACCTGAATAAGGTCTGTAGGTTATGATGGTGTTGTGTGATGCTGATTTATTTCCTGGGTTTGATCTTTGTTCCATGATTATGGAGTGTACTGACCTTGCTTCTGGGAAGTACTATTCAGACTCAAGAGCATCGCGTTTGCAACTTACTCTCAAATGATTCAGGGAAGAGCAAGAGACAGAGGAAGTCAGAGTAGATGTGACAAACTGTTAACATTTGAAGAAGGAGGACAGAAGATAAATGGAAATTCTTTGTGTTCTTATTGTAACTTAAAGTTTTAAACAAAGGTAGCGAATAAAACTGTTATTAAGGATTAAAATGAAGCACTTCAAATGTTGGTAGCACTCACTCAGTTCAGCTCAGTCGCTCAGTCGTGTCCGACTCTTTGTGACCCCATGAATCGCAGCATGCCAGGCCTCCCTGTCCATCACCAACTCCCGGAGTTCACTCAGATTCACGTCCATCGAGTCCGTGATGCCATCCAGCCATCTCATCCTCTGTCGTCCCCTTCTCCTCCTGCCCCCAATCCCTCTCAGCATCAGAGTCTTTTCCAATGAGTCAACTATTCGCATGAGGTGGCCAAAGTACTGGAGTTTCAGCTTTAGCATCATTCCTTCCAAAGAAATCCCAGGGCTGATCTCCTTCAGGTTGGATTTCCTTGCAGTCCAAGGGACTCTCAAGAGTCTTCTCCAACACCACAGTTCAAAACCATCAATTCTTCTGCGCTCAGCCTTCTTCACAGTCCAACTCTCACATCCATACATGACCACAGGAAAAACCATAGCCTTGACTAGACGGACCTTAGTCGGCAAAGTAATGTCTCTGCTTTTTAATATGCTATCTAGGTTGGTCATAACTTTTCTTCCAAGGAGTAAGCGTCTTTTAATTTCATGGCTGCAATCACCATCTGCAGTGATTTTGGAGGCCAAAAAAATAAAGTCTGACACTGTTTCCACTGTTTCCCCATCTATTTCCTAGGAAGTGATGGGACTGGATGCCATGATCTTCATTTTCTGAATGTTGTAGCACTCACTAGAAGGAGGTTAAATCTGTTTAAAGGGGAAGACACCGGGCTGCTCCCTGAAAACATGAGATTTAATTTTTTCTGAAACATTCTTTTTTTATGCCCCATAAAAGCAAACTCAGGGGATTTCACTGGTGGTCCAATGGTTGAGAATCCACCTTCCAATGCAGGAAATGTAGGTTCAATCCCTGGTCACGGAACTAAGATCCCACATTCCGCTGGACGACTAAGTCGTCCATCACAACGAAGATGCCACATGCTGCAACCAAGACCTGACACAGCCAAGTAAATAAATATTAAATAAAAAAGCAAACTCAAATTCCAAATTCCTTCCCAGGCAAGCATGTCGTGTGTTTGGACTGTGTCACTGTTTTTTCTGAAGCTGCTTTTGAAGGCACCTCTAGAGTGGGGCTGAGCCACCTGCCAACGGCGACAGTGACAGGACTGGGCCTTCTGTGCACCTGCTTCCATTGATTCATTTAAAAATCAGTCCAGTTTGGGACTTCCCTGGTGGTCCAGTGATTAACACATCATCCTTCCAATGCAGGGGACATGGGTTCCCTCCCTAGTTGGAAAACCTTAGTTCTCACAGGGAACTAAGTAACATATGGTACATGGCCATAAAAACATAAAAGTCGGTTCAGTTAGACTCAGATTTCACAAATGGGCTAAATCAAATCAGTTCCCAAGTCCCTATGTAGTAGGTTTGCACACTAATTTAAAAAAAAAATGTTTTAATGGAATCTCAGCCACACGGCTTCCTTTATTGCTCCTTTAGGTTCTTTTGAAAATCTTTTTAAAGTTGACTTTTTGAATTGAAATATATTTGACATATAACATTGTATAAACTTAAGGTGTACACCATGTTACTCTGATACATTTATACATGTAGGAATAATTAGCACCTCTCTCACATCACATGATTATCTTCCCTTCTTAGTAGCAGCGTCACAGGATCCCTTTCCCAAAGCATTGCTTGCTGCAGTCCATGGAATGGCTTTCAGTAGTAGTAGGTGAATTTAGGAATCAGTAAGTTCTTAGCAGGGTTTCCCAGGTGGTGCTAGTGGTAAAGAACCTGACTTCAAGCCCAGGAGACATAAGAGATGCAGTTTGATCCCTGAGTCATGAAGATCCCCTGGAGGAGGCAGGGCAACCCATTCTGATATTTTTGCCTGGAGAACCCCCATGGACAGAGGAGCCTGGTGAGCTACAGTTCATAGGGTTGCACAGAATTGGACACAACTGAAGTGACTTAGCACATGTTCTTAGCAAGATTGATGGTTATAAAACACTACTGCTGTCTTTTAGATTCTTTTAATGGCTCATTTATGAGCACTTGGTCTCAGCTATTAGGACTAGTTCTAGCAGTTCTATGGAGAAGGAAATGGCAACCCACTCCAGTATTCTTGCCTGGGGAATCCCAGGGACAGAGGAGCCTGGTGGGCTGCTGTCTATGGGGTCACACAGAGTTCGACATGACTGCAGCGACTTAGCAGTAGCAGCAACTAGCAGTTCTGAACACTAAACTTTTAAAAATCTCTAAAACTGTTGAGAAAGAGTTCAGATGCCTAGGAAGTGGTATTGTTGAGATGATTTTCTTGTAAGATTCCCTATTTCTTCTGCCAACCCTCTGAGATGATGTTTCTTGAAATAAATAGAGATTGAAGACTTTTTCTGTTTTCCTGGCACTGTGGCCATGTCCCAAACAGAGCCTGTAGCCAGCAGCTGATGTCCTGGCCAAACCCCTTCCCAGTATGCAGGGAGTGATCCAGGAGAGTGTCCCTGGATTTTCTCTCCAATATCCTTGGAAAGAAGGAGCTTGTTGCCTTATGCTTAGGACACTTTTGTTGTCGTAGAGACCTCTCATGTCAGTGTGGTTTCATCTGAAGCATCTCTTCCTTTGCAGAGATTCATGGAGTTTTGAAAAATAACTATTTTAATTTATTTGGCTGCACCGAGTCTTGTTTGCATCACGTGGGATCTTTAGTTTCCGTATGAGAATTCTTAATTGAGGCATGTGGGATCTAGTTCCCTGACCAGCGCTCGGCTCAAACCCAGGACCCCTGCTTTGGGAGCTCAGGGTTCTTAGCCACTGGGCAATCAGGGAAGTCCCCATTCAGACTATTTGCAAGTTCAAGACTTTGTTCTCTACCTTCTGAACTGAAAGAGTATTAGTCCTCAGTGATGGATTTAGGCATTAGGCCAGGTCTACACTAAGAAAATAACCAGATGTTCCGCTAGGGTCCTGGGGAAACAGTGATCTGACTCAGGCCATGTGAGAAAATCATTGCAATCTGAGGTTCTCATCTGCCTTTTACAGAAAGTTGTTGGTGTTTTCTGTTAATAACAGGGTGAGATTAAGAGGGAAACAGAACACAAGGAACTTCCTGCTCTTAAAAGGCTGGGAATCTTCTATTTTTCCTGCCTTCTGTTTTTGTTTTTGTTTTTTTTTTTTTCTGAAAGAGAACATTAAGCATTGTGGAGGGATCACAGAATACTTAGGAACTGCATAATTCCCTGTGTTTTCAAAGCCCAAATCTCCTCTGATATTTAATCTCTCCTCACAACAGCTCTGAACAGTATGCGTGTATTACAGGGCTGCTTTTCTAAAAGCAGGTAAACTCCAGCCAGTGTGGAGCTGGTTATTTCTGTGGCCCTGGCAGGGCCCGTCTGCAAGGTCCGTCCCCACCCTAGCTCCTGTGCCGGCTTCTGCTGCTCTTTCTAGGTGGGAGCTTCAGATGCTGGGCTCTGTTTCCATCCCGTGTGGCTGCTGTTTACTGAACAGTCATTCCAAGTTCTCCAGCCTGAAGACCGGAACCTCTGTTTTCCTCAGTCTGTCCCAGGTGTGGCGGGAGGGCTGACTCAGACAGTGGAGTGAATGAATGTCCACGTCTGCCTTGCTCCTGCCTCCAAAGTGATCTGATGATCTTCTGATGCCCAGAGGCTGGGACTTTTGTTTATATGGGGTTTACCAGAGGCTGGAAATTGTAAATCTTGTAGAATTACCCTAAAAATAAGATGTGAAAGAAAGGAAATGCTCTAAATGCCTAAGGGGTGTAGAACTGGAAATAATGGCTCCAAACCTGGGTTTGACTGGGTATACACCCAAGAGAATTGAAAGCAGGGACTTGCTTTCAATATTTGTGGTCACGTGTTTAGAGCAGCATTGTTCACAATAGTCAAAAAGTGGAACTAACCCAAGTGACGTCAGTGGATGATGGATAAACAAGATGTGGTCTGTATGTACAGGAGAATATTATTCAGCCTAAAAGGGAATGAAAATCTGACCCAGGCTACAACATGGATTTATCTTGAAGACATTGTGCTAAGTTAAATGAGCCAGACACAGAAGGGCAAATACTGTTTGTCTACTCCTCTGAGGTCCCTACAGAAGTCAGAGTCACAGAGACAGAAAGTAGATGCTGGAGGCCGGGGTCTGGGGGAGGAGGGCAGGGGAAGTCAATGTTTAATGGAGATAGACTTCCAGTTTTTGCATGAGGAAAAGTTCTGTTGGTGATAGTTGCTCACCAGTGAAATGTACTTAATGCCACTGAAGCGTTCACCTAAGAATGGCTAAAACGACAAATTCTGTGTTGTATATATTTACCACACTAAAAAAATACGGATGGGGGAACAAAGGGGCAGCAGTCATGTAAATGACAAAGTCAGCCTTTCTGTTTCTCAAATGACCTTTCTTTTCCTTTGGCTATTTGAAATATATTTTAAAAAGGAATTAGGATTAATAAAAGGTGGCTCAGATGGTAAAGAATCTGCCTGCAATGTGGGAGTCCTGGGTTTAATCCCTGGGTTGGGAAGATCCCCTGGAAACTGGAACGGCTACCCACTCCAGTATTCTTGCCTGAAGAATTCCATGGACAGAGGAGCCTGTTAGGCTACAGCCCATGGTGTCATAAAGAGGTGGACACAACTGAACGACTTTCACCTTCCCTTCTTTTCAATGGCCACTTAATGAGTGATTCAGGGTATTTCAGCCAAATTTTCTGGCTGTATTTCAGCTGTTTCTTGGCAGCTGAACATTTGGGGGCAGGCAGGAGTATTCCACTGTTAAGCAAGAAATAAAAGCCCCTTGCGTGTGCATTGAATAACACTTCACTTGGATTCCAGGGGCAATCTGCTAATGTTACTGGTTAGGTCATAATATTGCAGGGAGGAAGCTGATTCTGACTCCATGTTGGAAACTGTTAGTTTGACTTGCCTTTGGTTGCTTTTGTTATTATACTTAATGGCTTGCCTCAGAGGACCCTGCCCCTCTGCTTAACTGTAAACTAATGTGCCTTTGTTCAGCTCATGGAGAGAGAGATTTCTCCCTGCCCACCTGTGAATAGAAGAGATTAACACAAACCTTCCAAAGGCTGGCTGCTCCTTTGGAGATGTTTTTGCTGGACTGAAGACCCCTTCACTTTACTTCCCCTCTGCCTCTCCCTCTCTATTCTGCCTTTTGACATTAGTTCCTCATTGCTTCTCTCTCTCTGACTCTACAAAAGAGCCTGGCATCCAGACCCTGACAAAATGGGTATTCTGAGACGCTAGCCTGCTGTCTTCTCAGTCAGCTGGCTTTCCAAACAGTCATTTTCCTTGCCTCCACACCTCGTCTCTTCGATTCTTTGGCCAGCCGTGCAGCGAGCAGAGAATGCTTGGGCTCAGCAACAGTAAGGCGCGTCTTCCCATGTTAGGCGTCCCAAAGGCTGGCTTCGGGTAGTTTTCTCAGAGGCTGGCCTCGGGTAGTTTTCTTTCTTCTGGGAAGATTGTCTCACTTCTAGCCTTACTTCTCCTAACTCTGTGCTCAGGTAATTATCATCTTTTCTCTCTCAAAGCTCTACCTTTAGCATCCAATTGAGTAATGACAGCCACT
This sequence comes from Ovis canadensis, assembly GCF_042477335.2. Taxonomy (NCBI): domain Eukaryota; kingdom Metazoa; phylum Chordata; class Mammalia; order Artiodactyla; family Bovidae; genus Ovis; species Ovis canadensis. The sequence continues at coordinate 62,643,367 of NC_091247.1, forward strand.
TGACCACATTTATCAATCATGTGCTGTGGATCATAGTGCCAGGTCTTCTGGGTGTATCAGTAAATACAAGATGAGACTTTTGGTCTCAGGGCCTTAGAACCCGGGTAAGGAGGACAGTTGTAGGCACACAGAAAGGTAACTGACAGCGTTCTTGCTGAAGCCAGTCTGTGTGTAGAGCAGGAATCCTGTGCCTGGAGGGGGACATAAAGCCTGGTCCCAGCAACAGGATAGCAGGGTGAGTCTCATTTGGGAGGCCTGGGTTCCAACAGTGGGACACAACTGAAGCAACTTAGCAGCAGCATAATAAAGTTTTTGAAGCATAAAAACAACAAAAATTTAAAAGTGAGAGAGAGAAGGGAAGCTTTCATGATATAGTCTGCTGCTGCTGCTAAGTCACTTCAGTTGTGTCCGACTCTGTGTGACCCCATAGATGGCAGCCCACCAGGCTTCCCCGTCCCTGGGATTCTCCAGGCAAGAACACCGGAGTGGGTTGCCATTTCCTTCTCCAATGTATGAAGGTGAAAAGGGAAAGTGAAGTCGCTCAGTCGAGGCCGACTCTTAGCGACCCCATGGACTGTAGCCTGCCAGGCTCCTCCATCCATGGGATTTTCCAGGCAAGAATACTGGAGTGGGGTGCCAGATATAGTCTAGGTGGAGACAAAGGTGACTAGCACTCTGGTTTCTGTCAACAAGATGGTGAGAATTGATAAATTTGGGGTATATTTGTGGGGAGTAGAGAGCTATTTTCCAGCGGTATTAGCAAAGAGGGTGAGGACAAAGAATGCCGCCTCCCACAGCAGTAAACAAGGGATGCTGTCAAGCCAGCAGCCACTGGGCCACCCAGACTGTGCACCCCAAGGGAACTCAGGATGGAGAAGAGAAGGATGTTAGCCCCAGACAGCTGAGGTGCCCATCAGAGGAATGATTTCAGTGAACCCAGACTCTTGCATCTTCCCATACATACCAGACCACTAGATTCATTAACAGTAATTTTTCAGTGTTCTGACTGCCTGGTTTTTGTTGCAAAAACTCCTGGACATCCTGGCTCCCCCCTTGCCTGTAACAGAGTACACCCTCAGAGCTGTTTGAGAGGCTGCATCCTAGGCTAAGTCCTCCAAAGTCTGCAGAACAAACTCAACTTTCTGGCTTTGCATTTCTCTCGGTCAACAGGAGGAACTGGTTATGACTCCTCCATTTTTGCCTGTGGTGGCTGGAAGGAGGCCATGAACTCATTAGAGACACTGGGAGATGGAAGAGACAGGGAGAGCTCTGAAGTTCACTTGTGGCCACACTGAGCCTGAGATGGAATTAGAAATCTACGTCCCAGGTGGAACTTTGAGAAATGGAGTATTTTCTGCCAGATCAGTAAACAAGGCTGACAACGATCAGCGATTCTGGCCCTCTGCATGTGAATTCCTGAGCTCCAAGGGCACCCAGGAAGGAGAAGAATGTCTGCTCCATCTGGCAGCACTCAGACTAGATCCACTCCCTTCGGTGAGCCATGAGGAACTCAGGGTACTGGCCCCAGATAACTGAGATGCATATGAAAGGAACCATTTCAGGGAGCCCAGATTCTTACATCTTCCCATATGTAGAAAAGGTCTAAATTCCTTAACTTGAGATAGCTGGTTTTCTTTAATTCACAAAAATAGTTTTGATGTTTGACTACCTTGCCCTTTGTTGCAAACTTGTGTATAACCTGGCTTCCCCACCTCGCCTCCTTGGAGCAATTCTCTCAGAGTTACTTGAGATGCTGCTTCCCAAACTTCAGTCTTAAAAAATTTCTGCCAAATAAAGCATAACTCTCAGCTTCTAGATTGTGAGCTCAGGTCGGCCCTGAGCTCAGAGGAGATGCACATTTAGGAGCCATCAGTCAATAGATGGCATTAAAACTAGGGGATTGAATAAGTTTACTAGGAGAAAGGCTGTGGTTAAGGAAAAGTAATTCGTGTTAGAGGCAGAATTTTCCAGAATCTCTAAAATGACTGCTGAGAAATCTGAGGCAAAAAAAGAAATCAGGCTTTTGCAGTAACCACACTCAAACTGTGGGAGCTGTGCACTGGCTGGCATCCTTTATCCCATGGGCATCAGAGCTCTGCGGCTGGGAAGTTGTGGCCATGCTGCCTGGACGTGGCCCGCGGAGGATGTCAGCCTGCAGCTAGCGCTCCACTTTCCAAAGAAGCGACACTATCATCCAAACATGCACCTTGTTCCTGCCTGCTCCCCGGCTGCTCGTCAATATCTGATTCCAGATCACAGGACACTGTGTATTGCCAAACCCCAGGCCTGTCACTTAAAACAAACAGAAGAAGTCAACAGAAATCACTCTGATCAAACTGTCGACTTTTCCCTGATTCTTGGCTGTGGCTGGTCCCCACCCCCAGGGAGAGCAATGCAGGGCTGACTGAGCATTTGTTTGCTTTCTGGCTGTGTGGCCTGGAAGGACAATGCCACATTCACAAGCCCGTGGGACTCTAAATGTCAGTGCAACTGCCAGCAGTGGGGTTCTGTGCAGTCCACCCACACCCTTCTCCTAGAGCAGCAGGTAGTCTGTGACGTGGCTGAGCGGGCACCCAGCCAAGGTCTGTGGGTGATGCCTAAAATCACCCTGTCAACCAGAGATGTTTTTCTCTGGGTAAATGGGGCTGTGCCTTATTAAATGGAGGTCACCCCAAGTTTATATCTGAGAGGACACCTTCTAGGTGAGGATGGTGGGGGCATATTGCTGGCATGAGGGGACCTCTGGGCTGGTCATGTAAACAGTGTGAAAAGACAGAAGCATGCAATGTGCAGATGGAAACAGCAACCAGAGGTCATGTGGCTGTGAGGCTGGACTTGGAATAATTCTCTGGGTCCTGGGAATTCCCCCAGAAGGCTGCCTTGGGTTTCATGATCTACACTCCTGTCCTTATGATTAAGTCCTTTTCCCCCCTTCAGCTGCTATAAGTGGATTTCTGTTGACCTACAAGACTTTCTAGAACTAACACCAAAAAGAGATGTACTTTTCATCATAGGGGACTGGATGCAAAAGTAAGAAGTCAAGAGATACCTGGAATATCAGGCAAGTTTGGCCTTGAAGTACAAAATGAAGCAGGGCAGAGGCTAACAGAGTTTTACCAAGAGAACACACTGGTCATAGCAAACACCCTCTTTCAACAACGCAAAATATGACTCTACACAAGGACATCACCAGAAGATCAACACCAAAATCAGACTGATAATATTCTTTGCAGCCAAAATGGAGAAACTCTGTAGAGTCAGCAAAAACAAGACTGGGAGCTGATTGTGGCTCAGATCATGAACTCCTTTATGCAAAATTCTGACTTAAATTGAAGAAAGTAGGGAAAACCACTAGAATCTTTCAGGTATGACCTAAATCAAATCCCTTATGATTATACAGTGCAAGTGACAGATTCAAGGGATTAGATCTGATAGACAGAATGCCTGAAGAACTCAGAGGCTCCTGACATTGTACAGGAGACAGTGATCAAGACCATCCCCAAGAAAAAGAAATGCAAAAAAAGCAAAATGGCTGTCTGAGGAGGCATTACAAATAGCTTAGAAAAAAAAAAGAAGTGAAAGGCAAAGGAACTCTGAATGCAGAGTTCCAAAGAATAGCAGGGAAAGATGAGAAAGTCTTCCTAAATTATCAATGCAAAGAAATAGAGGAAAACAACAGAATGGGAGAGACTAGAGATATTTTCAAGAAAATTAGAGATACCAAGGGAACATTTCATGCATAGATGGGCACAATAAAGGACAGAAATGGAATGGACCTAACAGAAGCAGAAGATATTAAGAAAAGGTGGCAAGAATACACAGAAGAAGATGTACAAAATAATCTTCATGACCCAGATAACTATGATGGTGTGATTACTCACCTAGAGCCAGACATTCTGAAATGCAGTCAAGTGGGCCTTAGGAAGCAGCACTACGAACAAAGCTAGTGGAGGTGATGGAATACCAGCTGAGCTATTTCAGATCCTAGAAGATGATGCTGTCAAAGTGCTGCACTCAATATGCCAGCAAATTTGGAAAACTCAGCAGTGGCCACAGGACTGGAAAATGTCAGTTTTCATTCCAATCCCCAAAAAAGGCAATGCCAAAGAATGTTCAGACTACTGCACAATTGCACTCATCTCACATGCTAGCAAAGTCATGCTCAAAATTCTCCAAGATGGGCTTCAACAGTACATCAACCAAGAACTTTCAGATGTTCAAGCTGGATTTAGAAAAGGCAGAGGAACCAGAGATCAAATTGCCAACATCTGTTGGATCATAGAAAAAGCAAGAGAGTTCCAGAAAAACATCTACTTCTGCTTTATTGACTATGCCAAAACCTTTGACTGTATGGATCACAGCAAACTGTGGAAAATTCTTAAAGAGATGGGAATACCAGAGCGCCTGACCTGCCTCCTGAGAAATCTGTGTGCAGGTCAAGAAGCAACAGTTAGAACCACACATGAAACAACAGACTGGCTCCAAATCAGGAGAGGAGTACGTCAAGGCTGTATATTGTCACCCTGCTTATTTAACTTACATGCAAAGTGCATCATGTGAAATGAGGGGCTGGATGAAGCACAAGCTGCAATCAAGATTGCAGAAAGAAATATCAATAACCTCAGATATGCAGACAATAACACCCTTATGGAAGAAAGTGAAAAAGCAGAGTGAAAAAGCTGGCTTAAAACACAACATTCAAAAAACTAAGATCATGGCATCCAGTCCCATCACTTCATGAAAAACAAGATGGGGAAGCAATGGAAACAATGACAGACTTTATTTTCTTGGGCTCCAAAATCACTGCAAGTGGTGACTACAGCCATGAAATTAAAAGATACTTGCTCCTTAGAAGAAAAGCTATGACAAACTAGACAGCATATCAAAAAGCAGAAACATTAGTTTGCCAGCGAAGGTCTGTCTAGTCAAAGCTCTGGTTTTTCCAGTAGTCATGTATGGATGTGAGAGTTGGACTATAAAGAAAGCTGAGCACCAAAGAATCGATGCTTTTGAACTGTGGTATTGGAGAAGACTCTTGAGAGTCCCTTGGACTGCAAGAAGATCCAACCAGTCCATCCTAAAGGAGATCAATTCTGAATATTCATTGGAAGAACTGATGCTGAAGCTGAAACTCCAATACTTTGGCCACCTTATGGGAAGAACTGATTCATTGGAAAAGACTCTGATGCTGGGAAAGATTGAAGGCAGGAGAAGAAGCAGACAATAGAGGATGAGATGGTTGGATGGCATCACCAACTCGATGAACATGAGTTTGAGCAAGCTCTTGGAGTTGGTGATGGACTGGAGGCCTGGTGTGCTGAAGTACATGGGGTCACAAAGAGCCTGACATGACTGAGCAACTGATCTGATCTGAGCTGAACTGAGAATCAGAAAAATCTCTGATGCAGATTTGGTGAGTCAGCTAGGACAGTGGGTGTCACTTCGGATTTCTGAGGTCACGGGTGTTCCTTGTGCTGGCAGGGTTTGGGGAAAGAGGAGACTCCAGGCTCGGAATAGCCCCAGATGTGTAGGGGTCCCTGTAGGACCTGCTGGGACAGCCAGCAGCTTCAAACCTCTAGTCTGAGCACTCAGCGCAACTGTTGTGTTTTGTGGCTTTTGTGGGAACTCCTGCACCAACCACAATGCAGTGCTTCTCCACTGGGACCTTTGTTGAATACGGATTCCGACTCAGCAGGTGAGTGGTGGGGTAGACACCCTAACTCCTAACCAGTGACCAGGTGACCTAAGAGGGGAGTAACCAGGCCAGGTCACCTTGGCCTGGACCTACCTCTACCCTATTTAGAGTAAATTGGCTTCTGCTGTTTCACTTAGAACCGTGCTTGTTAACTGCTACCTTCAAGCATAAGCTTCCTACTATAAGCAGGAAGGTAAGGGTGGCCCAGTGGCTAAGACTCTGTGCTTCCAATGCAGGGGTCCCAGGTTCGATCCCTGTGAGGAAACTAGATCCCACATGCCACAACTAAGAGTTCGCATGCTGCAGTGAAGGTTGAAGATTTGGAGGGCCGGTGCAGCCAAACAAATAAATACTAAACAAAAAAGCAGGAAGGTAAGACACAGTGCTTACCAAAAATGAAAATCTGACAATTTTGATTGGGAACTAAAAAATAAACACCTGACTACCTAAACATTCCAAAAAGGGGAGTGGGTGGGAATTCCCTGATAGTCCTGTGATTAGGGTTTGGTGCTTTCACTGCCTTGGACTGAACCCTGGTCAGGGAACTAAGATCTGCAAGCCATGTTGTCTGTCCAAGATAAAGGTGGTGGTGGGGCAACAAGCTTCTTTTTATTTATTTATTTGCCTGTGCTAGGTCACTGGGCCTGAGTTGCAGCATGTGGGATCTAGTTCCCTGATCTGGGATCGAACATGGGCCCCTTGCATTAGGAGTGTAGCCACTGAACCACCAGGGAAGTCCTGATGCTTCTTTTTAGATAGGAACAGAAAACTTGGAGTTGGCTTTGAAATCTTGAGTAATTTAACCTTCTCCTTTCATTAGCAGAAGGATTCTAATTATCCTGAAATGGTGCTTGAAATGTGTTGCAGAGGCTCAGTATTTAAGAGTATTGTGAATTTTATACTTACCTAAAATAAAGATTTTTTTTTTTTTTTTTGGTAAAACCTCTGATTAACTCCTTGTCTCTTTTAAAATTCCAAATTTTTTATATTCCATTTTCTAGGAGCTGAATTCCAGAGCACATATTTTCTTCACTAATATTCCTCCCCACCTTGTGTATTTAACAGAAGTAACTACTTGGGTGGAGATGAACTTGGGGAGCCATGAGAGCCCACAGGGGCCATGACCCCGCCCTCACAGTGTCACACTTGTGTGATGACATGACAGTTCTAGGATGCAACCATTTGTTGCAGAACAGTTGTATCACTTTCTTAGGGCATGTGATCCTAAAGCTTCCTGGAACAATCTAGGTTCTGGATGTTCTAGCAAGGCACTGATATGTGTGTCTTAGCCACTGGAGCACCAGGGAAGTCCCTAGCCCCTAGTCTTGGATGCAAAGAATGTTCTGCTTATCATCACAATATCCTGCAAAACCTGACTCTAACCAAGGGACTCTCTTGCACTGAAGGAAGTCATTGTCACGTGGCGATGGAGTCCTGCTGTGCATGCACTGCCATGTGGCTTGTGGCCCAGACAGGACCCAGTCCATGACATCAGCTTGAGTGCCTGAAATGGAGCAGAACCCTGTTGTCCTCCCCACACATGTCTTCCGCCTGCCTTTTGTCCACTGTCCATTAGGACTACTTTCTTTCCTTTAATTTTCAACTCCTTTTCTTATCACTAAAATACCAAAGGAAGCCCAGCTTCATTTGTTCAGGTACCTGATGTACATAATCCTTGCTGAAGTATATCTCAAGTGATTAGTTAACAATTGTACAGTTAATTGGCCCTCTGGCATTAATTAATGTCGTGTGAGCCTTCTGAGTTTTCTTCAGCTCAGTTTTTAGTGAAAGAAGAATAAGGCCTGAAGGGGCTCGAAAGAGAGAAAATGTGGTCTATGATTTTGTTAAGAAAATGGAAAGAATGCAGAAAAGTAGAGTCATAGGAGGAACCAAGATCCACGATGGAGAAAGGAAAGGACAGATGGCAAAAATTCACAAACCTGAGGTTGGTCTTCCGTCCGGTTGTTTCAACATTGGAGCCAAGAAAATCCACGATATGATTTAAGAGATGAAGTCATTTCAGCTAAATTAGAAACACCCTCTGCTTTCACGTGGGTGTCAACAGCCCAAAGCTAGACTTTACCCACCTGGTGACGGTTAGCAACCAGTTCTGTGGGGCCAGGCAGGCACCCCTGCATGTCAGATGCCTGACAGCTGTTTGTTTAAGCAGAACTCTCTTTCTTTCACACCCACGTCCTTTCTCAGCATTTCCATAGAAAAAATATCACATTCATGTGCAAGGTGACGTCCAACTTGAAGTAAATGTTTAAGTTGGTTTTAACTTCACGTCTAGTGTGTGTTACTCTTAGAAACTAGAATGACATTTTATTAAGGGTGAGGGTGGATCCACTCTCAGAGGGAATCCAAGGTGACTGAGGTCTCCAAAGGCTCGATTAGCTGTTTGTCATCCGTCACTTGACGTGGAAGTCTTACCAAGTTCCTGACTTTGAAATTAGCACAAATCGGAATTCATGTGACATAAACTGATTCTCACTTGTTTCCTGAATAAAATGATTTCACTTCTAACAAATGTGAATCAGAATCACAATGTCTTCTCCTTATTTAAATAGGTACCATGATATCTGGTGCTGAGATTCTTTTAGAACAATGTCGAGTCACAGTGAAAGTATCATATTAAAGCTGTTCGAAGACTAACCCATGACACCTGTGATATCCCAAGAAGGAAACTAGATAAAATCAAAGAAGCTCAGCTAACAGTAACCCAGTTGCCTTGGCTACCTTTCAGAAGTGAATGTTGACGAGGATTGGAGCACTGTCTTCTGACAGAGATGCTCTGATTTATCGTTGGTCAACTTCGAGTGTGCTCAGAGGCTCACCAGTGGCTGGCTGGCTGGAGCAGGCTGGAGAGGGATGAAGGAGGCCTGGCATAGGGTGTATGTGCAGCCCCAGCAGCAGGCACTGTGTGCCAGGGTGACCTGGTCTGGCAGACAGAGTGTGCATGCCCAGGGCTCAGGGTTAGAAAAGGGGTCACCAGAACTCCAGACAAGGTGGGGAGAACAGAGGGACCAGGACGCCTGAGAGAAGACAGCAGAGAATCAGTCTGGGGGTCCCTTTGATGTCCCCAAAGATCTAGTTTTTTCCCTTTTCTGGGATCTCATAGCACTGTGCACAGATCCCTAACCTTGTGTCTTAGGTGCATGATTATCTCCTCCACTAGTGCAGAAAATAGAAGGCAAAGGTGGTATTTCATTCATTCACTCAGAATCTGCTATGCACCAGTTCTTTTCCTAGGTGTTGGGGACAAATCAACAAGATACATAAAGACGTCCCAGACGTCCCTTTCCCGGTGGAGTTCTGATCCAGTTTAGACCCAATGATGAGCACACATAGAAAGTGCCTAGCTGTTAAATGTGGAAAGGTTATTTAAACCTTTCAGCCTGCCAACCAAACACATTGCTAACAGCAGCACTGAAACTCACGTCTCCCTTGGGTGAAAGAAAAATGGAATTATAGCTTAGAATGTCTGCAGAAATTTTGTAACTACATCAACAAACGTGAAACGAGCCACAAGGAAAGGCTGAGAACACTTGAGACAGGAGTTAGGATGGCTGACAGAACACCCAGAGGAGCCGCAGCAGCAGTGATAACACTGATGAGTCCACGTGGCAGCAGAGAGACTGGGCTCGTCCAGGAACTGTTTCCAATTGGCTGTGGGGAAAAGGCTCTTGTGACACTGAGGTACCTGCTCAGGGTCACCGGGCAGTGGCCAGCCTGCTTGCAGTCGTGGACCCAGATGCATTGGCTGAGAGCTGGGAGGAGCATGAGGCGGAAAAGTCTCCAAGTCAAACCTATGTTCTTTTCTGCTTGGAGAGCAGGCTGTCCCGCCCTGGTGCTGGGCAGGCCTCGTTAAATCTGTTCCTCTTCTGAATCATCCTTCCTGCTGGGCAAGGTCTCTGCTTGTCACACAATTCCATCATTCAATTTCTGCAGAAATGATGCATGCATTTAGAAATTCAAGCAATAGTGCAAAACTTAGAATCACCTAAATTCCCTCCAGAAAGCACCTTTATGAATGTTTAGTGAATAGTCTCACAGAAATTTCTCAGTGAATACTTTAATGTAGATAAAATGAATTATCCCCAAATGAGATACAACAATCCTACTTGTAATCCTAAATTTTATTTTAAAACTTTGTAAGTATGCCATACATACAGAAAAGGGGAAATTTTCAAAGCTGTAAATGCAACAATATGAATACATCTATGTAAACTCCACTTATGTCAAGAAATAGATCAGTGCCCAGAATCCCACTCCTGCTCCTCTGTAGAAGGCCCCCTCATCGCCCTTTCTTCCTCCTTCCCCACAGAAGACCACTGTCCTGATTTCTGTCACCATAACCTAGTTTTGCCTTAACTTTTTATAAAAGGAATCATTGGGACACCTCTGGAGGGTCAGTGGTTAAGATTCCTCCCTTAACAGGGGAGGGGTTGTGGGTTTGATCCCTGGTCTGGGATCTAAGATCCCACATGCCTCAGGATGCAGGCCAAAAGAAAAGGAATTCGGTATTACTTTGCGTCTGACTTCTTTGGCTCAAAATGATGTTTGTGAGTCTCATCACCGTTGCTCTGTGTCTCTGTTGCTGATTTTGTTGTCTAGTGTGCCGTTGACTTCTGTGAATAGTCAGTGGACACGTGGCTATTTCAGTTCAGGACTGCTCTGAGTAATGCTGCACTTGATGTTCCTGTGCACATTTTAGCCCGTGTATACATGTCTGTTAGATATTCCCAGGAATAGAATTGTCGAGTCACGTAGCATGTGCACTCTGCTTCAGTCAGAAAAGGCCAGTTTTTGGAGGCAGCGGCATTAGTTTACCTTTGCAGACAGTACACGAGGGTTCCCAGGACCCCCGGCCTGGTCTGCTCAATAGGATCCAATGTCTTTCTGCATTTTAGCTTTCTTGTTGTTGTTCAATCACTCAGTCATGTCCAGCTCTTTGTAGCCCCATGGACTGCAGCATGCTAGGTTCCTATGTCCTTCACCATCTCCCAGAGTTTGCTCAAACTCATGTCCATTGAGTCAGTGATGCCATCCAATCATCTCACTCTCTGTTGTCCTTTCTCCTCCTGCCCTCAGTCTTTCCTAGCATCAGGGTCTTTTCCAATGAGCCAGCTCTATGCATCAGGTAGCCAATTGGAGTTTCAGCATTAGTCCTTCCAATAAATATTCAGGGTTGGTCTCCCTTAGGACTGACTGGATTGATCTCTTTGCTGTCCAGGAAACTCTTAAGAGTTGGCAAAGTGATGTCTTTGCTATTTAGTACTGTCTAGGTTTGTCATAGCTTTCCTACTAAGGAGCAAGTTTTAATTTCATGGCTACAGTCACTGTCCACAGTGATTTTGTAGCCTAAGAAAATAAAATCTTCCCACTTTTCCCCCTTCTATGTGCCATGAAGTGATGGGACCAGATGCCACGATCTTCATTTTTTGAATGTTGAATTTTAAGCCAGCTTTTTTACTCTTCTCTTTCAACTTCATCAAGAGATCCTTTAGTTCCTCTATGGCTTTCTGCCATAAGGGTGGTGTCATCTGCATATCTGAGGTTATTGATATTTCTCCTGGCAATCTTGATTCCAGCTTGTGCTTCATCCAGCCCAGCATTTTTCATGATGTACTCTGCATATAAGTGAAATACACAGGGTGACAGTATACAGCCTTTGTCATACTCCTTTCCCAGTTTGGAACAAGACCATTGTTCCATGTCCAGTTTCAACGGTTGCTTCTTGACCTGCATACAGGTTTCTCAGGAGGCAGGTAAAGTAATCTGGTAATCCAATCTCTTGAGGAATTTTCCACAGTGTGTTGTGAGCCACACAGTCAAAGGCTTTAGTGTAGTCAGTGAAGCATAAGTAGATGTTTTCTTGGAATTCCCTTACTTTCTCTATGACCCAACGAATGTTGGTAATTTGATCTCTGGTTCCTCTGCTTTTTCTAAACCCAGCTTTTACATCTGGAAGTTCTCAGTTCAAGTATTGCTGAAGTCTACCTTGAAGGATTTTGAGCATTACCTTGCTAGCTTGTGAAATGAGTGCAGTGCATGGTAGTTGGACCATTCTTTGGCATTGCCCTTCTTTGGAATGGAAATGAACTTCCCTGATGGCTCAGTGGGTAAAGAATCCACCTGCAATGCAGGAGACATGGGTTGGGAATCCCAGGGTTGGGAAGATCCCCTGGAGAAGGATAAGGCAACCTACTCCAGTATTCTTGCCTGGAAAATCCCATGGACAGAGGAAACTTATGGGTTACAGCCCATGGGGTCACAAAGAGTCAGACATGACAGACAGCTAACTAAGCACAGCACCGGTATTCTTGCCAAGAGAACCCCAGCAACAGTATGATAAGGCATTTTTTGCTATTCTGGGAGAAAAGTTGTAGCTCATGTGGTTTTAATTTGTGTTTTGCTGAAGACTAAGGAAGTGAACACCTGTCCATGCGGTCATTGCCTGTCCAGGGTGTCTGTGGGTGAAGTGCCTGACTGGGTCTTCTGCCTGGTTTTCCTGCTGGGTTGTCTTCCTGTTTCTCATTAATATGTCAGGTTATGTTGCAGAGACCTCCTCGCACCCTGTGGGAAACACCTTTCGCTCTTTCAGGGCTGCCTGTGACAGCTTTTTATTGTGTCAGGCTTTACATCTCAGTAAGCACAAACATCCTATTTCTTTTTAATTAATTAATTTATTTATTTTTCTGTGCTGGATCTTAGTTGTGGCATATGGAATCTAGTCCCCTGATCAGGGATCAAACTTGGGCCCCCTGCATTGGGAGTTTGGAGTCTTAGCCACCGGACCACTGGGGAAGTCCCCGAAAACAACCTATTGTAAGTGATAAATACTGAGTGTCACTGTACTTGAATTTAACAGAAAAAAAACTGAAGTAAGATGGAGAGAATGCAGAATTTCAGATAAATATTTCCTCACCATAAAAAAATACTAGTTTCTATGCTAAAGCTGCTGAAATTAAGCATTTATGATTTTAAGCATTTATGCTATTAAGATTTATGATAAGCATTAGTGAGTAGCAGTTAATTTTGTTTGTTTGTTTTGACTGTGGCATGTGGGATCTTAGTTCCCCAACCAGGGATCGAACTCACACCCATTGCAGTGGAAATGCAGAGTCTTTACCACTGGACCCCCCAGGGACATCCCAGCAGTTATTTTAAAATGTGTTTTAACTTCGGATAGTATCTACTAACGCTTGATCTGAATAAGGAAATCACCTTCTCACATTTCCTTCCTTCTCTCTCCCAACCTCCTGAGTTTGCCAGCTTATGCTGCTGAGTTTTACATTTTATTCTCAAACCAGTTTCCTCCGTAGAACAGATTCATCCTCTTTGCCAGTCTTTGACCGTGGCTCCTCCCTCCCTTAATTTTCTGTTTTGATCCACCTCTTGGTTGGCTGCACTTCGTTTCCAGTGATGCTTTTAAGCGCCCTCAGGTGCTGACTTCCTCTGATGCTAGAGAATGTCTGCCACCTGCCAACTCGGAGGACACAGTGGCTAAGCTGTTGCCCATGTGCCTCTTGGCAGACACAGTAGCAGATCCTTTGTCCATGTGCCTCTTGCGACAGCTGCTCTTGAACGCAGGGGGCTGCCTGCTGGCGCCTAGTGACATGGAATTCCCTGAGCCTGGGACCCCGTGGCTCCTTCTGTGCCAGCCCCACCCTGCCTGCTTGTCTCTACCGAGGGTGGCTCCATTTGAAGACTGTGTGGAAAACTGTCCCCGGGGTGGGTGGAGGCCCTGAGCTCCCCTCACCTGCAGACAGTGCCCTTCCTATCCCTGGGAGTGTTTGATTCCCGTGGGAACACAGGCATCTGGGTGGGGCAGGGAGACTACAGGAGCAAGACTGCATCTGCTTATCCTTCCACAAACATTTCCCAGTGTGGGGGTTCCTCCAGTGTACTAGCCCTCACAGTCCTGCTGCGTGTGCCCTGGAGGAGGTCCAGCAGGCTGGAGGGACCATGGCCAGATCCACTCCATCACCCTTCCCACCCTGGTCACCCACGCCAGCCCACCCTCTGCCTTTCTCCTCCCACCTGCACGGCCTGGGTCCTTGGGTGCACGTGGGGCCAGGCTTTCCCTCAGCACTGGCAGTGCCCTTTGAAGGACACCTCTTTCAGCATTACCTCCGCACCTGCACTCTCCCCACTGCCCCAACTCAGTGAGTAACTGCGAGTACAAGTAGGGTGTGGTTCCCATTCAGAAGCAGGGGAGCTACAGGCGGGCGTGTGCAGGCATTTAGATTCATTGGGCACGGTTTCTGCCTTTTCAGCATGGCCGGGAGGAAATATCTGAGCCCTGAAATTGCCTTTGTCAGAGCAGAAGCCAGAGAGCTGACATGACAGGACAGATCCAGGAAATTCCAGCTGAACGAGGGGTCGTAAATGTTCTTGTGGAAAGGAAAGGAAGCACTTTTCTTCCTGAAATAAGGAAGCAAGCCAGCTATGACCAACTTGGGTGTGTGCTCACTCTGCCTTAGGAAGGCTGGGCGGTTCCCAGCATGCTCCTCCTGTCTGCGGGCCGGTGGTTGGTTCTCCTGGGAGCCCTGGGCTCATCCCCCATGGCACCCCACGGCAGCCCCCACGGCCCCCAACACCTCCCTGTGGCCGAGGCCGCCATCTGGGCTTCTGTTGACTTGACTTGGACACTGCAGGCGATTCCTTGGCATCTGTCTCTCTGTCATCTTCTCTGTGAGACCTGGTCTGAGAGGAAGAGATCGCCATCTCTCAGATGCTGGGGTGTCATCTCTGAGGTTTCCACCTCCGTTCTGCTTCTCACTAATTTGTCACTTTATGTCACACTCCCTGTCTTCCAAGGCAGACAGCCCTATTTGCAGGCGACTTTTGCTCACTCTCTTTTCAGCACTGTGCCCCTCCTTCAGGAATTCTGGAGGGAGGGACCCCGGAGCACGGTCCCTCACCCGCCCCACCTGTGCTACAGGACGGCCTGGTGTCACAGGGGCCCCCACCCCACCGTCTGGATGGGGTGCTCAGGTCCCACCACCTGGCTTTCAGGCTGTACCCGCGCCTGCCCCAGGACTTCTCCGAATTTGGTGGCAGGAAGTCTGTGGTCTCAAGGTCGATCCTGCACCGATGTCCAGTCTCAGCCCTGTGGTCTGCTTTCCCTTTTGTGCTGCAGCTCACCCTCCACTGCTGTCCCAACACCCTAAGAGTCAAGGCTCCGAGCAGCCTTTCCCGGTGACAGTGAACTGAATTCTACCAGGACCAGCAGAATGCTTACTGAAGGTTTGTGGGTCACAGGAAGTGCTTTAAAAGCCACGCAGTTAACTCCACATCCCTCTTGAGCTGGGCCTCAGCCAGGATTTTTGAAGCTGGGCTCTCTGTCCTCCCTCCTCTTCTCTTTTCCAGGAACTCCCTCCCACCCTGCAGGCTGTGCCTGCAGCCTCCATATCCTGTGTGCCAAGTCCTGACCCAGAAGTTTACCAAGTCATTTTCCCGGATAAAGTCAGTTTCCTCCCAGTGGAAAACTCTGGTGTCGGCTGTTTAGATAAAGCAGTTTTTTATTTCCTTACAAGAGCAACTGCCACACTGTCGTATAATCACTCGTTGGGGCTGTCTCCCTCTAAAACCAGGCTGGACTCTCCTGGTTTAACTCAGGCACCCCCAGTACCTGGCAGGGGGTCTTGTAAGCACCCAACAAATCCCGCTGCAGAGAGAGACAGGATGGCTGACCAGAGGGAGGGGCACAGGCCCCTCAGGGATGCGCCCTGGGACCCTACTGAGCAGGAGCCGCTGGGGATGAGAGACTTGAGAGATGTACAGAGTTGCTTAGCAAAAGTTCCCTACTTCCTATCACTCAGAAAATACAGGCCAAAAGTTTCTTATGGCAAGACCACATCTTTGATTGCTCTTAAAACTAGCTAAGTTCCTTCCTTTTGTCTCAGCTCAAAATACAAAAATTTTAAAGGACCCCCAGGGTGGAAAATGTTGAGGATATCAGATGTTCACACTTAAGAATCTGTCACCAGAGGGTTAGCCATGTTTGAGTGAATGGGGAGGCTAGAGCCAGCCTTCTGATCCCTGAGGGACAGGCCTGGCTGCTGGCCTGGACCCAACAGAAGCACCTCCAGACATGCTCACTCAGTCCAGGAGAGAGCGTCCAGAGCCTTCCTCCGAACGTGAGCTCCTAAAGAATTCGCACCGAGAACTTTGCGCAGGAGGCAGGTAGTCCTGAGGAGTGACCAGACTCCCTGGGGTCCGAGTGCACAGTGGACATTCAACTCTGCCTTCTCTTCTTTCCTTCCAGCTCCCAAGGAGCCTGAACCAGACCGTGGAGCCAGGCCAAAGGGGCTCCACTGGCTCGTGGGTGCAGGGCAGGCTGGCCGCCCCATAGCTCGAGAGTGGAACCTCCATGTGGACCGGCACACAGGAGGGGCATAATCAGGAAACAAGCCTGGAGCCTTCCACTGCTCCGCTCTCAGCCAAAGCTGTGAAGGGCCTGTCCTGGGCTGACCCAGTAGAGGCAAAGGCAGAGGTGCCCCTTCACATGGTCTCACTGCCTCCACAGCCATTCTGTTCTGTACCCGGATTCTGCCACCAGGGAAATACAAGGGTAGGTCCCGTGACTCAGCGCTTCCATCAGCAGATCACCATGGTACTTTGTTCTGTGTGCTTCAGTGTAGACACCATATTGAATATAAGTTATTGATTCACTGTCACTGAACTCTCGTGACTCAGGCCTGAAGGAGACTCAATGTATATGTGCAACCCTGCCTGCAGCACACTCCAGCCTTCCTGCCCATAGAAGCTCAGACAAAGTCACTCCTGGGGCTGTTTCCAACAGTGTGAAATGAGGAGAACACATGAAAACTAAATAGGCCATGGTTTGCATTCCCACCAACAGTGTAAGAGGGTTCCCTTCTCTCCACACCCTCTCCAGCATTTACTGCTTGTAGACTTTTGGACAGCAGCCATTCTGACTGGCATGAGATGGTACCTTATTGTGGTTTTGATTTGCATTTCTCTGATAATAAGTGATGTTGAGCATCTTTTCATGTGTTTGTTAGCTATCTGTGTCTTCTTTGGAGAAATGTCTGTTTAGTTCTTTGGCCCATTTTTTGATTGGGTCATTTATTTTTCTGGAATTGAGCTGCAGGAGTTTCTTGTATATTTTTGAGATTAATTCTTTGTCAGTTGCCTTGTTTGCTATTATTTTCTCCCATTCTGAAGGCTGTCTTTTCACCTTGCTTATAGTTTCCTTCGTTGTGCAAAAGCTTTTAAGTTTAATTAGGTCCCATTTGTTTATTTTTGCTTTTATTTCCATTACTCTTGGAAGTGGGTCATAGGGGATCCTGCTGTGATTTATGTCAGAGAGTGTTTTTCCTCTAGGAGTTTTATAGTTTCTGGTCTTACATTTAGATCTTTAATCCATTGTGAATTTATTTTTGTGTATAGTGTTAGAAAGTGTTCTAGTTTCATTCTTTTACAAGTGGTTGACAAGGTTTCCCAGCACCACTTGTTTAAGAGGTTGTCTTTTCTCCATTGTATATTCTTGCCTCCTTTGTCAAAGATAACATGTCCATAGGTGCTTGGGTTTATCTCTGGGCTTTCTATTTTGTTCCATTGATCTATATTTCTATCTTTGTGCCAGTACTGTACTGTCTTGATGACTGTGGCTTTGTAGTAGAGCCTGAAATCAGGCAAGTTGATTCCTCCAGTTCCATTCTTCTTTCTAAAGATTGCTTTGGCTATTCGAGGTTTTTTGTATTTCCATACAAATTGTGAAATTATTGATAGGGATTGCATTGAAACTATAGATTGCTTTGGGTAGTATACTCATTTTCACTATATTGATTCTTCCAATCCATGAACATGGTATATTTCTCCATTTATTTGTGTCCTCTTTGACTTCTTTCATCAGTGTTTTATAGTTTTCTATATATAGGCCTTTTCTTTCTTTAGGTATATATATTCCTAAGTATTTTATTCTTTTTGTTGCTATGGTGAATGGAATTGTTGCCTTAATTTCTCTTTCTGTTTTCTCATTGTTACTGTATAGGAATGCAAGGGATTTCTTTGTGTTAATTTTATATCCTGCAACTTTACTATATTCATTGATTAGCTCTAGTAATTTTCTGGTGGAGTCTTTAGGGTTTTCTATGTAGAGGATCATGTCATCTGCAAACAGTGAGAATTTTACTTCTTCTTTTCCAATCTGGATTCCTTTTATTTCTTTTCCTGCTCTGATTGCTGTGGCCAAAACTTCCAAAACTATGTTGAATAGTAGTGGTGAGAGTGGGCACCCTTGTCTTGTTCCTGACTGTAGACAAAGATGCCACACAAAAAAGAAAACTACAGTCCAATATCACTGATGACCATAGATACAAAAATCCTTAACAAAGTTCTAGAAAACAGAATCCAAACATATTTAAAATATCTTACATCATGACCAAGTGGGCTTTATCCCAGGTAGGCAAGGATTCTTCAGTATCCACAAATCAATCAATGTAATACACCATATTAACAAATTGAAAGATAAAAACTATATGATTATCTCAATAGATGCAGAGAAAGGCTTTGACAAAATTCAACATCCATTTATGATTAAAAAAAAAAACTCCTCCAGAAAGCAGGAATAGAAAGAACATATCACAACATAATAAAAGCTATATATGACAAGCCCACAGAAAACATTATCCTCAATGGTGAAAAATTGAAAGCATTTCCCCACTCCAGTATTCTTGCCAGGAGAACCCCCAGGGACAGAGGAGCCTGGCAAGGTTGCAAAGAGCTATAGTCCAAGGGATTGCAAAGAGTCGGACATAACTGAGTGACACACCACAGCACAGCATCTCTGCCTGACTGTTAAACTGGACTGCCTTTGTTCAGAACCCTGTCCACCTGTAGATGGAGGAAGGAAGAAATTAACACGTTCCCTGTTTAAGGCTTGCCATTCTAGGAGATGTTTGCAAGACTAATGGCCTTTGTATTTCGCTTTCTCACCTCCCTCAATCTCTGACCTACAAAAGAAACTGGCATTCAGACCCCGATAAGATGGTTATTCGGAGGCTCTAGGCTGCCATCTTCTCGGTCAGCTGCTTCACGAATAAAGTCGTTTTCTTTGCCTCAACATCTTGTCTCTCAGATTCGTTGGCCTGTCCTGCAGTGAGCAGAGTGAGCTTGGACTTGATAACATTACCGGGACCATACCCTACTCCAGACTTTGTGAAACAGTATCAGGTATCTGAGCGGAGCCCAGCAATGTGAAGGTGCATTTTACACAGTTTTCAAAGCTCACAGTTTAGCAATGACCCTGAAGGTTCCCAGACAGTTGAAGATAACTGTCTGATCCCAGGGCAAGAGGCAAGCCACAGCCCTTCCTCCCACCCTCAGCTGTGAGCCCATGGACCCAGTGTGAATTTGGCTCCAGGACAGAATAATGTCGTAGGTCAAGTCTGGGTAGGCAGTGGCAGTTCTGTTTGAAGCTGGGTGACCTGGGGAAAGTTATCAGCACCTCTGTGTCTTATCTATACAGTCAGGGCTCTAGTAATAGTGATTCTCTCTCCCTGTAGAACTCAATGTATTAATACACAGGGAGCATGTAGAAACACCCAGTGACCACTCATCATCATCATTACTAATTGGCCGCCTAGACTCGGCTACACCCCTTTCAGTCAGGCCCCACCCTCTACTCTTGCTCCCGTTTTAGCCACATGACTCTCACCTCTTGCCCAAACCTTCCCTGTTCTAATCTGTATGTTTCCATTTTAAATGGTTACTTTTATTCTTTTTTTAAAAAAATTCTTATTTTTATTTATTTGACTGTGCTGGGTTTTAGTTAGGGCATGTGGGATCTGGTTCCCTGACCAGGGATTGAACCCCTGTCTGCTGCAATGGGAGCATGGAATCTTAGCCACTGGACCACCAAGGAAGTCCCAGACTTTACACCTAAAATAAAATGAAAAAGAGTGATAATACTTAGCTTTGGTAAAAATGTGGAGAAAGTGGGACTTTAAACCTTGCTGTTGGGAGCATACCCTGTACATTGTCTTTGACACTGCCTGTCAGAGCTGAGCACCATACCCTGGGGACCCAGCATCCCACTGGTAAAGGCACAGGTTCTGCAAGGAAGGTACTCTACCCTCTTAGGTTCTGTGACTGGGCCTGAGAATTAAACTGACATGGTCATATTAACAGGAGGAAAGCCTACAGTTTTTTTTTTTTTAATGTGTTCATGGAAGCCTTCATAAGAAAAGTAAGAGGGATTTCCTTGATGGTTCAAAGGTTAAGAATTTGCCTGCCAGTGCAGCTGACCCAGATTTGATCCCTGGTCCTGGACGATCTCACATGCCTTGGAGCAACTAAGCCATGTGCCACAGCTACTACAACCTATGAGCCAAGAGCCCATGCTCTGCAGCAAGAGAAGCCACCACAATGAGAACCCAAAACCAGAACAATGAAGACCCAGGGAAGCCCCAAAATAAATACAATTAGAAAAAAGGAAAAACAAGAGCCAAAAAAGCAGGTAAGACTGAGCTATCTTTTATCCCTCTATACTCTCTTAAATGAAATTAAAAGACACTTACTCCTTGGAAAAACAGCTATGACAAACCTAGACAGCATATTAAAAAGCAGAGACATTACTTTCCAACAAAGGTCTGTCTAGTCAAAGCTATGGTTTTTCCAATAGTCATGTAAGGATGTGAAAGTTGGACCATAAAGAAAGCTGAGTGTTGAAGAATTACTGCTTTTGAACTGTGGTGTTGGAGACTCTTGAGAATCCCTTGGACGAGATCAAACCAGTAAATTCTAAAGGAGATCAGTCCTGAATATTCATTGGAAAGACTGATGCTGAGACTGAAGCTCCATTACTTTGGCCACCTGATATGAAGAACTGACTCATTAGAAAAGACCCTGATGCTGGGAAAGATTTAAGGCAGGAGAAGAAGGGGACGACAGAAGATGAGATGGTTGGATGGCATCACCGATTCGATGGACATGAATTTGAGCAAGCTCTGGAAGTTGGTGATGGACAGGGAAGCATGTCATGCTGCAATCTATGGGGTCGTAAAGAGTCAGACACAACTGAGTGAGTGAACTGAACCAAACTGATACTCTCTTAACAAAACAGTAAGTTCGTGAAGCAAAAAGACAGGAAAAGATTTAAGCTTCTAAGAGTGGTGGGTTGTGAGACAGGGACCAGGAAATACCTGGGAACCCACCCGGCTGATTTAGGAGTCTCTTTCTTATAGCCTGTTTTGGTGTGGACTCCCGGTTGTTGGTGATAAGGATATTTCTTCCTGGTATAGAGAGGTTGTCCTTCTCATGCGAAATTTTGTGACTTGTTTTTATCTCAAAAGGGGTCAGAGAGACTTTCCCACACTTGCTATTTCTCAAGTGCCTTCAGTTCCAAAGAGTCATTATGTCAAAATGGTGTTAGTGGGGCATCAGGTCTTCACCCTTCAGTACACTCACCAGAAGACAGGTACCAGATGGCACAGTAATAATGAATTAGGAACAATCTGGGTGCAGTGAAGTGGGGGACTTCCCTGGTGGTGCAGTGGTTAAGACTTCACCTTAATCCTTGGTTGAGGAGCTAAAATCCCACTTGCCTCCAGGCTACAAAATCAAAATGCATAAAACAGAAGCGGTGTTGTAACAAATTCAGTAAAGACTTTAAAAGTGGTCCCCACCAGGAAAAAATCTTTAAAAGAGGGGGAGGAAGTCAAGGACTGTGATGATTTTGAAAGATGAAGCACTGAAACTCTGGGATTCATAGAGGCCAACCTGGAGAGTCACAGCCAGGGCAGCTGAGTGGCTGCAGGGATCCCAGTGTGCTCAGCTGTGGCCTTGGGGAGGCTTGCACAGCTGTGGTCTGCTTCACTAGGGAGGCATCATCGTTCACTTTGCCATCAGAAGTTCACGAGCTCTTACTCTTCCACACTCTTTCCATCCACTTCAGCCCAGTGTTTCCCAGACCTACCTGTCCTGTGTCTCAGGATCTCTGAGATGCTTGCCAAAAACACGCCCCCAGGGCTGTCTCCTGGAGACGCTGACTGGTTGGTCTGGGGGGTCCAGGATTCTAGCCTTATCTTTAAATCAGACCAGTTTTGGAAACAGTTCTGGTGCAAAGAACATTCTTTGGAAAAGAATAAACACATTACTGTGAATAGTGAGATGATGTTTTGAAAATACTCCAAAGTACTGTAATAACTTTACAGTTTCCTGTAGGGGAGAAGGGGGCTTCTGACAACATGTCCAGCAGTCAGGTTGCTGCATAAAGTACAGGATGCCCAGTTAAAGCTGGATTTCAGATAAGCAGTGAACAATATTTTAGTATGGTATGCCTGAGATGCTCTTAGACTGTCTGCTCTGTACTGTTACTTGGCAGATCTGACCACCCTCCAAGGGAGGTTGAAGACCCCAAGGGGGTTTCCTGGAGTCAATGGCAGAGGGAACAGGTGGGCCGGTGGGGTCGGCGGCTCATGTGATGACAGGAAATTGATGGACTGTTACGAGGGTCACACTGTTGCAAGTACTTCATGTAATATAGTGGATTGCCCCTTCCCCTGACCTCAGATGTCCAGTTTATCCCCCTTCACAGATGGGAAACTGGCAGATGGCTGTAACTTGTCCCCAGTCTCAAGAGTGAGGACCCAGAAAAGCAGGGTTGCTCCCAGGCAGTGTGGTCCCTGCCCTTGGACCAGCTGCCTGCCTGGCCACAACCACTCACCACGGAGAGGCCAGCATTCTGGGAAAGGGGCTCTTCACTGTGGTGGTCCCTGCCCTCAGCCCTTTCTTGTATTGTGCTAGCACTGACTGTTCCTGCTGTGTGCTGGCCCAGGACTTGTGGGGTGGGTGGCCCAGGGACTGCTTTGTGGCGCTTATAGTGCTGGGAAGAGGAGGCTGTTTCTAGAACCTCATCAGAGGTTGGAGTAAGCCCTAAATTCCCCTCGGCCTGGATCTTTCTCAGACCTTTGGCGGCTTTCCCAGGGCTGGCTGCCTTCCCCAGGGCTCCCACTGTATCGTGTCGATTTCTGTCTCACCATTTGTGCTCAGAGCAGTACTTGGTCCAGGAAGAAAGAATCATCGGCCAGCCCCACCACCACCTGTCCTCCTCCCCGGGCAGTCTGAGGACTGAGGAAGGTCCCTGGAACCCACTGAAGACCTCACAGTGGGCATCAGTTCAGGACAGAGACTGGAGGGGGAACTGGGTGTCTCTGGGTAGACCTGGTGCCCAGCAGGAGACTGCCCACCCTGGGTAGATTTCCCACCTTTTCTGGCAACCCAAACATCGTCCTTGTGGTGGTCTTCCCAACTCCATCCATAGGACACCAGAGTGTCAGACCATGGTGGGCAGCCTGCAGTGGGCCTCTCTGCCTTTATAGGAACTGGTCTTCTTTGCCCTCCCCCGGCCCCCACCCAGGCAGCAAATGGAGGGTGCTGTGCTTATTATCTACACAACACTTGAAACATTACTCTTATCAGGATCGTGATGGAGGAAACACAAATCATAGCAGTGAGATGATTTTTCATGTGTTAGCTCAACAGGCACCTCAAAGGATGACGACCTGCTGTTGGTGGAGGTGTAGGAGACAGGGTTTCTCATATGCCTTTGGGAGAGTAATGTGGGACACATTTCTGGAGGGCATTTTGGTAAGAGTTATGTAAATTAAACTATACACATCCAGGCTGTGGAGAGAAGGGAACCCTCCTGTGCTCTTGGTGGGAATGTAAATTAGTGACGCTACTGCGGAGAACTGTGGAGTTCCTTGGACAGCAAGGAGATCCAACCAGTCCATCCTAGAGGAAATCAGTCCTGAATATTCACTGGAAGGACTGATGCTGAATCTGAAGCTCCAAAACTTTGGCCATCTGATGCGAAGAACTGACTTATTGGAAAAGACTCTAATGCTGGGAAAGATTGAAGGCAGAAAGAGAAGGGGACGACAGAGGATGAGATGGTTGGATAGCATCATTGACTCAATGGACATGAGTTTGAGTAAGCTCTGGGAGTTGGTGATGGACAAGGAGGCCTGGTGCGCACAGTCCATGGGGTTGCAGAGTCGGACACGACTGAGCGACTGAAGTGAGTCAGTGACTGTGGAGAACCGGATGGAGCTTCCTTAAAGAGCTAAAAACAGAGCTACCGTACGAGCCAACAATCCCACTCCTGGGCCTGTGTCTGGAGAAAAATATGGTTTGATAGGACCTGTGCACCCCAGGGTTCACTGCAGGCAGGACATGGAAGCAACCTAAACAGCCATCACAGAGGAATGAATAAAGAAGGTGTGGTGTATATATATTGCGTACACACACAAACACACACACACACACACACACAATGCAATATGACTCAGCTATGAAAAGGATCCAAGAACGTGTGACAAGTCCAGAGAGTTGACTCCCAGAAGGGAGGTGAGGGGGCCGCACCCTGTAAAGTTGTCCATGTGAGGATGTGCTGCCGGGAGCCAGGGACAGGCTGACGAGGTGAGCACAGAGTGGGTGATGCCAACACGTCAGGGTGTTATATCGCCTCACCTTTGACTTGTTGTTAGAGGACAGAGGACATTTCTTTCTGTTTAAACTGGGGTTTCTTGTTTGTCGCAGCCCTGAGCGTCCTAACCTGACACAGCTAATTACTAGCAGACAGTGGTTCTCAGTTACAGCAGCTGAAAGTTACACCCACTTTGTAGCTGTGAAGAAAACAGGAGAAAACAAAATCCCACGATTTCTGAGTCCCACATCCAGAGATCCTGATTTCATTGGTCTGGAGCAAATTTGAGAGCGGGGATGGGGTTAAGAGACTGTGCTAACGTCAGGAAACTGATATGAATGGGGATCCAGGGCCGCCTCACAGCCTTTCAAGCCAAAAGCTGAGCAAAGATGGGGAAAACAGAAGGTGGACTGTGCCTCTGGTCCTGGGCTACTGTCAGGGCTGAGCAAAGCCTGTTTATGTCCCTGTGGGAGCCATCCACAAAGTGCTGCCACAGAGCGGCCTGGGGCAGCTGTGGACCCAGGATCTGGATATGATGATCTCATTTCCTCATCAGAAGAGCTGGTATGTGTGCTCCGCGTGTGCATGTGTGTGTGTGTTGTGCGTGTGTGCGTGGGGGAATGGGGAGATGGTGTTTGCACTTTACTGGGAACTGGAGAAGCACAGACTTTCAGGAAGAAAAACCAGAGGGGACTGAAGGCCTGACCGTGGTATGACCAAGCCTGACCCCGTGTGGCCGGTGTGGGTTGTGTGTATGGCGGGGGAGCACTGGGCTCTCCCATCTTGGGAAAGAGGTAGGCTTGGCTCCTAGACCTGAGACCCCCTGAAGGCTGAAATGGGTATGTGATGCCTGCAGACACAGGGGGGAGGGCGGCACACAAAGGAACCCCAGGGACAGGAAAAGCCAGCATCCCAGAAACACAGCTCTGGGCGGGGGACCCGTGCCTGTGTGATGTGAGGGGGACTGTCACCGTCAGGTGGAGGATGGTCGTTACCATCCTTGGGATGCTGACCTGCAGGGCAGGGGCTGGTCCCTGTCGGAAGAGCCTGGGCCAGCTCGTTTCCTCGGCTGACTCTCCTCTAAGGATGGTGGCAAGGACAGACCAGCCTATCCTCTATTTTCTTAGTTCAGTAAGAAGGAAACAGCTCTTTCTCTTTAAATATCCCTGTCAGTGTGGCCCAGAGAATGGGCTTGGGGAGGACCAAGCCTGACGGGGGACCAGGAAGGAGGGATTAAGTCATTCAATTGTTGGAAAGATCCTAAGTAGGAGTCTGGAAGGTGCTGGACAGGACGCTGCCATGGAGTAATGTAGTCCCCACCCTCCATGGAAAGAGGACTTACTTGAGGAGAGTGCAGGAGTGGTTAGAGGTCAAACTGTGTGACCCTTAGAACAAAGCCCTGAGCTGGGGGAGCTGGGCGGGAGGGTACCTTGCTGAGGAGGCAGGAAGTGGGGTGGGTGACAGGTGCGAGGCCTGGGCCGGGGGAGGGGTGGAGGGAAGACGGGGCCAGACAGCCTGCAGGGCCACAGGCAGCACTGTGGGTGGGGGTGGCCCAGAGCCCCGGCCACAGGGAGGGTCAGGCTGTGACTCACGAGCCAGCAGCCCGGGCGGCCCTTCCCTCAGCTGTGTCATGACTGGGAGCGGCCCAGCCTGACCTGGCAGAGTCAACATCATCGCTCCCGGAATGTGGGCCTGCTCACCTCTGTGTCCTTGAGTCCTCCAGTCAATGACCATCCTCCAAAAGTACTGGCAGATTGAGCAATAAACGCACTGCTTCTGGGGCAGAACTCGGGGCTGGGGTCCCCCTGAGGTGGCCAGGCCACCCCCAGGGCCCTCTGGCTCCTGTCCACTTCTTGAGCCCTGGAGGACCTGCTGGGGGCCACACTGGCCGTTTCCCTCTGAGAGGAGACCGCCTCGTGTTCTTCTCTGTGACCCTTAGGGAACAAGTGCAAGGCCCACGGGGGTTAAATTCAGTAACCCTTTCACGTCCCCCAAGTTTATAGAGACAAAACTATACATCCTTTTAATATTATTTTATTTTTTGGGAATAAGTAACTATACATACGAACAAAATAGTAAAGTTAAGATTCTGTGAAGAAAGAGAAAAGCGAGTTTTCCTCTGTCTTTGGCCTTTCTATCTAATTACCTCAGGCAACCACTGCCAGGCTTCTTGGGAGTCCTGTGAGAAACGGTCTATGTTTACGGACTTCTGTGAACATACGTTTTCACACAGGTGGCACTGTGCTGCGCTCACGGCTACTGTCACCTGCCAGACGTCCGCCAACCTTTCCTGTACCAGTGTACCAGCCTTGTCGCTTTCTTGTTAACATCTGAGTTAACATGCAGAGGGCTTGTGATTTATTCCACCAGGTAACCACTGATATGCTCAGCGCTAAAGAATCTGCAATGCACGTGACGCTGTAGATGTGGGTTTGATCTCTGGGTCTGGAAGATCCCCTGGAGGAGGAAATTGCAACCCACTCCAGTATTCTTGCCTGGGAAGCCCCATAAACAGAGGAGCCTGGTGGGCTACAGTCCATGGGGTCTTACAGGGTGGATGGGTCTTACAGTCATATGGAGTTGGACACAACTGAGCGACAGAGGATGGACAATTGCCCGAATCAATGATAAGCCTGCAAGGGCACATGATGTTACAATGAGTAGGTTTTTAAAGCAAAGTGTTGTACTTGCAGCAGTAAAACTCTAGGATAATCACTTATGAGAACTCCTGGGTCTTAGGATGTGTGTATTTCAAACTTCGGCAATTACTGCTGAATTGCCTTTGTCGAGGTCACACCAGCTTACATGCAGTATGTCTCCCATACCCTCAGGAACCGGGCATGATTTTTAATCTCACCAAGCCCTCATTGTGTGCTTGGTGCTCTGCTCAGGCTGTGAGTGGGGGCAGCTGAAAGCCCATGGGCAGCTGTGACGGGCTGGCCAGTGGCAGAAGAACAGCCCCCAAGAAGATCAGCCACCAATGTGATGGGTCCTGGAGGCTTGTTAGGCTGGGGCCTGGGTGCTGGGTTCTGGGGTGTTTGGAACAGCCATCTGTCCGTGGGAAGGGTCACATCAGGGTCACAAAACAGGGGAAGGGTTTCTGGGGCCAGGAAGGGCCTGTGCTGGAGGGAGGAGGGAGAGGAGGGGAGGAGCACGGGGACTCTGGAGAGCAGGTCAAGTTTTGGAGGAAAAGCCTAAACTATGAGGGGCGACTTTGCATTTTATAATTTCTGAAAAAATATCACAGAAGAGTAATTTTTTTAGAGGGGTTCATGGTTAATTTTGAGTTTTGGCACTTCCTTATCTCCCAGCCTCTGGCCTCACGTCTCAGGACTTTGTGTAGATGTTTTACCAGTTATGCTCAGTCCCGTGGTAACTGGGTGTCTGCGTTAGGGCCTGCGCGGTGTTAGGGGGGCAGCCTGTGACAAGGGTTTGGGGGCCTGGGCTTTCGCTAGAGCAAGTGCAAACCCTGCCCCTCTGACCCTGGAAGATCGCAGGGAGGAGGCTGACGGCTCTGCTTCATTGCTAATCCGGAGTCTGTTGGTGTGAACAGGAAAGGGCTTGTATGTGAAATCCGCCCTGTAAGTCACATTGCTCATAGGCGCCCAGTGTTTGACAGCAGACAGCCTTTAACCACGGCCTCTGCTCCTTCAGGGACATGCAGCCTGTGTGCAGCTCGGCTCCGACTCTGATGAGGCTCAGCGCATGCAATGAAGTCACCTGTTTGCAGTGGTGGGGACTCTAGAATGCTGATTTTATTGGGGTTTCAATCCAGAATTGTCATTGTTTATTTTGCTGTGCACACTGCCCCAGCAGGGATTCCTTCAGGTCGATGAGTCCAGCTGACTTCCGAGTGCTTCTTACCTTTTGGCCCCAGAAGCTGTTTAAGGTCTTCTGGTCACTCCTTCCCCTCAATCCTAGAATCTGTCCCTTCTCCAAGGAGCTCTGGTTCCATTTCTTGGAGAAGGGTGCTTGTGTCACTAATATTTCTTTTCAGATTCTTTTAAGTGTCGACTAAAAAACAGTCACAGCCTGGAAGTAGAGAGTTATTTTATTTGGTGGGAATGTTTAGGACTGAGCCAGGAGACAGTATCTCAGGAACTCTGAGAAAACTTCTCCAAGGAGGTGGAAGGGGGAGTCAGATTATATACAAGTTTGCAACAAAGGGAGCAGGTAGTCTGAACATCAAAGTTGTTGATCTGTTGCTCACTCCTGTCTGACTCTTTACGACCCCATGGACTGTAGCACACCAGGTTTCCCTGTCCTTCACCTACTTCCAGAGCTTGCTCAGACTCAAGTCCATTGAGTTGGTGATGCCATCCAACCATCTCATCCTCTGTCCTCCCCTTCTCCTCCTGCTTTCAATCTCTCCCAGCATCAGGGAAAGATTTTCCAAACAATTTTCCAATGAATCAGCCCTTCACATCAGGTGGCCAAAGTATGGGAGCTTTAGCTTCAGCATCATTCCTTCTAATGAATATTCAGGATTGATTTCCTTTAGGATTGAATGGTTTGATTTCCTTGCAGTCCAAGGGACTTTTAAGAATCTTCTCCAGCACCACAGTTCAAAAGCATCAATTCTTCAGCACTCATCCTCCTTTATGGTCCAACTCTCACCTCCATACAGGACTACTGGAAAAACCATAGCTTTGACTGAATGGACCTTTGCTGGCAAAGTAATGTCTCTGCTTTTTAACACGCTATCTAGGTTAGTCATAGCCTTTCTCCCAAGGAGCAAGCGTCTTTTAATTTCATGGCTGCACTCACCATCTGCAGTGATTTTGGAGCCCAAGAAAATAAAATATGTCACTGTTTCCTTTGTTTCCCCATCTATTTGCCATGAAGTGATGGGACTGGATGTTATGGTCTTAGTTTTCTGAATGTTGAGTTTTAAGCCAGCTTTTTCACTCTCCACTTTCACTTTCATCAAGAGGCGCTTTAGTTCTCCTTCGCTTTCTGCCATAAGGGTGGTGTCATCTGCATGTCTGAGGTTATTGATATTTATTCCTGAAACCTTGATTCCAGCTTGTGCTTCATCCAGCCTAGCATTTCCCATGATGTACTCTGCATATAAGTTAAACAAGCAGGGTGACAATGTACAGCCTTGACATTCTCCTTTCCCATTTTGGAACCAGTCTGTTGTTCCATGTCTGGTTCCAACTGTTGCTTCTTGACCTGCATACAGATTTCTCAAGAATCAGGAAAGGTGGTCTAGTATTCCCACCTCTTTCAGAATTTTCCAGTTTGTTGTGATCCATACAGTCAAATGCTTTAGTGTAGTCAATGAAGCAGAAAGTTTTCTGGAACTCTCTTGCTTTTTCTATGATCCAATGGATGTTGGCAATTTGATCTCTGGTTCCTCTGCCTTTTCTAAATCCAGCTTGAACATCTGGAAGTTCTTGGTTCACAAACTGTTGAAGCCTGGCTTGAGAATTTTGAGCCTGACTTTGCTAGTGTGTGAAATGAGTACAATTGTGCAGTAGTTCTTTGGCATTGCCTTTCTTTGGGGATGGAATGAAAACTGACCTTTTCCAGTCCTGCGGCCACTGCTGAGTTTTCCAAATTTGCTGGCATATTGAGTGCAGCACTTTCACGGCATCATCATTTTGGATTTGAAATAGCTCAGCTGGAATTCCATCACCTCTACTACCTTTGTTCGTAGTGATGTTTCCTAAGGCCCACTTGACTTCGCACTCCAGAAGGCATCTAAAAAGGAACTTAACATCCTACGTATGGCAAGCTGCAAGCCTCTGGGCTCGCTGAGTCTGTTCATTGCATGTGCAGCTCAGTTGTCTGCGGCTGATCCCGTGTCCTTGTCCACCTGCTACCTGTGTCCCCCCGGCTCCTCAGCCATCACCATGGGGGTGGCAGCATCTGTATGGTGACAGTTTCTGGAGTCCTCACTCACATTTGGAAGCCAAAAATCACTGATGGCTGTGCTGTTTCTTGTTTATTAATATGGCAGTAGATATTTTTATTTCACATAGGACAAAACAGCAGCAGAACTTGAACTGAGGCTGTTCATCTTGCAGTGGTAGCGCTGGGGTCAGCAGGCACGGGGGAGGGGCAAAGTCAGCAGAAAATCACACGTGGAGAGAGTTTTAACTAGCTGTAGTGTGTTTCAGTTGGAGAAGGCAATAGCAACCCACTCCAGTACTCTTGCCTCGAAAATCCCATGGACGGAGGAGCCTGGTAGGCTGCAGTCCATGGGGTCGCAAAAAGTCAGATACGACTGAGTGACTTCACTTTTACTTTTCACTTTCATGCATTGGAGAAGGAAATGGTAACCCACTCCCAGTGTTCTTGCCTGGAGAATCCCAGGGACAGCAGAGCCTGGTGGGCTGCTGTCTATGGGGTCGAACAGAGTCGGACACAACTGATGTGACGCAGCAGCAGCAGCAGTGTGTTTCAGTACCCACTTTTCCATACAGGAACAGAATCCAGCCACTCTGGACTGCACACCATCACCTTTCCCTCTCCTGTACTGGGTTGGGTAAGCTCTAATATTCCTCCCTTCTGAAAGCCCTCTCCAACCCCCCCCCCCCCCGCCCCCGCTCATCTCTGCTATGTTTGTAAAAGAACGTTCTTGGACTTACAGGGAAATTTGATCCATATGGGCTGGACAGTCTACACTTCTCTTATAAAACTGCTCTTTTGTAAGAGTTCTTCTACAGCCAAGTATCTCTGAACAACAGAAAAATGTTTTTCCAGGAAAAAAGCGATAGCCAAACTCCCAAAATTAGTATCAGCACCCTCTCTCCCTTATCTATCATTTCATTCATTGTAACCAGAATTTATAAAATTTCCTGGTCTGTGGCAGGTACATACTGGGGCGCAGAGATAAAGGCCATCTGGTCCCCAACCTCCAGTAGTTACTCTAATGAGGAATGTGCTTATGATGGAAGTCTTCTGGACCCGAGGAGTTTCTGGCACAGGTGACAGAACCTCAGCCAGCTGAGGCTGGTGGCAGCTCAGGGTCCTACAGTGAGTGGGAAATTGAGCCCCTCCGAGGCCCAGCCCCCTCCTGTCGGTCCGCTGCTTCCCATCAGTAGAGCACACGGTGACCACACCCTGGGACACCCCCTGGTTGGGAGGACTTTGCAAGCCCCAGCTGGCTCTCCTCCTTTCACACAGCTTCCTTCTTCCTGCACACGCAGTGACCTCAGGCTCTGAACAGTGCCTTCGTGACAGTTCCTCCCCAGCCCAACCTTGGCTTCCATTTCTACCTAACTGCACTGCCTGGGTGGAGCGGGTTCCTCCCCAGGACAGGCCGTGTCTGGTTCTTCAGGTTTCACCACGTTCTGAGCAGTCAGCCCTGTCCCTGCTCTGAGGCAGGTTCTTTATAAACAACAACCGGCTGAGGCCTGAGGTCTGTCCCAGCAGAACTGCAGTGTTTACAGCAGCTCTGCCAGCAGCTCAGCAAATGTGCTGGAAGAAAAACAGACCTACTTACCAGCCACAGTCGATGACTGGGAGAAACTTCCCTTGTATAATACCTAATGATGGTGGTTTCTGCCTAAACCTGGGGGCCTGGGGAGAGCCACTCCGGGGTGTGTCCTGTGATCTACTGAGGGCAGAGAGCTCAGCTGAGGTGCTCCTTCCGGGGCCGGTTTCCAGGTCTGCTCAGAGCTGGGCCAAAGCAGGAGGGCTCTGTTGACTTCACATTTGGCAAGGGCCTCAAGCA
This sequence comes from Ovis canadensis, assembly GCF_042477335.2. Taxonomy (NCBI): domain Eukaryota; kingdom Metazoa; phylum Chordata; class Mammalia; order Artiodactyla; family Bovidae; genus Ovis; species Ovis canadensis. The sequence continues at coordinate 62,675,212 of NC_091247.1, forward strand.
GCAGCCAGTTTGGGTCTGGAGTGGGCCTTGTGCTGCACTCTGCAAGCACTGCCAGCCCCAGAAGTGGGACCTGGAGCTTTTTCAACTATCTTGATCTCAGGTCCAGGCTCAGGCTCCTCCTGTCCCTTTCCCTGCCACTGAGGGGTGGGAGGAGGATGGAGGTGGGGACCACAGCAGCCAGCTGGAAAGCCTCTACATTGAAACTGATCCTTTGTGAGGACCCTGGGGAATGCAGCCTTGCTTTTGAAACTGAGTCCCCCTAAAACCGAGCTTCCTCACTACATCTATGATTAACCTCTCTGTCTATAACTTTATTCCCTTTCTTGTCCCCTCTGACCTCCATCCTGTGCTCACTGAACACTAATCAACCAGGGTTAGGTGACTAAGATTGCTGTTATTGATAAGACTGTACATAACAGTCATACTAATGAAAACCGCTACCAGTGTTAAGGTCACACACACAGGTCATTTCTCCAGTGCAAGGTGAGCTCACAGACCCCTGAGCCATGAACTGCCAGAGGCATCCTGACTCCTGAAGCCATGGTGAAGAAATGTCACAGGATTATGATTAATCCCAGACCCTTTGTTCCTCTCTTAAAACACTTCCAACTCAAAGACCAAGCTGGAGGGGATCTGAGGCTCATCTCCACTCCCGTGCTCCATGCCAGCAAGTAAATCCTCACTACAGACTCCTGGCATCCCAGGAGCCCTTGCCTACTTTGAAATCCATCATAGCCTCAAGCATCCTGGAGAGTTCCTGATCAGTGCTCAGTTTCTGCCTCTCACCACCCAGGGAGAGTGGCCACAGCAAGAAGCCAGCACAATGGCAGATTATGGCTGCCTCTCTATGAGCATTCAGAACAGCAAACTTATAGGGATGGGGAGAGAGTCCGGGTGCCTAGGGCTGGGGTTCCAGTGAAGGGGTGTGCAATGTCTTCCTGGGCAATAAAAATGTCCTAAAATTGATGATGGGGGGTGTGGATGCACAGCTCTGGGCTGTGAACTGCACTCTTTAGAAGGGTGAGTGTTATGACTTGTGAAATACATCTCAACAGAAAAACAAACATGACAGAACTAAGCGATACACACTAGAGGCCTAGAGCTTCATGCCGCCCTTTTCACGGGAAACCCTGAGTCTGGGGCTCGTTTTTGGCTCAGCTGGAGGCTACTGGCCACGGGGGAGAAAAACCTACAACTGTGGAGGGGGTCCCCCGTCTATGCTGGCTCCTTGCCTCTTCTTCCCTAAGTCAGAACTTGGTTTCCTCGGGAGCTGCAGAGGGGCTGCCTGAATTAACTCACCCTCAAAGCTGTAGCACGGGTTCCGTCTGTAGTTCAGGAGACTTGTTGGCTTGGGGCTTCTGTGCGCCACACCCTGCTCTAGGCCTGGGGATGCACCCACTGTCGTCAAAGAGGACAGAAACACAGTGAACAATGAAAAAGTAAATCGTGTGAGGTATTAAAAAGTGTCAGTGCAAGAAAAGAAAAAGCAGAGCAGGGTAGGCGGTTGGGAGCACAGAGTCGGGGTGCAACTTTAAATTACTGCGTGAGCAGGGAAGACCCCACTAAGAAGGTATCATCTGAACAAAGACCACAAGGAGGCAGGAGAAAGCCCTGCAGGGACTGGGGAAGGAGCCGTCCTGCTCAGGCGCGCGGTGCGGCCACAGCTCGCGGAGGCGCCAGGGTATGAAGCGTGTTTTCTTACCATGTCAGCTAATCCCCAGGGGCAGCAAATGGGCAAATCACCCCAGCCCTTTCTCCAGAGGCTCTCACAGTCCAGGTTGCTGCTCCCCTGGTCTCCTCACCCGGGGCCAGGAATCAGAAAGCCAGGGGCAGTTTATTTAGTTATTCAACCCCTGGTGCCTACATGTGGAAACCACAGTAAAGGCTCTTGGCAGCATTTCCCCACAGAGTGAACCACCGGACTGGCCCTTGGGCTCCCCCACGTGGCCAAGCGTGCGTGCTTCCAGTCTCTAGGGATGTGTCAATATAGACTCTTCCGTCGTGACAGCCATTCCCGTGTCTCGTCTTACCATGCCTGATGGGGTCTTACCATGCCTGATGGGGTCTTACCATGCCTGATGGGGTCTTTGGCCGCTCTCCCGAGAGTGATGCCCGCTCCCCTCCCCGCCTCCCCCCGGGTGGTCCAGAGCAGAGGAGGATGTGACAGCCATTCTGGTTGCTCAGCTGAGAAGGGATCCAGGGCTGCGTGGTCCTGCAGAGTTCAGTGGTACTGGGACCAGGGAGGGGCTGTAGAGGTGGTGAGAAATACAGTCAAGATATGTGGTGGTTGCAGAGCCTGTCCAATCAGATGTAAGATGTGGAAGGAAAAGAAGTCCAGTTCAGTTCAGTTCAGTAGCTCAGTCTGTCGACTCTTTGCGACCCCATGAATCGCAGCACGCCAGGCCTCCCTGTCCATCACCAACTCCCGGAGTTCACTCAGACTCACGTCCATCGAGTCAGTGATGCCATCCAGCCATCTCATCCTCTGTCATCCCCTTCTTCTCCTGCCCCCAATCCCTCCCAGCATCAGAGACTTTTCCAATGAGTCAATTCTTCGCATGAGGTGGCCAAAGTACTGGAGCTTCAGCTTTAGCATCATTCCTTCCAAAGAAATCCCAGGGTTGATCTCCTTCAGAATGGACTGGTTGGATCTCCTTGCAGTCCAAGGGACTCTCAAGAGTCTTCTCCAACACCACAGTTCAAACGCATCAATTCTTTGGCTCTCAGCCTTCTTCACAGTCCAACTCTCACATCCATACATGACTACTGGAAAAACTGTAGCCTTGACTAGACAGACCTTAGTCGGCAAAGTAATATCTCTGCTTTTGAATATGCCATCTAGGTTGGTCATAACTTTTCTTCCAAGGAGTAAGTGTCTTTTAATTTCATGGCTGCAGTCACCATTTGCAGTGATTTTGGAGCCCCCCAAAATAAAGTCTGCCACTGTTTCCACTGTTTCCCCATCGATTTCCCATGAAGTGATGGGACCAGATGCCATGATCTTCGATTTCTGAATGTTGAGCTTTAAGCCAACTTTTTCACTCTCCTCTTTCATTTTCATCAAGAGGCTTTTTTAGTTCCTCTTCACTTTCTGCCATAAGGGTGGTGTCATCTGCATATCTGAGGTTATTGATATTTCTCCCAGCAATCTTGATTCCAGCTTGTGTTTCCTCCAGTCCAGCGTTTCTCATGATGTACTCTGCATATAAGTTAAATAAGCAGGGTGACAATATACAGCCTTGAAGTACTCCTTTTCCTATTTGGAACCAGTCTGTTGTTCCATGTCCAGTTCTAACTGTTGCTTCCTGACCTGCATACAGATTTCTCAAGAGGCAGGTCAGGTGGTCTGGTATTCCCATCTCTTTCAGAATTTTCCACAGTTTATTGTGATCCTCACAGTCAAAGGCTTTGGCATAGTCAATAAAACAGAAACAGATGTTTTTCTGGAACTCTCTTGCTTTTTCCATGATCCAGAGGATGTTGGCAATTGGATCTCTGGTTCCTCTGCCTTTTCTAAAACCAGCTTGAACATCAGGGAGTTCACAGTTCACGTACTGCTAAAGCCTGGCTTGGAGAATTTTGAGCATTACTTTACTAGCATGTGAGATGAGTGCAATTGTGCAGTAGTTTGAGCAATCTTTGGCAGTGCCTTTCTTTGGGATTGGAATGAAAACTGACCTTTTCCAGTCCTGTGGCCACTGCTGAGTTTTTCAAACTTGCTGGCATATTGAGTGCAGCACTTTCACAGCATCATCTTTTAGGATTTGAAATAGCTCAACTGGAATTCCATCACCTCCACTAGCTTTGTTCATAGTGATGCTTTCTAAGGCCCACTTGACTTCACATTCCAGGATGTCTGGCTCTAGGTGAGTGATCACACCATCGTGATTATCCGGGTCGTGAAGAGCTTTTTTGTACAGTTCTTCTGTGTAATCTTGCCACCTGTTCTTAATATCTTCTGCTTCTGTTAGGTCCATACCATTTCTGTCCTTTATCGAGCCCATCTTTGCATGAAATATTCCCTTGGTATATCTAATTTTCTTGAAGAGATCTCTAGTCTTTCCCATTCTGTTATTTTCCTCTATTTCTTTGCACTGATCTCTGAGGAAGGCTTTCTTATGTCTTCTTGCTATTCTTTGGAATTTTGCATTCAGATGCCTATATCTTTCCTTTTCTCCTTTGCTTTTCACTTCTCTTCTTTCCACAGCTATTTGTAAGGCCTCCTCAGACAGCCATTTTGCTTTTTTGCATTTCTTTTCCATGGGGATGGTCTTGCTCCCTGTCTCCTGTACAATGTCATGAACCTCCATCCATAGTTCATCAGGCACTCAGTCTATCAGATCTAGTCCCTTAAATCTATTTTTCACTTCCACTGTTTAATCATAAGGGATAAGTTTTGCCCTGAGCAAACAAAGCGCGGCGCTGGCCTTGCCTGAGATGAAGCCGGTTTCTGGAGGAGGGCTTGGTAGGAGTTCAGCTCTGGGGTGCCACCTTGGGGGTGTCTGTCAGCTTTCCAAGCAGAGAGGTCAAATAAGCTGCTAGATACACTAGTTTGGAACCGGGAGGAAAAACTGACCTGGACGCATGTGGGAGTGGCCACCAGGTGGGTGGTATTTCAGGCCACGAGATCTGAAGAGACTGGCAAGGGTGGGCACGGGAAGACCCGGGAGGCCACTGGAGGGAAGTGCATCAAGAAGCCAGGTGTGACCACCTGTGTCACATGTTTCTGAGAGATGAGCTGACCACGAAATTTGGAAACAGGCAGGCTGTTGTTTCTGGTAGGTCACTGGAAGGGAGGACTGGTAGGAAATGAGAGGATCGGGTGTGGGAGGACTCACCCTCAGATGCACTGAAAACCCAGAGCAGGTGTGGCCTCCGGGAGACATGTGACCTGGGGAGACAGCGAACCTCTCCGGGACCAGGTGATATCTGCAGAGTCTGAACCTCAGAGGTTGAAGTGGGGGACCAGTGAGGTGGGGTGATGGTCTGGAGTGAAGAGCCAACGGGAAAAACCCACTTGATGTCACAGCTGCAGCAGCTGCAGGGAGTTGGGGCTGTGACTCAGCCCCTGGCTCCAGGAACAGGCAGAGGAGTGGTTCTGCCCCCAAGCTCACTTCTTCCTGAGGAAAATGAATGGCTGTAGTGGGTTGAGGCCATGGAGGGAAAATCTGAGTTTCATCGAGGACATTCCTTCCTGATGTGTGTTCTGGATAGAAAGTGGGATAATCGATTAGTCACACTCAGTCAATTCCAGGAACACAGAAGCAGATAAAGAAACCAAGGACAGCCTCTGTCCTTGGGGTGCCTGGCCCATTGTTGGTGAGCATGAGACCAGGAGCAGAGAGAGAGGATTTCCCCCAGCCTGGCTGTAGCCTCGCTCTCCTGGTGGCCCTTCTGCAGGCTCAGCTTTTCCTAGGTATCTGAAACCAAAAGACAGCAAAGCACTTTGTGGATAACAGGGAGGATTGTCCCATCCCGTGTGCAGTCCTTGCCGGGAGGAGCTCTGGCAGCCTGAGAGCCGCCCTCCTTCCCTCCCACATCAGTGTGGTCCTTCCTTCCACCCCACTCCCATCCCCTTCTCCTGCTCTTGGCTCCTGTGTTTCCCTTCCTCCTTGACCCTCAGTCTAGCGTGCTCACCACCAAGAAACATGTACTTTCTGAATGAGTGTTCAGATCATAATTCAAAACCCCAAATTGTTATTTTCCTTCCAAAAGTTCACAGTGGTTTTCAGGTTGATATCAGGACTGTCTCCAAGAGGCAGAAAGGAACACAGAGAAAGCCCCCATCCAACCTGAGACTTCAGTAAGGAATTAGGATTGGATTGAGGAACAATGGGGACGGGATGACTGTAGGTGGAGGGAGGAGAGCCAACATTTCATGAGCTTCTGAGACCAAGTCCTGTGTGGATACATGGAAACAGCATGCTTACTCAAACTGCTTAGATTCCTTGAACCTCCTGATGAAGGAAGGACTGGGAAGGTGATTATGGTCACTTCACAAATGAAGAATTGTAATCCAAACCCAGAGGTCTTACCCTCAGACTCTGTGTGTGTCAGTGGCAGAGACAGGATGGCCCAGGAGACCCCTGCCCTCCAGATCCTTCCTTTCAGTCTAAATACTGCTCCCCCTCCCACCCCCAGATACAGATGGCCTCCCCTCTCCTTCCTTCTGAAGGAACAGCATGAAGATTCATTTATTATAGCAACAAATGGCTTTATGATCCTTGCATGAAGATGCTACTGAAAGAAAAGATAAAGCAGAGTCAGAGAACTGCCCTGGTGGTTCAGTGGTTAAGAATCAGCCTTCCAATGCAGGGGACTCAGATTCCATTCCTGGTCTGGGAACTAAGATTCCACATGCCATGGGGCACCCAGGCCCACGAGCTGCAACTACTGAAGTCTGAACGCTCAAGAGCCAATGGTCTGCAACCAGAGAAGCATGCACACTGCCACTAGAGAAAGCCCATGTGCTGCAGCAAAGACCTAGTTCAACCAAAATAATAATTTAGAAAGAAAAAGAGTGAGAAGTGTTATTTAGTGTGTCCCTAGCAGGCACTTCGCTGCATACAGGTGCCCCTACAGCTCCTGCTAGTGCCTGTGGAAGCCTCTGAATTGAGTGACAATAAGAAAGTCATGGAACTCATTATTATTAGAGTTCATAACACAAAATATTAACTGGTGAAGTTCTACAAATTAACTGGTGAAGGCCTACAGAATTCCTCACATCTTTCTCACTGATACATAATGGACATGTGCCATCGTGTCAGTTTCAGGTATGCAGCACAATAACTCACTATCTGTCAGTTCAGTTCAGTTCAGTCGCTCAGTTGTGTCCGACTCTTTGCGACCCCATGAATCGCAGCACTCCAGGCCTCCCTGTCCATATTGCAAAATGGTCATCACAGTGAGCCCTGCCTGCATGGGGTCTGTTTTCTGTCTGTCACTTGGATCAGATAAAGTCTTCTGAAATGTCAGCCTTGAAAGGTTCCTGTAAATTCTTCTGAAAGTCAACTTCTGTGACTGTATCCTCTTATCTCCCCTGTGCTACTGAGTTCAGCCAGTGAATTTTAGAATTTCACCTATTACGTTTTTTTTTTTTCAATTCTGTAGTTTCCATTTGGTTCTTTTTTTTAAAATTTACTTATTTGGCTGTGCCAGGTCCTGGTTGCAGCATGTGGGATCTTCGATCTTCATTGTGGCCTGTAGGATCTTGTTCCCTGACCAGGGATTGAATCCAGGCCCCCTGCATTGCGAGCACAGAGTCTTAGCCACTGGACCACCAGGGAAGTTCCCTCCATTTGGTTCTTTGAAAAAAATATGTACTTTTATTTCTTTGCTGAGATTTCCTGGTTTTGTTTTGAATTTTTTCATCTAGAGTGTGTGTGCTCAGTCATGTCTGACTGCAACTGCATGGACTATAGACAGGTTCCTCTGTCCATGGGATTTCCCAGGCAAGAATATTGCAATGAGTTACCATTTCCTACTCCAGGGGATCTTCCTAACCCAGGGATCGAATCTGCATCTCCTGCATTAGCAGGTGGTACCATAGTACCACCTGGGAAGAAGACCCACAGAGCTTATGAATGTTAAGAGCCCGTCAGCAGTGGTTTTTTTTTTTTTTTTTTTTTTTTTTAGCAGTGGTTTTAAAATTGTTCTTATAAGCAGCAACCACGAGGTGGCAGGATTATTTCATGCCCATCTAATTCCCAGGGCAAGCAGTTCAGTTCAGTTCAGTGGCTCAGTCCTGACCGAATCTTTGCAACCCCATGGACTGCAGCACACCAGCCTCCTGTCCATCACCAACTCCTAGAGCCTACCCAAACTCATGTCCACTGAGTCAGTGATGCCATCCAACCATCTCATCCTCTGTCATCTCCTCTTCTCACCTTCAATCTTTTCCAGCATCAAGGTCTTTCCAAATGAGTCAGCTCTTTGCATCAGGTGGCCAAAGTATTGGAGTTTCAGCTTCAACATCAGTCCTATCAATGAACACTCAGGACTGATATCCTTTAGGATGGACTGGTTGGATCTCCTTGCAGTCCAAGGGACTCTCAAAAGTCTTCTCCAACATCATAGTTCAAAAGCATCAGTTCTTTGGCACTCAGCTTTCTTTATAGTCCAACTCTCACATCCATATATGACTACTGGAAAAACCATAGCCTTGACTAGATGGACCTTTGTTGGCCGAGTAGTGTCTCTGCTTTTTAATATGCTGTCTAGGTTAGTCAAAACTTTCCTTCCAAGGAGTAAAAGTCTTTTATTTTCATGGCTGCAGTCACTATCTGCAGTGATTTTGGAGCCCGCCCCCCAAAAAAAGTCTGCCATTGTTTCCACTGTTTCTCCATCCATTTACCATGAAGTGATTGGAATGGATGCCATGACCACAGTTTTCTGAATGTTGAGCTTTAAGCCAACTTTTTCACTCTCCACTTTCATTTTCATCAAGAGGCTCTTTAGTTCTTCTTCACTTTCTGCCATAAGGGTGGTGTCATCTGCATATCTGAGGTTATTGGTATTTCTCCCGGCAGCCTTGATTCCAGCTTGTACTTCTTCCAGCCCAGTGTTTCTCATGATGTACTCTGCATGTAAGTTAAATAAACAGGGTGACAATATACAGCCTTGAAGTACTCCTTTTCCTATTTGGAACCAGTCTGTTGTTCCATAACAAGTTCTAACTGTTGCTTCCTCACCTGTGTACAGATTTCTCGAGGAAGGTCAGGTGGTCTGGTATTCCCATCTCTCTGAGAAATTTCCACAGTTTATTGTGATCCACACAGTCAAAGGCTTTAGCATAGTCAGTAAAGCAGAAATAGATGTTTTTCTGGAACTCTCTTGCTTTTTCAATGATCCAGCAGATGTTGGCAATTGGATCTCTGGTTCCTCTGCCTTTTCTAAAACCAGCTTGAACATCAGGGAGTTCACAGTTCACGTACTGCTAAAGCCTGGCTTGGAGAATTTTGAGCATTACTTTACTAGCGTGTGAGATGAGTGCAATTGTGTGGTAGTTTGAGCATTCTTTGGCATTGCCTTTCTTTGGGATTGGAATGAAAACTGACCTTTTCCAGTCCTGTGGCCACTGCTGAGTTTTCCAAATTTGCTGGCATATTGAGTGTAGCACTTTCACAGCATCATCTTTTAGGATTTGAAATAGCTCAACTGGAATTCCATCACCTCCACTAGCTTTGTTCGTAGTGATGCTTTCTAAGGCCCACTTGACATCACATTCCAGGATGTCTGGCTCTAGGTGAGTGATCACATCATCATGATTATCTGGGTCTTGAAGATCTTTTTTGTACAGTTCTTCTGTGTATTCTTGCCACCTGTTCTTAATATCTTCTGCTTCTGTTAGGTCCATACCATTTCTGTCCTTTATCGAGCCCATCTTTGCATGAAATGTTCCCTTGGTATCTCTAATTTTCTTGAAGAGATCTCTAGTCTTTCCCATTCTGTTGTTTTCCTCTATTTCTTTGCTTTGATCACTGAGGAAGGCTTTCTTATCTCTCCTTGCTATTCTTTAGAACTCTGCATTCAAATGGGTATATCTTTCCTTTTCTCCTTTGCTATTTGCTTCTCTTCTTTCCACAGCTATTTGTAAGGCCTCCTCAGACAGCCATTTTGCTTTTTTGCATTTGTTTTTCTTAAGGATGGTCTTGCTCCCTGTCTCTTGTACAATGTCACAAACCTCCGTCCATAGTTCATCAGGCATTTTGTTTATCAGATCTAGTCCCTTAAATCTATTTCTCACTTCCACTGTATAATCGTTAGGGATTTGATTTAGGTCATACCTGAATGGTCTAGTGGTTTTCCCTATATTCTTCAATATAAGTCTGAATTTGGCAATAAGGATTTCATGATCCACAGTCAGCTCCTGGTCTTGTTTTTGCTGACTGTATGCAGCTTCTCCATCTTTGGCTGCAAAGAATATAATCAATTTGATTTCGGTGTTGACTACTTGGTGATGTCCATGTGTAGAGTCTTCTCTTGTGTTGTTGGAAGAGGGTGTTTGCTATGACCAGTGCATTCTCTTTGCATAACTCTATTAGCTTTTACCCTGCTTCATTCTGTACTCCAAGGCCAAATTTACCTGGTACTCCAAGTATTTCTTGACTTCCTACTTTTGCATTCTAGTCCCCTATAATGAAAAGGACATCCTTTTTTGGTGTTAATTCTAGAAGGTCTTATAGGTCTTCATAGAACTGTTCAACTTCAGCTTCTTCAGCATTACTGGTTGGGGCATAGACTTGAATTATGATGATAGTGGATGGTTTGCCTTGGAAACGAATAGAGAGCATTCTGTCATTTTTGAGACTGCATCCAAGTATTGCATTTCAGACTCTCTTATTGACTATGATGGCTACTCTATTTCTTCTAAGGGATTCTTTCCCACAGTAGTAGATATAATGGTCATCTGAGTTAAATTCACCCATTCCAGTCCATTTTAGTTCACTAATGCCTTAAATGTTGATGTTCAATCTTTCCATCTCCTGTTTGATCACTTCAAATTTGCCTGGACCTAACATTCCAGGTTCCTATGCAATATTGCTCTTTACAGCATCAGTCCCTGCTGTTTACCTGGGCCCAAACTATGGTGGAGGTAACGAAGATAATGTTGACCTCCCTGAAAAGATCCCATGCATGTGCTGCTACAGTCTGTGCCCCCAACCCTGCAGCAGGCCACCCCTGACCCACACCTTTGCTGGAGATTGCCAGACTCCCACAGGCAAGTCTGGGATAGTCTCCTATTGGGTCACTGTCCCTTTGTCCTAGGTCCTGGTGCACAAGGTTCTGTTGTGCCCTCCAAGAGTATATTTCCCAGTCCTGTGTAAGTTCTGGCAGCTCTATGATGGGGTTATGGTGACCTCCTCCAAGAGGACTTATGCCATACCCATACCCAGATGCCCTCTCCCTGCAGCAGACCACTGCCATCCTGTACCTGCACAGGAGATGCTCAAACACAGTTCTGTCTGTGAACATGTGAATTCACCCCTCCTAACGTCTTGCTGAGGCTTCTCCTTCGCCCTTGGACGTGGGGTATCTCCTCACAGCTGCTCCAGTGCCTACCCTCTTACTAGAGTTTCTCTGACCTTGGATGTGGGGTCATGGACCACATGGCTGGTCCAGTGAAGAGCAGCTGGTGCTCCTGACCTTGGATACGGGTTATCTCCTCTCAGCTGCTCGCAGCTCTAGCACCGCACAGCCTGGAGCTCTTAAATTGAAGAGCTCACTCATTATTAGAGAAATGCAAATCAAAATTACCATGAGTTATCATCTCACACCAGTCAGAATGGCCATAATCAAAAAGTCCACAAACAATAAATGTTGAAGAGGGTATGGAGAAAAGGGAACCCTCTTACACTGTTGGTGGGAATGCAAACTGGTACAGCCACTATGAAGAACAGTGTGGAGATTCCTTAAAAAAATTGGAAATAGAACTGCGATATGGCCCAGCAATCCCGCTGCTGGGCATACACCCCAAGGAAACCAGAATTGAAAGATATACATGTATCCCAATGTTCATTGCAGCACTGTTTACAATAGATAGGACATGGAAGCAACCTACATGTCCACTGGCAGATAAATGGATAAGAAGTTGTGGTAAATATACACAACGGAATACTACCCAGCTATAAAAAGGAACACATTTGAGTCAGTCCTATTGAGGTGGATGAACCTGGAGCCTACTGTGCAGAGCAGAATGAAGGAAGTCAGAAAGAGAAACAAAAATCATGTATATTAACTCTTATATATGGAAATTAGAAAAATGATACTGATGATCTTACATGTAGAGCAGCAAAGGAGACACAGTTGTAAAGAACAGACTTTTGGACTCAGTGGAGGAAGGTGAGTGGCATGATTTGAGAGAATAGCATTCAAACATGTACTTTACACATATGTAAAATAGATGACCAGTGCAAGTTCAATTCATGAAGCAGGGCACCCAAAACTGGTGCTCTAGGACAACCCATAGGGATAGGGAGGGGAGGGAGGAGAGTTCAGGATGGGGGGACACATGTATACCTGTGGCTGATTCATGTTGATACATGCAAATACCATCCCAATATTGTAAAGTAATTATCCTCCAATTAAAATAAATTAGAAGAAGACCCTATTGCTAGGAAAGATTGAAGGCAGGAGGAGAAGGGGAGGACAAAGGATGAGATAATTGGATGGCATCACTGACTCAATGGACATGAGTTTGAGCAAGCTCTGGGAGATGGTGAAGGACAGGGAAACCTGGCATGCTGCAGTCTATAGGGTCACACAGAGTCGGACATGACTGAGCAACTGAACAACACAACAATTCATTAATTGAAAAAAAAAAGGGAGATCAACAGTAACACAATAGTGGGGGACTTTAACACCCCACTTGTATTAATGGACAAATCATCCAGCCCAAAAATTAATAAGGATATGCAAGCCATAAATGGTATATTATAACAGATAGACTTATTTTATATTTATAGGACATTTCATCTGAAAGTAGCAGAATACACTTTCTCAAGTGCACACAAAACATCCTGCAAGATAGATCACATTTTGGGTCACAGATCAAGCCTCAGTAGGTTTAAGAAAATTGAAATCATATCAAGCATCTTTTCTGACCACAATGCTATGAGATTAGAAATCAATTACAGAAAAAAATGTAAAAACCAAAAACATATGGAGGTTAAACAATATGTTATTAAATAACCAATGGATCATTGAAGAAATCAAAGAGAAACTGAAAAAATACTTAGAGACAAATGACAATGAAAATATGACAACCCAAAATGTATGGGATGTAGCAAATGCAGCTCTAAGAGGGAATTTTATAGCAAAACAATCCTACCTCAAGAAACAAGAAAAATCTCAAATAAACAGCCTATCCTTAAACCTAAAGCAACTGGAGAAAGGAGCACAACAACAGCAACAACAACAAATGAAAATCCAAAGTTAGTAGAAGGAAAGAAATCATAAAGATCAGAGCAGAAAAATGAAATGGAGATAAAGAAAACAGTCAATATGAGGAAACTAAAAGCTGGTTCTCAAACAGGTTATATTTCCTTGTTACGACTTCTTAGATATGCCCATCACTTAAAAGTGATGTTTAATTTCCAAACACATGGGCTTTTTTTTTTTTTAGTACCTTTGATATTAATTTCTTATTTAAAAGCTTTCTTCTGTGCAATCACCCTCTGTGGTTTTTCAGTCTACTAACTTTATTGAGGCTTTCAGTGGCTAAGTCAAAGATCTCTCTTGGTAGATGTCACATTGCACTTGAAAATATGTGGGTTATTTTCAAAAGGTTTTGATATTGATCTCTAACATAATTCCACAGTGATAAGAGAACAGACTCTTTATAATTTCAATAGCTTTAGACTATGAAATTTTAAAACCTGGTCTTATGTCTCTGGATACGTTCTAGTGTCTCCTAGTTCATAATCTATGGGAACTTGAATAGAATTTGTATGCTACTGTTGTGTGAAAATTGCATAAATCTTAATTATGGTGAATTTGTTCATAGTGATTTTTAGGTCTACTATATCTTTCTATTTCTCTGTCTATTCATTCCATTAATTTTTGAGTGTTTGATATTGAAACTCCAACTAAATATCTTACTTTATATATTTAAAAAATAATTGTAATATATAATAGAACTATAGTAAACTTCTGTGTTTCCAAGCCTCCTGTAAATGTGTTATCATGTTTTCATAATTTAGAAAGCAAAAAATAAAAATATATATATGCTGGTTCTTTTAGAACATATACAAAATTCTTAAGTATTTAGCCAGACTCATCAAGAAAAAAGTAAGAAGACTCAAGTCAATACAATTAGGGGCTTGCCTGGAGGTCCAGTGGCTAGGACTCCATGGTCGCATTGCAGGGGGCCTAGGTTTGCTCCTTGGTCAGGAAATTAGATTCCATATGATGCAACTAAAGATCCTACATGCTGCAATGAAGATCTAAGATCCTGTGTGCCAGAACTAAGACGTGGTGGAGCCAAGTACAGAAATATTTTTTTAATCAATTAAAAAAAAATTAAACCTTGCTTATTAATTGGCTATAAACCCCAGTACAAATAAAAGCTTTTAAAAATCAATAAAGTTAGAAATGAAAATGGAGAAGTTATGATAGTTACCACAGAAATAAAAAGGATCATAAGAGATTACTACGAGCAACTATATGTCAATAAAATGGACAACCTAGAAGAAATGGAAAGATTTTTAGAAGGAATATAGCTTACAGAAACTGAACTAGGAAGAAATATAAAATATGTACAGACCAGTAACAAGTAGTGAAATTGAAACTCTTATTAAAAAAATCATCCAACAAACAAAAGCCCAGGGCCAAACGGCTTCATATGTGAAATTCTTTCCAACATTTAGAGAACACCTAATACCTGTCCTTCTCAAATGCTTCAAAAAAATTGCAGAGAAGGGTACTCCTCTGCTCATTCTACAAGGCCACCATCACCCTGAAACCCAAACCAGACAAAGATATCACAAAAGAAGAAAATTATAGATCAATATCACTGATGAGCATAGACACAGAAATCCTCAACAAAATACTAGCCTACAGAATTCAACAACACATTAAAAAGATCATACACAATGACCGAATAGGCTTTATCCCAGAAATGCATGGATTCTTCAATATATACAAATCAATGATATATGTCATATTAAAAAATTGAAGAATAAAAACCATAAGATCATCTCAATAGAGGCAGATAAATCTTTTGACAAAGTTCAACACCCATATATAAAAACTCTCCAGAAAGTAAGCTTAGAGGAAACCTACTTCAATGTAATAAAGGCCATATATGACAAACTTACAGCTAATATCATAGGTGAAAAGCTGAAAAACAATCCCTTTAAAATCAGAAACAGGACAAGGGATGTTCACTTTTGCCACTTCTATTCAACATAGCTTTAAAGTCCTAGAATGGCAATCAGATTAAAAAAAATTAAGGAATTCAAATTGGAAACAAAGAACTAAAACTCACTATTTGAAGATGACATACTATACATGTTGTTGTTTAGTTGCTAAGTCATGTCCAGCTCTTTTGTGACCTCTTGGACTGTCCAGGCTCCCCTGTCCATGGGAATTCCCAGGCAAGAATACAGGAAATTCGCTGTTTCCTTTGCCAGGAGATCTCCCTGACCCAGGAGTCAAGTCTGTAACTTCTGCTTGGCAGTGAGTTTCCTTTTTTGCCTTTTAAGTTATATTTAATTTAACTTTTAAATTAATTTATTTTAATTGGAGAATAATTACTTTATAATATTTTGATGATTTTTGCCATAAATCAACATGAATCAGCCTTGGGTACCCATGTGTCTCCCATCATGAACCCCCCTCCCACATCCCTTCCCACCCCATCCCTCTGGCTTGTCCCATATCAACAGCTTTGAATGCCTTGTTCATGCATCGAACATGCTCTGGTCATCTGTTTTACATATGGTAATATACATGTTTCAGTGCTAATCTCTCAAATCATCCCACCCTTGCCTTCTCCCACAGAGTCCAAATTCTTTACCACTGATCCACCAGGGAAGCCCAGTACTATACATAGAAAATCCTAAGCTATCAGAAAACTACTAGGGCTCCTCAATAAATCTGGTAAAGTTGCAGGCTATAAAATTAACATACAGAAGTCTCTTGCATTCCTAGACACTAACAATGAAAGGTCAGAAAGAGAGATTAAAGAAACAATCTTATTTACCATTGCAACAAAAAGAATAAAAAACCTAAGAATAAACCTACCTCAGGAGGCAAAAGACCTGTGATCAGAAAACTATAGGATACTAATGAAAGAAATCAAAGAAGACACAAACAGATGGAGAGAGGTACCATATTCTTGAAGTGGAAGAATCAATATTGTCAAAATGACTATACTACCCAAAGTAATCTACAGACTCAATGCAATTTTTATCAAATTACCAATGGCAATATTCACAGAATTAGAACAAAAATGTTTACAAATAGTATGGAAACATGAAAGATTCTGAATAGTCAAAGCAATCTTGAGAAAGATAAACGGAGTTTGAAGAATCAGGCTTCCTGAATTTAGGCTACGTGACAAAGCTACAGTCCATCAAAACAGTATGGTATTTGTACAAAAATAGAAATATAATTCAATGGGACAGGATTGAAAGGCCAGAAAGGAACCCATGCACCTATGATCCGTTAATCTATAATACAGGAGTCAAGACTATACAATACAGGAAAGACCGTCTTGTCAATAAATGATGGTGGGAAAACTGGGCGAATACATGTTAAAAAATGAAATTAGAACACTCTTTAACATCACACACAAAAATAAACTCAAAACAAACTGAAGACCTAAATGTTAGACCAGATACCATAAAGCTCTTAGAAGAATATATAGACAGAACTCTCTCTGACATAAGTGATAATGGGATCTTTTCTGATCCACCACCTACAGTAACAAAAATAAAATAAAAACAAAAATAAGCAAATGGGACCTAATTAAACTTAAAAGCTTTTGCACAGCAAAGGAAATCATAAACAAGATGATAACCTTCAGAATGGGAGAAAATATTTGCAAATAATACAGCCATCTTCTAGGGATTAATCTCCAAAATATACAAACAGCTCATTCAGCTCAATATCAAAACAACAAACCACCCAATCAAAAAGTGATCACAGGACCTACATGGACAAGACCAAAATATTTCCCCAAAGAAAAAAATACAGATGGGCAACAAACACATGAAAACAGACCCAACATCACTAAATTATTGGATAATGCAAATCAAAACTGCAATGAGGTATCACCTCATACAGGCTAGACTGGCCATCATCAAAAATTCTACAAACAATAAATGCTGGAAAGGGTATGGAGGAAAGGGAACCATCCCGCAACTGTTGACAGAAATGTAAACTGACACAGCCACTGTGGAGAGCAGTATGGAGGTTTCTTAAAAAATAAAACACAGAGCTACCATATGACCTAGCAATCCCATTTCTAGGCATATATCCAAAGAAAACCATAATTCAAAAGGATGCATGCATCCTGATGTTCATTGCAGAATGATTTACAATAGCCAGGACATGGAAGCAACCTCAATATCCACTGAAAGAGGAATGGAGAAAGACATGGTACAAATATATAATGGAATATTACTCAGCCATAAAAATGAACAAAATAGTACCATTTGTGGAGATGTGGATGAACCTAGAGACTGTCATACAAAGAGACAAACAAATGTTGTATAGTATCACTTACATGTGAAATCTAGAAAATGGTAGAGATGAACTTATTTGCAAAGTAGAAATAGAGTCACAAATGAAGAGAACAAATTTATGGCTATCAAGAGGGGAAGGGGTGGGGTGGGATAAATTGGGAGATTGGGACTGAAGTATATACATTACTAATTAGAACCTACAGTATGGCACAGGGAACTCTTCCTCAATGTTCCGTGGTAACCTAAATGGGAAGGAAATTGAAAAAGAGTAGATATATGTATGACTGATTCATGTTTCTGCACAGCCAGATATTAACACAACATTGTAAAGCAACTATACCCCAACAAAAATTAATTTATAAAATAAATTTAAAAATTAAAAAAGCGGCAGAGACCAATATAGATGATATTAATATAATGCTCAGGGGAAATGATATTATTCCTGTACTTGTTGGCAAGGGACTGAAACCAGATTCAGAGATGCTTGATTTAACAGGATTTTTGGCAATTGCAAGTGAGATTGTTGAAAAAGGTATAATCAAGCCAGCCACCGAGGGTTTCAAGCAAACTATTGCTCCCTTGGGAAACATGTATTTGTAACTTCTCAGTTCTTAAGACAGACTTCCAAGCCCCTATCACAGAGAGTGGGTTGCCAAAGTATCATTGATAGAGAGTCCAGCAGAGAAAGTCTCCCAACCAGCCTCTCAGGTATGATGACAAAGCCAATGAACAGGAGAAATCTAGTAGGAAGGCTCTGGAGGATCCAGACAGAGTAAGGAATCTATTGCATGGCAAGAAAAGGGATCTGACAGTCATATAGAACTAACAGTATTCCTGTGTATCAGGCTGGAGGAAGCTGCATTGCCCTCTGTAGCCCATTCCTAAGTGTGATTCAGCCTCGCCTCCCTTTCTTACCAACTTCCCCTCTCCATATGAGGCCAGCCTGTTAGTTCTAGCCTTTGGTAAGTCTTCTAGTCCTGTATCAACTTATCACTCAACTATACTGTAATCATAATAGAAACATACATAAAATAACAAGCCCTTGGGTGTCATTTCTCCATTCTCTGGATCTCCGTTTCACAATTCTCCAGGTATTCGAAGGATCTGGCAAAAGACCATACCCACCTATAAAAGGGCTGCTGTTTAAAGTAAGTATAACCACAGAAACAAAACATGAAACAAAAAAGATTTTATGTAACTTTTATTTTTTATCCCAACCTAATTTGGGCTTTATTCCTCACCTCCCATTCCCATTCTCTTACTATAAATCCAAACATGGTTTTTACTTTTTTAACAAAATGTTTAATTAGAGTCATAATATTTTCTTTTCTCCAAAAGGAGGGAGACACAGCCTTTGTTCTGCTGCTGCATTTTCAAATGCATACAGCATTAAATGTACATTAATATATTCCTTAGAAGCTATTTAAAATAAAACCCTTCATCCTTTGAGGTTATTGACAGTTTTCTAGTTCACTGACACATCTCCTATAATACATTAATCATTTTCGTGAGTAAAGTGGTAACTGTAATAAAAAAACAGGATTTTAATCCCTGAGGTGCCAGTTTAAATGGAAGAGGTTGCAATTAAAATACAAGATTTGAAAATAGGCCTTAAATAATAAGCATAGATAATGCTATCTGGATTAAAATCACCTCCATGGCAAGTTGCATTTACTAAGTTAAGGTAACCCTGCTCTTCCTAGCCCTCTTGCTATAATAATATTTCCTTTTCTATAGAAATAAAACATAGCAAGGAAGTCTGCAGAAACTTCTGAGATCCTCAGAAATCAAGAGAAACCACAAGTGCCATTCCTCTAATCTCCATCCACATTGCTGGAGAGGGTTTTCAGCACCATTCCAAGATCTAGAAAGGTTGATGAAACGACTTGGTTTTTCTACTTCTCCATGTAGCCAAAAGGGACAAATCTGTCATACTGTCTCGAAAATGGCAGCGTCCTGCTTATCTCTGCCACCATACCATTAGCAGAACTGTATTCAACTCTTAGTGCCCACCGTCTCTGTGGGGCCCTTTCTCTCCCAGGCAGCTAAACGGTGGGGTATGGGTTCCTGCTCCTGCCCCTAGTAGTAGCGGTTCAGGCTCCTGGTGCCAGGAACCTCAGGCTGGCCATTCATCCAAATCTCCCTGATGATACGTTCCCGCTCCTCCAGCCGCTGGGCTCGCTCCAGCTCCTCCACTGAGGCGAAGACATTCTTGTTCAAAGTCCTTTCAAAGCGCCGATGTCTCCTGACCGAGATGTCAGATGCTGCATCCAAGCTGCCATCCTCACTGTCGCTGCTGCTTTCTTGGTCCTTCAGAAACTCCTGGGAATGCTGACAGCAGTCTGTGTGGCAAGAGATCCTCATCACCAAGGCAGCTAGGGTGAGGACCAGTCCAATACACACACCACAGACAAAGTACAGAGCTGCTCCCTCGGGATTTTCTGTTGGAGAAGGAGGAAGAGGAGAACGTTTGAAAGATGACAACTACATACTCAGAGGGCAAACATGACTTCAGCACAGGATCGACCCCTCTCACCAGGCCCCAAAGCTTTGATGGCTACAAATAATACCTTCTCATGTGACCAATCGCATAATGTATTAAAATATAATTTTCAACAAATAGTGTGGATAAAGACTGTATGGAATTCTTTCACTATTCTTGGAACTTTAACTTTGAAACTATTTCAAAAAGAAAAGTTAAAACATTGTTTAGCATCTACTATAAGCGAGTAACTGTGCTTAGATGCCATTTACTTATATTACACAAACCTTTGCTTCTGAATTTTCTCCTGAAACTCCTTGAATTATCTTTTAACTGTAGTTGTAAGCAACTTCAGAGATGATCCTTACCTCTCGGTAGTCATACTCTTACATAAGACCTTCCCCACAAGGGCTGCAACAGTGACTTACTTCTAACAAACACGATGGATGACTTGAGATTAGGTAACCTAAGTCTGACCTCCAGCTTACCCATGCTCTCTCTTTCTCACCCATTTGCTCTGAAGCAGTCAGTTCCCATGCTGTGAGCTGTACTACAGAGAGGCCCACTAAGGGTGGCCTCTGACTAACAACCTTCAAAGAACTGGACTGCACCAACAGCCATGTAAGTGAGCTTGGATGTGTATCAGTTCAGTTCAGTTCAGTCGCTCAGTCATGTCCGACTCTTTGTGAACCCATGAATTGCAGCACGCCAGGCCTCCTTGTCCATCACCAACTCCCGGAGTGCACTCAGACTCACGTCCATTGAGTCAGTGATGCCATCCAGCCATCTCATCCTCTGTCGTCCCTTTCTCCTCCTGCCCCCAATCCCTCCCAGCTCCAAAATCACTGCAGATGGTGACTGCAGCTATGAAATTAAAAGACACTTACTCCTTGGAAGAAAAGTTATGACCAACCTAGATAGCATATTTAAAAGCAGAGACATTACTTTGCCAACAAAGGTCTGTCTAGTCAAAGCTATGGTTTTTCCAGTGGTCATGTGTGGATGTGAAAGTTGGACTGTGAAGAAAGCTGAGTGCCGAAGAATTGATGCTTTTGAACTGTGGCATTGGAGAAGACTCTTGAGAGTCCCTTGGACTGCAAGGAGATCCAACCAGTCCATTCTGAAGGACATCAGCCCTGGGATTTCTTTGGAGGGAATGATGCTGAAGCTGAAACTCCAGTACTTTGGCCACCTCATGCAAAGAGTTGCTCATTGGATGTGTATGAATATGTGTATTTGTCTTCTAAATTTTCTTTTGCTTAGCTGTATTTTTAAAGTATTCTATACTTATTGTTATCACATTTGTAATAAGTAATGTTATTTTACTGGGACATAAAATTTTAAAGTGAATCCTCTCCTGGTGAATCCTTGAGGTGTCCACAATCATGGTCTTGCAGCAATCTTGTGGAACCCCTTGAACAGAGAATCCAGCTAAGCAAATCCCAGATTCCTGACTTAGAGAAACTGAGAAAATAAATACTTTTTGTTTTGAGATACAGTGTGTCCCTGAATTACAATGGCTGGACTTACAATTTTTTTAAATTCACAAGGGAGTGAAAACAACGTGCATTTAAGTAGCAACTGTACTTCTAATTTTGAATTTTAATCTTTCCTTCTGCAAGCAATATACAGTATAATACTCTCTCCTAATGCTGGGGAGTAGCAGCAAGCTGTGCTCCCAGTTAGCCACGTGATCAGTTACAACCATTCTGAGGCTAGACAACCATTTGCTATCCCACTTTCAATACAGTAGTCAATAAATTATATGAGATTCTAATTATAAAATAGGCTTTGTGTTAGATGATTTTGCCCAACTACAGATTAATATAAGTGTTATAAAATGGAGACTGGTCCTGGGTGTTCTTTGGAAGGAATGATGCTGAAGCTGAAACTCCAGTACTTTGGCCACTTCATGTGAAGAGTTGACCCATTGGAAAAGACTCTGATGCTGGGAGGGATTGGGGGCAGGAGGAAAAGGGGACGACAGAGGATGAGATGGCTGGATGGCATCACTGATTCAATGGATGTGAGTTGAGTGAACTCTAGGAGCTAGTGTTGGACAGGGAGGCCTGGCATGCGGCAATTCATGGGGCCGCAAAGAGTCAGACACGATTGAGCAACTGAGCTGAACTGAACTGAGGCTATACACTATGATATTCCAAGG
This sequence comes from Ovis canadensis, assembly GCF_042477335.2. Taxonomy (NCBI): domain Eukaryota; kingdom Metazoa; phylum Chordata; class Mammalia; order Artiodactyla; family Bovidae; genus Ovis; species Ovis canadensis. The sequence goes on from NC_091247.1 coordinate 62,697,047, forward strand.
GTTAGGTGTATTAAATGCCTTTTTAAAAAAATATAAAAGAAAACAACAGATGGGCAGAAGACCTAAACAGACATTTTTCCTTTTTTTTTTTTTTTTTTTCTGTTTTTTTTTTTTTATTTTTAGTTTTTTATTTTTTACATTTTAAAATCTTTAATTCTTACATGCATTCCCAAACATGAACCCCCCTCCCACCTCCCTCCCCATAACATCTTTCTGGGTCATCCCCATGCACCAGCCCCAAGCATGCTGCATCCTGCGTCAGACATAGACTGGCGATTCAATTCACATGATAGTATACATGTTAGAATGTCATTCTCCCAAATCATCCCACCCTCTCCCTCTCCCTCTGAGTCCAAAAGTCCGTTATACACATCTGTGTCTCTTTCCCTGTCTTGCATACAGGGTCGTCATTGCCATCTTCCTAAATTCCATATATATGTGTTAGTATACTGTATTGGTGTTTTTCTTTCTGGCTTACTTCACTCTGTATAATCGGCTCCAGTTTCATCCATCTCATCAGAACTGATTCAAATGAATTCTTTTTAACGGCTGAGTAATACTCCATTGTGTATATGTACCACAGCTTTCTTATCCATTCATCTGCTGATGGACATCTAGGTTGTTTCCATGTCCTGGCTATTATAAACAGTGCTGCGATGAACATTGGGGTACATGTGTCTCTTTCAATTCTGGTTTCCTCGGTGTGTATGCCCAGAAGTGGGATTGCTGGGTCATAAGGTAGTTCTATTTGCAATTTTTTAAGGAATCTCCACACCGTTCTCCATAGTGGCTGTACTAGTTTGCATTCCCACCAACAGTGTAGGAGGGTTCCCTTTTCTCCACACCCTCTCCAGCATTTATTGCTTGCAGATTTTTGGATCGCAGCCATTCTGACTGGTGTGAAGTGGTACCTCATTGTGGTTTTGATTTGCATTTCTCTAATAATGAGTGATGTTGAGCATCTTTTCATGTGTTTGTTAGCCATCCGTGTGTCTTCTTTGGAGAAATGTCTATTTAGTTCTTTGGCCCATTTTTTGATAGGGTCATTTATTTTTCTGGAGTTGAGCTGCAGACGTTGCTTGTATATTTTTCTAAACAGACATTTTTCCAAAGAAGACATACAGATGGCCAAGAGGCACATGAAAAGATGCTCAGCACCACTAATTATTAGAGAAATGCAAATCAAAACTGCAATGAGATATCACCTCACACCAGTCAGAATGTTGTTGTTCAGTTGCAAAGTCATGTCCAATTCTTTATGACCCCATAGACTGCAGCATGCCAGGCTCCTCTGTTCTTCACTATCTTCTAGAGTTTGCTCAAACTCATGTTCACTGAATCAATGATGCTATCTAACCATCTCATTCTTTCCTGCCTCTCTCTCTCCTTTTGCCTTCAATCTTTCCCAACATCAGGGTCTTTTACAATCAGTTGGCTCCTCACATCAGACGGCCAAAGCTCTGGAGCTTCAGCTTCAGCATCAATCCTTCCAATGAGTATTCAGGGTTGATTTCCTTTAGGATTGACTGGTTTTATCTCCTTGCAGTACAAGAGACTCTCAAGAGTCTTCTCTAGCACCACAACTGGAATTTTGATGGCAAGAGTGAACATTGACATTTTAGGAATGATGAACTAAAATGGATGAATGGGAGAATTTAATTCAGATGACCATTATATCTGCTACTATAGGCAAGAATCCCTTAGAAGAAGTGGAGTAGCCCTCATAGTCAACAAGAGTCTGAAATACAGTACTTGGCTGAAATCTCAAAAACAACAGAAGGATCTCAATTTGTTTCCAAGGCAAACCATTAATATCATAGTAATTCAAGTTATGCCCCAACCACTGATGCTGAAGAAGCTGAAGTTGAATGGGTCTATGAAGACCTACAAGACTTTCTAGAACTAACACCAAAATAAGGTGTGCTTTTCATCATAAGGGATTAGGATGCAAAAGTAGGAAGTCAAGAGATACCTAGAGTTGTTACTCCAAGATAAGTTTGGCCTTGGTATACAAAATGAAGCAGGGCAAAGTCTAACAGAATTTTGCCATGAGAATGTACTGGTCATAGCAGATACCCTCTTCCAATAACACAAGAGATGACTCTGCACATGAACATCACTAGATGGTCAATACCAAAATCACATTGATTATATTCTTTACACCAGAATATGGAGAAGCTCTGTACAGCCAGCAAAAACAAGATCAGGAGCTGACTGTGGCCCAGATCATGAATCCTTATTGCTAAATTTGGGCTTAAATTGAAGACCTCAGGGAAAATGAATAGGCCATCCAAGTATGACCTAAATCAAACCCCTATGATTATACAGTGGAAGTGACAAATAGGTTAAAGGAGTTGGATCTGATAGACAGAGGGCCTGGAGAACTATGGACAGAGGTTCATAACATTGTACAGGAGGCAGTGACCAAAACCATCCCAAAGAAAAAGAAATGCAAGAAGGCAAAATGTTTGTCTGAGAAAAGAAGAGAAGTGAAAAGCAAAGAAAGGGAAAGATATACACATCTGAACGAAGTTCCAAATAATAGCAAGGAGAGATGAGAGAATTCTTAAGTAAACAATGCACAAAAAATAGAGGAAAACAATAGCATGGGAAAGACTAGAGATCTCTTTAAGAAAATTAGAGATATCAAAGGAAGATTTCATGCAAAGATGGGCTCAATAAAGGACAGAAATGGTATGGACCTAACAGAGGAAATTAAGAAGTGGCAAGTATAGAATAAGTGTACAAGAAAGATCTTAATAACATAGATAACCGTGATGGTGTGGTCACTCACCTAGAGCCAGACATCCTAGACTGCAAAGTCAAGTGGACCTTAGAAAGCATTACTATGAACAAAGCTAGTGGAGGTGATGGAATTCCAGCAGAGCTTTTTCAAATCTAGAAAGATGATGCTGTGAAAGTGCTGCACTCAATAAGCCAGCAAATTTGGAAAACTCAGCAGTGACCACAGGACTGGAAAAGATGAGTTTTCATCCCAATCCCCAAGAAGGGCACAACTGTGCTCATTTCACATGCTAGAAAGGTAATCCTCAAAATCCTTCTTGCTAGGCTTCAACAGTACTTGAACTGAGAATTTCCAGACGTGCAAGCTGGATTTAGAAAGGCTGAGACACCAGAGATCAAATTGCCAACATCCATTGCATCATAGAAAAAGCAAGAGAATTCCAGAAAACACCTACTTTTGCTTCATTGACTATGCTGAAGCCTTTGGCTGTGTGGATCACAACAAACTGTGGAAAATTCTGAAAGTGATGGGAATATCAGACCACCTTATCTGCCTCCTGAGAAATTTGTATGCAAGTCAAGAAGCAACAGTTAGAACCGGACATGGAACAACAGACTGTTTCCAAATTGGGAAAGGAGTACGTCAAGGCTGTATATCACCCTACTTATTTAACTTATGTGCAGAGTACATCATGTGACATGCTGGGCTTGATAAATCACAGGCTGGAATTGAGATTGCCAGGAGTAATATCCATAACCTCAGATATGCAGATGACACCACACTAATGGCAGAAAGCAAAGAACTAAAGAGCCTCTTAATGAAGGTGAACAAGGAGAGTGAAAAAGCTGGCTTAAAACTCAACATTCAAAAAATGAAGATCATGGCATCCGGTCCCATCACTTCATGGCAAATAGATGGGGAAACAATAGAAACAGTGAGAGACTTTATTTTCTTGGGCTCCAAAATCACTGTGGATGGTGATTGCATCCACGAAATTAAGACACTTGCTCCTTGGAAGAAAAGCTCTAACAGATCTAGACAGCATATTAAAAAATAGACATCACTTGCCAACAAAGGTCCGAATAGTCAAAGCTATGGTTTTCCAGTAGTCATGTACAGATGTGATATGTACAGTAGTCATATACGTCATAAAGCTGACCGAGTGCTAAAGAATTGATCATTTTGAATTGCAATGCTGGAGAAGACTCCTGAGAGTCCCTTGGACAGCAGGGTGATCAAACCAGTCAATCCTAAAGGATATCAATCCTGAATATTCATTGGAAGGACTGATGCCGAAGCTGAAGCTCTCATACTTCAGCCATCTGATATGAAGAGCTGTCTCACTGGGAATGACTCTGATTCTGGGAAAGATTGAGGGTATGAGAAGGAGGCAACAGAGGATGACATGGTTGGATGGTATCATTGACATTATGATTGCATCATAAGGGACCTATTATGACTCAATGGACATAAGTCTGAGCAAGTTCCAGGAGATGGTGAAGGACAGGGAAGCCTAGCGTTGTGCTGCAGTCCATGGGTTTGTAAACAGTCAAACATGACTGAGTGACTGAACAACAGCCTTCTTATGGTCCAACTCTCACATCCATACATGACTACTGGAAAAATCATAGCTCTGACTACTGTTCATCATAAAGTCTATAAACAGCAATTAGTGGAAAGGGTGTGGAAAAAAGGGAAAACTCCCACACTGTTGGTGGGACTGTAAATTGGTACAGCTACTATAGAGAACAGTATGGAGGTTCTTTTAAAAACTAAAAACAGAGCTATCATATGAACTAGCTATCCCACTCCTGAGCATATATCTGGAGAAAATCATGGTTTGAGAGGATATATGCAACCCAATGTTCATTGCAGCACTGTTTACAATAGCCAAAATATAGAAGCAACTTAATCTCCATTGACAGATGAATGGATATACATACATACATACATACATACATATATATATATATAATACAATGGAATATTATTCAATCATTAAAAAGAATGAAATGTCACTTACAATAACATGGATGCACCTGGAAATTATCATTCTAAGTGAAGTAAGTCATACAGAGACAGGCAAGTATCATACGATATTGTTTATATACAGAACCCCCCCAAAATGATACAAATGAGCCTATTTTTATTAGCAGATACAGGGAGAATTGAAGAGGACCCTCCATTGTGGGGCCTCAGTTCTTCTTAAGAACACTAAGAAGAATCTGAGGTCTTATAAAAACACCTCAAGGGAGAGGTGGGCCAAGCCAAGAGAGGCACTGGTGCCAGAATGAGGAGGTACAGGGATTTTCAAGAGAGGGCTTTTACATACTCATTTAGGCATGTGTGGACTGACAAGTTTTTATTCGAGATTTCTTGTTTCTTGAGGTAAAATTGTATTGCTATAAACTTTCCATTTAGAACTGCTTTTTGCTGAATTCCATAAGTTTTGGACCATTGTGCTTTCATTTGTCTCTAAGTATTTTTTATTTCCTCTTTGATTTCTTCAGCGATCCAATGGTTATTGAGTAGTATATTATTTAGCTGCCACGTGTTTGGGTTTTTTAGAGGTTTTTGTCTTATAGTTTATTTCTAATCACATAGTGTTGTGATCAGAAAAGATGCTTGATATAATTTCAATTTTCTTAAATTTACCATGGCTTGCCTTGCAGCACACCACGTAGTCAATCATGGACAATGTTCTGTGTGCACTTGAGTAGTCTGCTGCTTTTGGGTAGGATGTTCTATAAATATCAATAAAGTCCAACTTGTCTAAAGTGTCATTTAAGGTCTGTGTTTCCTTATTAATTTTCTGTTCAGATGATCTGTCCGTTGATGAAAATAGGGTACTAAAGTCCCACACTATTATTGTGTTACTGTCAATTTCTCCCTTTATGTTTATTAGTATTTGCCTTACATATTGAGGTACTTCTATGTTGGATGCATATATATGTATAATTGTTATATCTTCTTCTGGGATTAAACCCTTGATCATTATGTAGTGTCCTTCTTTGTCTCTTATAATAATCTTTGTTTTAAAGTCTATTTCATGTGATATGAGCATTGCTACTTCAGCTTTCTTATGAATTCCATTTGCATGGAATACCTTCTCCCACCTGCTTACTTTCAGTCTGTAGATGTCCCTAGGTCTGAGGTGGGCTCTTCTGGATGACATATATGGGTCTTATTTCTGTATCCACCTCAGCAAATCTATGTCTTTTGGTTGGTGCATTTAATCCATTTAAATTTAAGGTAATTATTAATATGTATGATCCTATTCCTATTTTCTTAATTGCTTTGGGTTTATTTACTGTAGGTAGGTCTTTTCCTTCTCTTGTGTTTCCTCCCTAGAGAAGTTCTTTAAACATTTGTTGTAAAACTAGTTTCAGTTCAGTTCAGTTCAGTCGCTCAGTCGTGTCCAACTCTTTGTGACCCCATGAATCACAGCACGCCAGGCCTCCTTGTCCATCACCAACTCCCAGAGTTCACTCAAACTCACGTCCATTGAGTCGGTGATGCCATCCAACCATCTCATCTTCTGTCGTCCCCTTCTCCTCCTGCCCCCAATCCCTCCCAGCATCAGGGTCTTTTCCAATGAGTCAACTCTTTGCATGAGGTGGCCAAAGTATTGGAGTTTCAGCTTTAGCATCAGTCCTTCCAGTGAACACCCAGGACTGATCTCCTTTAGGATGGACTGGTTGGATTTCCTTGCAGTCCAAGGGACTCTCAAGAGTCTTCTCCAACACCACAGTTCAAAAGCATCAATTCAGCTTTCTTCACAGTCCAACTCTCACATCCACACATGACCACTGGAAAAACCATAGCCTTGACTAGATGGATCTTTGTTGGCAAAGTAGTCTCTGGTTTTCAATATACTGTCTAGGTTGATCATAACTTTCCTTCCAAGGAGCAAGCATCCTCCAATTTCATGGGTGCAATCACCATCTGCAGTGATTCTGGAGGGCCCAAAATAAAGTCTCTCACTGTTTCCACTGTTTCCCCATCTATTTCCCATGAAGTGATGGGACCAGATGCCATGATCTTCGTTTTCTGAATGTTGAGCTTTAAGCCAATTTTTTCACTCTCCTCTTTCACTTTCATCAAGAGGCTTTTTAGTTCCTCTTCTCTTTCTGCCATAAGCATGGTGTCATCTGCATATCTGAGGTTATTGATATTTCTCCCAGCAATCTTGATTTCAGCTTGTGCTTCTTCCAGCCCAGCGTTTCTCATGATGTACTCTGCATATAAGTTAAATAAGCAGGGTGACAATATACAGCCTTGAGGTACTCCTTACTGTTGCTTCCTGACCCGCATATAGGTTTTTCAAGAGGCAGGTCAGGTGGTCTGGTACTCCCATCTCTTTCAGAATTTTCCACAGTTTATTGTGATCCACACAGTCAAAGGCTTTGTTGTTCTGAATTCTCTTATCTCTTGCTTGTCTGTAAAGCAACTGGGGTGGGGGTTAGATACCAGCTTGAATCTTTTTCAGCTAGGCCGCCCCTCAGTTGCTCATGACTAACTTCCTACCTAAAAATTTACCAAACAGAAACTGACTCACAGACTTAGAAAAAACTTATGGTGATCAAAGGGGAAAGGTAGAGGAAAGGGATAAACTTGGACTGTGGGACTGAGATACACAAAATACTATATTTTAAATAGATAACCAACAAGGACTGACTGTATAACATAGGGAAATCTGGTTAATAACCTAAATGGGAAAAGAATTTCAAAAAGAACAGATATATGTATATTTTCAGCTGAATCACTTTGCTGTACACCTGGAACTAACACAACATTGTAAATATAATCCAATATAAAATATTTTTTTAAAAAGTAAATGCATCTGGACTAATGTTATTTTCAACTTACAGTGGGTAAGTTAAGAAGATCCATAATTTACTATGCAACAATACATAACTTATACAATCATAGACTGAAAACCAGTGTGGGCATTTTTGAATGACCTCATCAGGTTAATTTGTGGGGAAGTAATTTAAGCTCTTCCTTTGTGAGAGAGAAAAATAAACATTCTGCTGATGAGCAATATACTTGGTGGGCCCAGTGATGATCCCTGTATGGTGTGCTCAAAACCCTGTATTTGTGTGTTTTTAAAGAATATAAGTGGGATTATATATTATTTATATTTGCTTTTTAAACTTAAGAATATTTATTAGAGAGGTTTCAACATATGCCAATAGCATTCTTTTTTACTGTTGCATATTTTTCTGTAGTATAGACATCAAAGTTTATTTAGCCTTTTCCTTGTTGATAGCATATAAACTGTTTCCAGTTTTTCATTGTTATAATCAATGCTAGCATCATATCTTTGTGTCCTTGTATACATCTCTTTATGTACATGTAGAATTATATCTACAGGTTAATTAATCTAGAAACAGAACTTTGCATCAAAGGGCTTAGGCATTCTGAGGTTTTATACATTTCAAATTCTACCTAAAAAAGGTTCTATCAGTTTGAACACAGCATATTGAACGCATGTGTTTATGATCCCTCCTTCTCTCTGAAATCCCCACTGAAGTGACAGTGACCTGTATAAAATAGATCCAAATTATAGATATTTTTACAAAGAAAGGAATAGAGAAGAAAATAGAAAACATGAAGAGTCAACGTAAGAGTGGCCAACAAACAGTGTAATTTAATGGAAAAGGAGCGCCAGCAACGTCATGGTAGTGTGAGTCTACTTTTTGTCCCTTCTTTTTAAACAAACACAAACAAGAGTGCCTCTGCGGGCACAGTGTGATCTATCAACGTAAACCAAGGGACCAGGGAGAAATCTCGCCTACCTGTTCATCTGGTAACAGATAAATCCTTGGTTTGGTTTGCAGAATCAGCAGAGTGAGCAAACCTGCCCCAACAACTCCCAGCCATAACTGGGGAAAACCTGGAGATTTCTGAGTTGGGCAAATACCCACAGATGAGGGAGAATTTGTAAAAGTCCAGCCCTGTGGAGGTGATCAGAGCACACCACGGGAGGGAACACACACACACACACACACACACACACACACGCGAGTCTGAATGTAGCAGAGAGGGAAAGAGGAACTTGATCAGCTCTGCCCCTCCCCACAAGCTGACACAACAAGAGACTGAACTGTCTCATGATGACTTCTCCACAGGTGAAAAGGAGACGTAGTGAGTGCATGGCTACCCCAGCTGTACTAGATGCTGCACACAAGAAATCCACTTTTCTCCAGCAACAGTAAGAGTACTGGAAGCAGGGACCTCCATTGCTGGGAGGCAGCGGAGAGATCAGGAAAGGCTATAAGAACATCAAAAGGCACTAAAGGGTCATGGGTCCTGCTGTCTGTGCTCAGAGCTTCAGCAGGAAGTCCACTTAAAAGCCCCTGGGAGGCTCAGCCAAGCATCTCCCCACTAGCGAGCGGTCACCCTCAATGTCCCAAGAACTAAAACCATGCCTCCCCTCACTCTAGGGTGGCTTCCGTGAGCAGAGACTGGTAGCAGGAGTGAGCACAGTAAAAGGAGTGCTATGACAAAAACAGACCAGAATCTGTGGGCAAAAGAGAAAACCAAACTTGAGCTATAGCTCTACTTTCTGGAAAAACAGGAGAGGTTTCTAGCAGCCAGCCACGTGAGTTGTAAGAACCACAGAAGACATAAAAGCTTATGCATTCTGCCACATGAGGGAGGAAGAAGTGCAAAGCAGGTGTATAAATACGAGGTCAGAGAGAACCCCAGATAGAACAGGATTAACAAGCAGTATATACCCTATCTGAAGGCAACTAGCGAAGATTTGAGGAAGTGTCTGATACAAGCAAGGAAGAATCAAGAAAAGATAATCTATCAATAACTGAGCTCAAAAGCAGGAAAAAAATTATAATTGATCCAATAAGGAATTAAGCTGTTTTGAGGAAACTATAGACTACAAGAAACACAGAAGACAATTCAATGAAACCTACGGGGAAATGCATGCACAAAATGAGAAATTTAGCAAAAAGTTAAAAACCATAAAAAAGAACCAAACAGAAATTTCAGAACTGAAGAATTTGACGATTAAAATAAAAATGCAGAGACAATCTGCAGCAGGGTAGATCAAAGACTAGCAACCAAGAAGATAGTGATTTTGAAATAACCCAGTCAGAGGCGAACAGAGAAAGAATGAAAAAGTGGGAAGAAAAGTGTGCATAATCTATAGGATTCAATCAAACGTACAAATATTTAGCATAACTGGAGTTCCAAAAGGAGAAGTGAGGGGCAGAAAGTTTACTTAAAGGAACACTAGCTAAGTACTTCACAAACCTAAGGAGAGACATAGATAATCCAAGTTTATGAAATTAATAAGTCATCCTACTATCTCAATGCAAAAGACTACCAAGAACCCATTATAATGAAATTGTCAAAAATCAAAGGAAAAGAGAGAATCCTTAAAAAGCTAGAGGAAAAAAGATAGTAAACTTGCAAACAAACCCTCATTAGGCTATCAGAAGATTCATTAGCAGAAATGCTATATAGGTCAGGAGAGCATAGAATGATATATTCAAATTGTTGAAAGAAAGAAAGCCAGCCAAGAATTTATCTGGCAAAGTTATCCTTCACATATCAAGGAGAAAATATGCTAATTGGTACTGTGCTGTGCTATGCTTAGTCACTCAGTTATGTCTGACTCTTTGTGACCCCGTCGACTGTAGCCTGCTAGGTTCCTCTGTCCATGAGGATTCTCCAAGCAAGAATACTGGAGTGGGTTGCCATGCCCTCCTCCAGGGGATCTTCCCAACTCAGGGATCAAACCCAGATCTCCCACGCAGAAGGCAGATTCTTTACCATCTGAGCCATGAGGGAAGCCACTGGTGACATGAAAATATATTAAAGTGTAAAACATACTGTAAATACAGGTTCAGATTTTTGAAAACTCTAATTCTGTAATAGCATGGTGTGTTAATCACTTAACTGCATTTTAAAGGTGAAAGAGTATTAATAACTATAACACTATAATCTGTTAAAGAATACACAATATTAAAAAGAAGTAAACTGTGACATCAAAATGTAAAGAGGGGAGTAAAACGGTAGACGTGTCATATGTGAACAAAAAGGTTTCAGTCTTTCACCAATTAGTACGTTAGCTTTGGGCCCGTCACATATTGGTTTTATCATACTGAGATGCATGCATGTGTGCTAAGTCGCCCCAGTCATGTCCCACTTTTTGTGAACCGATGGACTGTAGTCTGCCAGACTCCTCTGTCCATGGGATTCTTCAGGCAAGAATACTGGAAAGGGTTGCCATGACCTCCTCCAGGTGATCTTCCTGATCCAGGGATCGAGCCCTTGTCTCAGGCATCGCCTGCACTGGCAGGCAGGTTCTTTTACCACTAATGCCACCTGGGAAGCCCATACTGAGATATATTCCTTTTGTACTCAACTTGTTTCAGTTCAGTTCAGTTGCTCAGTCGTGTCCGACTCTTTGCGATCCCATGAATCACAGCACGCCAGGCCTCCCTGCCCACCACCAACTCCCGGAGTTCACTCAGACTCACATCCATCCAGTCAGTGATGCCATCCAGCCATCTCATCCTCTGTCATCCCCTTCTCCTCCTGCCTCCAATCCCTCCCAGCATCAGAGTCTTTTCCAATGAGTCAACTCTTCCCATGAGGTGGCCAAAGTACTGGAGTTTCAGCTTTAGCATCATTCCTTCCAAAGAAATCCCAGGGCTGATCTCCTTCAGAATGGACTGGTTGGATCTCCTTGCAGTCCAAGGGACTCTCAAGAGTCTTCTCCAACACCACAGCTCAAAAGCATCAGTTCTTCGGCACTCAGCTTTCTTTACAGTCCAACTCTCACATGATCACAGGAAAAACCATAGCCTTGACTAGACGGACCTTAGTCAGCAAAGTAATGTCTCTGCTTTTGAATATGCTATCTAGGTTGGTCATAACTTTTCTTCCAAGGAGTAAGCGTCTTTTAATTTCATGGTTGCAGTCACCATCTGCAGTGATTTTGAAGCCCAAAAAAATAAAGTCTGCCACTGTTTCCACTGTTTCCCCATCTATTTCCCATGAAGTGATGGGACCAGATGCCATGATCTTCATTTGCTGAATGTTGAACTTTAGGCCAGTTTTTTCACTTTCCACTTTCACTTTCATCAAGAGGCTTTGGAGTTCCTCTTCACTTGTTTAGGGTTTATCATTAAGGAAAGTTGTATTTTGTAAAATGATTTTTCTGCATCTATTGAGATGATCAAGGAAACAGAAGGAGATGAATTCATCATCTTACGGAGATACCTGCAGTCCCATGTTTATGGCAGCGTTAGTCACAACAACCAAGATATGGAAACAACCTATCAACAGACGAATAGATTTTAAAAATGTGATATATATTACAATATTATTCTGCCATTAAGAAAAGGAGATTCTGCCATTTATAACTTGGATGGACTTCAAAGGCATTATGCCAAATTAAATAAATCAGACAAAGACAAATAATGTATGATATCAGTGACATGTGGAATCTTAAAAGTTGAACTCATAAAAGCAGAGTAGAATGCTGGTTACCAGGGGCTGAGGGGTGGGAGAACTGTGAATTTGTTGTTCAAATGTACCCATTAGCAACTAGTAGATAAATTAGTTCTTGGAGACCTAATGTACAGCAGAGTCATTATACACAACAATATTTATTATAGACTTCAAAATTTCTAAGAGACACAATCTTAATTGTTCTCATCACAAAAAAGAAAGAGTAATTATATGACATGAAATAGGTGTTAGCTAATGCTACAAGAGATCATGCAGCAATACAGAAATGCATAACTTTATACACTTGTAAACCTTAAATCTATACAATGTCATATGTCAAATTATGTCTCAATTAAGGAATAAAGAAAGGAAGGAACGAACAAAAGGAGGGTAGGAGGAAGGGAAGGGTGGAAGGGAGGGAGGGAGGGAGAAAAAAAGGAAAGAAGAGAGAAGGAGGCTGAAATATTAAAAGAGTTTTGTTCAGTTGCGAAGTCGCTAAGACTCTGCAACCCCATGGACTGCAGTACACCAGGCACCTTTGCCCTCTACTGTCTCCCGGAGTTTGCTCAAATCATGTCCATTGAGTCAGTGATAATCTCTAACCATGTTATCCTCTGCCACCCACTTCTTTTGCCCTCAATCCTTCCCAGCATCCAAGTCTTTTCCAATGAGACAGCTCTTCACATCAGGTGGCCACAGAATTGGAGCTTCAGTTTCAGCATCAGTATTTCCAATGAATATTCAGGGTTAATTTCCTTTAGGATTGAGTGGTTTGATCTCCTTGCAGTCCAAGGGACTCTCAAGAGTCTTCTCCACCACAGTTCAGCACTCAATTTTCTTTATGGTCCAACTCTCATATCCGTACATGACTAGTGGAAGAACCATAGCTTTGACTATACAGACTTTGTCAGCAAAATGATGTCTCTGTTTTTTAATACACTGTCTAGGTTTGTCATAGTTTTCTTCCAAGGAGCAAGTCTTTTTAATTTCATGGCGGCGGCACCATCCACAGTGATTTCAGAGCCCAGGAAGATAAAATTGTCACTGCTCCCACTTTTCTCCTTCTATTTGCCATGAAGTGATGGCAACAGAAAAAAATCTATCAAATCATCATAATCTCACAACCTGAATATAACTACACACTATGAAGTACAGTGAAGTGAATTTTCTCCCTTCTTTCTCCTATATATATTTATTTTACTTGTTATAGTTGGTTTATATACAACTTATTTATTTTTCTCTGGATATACTTTTTGGTTGCTTTTACAATGATTTTTTTTTTAAGAGTAGTTTTACATTCAGAGGAAAATTAAGAGGAAGGTACAGAGATATCCCATACGCCTCCCAAACTTACACATGCAATAGCTTCCCCCATTATCAACATGTCCCAGCAGAGTGGTACATTTGTTACATTTGGTACAATTACTACATTTATTACATGAAACTACATAGACACATAATAACCCAAAGGCCAGTGGTTATACCAGGGCTTGCTCTTGGTGGTGTACTTTCTATCAGTTTCAAAAAACGTATAATGACATGTACTCATTGTACAGAGCATTTTTACAATCCTAAAAATCCTGTGCTCCACCTACTCACTCTTCTCTCCAAGGACATATAGTTTATATAATGTAAATGTCTTTCTGCATTGCTCCATAGTCTTCCAGTCAACCATACCTAATAATGGCTACATAGTATTCTACCCAGTGAATTCACCACACATTACAAAAAGAGTTTCCTACCGTTGAATATTTAGGTTGTTGCCAATTTCTTTTTATGTTAAAAATGATGGAAGGAGCATTTTTGTGTGTAACACTACTTTCTTTTTTGCTTGTTTCATTTACAGCTTTTATAATGGATTCTCAGAATAGAAATCTTCATGTCAAAAGGGTATACAATTTTATACCTCTTAAAATACATTGCTAAGGGAATGTTCAAAAATGATACATTAATTTTTCTTGCCAACAGCTATGTATGAAATTACCACTTTCACCAAACTCTCCAAGAAGATATATTCGAACTGTTGAAAAAAATTCTAAATTTTTTGTTAGTAAACGGTCACTTTATATCACAAAAATTTATTGTGAGTCTACAATGCCTTTGACCTAGAGACATAAAGGTTCTTAGCCCTCACCAGATTTCCATATAAAGGGGAATACTAGAAAATAGAAATTACAATACTTTCTTAAATCCCCAAATTTGTGACTATCAATTGAGCAATGGTGGTCTACACTCTCTCATTGCTGAGATCATCTCCCTCAGGCTAATCTCATAGGAACAGTGATTTAAATTCTGCTTAAATATTACATGGCCTGTACAGCTATACTGGCAGTTAAACATCCAAAGAATATTGGTTAAATAGAAAGATAATTCCCCAAAATTTATTCATTGAAAAAATTACCATAAGCAAAGTTAAATGACAAATGCTAAATGGAGAAATATTTGAAATATGTAACAGAGATGAAGAGCTAATATATAAAGAGTACCTAGAAAAAGCACTAAGAAGAAGACAATCATTAAAGGAAATGAACAAAAAATATTAATAGCTCACAGAAAAGTAAATACAAACGGTTCTTTAAAACATGTGAATAGATGCTCACTGACAGCAGGGGTTGGTACACTGTGGTTCACAAGCCAAATGTGGCTAGCTAGCTGTTTTGTTATTTGCACATAGCTATGCCCTGCTGGGAGGGATTGGGGGCAGGAGGAGAAGGGGACGACAGAGGATGGCATCACTGACTCGATGGACATGAGTCTGAGTGAACTCTGGGAGTTGGTGATGGACAGGGAGGCCTGGCGTGCTGCAATTCATGGGGTTGCAAACAGTCGGACACGACTGAGCGACTGAACTGAACTGAACTGATGCCCATTCATTTACGTTTTGTCTGTGTCTGCCTGCGTGCTACAACAGACTTGAGAGTTACAATAGAGACTGCATATGGCCTACAAACCTAAAAATATTTACTATCTGGTTTTTTAAAGAAAAGTTTACTGACCTGTGACCTGGACAAAAAAAAATTAATGACATTTAGATATTATTTTTAATCTATCAGACTGTCAAAAATCCAACGGCTTGAAAATACTATCACAGGGTCTTCTCACACATCTTATGAATAGTAAATTTGTAAAACTTTTTAAATGGCAATTTGGTAATACTTATCTTAAGCAGTAATTTATTTATACTTGGTCAAGCAATTCTACTTTTGAGAATTTATTCTACAAATGGCACTTGAACATGTGTGTATGCCATGGTTATTTATTGCACGTTTGTTTTCCTATTCAAAAAGATTCAACTCATTCCCACTGGAGGACTGGTTAAACTGATTCATCTATATAATGAAAAGGTATGTAGTTGTCCGAAAGAATGAGGAAGCTCTCTATATACTGATATTAAATACTTTTATAATATATGTTCAGTGAAAAAAAGTTAAGTACAATACAGCACACAGGATATGTTACCTGTCTATAAAAGTGGGGAGGATGAGATTGTTGAGCTCAGAGTTTCTTACATCTGCACAATGAGCACTGGAAAGGTACAGAGAAGACTGGTAATACATCAAACTTTGGGACTGGAAGGAGGGGGCAGCTCTGGAGTAAAACTCCTTACTATATGTCTTTTTATAGTATTTGATCATTGCACAATATTCATTCACTAACTTGTTGAATACTTAATAGGTACCAGGCCCTATTCTTGTGCTAAGGATATGGCAGTCAATAAAAGAAACACAAATCTCTGTGCTCCTGGGAGCTTTTACATTCTAGTAAGCTAGTAAGGAGATAGATAATAAACAAGATAAATAAAATAGGTGGTATGTTAGATGGTGATAAGGAGAAAACAGAAAAAATAGGAAAGAAGTTAATGATGTATTGAATGTATGCTGGAGGCAAGGAAGTTAACACAGTGACCAGAATCTCACTAAGAAGGTGATTTTTAAGGAAAAAAATCTAAAAATGGAAGAGTGAGGCTGGAGAATGTATTATCAATTAAAAACACTGAATTAAAAAAGAGCAACCATTCAGTTTAATTTTTCAAACAATGCTCTTAGAAGTTATTAATTATTAATAAGGTTATTATTGATGAGATTATATCCTTATTTTAATTTACTATATTATGATCTCAAGGGGGTGCTTTCAAGTAGTTAAAACAAGAAGTGTTTACTGCTCCAATTCAAGTGCTGAGATAGAGGAAACTAAATGTGTAGGGAGAACACATTGATGATCCTTAGGTGGATGGGCACCTAGGTCAGAATGGGCCTTGAGGGGAGAAGATGGCTGAGTGAGTTCTAAAGACCAGGAAGGAGTTAGCCAATCCAAGACTGAGTGAAAGAATTCTTGGAAAAGGAAATGACTGTGCAAAAGCAAAGAGGTGAGCAAAGGCCAGGCAGATGGTTCAGAATAACCCAAGTGAGGTCTTGGTCAGGGAGGACTGTAACTAAATAAGAGTATGGAGATATCAAGGTAAGCATTAAAAGCCCTGGTAAGCCATATGAAAAACTGCAGATTGGAGTACCTCAAACTACCCCTAAGTCCCTTCTCCCTTGCTTGTCTCTCTTCTAGCATGTTTTCTAAATCCCAGCATGACTGACATCTTGGAATGGTGAACTCTTTGTCATTGGGGTTGTCTTATGCATTGCAGTATGTTCCTCTACCCACTAGATGCCAGTAACCATCCCCCTTACCTGTTATTACAACCAAAAATATCTCCAGACATTGTCAGAAATCCCCTTATAGGGCAAAATCACCCCTGATTATGAACCACTGGTCTGGAAGTTGAAAAAGCTAGAATTCTCAGTTTTCCAGCCTCCCTTGCAGCTAGAAATCACTACATGACACAGGTCTAGCCAATGAAACATGAGGTGGTCTACTGGAACTTCCTTTTTCAGCCTTTCAATCCTTAGTTGAAAGGCAAAAGCAACAGCAGCAATTTTGCAGCCATGAGGTGATAAGCGTAAAAGAAAAACCACCAGAGTCAGAGAAGCTGGCCCCTACATTTGTGAGCTAATGCTAGCAATCACCTACCTCCAGACTTCTCCCATAGGAGTGGGTTTGATAACTCCTATGCATTTAGGCCACCAAATTGAAGGTTTCTATTATTTGCAGCTGAAAACAATCCTAACTGTTAAAGCAAACAAAAGTGTTTGGATTATTTCCTAGATTCTAAAAAGTAAAAAGAATTTCATCATCATATCTACCTTTTAGAAAGACTATTTCACTACAAAACATAGGCAATAGAGTTTGGTAGACCATGGAAAATACCATTATGGCAAATCAGGCAAAAACATGAATGAGCTTAAGTCAACTCAGTGATAGTGGGAATAAAGTTGAAAGGATGCATTTCAGGGACATTGAAAGGTGAAATGGATCTTATAAATGAAATTGTAAATAATTGGATATGGGCAGGAAGAAGATACATCAAAGGCTAAAACTCATACTTCTGGTGTAGGTGATGTCCTAGATGGAACACAAAATATAAGGAGCATATTTAACTTGTAAATGATCTACTGACAAGAGATTAATTTCCAAAATATACAAACAGCTCATAAAGCGTAATATTAAAAAAAATTTTTTTAATGGGCAGAAGATCTAGATAAACATTTTTCCAAAGAAGACCTACAGATGGCCAACAAATACACGAAAAGTGCTCCACGCTACTAATTATTAGAGAAAGGCAAATTAAAACTCTAATCAAAACCAGTCAGAATGGCCATCATTAAAAAGCCTGCAAATAATTATGCTGGAGAGGGTGTGGAGAAAAAGAAACTTTGATGAGAATGTTATCTGGTGCAGCCACTATGGGAACAGTATAGAGGTTCTTTAAAAACTAAAAATAGAGTTACCATATGATCCTGCAATCCCACTCTTGGGTATATATCTGAAGAAAACTCTAATTTGAAAAGACACATGCACCCCAATGTTCACAGCAGAACTATTTACAATAGCCAAGACATGAAAGCAACCTAAATGTCCATCAACAGGTGAATGGATAAAAATATGGTGTGTATACACACACACACCACAATGGACTGTTACTTAACTGTAAAAGAAAAAAAAATAAAATGATGCCATTTACAGCAACATAGATGGATGTAAAGATTATCACACTAAGTGATGCAAATTAGAGAAAGATAAATATTTTATTATACACTTATATGTGGAATCTAAAAAGTGATACAAATGAACTTAATTACAAAACAGAAATAGACTCACAGACACAGAAAACAAACTTAGAGGGACCTCCCTGGTGTTCCAGTGGCTAAGACTTCACCCAATGCAGGGGGCCCAGGTTTGATCCCTGGTCAGGGGATTAGATTCCATGTGCTACAACTAAAGATCTCACATGGCACAATAAAAATTGAAGAGCCCACATGCCACAACTAAGGCCTGGCACAACCAAATAAATAAATAAAAATAGATATTTTATTTTATTTTTTTTAAAAATTTTATTATTATTTTTTTTTTAGTTTTTTATTTTTTAAATTTTAAAATCTTTAATTCTTACATGCATTCCCAAACATGAACCCCCCTCCCACCTAAAAATAGATATTTTAAAAAACAAACGCGGTTACCAAAAGGGAGAGGCAAGAGAAGGATAAAATAGAAGTTTGGAATTAACATATACGTACTAATACTACTATATATAAAACAGGTAAACAATGAGGTCCCACTATATAGCACAGGAAACTATACTCAATATCTGGTGATAATCTATAATGGAAAAGGATCTGAAGAAGATTATATATATATATTATATACATATATTTAAAGAGGATAATATTCCATTCCAGGCCAAGTTGAATTTGAAATGCTTATGGCACATCTAAGTGGTAATGTACATGACATTTAGATACTTAGCTAGAGAAGTCAGAAAAAGAGTAAAGCAGTGGCATATATATATGTCAAAATTTTAAATTCCAATAAAATAACATTACTTACTGCAAAAGTAATATCAATGAAGTATAGAATACTTAATAATACAGCTAAGCAAAAGAGAATTAAAAATACACAGATATATTCATACAATCCCAGCATTCAGATATAGTTTGTAGTAAAAAAGATACATATGTATACAATTCATATACATATGAATATATGCACTTAACAGGATTATACTGCATATGCTGTGTGTGACAGGCTTTATTTACTTAATAGCACATCATAAACATCTTTCTATTTAAATTAATATTCACTTACTTTTGTGATTTTTTTTTTTTACTATTATAAATAGTTCTGAGACAAACTGTCCTCACAATAAAATTTTGGCCCATAACCTTAACTATTTCACTAGGATAAATTCCTACTTGTGGAATTGCTGGCTAAATATTGTTTTAAGGCTTTTGACAGGTGTTCCCAAAGAGGCTGTGACAATTCATAACCTCATCAGCATATGTGCAAATACTCATCTCCCTACACTTTCTCTAAAACTGAATTTATAATCACTCAAATATTTGACAATTTTATAAAATAAAAATGTTAACCTGTTGTTTTCATTTTGCATTTAATTTCAAAAACCTGAGCTGCTTATGTTTATCAGCAATTTGTATTTTTTCTTTGGCAAACTGCTGACTCTTATCCTTTGCCCCTTTCCTTTTAAAACATTTATTCATTTGTAAGAGCTCTTTACATATTAACTTTAACCTTTCTTCATTAATGCTACAATTTATTCTCAGTTGCATTTGCCAACTAAGGGTACTTTTTGATAAACAGATATTTTAGATCACTGGAATGGTCAAGGTTTGAAATGGTGAAGAATGGGGAAGAATGTGAAGAATGGGAACAAGATGTATCCAAAAGCAAACAGAAAAAATGATGCAATATTAGGCTCAGCAAAGGCTGGAGTCCATGAATTTCTAATTGTTTCAATCTTCAAAGTTTCAACAGTGTTTGGTTTCTTGAGTGCAGAGAAAGAAAGGGGAGAAAGAAGGATTCACTTAACAGTTGGAATTTTGCCTGTTGGTTTAGTCAGAAACGAGACACAGGAATAAGGGAATTATGTGTATTAGCAAGGGTGTTGCTGAAATGACGGATCACATGAATGAGGCAATTGATAAGCTGGGAGAAACTAGGAGAGGTTAGGGGATATTATACTCACCTTTGAGAAATGAAATGTTTCCTGCCATAAAGCACTAAATTCTTTAACTCGGAGTATCTGGTTTTCTTTAATTAACAATCATCTTCTGATGTTAAGACTATCTGCCCCTTGTCGCAAAACTTCTATATAACTTGGCTCCTCCCTCACCTCCTCGGAGCAGTTCTCTCAGGGTCACTTGAAATGCTGTCTTCCAGGCTTGAAATCCCGCAAATTTCCACTGAATAAAATATTACTCTCAATTTTTATTAATAGGTTGTGAATATTTTTAAAGGCAACACTTTAATATTTTAAATGTTTTAATTCATTTCCTTTATAGTCAGGCAGTGTTCTAGATCACACTTGGAATGAATTTTTAGCCACCAAATCTACTTACTAGTTCTAATGCATTTTATTTTAGCTACTCTCCATTTCCTTGCATTCTCTTTTTATCTCAGCCCATACTCGAAAGAAAAATTATTTTCCTGTATCCTAAGCAATATTTAATTCCAGAATATGGAGTGGGAAGGAAAAAGTTTGAAGGAGGAAGAAAAACAGGGCCACATACCCTTTCACCTTAAGATCATAAGACACCTGGTAAACCAGGGCATTCAATGAGTTACCACATTCAATGATCACAACTCAGGGTTATGCTGGCCAAAATGGAAATCTGCCAGGTACTTCCTGTGCTGAGAACAGTTGCAAAGTCCAATAGCCTGTTTATTCTCACCAGAGATATTTTCTTACAACAGCTTATTTGCAAGTGTCATCTCAGACCTTGGATACTTCAGACCCTCCCTGCCATACCCCACTTCATTTTGGGGTGTCTTCACTATAGAGTTGAAGAGACCATCATTCAATTGCCTGTGAAAACACGATACCATAGTTTCAAACCTCTCTTTTCCAGCTCCAGTGTCCTTTCTCCCCAGAATAGCCTAGAAGAAAGAGCAGAACTGAGATTCCTTTGATGTGTGGGTACCCAGGTAAGGAGGCTCCTGGCACTAGAACTTCCTTTTGATACTGAGCAGAGTCCTGTGGGTCTCCTGGGCACAAAGCCTTTCTATGTCTCCCATTTCTCTGATTACAGAATATAGCCTTCATTCAGCCTCCATGACCTTTGCTGAGTTCCAACGGGTAGATTCTAGCAGTTGTTAGTTGGAGAAGGGAGAGAATGCAACACCGGGAAGAAACAGTCAAGAGAAGCAAGTTATTCAGCCTTGGGGCACAGTCCTGGTTCCCCATCCACAGATACACACAATATCTTTGAGCTGGTTTTCAGATACTGAAACCGCCCTCCAAGCGGGAGAAATTAACAGTTAATGATAGCATGCTGACCACAAGTATGGAGACCCAGACTAATTGGAACCTGAATGTTTGTGATGCTGCATTCTACTTACCATCAACCTATCGGAAGAATACCCATGAGCTGATCATGCCCTCTTTGAACAATTATTATAAACTTTCTATCTTCTCCAAGTGGGGACACATAGTTTGTTTTTTTTTTTTTTGAGGCAGGAGTCCACTGTGTCCCCCTTTGCCTGGCAAAGTAATAAAGCTATTCATTTCTACTTCACCTAAAACTGTCTCTGAGATTCGATTTGGCACAAGTTTATAGAGAAGCTGAGCTTTTGGCATCACTTTGGGAGGTGAGGAGCTGACTGATGACCTGAGCCTTTGCTGATCTGAGAAGGAAAAACCCTGGCCTCAGTACATGTGAAGATGACATGCTGCATCTTGCCAACCACTAAGGAGCCAGCCAAGCTCCTGAGAAGTCTTCCATTCTAAAATCAGATTGCATACCATCCAAGATGCTCTCTCAGCAAGAAGCCATGAACTTCCTTTATCCTCAATCCTGGCTCAGATTTGACATTGTAAATAGAAGAGTCAGGTTTTGTATCTGAACTCTGAGGTCATCACATGTCAACCCTGACTAGAGAACTAGAAAGTAAAACCAGGCTCTCAAAGGAAATCTATTCAGAACCTCAGTCCCTTCCTTTTTATACAATAGAATAGAGACATTAAGATAAAGAAAGGTCAACTACCAAAGCTCAAAAACTCATTCCAGCAGCAGAAAATGAATTTGGTCATTCAAACCATTGAGCATTTTCATGTATTTTTAAAAATTTTCAGCTTTTGAGGTATATTTTCATGTATTTTCAGATGACTCTTTTTATATGTACAGCACCCGTTCTCAAGAAATGATCTTGAGAAATCAGCCAGCTTCCTAAAAGAGAACAACCTGGAATCAAGGAAGAGGCAAATATTAGACTCTCCCAGACTCATACTTTTTATTTCCATGACTCCCAGAGAGTTATCAAACTTCTCCACATAGCCCCCCAAACACAGACCACACACACACACACACACACACACACACACACACCCTAAGCAGGGTTGAGAACCACTGCTTAGAAAAAATCAGGCTGAGGATACTCCATTCTGGCCTTTCATATTGGAGTTAAATGCTTAATGACAGAAGCCAACAGCAGCCCCAGGCTACTTCATTCACTCACTTCAGCCCAAAAGGAAACCAAGCATTATATAAAGCTCTTATAAGTCCTCCCATTTGCCAAATTAGAGAAAACTTAACTGTCAAACCAGAAGATTTTCCATTCAAAACTCAGTAACACAGAGCCCCTCTGTTAAGTCTGCATACCATTTTTCTCCTGAGTAAAAGGCCAGAGATGGCCACTCAGGAAATGACTCTGCCCAGCCCAAGGCCTCAGACCTGGCCCAGCTGAGACTAGACAACTACCTGTGACAAAGGAATAGGCCGCTAGGATATTGCTGAGCAAAGCCATGTCCATGCGCTCGGGGATCACCAGTTCCGTGTTGTGGCAGAAGGGCAGCCTCGATGTGACATCCAGAGAAGGCCTCCTGGAGATGCTTTAGCTGGATCAAGGTGGCCACCCTCCCTCTCTTCTCTTCTGTTTGGGAATACAAAGTGAGTGATGAGAACATGTTCTGATTTCCTGAAGCTGTGTTCCAGGTAGCCTGGGCTCAAGAACAAAGGTCAGTCCAATTTCCCAGCCAGGGAGCTGCAAAGACCTGAGGTCTTATTTCCCTTTGCTATAACAGCTTCTTGGCTTTCAAAGAAGCAGTAACTCTTTAAGTCATTTTTTCCTGGCTTTTCTCCTTTCTCTTCCCTGCATGCATGCATGCTAAATCGCTTCAGTCATGTCTGACCCTTTGCGACCCTATGGACTATAGCCTACCAGGCTCTTCTATTCATGGGATCCTCCAGGCAAGAGTACTGGAGTGGATTGCCATGCCCTCCTCCAGGGGATCTTCCTGACCCAGGGATCAAACCCATGTTTCCTGCATTGGCAGGTGGGTTCTTTTCTGCTAGCACCACCAGAGAAGCCCTTCTCTTCCCCATCTCTTTCCAATTTCCCATTTTAACATTTCTCCCTCATCTTTCTGTGATGTTTCATTTCATTCTCGCTGGTTTGTCTATGAGGTGCAGTCCATCGTCATTTTAGTCACTGCATTTTAACCCCAAGCCACAGCCTGCTCTTCACTTGGCTCTGCTTTCCCCTGTACTGTTGGCACTCAGGTCCTTTGATCAGTTTGCCTCATCCCACATATCACCAGATGTGGATTCTTGGAAATGGGTCAGAGCTGGCTATTTTAGAACTGCTAAAGTGCTTCCAGTTCTAAAATGCCCTCAAGAAGTTGGGAGCTCAAGCATGCTCCCTGCACCTGGCTCCATGACTCCACTGTGACAGTAGTGGGCCAACCAAACACACATGCAGTGTTATGAACACCCATCAAAGGAACTGTATCTCTGGGGTTCCAAACAGGAACTTGGGATCTCAGTATCAGTGGCTTAGCCTCTGGCTGGGGGAACACATTCTTTCCCCAGCTGCTACCGTTGCTCAGGCCCAACGTTATCATTACCCAGTTGATTCAATGAAGCCCTGGCAGACAGCTGAAGATTTCAAGTGGCAAAGATTTTAATGATTCCTATTCAATGCCATTCTCCAACTGAAAACAGGAAACTGAGTCACAGGGTATGGAGGGATGTCAGGTTGGGGAAAGTAGTGAGGTGAAGTGAAAGTCACTCAGTCGTGTCTGACTCTTTGCGACCCCATAGACTACACAGTCCATGGAATTCTCCAGGCCAGAATACTGGAGTGGGTAACCTTTCCCTTCTTCAGGGGATCTTCCCAACCCAGGGATTGAACCCAGGTCTCCTTCATTGCAGGCAGATTCTTTACCAGTTGAGCTACAAGGGAAGCCCTGAGGAAAGTAAGAGAAGAAGAAAGCTCCAGTACTTGCAGAAGAAACAGGTTCATAGACGTTGGTAACATGGATCACATTTAGAGGGCTTGGAGAACCACAGTTCCATAGGTGGGTGGAATGGGTCACAACAGATAAGGCAACTCTCACTTTGATGAATTCCAATGGGCTTATGGAAGACTAAAGCAAGGAAAGACAGACCAACCCACAGATAGAAACCAACATAAGGTCCTTGGAGCAGCCAGAGGCCTAGAGAGAAGCAGGATGATGAGTGGGAGCTAGGGGACTCTGAGAGGGGGCTAGATGCTGCTTAGGGACCCCTGTATCTCTGAGCCCCCAATGCCTTTTGAGTTCCTAAATGGTGACAACTAGATGATATAGGTGAAGACTTGGAACCACCATACTGAGTTCAGAGACTGAACTCTGAACTGAAGGTCTGAGGACTTCAGGACCTAGGAAGAAAGTGAAGTCAATGAAAAATGGAATATGCAGTGGGACAAAGCTGTTTCAGGTCCATTCCCTCATTTCTATCCCCATCAAGATTTACTACAGTGCAAATCTCATTTTATTTCTGTGAGTTTTCTAATAGTCTCCTAACTGGTGCTTCTGCCAATAACTCTTCCTATTCAACCTAGCACCCACTCTCACCAACAAGATTATCTTTATATATAAAGTACAAATTTGATCATTTCACTCCATAGTCCAACCCTTCAACTAATCCTCATTAAACTTAACAACATATATCTACTTTCACAATATATGACCTCTATTTTAGCTCCTAATTCATCTCCTAATCAAGTCTACACTCTTACACATATACATAGAGATAGAAATATGCCTAATACTTCAAAAATACCAAATTACTTTCAGCTCCCCAAATATACTAAGCTCTTTTATCTTTTCATGCTTTTTTGTTATACCCTTCCTTTTGCCTAAAAGCCCCTCCTCATTTTATCTGTCTGGCTAATGTTTCCTTTAAGAAATAATTCAAAAGTTCTAGTATAGTCTCAAAATCTCGAAGACTTCCCGTTTTAAGAAATAGAAAAATCCATACTAAAATTCATATGGAATATCAAGCAATCCAAATAACCAAAGCAGTCTTAAACAAACAAAAAAAGCTGGAAGCCTCACCCTTCCTGATTTCAAAACATATTACAAAGCTACAGTAACCCAAACAATACAGTACTTGCCTGAAGACAGACATATAGATAAATGGAATAAAATAGAGAGCCAAGAACTAAAACCTTATATATATGGTTCGATTATTTTCAACAAAGGAGCCAAGACCATACAACTTGGATAGAATAGTCTTGTTGAGGAAATTGGATATCTACCTGTGAAAGAATGAAGTTGAACCCTTACCTTACACCATACTAAAAGACTTTAACTAAAAATGGATAAAAGACCTAAATGGAAGAGCTAAAATTATAAAGCTCCTAGAAGAAAACATAGAGGAAAATTTCCATGACACAGGATTTGGCAGTGATTTCTTGAAATTTATATCAAAAGCACAGGCAACAAAATAACAGTAGATAAGCTGGACTACATCAAAACCTAAAACTTCTATACATCAAAGGATACATTCAACAGAGTGAAAGACAATCCATGGAATGGGAGAAAATATTTGCAAATCATATATCTGATGAGGGGTTAATATCTAGATTATATACAGAACTCCTACAACTCAATTACAACAACAAAAACCAATCTGATTTAAAAATGGGCTTAGAGCTTGAATACCCCTTTTTATTCATGACCAATAAGCACATGAAAAGATGCTCAATATTACTAAGGAAATGCAAATCAAAACACAGTGGATACCTCCCCACATCCATGAGGATGTGAAAGTGAAGTCACTCAGTCGTGTCCGACTCTTTTGTGACCCTGTGGACTATAGCCCACCAGGCTCCTCCATCCATGGGATTCTCCATTCAGTTCAGTTCAGTCGCTCAGTCGTGTCCGACTCTTTGTGATCCCATGAATCGCAGCAGCCAGGCCTCCCTGTCCATCACCATCTCCCGGAGTTCACTCAGACTCATGTCCACCGAGTCCGTGATAGCCATCCTAATGGAGAATCCTGTGGCTGGATAGCATCACGGGATTCTCCATTAGGATGGCTATTATTAAAAAAAAAAAAAAAAACAGAAAGGATCAAGTATTTGAGGCAATTTGAGAGGAACACTTGTACTCTTGGTGGGAAGGTAAAGTTGTAGAGGCACTATGGAAAATAGTACGGCAGTTTCTAAAAAAAAAGAATTAATAATATGATACAGCAATTCATCTCTGGGTCTACAACCAAAAGAACTGAAAACAGGGACTCAGATATTTGTTTATGAATTATGAAGCACCAGTACAGCAGCCTAAAGATAAACCCTTAGGGCAGAAAGTGAAGAGGAGCTGAAGAGCCTCTTGATGAAAGTGAAGGAGGAGAGTGAAAAAGTTGGCTTAAAGCTCAACATTCAGAGAACGAAGATCATGGCATCCAGTCCCATCACTTCATGGGAAATAGATGGGGAAACAGTGGAAACAGTGTCAGACTTTATTTTTGGGGGCTCCAAAATCACTGCAGATGGTGACTGCAGCCATGAAATTAAGACACTCTTTGGAAGAAAAGTTATGACCAACCTAGACAGCATATTCAAAAGCAGAGACATTACTTTGCCAACAAAGTTCCATCTAGTCAAGGCTATGGTTTTTCCAGTGGTCATGTATGGATGTGAGAGTTGGACTGTGAAGAAAGCTGAGCGCCGAAGAATTGATGCTTTTGAACTGTGGTGTTGGAGAAGATTCTTGAGAGTCCCTTGGACTGCAAGGAGAGCCAACCAGTCCATTCTGAAGGAGATCAGCCCTGGGATTTCTTTGGAAGGAATGACGCTAAAGCTGAAACTCCAGTCCTTTGGCCACCTCATGCGAAGAGTTGACTCATTGGAAAAGACTCTGATGCTGGGAGGGATTGGGGGCAGGAGGAGAAGGGGACGACAGAGGATGAGATGGCTGGATGGCATCACGGACTCAATGGACGTGAATCTGAGTGAACTCCGGGAGTTGGTGATGGACAGGGAGGCCTGGCGTGCTGCAATTCATGAGGTGGCAAAGAGTCGGACACGACTGAGCGACTGAACTGAACTGAAAGATAAATCAATCAAAATGTCTATCCTCAGACAAATGGGTAAGCAAAATGTGGTATATGCATACAAAGGAATATCACTCACTCACAGTCTTCAAAAGGAATGAAACTGACACATGCAACAACATGGATGAATCTTGAGAACACTGTGTTAAACGAAATAATCCAGTCACAAAAGAACAAGTATGGTATGATTCCACTTATATGAACTATCTAGAGTAGTCGAATTCATGGAGACAGAAGGAAGAATGGTGACGGTTAGGGGTGGGAGAAGGCAGGAATGGGAAATTAGTGTTTAATGGGTACAGAGTACAAACATTCAATTTTGCAAGACGAAAAGTGTTCTGGACATGGATAGTGATCATGGTTGCACAACAAAGTAAATGTACTTGATGCCAATGAGTTGTGCATTTAAAAATGACTGACATAGGAAGTTTTCACGATTTTTAAAATAATAAGAATATAAGCTATTGATGAGGTATACGATACATTTTAAAGGTTAAATTTTAAAGATTCTTAAGGGAATTCTGTAATCAAATATTGATTTTCAGTTAACAGGAATGGTAATAGAAATATAGTGATATTAAAATTGAAGTAAAAATACTACATGATATAACTTATATGTGGAATCTAAAAAAATACAACAAACTAGTGAGTATAATAAAAAAGAAGCAGGCTCACAGATATAGAGAACTAGTGTTTACCAGTGAGGAGAGGGAAGGGGGGAGGAGCAATATAGAGTAGGGGATTCAGAAGTACAAAGTATTATGTATAAAATAAGCTGCAAAGATACACTATACAACATAGAGAATATAGCCAATATTTTATAATTACTAAAAATGCAGTATAATGTTTAAAAATTGTGAATCACTATATTGTACACTTGTAATTTATAGAATATTATACATAAACTACACTTTGATGTAAAAAGTTGAAATCAATACAATTCCAATCTGGCTTAACTTTATGTAAAAGCTTTTATTATCTCACTTATAAAAAATTTAATGTAAATAACTGTATTCTATCACATTTATAGATTAAGAGGAAAAATATATGTCACTGATTGTAAAAATGTGTTTGTGTAAAAATTAATAAAAATTCATGATTCTTTTTAAAAAAGAATAGTCTAATGAAGCAAAGCTTCAAATGCTCCAGACTCTTTTCTTCTCTATCAAAGTATCCAAATATGTTTCTAACATTGCACTTATGCTATTGTAATTGGAATTATTGGTTTACTGAAGAGGCATCTTACAAATCCTTATTATCCTGGTACCTAGCATGGTACCTGATGAAAGGTTCTCAATAAAATTCTAGCCGGTTGAAAAACAAAAAGAGCAATTAGGTATGAGCTTTGTATGCATAAGGGCTTCCCAGTGGCTCAAACAGTAAACAATCTACCTGCAATGCAGAAGACAGGTTTGATACTGGGTCAGGAAGATCCCCTGGAGGGTTAGCCATTCCAGTATTCTTGCCTGGAAAATTCCATGGACAGAAGAGTATGGCAGGCTACACTCCATGGGGTCGCAAAGTATTGGAAACAACTGAGTGACTAATGACATTCTGCATGCATGAGTAAGTCTCAGAGAGTATTTCTGAGTAGATTTTATTTATTTATTTGTTTTGGTGTATCACTAAAACTTTTATTTTATTTTTATTTTTTAATATAAATATATTTACTTTAATTGGAGGCTAATTACTTTACAATATTGTATTGGTTTTGCCATACATCAACATGAATCCGCCACTGAGTAGATTTTAGAGTGAGCCACTTTGAAGACTAAAAGGACACCAGGGCTGACTGGTTCTGAGTCGGGTGGCAAGCAGGGTACTTCCTCAGGACTATGAGAGGACCACATACAAGATGGAAGTTTGAGACAAGAGGTCTGACAGGGACAAGAGAAAAGTCTTGCCATCTTCCAATGTAGTAGAGCCTGTAAGGAGGTACATGAACATGGATACCTCCTCCTCCAAGAGACAGGCCCTTTTTTTATGCATTTCATACCCCAGTCTGCCCCAAGAACAAAATTCAGAAAATAATTGCTGGTCCTCAGACACTGATGAATGATTTGTTCCAATGGGCTTATTTGGTTTTCAGTAATAGGGATATGGTCAGAAAGTCTTAACATACCCAGAGAACTATGTTAAATATGGTGCAACCTTTTCAGTCTTAACCCAAAGTATTGGAAACCTTAGCAACCATAAAAAGTATGTAATGGGGGTGTCAGGGAAAAGGAAGGGGCACACTTTCCTAGAAACCTCTTTTGTGCAAAATCAATGGCCAGCTGTTTTTACATTCCTTTCTATTTGTGCCTGATTGTCCCATCCCTTTAAAGGGAAGAGATTTATTAACCAAGTTAGGGGCTTCTCTGTTTCTTGAGGGGCAAGGTAATCACCCTCATCACCAAGTGGTTCTAACAGAAAGTAGAAAGTAACAGATAAAAGCTGAAACTAAAATAGAAGCCTTAGTAGACGCCATAACGTGGAATATCAAGGTTCTAGGATTGGCTGAAGATATCCAGCCAATGATTATTAAGTAAAAACGGTTTAAGGGTGTCTAAATGTAAGGTACAAATTCCTTAAGCATAGGGAAGATCCTTGAAAGTATTTGTAAATAGACTACCAAAATGGGAGATCACTACACTGATCCTGGACTTCCCTAGTGGCTCAGATGGTAAACAGTTGCCTGCAATGCAAGAGACACAGGTTCAATCCCTGACTGGGGAAGATCCCCTGGAGAAGGAAATGGCAACCCATTCCAGTATTCTTCCCTGGAGAATTCCATGAACAGAGGAACCTGGTGGGCTACAGTCCATGGGGTCACAAAGAGTCAGACATGACTGAGTGACTAACACTTCCACTTTCACACTAACCATAGCTAACATTTGGAGGAATTTTAGGTGAAAGCCTTCTCCCTTAAGCTAAATGGTAAAACAAAAACATTCCAGCACAGGCAAATGGGTATGTCAGTCCTTCCGTATCACTGGGGTAGCCAGCCAAACTTTGAAAAAAAAAAAAAAAAAGAGAGAGAGAGAAATAAAAACAAACCATCTTTGTTTTACAAATTTAGTCTTTACGGGACCAGAAGTGTGGCTCCAAAAGTAATCCGAAGCCCACCAATCCTTTTTACCACTCCCAAAACCTTATTTTTCTCAAAAGGCTTGTAAGTATTAAACAGAGGGGAAACAAAGTCATCCTAGGAGAAATCTGCCTCTATCTTCAAAATGTAAATGTTCATATCTGGTATTCAGGGGAACACCTTATCTCTGCCATCTTTAAAAACAAGGGTAAAGAAATTGAGAACTACACTTTTCAAGGATAAGTTAAATTCCTAAGTGTCATTTCCGTAAATATTGGCCCTCTAACCAAGTGAGCCTGATTTGTTTCATCTGCTAGAAGTTCCAAAGAATTGCAAGGAGAGAGAAGAAAGCCTTTCTCAGTGATCAGTGCAAAGAAATAGAGGGAAACAATATAAATGGGAGAGACTGGAGATCTCTTCAAGAAAACTAGAGATACCAAGGGAACATTTCATGCAAAGATGGGCAAAATAAAGGACAGAAATAGTATGGAGGAGAAGCCTCTTGAGAGTCCCTTGGACTGCAAGGAGATCCAACAAGTCCATTCTAAAGGAGATCAGTCCTGGGTGTTCTTTGGAAGGAATGAGAAGGAATGATGCTAAAGCTGAAACTCCAGTACTTTGGCCACCTCATGCAAAGAGTTGACTCATTGGAAAAGACTCTGATGCTGGGAGGGATTGGGGGCAGGAGGAAAAGGGGACGACAGAGGATGAGACGGCTGGATGGCATCACCGACTCGATGGTCATGAGTTTGAGTGAACTCTAGGAGTTGGTGATGGACAGGGAGGCCTGGTGTGCTGCAATTCATGGGGTCACAAAGAGTCGGACACAACTGAGCGACTGAACTGAACTGAACTGAACAGAAGCAGAAGATATTAAGAAGAGGTGGCAAAAATACAAGAAGAACTATACAAAAAAGATCTTCACGACCCAGATAATCACGATGGTGTGATCACTCACCTAGAGCCAGACATCCTGGAATGTGAAGTCAAGTGGGCCTTAGGAAGCATCACTACAAACAAAGTTAGTGCAGGTGATAGAATTCCAGTTGAGCTATTTCAAACACTAAAAGATGATGCTGTGAAAGTGCTGCACTCAATATGCCAGCAAATTTGGACAACTCAGCAGTGACCACAGGACTGGGAAAGATCAGTTTTCATTCTAATCCCTAGGAAAGGTAATGCCAAAGACTGTTCAAACTACCACACAATTGCACTCATCTCACACGCTAGCAACGTAATGCTCAAAATTCTCCAATCCAGGCTTCAACAGTACATCAACTATGAACTTCCAGAAATTCAAGCTGGATTTAGAAAATGCAGAGGAGCCAGAGATCAAGTTGCCAACATCCTCTGGATCACCAAAAAAGTGAGAGAGTTCCAGAAAAACATCTACTTCTGCTTTCTTGACTATGCCAAAGGCTTTGACTGTATAGATCACCACAAACTGTGGAAAATTCTTCAAGAGATGGGAATACCAAACAACCTGGCCTGCCTCTTGTGAAATCTGTATGCAGGTCAGGAAGCAAGTTAGAACCAGACATGGAACAACAGACTGATTCCAAATTGGGAAAGCAGTATGTCACCCTGCTTATTTAACTTCTATGCAGAGTACATCATGAGAAATGCTGGGCTGGATGAAGCACAAGCTGGAATCAAGATTGCCAGGAGGAATATCAATAACCTCAGATATGCAGATAACACCACTCATGGCAGAAAGTGAAGAAGAACTAAAGAGCCTCTTGATGAAAGTGAAAGAGGAGAGTGAAAAAGTTGGCTTAAAACTCAACATTCAGAAAACTAAGATCATGGCATCTGGTCCCATCACTTCATGGGAAATAGACGGGGAAACAGTGAAAACAGTGACAGATTTTATTTTGGGGGGCTCCAAAATCACTGTAGGTGGTGATTGCAGCCATGAAATTAAAAGACGCTTGCTCCACAGTTCAAAAGCATCAATTCTTTGGCACTCAGCTTTCTTTATAAACCAATTAGCACATCCATACATGACTACTGGAAAAACCATAGCCTAAAAAAGTAATCTCTCTGCTTTTTAATATGTTGTCTAACTTTTCTTCCAAGGAGTAAGCGTCTTTTAATTTCATGGCTGCAGTCACCATCTGCAGTGATTTTGGAGCCCCCCCCAAAATAAAGTCAGCCACTGTTTCCACTGTTTCCCCATCTATTTCCCATGAAGTGATGGAACCAGATCCATGATCTTAGTTTTCTGAATGTTGATCTTTTAGGAACTATTTCAAATTATAAGAGATAATGCATGACCAACCTAGACAGCATGTTAAAAAGCAGAGATATTACTTTGCTAACAAAGGTCTGTATAGTCAAAGCTATGGATTTTCCAGTAGTCATGTATGGAAGTGAGAGTTGGACTATAAAGAAAACTGAGCACCATAAAACTGATGCTTTTGAACTGTGGTGTTAGAGAAGACTCTTGAGAGTCCCTTGGACTACAAGGAGATCCAACCAGTCAATTTAAATAAGTCCTGAATATTCATTGGAAGGACTGATGCTGAAGCTGAAACTCCAATACTTTGACCACCTGATGCGAAGAACTGACTCATTGGAAAAGTCCCTGATGCTGGGAAAGATTGAAGGTGGTAGGAGAAGGGGATGACAGAGGATGAGATGGTTGGATGGCATCACCAACTCAATGGGCATGAATTTGAGTAAACTCCCAGTGTTGGTGATGGATAGGGAGGCCTGGCGTGCTGCAGTCCATGGGTTTGCAAAGAGTAGGACACGACTGAGCTATTGAACTGAACTGAGGTTTATCATAGCTGTTCTTCCAAAGAGCAAGCATCTTTTAATTTCATGGCTGCAATCACCATCTGCAGTGATTCTGGAGCCCAAGAATATAAAATCTCTCACTGTTTTCATTGTTTCTCCATCTATTTGCCATGAAATGATAGGACCAGATATCATGATCTTAGTTTTTGAATGTTGAGTTTTAAGCCAGCTTCTTCACTCTCCTGTTTCACCTTCATCAAGAGACTCTCTAGTTCCTCTTCATCTTCACTTTCTGCCATAAGTGTGGTGCCATCTGCATATCTGATTATTAATATTTCTGCCAGCAATCTTGATTTTAGCTTGTGCTTCAAGCAGCCTGGCATTTTGCATGATATACTCTGTATATAAGTCAAATAAGCAGGGTGACAATATACAGCCTTGATGTACTCCTTTCCCTATTTGGAACCAGTCTGTTGTTCCATGTCTGGTTCCAACTGTTGCTTCTTGACCTGCATACAGAGTTCTCAGGAGGCAGGTAAGACGTCTGGTATTCCCATCTCTTTCAGAATTTTCCACAGTTTGTTGTGATCCACATAGCCAAAGGCTTTAGTGTAGTCAATGAAGCAGAAGTACATGCTTTTCTGGAATTCTCTAGCTTTATCTATGATACAATGGATGTTGGCAACTTGATCTCCAGTTCCTCTGCCTTTTCTAAATCCAGCTTGAATATCAGAAGTTCTCGGTTCACATACTGCTTAAGCCTGGCTTGGAGAATTTTCAGCATTACTTTGCTGGTGTGTGAGATGAGTGCAATTGTGCAGTAGTTTGAACATTCTTTGGCACTGCCTTCTTTGGGACTGGAATGAAAACTGACCTTTTCCAGTGACTACTGCTGAGTTTTCCAAATTTGCTGGCATATTGAGTGCAGCACATTAACAGCATCATCATTTAGGATTAGAAATAGCTAAGCTTGAATTCTATCACCTTCACTAGTTTTGTTTGTAGTGAGCTTCCTAAAGCCCACATAATTTCACACTCAAGGATGTCTGGCACTAGCTGATTGATCACATCATCATGATTAGCTGGGTCATGAAGATCTTTTTTGTACAGTTCTTCTGTGTGTTCTAGCCACCTCCTCTTAATATCTTCTACTTCTGTTAGGTCCACACAGTTTCTGTCCATTAGTGTGCCCATCTTGCATGAACCATTCCCTTGGTATCTCTAATTTTCTTGAAAAGATCTCTAGTCTTTCCCATTCTATTGTTTTCATCTATTTCTTTGAATTGTTCACTTAGGAATGCTCTTTTATCTCTCCTAGCTATTCTCTGGAACCCTGCATTCTGATGGGTATATCTTTCCTTTTTCCCTTTGCCTTTCACTTCTTTTCTCAGCTATGAGCCATGTTGTGCAGGGCCACCCAAGACAGTTGGGTCATAATGGAGAGTTCTGACAAAACATGCTAATTGTTAGAGAAATGCAAATCAAGACTACAATGAGACATCAGCTCATACCATGATCAGAATGTCCATCATCAAAAAATCTAAAAACAATCAATCCTGGAGAGAGTGTGGAGAAAAGGTAAACTTTCCACACCATTGGTGGGAATGTAAATTGGTACAGGCACTATGAAGAAGAATAATGAACAACAGAGTTACCATATGATCCAGCAATCCCACCCTTAAGCATATATCTAGAGTAAATCATAATTTGAAAAGATATATGCACCCAAATGTTTATTGCAGTATTATTTATAACAGCCAGGACATGGAAGCAACCTAAAAGTCATGCAACAGAGGAATGGATAAAGAAGATGGAGGACACATATACAATGGAATATTCAGTTCAGTTCAGTCGCTCAGTTGTGTCCAACTCTTTGTGACCCCATGAATCACAGCATGCCAGGCCTCCCCGTCCATCACCAACTCCCGAAGTTCACTCATACTTGCGTCCATAGAGTCAGTGATGCCATTCAGCCATCTCATCCTCTGTCATCCCCTTCTTCTCCTGCCCACAATGGAATATTACTCTGCCATAAAAAAGAACAAAATAGTGCCACTTGCAGCAACATGGATGGACTAGAGATTGTCATACTGATTAAGTCAAAGAAAGACAGATATATCATATGATATCACTTATATGTAGCATATTAAAGAAGATGGTACAAATGAAATTATTTATAAAACAGAGATAGAGTCACAGAGGTAGAAAACACACTTAAGGTTACCAGGTGGGAAAGGGGTAGGAGAGATAAATTGGGAGACTGGGATCGACGTATGCACACTATTACATATAAAATAAATAACTTACAAGGACCTATGGTATAGTACAGGGAACTTTATTCAATATTCTGTAATGGCCTATATGGGAAAAGAATCTAAAAAAGAGTGGATATATGCATAAATGATTTACTTTGAAACTAACACAACATTGTAAACCAACTGTATGCCAATAAAAATTTAAACTTAAATAAATAAAGATAGCTATTATCAAAAAAGAAATCCATGCTAAAACACATTATTTTTTTTTTAATTTTTATGTATTATTTCTGGCTACACTGGGTCTTCATTGCTGCATGCAGGCTTGCTTTAGTTGTGGTGAGTGGAGGCTACTCTCTCCCTGACTCACCACAACTAGGGAAGTGTGCAGGCTTCTCACTGTGTGGCTTCTCTTGTTGCAGAGCATGGGCCCTAGAGCACACAGACTTCAGGACATCCAGCACATGGGCTTAGTTGCCCTGGGCATCTTCCTGGACCAGGGATCGAACCCATGTCCCCTGCACTGGCAGGCAGATGGAAGTCCCCAGAACACATTTTAATTAAGTTTCTGAAAACTAAAACAAAGAAAGAAGTCTTGAAAGCAAATTAAGCTATAGCTATCTGATGAAGCACAATATGGAATCGAGATTGCCTGGAGAAATATCAATAACCTCAGATACGCAGATGACACCACCCTTATGGCAGAAAGAGAAGAAGAACTAAAGAGCTTCTTGATGAAAGTGAAAGAGAGTGAAAAAGTTGGCTTAAAACTCAGCTTTCAGAAAACTAAGATCATGGCATCCAGTCCCATCACTTCATGGCAAATAGACGGGGAAACAATGGAAACAGTGAGAGACTTTATTTTCGGGGGCTCCAAAATCACTGCACATGGTGACTGCAGCCACGAAATTAAAAGACGTTTCTTCCTTGGAAGAAAAGCTATGACCAGCCTAGCAGCATATTAAGAAGCAGAGATGTTACTTTGACAACAAAGGTCTGTCTAGTCAAGAGTTTGGTTTTTCCAGTAGTCATGTATGGATGTGAGAGCTGGACTATAAAGAAAGCTGAGTGCCGAAGAATTGATGCTTTTGAACTGTGGTGTTGGAGAAGACTCTTGAGAGTCCCTTGGACTACAAGAATATCCAGCCAGTCCATCCTAAAGGAAATCAGTCCTGAACATTCATTGGAAGGACTGATGTTGAAGCTGAAACTCCAATACTTTGGCCACTTCATGCTAAGAGTTGACTCATTGGAAAAGACTCTGATGCTGGAAAAGATTGAAGGCAGGAGGAGAAGCGGATAACAGAGGATGAGATGGTTGGGTGGCATCACCGACTCAATGGACATGACTTTGAGTAAGCTCCGGGAGTTGGTGATGGACGGGGCAGCCTGGTGTGCTGCAGTCCATGGGGTCACAAAGACTTGGACACGACTGAGCAACTGAACTGAGCTAATGGTCTACATAGAGCATACCAAGGAATCTAAAAACACAAAACAAAAAAGTCAACAACAACCACAACAAACCCTTAAAACTAATAAGTGAGTTCAGCAATATCACAGGGAAGATAAACAGATAAAACATCCAAAATTCAAGTTTATTTCTAAATGCTAGTAATGAGCATGTGGACAATGAAATTAAAAACACAATACCAGTTACAACTGCTCAAAAAATTAAATGCCTAGATATAAATGTAACATAACATGTATAGTACTCTAAAGCTGAAAACTACACAATGCTGCCTAGAGAATCAAAGATCTAAAAAATGAAAGGAAATCATGGTTGTGGACTGAAAGATTCAATATAGTAAAAAGACTAATTCTCCCCAAAGTGATACACAAGTATTTTGTTGTTGTTGTTGTTGTAGTTGTTGTTGTACAGTCGCCCTGTCAGTTCAGTTCAGTCGCTCAGTTGTGTCCGACTCTTTGTGACCCCATGGACTGCAGCACGCCAGGCCTCTCTGTCCTTCACCATCTCCTGAACTTCGCCCAAGTTCATGTTCATTGCATCAGTCATGCTGTCCAGCCCTCTCATTCTCTGACACCCTCTTCTCTTTCTGCCCTCAATCTTTCCCAGCATCAGGGGCTTGTCCAATGAGTCGTCTCTCAAAGAGCTTTCCACAGTTTGTCATGATCCATGCAGTCAAAGATGTTTTCCTGAAATTCCCTTGCTTTCTCTATAAGCCAGTGAATATTGGCAATTTGATCTCTAGTTCCTCTTCCTTCTCTAAACCCACCTTGGACATCTGGAATTTCTTGGTTCGCATAATGCTGAAACCTAGCATGCAAGACTTTAAGCATGACCTTACTAGCATGGGAGATGAGTGCAACTGTCCAATGGTTAGCACATTCTTTGGTACTACCCTCCTTGGAACTGGGATGAGGATCGACCTTTTCCAGTCCTGTGGCCACTGCTGGGTCTTCCAGATTTGCTCACATAATGAATGTAACACCTTGATGGCATCATCCTTTAGGGATTTAAATAGTTCTGCTGGAATTTCATCACATCCACTAGCTTTATTAACAGTAGTGCTTCTTAAGGCCCACTTGACTTTGCACTCCAGAATGTCTGGCTCTGAGTGACTAACCACACCATCGTAGTAATCTAGTTCATTAAGATCTTTTCGATACAGTTCTTCTGTGTATACAGTCCCCTTCAAGGATCACTGCCTTGTCATGGCAAAGGGGCTTGTGTAACTCAATGAAGCTATGAGCCATGCCATGGAGGGCCACCCAAGACAGACAGGTCATAGCAGAGAGTTCTGACAAAATGTGATCCACTGAAGGAGGGAATGGCAAACCACCCCAGTATACTTGCTGTGAGAGCTGTATAAAAGGCCAAAGAGATATAAATATAATGAATTCTTATTAAAACCCCAGCCAAAAAACAAACAAGAAAACCAGCAAGACTTTTGGTAGATATAAATAAGATTTTGCTGAAATTTATATAAAAATGCAATGGAACTAGAATGGTTAAAACAAGCTTGAAAAAGAATTAAGTGGGAGGAATAAGTCTACCTATATCAAAACTTACTAGTATACAGCTACATTAATCAAGACTGTGTGTTACTTCTGAAAGACAGAAACACAGAGCAATGGAGCGGAATAAATAACCCAGAAATAGACCCACATAAATATGCCCAACTGATTTTTGACAAAGGTGCTTTGCAGTTCAATGGAGGAAAGAGCTTTTACAACAAATGGTGCTGGAGAAACTGGACAGCCAAAGGCAAAAAAGTGAACCTTGACCCAAGCCTCATATATTACATAAAAGTTTACTCAGAGTGAATCACAGACCAAATACAAACCATAAAACTACAAAACTTTTGGAAAAAAATAGAAAATCTTCAGGATCTAGCATTAGGTAAAGAATTCTCAGACTTGACACCAAAATCACGATGCAGAATAGGGAAAATTGATAATCTGGATTTCATCAAAATTGAAAACATTCTCTCTGTTAAGAGGATGAAGAGACAACTAGACAGTGGGGAAAAGTGTGCAAGTCATATATCTGTCAAAGGGACTACTATCTAGAATATATAAAGAGCCTTCAAAACTCAACAATAAAAAATAGCGATC
The DNA here is from genome assembly GCF_042477335.2 of Ovis canadensis. Taxonomy (NCBI): domain Eukaryota; kingdom Metazoa; phylum Chordata; class Mammalia; order Artiodactyla; family Bovidae; genus Ovis; species Ovis canadensis. The sequence continues at coordinate 62,736,359 of NC_091247.1, forward strand.
CATTTAGAACAGGAATAAAGTCATGAAGAGACATTTCACCGAAGAAGATACTGAAATAGCAAATAAGCACATGAAAAGATATGCAACATCATTAGTCACTAGGAAGATGAAATTAAAGCAATGAGATACCACTACATATCTATCAAAACAGCAAAACTAAAAAATAGAGACAACACCAATTGCTGACAAAGATATGGAGAAATTAGATCAGTGATACATTGCTAGTGAGGATGTAAAATTAGACAGCCACTCTAGAAAACAGTTCCATAGTTCCTCAAAAAACTATCACATAACCCAGCAATTGCACTATTCCTGGGTATTTATTCCAAATAAGGGAAGACTCACATTCACACAAAAACCCACACAGATAGTTAAAGCAGTTTTATTTGTAATATCCAAAAACTGAAAACAACCCAAATTTTCTTCAAGGGGTAAATGTTCTGTGGAATACTTATGCCATGGAATACTACCTAGCAAGAAAAAAGGAACAGACTTTTAATAAATGCAACAACCTGGATACATCTCTAAAAAATTATGTTGAGTTAAAAACTCAATCCAAGATTTCAGGACTTCCCTAGTGGTCCAGTGGTTAAGAATCCACTTGCCAATGCAGGGGACACAAGTTCAGTCCCTGGTCTAGAGAGATTCCACATGCTGTGGGGCAACTAAGCCTGTGCACCACAACTACTGAGCCCATGGGCTGCAACTACTGAAGCACATGCACCCTAGAGCCTGTGTTTCTCAACAGGAAGCCAACGCAATGAGAAGCCTGCACACCACATCAAAGAATAGCCCTCACTTGCCACAACTAGAAAAAACTTGCACACAGCAACGAAGACCCACAGCAGCCAAAAATAAATAAATAAATAACTTTAAAAAGTGAATCTAACATGAGCTCCCAAACATGAACCCCCCTCCCACCTCCCACCCCACATTATCTTTCCGGATCATCCCCGTGCACCAGCCTCAAGCATCCTGCATCCTGCATCAAACATAGACTGGCGATTCATTTCTTACATGATAGTATACATGTTTCAATGCCATTCTCCCAAATCATCCCACCCTCTCCCTCTCCCACAGAGTCCAAAAGTCCGCTCTACACATCTGTGTCTCTATTGCTGTCTCACATACAGGGTCATCATTACCATCTTTCTAAATTCCATATATATGTGTTAGTATACTGTATTGGTGTTTTTCTTTCTGGCTTACTTCACTCTGTATAATCGGCTCCAGTTTCATCCATCTCATTAGAACTGATTCAAATGTATTCTTTTTTAATGGCTGAGTAATACTCCATTGTGTATATGTACCACAGCTTTCTTATCCATTCATCTGTTGATGGACATCCAGGTTGTTTCCATGTCCTGGCTATTATAAACAGTGCTGCGATGAACATTGGGGTACATGTGTCTCTTTCTATTCTGGTTTACTCAGTGTGTATGCCCAGCAGTGGGATTGCTGTGTCATAAGGCAGTTCTATTTGGGAGCTCATGTACACCCGTGGCAGATTCATGTCAATGTATGCCAAAACCAATACAGTATTGTAAAGTAAAATAAAGCAAAAACAAAAATTAAAATAAAGTGAATCTAAAAAAAGGTGTTCAAAAAGGTTGCATATTGCATGACTTTATGTAATAGTCTTTTTTTTAATGCCAAAACTATAAAAATGGTGAGTAAATAAGTGGTTTTAGGGATTAAGGAGGGGTTAGGGTCAGAAGGGAAGTGAGTATGGCAATAAAAGGGCCACAGAAGGATTCTTGGGAAATTCAAAATTCTTTTTCATAAGGAACAGTTGAAGAGATATAGAACATTTCATCTGGGGAAATCTTGGAGAAGGAGGTTATGAGAGTTTTCTTTTTCCAGAAGATGAAGGGATTTATACAGAAAAAAATTAGATTCCATTTGTGTGGTAGCAGTAAGCAGAACACAGATGTACGTAGGGGAAAGGGCACAAGCTTCAGGACTGATCAAGCATGAGTTTAAACCAGAGTTCTATTTCCTATATTTAAGACTGAGCAAATCAGTTAACCTCTGATCCTCTGTTTCCTCATCCTTAAAATAAGGCTAATGATTCCAGCTTCAATCCATCAATCCCCTTCTAACCAGAGAAACTGCCTCAAGTATTTACAACAAAAGAAATTTATTTCAGAGAACTGGTTGCATTTGATAAAGATATAAACACAGGTTGAAGGTGACAGAGAAGCTGAGATTTGAAGACTGCTATAATAGATGACAAAGTCAAGAATTTAAAAATCTTTTCAGATTGGTTTGAACTTTAAAAAGAGGAAAATAGCTGAAGTAAGACTGTACAAGATGGGCCAGAGATAAACCAGAGATTAGCAACAATAAGCAGGAGCCAATTGAAGGGACACACGGAGAAGGCTGTGTTTTCCAGGAGCCAGGGTCACCAGGAAGAATCTGGAACCATGGAGCACTGATATAGTGGAAGATGGAACCATGGAGATGCAGCCACTACTGGAGGAGATACCCGAGGAAAGAGAGAGGAAGGAAATGCTCCAGCTTCCTCCTTTCCTCACCCTCCAACCATTCGTTCACTGGTGACTCTACTGACCAAACCCAGCAGGAAATCAGAGCACCCTTAAGGCTGAGAAAGGCAGCCTCCAGTTTAGTCCATCCTATGCATGGCAGAGTATGGATCAGAAAACCAGAAGACCCAGGTTGACACATTTATACTCACATGATGTTTTTGAGGATGCAGAGCCTGGTGCATAGTAGATACTCTATAAATGGTAATCCTAACTTTTATACACCAATGCTATACAATGGGCATTTAGAATTGCATTTTCTCCATCACTTTATATCTGAGTATATAGAAACACAAGCTAGGATATTTGGCTCATGCTACATGGATTCTGCCAAGAATGCCTTTTTTTTTTTTCCCCAAACGAGCTACATATCTAAGAAATGTGGCAGGGGCAGGGGGGGAAGGTGGGAGGGTTGGAGGGGGAGGTGGGGGTGGGGAAGTCCTGTCCTAAAGTTGCATTGTACAAAGCAAATGTTGGGTTTCCACTGTTTCTGGTTTCAGCCTATTCAGAGGAAGAGTTTCAGTGAAATGTTAATTTCAGACAAAGCCACACGAGGGTAAAACTGCATAGTAACTCAAGCAGCATGTGCAAAGTTTATTTAGTGTTGGCCAGGAATGGTTTTAATTATGTGAAGTCTTCACTATGAGAAAAAAGAGATTGAAGATGTTTGACTAAGTCAATTGCAAAGGCTCTGGATACTCCCGGATTCCTCCCCAGTTTCAGTTTATTTCTGAAGTCCCCAAACCATAAACATAAAGGAAGTACCCATGGAATTGCATGATGACACTGTCTGAACCAAGGGGCAACCAGCAGCAAAAACAACCAATATGGGAAATATCAAGCACCAGCAATCCAAATACCTCCGGTATGGCATGAAGGTCAGGTGTCCAGTAATGTGGAAGGTCAACCAGAGTACAACAGAGGGAAGAGTGAGGATCTAAAGGAATGTTCAAAACTTGGGAGGCAGGATGCAAGATGTTTTCATAAGGGCCCAGATAGGTACAAGATTCAGAGCGTGCCATGCACATGTTGGACACCTCACATTTCCTGGAAGTCACTGGTGAGCTGTGGTACTGGGCTTGAAGTAGCACCTGGAAGTGGGAAGAGAACCAGGGCCCATCCCTAAGGATGATACAAGCACTGAAGATTTGATCTTGTAGATAGAAGAGTGGAGTCATCTCTAGTGCCAGAGCTAAGTCACTTTCAGTCTTGTCCGACTCTTTGTGGCCCCAAGGATTGTAGGCCACCAGACTCCTCTGTCCATGGGATTCTCCAGGCAAGATACTAGAGGGTTGCCATGCCCTCCTCCAGGGGATCTTCCTGACCCAGGGGTCGAACCTGCGTCTCATGTCTCCTGCATTGGTAGGTGGGTTCTTTACCACTAGTGCCACCTGGGAAACCTGAATCAACTCTAAGGGCCCTAAAAATGGTCAGAATCCAGGAAGCTATCTTTAAAGACTAGCTTTCAGCCTCTGGATTCTGTCCATATGTATTAGGACCCTAGCACTAGTCTGGGAGCAGGGGTTTCTGTCCCAGGAGGGCATACAGGAGTGAGAACACAAGAAAAGGGACAAGAATTTGAGACGGAAATAAACAAAAACCAGTCCTGTGAAGTAGACCATGTGGGTTAGAGGTGGTCTAACCTGCAAGGTTCTTAGGATCAGCCCTAGGCTGGCCTGGTAGGTTTGTGCCAAGTCCCTTCAGTTGTGTCTGACTCTTTGACTGATGCCCAAATATATGTGCCCAGAAGGTCAGGGGATCCTCTTAAATATTTACTGCCCCAAGTAAGACAGGCCTGGGCATATAAGTTGGGGTTGATTCTAGCTTGGAGAGCCGGGCAGGGAGCAAGACCACCTTAACCTGAAAGGGGAGTCTAAAGGACTGAGGATGGATGAGGCGTGATGAGAGTCTCCACTTGGATTTCTCAGAGATCTCCCAGCCCTGTGTGTCCTAAGTTCATTCTCCCACTAAACTATTTTCTATTTTCTCCACAGTTTTCACAATATCCTGACCCTCCCAATCACTCATACTCACACTTGGAAGTCATCTTGGGCCCTTCCTATCCCTTGCCCTGAAAATTCTACCTCATATCCCCTCTTTGGTCTCCATTGCCACTCACCTAACTTAGGAGTTCCCTTTTCTTCTCCTACCCCAAGATCATATACTGGTGTCGGACTGCGCATTCAGAAACAATGTTCTAATAATGCCACTCCTCTGTTCTAAAATCGCCACCTACAGAGTAAAATTCAAGTGTGAGCCTGTAAATCAAGGCCCTTCATAGGTTCTTCCCAACCTAGCTTTCCAACACAGCCAAAGTCCCAGCAAATGGAATCATGTTCTTCTTCATATACTTCCCACTCAGTTCTACCTCTGGGCTTTGCTCTGCTGAATGCTCTTCTCTATATTCGTGCACTTCTGAGTCCTATCCACCCTTCAAGATCCATGTCACATCATCTCCTGTAAGAACGTTCTTTGATTCTCCTCATCATACAGAATGGGTCCCTCTCTTGTAGCCCTGTAGCCCTCTGTGACAATATTTTGCATGTGGTGAAAGTATGTGTTTCCTGTATTTTTGCATTAGGTTATATAAGTTCTTTGAAATTAGGGGCCTTATACCAGATTCTCCTTCATGAAGGAAATGTAGGGAAACCCAAGAACATTGAATTTGGTCAGCTTGTAAGACATGTAAAGAGGTTTGGAGGAATAATAACGTAAAGGAATTCTGGAGTCATACTGTGATCCTGGAGTGATAATTAAAAGCATTTGACCCAGAGAGATGTTGTGGGGAGGGAGGTGGGAGGGGGGTTCATGTTTGGGAACGCATGTAAGAATTAAAGATTTTAAAATTTAAAACTAAATAAATAAATAAATAAATTTAAAAAAAAGGAAAAAAAATCTGAATTCTGACATTCACTAGCTCTGTACCTTTGGATAAGCTACATAACCTCCCTGTGCTTACGTTTCTTTCATCCATAAAATAAAGGAATAAAGACAGTAAAAAAAAAAAAAAGCATTTGAGAGTCATCAGCTGAAGTATGAAAACAGATGAGGTAACCCTGACGAAGAATACCAAAGGTAAAGGAAAGAGCTCATGGCTGAAACCTAGTGAAAACTAGCCTGCCGAGTGTCAGATGGAGAAAGGAGAAACTTCACGGAGATGGCAGAAGTCGTCAAACAGGATCACAACATTTGTACCACACTGGGCATGAAAAGAATTTCAGTCCTGATGGCCAGCCAGCCAACATGTGCTTGAATAATTCTGACTAAATCCTGTATGATTCTCTCTCTACGGTTGCTGAAAAGGCAGAACATGATGACAGACTCGTGGATCTTTAATCCAGGCCATTAAAAAAGGCAATCCACTTGCCATTTTATTCTTAACCTGTATTCCTCAAGCAAAGGCTTCACCTGCCACCAGCAGGGCTTCCCAAGTCCTGTATAGCTGGGGCATCTGTGAATGTAGAGAACTCACAAAAATAATGCCCCGCCAAGGAACACGTAAATGGGAGCAAGAAACGTTACTGGCCATGATTCTTTTCCATTTTGGCTTCCCAAGTCCCAAGCTGACTTCTAAGTCCATGACAATTATTAAAACCAGAGCATAAGCACAGGGACACTGAGGAAGTCAAAAAGAAAGCGAAAGTTGCTGTCATGTCCAACTCTTTGCAACCCCACTGACTATACAGTCCATGGAATTCTCCAGGCCAGAATACTGGAGTGGGTAGCCTTCCCCTTCTCCAGGGGATCTTCCAAACCCAGGGATTGAGCCTAGCTCTCCCACATTGCAGGCAGATTCTTTACCAGCTGAGCCACAAGGGAAGCCCAAAGAAGACAAGAAGTCAGAAGAGTGGATCCAAAACAAGGTAGAGTCTGGAAACCCATCGTAGTCCCCCAGGGAGCTGGAGAAAAGAGAAATTCTAGGTAGGGGTGTGCCAGCCTTCCTTGGCAAGAGCTGTGTGGATTCTTGAGAAGGTAGACAGCTTCCACCTGAGACCTTCCAGGGGGAACTAGTCCACAGATACACAGGACCTGCTCTGGGCCAATTCAATTCAATGCAATGCAGACAAACTGCTGAACACCCAGAAGGTAAACACCATGAGCTGGGCAGACATTTATCTGATGCCAACAAGTCAGCTCTTCAGCTTCCTAGAAGCCACCATTATTTTACATCATACTCCAATACACTGGAGTTCAAACTATTTGCTTTAAGGGTTCTACAAATGTTTGACTCAAATTATGTTTTTTAAAATATTTTTTAAACCATAAGCATAGATATTCAGTGTGTGATATACCAAATGTGAACAAGCACAGAATAAAGGAAAATCATGAGTATGTTTGAATATATTAAGGGTAGCTTGTGCTTAGTCATGTCCAACTCTTTGCAACCCCAAAGACTGTAGCCTGCCAGACTACTCTGTCCATGGGATTTTTTACAGGTAAGAATACTGGAGTGGGTTGCCATTTCTTCCTCCAGGGGATCTTTCTGACCCAGGGATTGAACCCATGTCTCCTGCATCTCCTGCTTGGCAGGTAGATTCTTTACCACTGAGCCATTAGGGAATGACATTTCTAATGTCATTTATTAGGAAAGCTATAGTTCTGAAAATGTCTTTAGTGATTCAGATCCATGCAAGTCTTTCCTTTGTAAAACTGAACAAGTAAGCCCACCACCACCACTTTGGCTCAAGTATGCCATGGCGTGGTTAAATTCCAGACAAGACTCTGGGATATCCATTGAGCACATGCTCACATAAAGAGGTAACAGTAAACTATATAGTAATAAGTGACCACATTACCTGTTGCACTGCGGAATTATTGGTATCTTTAATGTTTGTTTTATTCTTATAGCGCTTGGAAGGCTTCTATAAATCCAAATAAGACCAACTCAGCAATGCAGGCCAAAATGTCAGTGATGAAAATGACAACTGAAGTTTGGACTCAACATGCCAAATTAAATATTTTTTGCTGTGTTTAAGGCTTTGTGCTGTGCTGTGCTTAGTCACTCAGTTGTGTCCGATTCTTTACAACTCCATGGACTGCAGTCCACCAGGCTCCTCTGTCCATGGAATTCTCCAGGCAAGAATACTGGAGTGGGTTGCCATGCCCTCCTCCAGGGGATCTTTGCAACCCATGGATGGAACCCAGGTCTTCTGCATTGTAGGTGGATTCTTTACCACCTGAGCCACAGGGAAGCCCATTAAGGGCTTTAAGTGATTACTAAATAGAAACAGGCACTGAAGTCACACAACTCTTAATTAACATATCATTATGGCACAATATGCTTTGAAGAAGTATTTTCTGTGAAAGGAAGATAAAAATTGGTTGAAGAACCTGTTTATCTATTACTTTCAATTAAATCCCTTATAATTAAAGAATGCAAACAGTTGTTGCTGCTGTTGCTGCTGTTAAGTCGCTTCAGTCGTGTCTGACTCTGTGTGACCCCATAGATGGCAGCCCACCAGGCTCCCCTGTCCCTGGGATTCTCCAGGCAAGAACATTGGAGTGGGTTGCCATTTCCTTCTCCAATGCATAAAAGTGAAAAGTGAAAGTGAAGTCCGATCAGTTGTGTCCGACTCTTAGCGACCCCAAGGACTGCAGCCTACCAGGCTCCTCCGTCCATGGGATTTTCCAGGCAAGAGTACTGGAGTGGGGTGCCATTGCCTTCTCTGCAAACAGTTGTTACATAGTATTAATTAGTCAACATTAAAACCACATTTTCCTATATTCTTCTTTCAAGTTTCTGGATCATTTTAATCAAAATAACCTGAATCTGCAAGGTATCCTGTTTAAAAGTGCTATCACTTTGAATGTCTGGCTGCCATAACTTCCTTAAGGCTGCACAGCCAATACAAAACACGGAGAAGTATTAATAGTGAGGAGACTCCAAGGCTGCCCTGTCATCGCAAAATTTCAATTTATATTTTTATATTCATCATAACCAGTCTCATTGTTTTCAAATATACCACACAATTTTTGTTTCTTCTCTTTAACTCATTGATATTCCATTTAAGATTTCATTTGAAGAGTATTAATGCTAAAAAAAATTTAAACATCACTGTGTTATTCAATACATAGGAGAAACCCAATATATTAAACAGGAAGAAGTTAAAGAAGCAGGCCTTTTTATTAGAAAGGTAGAAACTGGATAAGAGTCAATGTGCTTTAAACATAGCCCCACCTATAAACATGGGACTCGAAAAAATACTTGCTGAAATAATCAATGTAGCAGAAATGGTATGTCCCTTCCTTCTGAAATTGCAAGAGAGGGAAACTTTAGAAATGGAGAAACAAAGACGCCTATGGAAGAGGTTTTGCTTTTCCTATGAGAGCCATCTTTCTGTGGGCAAGCAAGTTGAACATTGTTCGTAGCTTTGTTCACTATGAACAAAGCTAGTGGAGGTGATGGAATTAATTCCAGCTGAGCTTTTTCAAATCTTAAAAGATGATGCTGTGAAAGTTCTGCACTCAATACGCCAGCAAATTTGGAAAACTCAGCAGTGGTCACAGGACTGGAAAAGGTCAGTTTTCATTCCAATTCCAAAGAATGCTCAAACTACTGCATAATTGCACTCATCTCACTCTCTAGTAAAGTAATGCTCAAAATTCTCCAAGCCAGGCTTCAACAGTACATGAACCACGAACTTCCAGATGTTCAAACTGGTTTTAAAAAAGGCAGAGGAAGCAGAGATCCAATTGCCAACATCCGCTGGAACATTGAGAAAGCAAGAGAGTTCCAGAAAAACATCTATTTCTGATTCGTTGACTATGCCAAAGCCTTTGACTGTGTGGATCACCAAAAACTGTGGAAAATTCTGAAAGAGATAGGAATACCAGACCACCTGACCTGCCTCTTGAGAAATCTGTATGCAGGTCAGGAAGCAACAGTTAGAACTGGACATGGAACAACAGACTGGTTCCAAATAGGGAAAAGAGTACGTCAAGGCTGTATATTGTCACCCTGCTTATTTAACTTCTATGCAGAGTATATCATGAGAAACGCTGGGCTGGATGAAGCACAAGCTGGAATCAAGACTGCCAGGAGAAATTTCAATAACCTCACATATGCAGATGACACCACCCTTATGGCAGAAAGTGAAGAAGAACTAAAGAGCCTCTTGATGAAAGTGAAAGAGGAGAGTGAAAAAGTTGGCTTAAAGCTCAACATTCAGAAAACGAAGATCACAGCATCTGGTCCCATCACTTCACAGGAAATAGATGCAGAAACAGTGGAAACAGTGTCAGACTTTATTTTTGGGGGCTCCAAAATCACTGCAGATGGTGACTGCAGCCAAGAAATTAAGACACTTACTCTTTGGAAGAAAAGTTATGACCAACCTAGACAGCATATTAAAAAGCAGAGATGTTACTTGCCAACAAAGGTCCATCTAGTCAAGGCTTTGTTTTTTCTAGTAATCATGTATGGATGTGAGAGTTGAGCTATAAAGAAAGCTGAGCACCAACGAATTGATGCTTTTGAACTGTGTTGTCTCGAGAAGACTCTTGGACTGCAAGGAGATACAACCAGTCCATCCCAAAGGATATCAGTCCTGAATATTCACTGGAAGGACTGATGTTGAAGCTGACACTCCAATACTTTGGCCACTTGATGCGAAGAATTGACTCATTAGAAAAGACCTGGATGTTGGGAAAGATTGAAAGTGGGAGGAGAAGGGAACAACAGAGGATGAGATGGTTAGATAGCATCACCAACTCAATGGACATGAGTTTGAGTAAACTCCTGAAGTTGGTGATGGACAGGGAGGCCTAGCGTGCTGCAGTCCATGGCCCCATCGCTAAGAGCTGGACATGACCAAGCAACTGAACTGAACTGAACTGAAGTTCGACTTTTCTTTGTGTGAGGCAGGACAGAGAGATGGTAGTCAATGGGTAGCCAAACGTATCCATGGATGATTAGGACCAGCATAGCTGAGGTATCAGCAAAATGGAAAGAATGCCATGTGCTCCTTGCTCTGGACATGTAGAAAAAGAGTGGTGACTAGACATGATTGAGGGAAGGAGGCCGAGAGAAGAATGCAGCCTGGAAAGCAGCAGTGCGGCATAGCCTAGGAATCATTCATTCATTCATTCACTCATTTACTGATAAAGCACCTATTAACACGGGCATGATACTAGTACTTGAGTTATGAAGACAAACAAATTTGGGTCAGTGTCTGTTTAGGGGAAAGGAGTACTGTTTCCAGAGGAAGTGAAGAGAGCATGGTAGAGGGGCACTTAGCATAGTACCTGAAATGCAACAGGAACTCAATGCTTACTGTTACATGAACACTTACTGTTAACTGAATGAGCAAAGTTTAAAGTAAGGAGAGACTGGAAGGACAAAGGCTGTGAGCATGGCCTAAAGAACACAGATGAAGATACCTTAGGGTAGAGCTACTCAATCACCTTGGTATGAGGAAGGAGTCCTGAACTCTCCTTGAGAGAGGCTTGTGTTATAGGTTGAATTGCGTCCCTCAAAAAAGATATGAAGTCTCAAAATGTAACCTTAATTGGAAACAGGATCTTTACAGATTTAACCAAGTTAAAATGAGGTCTTTAGAGTGGGTCCTTCCATATGACTAATGTCCTTATATAAAGGGGAAGTTTGGATGCAGACATACACAGAAGGAAGACAATGTGAAGAGACAAAGGGAGGAAACAAAAATGCCTCAGGCTACCAGAAGCCAGGGTAGAAACCTGGCACAGATACTTCCCTAGGACCTTCAGAGGGAGCATGGCCCTGCTAATATTTTTTCTGGCCTCCCCAACTGTGAGACAATAAATTTCTGTTGTTATAGGCCATCTAGTTTGTAGTACTTTGTTATGGCAGCCTTATGAAACTAATACAGGCTGGAAGTCAAAACAGACCAAAACCTGTGGCAGGCACTGGTGTTTATCTCTCAGATGCTGTCTTCCTTGGACCTCTGTTTCGTTTGTCCATCCTCCCTGGCCCAAGGTATGGGACATGGAGTTGATTCACTTCAATCACAGAGATCTCTTTGCCATTCCATGTACCATGTGACCCAACTCTGTCCAAGAGGTCTCACTAAAAGGACTGCTATATCCCAGGTGGCGCTAGTGGTAAAGAACCCACCTGCCAATGCAGGTGACTTATGAGATGCAGCTTCAATCCCTGGGTTGGGAAGATCCCCTGGAGAAGGAAATGGCAACCCACTCCAGTATTCTTGCCTGGAGAAGCCCATGGATAGAGCAGCTTGGCGGCTACAGTCCATGGGGTCTCACAGAGTCAGACACAACTGAAGCGACTTAGCACAGCAGCACAGCATCCATGATACAATTCAGTTAGTTTTGGATATTTCTCTGTCTCTGAAGGCCTGTTTGAAATATTCAATGCAGAGACTGTCTCTTGCTGAACCTGGACAAGGCACTAAAGTAATAATCAGTGGTGTTACTAGATAACCTGAGGGAGAATGGTAACTGAATTGATTTCCTTGGCCATAGTGGTCATTTGTCTTTTCAGAAGCTAATCTGGACCTCCAGGGTGTAAGTTAACAAGTTTTCTCTTATCAGATATTATTACCTGAATTTAACAAACATCCCCTGGATGATTAGGCAGTGGATAAGAAAATGTTCTAATCTAGACACTTAAATTCAGGAATTCCCTAACTCACAACCTAATACCACACTTTCTCCAAATTGTAACATGCAAAAATCATCAGGTTAGAACCTCAAGTTGGGGTCTGAGCTTTCCTGCATGTCCTTTGTCAAACACAGAAGAATAATCTCACACCTAATTGTTTTTTGCAGCTAAAACACAGTCCTTGCTATGCTAGAGGCTAACTGAGAACCCTGAAGAGCTAGGTGGGTCTTAGCAGGGACAGAGAAGAGAGAGTTGCATAGGCTTATGGAATGGGGCTTCATGCCACACTATGAGAGGTGGGGAGAAGACTCTATATTTTAAGAATGTCACAAGCTTTGATACAAGATCTGGTCCAATCTCAGCTCTACCATTTACCAGCTACTTGACTTTGGGCAAATGGCTTAGCATTTCCAAACCTCAGTTTGAAAAACAGGAAATAAAATAATGTTTTAAGAATTCTTCATAATAATCTATATAATACACCCAGCATAGTGTCTTGTGATCAAGAGGTGACTTCCCCAGGATGTACACATAATTCTGAGTCACGAATACAGAATATTTACAGTTTTGTTTTTTCTTTACTGGAAGAATCAGTCCACTGAGCATTAAAGAAACAGCTAGACATTTTTTCATCAAATTGGTTATGTAGTCCTGTCATTTTGACTTTTGAGCATGTCACAAGCCATTTCTCTTCAAAGTCCCTCCTTCTTAGTTCCCCTGAATTAAAGCAGTGGAGCCTAAGTGGCCTCACTGCCTCCATTCTCTCCCCATGGTCCAATCCAATCTTGAGTGAGGCCCTAGAATTGTCATTGTAGAATAGCGATTGGTAAGTTCCCAGGTAACTCAAGCCCACTGGCTGTTTGTATCAGTAAAATTTTATTGGAACAGAGTCATGCTCATTTGCTTATGTATCATCTATTACAACTTTCACACTATAGTGGCAGAGCTGAGTAGCTGCAACAGAAACAGTATGGCTTGCAAAGCTTAAAATATTTACTATCTGGTTCTTTAAGAAAGCTTGCAGTACCCTTGGTAATTTGTTCTAGAACATTGCTCCTTGGTAATTCATCATTCCCTTCAGTGACTTGACTATAAGATAAAGTCTAAGCTGTGTTAGTTGGCCCTAACCAGTCTATCCTGACTCATCTCTCACCATTCTCCTACTTGCAGCCTAAACTTCTTGCAGAATAAGGCTCCCCAAAACACACCAGAATCTCTTCACCTAGAACAACACTACGCCCTTTCCACATAAACAACAACACCAAAAACACTTCTATTTGTACTTCAATATACTTCTTGAATATCCTTTCTTTTATGAAGCCTTCTAGAATTGCTGCCTCAGCCCTATCCAAGGGGCAGGCACTCCTTCCTTGGAAATAATATCCCACCAATAACTGACATGTCGTATTCAGTACATATTGCTTCATGGATCACAGCCTTGTCATGGAGAAGGCACTTGCATAACTCAATGATGCTATGAGCCATGCCATGCAGGGCCGCCCAAGATGGACTGGCCAGAGTGGGGAGTTATGACAAAAATGCAGTCCACTGGAGGAGGAAATGGCAAATGACTTCCGTATTGTTGCAGCGAGAAACCATGAACAGTATGAAAAGACAAAAAGATATGACACCAGAAGATGAGCCCCCCAGGTTGGAAGGTGTCCAGTATGCTATGGGGATGACTAGAGGGCAATTACTAATAGTTTCAGAAAGAATGAAGTGACTGGGTCAAAGTGGAAATAATGCTCAGTTGTGGATGTGTCTGGTGGTGAAAGTAAAGTCTGATGCTGTAAAGAACAATATTGCATAGGAAGCTGGAATGTTAGGCCCATGAATCAAGATAAATTGGATGTGGTCACACAGAAGATGGTAGAGTGAACATCAACATCTTAAGAATCAGTAAACTATAATAATGGGAATGGGTGAATTTAATTCAGATGACCATTATTATCTACTACTGTGGGCAAGAATTCCTCAGAAGAAATGGAGTAGCCCTCAAAGTCAACAAAAGAGTCTAAAATGCAGTACTTGGGTGCAATCTCAAAAACAACAGAATGATTTCTGTTCATTTCCAAGGCAAACCATTCAACATCACAGTAATCCAAGTCTATGTCCCAACTGCTAATGCTGAAGAAGTTGAGGTTGAGTAGTTCTATGAAGACCTACAAGACCACTAGAACTAACACCAAAAAAATATATCCTTTTCATCATAGGAGACTAGAATGCAAAAGTAAGGAAGTCAGGAGATACTGGGAATAACAGGCAATTTTGGCCTTGGAATACAAAATGAAGCAGGGCAAAGGCTAACAGAGTTTTGTCAAGAGAACACACTGGTCACAGTAAGCACCCTTTTCAAACTGTACAAGAGATGACTCTATATATGGACATTACCAAGTGGTCAATACTGAAAAGAGACTGATTATATTCTTTGCAGCTGAAGACGAAGAAGCACTATACAGTCAGCAAAAACAAGACCTGGAGCTGACTGTGGCTCAGATCATCAGCTCCTTATTGCTAAATTCAGGCTTAAATTGAAGAAAGTAGGGAAAACCACTAGGCCATTCAGGTCTGATTTACAGCATAAATCTCTTATGACTATATAGTGGAGGTGACAAATAGATTCAAGGGATTAGATTTGGTAGACAGAGTGCTTGAAGAACTATGGACAGAGGTTCATAACACTGTACAGGAGGCAGTGATCAAAACTATCCCAGAGAAAAAGAAATGCAGGAAGGTAAAGTGGTTGTCTGAGGAGGCTTTACAAATAGCTGAGGAAAGAAGAGAAGTGAAAAGCAAGGGAGAAAGGGAAAGATACACTCAACTGAACACAGAGTTCCAGAGACTAGGGAAAGACAAGAAGGCCTTCTTCAAAGAACAATGCAAAGAAGTAGAGGAAAATAATAGAATGGGAAAGACTAGAGATCTCTTAAAGAAAATGGAGCTTTCAAGGGAAAATTTCACGCACAATGGACATGACAAAGGATAGAAAGAGTAAAGACCTAACAGAAGCAAAAGAGATTAAAAAGAGGTGGCAAGAATACACAGAAAAGCTATGCAAAAAATGTCTTAATGACCCAGATAACTGCGATGGTATGGTCACTCACCTAGAGCCAAACATCCTGGAATGTGATGTCAAATGGGCCTAGGAAGTGTTACTATGAACAAAGCTAGTGGAGATGATGGAATTCCAGCTAAGCTATTTCAAATTTTAAATGATGATGCTGTTAAAGTCCTGTACTCAACATGTCAGCAAAATTGGAAAATTCAGCAGTGATCACAGGACTGGAAAAGGTAAGTTTTTATTCCAATCCCAAAGAAGAGCAATGCCAAAAAATGTTCAAACTACTGTACGGGTGTTCTCATTTTACATGCTAGTAAGGTTATGCTCAATATCCTTCAAGCTAGGCTTCACCAGTATGTGAATCAAGAACTTCCAGGTAGATAAGCTAGCTTTAGAAAAGGCAGAGGAACCAGAGATCAAATTGCCAGTCTTCTTTTGATCATAGAGAAAGCAAGGGAGTTCTAGAAAAACATCTACTTCTGCTCATTGACTTTGTTAAAGCCTTTGACTGTGTGGATCACAACAAACTGGAAAATTCTTAAAGAGATAGAAATACCAGACCACCTTACCTATCTCCTGAGAAACCTGTATGCAGGTCAAGAAGCAACAGTTAGAACTGGGCATGAAACAATGGACTGATTTAAAATTTGGAAAGGAGTAAGACAAGACTGTACAATGTCACCCGGCTTATTTAATGTATATGCAGAGTACATCCTGCAAAATGTCAGGCTGGATGTATCACAAGCTGGAATCAAGACTGCCAGGAGAAATATCAACAACCTCAGATATGCAGATGACACCACTTTAATGGCAGAATTTGA
Organism: Ovis canadensis; assembly: GCF_042477335.2. Taxonomy (NCBI): domain Eukaryota; kingdom Metazoa; phylum Chordata; class Mammalia; order Artiodactyla; family Bovidae; genus Ovis; species Ovis canadensis. Next base: position 62,752,385 of record NC_091247.1, read on the forward strand.
AGAGGAACTAAAGAGCCTTTTGATGAGGGTTAATGAGGAGACTGAAAAGCTGGCTTGAAACTCAACATGAAAAAAACTAAGATCATTCCCATCTAGTCTCATCACATCATGGCAAATAGAAGGGGAAAAAGTAGGAGTGACAGATTTTCTTCTTGGGCTCCAAAATCACTGCAGATTGTGACTGCAGCCATGAAATTAAAAGACACTTGCTCATTGGAAGAAAAGCTATGACAAACTTAGCATATTAAAAAGCAGTTATCACTTTGCCAACAAAGGTCTGTATAGTCAAAGCTACAGGGTTTTTTTTTTTTTTCCAGTAGTCATGTACAGATATGAGAGTTGCACCAATAAGAAGGCTGAGTGCCAAAGAATTGATGCTTTCAAATTGTGCTGCTGGAGAAGACTCTTGAGAGTCCCTTAGACTGTATGGAGATCAAACTAGTCAGTTCTAAAGGAAATCAACCCTGAATATTCATGGAAGGACTAAAGTGAACCTCCAGTACTTTGGCCACCTGATGCGAAGAGCCAACTCATTGGAAAAGACCCTGATGCTGGGAAAGATTGAAGGCAAACGGAGAAGAGGTAGGCAGAGGATGAAATGGTTAGATAGCATCACTGACTCAACAAACATGAATGTGAGCAAACCCTGGGAGATAGTGAAGGACAGGGGATCCTGGCATGCTGCAGTCCATGGGGTCACAGAGACAGACCCACCTTACCAACTGAACACCAACAAATACAGTAGATATGAGTCTACATAGCTGTCTTCCTCACTAGACATCCCCAAGCTAAACTGTCTTTTCTCTTTTCCTCCTGGAACACCCTGTTCTTTTCCAACATAGAACTTACTATAATTTATAATCATGTATTTCATTGTGTATTTATTTCTTTAATGTCTGTCCCCTGATCACAATGACCTCCAAGAAGACAGGAACTAAGACTGTTGGATTCACCATCACGTTACCATCACATATCCTGTAGCCAGCCAAATAATAGTTGTACAATTTGTTGAATGAATGAATGATGATAAAAGAAAACAGAGATTTTACTAATGAAACAAATACCAATGAAATAATCGAAAGAATCAAAACTGTTACTTTCTGAGTACACCAGATACTGTCCCTCCGATTCTTCTGGCATTCAGATGGTCCAAAAGTTTGGGTAGGCTTTGATGGGGATGTTTGGAATATGTATACAGTTCTATTCACTTGTTCTTGGAATCTGTGTGGAACGTTTACATAGCCCTTTTGATGAGTTCAAACTCAGACCTCATGAAACTGGAATAAAGCTATAGTTTTATGTCACTGAGTCTACATTTTCACTGAACCATACAGTATCCCAACCATGACTTCCTAGAAAAAGACATCCTCTACTCCTTCTCTACTAAGTGAGCAAGACGACTGCAACTTCTCTCTGTCCCTAAGGAGGGTGTCCTATCCGTGCATCACACCCACATCCAGCTAAAGGCACCACACACCATGCCCACATACAGATGAGAGGCCTGGGTGGGAAGGGCTGGGGGAGACTGCCAGGCTGGAATGATCCTCCCTTGACTCCAACAGAGGAAATCTTAAAGCTCAGACTGTGACTCTTGAAAGCTGTATTGTTCATTCTTCCTAAGACCTGAAGCTCAAGATCAAGCAAATAATTCAGCTTAGTTGCTGCTTAGTATAGGGGAAAAATATCCCAAGGCCATTTCCTGTGTGGCCTTTTTGATTTTGGACAGTGTCTCTTTGAGAGACAGCCCCATCCACAAAGGCTTTCTGTGGAGGTGCGTGCATTTCACTGAGATGTTTCCAAGAAGAGCAAAGACACCTTTTCAACCAAGGCAAATTAAAGAAGCTGGCAGTCAAACTCTATTTCTAGCCTGCAGCCTCAGGGATGTCAGTTCCATGAATGAAGGCAGGGCTGAATTTCTTGTTTAAATCAAGCTTTCAGCCCTCTGTGGCATCTACCTCTGGTCAAGCAATGAAAGAATTCTATGTATTAAAACATGGAGATTGTCTTCGGATCTAGATAAACACTTCTAAGAGTTTGCTGGAACTGTCCTTTAAGCCTGGTTACAGAGCATTCATAAGGAAATATCAGTCTTTCCCATTATTAAGAAGCTAAATGGGAGTAGGTTTCAAGATGGCTAAACAGTAAGACTAAGAGATCACCTTTCTCCCCATAAATCCACCAAAAATACATCTGCATGTGAAACAACTTCTACAAAACACCTGAATGCTAGCAGAAGATCCCAGACTTCTAAAAATGCAAGGTTATCTCCACAGAATGGGTAGGGTAAAAGATAGAAGGAAAAAAATAAATAAATAAAAGGATTTAGAACAGAGACCTGCAACTCAAGGAGGGAGCGGCGAAGGAGGAAAAGTTTCCACACACTCGGAAACCCCTTCACGGGCAGGGAAAAGGGGGGGAGCTTCAGAACCTCAAAGCTGGATGCAGCAATAGGTGCTTGGAAGGCAAAATGGAGAGAATTCACTACAGAGATCATTGCCAACCAGCCCTTGTAGGCTGAGAAGCTGTTTGCACACTTGCTGTGGCAAACAGGGGCTGGGTGCTAAGGTTCAGGCTGTGGGGGTCAGACTTCAGGTAAAGGACTTGGGTTGACTGCTGTGAAGATACTCTGAGGCAGCTAGTACGACACAGCTGAGGGAGTCGGGGAAAAGCCTGGGCCTGCCAGAGACACAAAAGATCACTGCTGTGGGGACCCTCTAACTCCACACACTCACAGACCACAGGGCTCTGCCTTCGCTGGTGCCATAGGTGGGACAAGATACAGCTGCGGACTGTGACCCCAGAGGTAGATACACTGGCCAGCACCACCAAAGCTGGCATGAGTGCCAGAAGCAGGACTAGAAGGGTCTATAGTTTTCAGTCCCAAAGGTGGAAACAGGCCAAATGGCCACCACCAAAGTCTGCATAAGTGCGAAAGGCAAGGGACAAAACACCACTGCTGTCCCAACCCCAGAGGTAGCAGCTGCCACCAAACTGTGAACAAGCACAGGTCACTACACGCACCTTCCTGGGAGTCTATGCAGCTTGACTCTGCCGAGGGACACACAGTCCAGGGCCAATTCCTTTAGGAGAGCACATGAACCACCTCAGACTACAGCAACTTTCCTCAGGCTGCAGCTGCAGAAGGCACGCCTCACAAACCCCAACTGTATCTGCTATTCCCCTCCATCTCCTTAGCCTGTCTGAGCAAGTGAGCCCTAATAAGCTGATACTTTTGCCCTCTCCTGCCTGGGTGGAACAGACACCAGAGAGAGACCTACAAGCAGAGGCAGGGCCAAAACCAAAGCTGAGCATTAGGGGCTGTGTGACCTGAGAAGAGGAAGGGAATGCGTTACTGCAGCTGCAGGTACAACAGGTTGTTGTTGTTCAGTCGCCCAGTTGTGTCCAACTCTTTGCGACCCCATGGACTGCTGCACGCCAGGCTTCCCTGTCTTTCACCATCTCCTGGAGCTTGCTCAAACTCATGTTCATTGAGTTTGTTATGCCATCCAATCATCTCGTTCTCTGTTGTCCCCTTCTCCTCCTGCCTTCAATCTATCCCAGGTTCTTTTCTAAGAGTCAACTCTTTGCATCAGATAGCCAAAGTACTAGAGCTTCAGCTTCAGCCTCAGTCCTTCCATTGGATATTCAGAACTGATTTCTTTTAGGATGGACTGGTTGGATCTCCTTGCAGTCCAACAGACTCTCAAGAGTCATCTCCAATGCCATAGCTCAAAAGCATCATTTCTTCAGCCTTCTTTATGGTCCAGCTCTCACATCCATACATGACTACTGGAAAAACCTTAGCTTTGACTATATGGACCTTTGTCAGCAAACCAATGTCTCTGCTTTTAATATGCTGTCTAGATTTGTCATAGCTTTTCTTCCAAGGAGCAAGAATCTTTTAATTTCATGGTCACAGACACCAGGTTAAATCCCCACAATAGGTTTGAGACTGCTTTGGGGGCAACTGTGGACTTTGGAAGCAAGTACAAGCTGAAGGACATATCTGGGTCTGAGCTGACCCCAGAATGCCCACAGAAGGTCCAGACACCTTCCTAGAGATATTGGAGGACTTCCTGAGGAGGCAGATTGGCTGGTGATCACTGTGTGGTAAGGACAACAGAGTATGCAGGAGGATATTCTTACTGCTCCTCCTCCTCCTCTCTCTCTCACACACTATATATATATATATATATCTTTTTTCCTGTTCATTTTTTCCTATTTTTACAGTACTCTGTAGATATATAGGATTTTTCCCCATGTTTTCAATTTTGTATTTTTGCTAGCTTTTATATTTGTTTTAATTATGGGTTTTTTAATTGGCTTCACTGCTCTCTTCTCTTTTGGTTCTTATTTTTCTTTTTTTGTTGTTGTTGTTCTCTTTTTTTATCTCTTCCTCTTGTGAGTGTGTGAGCTTCTTCAGATGTTCTTGTCTGTGGAGTATTGCTATTACCATTTGTCTTAGGATTTTATCTGTCCATGCATTTTCTGTTTGTACATTTGTTTGACTTGCTTTTTATTTCTCTTCTCTTCTGTATTATATGCCTTGTGGAGTCCAGTAAGGAGCTAGGCCTCAACTTCTGAAGTAGGAGACCTGAGTCCGGGACTCTGGACCAGAGAACTCCCGAGCCCATGGACCATCAACTGGTGAGAGTTCTCCAAAAGGCCTCCATCTCAACATTAAGACCAGGCACCACCTAAAAGCCAGCAAGCTCCAGTATGGAAGACTCAGGCCCAACCATCAGTAAAACAAAAACACCAACACTGCCCACTAGCAGACAGGCTGGTATGGCTACACTAAGCACACAGACACTCCAAAACACATCACTGGATAATACAGAACTGCCATTTGGAGAGACAAGATCCAGTTCTGTCCACCAGAACAAAAGCACCGGTCCCCCCAACCAGGAAACCATCATGAGGCACTGGTCCAGCCCCACCCACGGTGGGCACACTCCATAAATGAGAGGAACTATGACCTAGCATCCTGTAGGAAGGAAATCCCAAGCACAGCAAATTAAACACAATGGAAAGACACAAAAAATGCACAGCAGATGAAGGAACATGGTAAAAACCTAAAAGACCAAACAAATGAAGAGGAAATAAGCAGTCTACCTGAAAAAGAATTCAGAGTAATGATAGTAAAGATAATCTAAAATCATGGAAATAAAAATGGAGGCACAGATTAATAGAATGGAGGCATGGATTGAAAAGATACAAGAAATGTGTAACAAGGCCCTAGAAGAATTAAAGAACAGACAATCAGCAATGAACAATGAGACAAAAAAAACCACTAGAGGCAACCAGTAACAGAATAACTGGGGCAAAAGAACAAATAAGCAAGCTGGAGGATAGAATGGTGGAAGTAACTGAAACAGCAGAATAAAGAAACAAGAATAAGAAAAGATGAGAACAGTTTCACAGACATCTAGGGAAACATAAGGCACACAAGCATTCAAATTGTAGGTGTCCCTAAAGAAGAAGAGAAAAATAAAGGGTATGATAAAATATTTGAGAAGATTATAGTCAAAAACTTCCCTAACATGGGGAGGGAAATAGCCACCCAAGTCCAGGAAGACCAGAGAGTCCCAAACAGGATAAATCCAAGGAGAAACATGTCAAGACACTTATTATACAAACTAACAAAAGTAAACAGAAAGAAATAATATTAAAAGCAACAAGGGGAAAAAAACATACAATGGAATTCCCATAAGGCTATCAGTTGATATTTCAACAAAAACTCTGCAGGTCAGAAAAGAGTGGCAAGATATACTTAAAGTGATGAAAGGGAAAAACCTACAACCAAAATTACTCTACTCGGCAAAGACTTTCCTTTGTCAGATTCGATGGAGAAATCAAAAGCTTTACAGATAAGTAAAAGTTCAAAGAATTCAGCACCAATAAGCCAACTTTATAACAAATGCCAAAGGAATTTCTCTAGACAGGAAACACAAGGGAAAAAAAATGACCTACAAAAACACACTCACCAATAAAGTAAATGGTAAATGTATCATACATATCAGTAATTACCTTAAATGGAAATAGATTAAATGCTCCAACCAAAAGACACAGAGAACTGAATGGATAAAAAAACAAGACCCCAATGTGGTTCTCAATGAGAGATCCACTTCAGACCTAGGGACACATACAAACTGAAAGTGAAGGGCTGGAAAAAATTATTCCATGCAAATGGAAATCAAAAGAAAGTGAGAGTAGTAGTACTCATCATAAAAAAATGAAAGTAAAATAAAGACCATTCCAAGAGACAAGGAAGGACACTACATAATGATCAAGGGATCAATCCGTGAAGAAGACATAACAATTTAAAATATATATGCACACAACATAGGATTGCCTCAAGACATAGGGCAAATGTTAACAACTATTAAAGGGGAAATTGACAGCAGCATAATAATAGTAGGGACTTTCACATCCAACTAACACGAATGGACAGATCTTCCAGACAGAAAATTAATAAGGAAGCACAAGCTTTAAATGACATATTGGACCAGATGCATCTAATTGATATGTACAGGACATTTATCCAAAAAGGCTAGATTTCACTATTTTGTCAAGTGCACATGGACAATTCATCAGAATAGATCACATCATTGGTCACAAATAAAGCCTTCATAAATTTTTAAAACTTGAAATTGTATCAAACATTTTTTTTCTGACCACAATGCTACAGGATTAGATATTAAAACAGGGGGAATAAATGCTAAAAAAAAAAAAAATATGGAAGGTGGTAAATACACTTCTGAATAACAAAGATGTCATTGAAGAAATCAAAAAGGAATGAAAAAATATATAAAAATAAATGACAATGAAAACACAACAACTCAAAACCTAAGAGATGCAGTAAAACCAGTGCTAGGATGGAAGGTTACAGCAATACAAGCCTACATCAAGAAACAAGAGAAACATCAAATAAACAACCTAATGCTACACCTAAAGAAAGTAGAAAAAGAAGAACAAAAAATACCTCCAAAATTTAGTAGAAGAAATAAAAAAGATCAGAAAAGAAACAAATGAAAAAGAAATGAAGACAATAGCAAAGATAAATAAAACTAAAAGCTAAATAAAACTAAAACTATGATAAACAAAATTGACAAAATGTTAGCCAGACTTATCAAGAAAAAAGGGGAGAAGACTCAAATCAATAAAATTAAATATGAAAAAGGAGAAGTTACAACAGACAACACAGAAATATAATGGATTATAACAGATATTGTGGGCAACTATATGCCAACAAAATGGACAACCCCAAAGAAATGGGCAAATTCTTAGAAAAAGCATAACATTCCAAAGCTGAACTAAAAGCTACAAAATAAAAAATATGAGTAGAACAATCACAAGCACAGATATCAAAACTTCAATCAAAAATCTTTCAACAAACAAAAGCCAAGGGCCAGATGGCTTTACAGGTGAATTCTACCAAAAGTTTAGAACTAACACCTATACTGCTCAAATGCTTACAGAAAATTGCAGAGGAAGGAAAGCTCCTGAACTCATTCTATCAGACCACCAACACCCTAATACCAAAACCAGACAAAAATATCACACAAAAAAAGAAAATCACAGGCCAAAATCATGGATGAACCAGATGCATTAAAAAATCCTCAACAAAATTCAGCAAGCAGAATCCAACAGCACATTAAGAGGACCATACACCATGATCAAGTGGAGTTTATCCCAGGGATGCAAGGTTTCTTCAATATATACAAATCAGTCACTGTGACACAGCATATTAACAAACTGAAGATAAAAACTATGTGATCAACTCAATAGATGCAGAGAAAGTTTTTGACAATATTCAACACCCATTTATGATTAAAAAAAAAAACCACAAAAACCTCTCCAGAAAGTAGGTACAGAATGAACCTATCTCAGCATAATAAAGGCTATATATAACAAATCCACAGAAAAAATTTTTCTCAACAGTGAAAAACTGAATGCATTTCTGCTAAGATTAGGAACAAGACAAGGGTGCCCATACTTGCCACTATTAGTCAACATAGTTTTGGAAGCCCTAGCCACAGCAATCAGAGAAGAAAAAGAAATAAAAGGACTCTAGATTAGAAAGGAAGATGTAAAACTCTCACTTTTTGCAGATGACATGAGACTATACATAGAAATGATAAGGTGCCACCAGAAATTATTAGAGCTAATCAGTGAATATAATAAGGTTGCAGGATATAAAGTTAATACACAGAAATCCTTTGCATTTCTATATACTAGCAATGAAAAACCAGAAAGAGAAATTAAGCAAACAATTGCATTCACCATTGCAACAAAAAGAATGAAATATTTAGGAATAAACCTACCTAAAGGGACAAAAGACCTGTATGCACAAAACTATAAGACACTGATGAAAGAAATCAAAGATGTCACAAACAGATGAGGAGATATACCATGTTCTTGGATTAAAACAATCAATATTGTGAAAATGACTATACTACCAAAAGCAACCTACAGATTCAATGCAATCCCGCTCAAGCTACCAATGATATTCTTCACAGACCTAGAACAAAAAAATTTCATAATCTATATGGAAACCAAAAGACTGTGAATAGCTAAAGTAATCTTGAGAAATAAAAATGGAGATGGAGGAATCAACCTTCAGACTATACTGACTTCAGACTATACTACAAAGCTACAGTCACAAAAACAGAAATGTAGACAAAAGGAACAAGATAGAAAGCCCAGATATAAACCCACACACTTTATCTTTGACAAAGAGGCAAAAATATACAATGGAGGAAAGAAAGCCTCTTCAATAAGTGGTGTTGGGAAAACTGGACATGTAAAAGAATGAAACTAGAACATCCCCTAACACTATACACAAAAATTAATTCAAGATAGATTAAAGACTTACATATAAGGCTAGAAACAATAAAGCTCTTAGAGGAAAACAGAAGCAGCACACTCCTTGAATAAATCACAACAAGATCCTCCATGACTCACCTTCAAGAATAGAAATAAAAATAAACAATTGAGACCTAATTAAGTTTAAAAGCTTTTGCACAGCAAAAGAAAACTGTAAACAAGGTAAAAAGACAGCCCTCAGATTGGGAGAGAAAAATAGCAAAGGAAAAAATGACAAAGGATTAATTCCCCCAAAATATAAGAAGCTGATGCTGCTCAATACCAGAAAAACAAACAACTCAATCAAAGAGTAAGCAGAAGACCGATGCAGACATTCCACCGAAGAAGACATACAGATGGCTAATAAACACATGAAAAGATGCTCAACATCACACATGATCAGAGAACTGCAAATCAAAAAAACAGTAAGGTATCATCTCACATCAGTCAGAATGGCATCATCAAAAAATCTACAAACAATACACACTTGAAAGGGTGTGGATAAAATGGAATTCTCTTGCATTGTTGGTGGGAATGTAAATTGATACAGCAATTATGGAAAACAATATGGAGATTCCTTTAAAAACTAGGAACAAAACTACCATATGATCCAACAATCCCACTACTGGGGTTAATACCATGAGGAGACCATAATGAAAAAGACATACATACCCCAATGTTCATTGCAGCACTATTTACAATAGTGAAGACATGGAAGCAACCTAGATGTCCATGGATATGAATGGACATTCATTAAGATGAATGGATAAAGAAGTTGTGGTACATATAGACAATGGAACATTACTCAGCGATAAAAAGGAATGCATTTCAGTCAGTTCTAATCAGGTGGATGAACGTACAGCCTGTTATATAGAGTTAAGTCAGAAAGAGAAAAATAAATATTGTACATTAATGCATATATATGTAATCAAGAAAGATGGTACTGATGAACTTGTTTGTAGGGCAGCAATAGAGACGTAGACATAAAGAACAGACTTGTGGACACAGTAGGGAAAGGAGAGGGTGGAACAAATTGAGAGTAGCATTGAAGCATAAACATCAACATATGTAAAATAGATTGCTGTGGTTCACTCATTAAGTCATGTGCTACTCTTTGCAACCCTAAGAACTGCAGCACACCAGGTTTCCCTGTCCATCACCAACTCCCAGACCTTGCTCAAACTCATGTCCATCTAGTCAGTGATGCCATCCCACCATCTCATCCTCTGTCCCACCCTTCTCCTTCTGCCCTCAATCTTTCCCAATATCAGGGCACCCTGCAATGAGTCAGCTCTTTGTACCAGGTGGTCAAGCATCATGCATCATTCCTATTCAGTATCATCCCTTCCAATGAATATTCAGGGCTGATTTCCATTGGTTTGATCACCTTGCTGTCCAAGGGACTCTCAAGAGTTCTCTCCAGCACCACAGTTCAAAAGCATCAATTCTTAGACACTCAGCCTGCTTTACAGTCCAATTCTCACATCAGTACATGACTAGGGGAAAAAATATAGCTTCGACTATATGGACCTCTGCTGACTGTGATGTCTCTGCTTTTTAATATGTTCTCTATGTTTGTCATGGCTTTTCTTCCAAGAAGCAAGCATCTTTTAATTTTGTGGCTGCAGTCACCGTTTACAGTGATTTTGGAGCCTAAGAAAATAACATAGGTAACTGTTTCCACTTGTTTCCCATCTATTTGCCATGAAGTGATGGGGCCTTATGTCATGATCTTGGTTTTTTGAATGTTGAGTTTTAAGCCACCTTTTTCACTCTCCTCTTTCACCTTCATCAAGAGGCTCTTTAGTTCCCCTTGGCTTTCTGACATTAGAGTGGTATCATCTTCATATCTGAGGCTGTTGGTATTTCCCCTGGCAATCTTGATGATAGCTTGTGATTCATTCAGACCAGCATTTCGCATGGTGTACTCTGCGTTTAAGTTAAATAAGCAGGGTGACAATCTACAGCCTTGACATACTCCTTTCCCAATTTAGAACCAATCCACTGTTACATGTCCGGTTCTAACTGTTGCTTCTTGACCTGCATACAGGGTTCTTAGGAAACAGCTAAGGTGGTCTGGCATTCCCATCTCTTTAAGAATTTTCCATAGTTTGTTGTGATCCACACAGTCAAAAGCATTCTTGTAGTCAATGAAGCAGAAGTAGATTTTTTTGGAATCCCCTTGCTTTTCCTATGATCCTGCAGATGTTAGCAATTTGACCTCTGGTTCCCCTGTTTTTCTAAATCCAGCTTGTGCATTTGGAGATCTCGATTCAGACACTGCTGAAGCCTAGCTTGAAGGATTTTGAACATAATTTTGCTAGCGTGAAATGAGAGCAATTGTAAGGTAGTTACATTACAACGTTCTTTGGCACTGCCTTTCTTTGGCATTGGAATGAAAACTGACCTTTTCCAGTCCTGTGTCCACTGATGAGTTTTCCAAATTCTCTGGCATATTGAGTGCAGCACTTTCACAGCATCGTCTTTTAGAATTTGAAATAGCTCAGCTGGAATTCCATCACCTCCACTAGCTTTGTTCTGGGAATTTCCTGCATGACTCAGGGAACTCAAACTTGGTGGTCTATAACAATGCAGAGAGATGGAGTGAGGTGGGAGGGAGGTTCAAGAGGGAGGGAATACATATACACCCATGGCTGATTCACGTTGATGTATGGGAGAAACTAACAAAATATTGTAAAGCAGTTTTCTTCCAATTAAAAATAAACTTTTTTAAAAAGAGAAAAAATAAGAAACAAGGAAACCATCAAACAATCAACCTAACCTTACATCTATAGCAACCAGAAAAAAATGAAGCAAAAAACTCCAGGATTAGTACAAGGAAATACTCATAAAATCAGAGCTGAAATAAATGGAAAAAAAATGAAAGGACAACAGCAAAGATCAATAAACTAAAAGCTGGTTCTTTGAGAAAATAAACAAAATTGACAAACCATTAGCTAGATTCATCAAGAAAAAAAGAAATATTTTTTTAATTTCAAAAAAATTAGAATTAAGCTTTCCTGTTCAAGCTGGTAGAATAGAAGGATGTGTACTCATCTCCTCCTGAGAGAGCAACAAAATTGCAACTAGCTGTTGAACAACCATAGACAGGAGGAGGCTGGAACACACCAGAAAAATGTACCCCAGGTCCAAAGAGAAAGAAGCTGCAGCATGACAGCAGGAGGGGGCACAATCATGATAAAATCAAATCCAAAACCTGCCAGGTGGGTGAACCGCAACCTGGAGAACAATAATACCAAAGAAATCTCCCCACTGTTGTGAAGGTTCTAAACCCCATGTTAGGCTTCCCAGCCTGGGGATCCAACAAAGGGACTAGGAATCCCGAGGAAATCTGACCTCAAAGACTAGCAGGATTTGATTACAGGACTCCCCAGGACTGGGACTTCCCTCAGAGCTCAGTTGGTAAAGAATCTGCCTGCAATGCAGGAGACCCTGGTTCAGTTCCTGGGTCAGGAAGATCCCCTGGAGAAGGGAAAGGCTACCCACTCCAGTATTCTGGCCTGGAGAATTCCATGGACTGTATACCCCATGGGGTCGCAGAGTTGGACACAACTGAGTGACTTTCACTTTCACTTTTCACAGGACTAGAGGAAACAGAGACTCCAGTCTTGGAGGGTACAAACAAAATCTTGCACACACCAAGACCCAGAGGAAAAGAGCAGTGACCCCCACAGGCTGCTGAACCAAAACTAGTGTTGGAGGGCCCCTTGTGGAGGTGTGGGTTGGCAGGGGCTCACCACCAGGATAGGGTCATGGAAACAGCAAGCCTTGAAGGCCCTCTTTGAAATAAACCCTTTTGGAGGTCACCATTAACCCTACCATAGACCCCTGGGCTGGGTCACCTCAGGCCAAAAACCTACCAGGGAGGGCGTACACCCTACACATCACAGATAATTGGACTAAAAATAATTGGACTAAAACTTTACTGAGCAAGGCCCTGCCCACCAGAGCAAGACTCAGTTTTTCCCATCGCCAGTTCCTCCCATCAGGAAGCCTACACAAGCCTTTTAGTTAGCCTTCTCCATCAGAGAGCAGACAGAAGAAGCAAGAAGAAACAGTCTCACAGCACCTAAAACAAAAATCATATTACAGAAAGTTAATCACAATGAAAAGGGAGAAAGTTATATCCCAGATAAAGGGACAAGATAAAACCCCAGAAAAGCAACTAAATAAATTGGAAACAGGCAACAGTTCAGAAAAAGAATTCAGAATAATGATAGTGATATTGATCCAGGATCTTGGAAAAAAGAATGGAGGCAAAGATTGAGAAGATGCAAGGAATGTTTACCAAACACCTACAAAAACTAAAGAACAAACAAACAGAGATGAACAATACACTACAAGGAATCAATAGTAGAATAACTGATGCAGAAGAACAGATAAGTGACCTGGAGGACAGAATGGTGTAAATTACTGCCACAAAACAGAATACAGAAAAAATGAATGAAAAGAAATGAAGACAGCCTGAGAGACCTCTGGGACAAAGTTAAGTGCACCAATGTTCTCACTATAGGGGGTCCAGAAGGAGAAGACAGAGAGAAAGGACCGGCGAAAACATTTGAAGATATAATAATAGCTGAAAAATTCCCTACCATGGGAAAGGAAATAGTCAACAAAGTCCAGGAAGCACAGAGTCCCAGGCAGAATAAACCATAGGAGGAACACACTGAGACTCACATTAATCAAACAAACAAAAATTACAGACAAAGATACAATATTGAAAGCATCAAGGGAAAAATGACATACAAGGGAATTCCCATCAGATAATCAGCTGATTTCTCAACAGAAACTCCACAAGCCAGAAGGGAATGGCATGATATATTTAAAGTAATGAAAGGTAAGAACCTACAACCAAGAATACTCTACCCAAGACTTTCATTCAGATTTGACTGAGAAATCAAAAGCATTTCAGACAAGCAAAAGTTAAGCAAATTCAGCACCACCAAACCAGCTTTACAACAAATGCTGAAGAAACTTCTCTAGGCAGGAAACACAAGAGAAGGAAAAGACCTACAGAAAATAAACCTAAAACAATTAAGAAAACGGTAATAGGATCACATATTGTTAATTATCTTAAATGTAAATGGGTTAAATGCACCAATCAAAAGACAAAGACTGGCTGGGCAGATGAAAACATGTACATGTATGTACGTCCACTTCCCACATCATTCTGCTTGACCTCTCAAATTGCATGTAATTATTTAATATTGTTAAGTTAATCATGTTTCCATTGCAGCTTGCAATTGTAATTATCTTTTTTGTCTGGCTATTGATTGTGAATATACACATATACAGAATCTAGAAAAATAGTACCGAAGAACATATTTACAGACAAGTAATGGAGACACAATCACAGAAAACTAGCCAATCTAATCACATGGACCACAGCCTTGTCTAACTCAACAAAACTAAGCCATGCCATGTAGGGCCACCCAAGATGGAAGGTTCCCAGTGGAGGGTTCTGACAAAATGTGGTCCACTGGAGAAGAGAACGGAAAGCCACTTCAGTATTCTTCCCTTGAGAAACCCATGAACAATATGAAAAGGCAAGAAGCTAGGACCCTGAAAGATGAACTCCCCAGGTCGGTAGGTGACCATATGCTACTGGAGATCCGTAGAGAAATAAATCCAGAAAGAATGAAGAGACAGGCCCAAAGCAAAAACAACACCCAGCTGTGGATGTGACTGATGATAGAAGTAAGATCTGATGCTACAAAGAGCAATACTGCATAGGAACCTGGAATGTTAGGTCCATGAATCAAGGTAAACTGGAAGTGGTCAAACAGGAGATGGCAAGAGTGAACGTCAACATTTTAGGAATCAGAGAACTAAAATGGACTGGAATGGGTGAATTTAACTCAGATGACCATTATATCTACTACTGTGGGAAAGAATCCCTTAGAAGAAATAGAGTAGCCATCATAGTCAACAAAAGAGTCTAAAATGGAGTACTTGGATGCAATCTCAAAAACGACAGAATGATCTCTGTTCATTTCCAAGGCAAACCATTCAGTATCACAGTAATCCAAGTCTATGCTCCAACCAGTAATGCTGAAGAAGCTGAAATGGAACGGTTCAATGAAGACCTATAAGACCTTCTAGAATTAACACCCACAAAAGATGTCCTTTTCATTACAGGGGACTAGAATGCAAAAGTAGGAAGTCAAGAAACATCTGGAGTAACAGGCAAATTTGGCCTTGGAGTACAGAATGAAGCAGGGCAAAGGCTAATAGAGTTATGCCAAGAGAATGCACTGGTCATAGCAAACACCCTCTTCCAAGTGAAGACTCTACACACGGACATCACTAGATGGCCAACACCAAATTCAGATTGATTATATTTTTTGCAGCCAAAGATGGAGAAGCTCCATACAGTCAGCAAAAACAAAACTGGGAGCTGACTGTGGCTCAGATCATGAACTCCATATTGCCAAAATCAGACTTAAATTGAAGAAAGTAGGGAAAATCACTAGACCATTCAGGTATGACCTAAATCAAATCCCTTACAATTATACAGTGGAAGTGAGAAATAGATTTAAGGGACTAGATCTGATAGACAGAGTATCTGATGAACTATGGACGGAGCTTCGTGACACTGTACAGGAGACAGGAAACAAGACCATCCCCAAGAAAAAGAAATGCAACAAAGCAAAATGGCTGTCTGAAGAGGTCTTACAAATAGCTGAGAAAAGAAGAGAAGCCAAAAGCAAAGGAGAAAAGGAAAGATATATACTCATTTGAATGCAGAGTTCTGAAGAATATCAAGGAGAGATAAGAAAGCCTCCTCAATGATCAATGCAAAGAAATAGAGGAAAACAACAGAATGGGAAAGACTAGAGATCTCGTCAAGAAAATTAGAGATACCAAGGGAACAGTTCATGCAAAGATGGGCTCGATAAAGGACAGAAATGGTATGGACCTAACAGAAGCAGAAGATATTAAGAACAGGTGGCAAGAATACATGGAAGAACTGTACAAAAAAGACCTTCACGACCCAGGTAATCATGATGATGTGATCACTCACCTAGAGCCAGACATCCTGGAATGTGAAGTCAAGTGGGCCTTAGAAAGCATCACTACGAACAAAGCTAGTGGAGGTGATGAAATTCCAGTGGAGCTGTTTCAAATCCTGAAAGATGATGCTGTGAAAGTGCTGCACTCAATATGCCAGCAAATTTGGAAAACTCAGCAGTGGACACAGGACTGGAAAAGGTCAGTTTTCATTCCAATCCCAAAGAAAGGCAATGCCAAAGAATGCTCAAACTACCACACAATTGCACTCATCTCACATGCTAGTAAAGTAATGCTCAAAATTCTCCAAGCCAGGCTTCAGCAATACGTGAACTGTGAACTTCCAGATGTTCAAGTTGGTTTTAGAAAAGGCAGAGGAACCAGAGATCAAATTGCCAACATCTGCTGGATCATTGAAAAAGCAAAAGAGTTCCAGAAAAACATCTATTTCTGCTTTATTGACTATGCCAAAGCCTCTGACTGTGTGGATGACAACAAAGTGTGGAAAGCTCTGAAAGAGATGGGAATACTAGATCACCTGACCTGCCTCTTGAGAAATCTGTATGCAGGTCAAGAAGCAACAGTTAGAATTGGACATGGAACAACATATTTGTTCCAAATAGGAAAAGGAGTACGTCAAGGCTGTATATTGTCACCCTGCTTATTTAACTTATATGCAGAGTACTTCATGAGAAACGCTGGACTGGAAGAAGCACAAGCTGGAATCAAGGTTGCCAGAAGTATCAATAACCTCAGATATGCAGATGACACCACCCTTATGGCAGAAAGTGAAGAGGAACTAAAAAGCCTCTTGATGAAAGTGAAAGAGGAGAGTAAAAAGCTGGCTTAAAGCTCAACATTCAGAAAATTAAGATCATGGCATCTGGTCCCATCACTTCATGGCAAATAGATGGGGAAACAGTGGAAACAATGGCTGACTTTATTTTTGAGGGCTCCAAAATCACTGTACATGGTGACTGCAGCTATGAAATTAAAAGACACTTACTCCTTGGAAGGAAAGTTATGACCAACCTAGACAGCATATTAAAAAGCAGAGACATTACTCTGCCAACAAAGGTCTGTCTAGTCAAGGCTTTGGTTTTTCCAGTAGTCATGTATGGATGTGAGAGTTGGACTATAAAGAAAGCTGAGCTCCAAAGAATTGATGCTTTTGAACTGTGGTGTTGGAGAAGACTCTTGAAAGTCCCTTGGATGGCAAGGAGATCCATCCTAAAGGATACCAGTCCTGAGTGTTCATTGGAAGGATTGATATTGAAGCTGAAACTCCAATACTTTGGCCAGCTGATGTGAAGAGCTGACTCATTAGAAAAGACCCTGATGCTGGAAAAGATTGAAGGCAGGAGGAGAAGGGGATGACAGAGGATGAGATGGTTGGATGGCATCACTGACTCCATGGAGATGACTTTGAGTAAACTCTGGGAGTTAGTAATGGACAGGGAGGCCTGGTGTGCTGTGGTCCATGGGGGTCATGAAGATTTGGTCACAACTGAGTGACTGGACTGAACTGAATGGAGACACGGACATAGAAATTGGTCTGGTGACCATAGTAGGGGAAAGAAAGGGTAGGACAAATCAAGAGAGAAGCTATCATATGCAAAATAGAGGCTTGCCAGGTGGCTCAGTGGGAAAGAATCCACCTGCCAATACAGAAGTCATGAGAGACTCATGTTCAATGAGTCAGGAAGATCCCCTGGAGGAGGAAATGGCAACCCACTCCAGTATTTTTGGCTGGAAAATTCAATGGACAGAGGTGTCTGGTGGGCAAGTCTATAGAGTCAACGAAGAGTCAGACACGACTGAGTGACTAAGCACAACACATGCAAAAAGCACAACTACTAGGAAGCTGGTGTATAACAGATGGAGCCCAGCCCAGTACTCTGTGACCTGCACTGGTAGGTGAATTCTTTGCCACTGAGCCACCTGGGAAGTTCTTAGCTGTCCCTAAACTGCTTCAAGTTCAGTTTGTCTGAAACTGAGCTCATCATCTTTTTCTCCAAATGCTCCTCCTCCATAACTCTCCTAATGGCCCCGCTGTCCTTACTCTTATTGCTCAGGTTAAAATCCCAGTCATCCCAGACTCTTTCCCCGACCCTCAAACTCCACAGCGTGAATTAGTCACCAAATTGTGCCAACTTTATTGCCAAAATATGTCCTGAGTTGAGCCCAATTCTCTACTGCTATTACTAGTGTCTTAGACAGAAACTCATTTTTTTTTTCACCTGGATTAATAACAATAATATTAAAAACGAGTATTCACCACCATGTTCACAGGCCAAATGTTGATCGATTACTGTAGCAGATACTTTACATACTTCATCATCCATAGTCTTGAGAGCCATCTATCCTTGATAGAGAGGATCATTCGTTTCTGTTTTCAAATGAGAAAGACAGAAGCTCAGAGGCACTTAATAGCTTTAGTTACACAAAGATATTGTGAGACTCGTATGAGACTGAGGTCTGTGTGACTCCAAACCCTGGGCCTTTTCTACTCTCTAAATTGCAATGGTGTCCTAACTGGTCTTCCTGTCACCTGTCTTATTCCTTTCCAATATCTACTGACAGAGGGGTCTGTTTTTACAATGAAACTCTGATCTAGTCTCTCCTGTGTGAAATCCTACAGTAGTTCCCCAGTGTCTTCAGAATAAAATTCCAATTGTTTAACAAGGCTTTTCCTGGTATGCCACTTTGCCTATTTAGAGATCTGCCTCCCTCTCTCCAACCATACCTATCACTCTTTTGTTCTTAGAGCATACCATGCCCACTCACTTAGTCATGCTGTATTTCTCTCTGATTCCTCTGCCTGTGATGCCCTTCTGTAAGCCTAGATGCCTCCTCTTCAGCCTCTTAGATGCTCTTGGACCCATCTGCTGTCCAAGTTGAGTGTAGCTGTTCCTCCTCTGGATGCCCAAAGTGCTAGTGATTACCTCTAGCATTGAATTTTTGAGTGGTTGCAACAGTCATTGATTGAACACCTACCAAAGTGCAAGAATTCAGGGTGGGCTCTAGTGATTTAGGAATCAGTAAGACATGTTTTAGGTTTCCCCAGTGGTACCGTGGTAAAGAATTTGCCTGCCAATGCCAATTTGGCTACAATACAGTCCACGGGGTCACAAGAGTTGGACCCAACTGAGCACACGTGCTGCACGTCAGTGTTTACTGACACCCTCGTGTCCCAGACATTGTTCTAGGCCCTGGGGTTGTAGAGATGAACAAGATGTTCTGTCCGCCAGGCTTCTTTGCCCATGGAATTTTCCAGGCAAGAATACTGGAGTGGGTTGCCATTCCCTTCTCCAGGGAATCTTTCCAACCCACAGGATTGAACTTGAGTTGGCAGGCAGGTTCTTTACCACTGAACCACACAGGAAGCCCAAACACTGACAGTTTGAGCTAAGCAGACAAACCAAGACCACCAAGCTATCTCTGTGAGCATACAAGGCTATCTACAGGTACACTCTTCACTTTCATGAGTGTCTTTTCCAGACCCTAATACGTCCAAGTCATCATTTTCTGTATTTTCAGGAGGTCCTCAAAGTGTACTCCAGCAGGGAAAGAAACTAACATCAAAGGTTGCTCAGCCTAGTGGAACACAGGATAGGCATTTAAGGAAAACAGTGTATGTGTCTTCCAATAAGAGGCCCTTACAGCCCCTTATCATGGGCCGCTGTGGCCTGTCTTGCCTTTTTGCCTTGTCTTTGCCAAGCAAAAAGACAAGTCAGCCATATTTGTGATTTGTGTAGGTCCTTAGGGTAAGGCAAGTTTTGGCAGCCCTTTTGATTAAGGGTCCCTGTGTAGAAACAAGGCCCCCTGAAGTCAGTTTCCTCCTACTATTAACCATCCAAGTGACACAAGCAGGAGGGCACAGGGCAAAGGGGAAAGGTTTAAATTACAGCAGGGTGTTGTTGTTGTTGTTTTTTTAAGAAAGCTTTCTTTAATTCAAAACTCTATGGTTACTTGTCTACGAGCAGCATTTCCACCTCCTCTCACCTTGGAGAAAAGAGTGCAAGATGCCTAGGCGATGAAAGAGGAGGTAAGAGGTAGAAAAAAGAGGCACTGATTCCCAGAGCAAAGAGCGTCTAACTGCTTTTAAGTTCTCACAAGTCAAGGCCTCAGATATCAGGCAAGGGACACAGAAAGCGGGGGAAACATAGAGGAAAGGGCCACTCCCACCCAGACCACAAAAACCCACACACCTGTACTTTCTTTTTTGAAAACTAGATTTTTGAATCGGCTTTGATGATAATATGACCACCCTGACACTGTCTGGAGCAATGGTGAAGGGCTCAGAGTCCAGGGGCCTTGATCCAATGTCAGATCTGCCTTTTAGCTGAGGGTGGGATTCCAATTCCTCCTCTAATATTGGACTCAGAGGCTGGTTATGAGGATCAACACAATAAAGGGATATAAACCCTTTAACGTGGTTCTGGCACCTACTCCCAGGCACTCTTATTGCAACTGACCACTAGGAACTGCCTATGGGACCACTTTCCATGGAGGAAGAATGTCCCGCAAAGAGACCTCCTTTTTTTCTCTTGGCTTCCATTCCCTGACCCCTGGCTAGACTGAGTCTTCCTCTGCATCTGTATTTTCTCTGTCACAGAACTACTCCACTGTGCTGTGCTGGTCTTCCTGTCTATCTCCCCATTCAGGGCATGACCATATTTAGGTTCAAGATGTGACTTTCATGCTAGTGCATTCGTTCACTGTTTATCACTCACTAAGTATCGCTTAGAAAAGAAATGCAAAAAAGCAAAATGGCTGTCTGGGGAGGCCTTATAAATAGCTGTGAAAAGAAGAGAAGTGAAAAGAAAGAAGAAAAAGAAAGATATCAGTATCTGAATGCAGAGTTCCAAAGAATAGCAAGAAGAGATAAGAAAGCCTTCTTCAGTGATCAATGCAGAGAAATAGAGGAAAAGAACAGAATGTGAAAGACTAGAGATCTCTTCAAGAGGCAGGTCAGGTGGTCTGGTATTCCCATCTCTCTCAGAATTTTCCACAGTTTATTGTGATCCACACAGTCAAAGGCTTTGGCATAGTTAACAAAGCAGAAATAGATGTTTTTCTGGAAAGAAAATTAGAGATACTAAGGGGACATTTCATGCAAAGATGGGCTCGATAAAGGACAGAAATGGTATGGACCTAACAGAAGCAGAAGATATTAAGAACAGGTGGCAAGAATACATGGAAGAACTGTACAAAAAAGATCTTCACAACCCGGATAATCACGATGGTGTGATCACTCACCTAGAGCCAGACATCCTGGAATGTGAAGTCAAGTGGGCCTTAGAAAGCATCACTACAAACAAAGCTAGTGGAGGTGATGGGATTCCAGTTGAGCTATTTCAAATCCTGAAAGATGATGCTGTGAAAGTGTTGCACTCAATATGCCAGCAAATTTGGAAAACTCAGCAGTGGATACAGGATTGGAAAAGGTCAGTTTTCATTCCAATCCCAAAGAAAGGCAATGCCAAAGAATGCTCAAACTACCACACAATTGCACTCATCTCACATGCTAGTAAAGTAATGCTCAAAATTCTCCAAGCCAGGCTTCAGCAATACGTGAACTGTGAACTTCCTGATGTTCAAGTTGGTTTTAGAAAAGGCAGAAGAACCAGAGATCCAATTGCCAACATCAGCTGGATCATGGAAAAAGCAAGAGAGTTCCAGAAAAACATCTATTTCTGCTTTATTGACTATGCCAAAGCCTTTCACTGTGTGGATCACAAGAAACTGTGGAAAATTCTGAAAGAGATGGGAATACCAGACCACCTGACCTGCCTCTTGAGAAATCTGTATGCAGGTCAGGAAGCAACAGTTAGAACTGGACATGGAACAACAGACTGGTTCCAAATAGGGAAAGGAGTACGTCAAGGCTGTATATTGTCACCCTGCTTATTTAACTTATATGCAGATTACATCATGAGAAACGCTGGACTGGAAGAAACACAAGCTGGAATCAAGATTGCTGGGAGAAATATCAATAACCTCAGATATGCAGATGACACCACCCTTATGGCAGAAAGTGAAGAGGAGCCAAAAAGCCTCTTGATGAAAGTGAAAGAGGAGAGTGAAAAAGTTGGCTTAAATCTCAACATTCAGAAAACGAAGATCATGGCATCTGGTCCCATCACTTCATGGGAAATAGATGGGGACACAGTGGAAACAGTGTCAGACTTTATTTGGGGGGGCTCCAAAATCACTGCAGATAGTGATTGCAGCCATGAAATTAAAAGACGCTTACTCCTTGGAAGGAAAGCTATGATCAACCTAGACAGCGTATTCAAAAGCAGAGACATTACTTTGCCAACTAAGGTCCATCTAGTCAAGGCTATGGTTTTTCCAGTAGTCATGTACGGATGTGAGAGTTGGACCGTGAAGAAGGCTGAGCTCCGAAGAATTGATGCTTTTGAATTGTGGTGTTGGAGAAGACTCTTGAGAGTCCCTTGGACTGCAAGGAAATCCAACCAGTTCATTCTGAAGGAGATCAGCCCTGGGAGTTCTTTGGAGGGAATGATGCTAAAGCTGAAACTCCAGTAATTTGGCCATCTCATGCGATGAGTTGACTCATTGGAAAAGACTCTGATGCTGGGAGGGATTGGGGGCAGGAGGAGAAGGGGATGACCGAGGGTGAGATGGCTGGATAGCATCACTGACTCGAATGACGTGAATCTGAGTGAACTCCGGGAGTTGTTGATGGACAGGGAGGCCTGGCGTGCTGCGATTCATGGGGTCACAAAGAGTCGGACATGACTGAGTGACTGAACTGAACTGAAGTGGGGGGGAGGGGCGTGTCACTAAGTGGTAAACAAACTAGTGAAATCTGGGAATGACCTATAGACGTACTTATATCAGTTGTCCAATCAACAAACATATGTACCCAGCCCCTGAGGTGTGTTTTGACAAAAGGCTTTTGGATCAAAGAAAAGGACTGGAACTGTGAACATGATTCCCAGCAAATGTATCAGACATGACAGTGATCTGCTAGGTCACATGCTGGATTTTATTAAAAAAACAGACCGGATAGAGAGTGCCCTAGCTCTCTCTTGTCTCTCTCTCTTGCTTTCTTTCTCCCTCTCTAAGTCCAGAGAAACTTAGCAATTACTTATCAATTCAGACAGACTTTTGGCTTCTCTAAAGGTAATGTTTAAAAGTCCAGACTCAGGAGGAGGCATCCACACAGTTTATTAGCCAGGGCTTTGAAGGAAAAAACAAACAAACAAACCAACCTTCAATCACTGAGCACAACCTTGTGACTCTGGTTTCTTTGCTTGCTGGACACACTGTCCCTCCCCCTGGGCTCCGGTTCCACTGCCACAGGAGGAAACAGAAGGGAGAGCCACCACTCAAAGAGCTCAGCATACCTGAGCCCACTCCACAGTCTCCCAACATACAGAAACAGATTCCTGGACTGCTGGAAAGCCAGAGCCATCTCCCAGACCCATCTCTTGTCCTCCAGTCACCATACACCTATGCATCTGTCAGGCCCTTCTTTAGCTATATTCCAGTACATACAGCTTTCTATCTGTCACACTCATGATTACCAGTCCCCACAAACCCAGCAAGCTCCTACTTGAGAGGCAGAAGAGGTTAAGAGGTACTACCTAAGACGGCAGCCAAGCTGTGACTTCAGAGGCCTGAAAACATAGTGCCGGGCCTGACATACCCCTCCTGGGCTAGTTTATCTTCTAGATAAATGCCTCAATGAAAATACAAGTGATGCTCCCAAAATCTTGAGCCTTTTACTCCAGTCATTAGCACTTGAGGGAAATGCTTCTCAGATCAGTCATCTGGTGACCCAGGAAAGGGGACAATGCCAGAGACATTACCACCAGAGGCAGTAAGAGTCTGGTCTGAAGTGCTACAGGGAATCTGAGTGGTCTGCACCACGTTGATGGACAGGGAAGTTCTCACCCTGCTCCATCCTCAAAAGCAGCCTTACTAGAGTATTTCTGTGACCTCCTAACAAAACCTCAACACCTTGCACATACCAGGCAACCTCACGCCACTAAAGTCTGAGGGACAACCTGCCAAACCCAGCAAACTCAGGGGGATCACAACTGTCTGAGTCAGCTGTGCAAGAAGCCAGAGTACTCAAATATGCAGGTATTTGTGTAAGGCAGTCTGGCCCATACAGCAAGTGGCCAATGGACCAGCAAAGAAGGGGTTCAGCTTTCAGCTTTCAAAGGCAGAGCTACAGAAATGTAAATCAAGACCACAATGAGGTACCATTTCACGCCAGTCAGAATGGCTGAGATCCAAAAGTCTACAAGCAATAAATGCTGGAGAGGGTGTGGAGAAAAGGGAACCCTCTTACATTGTTGGTGGGAATGCAAACTAGTACAGCCACTATGGAGAACAGTGTGGCGATTCCTTAAAAAACTGGAAATAGAACTGCCTTATGACCTAGCAATCCCACTGCTGGGCATACACACTGAGGAAACCAGAATTGAAAGAGACACGTGTACCCCAATGTTCATCGCAGCACTGTTTATAATAGCCAGGACATGGAAGCAACCTAGATGTCCATCAGCAGACGAATGGATAAGAAAGCTGTGGTACATATACACAACGGAGTATTACTCAGCCATTAAAAAGAATACATTTGAATCCGTTCTAATGAGGTGGATGAAACTGGAGCCTATTATACAGAGTGAAGTAAGCCAGAAAGAAAAACACCAATACAGTATACTAATGCATATATATGGAATTTAGAAAGATGGTAATGATAACCCTGTATGAGAGACAGCAAAAGAGACACAGATGTATAGAACAGTCTTTTGGACTCTGTGGGAGAGGGAGAGAGTGGGATGATTTGGGAGAATGGCATGGAAACATGTATAATATCATATATGAAACAAATCGCCAGTCCAGGTTCGATGCATGATACAGGATGCATGGGGCTGGTGCACTGAGATGACCCAGAGGGATGGTACGGAGAGGGAGGTGGGAGGGGAGTTCAGGATGGGGAACACGTGTATACCTGTGGCAGATTCATGTTGATGTATGGCAAAACCAATACAATATTGTAAAGTAATTAACCTCCAATTAAAATAAATAAATTTATATTTAAAAAAAAAGTCAGGGCTACATTCAGGGAAAAGGATCTCAAGTTAATAAAGTGATCAGCTGTAACCTAGTATCCAGTGTCACACATAACTCATAAAAGTGGTCAGTGACAGGTTCCAAATGTGGTTCTCAAAAACTCTGCAAGTCATTAAACTCTCTTAATAAGTTTTACCTTTAATATATGACACTTGGAGAAAAAGCATACTCCGAATCATCAAGTATAGGCAGGAGGTCCACCTAGTGCCATTCGTCCATTCATCCCACAGTCACTGATTGATTTAACACAATACTGATGTGCTATACACACTGCAAAACACAAAATGCTTAGAAGCTGGAGTCAGGTAGCTCCTAACTCCTCCTCGGCACCTCCCACCTCCAGCAAGTGTGCTGATTCTATGGGCCTGTTCTCAAAGAGTGAATGCTGCTCTGACCCTGACCTGGCTCACAAAAGGCTCCACTTAGCATCAAGTTCATTGGTGCTGACCTAGAACTGTGACAGGAGACTGACCCCAATGTCTTGTCCTTCTGAGACTGGGTTAGGGGCAAGATGGAGAGGAAGGGAATGGGAATCGTAAGAAGAAAGGCAGAGTCTTAGACCACAAGGTGGTGCAGTTGAAAAACCCAATAGACTTTGGCTCTTATCAATGTACACAACAAATCCAGCTCGTGTTTATATAGCACTTACTATATGTGGTTTAAGCCCTTTACCAGAATGTGTTTTACAGTCCAGATGTCTGGTGAATCCTGGCCTACATTAGCTGTGAGACTTTGGGCAAACTGCTTAGCTTCCCGGGACACCATTTCTTTGCCTGGAAAATAGGATAATGCTAGTACTAAATAATAGGTCCTCATAAAAATTAAATTAGTAAAAATATAAAATGCTAAAATTGAACCCTGTCCTGGCACTCAGTGCTAATATGAACAATTATTATCCCACTAGTTGACAACACTCGTCGGCAGAGAAGGCAGACTATTTCTTCTTATTTTGTTAATAAGGTTTTGAGAGGCTGAGTCAATGTCTCAAGGTCACAAAGTCGCAGAACTAGAATTTGAATGCAGGCAGCCTGATTCCAAAGCTTGCAAGTTTAACCACCAGCATGAGGACAGCACTGTGCTGGGTTCCAGGTAGACCAGTCAGGGGATGAACAAGAGATCCCTATAAAGCACAGTAAACACTACAAGAGAGATATTAAAAGAAAAAATGGGAGAGGATGGCTGGGGATGGGGTATCAGGGAGGGATAAAACCAAACCACCTGTAGGGGCTGAATTATGCTTCACCCAGCACGGGACTTGAGATCTGGTCTCAAAGAATAATTTGCTAGCCATGGAGAAAGACGGGCGTTCCAAAAAGTCAAGACCTAGAATACCAAAAGAACGGGAAGTTGGGTGGAATAGAAAGTGCATACTGGAAGTGTCATGAGATGAATTTGGGAAGGTAAATTGAGGTCAGTGTCTGAGGTTAGATTTTATTCTAAGAGACAGTGATTCTCAAATTATAATATGCACAGGATCTACCTCAGTGCTCGTAAAACACGTGCAGATTATCATCTCTTCTGTCATCTGAGGGTGGGAGGACACTAACATTTCCATGTTAAGAACCAAAAATGTTTCCAGACATTGCCAGATACCATTTGGGAGGCAAAACTGAAACCCTGGCTGACAGCCTCTATTTTAAATCCTCCCATCCCCACTTTCCAGACACAGAAAACTACAGAAAGGCCTCATGCAGGATTTAAATGCTAGTGGTCCCACTCTAGGGTTTAGGTTAGCCAATAAGCCTAACAGTCTTTTGGGGAGAGAGACTCAAGTCATCCTTCTGGGGAAGAATTACATATTTGATGACAGACTGGATGATGGGCAGAAGATACAGGAGTGAGGTTTCAAGTTGAAGCTTCAGTGCTTTCCACTGAATTGTGAGGATAGTAGGTACTAAATAAATCATTTGGATTTGAATAGAATCAAGATGTATTTGCTCAAAAAGTAAAAAGCCTGGTCCCATGTGGTATGACCCAGGGACAGGCGTTGGTATTCTGCTCAAATGCATAGAGGAACTCTTTGTAGGGCAGGATGTGGGGATGCTTGGTACAAACCAGCTGATTCCCAAATCCTGGCTGTATCCCTTCCCATCTGCATAGCCCTGGCAACATTACTCACCCTCTGTGCTTCTCACTTTGCCCCTTTGTAAAATAGGGATAGGAGTCCCTACTCAGAGGCTTGATGTGAGAACTCAGGTAGTTAATAAGAGCAAAATGGCAAACTAACACAAAATGGTTTCCTCCCCTCTCCTTCCAAATCAGTCTCCTTACCTCCACCCTTGAATCCCATATTTAGTGCTCATCCCCACCCCCACACTCTAATCCTTGGGAAACCCAGTCAGAACTGCAAGAAGCTGACTACACTCCTCTCTGTGAGCAGAGCATCCCCCTAAGGATTTAGGGACCACCAACTACCTTTTCACCCCCCTATCCACTTTGATTTCTGGGGCCACCAAAAGCATGCAGCAGGCTGAGTTCCTGGAAGGGAGTCTGGTAAATGTCAGATATGCAGATGACACCTCCCTTATGGCAGAAAGAGAGGAGGAACTAAAGAGCCTCTTGATGATGGTGACAGAGGAGAGTGAAAAAGCTGGCTTCAAACATTCATAAAACAAAGCTATGGTTTTTCCAGTAGTCACGTATGAATGTGAGAGGCGGACCATAAAGAAGGCTGACCATGGAAGAAACGATGCTTTTGAACTGTGGTGTTGGAGAAGACTCTTTTGGACCGCAAGGAGATCAAACCAGTCAATCCTAAAGGAAATCAACCCAGAATCTTCATCGGAAGAACTGAGGCTGAAGCTTCAATACTTTGGCCACCTACCTAATGGAAAGACCCAACTCATTGGAAAAGACCCTGATGCCAGGAAACATTGAAGGCAGGAGGAGATGGGGACAACAGAGAACGAGATGGTTGGATGGCATCACTGACTCAGTGGACATGAGTTTGAGCAAGCTCTGGGAGATGGTGAAGGTCAGGGACAGGGAAGCCTGGTGTGCTGCAGTCCCCGGGGTCGCAAATAGTCGGACACGACTGAGCCGCTGAACAAAAATGAGATCAACTAGAGCCAAGGAAATTTCGGACAGGGCTGCACCTGACAGGTCCGAGGTCAAAGCCAGTCACTGTCGCCGGCTGGGAACTAAGCCCCTGGTCCCGGAGGCGGAGGAGGAGAGAGGTGCAGAGATTAGGAAAGGACTCTCCGAAGCCAGGCTGCATAGGCAAGGAGCGGAGAGTTCCTGGATCCAGAAAAAGAAGCAGGGATGCGGGTAGGAAGCAACAGGAAAGTGAGAAGAGAGAAAACAAGCGCCCGTAAGCAAAGTTCCTTGGGGATACTCAGGCTACAACACCTGGGCAGGGGGTCAGGAACAAAGCAGCCTTCTCGGGTCAGAAGTACTCTGCGTGTTTCCAAAGCAGGGGTGTTCAGGGCAGGCGACGGCGCGCTGGGCATGCCAGGCGCCCCTACACCCTGAGCGCGCTCAACCGCAAAGCTTACCTTCGCCAGGGCCGCCAACGCGCACTTCCGGGGTCCTGGCTCCGGGTGCTGGGGGCGGAGCCGGGGGACCAGGAGCCGATCACTAAGAGGACGCAACACAGCTGTGGCCAAGGTTTGGGCTGGCACTGGCGATTCGGAAAGAAACCCCAGTGGAGACCTGTGGGCACCGGGTCCCGGCCTGGGCGCTCACGGGCGGCGGTGGTAACCCCAGCAGACGCAGGAGGACCACGATTCGGTGGGAGGAAAAGGTTGTCTCATTTCCTTCAGTCTGCCCCCTCCACTCCACCCACTTTGCTCTGGACCTGCCCTCCCTTCCCCTCCCCTTCCCCAAACCAGCTACCCGTAAGGGCGCTGGAAAGACCTGAAACCTGAATGGCTGCGGCTCGCGGCGCCTCCCTCCGCAGCAAGTTAGTTCAAGCTCCGAAACTCCTGCCTTCTCCGCGCACTTCGAACAGTCCCCAGGGCTCTGAAAGGTTCTCCGTGGGCTGTCCCCACCCTGCCCCAGAGCTCTTCCCTTTTCCCCTGCTGGGAGGAAAGAAAAAGAAAGTGAAGGTCGCTCAGTCGTGTTCCACTCTTTGCGACCCCGTGACTATACAGTCCATGGAACTCTCCAGGCCAGAATCCTGGAATGGGTAACCTATCCCTTCCCCAGGGGATCTTCCTGACCTAGGAATCCAACCAGGGTCTGCTGCATTGCAGGCAGATTCTTTACCAACTGAGCTATGAGGGGCGCCCTTGCTGGGACCAGCCCAGATTTAAAAGCTAACCTCCAAGCTGCTTCCAGCATCCCATCCTCTCCTTCCTGTCCTCTCCCTTGCTTTGAGCTCTTTCGTGTGTGTGTGTGGGGGGGGGGGGGGGGGTGGGCGGGGCGCGGCGGGGAGGGGTCCCTTTTTCTGATCTTAGTTCTAGGATCAGATATCCAACCTGTGCCCCCTGCTGTGGAAGGCCAGACTCTGAATCACTGAACCACCAGGGACATACCTGAGCCCCTATTAAGCTACTTATTCCCCCCCAATCAGTTCAGTTCAATTGCTCAGTCGTCCGGCTCTTTGCAACCCCATGAATCGCAGCATGCCATGCCTCCCTGTCCATCACCAATTCCCGGAGTTCACTCAAACTCACATCCATCAAGTCGGTGATGCCAATCCAGCCATCTCATCCTCTGTCATCCACTTTTCCTCCTGCCCCCAATCCCTCCCAGCATTACAGTCTTTTCCAGTGAGTCAACTCTTCACGTGAGGTGGCCAAAGTATTGGAGTTTCAGCTTTAGCATCAGTCCTTCCAAAGAACACCCAGGACTGATCTCCTTTAGAATGAACTGGTTGGATCTCCTTGCAGTCCAAGGGACTCTCAAGAGTCTTCTCCAACACCACAGTTCAAAAGCATCAATTCTTCGGAGCTCAGCCTTCTTCACAGTCCAACTCTCACATCCATACATGACCACTGGAAAAACCATAGCCTTGACTAGATGGACCTTTGTTGGCAAAGTAATGTCTGCTTTTTAATATGCTGTATAGGTTGATCATAACTTTCCTTCCAAGGAGTAAGCGTCTTTTAATTTCATGGCTGCAATCACCACCTACAGTGATTTTGGAGCCCCCCAAAATAAAGTCTGCCACTGTTTCCCTATCTATTTGCCATGAAGTGATGGGACCAGATGCTATGATCTTCGTTTTCTGAATGTTGAGCTTTAAGCCAACTTTTTCACTCTCCTCTTTCACTTTCATCAAGAGGCTTTTTAGTTTCTGCCATAAGGGTGGTGTCATCTGCATATCTGAGGTTATTGATATTTCTCCTGGGGATCTTTTTTTTTTTTTTTTGGTAAAATAGCTTTATCCTCTGTCAAAACACAAACCAACACATTTGAGGCGGGGGGAGAGGGGGGCAGGAGGAGAGAGAGGAGAGGGAGGCAACACAGTCTAGCCCCACGGCACATTTAGAAGAGGGCATGAGATTAAAAAGCCTCACCCCACTGCTTGCCCAGCTGAGAAAAAGTCACGACCCTAATACCCACTTATAAATATCTCGTTATATTAAAAAAATAATAATATATTTCCAGGGCCCACCTGACTCTGCCCCTGCACAGAAAGGGTTAACCTTCAGTATTCGATATCAGGGTTCCTGTGGTAAGAAGAGGGAGATTGAGAACAGGGAGGTGTGGAAAAACAGGGAGGGATGAGACCATGTGTCACTGGGGCCCTCCAGAACATCCAGAACAAAGAAAAGGTAGGGCACCTGTCAGAGACAGAAACCAGTGCTATCCCAGGGGTTGTCTCACTCCTGTCCTCAGTGCCTAATGCTCTGGGGTGATCTGTCCTTTCAGACACCCCTGTGAGGTTCCAAAATCAGGATCCATCTTCCCCTCTCAGTCCCAGCCCATTCCACTCACCACCCAGCTTTTAGAGTCCTAATAGGGAGCAGTCCCCTCCCCATGTAAGAAACATGGGGAAAGCTGGAGGTGCTGCCTGGGAGGAGAGGGTATTCTGGAGGGTGAGCCACTTTTGGGGTCCCCCTTCAGTCCCTGACCAGGCAATAAATGTGGTGCTGGGCCGCCCGCTCACTGGTGGAGACTTCAAAGACGTAGGCAGTGCAGAGCAACAGTTCCTGGGTGTCTCTGTTTGTCACCACCTGCAGGATGGTGTTCTCCAGGACGCTGTTCATCATATAACGCTCAGGCAGCTGCCGCAATTTGTGCAGAAAATTCACCAGGTACTCAAACATGGGTGAGCGCAGCAGGCGGTACATGAAACTTCCGTCCTCCAGCTGGGCACGCTCCGTCCAGAATTTGACCAGAAAGAAGGCATGGGGGTGCCCATGATCATACAGCTCCCGCAGACCCCTCTTTTTCTCGGGGAATTTGTCGTAGATCTGCCGGACGTCCACACTCTCGAGGGGAGGCGCTCCAGGGCTGGGGCAGTGCTGGCTGATGTGTACAAACAGGTGCCTCTGGTAAGAATCAGTTGCATCTGGTGGTTCCACAAAGGCCGAGAACTCCACCAGCGGCAACCAAGCAGTGCCCAGAGCCCGAGCCTGCCAGGCTGGGGGTGATGGGGCAGGTGGGGGCAAAGTGGGAGGTAAGAGGGCTTTGGGGGGCTCATACCCTGGGAGGTCAGTAGATGGAGGAGTCCGTGACAAGGAGAACGGTGTCTGCGAGAATGGCTTCACATCAGGAACATTCCAAGGGGGCCCAGAACTCCCCAACCAAAACTGGAAAAGCTCCGAGGTCTGAGGACCAGCGGGACCCAGTTTGGCCTGCAGGAAAGGTGCTGAGATGAGCTGGAAGGAGGACATGGTGGCCATTGTCTGGACAGCCTTGTCCTTGGAAACCTGGTCCACATTCAGGGCCTTGAGCTGGGACTGGATTTCCCTCGATTTCCTTCGGGCCAAAACCTGGATGTGACTACAGATCTGTTTGTGAGTTTGGGTCTTTCCTGTTCTCAGCTTGATGTAGCAGGTAATCAGTTCATTCCGATCATACATCTTGCCTTCATCAGACAGGATGATTTTCCGCCCACAGGGCGGGTAGATGGCCAGGGCCTCCTGGAAGCTCTGCTCGATGTCTGGACTCCAGACACCTTCTGCGTCTGGGCCCCCATCGCCCCCCACCCCCTCACTGCCATCGGTGCCCTCCTTGCTTCCTTCCTCACTTCCTGTCCAGCCGTTGCCATCGACCAGAGGGGTCCAGTGTGGGGTTCCCCCATCTGGGCCTCCTGGCCTGGGGCTGGGGAGCTGTTGTCCCAGCAATCTTAATTCCAGCTTGTGCTTCTTCCAGCCCAGCGTTTCTCATGATGTACTCTGCACATAAGTTAAATAAGCAGGGTGACAATATATAGCCTTGACGTACTCCTTTTCCTATTTGGAACCAGTCTGTTGTTCCATGTCCAGTTCTAACTGTTGCTTCCTGACCTGCATACAGATTTCTCAAGAGGCAGGTCAGGTGGTCTGGTATTCCCATCTCTTTCAGAATTTTCCACAGTTTCTTGTGATCCACACAGTCAAAGGCTTTGGCACAGTCAATAAAACAGAAATAGATGTTTTTCTGGAACTCTCTTGCTTATTTGATGATCCAGCAGATGTTGGCAATTTGACTCTGGTTCCTCTGCCTTTTCTAAAACCAACTTGAACATCCGGAAGTTCACGGTTCACGTATTGCTGAAGCCTGGCTTGGAGAATTTTGAGCATTACTTTACTAGTGTGTGAGATGAGTGCAATTGTGTGGTAGTTTGAGCATTCTTTTGCATTGCCTTTCTTTGGGACTGGAATGAAAACTGACCTTTTCCAATGCTGTGGCTACTGCTGAGTTTTCCAAATTTGCTGGCATATTGCATGCAGCACTTTCCCAGCATCATCTTTCAGGACTTGGAATAGCTCCACTGGAATTCCATCACCTCCACTAGCTTTGTTCGTAGTGATGCTTTCTAACGCCCACTTGACTTCACATTCCAGAATGTCTGGCTCTAGATGAGTGATCACACCATCGTGATCATCTTGCTTGTGAAGATCTTTTTTGTACAGTTCTGTATATTCTTGCCACCTCTTCTTAATATCTTCTGCTTCTGTTAGGTCCATACCATTTCTGTCCTTTATCGAGCCCATTTTTGCATGAACTCTTCCCTTGGTATCTCTAATTTTCTTGAAGAGATCTCTAGTCTTTCCCATTCTGTTGTTTTCTTCTATTTCTTTGCATTGATCTTTGAGGAAGGCTTTCTTATCTCTCCTTGCTATTCTTTGAAACTCTGCATTCAGATGCTTATATATTTCCTTTTCTCCTTGGCTTTTCACTTCTCTTCTTTTCATAGCTATTTGTAAGGCCTCCCCAGACAGACATTTTGCTTTTTTGCATTCTTTTCCACGGGGATGGTCTTGATCCCTGTCTCCTGTACAACGTCACGAACCTCCATCCATAGTTCATCAGGCACTCTGTCTATCAGATCTAGTCCCTTAAATCTATTTCTCACTTCCACTGTATAATCATAAGGGGTTTGATTTAGGTCATACCTGAATGGTCTAGTGGTTTTCCCTACTTTCTTCAATTTAAGTCTGAATTTGCCAATAAGGAGCTCATGATCTGAGCCACAGTCAGCTCTCAGTCTTGTTTTTGCTGACTGTATAGACCTTCTCCATCTTTGGCTGCAAAGAATATAATCAATCTGATTTCGGTGTTGACCATCTGGTGATGTCCATGTGTAGAGTCTTCTCTTGTGTTGTTGGAAGAGGGTGTTTGCTATGACCAGTGCGTTCTCTTGGCAAAACTCTATTAGCCTTTGCCCTGCTTCATTTCATATTCCAAGGCCAAATTTGCCTATTACCCCAGGTGTTTCTTGACTTCCTACTTTTGCATTCCAGTCCCCTATAATGAAAAGGACATCTTTTTTTCCCCAATGTGGGTGTTTAAACCCTAATGTATAATCTTCAAAGAATGTTATTTTGATGAGGAGAGTATTTGATGTCTTTGTTTGGTTTTGCTCATTCAAATTTTGGATTTTCTTTCTTAAATTCAAGAACTGTTTTATTTAAGAGCCTGATAAGTGCTGAGCTGGGCTCTAGGAACTTAGCAAAGAACCAGTAGGGCAAGTTGTTCCTGGACAATTGTAATATGTGTCTGGTGCAGACAGAGGCCCAGGAATTCTGTTTCTCTTACAACATAGGTCAAGTACTGGAAGAGCTTTCTACAGAGTGAAAAAGGCATGCACAGAGCTAAAAAGGAATGGAAAACCCCCATCAGGAGGTGGTCTATCAAAGAACACAGCCAGGATGGGGAGTGACAGTAGATGAATGTGGAAGAGAATGGTGACCAGTCTACCAAGAAAGAATTAAGAACTTGTCAACCACAGATTGCAGTTGCCATGGGTGCTCTGGCTTCCTAGGCAGCACTAGTGCTAAAGAATCCACCTACCAATGCAGGAGACTCAAGAAATGCGGGTTCAGTTCCTGGGTCGGGAAGATCCCCTGGAGAAGAAAATGGCAACCCACTCCAGTATTCTTTCTTGGATAATCCCATGGACAGAGGAGCCTGGCGACTATAGTCTTTGGGGGTCACAAAGAGTTGGACATGACTGACTGACTAAGCACACACACACAAACACACATACCTGGGTGCTTGCCATTTACTTCTACAAGGATTAAATCATTTTTTGCTGCTGACTTTCAACATCCCCTGAAGGAGTTCAGGGTGAGGAGCAGAAATGAGGCAATCTGTGCCCCAGGAAAACTGACAGGACAGGTCTTTAGATAGTTAGATATTCTCAGGAGCTGATTTTTGTGAGCCCAATTCTTGCATCTCCTCCTATCTGGAACACTAAAATCCTTCATGGTGACACTGTTCCTCAGGACTAGCAAAAGCTTCACAAGACTAATAGAAACCTTCTGGAAAAATAATGTGTTTGATTGCATGTATTCCCTGTTCACAAAAAATCATATATACTGACCTTTCCCCTGCTGCCTCTTTGGGGCAGTTTCTCAGAGCTCTCTGAGGTGCTGTCTCCTGGCTGCAGTCCTCATTTTACTGCAGATAAAACTTGCAACTCTCACATTGTGCATTTAAGTTGACAAGCTACAGAGAACAGTGGGCTGGCATTGGCAAGAACTAGTGACCAAGAGCTGATAGGGTACAGATGAGTGGGTGAAGTAAAGAGGCAACTTCCAGGCCTCTGGCTGGACACACTGGTGACCAGTGGATGACCAGAATCCAGAGCACCTTCTGGGGATGCTCTTTCAAGTGTGATCTGGGGACTGGCATTATTAACATGAACTGAGAGTTTGTTGCAAATGGGAACTTTACAGCCCTATTTGACCTACTGAATCGGAATCTGAATTTTAACAAGATCCCAGATAATTCAAATGTGCATTAGAATTTCAAAAGCACTGATCTCTAGACCACTGACTGTGTATAAGAATGACTGGTTATTAGACTGTGGAGCTTTTTAATTAGAAACACCTGGAGAGCTTTAAAACACAATATAAGGCCCCCAGACCCCTGCTCCCACAAATGTTTATTTAGTTGGTCTGTGGTGGGGCTTGGAGAAGGCAATGGCACCCCACTCCAGTACTCTTGCCTGGAAAATCCCATGGACGGAGGAGCCTGGTAGGCTGCAGTCCTTGGGGTCGCTAAGAGTTGGACACGACTGAGTGACTTCACTTTCACTTTCATGCATTGGAGAAGGAAACGGCAACCCACTCCAGTGTTCTTGCCTGGAGAATCCCAGGGATGGGGAACCCTGGTGGGCTGCTGTCTCTGGGGTCGCACAGAGTCGGACATGACTGAAGCAACTTAGCAGCAGCAGCAGCAGCAGTGGTGGGGCTCCAAAATCAGTGTTTTAAAAATGCTTTTCAGATGATCTAATACAGTCAGAGTTAAAAACCACTGTTCTAGACTTATTCAAATGCTATTTCATTTAACCTTGAAGGACACCTCTTCAGAAAGAAAAGAACACCTGTGTGTAAATGACAATGTAAAGACCAATTATCTCACCCTTGTACAGAGGCAACGGGTCTGCTGGAAAGGTCCCTTGTTTCCTAAACTAATCAAGGAATCAGATTCTTGCCTCATATGGCCTCTGAAGTACTGTTCCAAACTTGGGGCCTCAGGCCTCTCAGGCTTCAGTTACTTATCTGTAAAACACACACATGACTAACTCTATATTTCACACCTTGGCCTGAAAGGTGCCATGATCAGAGCTCTTTCTAACTTGCTAGCTTTATCAGCACGCAAAAGGAAAAGTGATGTTCAGAGGTGGGTTTTCCTGATAAAACACTCTGTGCAGCTGCCATTCATAAGCACCAGAGATCAGAGAATTATGTGCTGAGCAAGGGCAACACACATAAGTGATGCTCAGTAAATGTGTACTAAATGTATAAATAAATATATGAGTGAATAAATATCATTCATAATGGTGGCATAGACATTCCATGAATTGGCCTTAACCCAGAGCATATTCACTTGCTTCCTAATCTAGAGGAAGGACTCTGGAATTTGGAAGCACTTTGACCCATAAACCTAGCTTAGGATTTAAAACTACTCCCTGGTGGCTCAGCAGTAAAGAATCCACCGGCCAACGCAGGAGATGCAGATTCAATCCCTGGGTGGGGAAGATCCCCTGAAGAAAGAAAAGGCAACCCACTCCAGTATTCTTGCCTGGGAAGTCCCATGGAAAGAGGAGCCTTGTGGACTACAGTCCATGGGGTCGCAAAGAGTCAGACACAACTTAGCAACTAAAAAACAACAAAAATAAAACCTTTGTTGAATGCTTAGTACACACCAGGCATTGAGCTAAATGCTCTGCTTAGGATAACCTCATTTCATTATAATGAAGAAGATACTATTGAACTTCTACAGCCCAATTAGTTTCAGGAATCATAGATATAAAGGGATGAGGGCAGCCCCTAGGGCAGCATCCAGGGCAGCCCCTGCCTCTGGTTGTGCAACTGGGCATATGTGGCCAGAGAGCCCTTTTGGGGGTCTTAGGGGTCCCTCTTCAAAGAGAATGCTTCCGTAGAGACCAACCTGAGGGAAGGGCTTTGGAGTGACTGCTCCAGGGCCCCATAAGAACTGATGCTCCCAGAAGCTATCTCAAGAGATCTCTGGACTATATAGTTAAGCCTTGGATAGCGACTCTTCAAAGCTACCCACTTCGTGGTTGCACCTGTTTGCACTTACTGTCTTGCTTACTTACAAAAGCCAAACCCTGCCACAGTTCTTTTCACATATATTTTTCCTAACCCTCACAGCATCCTGACATGTGAAGTACTCTTGTTTTCATGTTTTATAAATGAGAAAACTGAGATGTCATTAAATGAAGATTTGTTTGTCCCTGCAATCCAAGTTTCTCAAGTGGTACAATTGACCACCACCATTGTTCTCATCGATCACCACCCTTTTACCCCCACACCACCATTTTGATAGAAACAAGAGTTCTTATTTCAGATCTCATTCACTTGTCACAGTTACACTTCATCAAAATTCTCTGTCCCCCTTTTCCCCATATGTAAAATAAGTTGTCCTTGATTGCCCTTTTACCAAGACACTATGCATGGCTCGGGGCTTCCTCTGTGGCTCAGCAGCTAAGAATCCACCTACAACGCAGGAGACGTAAGAGGTGCAGGTTCGATCCCTGGGTCAGGAAGATCTCCTAGAGGAGGGCATGGCAACCCACTCCAGTATTCTTGCCTGGACAGAGGAGCCTGGTAGGTTACAGTCCATAGGGTCACAAAGAGTCAGACATGACTGAAGCGACTCAGCAAGCAAGCAAGCAATACATGGCTCGATTCTCCATAACCTGAGATGAGGAGAGAGAAACTATAGACTGTGATGAGAAACCAAACATATTGGGGAGATTTATCCCAGGATGAGAGGGTTCAGTACTTCATTAATAGCACAACTATCATAAAAGAGGGAATCCTCTGTTTTCCATGTCTGTGCATGCGTGCTTAGTTGCTTCAGATGTGTCCTACTCTGTGACCCCATGGACTGTAGCTGATCAGGCTCCTCTGTCCATGGGATTCTCCAGGCAAGAATACTGGAGTGGGTTGTCACGCCCTCCTCCAGCAGATCTTCCCAATGCAGGGATTGAATCTGTGTCTCTTATGTCTCCTGCACTGGCAGGCAGGTTCTTTACCACTAGTGCCATCTGGCATTCTGTATAATTCAAGACTTTAGACTGAATGTGAGGAGGGGCTATTAAGTCCCTATCCTAGACTATGGCAGATACTCAGTGGCCATCTTATGAAGCTACTCCCCTGGTTATGGGACTGCTGGGCTGGCATTATGGCTCAGTTAAATAGGAACACAATTTGGGGTTGAGAGCCATAGGATGAGCCAGGTAGGAGCAGAAGCAGGAGGGAGTCCATACTCACAGACATGGCCTGTGGCTCCAGTTATAGGCAGGGGTGGGGAATTAGAAGAGGAAAAGTGTTCATCCTGGGAAACCAGAATCTGAAGTAACTACTTCATGCATGGGTCCAGGCCCAGAGCTGCAAACTAAACTCTGACTGTAAGCACTCTTGCTTACAAGTGTAAGCTTGTAAGCTTACAAGCTTGTAAGCCCAAGTGTCAACAAGCTTAGGCCTCCCTGCAGAGTATGCTAGGCTCCCAAGGTGCTGGTGGTAAAAGCAGGGCTCCACCACCCTGCACACTGGTGTCCTGGTTAGCAGCAGGACATCTTGACCCATGGAAGAGGTCCAGTCCCATGGGCTTCCCAGTGGCGCTAGTGGTAAAGAACACGGCTGCCAATGCAGGAGACGTAAGAAATGAAGGTTCAAAGACAATCTCTTTAACAAGTGGTGCTGGGAAAACTCATCAACCTCTTGTAAAAGAATGAAACTAGAACACTTTCTAACACCATACACAAAAATAAACTCAAAACAGATTAAAGATCTACACATAAGACCAGAAACTATAAAACTCCTAGAGGAGAACATAGGCAAAACACTCTCCAGCATAAACCACAGCAGGATCCTCTATGACCCACCCCCCAGAGTATTGGAAATAAAAGCAAAAATAAACAAATGGGGCCTAATTAAAATTAAAAGCTTCTGCACAACAAACGAAACTATAAGCAAGGTGAAAAGACAGCCTTCAGAATGGGAGAAAATAATAGCAAATGAAGCAACAGACAAAGAATTAATCTCAAAAATATACAAGCAACTCCTGCAGCTCAATTTCAGAAAAATAAAAGACCCAATCAAAAAAATGGGCCAAAGAACTAAACAGACGTTTCTCCGAAGAAGACATACAGATGGCTAACAAACACATAAAAAGATGCTCAACATCACTCATTATTAGAGAAATGCAAATCAAAACCACAATGAGGTACCATTTCATGCCAGTCAGAATGGCTGCTATCTAAAAGTCTACAAGCAGTAAATGCTGGAGAGGGTGTGGAGAAAAGGGAACCCTCTTATACCGTTGGTGGGAATGCAAACTAGTACAGCCACTATGGAGAACAGTGTGGAGATTCCTTAAAAAACTGGAAATAGAACTTCCATATGACCCAGCAATCCCACTCTTGAGCATACACATGGAGGAAACCAGAATTGAAAGAGGCACGTGTACCCCAATGTTCATCGCAGCACTGTTTATAATAGCCAGGACATGGAAACAACCTAGATGTCCATCAGCAGATAAGTGGATAAGAAAGCTGTGATACATATACACAACAGAGTATTGCTCAGCCATTAAAAAGAAAACATTTGAATCCGTTCTAATGAGGTGGATGAAACTGGAGCCTATTATACAGAGTGAAGTAAGCCAGAAAGAAAAACACCAATACAGTATACTAATGCATATATATGGAATTTAGAAAGATGGTAACGATAACCCTGTATGCAAGACAGCAAAAGAGACACAGATGTATAGAACAGTCTTTTGGGCTCTGTGGAAGAGGGAGAGGGTGGGATGATTTGGGAGAATGGCATTGAAACATGTAAATTATCATATGTGAAATGAATTGCAGTCCAGGTTCAATGCATGATACACCGTGCTCGGGGCTGGTGCACTGGGATGACCCAGAGGGATGGGATGAGGAAGGAGGTGGGCGGGGGGTTCAGGATGGGAAACACATGTACACCCCTGGTAGATTCATGTCAATGTATGGCAAAACCAATACAATATTGCAAAGTAATTAACCTCCAATTAAACTAAATAAATTAATATTAAAAAAAAAGAAATGAGGATTCAATACCTGGGTTGGGAAGATCCTCAGGAGAAAGAAACAGCAACCCACTCCAGTATTCTTGCCTAGAGAATCCCATGAATAGAGGAGCCTGGCAGGCTATAGTCCATAGGGTTGCAAAGAGTCAGATATGACTGAAGTGACTTAACACAGTTCTCAGAGCCCCTTTTTTTAACACCAAAGAGAAGTGGTAGTTTTAACCCTCAGTCAGTGGAGACTGTAGCATTTCTTCAGCAACACTATGTCATGTTGCTGGGATTTAGTAGGAGATTCCAAGTCCACATCATTGTGGAGCCCTGTCAATCAACTTAAACAAGGACCCCAGACACATTTTTGCTGCTTCCACTTCCCCAACTCTCATCTGTGTTTGCATGACTGCAATTTGATGATATTACACAAAGCTCATTGTGGCAAACCTTTACTGATACTGGTTTTTGCCTCAAACAAAAATATGACCTCAAACTTATTCCATTTTACTGATGAGGAAATTAAGGCACAGTTCCCAAAAGGGGACAATGAAACTAAGGTGAGACCTTCAGGTCCCTATCATTTTACCCCCAAATGATGTAGGTAAGATACTGCACTATGCTTGCAGTGAAATAGGTCCAGCCATGTCCTCACTCAAAATCATCTGGCCTCTGTAGCCTACTTACCAATGTGGTTCAACTTATCTGCCATTTCCTGGAGACTACCTGCCTCACAAAGAATTTTCCTAGACACCAGAGGCATGTTACACTCACTCCTAACCTGGAGAATATTTTATTTTATTATTTATTTATTTGGGGGGGGTATAGGGTACTTTTATTGATGGTACAGGACAAGGCAGCTCCCTAAGCCCCTCCCCTTCCTCAGGGCCTTGGGGATGGAAAACGTGTGGAGGTTGGGAGATTCCTAGCATGGTGGAGGATCGAGGTGGGGTAAGGACTCCCCAGCAGCTGAGGAACTCTCTCTTCTCTTGTGCTCCTGCTGGGTCTGGGGGTCTGGGGGCACTACTTCTTGGAGGCCATGTGGACCATGAGGTCTACCACCCTGTTGCTCTAGTCAAATTCATTGTGGTACCAGGAAATGAACTTGACAAAGTGGTCATTGAGGGCAATGCCAGCCCTAGCATCAAAGGTAGAAGAGTGAGTGTTGCTGTTGAAGTTGCAGGAGACAACCTGGTCCTCAGTGTAGCCTAGAATGCCCTTGAGGGGGGCCCTCTGATGCCTGCTTCACCTTCTTGATCTCATCATACTTGGCAGGTCTCTCCAGGCGGCAGGTCAGATCCACAACAGACACTTTGGGGGTGGGGATGCAGAAGGCCATGCCAGTGAGCTTCCCATTGTGCTCAGGGATGACCTTGCCCATGGCCTTGGCAGTGCCAGTAGAAGCAGGGATGATGTTCTGGGCAGCCCCTCAGCCATCACGCCACAGCTTCCCAGCGGGGCCATCCATGGTCTTCTGGGTGCAGTGATGGCGTGGACTGTGGTCATGAGTCCCTCCACAATGCCGAAGGGGTCATGGATGCCCTTGGTCAGGGGGGCCAAGCAGTTGGTGGTGCAGGAGGCATTGCTGACAATCTTGAGGGTGTTATACTTCTCGTGGTTCACGCCCATCACAAACATGGGGGCATGGGCAGAAGGCGCAGAGATGATGACCCTCTTGGT
This sequence comes from Ovis canadensis, assembly GCF_042477335.2. Lineage (NCBI taxonomy): Eukaryota > Metazoa > Chordata > Mammalia > Artiodactyla > Bovidae > Ovis > Ovis canadensis. Next base: position 62,794,214 of record NC_091247.1, read on the forward strand.
GCCACCCTTCAAGTGAGCCCCAGCCTTCTCCATGGTAGTGAAGACCCCAGTGGACTCCACCATGTACTCAACACCAGCATCACCCCACTTGATTTTGGCAGGATCTTGCTCCTGGAAGATGGTGATGGCCTTTCCATTGATGATGAGCATCCTGTTCACCACCTTGACTGTGCCGTAGAACTTGCCATGGGTGGAATCATACTGGAACACGTAGACCATGTAGTGAAGGTAAAATAAGGGGTCATTGATGGCAACAATGTCCACTTTGCCAGAATTAAAAGCAGCCCTGGTGACCAGGTGCCTGATGTGGCCGAATCCGTTCACTCTGGCCTTCACCATCTTGTCTCAGGGATGTGGCTGGCACAGCATGGAAGTTGCGGCTGTCTGTTGAATGGGCAGGAGCAGAGAAATAGAGAATATTTTAAAATTGCAAGCTGGGCTCCAAACCAATTGAATCAGAATCTCTAGGGGTGGAGCCCATTTTTTCAACCTCTGCAGGTAATTAAAATGTACAGTTAGGATTAAGAAGCACTTCTGTTGGAAAGGCACCATCAAGAAAAGGAAAATATCAAAATCTCTCTCTTGACTGAAGCATGTTAAGATAACACCAAACTAACAAAAATCCCTGGACTTATCTCAGTCTTGAGCAGGTGAGGCCATCAACACATGCTGAAGAGTAGGAAATCTTGTTCTGTCCTAAGAAAGTACAAATGATCGAAACCAGAATTCTTGTCCTTTCTTTTGTGACACTGCTATTTGCAAGAAGCAGTCATACATCAAGCACTTATAATTTCAGAAGTAGTAAATGGTCTCTAAGAGTCAGAGCAAGACAGTAATGTAAACATGTAAAGGCAAGACAAAAGAAATTGCCCCACAACTTTTGTTGTTCAGTCACTCAGTCCTGTCCAACTCTTTGCAACCCCATGGACTGCTGCACACCAGGCTTCCCTGTTCTTCACCATCTCCCGGAACTTGGTCAAACTCATGTCCATTGTGTCAGTGATGCCATCCAACCATCTCATCCCGTCATCCTCATGACCTTATGAGAGGCTAATGGATGTGCAGACAGACATCAATGTCTGTCAATGGGGATTTTATACAGCAACAGTCACCATTAATGATGTCACATTAGGAAAATCAGGAAGCTGAGAATTTTTTAAAATGTTCTACCCTATAGTCTTTTCATATTTATTAATCTTAACATAAGTAAGATTGTTTAAATAATCTTGTTTAATATTTAACATTGTGTAAAATATTAAGGATGCAAGACAATTTCTTTCTCTTTGTTTCTTGCTTCCTTTTTTTCTTCTTTTTTAAAAAATCCACCTTCTCACTTTTACCTTTACATTCCCTGGAAAACTAATAAAACTAATAAAGTTTCTGTTAAGGCCCATGGATAGTCATTAACCAGGTGGCATTTAAATTCACCTCATAACTTCCCACTGAAACGATGCTAGTCATGATATTTAGTTGGTGCAAAAATAATCGCGGTTTTGCATTGTTGACAGTTGCTGTTTGATATTGAGTTACATTCTTAAATAAATGTGGCTATATTATACATCATTTTAATGTGCATTTCTCATTTTATGTTTTTTTGTTAACGACTTATTACTTGCTTATTACCTGCTGTTTATTTTACATTTATTTTAGATTAGGGAAATGATGTTAGACAAAAAAGTAAATTTGAGAGATTTTCTTACTTGAGTTCAAAATGGATCTTAAAGAAGCAGAGACAACTCACAATATCAACGATACATTTGGCCCAGGAACTGCTAACAAACATATACTGCAGTGGTGGTTCAAGAAGTTTTCAAAGGAGACAAGAGCTTGCTGGCCATTGGAAGCTGACAATGACCAATTGAGAAGATTACTGAAGCTGATCCTCTTATGAGAAGTTGCCAAAGAACTCAATGTCGGCACTTCTGTGGTTGTGCAGCATTTGAAGCAAATTGGAAAGGTGAAAAAGCTCGATAAGTGGGTACCTTATGAGCTGACTGAAAATCAAAAAAAATCGTTGTTTTGAAGTTTCATCTTTATCTATCAGATTATGACGTGCGATGGAAAGGGGATTTTATACAACAACTGGAGACAACCAGCTCAGTGGTTGGACTGAGAAGTCCCAAAGTGCTTCCCAAAGCCACACTTGCACTAAAAAAAGCCATGGTCACTGTATGGTGATCTGCTGCCCGTTTGATCCACTACAGCTTTCTGAATCCCAGCAAAACCATTACATCTGAGAAGTATGCTCAGCAAATTGATGAGATGCACTGAAAACTGCAATGCCTGAAGCCAACATGGGTCAACAGAATGGGCCCAATTCTTCTCATGACAACACCCAACTGCATGTCACACAACCAGCACTTCAAAAGTTAAATGACATGAATCCACCACAGGTGTACATGCGATCTCAAACATGATTCATGTTAATGTATGGCAAAACCAATACAGTATTGTAAAGTAAAATAAAGTAAAAATAAAAATAAAAGTTAAATGAATTGGGCTACTACGTTTTGCCTCATCCAGTATATTCACTTGACCTCTCACCAACCAACTACCAGTTCTTCAACATCTTGACACCTTTTTGCAAGGAAAACACTTCCACAACCAACAGCATGCAGAAAATGCTTTCCAAGAGTTCATCAAATCTGAGGTATGGATTTTTATGATACAGGAATAAACAAATTTATTTCTTATTGGCAAAAAGGTGGTAATTGTAATGGTTCCTATTTTGTTTAATAAAGATATATTTGAGCCTAGTTATAATGATTTAAAATTCATGGTCTGAAACCGCAATTACTTTATCACCAAGCTTAATAGTATTAGTTGCTAATACCTCTTAGACACCAAAGGTTGAAGAATGCAGCACCACTTACAGCCAGACCTTTCATCAACTTTTTCACCTTTGATCACCAAATAAGTTAATATTGACAGTTATGCCCTCCCTAGTTTCCAGAGACAGATAACCAAATTAATGGTCTCTGGTCTTTTCTTCATTTTCAGAAAGTGAAGTTTTACCTGTACCGAGAAATATAAGGAGATGCTGGATGCACTAGTCAAAAAAATTTCATAAAACTGAAAAGCAGAGAGAACTTAAGCCACACAGCTAAGCGCCAATCCCCTCAACTGGCCTCCCAGTGTTCTAATTATTTCCTCCATCTTTCTTAAAATGTTATGCACTTAAAATAGATGAAATAATGAGGAACAAGCATCCACTAAGGATGTCTTTATTCTATTGCAAAGTGGAAGTTTATCGCTCATTGAATTATTTCCCCATGGGCCCAGTCAGAAGAGTAGAAATCTAAGTCCTCTCAGCTCAACCACCATATCTTGCTTGAGGTAACAGAGAAGAAATCAAAATATTTCTCTAGCCAGTTTCTGCTGCCCAATACAATATTACTTTTGATTACTGATGGGTTTTAAATCAAAATATATTCACCAGTGAAACTATAAATATAGCTGAGTATAAATTTTGCTTTTCTTTTATTCCCTCTATTTTCCATGGGGCAATTCTCATCCTTTGACTGAGACCTTTACTTTTTTCATCAAAGCTAACAGGCTAAATAAGCATGAACAGAATTTTAATAAATCAGTCATACAAAACACTCTCTTTCTAATGAATAGGAAGTCACTGTGCAACTGAGAGGTTTTAATTATAAGAAATGAGACAATGGAAACAGGAAACATGCCAAGTAAAATTTCTAATAAATAGTTGTGCTTTAAGAAAGTGAGAGCTATACCTCTATCCACAACATATATGACCCTAAATGTTGTCTATAAGATAAATGTCTTTCTTATATTGAAAATGTCATTGACATTTCAATTTTGAGACAGTCTGCTACACTTAATTTTAGTCCCACAATCTGTTAAAAAAAATGCACTTCCTACATAGCAAACTAATAAAAATCATTTTTAGAGGAATAAGAAACAGTAGAGCTCAAAATAAAGTATTAAATTTTAATTACAGCAGCTCAACATAATAATATAACTGAACTAAACTCTGAGCTCTATTTCAGTACTCCTTTACAAGACAGTCTGCAACTCTCCAAATTCCTCAAAGACTTGTATCCTGCAACTCTGTGAAAGGTGTGAGATTGAGAAATTGAGTGATTTGGTCTGAAAGATAAATAGGCAAACACAGGACATATGACAGAACATACCAAATTATTCATTTCTTTGAAGAGTGAACACTAACCAGAACAGATGGTTGAGGTGACCCTAAATTTCTCAAAACCCTGCAGTGCATTCATTAATCAGTTCTCTGATTCATAAATTTCATAGTAGCAAGTTCTGGAACATGGTGTCCTTATGCACAGGTGTGCCAAATCTAATCAAACCAAATGGATGGCACTCTGTTCATTTCCCCAGTGCCCAACTGGAGTGATTTCCATTTCTAAATTGATGTCTGCATCTAGCAAACAGCCTCCTATCGTGTGAACACAGCTAATGGAGTTGGGGATCTACTTTAGGTTGAAAAGAGTCTAAGATTATGGTCCAAACAGAAGAAGAGATAATAAATGAAAAACAGATTAATTTTCTTCAAGAAAAGGTCCATACTTGGAACCCTTTAAATTAGAGTGTAGTCTCTACCTCCTTGGGCATATGGGAAGTTTGGTTGGTCAGCGGAATCTTCTTCATGCTTTAAACCCATGCTTGCCAGACCTTGCTTTCTAATACTTTTTTCCCTCTCTTATCTTTGATCCTCTCATTGCCTCCTTCCTAAATCTTGAACATGCCTGAGTCCTCCTCATCAATTGAAACACATAAATAAAGTACCCACTTATGTATATTTTTCCATATCTTTATTTCTTCTCCAAATTTCTCAAACAAATGGGTGTATTTACTATCACTTTCTCAAACTCCATTCAGTCATCAGCTCACTGTTGCCTGTTTTCTGGCCCCAACATACCACTGGAATTGCCCTCATTAAAGTCAATAATAGCCTTCAAATTTCAAAATCCATTGGTTGTCCCTGAGCTCATGTTGGTACCTCTCTGTGGTATTGTCCACCATTTGCCATTTTCTTCTTCGCAAACTATACTCCCTTTACTTCTGCACTTTTCCATCTCTTAGATTCCTTCCTACCTTTGTGGTCATACCTCCTTTGTGACCTTCGTTAACTGGCTTTGATTCATGATAAATGCATCTGTTCATGTTACCAAAATCCTTTGGGGGTTGTCCACCTCATACAGAATGAAGTCTAGACTTCTTAGCATGGAATTCAAAGCTTTTCGAGGTCAGCCCCTATGCAGCCTGTAACAACCTGCACTGCTTCAGCTATATGCACCTCTTTGTTCTGCATGTGGGCTCAGTCACTTCAGGTGTGTCTGACTCTTTGTGACCCCATGGATTGTAGCCCACCAGGCTTCTCTGTCCATAGGGATTCTCAGGCAAGAATACTAGAGTGGGTTGCCATACCCTCCTCCAGGACATCTTCCTGACCCAGGGGTCGAACCCATGCCCCCTGAGTCTCCTACACTGGCAGGCAGGTTCTTTACCACTAGTACCACCTGGGAAACCCAGGTGAACCTCTTTACCATCTCCCAAATATGTCATGCTATTTCACACTTCTATACCTTTGTGAAAAATGTCCTTTACTCCACCCCCATCCTCCACTGAGGAATTCCATCTCATCTTTTGAGACTCTGGAAAAAGGTGGGGAATTCTGGAAAGGCTTCCCTGACCTCAAATAGAGGCAGCACTCCCTCCTGGACCCCTGGCATCTGTGACGCCTTCACTGTGAACTCTGCAATTTGCTTCCTCACCTGTGAGGGCAATAAGTGCTTGTTCATCTCTGTATCCAGAGTTTGCACAGTGCCTAGCACCTAGTAGGTGCTACCACGTGAGTAAGATGCAAGAGCCATCACACTTCTTTTATTTCTCTGAAGTGAATTTAATTCGCTTTGAGCTCTTTACTCCCTCCACAGGGAATTTAATCTCAGTCATTATTAGATTCTTCCCAAGGTCAGGGGTAGGTTCCTGATGATTTGTACCATACAGGGTATGTAAGGAGGGCCCTCCTGTCTACATTCATTACTATATCCAAGCTTATTTTCTAAGTCTATATGTAACTTCTGAGGCCTGTGGTTCTCAAGGCCACAGCCTGTAATGTTTGGTTGTTTTTACTCTCTCTCTCTCCCCTCCTGCCCTTCAGCAGTCCTTGCAACGGGTGCTGTAGGAGAGCAGGATCCAGGCATTTACATTTCATGAACACACTCAGAAATCTTGTTCTCTTTTTCCTTTTTGGGAATTCCTTGACCTCCAGTCTGGATGTGTATGCTCAGAAACCCAAAATTGCTCTCCCAAAGAAAGATATTTCCACTTAGCAGCCCTCCTCACTTAGCCTAAACTTCCTCATTCCTTCCCTGAGGATGGAGCCCTAAAATCTCTCGGATCTTCTCATCTATGGCACAGGGACACCGCCCCCATGGTTGAGTTAATTAAAGCTGCTGACTTGGATTGCTGACATGGGCATTTGCAGCAGCTGCGTTAACCCACTTTCTCTCATGGTTGATTTTAATCTCTTTACATTTTGCCCAGCCAGTGAGAAAACTGAAAGCATAATTGAGAGGGTGTGGGAGATAGAAGTTGCAGGTCACAGCTGAGTGGTATCTCAATCCTCTGGGACCAAGCAAATTCATGCATAATCCTTTCAGGAAAACAAGTATTACTGAAGAGGAGAAAGCTGCCAATGTAACTGTGTTCCAAGAATAAACAGTGTTTATTTTTCTTGATTTTTTCCCTCAGTGTTTGCTTTTCTCTCTTTGATCCCCTTGAAGCCCTCTGGAAATGCCTACCCAGTAATTTTTCTCCCTTCTGAGGCTGGAGAGACGGAGCCACAAGCACTCTCTTGAGATTGAAGTTCAAATGGAGGCATAAATAGGGGCTCCCCAGCAATGCTGGAGTCATGAGGCCTGAGGAAGACTAGGAGTCAAACATATTAGTGACTTCACTACAGATGTGCCCCAGTGGTTCCAAAAGTGCTGTCACGAGGCCCAGAAGCTGTTTAAAAGGGAGTAATAATGGAAAGGGTCTATGACCAAGTCCACTGAGAGTCATGGGAGTTTGAAAACAAAAAGAAAAAGCAGATCTCAAGTAGGTTAATGTTTAGCTTTAGTCCTAAGCACTAGTAAATGTCTGCAGGCAGATAAGCTGACTAGAGTATGCCCTCACCATAAGTTCATGGTTCAAATGCTCTAGAAACAGTCCCTAGTTACATAATTTCCCCCTATTTTTCCATACACTTTCATTTCAAAGGAGTTGTAGGCAGGATGATACCAGTGAAAGATAAAGACCTTGGCCTCAAAGAGATTTACATTCAGTTCTAGTTTTTCCACTTACCAGTTGTGAAATAAAATTAATTAAGTACTGATTTCCTTGTCAGAGGGGAATAAAAATAGTCATTTTATAGAACGGCCATCAAGAACATATGAAATGATATGTATAAACATAGCATTCTACCATTGCCCCCCCCACCCCAGTGTGTGTTAGTCACTCGGTCATGTCCAGCTCTTTGTGACATCATGGTCTGTAGCCCGCCAGGCTCCTCTGTCCGTGGAACTGTCCAGGCAAGAATACTGGAGTGGGTTGCCATGCCATTCTGCAGGGGATCTTCCCAACCCAGGGACTGAACCCAGGTTTCTTGCATTGGCAGCTAGATTCTTTACCGTCTGAGCCACAAGAGAAGGTCCCACAATATAGCACTCAAATTAGAAAATACTTACTACGCACTGATCAACGCTGAAAGCCATGACATATAAATCCCATTCAATGAGAAGTAAGTGAAAGTTGCTCAATCATGTCCGACTCTTGGCGACCCCATGGACTATACAGTCCATTGAATTCTCCAGGCCAGAACACTGGAATAGGTAGCCATTCTCTTCTCCAGAGGATCTTCCCAATCCAGGGATCGAACCCAGGTCTCTCACACTGCAGGTGGATTCTTTATCAGCTGAGCCACAAGGGAAGCCCATTCAATGAGACACTACATATAAAATGAGTATTCGGGTCTGGAAAGTATGAAGTAACAGGTAAATGTACACTCAGCATTCCCTATCCACAGCTTCTAACGTCTGTGGATTCAACCAACTGTAGGTTGAAAATACTATAAAAAAAATTCAGGAAGTTCAAAAAAACAAAACTTGAATTTGCTGCACATTCCAGCAACCATTTACTTAGCATTTTTATTGTATTAGGTATTATAAGTAATCTAGAGATAAAGTCAGAGAAGGCAATGGCACCCCACTCCAGTACTCTCGCCTGGAAAATCCCATGGACAGAGGAGCCTGCTAGGCTGTTGGTCCATGGGGTCACTGAGAGTTGGACAACTGAGGGACTTCACTTTCACCTTTCACGTTCACGTATTGGAGAAGGAAATGGCAACTCACTCCAGTGTTCTTGCCTGGGGAATCCCAGAGATGGAGGAGCCTGGTGGGCTGCCATCTCTGGGGTCGCACAGAGTTGGACACGACTGAAGTGACTTAGCAGTAGCAGAGATAAAATACACAGGAGACTATGCAATGATTGTATGCAAATACTACACCTTTCTATATAAGGGACATATATCTGAATATTTTGATATCTGTGAGGTGTCCTGAAACCAACCTCTGGCAGATACCAATGGATGGCTGTATTGTCATGAAACTTCACAGGAGACATTGATCAATGGCCAATCCTGACTGTCTAGAATCCCCCAGAGGGTAGAGGTATCTGAGGGCAAAATTTACAAAGAAGGATAGGTTTGCTCTAGACAGAGAGATGAGAAAGAACCAGACATATTTTGGAAATGCTAATAGACTTGCTTTGCTTCATAGGATCTTCTTGAGTGATGTGGGAGATATTTGAAATGGAAATTGGGGAATGTGGTGGCTTAAAAGTGATGGCAAATTCTTTGTCAATTACCCTATCTAGAGGCAGATTTTTCTACTCCTAATTTTGAGTCTGGACTGGTACTATGCCTGATTAACAAATAAAATGTAGCAGAAATAATGCCATGCCAGTTCTGGACCTAGCTTCTAAGAGAATAAGTAACTTTTACTTTCTGCTTCATGGATCACAGCATTGTCATGCAAAGGGACTTGTGTAACTCAATGACGCTGTGAGCCATGCCATGCAAGGCCACCCAAAACAACGTGTCATAGTGGAGAGTTCTGACAAAGTGTGGTCTACTGAAGGAGGGAATGGCAAACCACTCCGGTATTCTTGCCCTGAGAATCCCATGAACAGTATGAAAAGGCAAAAAGATATGACACCGGAAGATGAGCCCCTCTGGTTGGAAGGTGTCCAATATGCCACTGGGGAAGACTGGAGGGAAACTACTAAGAGCTCCGCAAATAATGAAGTGACTCGGCCAAAGTGGAAATGACACACAGTTGTGAATGTGGATGGTGATAAAAGTGAAGTCCAAAGCTAAAGAACAATATTGCATAGGAATCTGAAATCTTGGGTCCATGAATTAGGATACATTGGACCTGTTCAAGCAGACGGTAAAAGTGGATATCAACATCATAGGAATCAGTAATCTAAAATGAAAGGCAATGGGAGAATTTAATTCAGGTGACCATTATATTTACTATGGCAAGAATCCCTTAGAAGAAATGGAATAGCTCTCACAGTAAACAAAAGAGTCTGAAATGCAGTACTTGGGTGCAATCTCAAAAACAACTGAATAATATCGGTTCATTTCCAAGGCAGCAGCAATATCAGTTCATTTCCAAGGCAAACCATTCAATATCACAGTAATCCAAGTCTATGCCTCAACCACTGATGCCGAAGAAGCCAAAGTTGAACAGTTCTATGAAGACCTATAAGACCCTCCAGAACTAACAACAAAGAAAGATATGCTTTTCATCATAGGGGATTGGAATGTCAAAGTAGGAAGTCAAGAGATACCTGGAGTAACAAGCAAGTTTGGCCTTGAGTACAAAATGAAGCAGGGCAAAGACTAAGAGAGTTTTGTCAAGAGAAGATGTTGGTTATAGCAAACACCCTTTTCCACCAACACACGAGATGATTCCGCACATGATCATCATCATATGGTAATACAGAAACCAGACTGATTATAGTCTTTGCAGACAAAGATGGAGAAGCTCTCTACAGTCAGCAAAAGTGAGACCTGGAGCTGACTATTGCTCATATCATCGGCTCCTTATTGCCAAATTCAGGCTTAAATTGAAGAAAGTAGGGAAGACCACGAGGCCATTCAGGTCTGCCCTAAATCAAATCCCTTATGAGTATACAGTGGAGGTGACAAACAGATTCAAGGAATTAGATCTGCTAGACAGAGTGCCTGAAGAACTGTAGGCAGAGGTTCTAACATTGCACAAGAGGCAGAGACTAAAATGGTAAAGCATCTGCCTGCAATGTGGGAGACCCGGGTTCGATTCCTGGGTCGGGAAGATCCCCTGGAGAAGGAAATGGCAATCCACCCCAGCACTCTTGCCTGGAAAATCCCATGGACGCAGGAGCCTGATAGGCTACAGTCCATGGGGTCGCAAAGAGTCAGACATGACTGAGCAACTTCACTTTCACTTAAAGAAAAAGAAATGCAAGAAGGTAAAGTGGTTGTCTGAGGAGGATTTATAAATAGCTGAGGAAAGAAGAGAAGTAAAAAGCAAGGGAGAAAGTGAAAGATATATCCAACTAAATGCAGAGATCCAGAGACTAGCAAGGAGAAATAAGAAGGCTTTCTTCAATGAACAATGCAAAGAAGTAGAGGAAAACAATAGAATGGGAAAGACAGAGATCTCTCTTCAGGAAAATTAGAGCTATCAAGGTAACATTTCATGCAATGATGGACACAATGAAGGATAGAAATGGTAAGGCTCTAACAGAAGCAGAAGAGATTAAGAAGAGGTTGCAAGAATACACAGAAGAACTATACAGAAAAGGTCTTAATGACCCAGATAACCATGATGGTGTGGTCACTTATTTAGTGAGTAGAGTGTGAAATCAAGTAGGCATTAAGAAGCATAACTAAAACAAAGCTAGTGGAGGTGATGGAATTCCAGGTGAGCTATTTCAACTCCTGAAAAATGATGCTGTTAAAGTACTGTACTCAATATACCAGCAAATTTGAAAAACTCAGCAGCAGCCACAGCACAGCATTGGAAAAGGTCAGTTTTCATTCCAATCCCATATATGGGCAGTGCCAAAGAATTTTCAAACTATTGTACAATTGTGTTCGTTTCTCATGCCAGTGAGGTTATGCTCAAAATTCTTCAAGCCAGACTTCAACAGTATGTGAATGTAGAATTTCCATATGTACAAGATGGATTTTGAAAAGGTAGAGGAACCAGAGATCAAATTGCCAACATCTTTGGCTCATAGAGAAAGCAAGGGAACTCAAGAAAAATGTCTATGTCTGCTTCGTTGACTACGTGAAAGCCTTTATGAATCACAACAAAGTGTGAAAAATTCTTAAAGAGATGAGAATACCAGACCACCTTACCTGTCTCCCACTGTATGTGGGTCAAAGAACAACAGTTAGAACCATATATAGAACAACTGACAGGTTCAAAACTGGGAACGGAGTACGTAAAGACTGTATACTGTCACCCTGCTTATTTAACTTATATGCAGAGTACATCATGCGAAATGCTGGGCTGGATGAAGCTGGAATAAAGACTGCAGGGAGAAATATCAACAACCTCAGACATGCAGATAATACCACTCTAATGGTAGAAAGTGAAGAACTAAAGAGCCTTTTGATGAGGGTGAAAGAGGAGAGAGAAAACGCTAGCTTAAAACATTCATAAAACTAAGACCATGTCATCTGGTCCCATCACTTCATGGCAAATAGAAGGAGAAAAAGTAGAAGCAGTGACAATTTTATATCTTAGGCTCCAAAATCACTGCAAACGGTGACTGCAGCCATGCAATGAAAAGAAGTCTGCTCCTTGGAAGGAAGTGAAGTAAAGTGAAAGTCGCTCAGTCATGTGACTCTTTGGGACCCCATGGACTGTATAGTCCATGGAATTCTCCAGACCAGAATGCTGAAGTGGGTAGCCTTTTCATTCTCCAGAGGATCTTCCCAACCCAGGAATCGAAGCCAGGTCTTCTGCATTGCAGGTGGATTCTTTACAAGCTGAGCCACCAGGGAAGTCCCCTTGGAAGGAAAGCAATAACAAACATAGAAAGCATATTATAAGCAGAGACATCGCTTTGCTGACAAAGATCCATATAGTCAAACTACAGTTTTTCCAGTAGTCATATATGGATGTTAAAGTTGGACCATAAAGAAAGCTGAGCACTAAAGAATTGATGCTTTTGAACTCTGGTATTGGAAAAGACTCTTGCGAGTCCCTTGGACTGCAAGGAGATCAAACCAGTCAATCCTAAAGGAAATCAGTCCTGAAAATTCATTGGGGGGACTGATGCTTGACCACCTGATGCAAAGAGCTGACTCATTGGAAAAGATCCCAATGCTGGGAAGTTTGAAGGCAAAAGGACAAGAGGAGGGCAGAAGATGTGATAGTTAGATAGCATTAGCGACTCAGTGAACATGAATTTGAGCAAATTCTGGGTGAGAGTGGAGGACAGAGGTGCCCGGCATGCCATGGGGTCGCAAATAGTCGGACATGACTTAGTGACTGAACATCAACAAATCTTAACTGGTGGTTCCCAAAGCTGACTGATGATCAGAATCACTTGGGGAAGCTTTAAAAAATAGAAATGTCACACATTTAAGGATTATGATTCAATTATATGACTGGGATGAGCCTCAATAATCTATATACTTAAGCCCCAGACGCCAGGGATTCTTATGATCCTTAGGTTTGGTGACTTTTGCTGAAGATCTGCAGTCATTCAGCAGTCCTCATACAGGGTCATAAGCCAGTTTTTCCAGCTTCACAGACCACTGAGACTGGTGAGTGGGCTGCATGACCCAAACGGAGGCCCCAGGCATTAGTGCACTAGAGTGAAGTGAACACTGGTTGAGGGTAAGAACACCTTCTTCTGGTTATCTATTGCTGCCCAGCAAACCATTCCAAAACTCAGTGCCTTAAAATAGTGCTTAATTTGCTTATAAATTGGCATTTGGGGGCAGGGCTACGCAGAAATGGCTGTTCTTGTTCAATAAGTTTTCAGCAGGAGGCACTTGACTCAAGCTAGAGGCTACATTACAAATTAGCCACAACATCCTCACTGTCATCAAAGACTGTTGACTTCAGGGACCTCAATTCCTCTTTATATGTTTCTCTATGGGGCTATTCAGGCTTCTTCACAGCATGGCATTTGTATTCGAAGAATCCATGTTCACAGAGCAGGAAGTGGAAGCTGCAAGTCTCTTAAGGCCTGGGTCCAGAAACTGGCACAGTGTCTCTTAGGCAGCTTTCTATCAGCTAAGCAGTCATAGACACTCTCTAGATTCATGGGGAGGAACATAGTTCTCACTCACAGTAGGACAAGTGTCAAAGAATTTGTAGCCGTCTTAAATCTGCCATGGGGCTTCCCCGGTGGTGCCAGTGGTAAAGAACTCACCTCCATAGTCCTTGCTCTGCATTTTGAACCTCAGGTTTCTCACCTGTGAAATCAGAGTCAAATTGGGTAATCTTTGGGGGCCCTGTCAATCCCCAGAAGCTATGAATCACTGGTTCTAATGTGTAATTCACTAATTGACAAAAGGAGCTCAGACTGTGAGTCCATGCCCTTTGTAGGCCCATACAGCTGAACTCAGCCCAAAAGACATGTAGAGCTTACGAGGCAGTTATGACTCTTGGCACCTAGGCTCCTTTGCATTTCTTATTAAATTCACCGCTATTTTTCTCCCCAAAGCCAAAGTTGTATTCTAATCCCTAGAACTTGACAGGAGCCTCCCTGAAGGCTTCCTAACCGTCCACATCATTCTTGCCACACCTCTTGGGCTAAACTTGCTATGAGTATACAAGAAATTTCAATAAGAGATTGACAAAACTCATGTGTACAATGAAGGGCTTCAAGAAGGGGACTACATTTCCAGAGAGTCTGGGTTCAGACATACCTAACACCACATTCTAGGTGTGAGAACTTGAATAAAGTCACTTCATCATTTTAAATTCCATTTTTGTTTTCAAATGGTGATATAATAACACCTGCACTTGGTTTCTTTGAATGATCACCAAGAAAGCAACCAACTCAGCCAGCTTTATTTGTGGAACAACAAAATAAAAGCTTACTTTTCTTCAAACAAATGAAAAAGCACCTATTCCACTACCCCATAGAGTGTTGCAAGTGTTACTTGAGACAATACATATAAAGCACACAGTGCAGAGCCTGATCTGTAACAGGCACTCAATATTAGTCATTATTTTTATTGTCAAAATGCAATTGTTTTCAGAGTCAGAGAAAATGAATCTTGCTGGAGCAAGGAAGATTTGGCTCAGGACTGCCAACCCTCAGGCAGTAAGCCTGAGCACTGATAACTGGCCTTCCCAGAAAGGAAAAGAAGAGTGCTGGAAGCATCTCACTCCTGCTCACTCAGTATGGAGGTGGGAGCTCCACTTTAGCTGAACAGTGCTGGGCAGCCATTTACTGATCCCAGTGTTGACAATCATCTCACATCCTGGGCCGCCCAGAGCCTGGAGGTATCTCTTGAGTATCTCAAGTATCTCCCATGAGCCTACCAGTTGCTAGCTATAGCAGTGAACAGTCAAGGACTCTGCCCTAACAGAAAGCACATACTACCACATTTGAAAGGAATGCTTTTCGAATGCCCTTGGCTGAGTTATTCTGGTCCTCTCTGACCTTCAGTCCTACTTTCTAGAATCTGCAACTTTCTCTGATAACTGAAATCTGGCTTTGCAGCCTCTTAGGAATAGAGGCTCATGAAAGGGAAAGACTAGATACACCCTGACAACTCTTTTATGGCCATATGGGAATATTTCGGTGATACAGTAAAGTGTAATTCCTCAGTTTTATTATAAAACGTTCAGCTTATTTCTGAAGGAATGCAAAATGAAACAAGCTGCCCTTGTTTATTTTACCAATGCTGTACTGTGGTGCTGAGTTTAGCAAGGCAGTTGACCTGACAATATCACCACTGACACTTTTGGAAGGTGGCTGCAGGGCTCAAATGCTTCCTAAATAAGAGAGAAAAGCTATGTCAAGCAGGGGGAAGAGACTCGAGCATGAAAGAGCCAGGCTATAAGAAATAGTCCAGTGCTCTGGTGGGTGACAATTAGCAAAGGATGGACACATGTCTGCCCTGTCACAGCCATATCCACAGGAGCCCCTGAAGATGTCCATCCTGTGGCCCTTCTCATTCATGTCTTGCATGGGATCCTCTGGCCCTTGCAGCTCCATAACCTTCCCCAGGATTCCTTTTCCCAGGCCACTTATGTATTTGCTGTGATCACTTCTGCAGTCACTTTGCTGGTGTGCGTGCTTAGTTGCTCAGTTATGTCCAACTCTTTATGACCATATGGACTGCAGCCCACCAGGCTCCTCTGTCCATGTAATTCTCCAGGCAAGAATACTAGAGTGGGTTGCCATGCCCTCCTCCAAGGGATCATCCCAACCCAGGGATGGAACTCAGGTCTCCCACATTGTGGGCAGATTCCTTACCATCTGAACCACCAGATTCTAATTAAAGACATGCAACCCAGGCCTCTGCCCTAAATCCTCTATCTAGAGGCCTCCTGGACACTGCCACCAAAAGTCCCACCACCCTTTAAACTCAGTGTAATGGGTTGAATGTCATCTCCCCCAAATGTACGTTGAAATTCTAACTCCCCACATCTCTCTATGTGACCTTATTTGGAAATAGGGTCTTTCCAGGTATAATCAGGTTAATACGAGGCTGGTAGGGTGGATCCTAATCAATATGGCCAGTCTTTATAATAAAAGAAGATTGCTGTATGGAAATAGAGACATAGGAAGAAGTTCATGGATGGCAGAGGCAGAGACTGGAGCTCAAAGCCCAGTAACAGTGAAGATTGAGAGAAACCACCAGGAAGCTAGGAAGAGGCAAGAAAAGAAGAATTCTCTGCTATAGCCTTCAGAGGGAGCATGGCCCTGCTGACATCTTGATTTTTGGCCTCCCAGCCTCCAGAACTGTAAGAGAATAAATTCCTATTGATTTGATCCACACAGTTTTTAGAACTCAAGCCCTAGGAAATGAATACCCTCCATGCAGGCAAGAATGAATTTGTTTTCTACTTTTCTTACATTTGCATATACTCTTATGTTTCTTATTGTAATATTTCTGACGCTGCCAAATCAGAAATTTGAGGCATCATTTGGACTTTTGGCTACTCCAGCCCATCAAGCACTTGACCCCCTTAGTACTTCACCAATCCCTCCTAGTTGAAGCCTAGTCTCTGCTATGGTTCAGCCCGGATTATTTCTCTAGTAGAAGGTTGTAGTGGGCTTCTCTCATAGCTCAGTTGGTAAAGAATCTGCCTGCAATGCAAGAGGCCCCGGTTAAATTCCTAGGTTGAAAAGATCCCCCTGGGGAAGGGACAGGCTACCCACCCCAGTATTCTGGCCTGGAGAATTCCATGGACTGGTATAGTCCACGGGATCACAAAGAGTTGGACATAACTGAGCGACTTTCACCTTCAGAAGGTTGTAATAACCTCCTTTCTGTTGCACTCTTGGCCAGTCTCCCTTTATCTGATAATCATCTCCTGCTCCAAACTTCACATCTTATCAGTATGATCTAAAACTTCTCATATCATGCTGCTGTGGCTAAGTTGCTTCAGTAGTGTCTGACTCTGTGTGACCCCATAGATGGCAGACCACCAGGCTCCCCTGTCCCTGGGATTCTCCAGGCAAGAACACTGGAGTAGGGTTGCCATTTCCTCCTCCAAAGCATGAAAGTGAAAAGTGAAAGTGAAGTTGATCAGTCGTGTCTGACTCTTAGCAACCCCATGGACTGCAGCCTACCAGGGTCCTCCATCCATGGGATTTTCCAGGCAAGAGTATTGGAGTGGGGTGCCATTGCCTTCTCTTCTCATATCATACCCCTTCTTAAAGTCTTTCTTGGTAGTTCCCCATGTAATCTCTAAAGTCATGGTCATGGCCAAGCAGGAACCTTCATTAATGATTTGGTTCCAATAAAACTGCCTCCATTTATGACCTTTCATATACTTCTTTTCTCAGCCTTGAACTTTACACTCAAGCAATGCTAAATCTATTGAGGTTTTTCAGAATATGTTATGCTCTTTTATGCCCTTGCTGGAGCTTGTCCTTGTGCCAGGAAAATCACGCCATCCTCTTATTTTCCTAGTAAATGTCTGTTTATATTTTAGATCTCTAATTTAATGTTTCCTCACTGGTGAAATCTTCCAGATTTTCTCTGGGCAATGTTAGGTAGCTTATGGTCCTTCTGTCCTGTAACAATAATCATTCTTTTCTATTATAACTGTGCTGTTTACATGCCTGTCTCTCCACCATGCAATTTTGAGGGCAGATTGTGTTTTCTTCTTTGTGTCTCTAATGTTTGACATTCATTCATTAATTTTGCTCTTCTTTCCTTTGTTCATTCAGCAAACTTTTATTGTATTTATTACCTACAGTGAGCTGGACAAGGCACAGAGGGCACCATGAAAAAAGCTATTTCTCCCTTTATGGTACCTGCCATCCAGTGGGAATAAAACTAAACCAACAGACAATTACAGCAATCCCATTAGGGACATAGGCGCAGGGAGCTGTAGGAACAGTTAGGTGGGTACTTAAGCCAGTCTCAGGGATTCCCATGGGAAGTGAGATCCAGGAACGCAGAGAGGGAAGAATACTGCTAAGAAGGCTCCTGGTCCTGCACAGTTGGGAAACAGAGGAGAAACAGCAAAATAAAGGGGGGAAAGGCTGTTATTGTATGCAGACATCAGATCCCACAGGCCTTGTGAGTCCATTAAAGGACTTTAACCTGAGAGCCCAGTGAGTCACAAAAATGTTTTAAGCACTTTGTCTTTTTTTTCCCCTTGAAAATTGCCTTTAACCAATTGCTTTTAATTAAAAAAGCAAAAACATGATTCTTCTAAAAAGCAGAACAACTCAAGGTATAGAAACGATAAGTTAAAAATCACTCCATTATTCCTATTCCCTGAGGCAATTTATGCTGTTAAGCCATGCTTCTCCAAGATGTTATAAATATAAACACAGAATAGGCAGGAGTATTGTGTTTTATTTGCTTATTAACTTTTCTACAAAAATGCAATTATGGTATGTACATTTGAAAACTTGCTTTTGCACTTAATATAGTAACATTTTTCCATGTGAATATGTTAATAAATCTAATTTACTTCTTTGTGATAGCCACATAACATCCTACTGAATGGAGGCACGGTGTTTATTTGGCCATTTTATCATTGACAGATTCTGGTGCATTGTCCAGTATTTTGCCACAGCAAACAGTGCTCCCACAAGTACCCCTGTCATACATTCTTAGGTACAAGTACTTTTATATCTCACTGGAAGAACAGCTTAAAGTGGGGCTGCTGAAACCATGTGACCAACAAGAGATTAACTTCCAAAATATAAACAGCTCATA
Organism: Ovis canadensis; assembly: GCF_042477335.2. Taxonomy (NCBI): domain Eukaryota; kingdom Metazoa; phylum Chordata; class Mammalia; order Artiodactyla; family Bovidae; genus Ovis; species Ovis canadensis. The sequence continues at coordinate 62,812,683 of NC_091247.1, forward strand.
CAGCTCAATATAAAAAAGACCAACAACCCAGTCAAAAAAATGGGCAGATGTAAATAGACTTTCTTCAAAGAAGACTTACAGATAAACAGCAGGTTATGAAAAGATGCTCAACATTGCTAATTCCTAGAGAAGTGCAAATCAAAACAACAATAAGTTATCACCTCACACGGGTCAGAATGGCTATCATCAAAAAGTCTACAATAATAAATGCTAGAGAGAGTGTGAAGACAAAGAAATCCTCTTACACTGTTGGTAGGAATGTAAATTGGTTCAGTCACTATGAAGAACAATATGGAGTTTCCTTAAAAAACTAAAAACATGTGTCTCTTTCAATTCTGGTTTCCTCGGTGTGTATGCCCAGCAGTGGGATTGCTGGGTCATAAGGCAGTTTTATTTGCAATTTTTTAAGGAATCTCCACACTGTTCTCCATAGTGGCTATACTAGTTTGCATTCCCACCAACAGTGTAGGAGGGTTCCCTTTTCTCCACACCCTCTCCAGCATTTATTGCTTGCAGACTATGGGGAGGGAGGTGGGAGGGGGGTTCATGTTTGGGAACGCATGTACACCCGTGGTGGATTCATGTCAATGTATGGCAAAACCAATACAGTATTGTAAAGTAAAATAAAGTAAAAATTAAAATTAAAAAAAAAACTAAAAACAGACTACCATGTGATCCTGCAATCACACTCCCTGGCATGTATCCAGAGGAAACCATAATAATTTGAAATTGCACCCCAATGACCAAGACATGGAAGCAACCTAAAAGTCCATTGACAGATGAGTGGATAAAGAAGATACCATACACACACACACACACACGCATGCACACACACGCACACACACAATGGAATATTATTCAGCCATAAAAATGAAATAATGCTATTTGTAGCAACATAGATCAACCTAGAGATTATCATACTAAGTGAAGTAATCCAACAGAGAAAGAAAAATATATGATATTACTTGTATGTGGAAAAATTATGCAAATAAATTTATAGAACAGAACAGAAATAGATCCACAGACATAGGAAACAAACTTATGGTTACCAAAGGGGAAAGTAGGGGGAGGGATAAATTAGAAGTCTGCTATTAACATATACACACTCCTATGTGTGTGTGTTTAGTTGCTCAGTCATGTCTAACTCTTTGCAACCCCATGGACTGTAGCCTACTAGGCTCTTCTGTCCATGGGGATTCTCCTGGCAAGAATACTGGAGTGGGTTGCCATTCTCTCCTCCAGAGGATCTTCCCAACATACGGATAGAAACCAGGTCACCCACATTGCTGGTGGATTCTTTACTATCTAGGGCACCAGGGAAGCCCCTTCTCCATGAGTGTTAGTCACTCGGTTTTGTCCAACTGTTTGCGACCCCAAGGACTGTAGCCCACCAGGCTCCTCTATCCAAGGGATTTCCCAGGCAAGAATGCTAGAGTGGGTTGCCATTTTCTTCTCCAACATACTACTATATATATAATAAATAACCAACCAGGGCTTACTGTATAGCACAGAGAACTATGTTCAATATTTTGCAACAACCTATAAGGGAAAAGAATCTGAAAAATAATACATATATATACAAAACTGAATCACTTTCCTGTACACCTGAAACTAATGCAGCATTGTAAATCAACTATACTTCAATAAACAAATAAAAGTTACATAATGGATTTAATGGTATTAAATGATTAAAGCAAAAAACAGGGTTGCTGAGTCTGTGGACTTTAATAAACATTACCAGATTAGTTTTCCCTGGAGGTTTCAACAGTTCACAGTCCTACCAGCAAGGTATAATAAGTGCTCATTTCCCTGCATTCCCTCTAGCACAAGATGTCACTGGTCTTTTTAATTTTTGCCAGTGTAATGAATAAATGATTAATTTTTTTGTTTTGGCCACACTCTGTGGCTTGTGGAACCTCAGCTCCTCAACCAGGGAACAAATCTGGGCCACAGCTGCAAAAGATCCCAACCCTAACCATTAGACCTCCAAGGAACTCTCTAAATAATTAAATTTGACTGTCTCTGGTTAATCCTTCTTAGAGCCATTGAAAACTTTATTTCCTTTTCTGTGAGGTGCCTGTTCATATTTTCCTCCATGTTCATCTGAGCCTACAGTTTGTCCTTTGACTTTATGGTGCCTTTTTCCTTAAAATTTGAAAAAAAATAAAGTAAGACCACATATCCTTTTCTTTCTCCCTTCGTAGTTTTTCAGATTTCAAAATTATTTTTTAATCCCTTTATTTTATTAATAAAATTATAAATCATTAAAATTAATAAAAATATTTTTAAATACTGCAAAGTTATACAAATTTGGAAAATTAATTTCCCACTAAATTTTCTTCAAATATTTAATATATGTGTTTATATGTTTACTTACAGTTAGCTCTTGAACCCAAACCCATCTGGATTTATTGCTGGATACAGCATGAGATGGTATCTACCTCACTTTTTCCCTTCAGATGGAGAACCAATTAGGTCAACATCATTTCTTGAATGAATCATAATCTTCCCTCTGAACTGAAATATCACCTTTATCAAATTTTAAGTATGTAAACATACTGTGTCCATTCCTGAAATCTAGTCTATTTCATTGAGAAATTCATTCATATGCAAAAACATATTATTTTGATGACAGTTGTATCTTAAATTCTAGTATTCAGTAAGGCAAATGTCCCCTTTTTTCTTTTTACAAATTATCTATCCAACTCTGCAAGTACTCTGTTGCAATGCTGCACTATTATTACGCTTTTTAATTAAATGCGCCTATATTTCAAAGAGGTGATTAAGAGAATCTCAGCAAATCCTGGATGGCAGCACGCAGGAACACCAAGTCATTCACAGAACTCTGAGCCTTGATCCCTATTCTCCCCTTTCCCTCAGGTCCCAGGGATTGCCTTATCTGACTCCTAGGAGCAACCTGCACCCAGAGTTCCTCTGGTAACTCTATCCCATGCAGCTAAAGGGCTGCATGCTTGGGTTTTCTTTCCCTACAGTTCCTGCTATTTCTGAGCACAAATGCATAGAGGACCAAATCCCAGTCACCCACTAACTGCTGTTTCTTGCTTCTGCAGCTGCCCATGAGACTTCTACAAGCCATACTGCTCTCCAGCACAAATCACTCTGGCTTCCTTTTTACAGGCACTGCTGATGGCAAGAAGAGGGTAAAGTCAGAAACAAGAGGTTATGAGCAGAACTGTGTCTCCCTAAAATTTATGTACTAAAATCTAACCCCCAGTACTGTAGAATGTGACCTTATTTGGAAATAGGGTCACTGTAGATATAATTAGTTAAGTCATTAAAGTCTATTCAATATGACTGGCACTCTTATTAAAAGGGAAAATTTAGACCCAGAGACACACACAGGGAGAATGCCATGTGAAAATGAAGACAGAGATTCGCTTAGTCATGTGTGACTCTTTGTAACCCCACACACGGTAGCCTCCCAGGTTCCTCTGCCCATAGAATTCTCTAGGCAAGAATACTGGAGCGGGTTGCCATGCCCTTCTCCAGGGGATTTTCTCAACCCAGAGACTGAACCTGGGTCTCCTGCATTGCAGGCAGATTCTTTACCATCTGAGCCACCAGGGAAGCCCGTCTCAAAGCCAAGAGCAGCCAAAGATTATCAGCTAACCACCAGAAACCAGATGAAAAATGGAACAGGTTTCATATGAATCTGGAACAGATTCTCTCTCACAATCCTCAGAAGGAATTAATCCTACTGACACTTTCATCTTGGATTTCTAGCCTCCAGAACTATGAAATAATAATGTTGATGTATGGCAAAACCAATACAATACTGTAAAGCAATTAGCCTCCAATTAAAATAAATAAATTTAAATTTAAAAAATAAAAATAAATAAATTTCTATTGTTTAAGCCACCCAGGTTGTGGTGCTCTGTTACAGCAGCCCTAGCAAACTAATGTCCTCAGTTGTGTCGAGTTCTTTACAACCCCATGGATTACAGCCTGCCAGGCTCCTCTGTCCATGGGATTTTTCCAGGCAAGGATACTGAAATGGGTTGCCATTTTCTCCTCCACAGGATCTTCCTGACCCAGAGATCAAACCCTAGTCTGCTGCGCCTCCTGCATTGGCAGGTGAATTCTTTACCACTGAGCCACCTGAGATGGAGAAGGCAATGGCACCCCACTCCAGTACTCTCGCCTGGAAAATCCCATGGATGAAGGAGCTTGGTAGGCTCCAGTCCATGGGGTCACTAAGAGTCAGACATGACTGAGCGACTTCACTTTCACTTTTCCTTTCATGCATTGGAGAAGGAAATGGCAACCCACTCCAGTGTTCTTGCCTGGAGAATCCCAGGGATGGGGGAGCCTGGTGGGCTGCCGTCTATGGGGTCGTACAGAGTTGGACACCACTGAAGCGACTTAGCAGCAGCAGAGCCACCTGGGAAGCCCAGCAACGGCACACAGATGAAGGCAGACTGCCTCCCCACCTGAACTTGTCTCTCTAATCTCACCTGAGATGGAAGCACCTCAGACTCCCTAATGCTACCCACTGCCTAGACCGCATGTAGAAGCAGGATGAAAGCTGTGACTTCACAGGAGGGAGCAGAGGTTGAGGAGGCAGTGTTGTGCCCAAGCTTTAGAGATTCAGCAGGGGACAGGGAGTTAACAACCACTCTGTGAACTACCCAGGCATGGCATGCTGAGGTTTCTGTGAATTATTCTCTATTGCCTCCCCACTGTCTTTTGGCCTCTACCACACAAGAATCCTTACTGTGAAATGTGCAAAGATGACCTGTAGTTATACACTGGTGCCGTGTCTAATCATTCCTCCTGCCACCCTAGTACCTAGGCCAGTGCCTGCCTCACAGGAAGTGGTCAGCCTTCATTTATTGGATGGATAGATAGAGGATAGCTAGAAGATCAATGGATGGAAGATCAAAGGATGGTGGGCAAACACATAAGGAGATTGTGCGGAGAGAGCAAATTAGCCAAGACAATGTGTTCAGGCTCTCTCGCCCTGCATTTTGTAAATAATGACCATAGAACAGCTGAGCTCGTTTATAGCGCTGTGCATGCACATCATGAGGTTTATATGACAGCTGAGATCGCTTATAGCACTGCACATGCGTGTCATGAGGTTCACGCTTGGTCACGGGTTGTGTGCTGTACGTACATGTGAGATCCACCTAAAAAGTGTCAGCATCACGGCTGCATCAGGGCTGTGTCTGTGTGGTCAGCCATGAGAGGAGAGAACATTGTGAACAGTGTGATCATTGCTACGGCTGCTGTGTCAGCCGGAAGAGAATAAACGTGTCTGCAGTTTGGCTCCTCGAGTCTCCTTCCAGCCTCTTAGCTCGCACCTTGCCTACCCTGGGTTCAGCAAACAGTGCAGACAGTGTGAAGAGCAAGACAACTGGCTTCACAAACAGGATCAATGATACAGAGATCCTATGGGTTAAACTTTCTGTGGTTCATGATTCCATAAAGCAGCTGGGATGTCATTACCACAAGGAGCTACCAGGAACAGAGTCAGCCATTGAGTCACTGTAGATTCCTGTTATTGCCACACAGATCCCATACTCATTCGCTCTAGGCTGGAAATTTCCCAGGTGCCAATCACCAAGCAAGGCTTCTAAGTTCCCTTTCATTAGTGTTCCCTCCTGGCAGCTCTTTATAACAGCTTCACCCGAAGAACGTTGAAACAGCCTCTGGCAAATCTCTCTGGGATTCATAACCAACCCCCACCCCAAAATCTACCAAAAGTTTCAGACAAATCCCAGATAAGAAACTATGTTTAAAAGTAAATCTCTCTCCCTGACACTTCAACACAGATTTCTTTTAAAAAAGAATAAGCTCATCTTGAAACAACTGTCCAAGGGAAGATAGGTGAATAAACAAAACAAAACCTGAGGCCTATATGTCATTGTACTGCAGCAATTTCCACAGATTGGAACTGTACTAAGGAAGGCAATTTCCAGAGTTGAGGAGAGACTGAAAGAGACACTGGGGACTTGAAAGCTGGAAATAACAAGAAAAGTGTCTGAGTTTGGCCCACTTGGGCAGTTAAAGAGAACCCTACCACTCATTAACCAGCCCTAAAACCTGCTAACTGAAAAATAAATGAATCCATTAAATGCAGAAATAGGGAAGACCTGGAGGCTTAACCGAAGAAATCCCAACTTCCAGAAAGACAAAGCAGGTGTTGGGCACAATTAGATTTATGACTGGGAGTAAGGGCTGGCTCCCAAAGGAGGCAGCTGAGTGATACTGAGCTGTCATTTTGGTTCGGCTATTTCCAGCTGTGCATGCAGGCACCTAGAGAGGGAAGTGTTTCTCAGAGTGCGGCTGGCCAGGATGGTTGGTGTGGCTTATCAATTCAAGTGGTCCAAACCTGTGGGGAAGTCATTCGGGAAACACAGGGAGAAGTTTCAAGAATATGATGAGTTCTTGGGAGAATTATGACTCCAGTTTCACTTTAGCAGCTGCCTGTGACAAATACAGCCTCAGATTTGACTTAAGAAAGGCTGTTCATCATACTTTATTAGTTCCTCTCCAGTTTATCACCTGCTTACTGAGGACCAGCCATCTACAGGCAGGGCCCTCACTACATACTGCATCTTCCAGCTTCACTTGCTAGTGCTTGTTTCTCTAATCCTCTCCAGGTTCCAGGTTCCCGGCTCCAGCTTCATCCCCTAACATAACTGCCTTTGGGCCATGTAGACTCCCTTCAGATCTCCCTGTTCTTGAATGGCTGGGGCCCTGAACATTCCTGGCATCTGCTATTGTCTTGTGTAAAAAATAATTCCCCTGCCATTGCATTCAGCCCCAGGCCTAAACAATGATTGTGCTTTGAATAATGCATGCTGTTCTAGGGCCTGCACAAGAACAATAGGGACACAGATGAGAGAGTGCCTAACTCCACCTGCATATTAGAGGACCCATGAGGAAAGGCCTTCTTGCTCAGAGGAGATGGTCAGCCTTTCTCCAAGGGGAGCAGAGTTGGGGCTGAAGGTAACTCCAAGGAGGGAAGCAGCAGAGGCAACACTACAGAGACATGAAAGAGGATGTCAAATTAACAAGAAGCCCACCCACTACCAAGGAAGTGAAGTGGTCACATTTATTCTGTGCCTTTGGCTTCCACCACTCTTTCTGTAAGGGACTGTTCAGTTCAGATCAGCTGCTCAGTCATGTCTGACTCTTTGTGACCCCATGAATTGCAACATGTCAGGCCTCCCTATCCATCACCAACTGCCGGAGTCTATCCAAACTCATGTGCATCGAGTCGGTGATGCCATCCAGCTATCTCATCCTCTGTCGTCCCCTTCTCCTCCTGCCTCCAATCCCTCCCAGCATCAGGGTCTTTTCCAATGAGTCAACTCTCCACATGAGGTGGCCAAAGTATTGGAGTTTCAGCCTCAGCCTCAGTCCTTCCAATGAACACCCAGGACTGGTCTCCTTCAGAATGGACTGGTTGGATCTCCTTGCAGTTCAAGGGACTCTCAAGAGTCTTCTCCAACACCACAGTTCAAAACCATCAATTCTTCAGTGCTCAGCTTTCTTCACAGTCCAACTCTCACATCCATACATGACCCCTGGAATAACCATAGCCTTGACTAGACGGACCTTTGTTGGCAAAGTAATGTCTCTGCTTTTTAATATGCTATCTAGGTTGGTCATAACTTTCCTTCCAAGGAGTAAGCTTCTTTTAATTTCATGGCTGCAGTCACCATCTGCAGTGATTTTGGAGCCCCCAAAAATGAACTCTGACATTGTTTCCACTGTTTCCCCATCTATTTGCCATGAAGTGATGGGACCAGATGCCATGATCTTCGTTTTCTGAATGTTGAGCTTTAAGCCAACTTTTTCACTCTCCTCTTTCACTTTCATCAAGAGAGTTTTTAGTTCCTCTTCACTTTTTGCCATAAGGGTGGTGTCATAGCATATCTGCGGTTATTGATATTTCTCCTGGCAATCTTGATTCCAGTTTGTGCTTCTTCCAGCCCAGCATTTCACATGATGTACTCTGCATATAAGTTAAATAAGCAGAGTGACAATATACAGCCTTGACGTACTCCTTTCCCTATTTGGAACCAGTCTGTTGTTCCATGTCCAATTCTAACTGTTGCTTCCTGACCTGCATATAGGTTTCTCAAGAGGCAGGTCAGGTGGTCTGGTATTCCCATCTCTCTCAGAATTTTCCACAGTTGATTGTGATCCACACAGTCAAAGGCTTTGTCATAGTCAATAAAGCATCGAAATAGATGTTTTTCTGGAACTCTCTTGCTTATTCGATGATCCAGCAGATGTTGGCAATTTGATCTCTGGTTCCTCTGCCTTTTCTAAAACCAGCTTGAACATCAGGGAGTTCACGGTTCACGTATTGCTGAAGCCTGGCTTGGAGAATTTTGAGCATTACTTTACTAGCATGTGAGATGAGTGCCATTGTGTGGTAGTTTGAGCATTCTTTGGCATTGCCTTTCTTTGGGATTGGAATGAAAACTGACCTTTTCCAGTCCTGTGGCCACTGCTGAGTTTTCCAAATTTGCTGGCATATTGAGTGCAGCACTTTCACAGTTTCAGGACTTGAAATAGCTCCATTGGAATTCCATCACCTCCACTAGCTTTGTTCATAGTGATGCTTCCTAAGGACCCCTTGACTTCACATTCCAGGATGTCTGGCTCTAAATGAGTGATCACACCATCGTGATTATCTGGGTCATGAAGATCTTTTTTGTACAGTTCTTCCGTGTATTCTTGCCACCTCTTCTTCTGCTTCTGTTAGGTCCATACCATTTCTGTCCTTTATCGAGCCCATTTTTGCATGAACTCTTCCCTTGGTATCTCTAATTTTCTTGAAGAGATTTCTAGTCTTTCCCATTGTCTCGTTTCCCTCTAGTTCTTTGCACTGATCACTGAGGAAGGCTTTCTTTTCTCTCCTTGCTATTCTTTGGAACTCTGCATTCAGATGCTTATATCTTTCCTTTTCTCCTTTTGCTTTTGGCTTCTCTTCTTGTCACAGCTATTTGTAAGTCCTCCTCAGACAGCCATTTTGCTTTTTTGCATTTCTTTTCCATGGGGATGGTCTTGATCCCTGTCTCCTGCACAATGTCATGAACCTCCATCCATAGTTCATCAGGCACTCTGTCTATCAGGTTTAGTCCCTTAAATCTATTTCTCACTTCCACTGTATAATCATAAGGGATTTGATTTAGGTCATACCTGAATGGTCTAGTGGTTTCCCCTACTTTCTTCAATTTAAGTCTGAATTTGGTATAAGGAGTTCATGATCTGAGCCACAGTCAGCTCCTGGTCTTGTTTTTGCTGATTGTATAGAGCTTCTCCATCTTTGGCTGCAAAGAATATAATCAGTCTGATTTCGGTGTTGACCATCTGGTGATGTCCATGTGTTGAGTCTTGAGAATAATTTTCATTGTTGCCTTATTGGCAAGCCTATCATTTTTCTAAACTTTAAATCTCACTAGGAACCCTGCAAGATCCATTCCCAGCTGCCTTCTCCTTGTCATCCATTCCAAGATGGATACTATTCTTGAGAGGCCACACAGGACAATGGGAAAAGAATGAGTTGTAGAGTCCTGAAAAGTGGGTTTAAATCCCAACTCCACTGATAGTTGTGTCACACTGGATTGCTCACTTCTCTGAGATACTTTTTCCATCTGTAAAATGGGGTGATAAACATCTACCAAATGGAGTGATCGTGAAAATAAGAAATAACATGTGCAAAGTAAGCCCAAAGATGTTTGGCATATAGCTCATGTTCAAAGATGTTAACTGTTGTTATCCCAGAATGTAGGATGTACTGTCTCATCCTCACCCTGTGAGCCCTCTGGTCCCCTCAGTGCCTGGCTCCTACTGAGTAAAGGTAAGAAGTGGCTTAGTCACTGACGCAACATCCAGCACTTCATGACCTGCAGCCCTGCCACAAAAACACTGGGCTCCCCATTCTGCATCTCCACGGGGACTAACCTTTATTCCATGAAGCTTTGAAAACTAATTGCCATGCATGAACAAGCCTTTGGAATCTAAAATCAATGTCTTAAGTCAGAGAGGTCAGACTGTGGCACTATGTTCTTTTCCTTTTCGCCAGTTCGTTGTTTCATTGCCCCCTGGACGCTCAGATGTGTACTTCCAGAGTAGGTACAGCCACTCCTTCCTCTCTGTTTCTTGGTCTTTCAGGTTCTCTTCATGCTTGTTGAGTCAGCGGCACACAGGACATGTTTTCTTGGGCCGCAGATCCAGGAGCTTGTACTTCTTGCCCTTATAGAATGTTTATTTCTGAGTCTGGTTAATGATGGCAATGGATTTATGAACAACTCAGATCTTGGAGAGTTTGGAAGCCATGCCACCTGTCACTTCAGCCACAGGCAGCTGAGACACCTCCACCTTCAGGTCCCCCAGCTGTTTCAGCAGCTCCTCCTTCTTCTTGCCACAAAGGTCCTGAACCTTAATCTTGGCCACGGC